>NC_137773.1:144648176-146039291 GCF_963455305.1 Plecotus auritus
GTCTCCCCTCCTTTGTCCTTAGATGTGACATTGGGACTGACTTCCATACACAGGAATATGGAAGCCGCTGCACAGCCCTCTGCTTGCTCTCGCTCATTCATTACCTGCCTGTTGTAAGCCGCCCATTGCCTTCACTAGCAGAGAGGTGTGGACAAGGAACCCGGAAGGCTGGTCAATCTTGAGGCTCTGAAAGGTCAGAGCCAAGCACCCACTGTTTAGTTGAGACAATGGTAGCTAAAGCAACTTCCACCTTCTAGTTTTATGTAAATTCTTGCTGATTGGCTATTATTAGAATTGCCTGCCTAAACGCTATGGGTGTATCCCACAATCTTAATAAAAGGGATCGCTAGGCCAGAGCAAGGTGGAGTCCTTCCCCTTGAGTTGGGCTCCCGCCTGGCCCCCAATATTCCCAAATTTATACTTTCTTGTCTAGTCTCTTTCATTTGTGTGCAGCCTCCTCCAGAACCCGAACCCTGAACCTGAACCCTGAACCATGCGGGACGTGGGGGGGACACTCGCAACTGGTGCCCAACATGGGGCACTCGCACCTGCCAGCCAGATGGAGGGATCCAGCCGAGGCTTCCCAGGCCCTGGAACAGCGCTATTCAGTGGAAACAATTTGGGACACATGTACTTCTAAATTTGCTAGTAGCTGCTTTAAAAAACACAAAATGAAACAGATAAACTTAATTTTAATAATACATTTTCTTTAACGTAAAAATACTTGTTCTGCATATAATTCCATACAGTAGATGCACATACCGAAGTCATCCCAAATATTCTTTCAAGATTTTAACTAGCATAAATAAAAATTTAAATTGCTTGTTCGTTGCACAAGTCACATTTCAAGTGCTCAGTATTGGAGAGTGTGGCCCTAGAGTCCGGGCTGCCAGGGAGGAGCCCAGTGTCCCCGCAAAACCAGCTCACACTGGTCCTATGTTTCCGAGAACACCTAGAACCAAAGTTTACACCATGGATACAGCCATGAATAACCCTTGTAAACCCTTAACTGCTACCCCTTAAAACCCCGCCCTGAGCCCTGGGTTGGGAAGACAGATTTGAGTCTTGCCTCCTGTCTCCTTGCCAGTGGACTCGCCAATAAAAGCCCTTTCTTCTCTCAGCCTTGGTTTCGTGTATGTCTGGTAGCAGACCCTTGTTAGGTAACGTCAGGACCCTGAATAACAGCAGGGAGCTGACTTCACCCCCACCCCATGGACCAACCTGGGGCTGTGGTGTGAGCAAGAGGTAAAACTTGCCTGGCTGGTGTGGCTTAGTGGTTGAGCATGGACCTATGAACCAGGAAGTCAGGGCACATGCCCGGGTTGCGGGCTCGATCCCCAGCGGGGTGTGTGCAGGAGGCAGCCAATCAGTGATTTTTCTCTTTGTTGATGTTTCTATCTGTCTCTTCTTCTCCCTTCCTCTCTGAAATAAATACAAATATATTTAAAAAAAAGAGAGAGAGAGGTAAACCTTGTGTGCCAACCACTAAAATTTAGGGGTTGTTTGTTACAGCCATTAGTCTGACCAATACACAGTCTCAGCCACCCACGCCATATTTAGACAATATTGTTACCAATAGCTGGGTCTCCTCTGTAACCTCCAATTCAATCTTTCTTCGCTCCTCACTTGCTATATTTTCAGCTCCTTTCCTCTAATGCTGCAACTCCAACAATTTGTCAGCTTTCCTCCTCACCATGGACCCTCATCTTCTGGGTCTTACTCCCTTGCATTTATCCTCAGCATCCTTGTCCCTGCCGCCTTCCACTGTTCTGTCCTAGCAAAACCCACTCTGGAGTGAAATCTACCTCCCTGCCTGCATTCAGTGAGATGGCCGCTATGCTGACTTGCCTCACTTTAAATGAATGACCAAATGCTTCCTGGGGTGTTTAGGACTGCATACTGCAGCAATGTCCTCCTATATGGCCATTCCGGACTGTTCTTTTCCACTGTTTCTTCTCATCAGTCCTCCACTTCATATATATATATATATATATATATATATATATATATATATATATATATATATTTTTTTTTTTTTTTTTTTTTTTTTTTCATTGATCTCAGAGAGGAAGAGAGAGGGAGAGGGAGAGAGATAGAAACATCAACAATGAGAGAGAATCATTGATCAGCTGCCTCCTGCATGACCCACACTGGGGATCCAGTCTGCCACCCCAGGCATGTGCCCTGACCGGGAATTAAACCATGATCTCCTGGTTCATAGGTCAACGCTCAAGCCCTGAGCCACACTGGCTGGGCCAGTCCTCCACTTCTCCTTCCTCGCCTCTTGGTCAGCAACTGACTTGCTACTTGTTTCCAATGAGGAAACCAAAAGAGCAATTCCATTTCCTTCTGCGCTCGCCAACCAACCCACATGCTGGATCGAATCCCCTTACCCAACCTCCCAGCAACTGTCTCCTCTTTCCTGTAGTATTTTTATCTTCTTCTAGATTTTAAAATGTATTTATACTTTACATATGGCAAAAACACAAACTTAAGAGTGTTGTTTGGTGAATTTTTGCATTTGAACATACCTGTGTTATTGCCATGCAGATGTTGAACGCTTCCAGCATCTCGAAGGCTTCCCTAGGCCCCATCCAAGTAAGTACGCCCTCGCGGGGATTTCTGACCTCTGTTTCCCTGGATTGATTATGCAAATAAAACTTTGCATAAAAGGAATATCACTGAATGTATTATTTGTGCCTGACCTTTCACTCAGCATTAGGTCTGTGGGAGTCACTCTCCTCAAGTCCTAGTAGTTCCTCTTTTTCTTGCTGTGCCCTGTCCCAGTGTCTGAGTACACAACCATTTACCTATTTTACTATTTGTGGGAGATTTAAGATGGCCACAAATTCTATTCTGTGTCCCCTTGAACTGGGCTGACCTGTCACCACTCTGACCAATAGAGTGTGGTGGAAGTTAGCCTATGCTCATTCCAGGCCTAGTCTTTAAGAGGTGAGCAATTTCTGCTTCTTCCTGTTGGAGCCTGGAATCTCTACATAGTCACGTGCTGCAAAACAACATTTTGGTCACCGAAGAGCTGCACATAGGACGGTGGTGCCATAAGATTACAGTGGAGCTGAAAAATTCTAACACCACGACATCATAGCCGTCACAGTACAACCCATTACTCATTTACCATGGTGTGCAATGGCCAGGAATATTCAGTACAGGCACTACAGGTTTGTAGCTTAGCAGCTACAGGGGAACAATTTTTCACCCCAGAGGATGTCTATTTGGCATAAGGATTACTTTAGGCTGGTTAATTTTTTTAAGCTTTTTTTTTTTATAATATACAAAAAAATTTGGTGATTTAGTAAAATAAATCAATATTTTTATTGATTTCAGAGAGGAAGGGAAAGATAGAAACATCAATGATGAGAGGGAATCATTGATTGGCTGGCTCCTGCATGCCCCCTACAGGGGATTGAGCCCACATCCTGAGCATGTGCCCTTAACCAGAATCGAACCCAGGATCCTTCAGTCCGCAGCCTGATGCTCTATCCACTGAGCTAAACCGGCTAGGGCTAGGTTGGTTAATTTTGAGAAGCCATGGGAGCAGCTCTACAAACCAACTCGAAGTGGCCCTTGGTAAAGACCTTTACATTTGTACAGGTGATCCCCATTTGTAAGGGGGTCGACCTTATCTCTGGACACTCTCATCGATGCAGAAGACAGAGATGCAGACCTGCACAGCAACCTTACCTTGTTTACCGTGCTTTCCCAAGTGACCTCCCATAGCTGACACCCCCAGCCCAGCATCTTTTCTCTTCAGCTGAAGATGGCATTTAAGGTGGTAGCTTCAGCCACCTTGGCTAATTATTCAGTTTTCCTGGGTCTCTCCCATGTATACAGGAGGTATTCATGTTATTAAATCTTAATTTGTCCCCTACATACAGGCAACTTTGGAACTGTCCCCTTCCCCCTCCCTGACCCTGGCCTGGAAGCTGGCTCTCAAATCTGACCCTTGGTCCAATCCCTTAAAATACTGCCTCAGCCCTGCCGAGTTTGCCAGGACTCACCAATAGGATGTGAACCCGGAAGAAAAGCTGGGGTCAGGGAATTCAAGTTGTAGGTGGGTAGGTTTCAGCTCTGTGAAGTAAAGGAGGCGCCTGTGGAAAGCAGGAAACCGCCACTGGGCATGTGCAAGAAGTGACTGGAGGAGGCCACCCCTCTGAGTGGAGCAGGGGAACATCTATACCTTGAAGGGGTTGTGTAACCTGTAGAGACTTCATTTCTTTAATATGAACTCTCTCCTTTCTTTCCTTTTGATTCAAACTGGCCTCATCCAGCACCCTGACTCACCTGCCCCTCTTGCCTTGCAGGACCACTCCCTTAATCATTAAGCCCTCAGGACAATGAGGTTCTGATCAGCTTCCAAAAACCTTAGGAACAAAGCCGCAGGTCTGTTGACTCCAGAGACAGAGTTCTGGTCAAACTAGAGAGAACATCCAGGCCTCAGCTGTGTTTCCGCTGCAGGCCCAGAGAAGAAGCAAAACCAGATGCTGCAATGCCACGGCTGACATCGGGGCCAG
The DNA here is from genome assembly GCF_963455305.1 of Plecotus auritus. Lineage (NCBI taxonomy): Eukaryota > Metazoa > Chordata > Mammalia > Chiroptera > Vespertilionidae > Plecotus > Plecotus auritus. Next base: position 144,652,709 of record NC_137773.1, read on the forward strand.
ATGCACGGATCCACGACCCTACCCAGCACGGACCAGTCAGCAGAGACCATGACCCTGCCCATGACCCTAACTCCCTTAGTCACCATGGTTAGTGATTTCCTTCTTATAGAACCCATCCCCTAGAAGCTATCAGGAGCCAGGTCTCCGAGCATTAGCTCGCCTTTCTCTGCACATGGGCCACTTCCTAAACATGAGCCCTTACTTTTTTGGCTGAAAACTCCTGTTCGTGTCTTATTGGGCTTTGATGACTGAAGGCAAACAGACCCCGTTAGTATGGTAACAGTTGGAGGCTATCACCTCAAAAATCTCTTCCAAATCAAATCTCCCAAGAGGCCAAGAACTGACACCACAAAGTGGCCTAGGGCCAGCCAAGGATGTGCCTCTCTGTGTTGATGTCCATTTTGTATTCCAGAAAATAGTGATGGTGTTCCAGGGTTAACCATTGGGAGCCCGTTTCTTCAGCTGTAGGATGGAGCAAGTAAAAATAGATTATAAATCGTAAAAGCACTTGAACATGTAAATAGGTTTTGAAGGAAAGAGACAAAACTGTTCACAGTGGTTACCTCCAAGGAATGGCCTTAAATAAAGACGTCTGAATGTTTCCAATGAGCATGTGTTACAATAAAAATGTAGATTTTAGAATATTACATATAGTGTCTACTAATTCTATAATTACATATGAATCCATAGATATTTTTCTATGGAAATACACATCCTTTCAGTCTTTCTCCCCTTTTGGGGTGATACTATTAACTATTATTTTATGAGTTAACATCATTCCATGATATAAAGCATTCTACTTTATAAGAATGTATAGAGATTTATTTATCTGGATCCTTATTGTGGCTTGTCTCTAGTTTTTCCATATTATAGTAAATCCTCGATTTTGGGAACCTTGATTTAATGGACTTCGGATTTAACAGACAAAATTTCCAGCCCATATATCATAAGTGAAAATTAACATTCTGTTAATTTTTAAATGTTTTTACCCAAGATTTGCTTATAATTAAATTAACAGGTTATTTTTTTTGTTATTAATTCACTGTTATTTTTAACAAATTTTAGTGAATAGGCCATATGTTGGAAAAAACACTGTAGTAATTTCACTGACATAAATATTACATATCTACAACTAATAGTCTACATATTTAAATCCAAGAGTCACCACTGGTAAACAATGTTCAGGGAATGATTAGCATGCGATCACACAGCATCACTTGAAGTAACTGGTTCTGTTGTCACGTGGCGTGACTTTCTGTAGCAGTTTTAACATAAGTAAAAACAGGTAAACTAATTTGTCAAATTTTTAACACACGCATTTGGAAAACCAACTTTATTATATAACAGACTTCCGGCTTTAACAGATACCCCCTCGACCCAATTAGTCTGTTATATTGAGATCTTACACTATAAACAATACTGTGATGATTATTCTTGCATCTATTGTCTGATTATTCTCGTAGGATGGCTTCCTGGAAGTAGAATTGTGGGTCCAAGGAAAAGCATATTTTCCAGGTTTCTGATTCTTATTACCAAGTAGCTCTCCAGAAAGCTGGTACCAATTATGTGTCTGCCTGCAGTGTAGTGTTGAAAATATTTAAGTCCAACACACGGAAACAATGGAAATTTAAAATAAACCACAGCAGCTGGATGGCTTCTCTGTTGGATGACCCAAGAAACGGAGCTGAGGAGGGAGATTTGTGGTTCAAGCCCTGTACTCACTCTACTGGAACCTTCAAGCCCTCCACATTTTAGCTCCTTGTAGGAATCAGATACACCCTCTCCACTGGGGCAAAGCTCACTCAGGCACTTCTTGGCATACGCAGGAAAGGACACCCTCCCGCTAGCTCAGCCAGGCCCACTTTTTCTGAGCCACGTTGGTGGAGTGAACGGATGGCCCAGCCAGCCCGGCCTTCTTCATACCTGGCCTGCAGCTGGAATGAGTTCCTTTGTGGCTGGCCTCGCTGTCCTTCCTCCAGATGACCTGCAAGCTGGCTGTGGATCTGCCTGCCCGAAGCAGAAGCCCAGACCTTCCCCGCTCCTTGTGCAAGAAGAGGAACTGAGGCAACATCGTTAGATGTTAGGAGAATGTTTGACAAGTGGGAAAAGGGAAACTGAGACAGATGGTTAGACAACTAGGGCCAAACAAGGCAAGCCATTTACAGCCAGCTAGTAAATTCCAAAATCTCTTCTCCAGCCAAGGACAGTTGAGAGCACATGGCTTACACCTCTCCTCCCTAACCAGAGGGGAAGTAGCTTAAATCACCCTGCTCAGGGAGATAGATAACAGAGACCCAGTTAGTGCCATTAGTGCCAGCCAAACCCAAGGATGGATGAAGTCAGAGGAATAAATACCAGAAAACCATGATAGAGGCAAAGCTGACCAGAATATGACCCTGGTCTCTCTATGCGCTCATTCTGGTCCATGAACATATGATTAAAAAACACACTTGGAAAGCTGATGAGTATTCTGCTGAAACGCTCCCCTGAGACCTCCCCTAAGAGAGATAAAAAGCCTCAAGACAGAAGACCCAGCGTGGGCTCTCTCTGGAGCACACCCACCCCTTTCTTTCTCAGCTGTGAACTTTCTCCTGAACTCTAAGGGTCCCCACGAGACTTGCAACCAGGGGAGCAATGGGCAGCTCGTCCCAGCCAACCCTCTGAACCTTTTTCCAAGGCCCCCCTTTCTCTGACTCCTTGGTGAGCTAACAGCAGCCCTGCTTTGGCTCACTTCTTCCCTATAATGGTACTGGAGAGCCCAAACGGCCCGCCGGGCTCTCTCCTGGTGCTTCTTTGTCCTGAGCCTGCCCTTGCTTCCCTGTCCCCAGCGTTAGTAAATGTCCTCTCACAATCACCCAGACTCAGGTTGTGAAATCTTTCCAGCTCGAAGTCAAGAACCACACACTGCAGGCGGGCCCGAGGCAGATCCGCTCTGGGCCTGTCCCCTTCTGGTGACAGAACCCCCACCTTACTTGAGGTTTACAAGAACATGGGCTCAGCCCAGCCAGGGTGGCTCAGTGGTTAAGCATTCACCTATGAACCAGGAGGGGGTGCGCAGGAGGCAGCCGAACAATGATTCTCAGTCATCATTGATGTTTCTAGCTCTCTCTCCCTCTCCCTTCCTCTCTGAAATCAATGAAAGTATATTTTAAAACCCCCACAAAAACCTGGTCCCAGCCTCACCAGCAATACCAACAAGCTCAACAGTTTCTCCCTTACTTCTCAGAGGAAATGAATAAGAATTCTTTTCATGCTTTTAAGTATTTTGTTGTTGTTGTTGCTATTGTTATCGAAAGTCAAATCTGAAGCAGAAAGGAAGGGAGGTCTCCAGAAAGTCTCTGACCTCCTACTTCTTTGGGTTCCCAGCGTGTACTGTAATGTTTTGACATTTCTAAGTTAAACAGCAGACTAAGTGGTAGGGGCGGGGTGGTGTGTGCTGGGGAGAAAATATTGTTTCTAAGGAGTAGGGAGACAGAATACACCTGTTGATTAGTGAAAAAGACCACTGGAGTCAATATACGAGGGGTCTTCAAAACACTGTTTTTCCCCATAGTCCCAAACTGAGGAATCCCTGTATCTATCCACAGAAGAATGGATAAGTGAAGTGTGCTTTTGCTGTAGAGTAGAATACTATACAGCAATGAGAAAGAACACAATGCACTCACACAGAACATGGCTGGCTCTCACAAACAATTTTTGGTGCAAGAAGCCTGACATAGAACAGTATATACTGTATGAACCCATTTGTATAAAGGTCAATAACAGGAAAGACATGACTAGAGTAATTAGGGATGCCTGTTGGAAGGTACACTACAAAGAAAAGGAGAGCCCTAGCCGGTTTTGCTCAGTGGATAGAGCATCAGCCTGCAGACTGAAGGGTCCTGGTTTGATTCTGGTCAAGGGCACATGCCTGGGTTGTGGGCTCGATCCCCAGTAGGGCAAGAAGGCAGCCAATCAATGATACTTTCTCATCTTTGATATTTCTATCTCTCTCTCCCTCTCCCTTCTTCTCTGAGATCAATAAAAATATATTAAAAAAAGAAAAGCAGAGAACTGATTTTCATAAAATAGAAGAGAGGGTGGAGGTCATGATTGGGAAGGAGCATGAGGGGGCTTCTGGGTGCTGGTGACGAACTATTTCTTGTAACTACCTGGGAGGTAGTTACATGGCTTTTTACTTTATTATTATTGTGTTTTTTTTTTTTAAATATATTTTATTGATTTTTTACAGAGAGGAAGGAAGAGGGATAGTCAGAAACATCGATGAGAGAGAAACATCGATCAGCTGCCTCTTGCACACCTCCTACTGGGGATGTGCCCGCAACCAAGTTACATGCCCTTGACCGGAATCGAACCTGGGACCTTTCGGTCCGCAGGCTGACGCTCTATCCACAGAGCCAAACCGGTTTTGGCTATTATTATTGTTTTAAAATATATTTTTTATTGATTTCAGACAGGAATGGAGAGGGAGAGAAGGATAGAAACACCAATAATGAAAGAGAGTCATTGATTGGCTGCCTCTTGGCTGATTCATTATGCATTGAGCCCACAACCCGGGCATGTGCCCTGACTGGGAAACAAACTGTGACCTTTCGGTTCATAGGTCAGTGTTCAACCACTGAACCACGCCGGCTGGACATGGCTTTTTACTTTATAACAATTCCTTAAGCTTGCATTTTCTGGTATGTGTGTTGTTTTTCACAGTTTAAAAATTGTGTCTGTGTGTTTTTAGAAAGATTAAGAGTCAGGATTTTCTGACGGAAGATACTGTTGACTAGTCAACACAAATATTCTTTAACTGTGATATATGCTGTGATGTACACCCAGGACCATCAGAACCTGCACGTGGTAGGCCACTCTGGTGGAGGACAATTAAAACTGAATGATAAGGAGGAGAGAGAAGGACAGCACCCAACCAATGAGTCATGAAGCTGTTTGCATACTTATCTGCTTAGCCCTTTCAAAGACTCAGGGCAGCAGGAATCCGGAAAGAATCATTCCAGTGTAAGGATGCAGGACAATCTATTGAAATAAATTAGTGTCAGATAGTCTGGGGTCAAAACTTGTTCATGCCTGAGAGAGCTATATTGCTGAGAATAACCCTCCTTCTAGGGCTGTGAGGAGGAACAAATCAGCTAACCTGTAAAGTTCTTGACACCTGTAGGTAATACGTGGTAGAAATATTATCCTCCTCTTACTCAAGAAGACACAGAGCCTGGATTGGGTTGGGACTTGCCCAAGGTCACCCAGCTAGCAAAGGAGGACTAGAGAATCAAACTGGGCGTTTCTCAGAGCCATGGCACTCCACCCCCACCTCCTGTGGTAATGGAAGTGCTGTGGAAGCTCAGGGGGAGGGAGCAGTTGCCTGGGCTGGTGGGAAGGCATGTCACAGAGGCTGTGACACTTGAGATGACCCTCAAGAAGAAGAGGCATGCTAGGCAGGAGACTGAGCCCTGACCAGCCTAGAAGGTGTGAAAGTTCATAGAATCACAGGAGAATGTAGGGTGAACAATTAGGTCACTGAACTTCCCTAAGTGTCAGGTTCCACATGCATGGGATGAAGGTAAAAATAGCTGCCCCTCTTACTTCCAAGTGTTCGTCCAAGGAGGGAAGCAGAGTACGTTTGAAAGTTCTTTACAAACTGTTCAGCATTGTACACGGTAACGTGGAAAAGTGAAAACCGGGCTTACATCTGCGGGTGAAAGAGGAAACCCTGGCCTTGCCTTTTGACCTATAGAGACCACTCCCAAACCTGGGACACAGGAGAATAAAGGGAAATTCCTAGGAACGCTAACCTGGAAGATACTTAGCACATCCAATTAAACCTAGAATATATGTAAAATGTTAGGCTAAACTTTGGTAATTAGAGCTTATTATTAATAAGTATAGAATTGTTAATACGAACTCTAGGATGTCCAGGATCTGCTGGGAAAACTCCATGAACAGAGGACTGACTTTCATTAGCAAAATCATTCACATCCTTCTGGCATCTTGTGATCCTCTGAAAATGTCAACATCTAATACTTTCTCTGTGCTTACTATGTGTCAGATACTTTCATAAATTACTATTACATTAATAATCATTATAAGAATATTGTTGATCATCACAACAATCCTGTGAGATATGGTACTTCACTCACCTCCATTTTATCGATGGGGAGACCTTAGGTAATCTGGCCAAGGTCACACAGCTAGAAGAGGTGGATTTGAACACGGGAAGACTCGTCTACCAGTACATGTTTAGCCATTTTCCTCTACTATCTTTCATCCTGGTTAATTTATCAATGACCATTTATAAGAAAAGACTCTGATTAAAAAAAATTTTTTTTTTGCAATTCATTCTAGAATCTCTACTCTTCCTTTTTTCTTCTTTAAAAAATTGATTTTAGAGAGAGAAAGGAAGAGAGAGAAACATCAATTTGTTGTTCCACTTATTTATGTATCATTGGTTGATTCTTTTTTCTTTTAATATATTTTTATTAATTTCAGAGGGGATGGGTGAGGGAAAGAGAGATAGAAACATCAATGATGAAAGACAATCATTGATTGGTTGCCTCCTGCACACTCCCTACTGGGGATCAAGCCCGCAACCTGGGTATGTGCCCTGACCAGAATTGGAGCGTGACCTCCTGGTTCATAGGTGGACGCTCAATCACTGAGCCACACAGGCAGGCTCATTGGTTGATTCTTGTACGTGCCTTGACCAGAGATTGAACCTGCAACCTCGGTTCATCAGAACAGTGCCCTAACCAACTGAGTAACCTTGCCAGGGCTCTACACTTCTTAAAGGTCAAACTTTCACCACCTGTCTTGAATTCAGTACATGTATAGAATACAGGTGAGGCTCAAATGAGCTCTGAGGGGGTGTTTCCAAATGTTTGCTCAAAGTTTTGAGAATTTCAAGAAGTATAACAATGGCTGACCCAGGTTCAAGAACTTTGAGAAATCCTATTGAAATTACCAACGAGAGAGGAAATGGGCAGGGACTGAAACGGAGCTCTGTGTGAAAAAAGAGTGAAGGGCCCAGCGGCGTGGCTCAGTGGTTCAGCATCAACCCATGAACCAGGAGGCCATGGTTCAATTCTGGTCAGGGCACATGCCCAGGTTTTGGGCTCGATCCCCAGTGTGGGTGTGCAGGAGGCAGCGGATCCATGATTCTCTCTCATCATTGATGTTTCTCTCTCTCTTTCCCTCTCCCTTCCTCTGTGAGATCAATAAAATAAAATTTAAAAAAAAGAGTGAAGGGGAGAGCCTGGGAAGGACTGGGCCTGAGAGCCTCACCTGCCAGCAAATCCAGGAGCTGTTAACAATACAGCTCTGTGACGCGGGATGCTGATGGCTGGCACTGTGCACTCCGACACAAAAAATAATGTTTAATTCAGAACCACTGAGATCTTCCCCAATGGCCCACTGGAACGCACCGATAGGTAGAGACAGTGTAGTTGGTTTGTCCAGGAGAACTCTCCATTTTGCTTTCATAACATCCCTTTTCAAAATGCCTTCTGAGCTTCTACCAGAGGTGGGTGAATTGGCAGCTACCCCGTGGCACATAAGCTGTGTGGCTGGCTCTGCCGAAGCCCTGGAGAAAATCAAGGGTGTCCAGGCTCTCTGGCCCCTGGCCCCGTCCCAGACAGCACATGGCTCCTTTCTGCTGGGCACACTAAGATGCACCTACCTTATGTGGGCTTTGCTCCTGGCGGGTTTTGGCACCAGAGACAGGGGATTAACTCGAAGTGAGGTTTTTCCTCAAGTGGGGGTGGAGGTGGGGTAAGGGGGAGAGGGGGGAAGACAATTGACAGAACTAAGAAAATGAGCTGAGCAAAAGCAAAGAATAGCGGTTGGATGATTCATGAGGTGGGGCGCTCCTTTCCGGCAAAAAAATTTATATCATTATAAGATTGTAATCAGCTGGTGGCTGCCTTGTTTAAGGATCACATTCTCTTTCAGAGTTTTAAGTGCAGGTTAGGGCTGGGAAGGGGGAAGTGAATGAAGGGCTTTTATTATAAGTGGGCTCCCTTCCTGCGGAAGTGATGGTGTTGCCGGCCCTACAACCTACAACGGAGTCAGGGTTGCCTCTGCCCAGGCAGTGCCATTCGTTCTGTTTTGCTACCTTCGAAGACACAAGGAGGAAAGAGCTTTAACATTCTGCCTTGGCTTGTTCCAAAGAGACCTGGAGATGATTGGCAAGCCCCACTTCTCCCTCATAGTTATTGTGAGCGCTTTCATTGTTTTAAGCGAATAATAGCCCCAGTGCAGCCAGCATTTTTCCCTCTGACAGGAAGCCCCCAGGAAGAGCTGTCATTTAGGACCATTCACAGTGCACAATTGGTGGGTTGCTGTCATTCCAGTGCTCCTGAAGAGCTACAAGTTTGGACGTCCAACTGTCACTAGATCAAGGAGAAATGTATAATTGCAGGGGCAGGATTCCCATCACACATGGGCTGCCGAGAAATTGGGTGTGGACCAGCCTGGCCTGGAAGGAACCAGAGATTGAATTTCCTTTCCACCATTAAAAATAAGGGGTGTGCTGATCATCTGTGGTTATAGTTGGGTTTTAGGCATTGTTTTTTTTAAACTTGAACCTGAAAATTTCAAAGTATCTGTTGTGTGCCCTTTGCCTGGTTACTTCCCTTCTCAGTGCCTCCTTACCTTAGCATAAAACGGGGGTATAACGGTACCAGCAGCATGGACTTGGGAGGGATCTAGCCCACAGGCGTTAGCTATTAGTACTAGGACTGCACCACAGCCACTCTCTGTAACACAGAAGTTCCAGCAAGTTTTTTAATTAGCTGTGCAATCTTGGGGCTGAATTTCCGCCTCTGTAAAATTAGGGCGTTGCATCAGATAAGGTCTAAACTGACTTTAAAAGTCTAGAATTACAATCGTTGCATTTTCCTAATGGAAATACTCAGGTATACACGGAGTGCCTGTCCTCGGTAAATAGCCACCCGGCTGCCATCAGGCTGGGAGGCAGCTGGCCACGAATCCCTTGGCGCTGCTGGTTTTCTGTCATCTTTTCAGAAGGTTACAACCCGTGGCTCGTGGGAGTGCAGCCGGGTACAAGCTTTCTGGAGGTTAATCTGACAATATTTATCAAAAAAGCCTTAAAATTATATGTACCCCCAAATTCTATTTCTAGTTTGTCCTAAAACGGTGATAAATAATAATTAAGGATGCTGCAAGGTAGCTACAAGGATGTTCATTACCCGACTATTTATAATAAGGAAAAACTGGAAAAAGATTTATAGCCCTAAACCAGTTTGGCTCAGAGGATGGAGTGTTGGCCTGCGGACTGAGGGGTCCCAGGTTCGATTCCGGTCAAGGACATGTACCTTGGTTGCGGGCACATCCCCAGTGGGAGGTGTGCAGGAGGCAGCTGATCGATGTTTCTCTCTCAACGATGTTTCTGGCTCTCTATCCCTCTCTTTTTCTCTCTGTAAAAAATCAATAAAATATGTTAAAAAAAAGAAAATTTATAATCAAAACAGAGGATTGGTTAAATGACGGTGCATCTATGGAATAAAATGCAGTTGTAAAAAATGATCAGCAAGGAATTTTGTGACATGGGGGACACCTTACCTTTCTCTCTGTTTTTTTTTTTTTTTTTTTTTTTTTACCGAGAGGAAGGGAGAGGGATAGAGAGTTAGAAACATCGATGAGAGAGAAACATCAATCAGCTGCCTCCTGCACACCCCCCACTGGGGATGTGCCTGCAACCAAGACACATGCCCTTGACTGGAATCAAACCTGGGACCTTTCAGTCCACAGGCCGATGCTCTATCCACTGAGCCAAACTGGCCAGGGCCCTTTCTCTCTGTTTTGTGCTTTTGCCGATGAGTGAAGCACGTTTGCTTTACATCAGTGAACATGTAAGAGGTGGCAGATCCATTAACATGAAGTAGCTTCCATCAAATCACATTTTTTAAAAAAAAATTTAATTTATTGGTGTGACATTGGTTAATAAAATTAATAGGTTTTAGGGGTACAATTCTATAGTACAACATCTGTATATTGTATTGTGTGTTCACTACCCCCCCCCCCATCTCCTTCCATCAGCATTTATCCCCCCTCTATTCTCCCCTCCCTCTTCCTCAAATCACATTTGTAATGAACCCCTGCTGTGGAGTGATGACCCAAACTCTGGGACCTGATGTAACATTTCTGGAGGGAGCTTCCAGACCCCTCAGCCCCTTCCTCTCTCTGCACCCCTTTCCTTTTGTCTGGTTCTGTGCTTGTCACAGGCTTTCATGTCCTCCTACTCTCATCTTTTAGATATCAGTAGCCTCCCCCTCTAGCTTTCCTTGGCCCTCGCCAGCCTTTCTGCCTGGGGAGTGTCTGCCAGGGGCAATGGCTTGTGACTCTTTGGTTGGTTTCTGCCCTACAGCCTTGCCCACCCCCTGCCAAGGAACCAAAGCTTGGGGCAGTCCCTGCTGGGCCCTGGGCAGAATCACAACTAACCAACCACATATATTTCAGGGATAAGTCACTGAAGTGCTGAGAAATGCTTACCCTCCTGCTCTCCAGAAAAAGTAAACCCTGATTTGTAGCATTTGCTGAGTTTCATGATGTAGATACACCCTCTGTGGCCTAATTCCAGCTGCCACGGTGAGGTCACCCCCAGAACAGGGCGTGGGGAAGAGGTGGCACAATTGGCTGCAGCACCCCCGGGGCCAAGTGCAGGCACGTCCTCACCACACAGTATTTCAACAGTCTCCCTCTTCCCAAACAGGGAAGAACGAGGCAAACACATTCTCTCTGGACTTTTCCACAGGAAACCTTGCACACACATTCTCTCCAAGTTAGCCTTCGGCACAGAGTATGATTGGAATAAGCTTTGACCTAGAACTGCGTTTCCCTCTTGGTCGTCCCCACTGTTTCTGCTTCTCCCATGTGAGGTAGTGCTGGCTTAGGATCATGGGGGAGGTGAAAGGGTTAATAGGCACCCAGCTCCTTTTGGGTGTCTCAAGTGTGACAAGAAAATTCTCAACACAGACTGACAGCTTTCAGAGGGTTGGAGAACTGGGTATAAAAAGGTGAAGTACAAATTGGTAGTTATCAAATAGTCATAGAGATGTAAATTACAGCATAGGGAATACTATAGTCACTGATATAATAACTATGGATGGGGCCAGGTGGGTCCTTGAAACATCAGGGGGACCACTCTATCAAGCACATGATTTCTAGCCACTATATTGCACATCTGAAGCTAATCTATATATACAAAATCCTAAGCAACCATTATGACCGAACGACCAGTTGCTATGATGCACACTGACCACCAGGGAGCAGATGCTCAATGCAGGAGCTGCCCCCCTGGTGGTCAGTGTGCTCCCACAGGGGGAGCACCACTCAGCCAGAAGCTAGGCTCACGACTGGTGAGCGTAGCTGTGGCAGCGGGAGCCTCTCCCGACTCTGTGGCAGAGCTACCGAGCAGTGGCAGCAGGCGCAGTGGGCCGGGATGAGCGCAAGTGGCTTGGCGTCCGCCTCGGCTCAGGCTCCTCCCTGGTTGCCTGCTGCTTGGCGCACTGCTACATCCCTCGGGGGATGTCCGGGATCGAGCCTAAACTGGCAGTCGGACATCCCCCAAGGGGTCCTGGATTGTGAGAGGGTGCAGGTCAGGCTGAGGGACCCTCCTCCCCCATGCACGAATCCCTGCACCAGGCCTCTAGTATAGACTAATATTGAATGTACACTGTAATTGAAAAAAAATATATATATATATTAAAAATTCTTGGCCCTGGCTGGATAGCTCAGTTGGTTAGAGCGTCGTCACAATGTGCCAAGGTTGTGGGTTCGATCTCTGGTCAGGGCATGTACAAGCAACCAATGAATGCATCAATATGTGAAACAACAGATTGATGTATCTCTCCCTCTCTCTTCCTCTCTCTAAAAATAAAAAAAAAGAAATCTCAACTTAATGTTACATCTGGGGCTTATTAGCAGAGTGATCTGTGGCTATGAAAAAAGGGGGTGGGAGAAGGTGGGCAGAGAGTCACTTAAATTCTCAGAGTATCCAGATATCAGTGAATAGTTTTGGTTTTTTTTCTTAAATTCCTGTTTCCAAAGCAAATGGATGGATTTATTTCTCTTCCTTTCTGCATCCCTACGCACAATGGGCGTGACAAAATGACCAAAAGTGGACTGTGGTAGAGGGAGGCAAGGTGACCAGAGAGTTTACAAACTTGCTTATCAGACCGAAGTGACTTAGAATTGACCAAACACTGAACTATGACAGGAAATGCTGACACACAAAGTAATAACCATCGTGGAAACGCCACGGGTCTGGGCAAACATCTGCAGCGCAGTTTGTGGGCCTAGCCCAGAACACGACCAAGCACAGGAGAGGGCCGGAGGGCACCCGCTCCTGGGAAGCCAGGCGCAGCCAAGGGCCTCCGAAGCTTTTTGGTTGAGCTGCTATTTCACCATTGTCTGCCTTGTTACCAGTTATGACATGTATCAGCCCCTTCATTACACTGGCATTTGTTAAAACAACACGCACCACGAGCCAATCTGGATTTGCCTTGGAGCCTGCCTGTAACTTTCCACTTTAAGGGAGATTAGTAAGGAGTTCACAAGTCCTATTCCATACCTTTTCCAGAACAAGGATTCTAAAGCACAAACCTGGGGAAATTCTTTTAAAGCAGAAAGGAAAAGGGGAAACTGAATTTCGGCTCTTAAATATCCCATGAACATTGTGTTTCTTGGTCCTTGGCGTCAACTGAAAGGTGACAAGAGAAGTAGGAAAAATTATTGCTCCATATTGGCTAATAGAGATACCCAGCCAAAGGGCTAGGGATATATTCAGGATGGGCGTGATCTGTCTTGGGCTGAATTCCTGGCTCCTAAACACCTAACACATGGTAGCCCTGAATTAATATTTGTTGAAAGAATGAATGTAGATGATTGTTTTTTGTTGTTAATCCTCACCTGAGGGTATTTTTCCCATCAATTTTTTTTTTTTTTTTTTTTAGAGAGAGTGGAGGAAAGAGGAAGGGAGGGAGAGAGAAGCATCAATGTGAGAGAGACACATTGATTGGTTGCCTCCTGTATGTGTCCCAACCTGAGTTGGGGATCAAAGGTACAACCCAAGTATGTGCCATTGACCACTGACGGGAATTGAGCCCTCCACCCTTTGGTTCTCATGCCAAAGCCCTAACCACTGAGCACACGGGCCAGGGCTGTTTTTGAAGGTGCAAAGAAATGTACTTTCAAAAGGATTTTCCCAAGTAGCTACACCTGAGCTGTTTAGTCCATGGGTTGAGAATTAATGTGATTGCAATAAAGCCGGAGGTTGCGAAATTGAAGGAGGCACTCACTCTCAGTTTTGTGCAAGTTTTGATTCCGCGGTTGCTTATCCTGAGAGTGATTGCCGTCGTAAACACTGTGACCTAGAGGCCTCCCTCCCCTCACTTTAGTCTGGCCCTGCTCGTCCATTTAGGGCCTGAATACATATATTTACCTCTTCCTTGGGCTTGGTCCACTAACGGTTCTGAGGGAATAGGGAGGGACAGAGGCAGTTCCTACCAGGGGAAACCAGTAACCTCATAGCCACGAGTCGTCAGGCCGGCCTGGGGTCCCTCGGCACTTACCGTGTGCAAGCCCGTTAGCCTCCGGAGCTTTCCCTTCTTCGTTGATACAATGCAGATAGTAAAACCCACTTCGCAGGATGATTGTGAGCATTGAGGGTAATACACAAAAAGTGCTCAATGACTGGCAGCTTTTCTTGGGTTACTATTACTGGTAGCAGTGGTGGCGATGCTGGCAGCTGCCTGGCCAGCTCGGGGGCAGAGAGGGCACACACGTGGACTTGCTGGAAGAAACTCGCAACGCTGCCTGGGAGGCCGATCTGACCAATTCAGGGAGCTCAGGTGTGGCTCTGACTACGCGTTTTGTAGGCGCGGTGCTGGTAGTTTCCCTGCATTTTCTTTAATCTTGATCACCGACTATTCTTTTTTTTATTTTTATTTTTTTGTCCTTTGTTTTAATTTTAAAGAAGTTTTTTTTACTTCTTGACCACAGACTATTCTTAAGTCGATTATCTCTACTCGTAGACAACAGATGATTTTTTAAGGATAGGGCCTGTGCAACTTTTGGAACATACTTACACTAGGAAAAAAACTGCTGGTTGTTTTCCGCAATTCAAACGTAAGTGGACAGGCCGCCTTTGGACGGCGGCGGACCTCGGAGGGGAGCTGTCCCACCAGGGACCCTGTGGGCCTCTGGAATGCAAGTCCGCACCGTGGCCTCAGAGGCTCAGCGCACTCGGCACCGCCAGCAGGTGAACTTCAGAGGCTGGCCTGGGTTCTCCTGGCTCCCGTCCTCCTCCTCCTCCTGGCCTCTCCCCCTGACAGCTCCTCCTGCTGCTTGCAGGAACTGTGCGCATGGCAGGAATGGATGTGGCAGCTGGCGGTGCAGATGGGAGAGGCAGGGTTTAATAATAAGACTTTATTTATGACTGGGAACAGTAAACTACTGCTTGTGGGCCAACTCCAGCCCCACTGCCTGTTTTTGTAAATAAAGCTTTATTGGCACACAGCCACACTCAGTCCTGACACGGTATCTATGGCTACCTTCCCACTGTGGAGGCAGAGTTAAGCGGTTGCCATCTGCAGAGTCTAAAATATTTACTCTGTTTTTTTCCAGGAAAAGGTTGCCGATCCTCCTCTGAACAATGCACCGTTTTCTATGGAAGCACGTTTCCCTTTAGCTGGAATGCCGTTCCAGGTCACCCAGGCCAGAGAGTCCCAGACTTTGAGATCTCACGGGTCAGAAAAATAAAAAAATAAACAAAAATAAAGAAACCTGAGGAACGGTCACAGGCTCTCCAAGTTTTACTTTTGTGAAGGATCAACGACTTCATAAACGATGACTGGTAACGACGCCATCACAGCCATGTGGAAGTGAGGAGCACAGGAAACACGTGCTGCGGTGTGTTCTTTCTTCCACTTCTCTGGGGCGCGGTAAGCACTTCATCACCGACCAGCCACAGCTCACAGGCTGCATTGTGGAGCCTCTAGTCGAGCCCCGCCTTCGGCACCCGCTGCTGGCTCTGTCCAGGGAGACTCTGCGGACTCAGCAGGGGACCTGGCCTCACTCTGGGACCCAGGCTGCTGCCCTTTGGCCAGGAGGGGGTTCCTCGCAGGCCAGTGATGGCCAGAGCCAGCCTGGGCATACCCTGCACTCCCAGGTCCAACTACATGGGTCCTGCTTGATTTAATCAATATATTCCCACCTCCCTCCCCGATTTTAAAAAGATGTGTTCAGTGCAGAAAATGTGGGGGGAAATGAAAAGAACAAAATTCATCTCTCCTCAGAGAGATATAAGGTTTCACTGAGACTGAGGGAGAACAAAAGCACCTTGCAATCTAAAAATCCTAAAGGGACAGCCCTAACCGGTTTGGCTCAGTGGATAGAGCGTCGGCCTGCGGACTCAAGGGTCCCAGGTTCAATTCCGGTCAAGGGCATGTACCTTGGTTGCAGGCACATACCCAGTAGGGGGTGTGCAGGAGGCAGCTGATCGATGTTTCTCTCTTATTGATGTTTCTGACTCTATCCCTCTCCCTTCCGCTCTGTAAAAAAATCAATAAAAAAAAAATATATATATAAATCCTAAAGGGACAAAGCCCAGCGTATCCCCTAAAACCAAAATGGAGCCTGGCTCATGACATGCAGCGATATATATTGAAAGAATAACTAAACCTGCCCAGCAGGTGTGGCTCAGTGGTTGAGCATCGACCTATGAACCAGGAGGTCATGGTTTCATTCCCAGTCAAGGCACATGCCCGGGTTGCAGGCTCCATCCCCAGCAGGGGGTGTGCAGGAAGCAGCTGATCAATGATTCTCTCTCATCATTGATGTTTCTATCTCTCTCTCTCTCTCTCTTCCTTCCTCTCTCTGAAATCAATATGAAAAAGAGACCTACAGTAAATTAAAAATTATTTTGTAAACTGAGATATTACCAAAATATTACAACTCACTCCTTTTTATGGGGAGGATATCAGGGACACTTACTTCCAGCATCAAAATCCTTTGTATAAGTACGGAAGCAGAAAAAACAAACAAACAAACAAAAATACAACCTGAAAGATGAAGAGAAGAAAGGATATAAACAAAGGAAAACTAAAATGATTATTTACTAAGAATTGCAAATGCTCATTTTCTGTGCACACCACAAAGTTCCTTTCTGTGTTCCTAGGACTTGGTGTAATTCTCAGGGACATGATAGTAGAGAGCTCATGCTTTTAGTTTATCAAAATAAACCTGTGTTCCTTTTCCCAGCCCTCCGTGAAAACTGAGACTGTACTCATCTTTATGAAAAAGAGAAAGGGAGGGAGGAAGGGAGGGAGGGAGGGAAGGAGGAGAGGAGCAAGAAGGAAGGAGAGAGAGAGAGAGAGAGAGAGAGAGAGAGAGAGAGAGAGCGCCTGTGCTTTGAATTGCTTTATGATAAATGCCCCGCCTGATTGATCAGTTCCCTTTGTGATAGATTTTCATGTGTTAGGAATGTAAACATGACATAAATGGAGCCACTTTAAAATGGAACCAGAACTGCCACGCCAGAGGAACTGCCTTGTGTGTCTATGCCTCAAATCTTTGGAATGTTAAAACAGGACAAAATGACCTTTGGACTGGGCCTAGGGCAACATTTGTCCTAAAAATCTGTTTGCAAAGATAACAAGGAAGCAGTTCCTACAACTACTGGACTGAAAGCTAAAACAGCATTATTGAGAATTAACATCACTGTGTTATGTTCTCTGCACAGACAGACATGGCTTCCTCTTACTCATGTGATTTGCCACCCTTCCCTTTCTCATAAATTCCCGTTGCCTTTGTCTCCTAATTGGAACGCCATTTGGGCTCCCGTCTGAATCAGTGCGATCCAAATAGCTCTTCTTACGGACCTCAATAAATGCGTGTTGCCTCTCATCTTGAAAGGCCTTTTTTATTTTTATTTTTAGGTTAACAGGAACATTCGAGGATTAGGTCAGCTGAGACTCCTGCTGCCTGTCTGGTAGAGAGAACAACTTATAATAACAAACACACAGCAGACTTGGATGAATTACCCTCCCCACAACCTGCAAGTCTGTTGGGATCATTCAATTCTTCAAACAGTCCCGTTTCTATGATCTCTTCCTGCCACGCTATGGGGACAGCACCTGTTGCAAATCTTTGGAAGAACTTCTTATCTTTATCATCAAACTCTATTCCCCGAACCTCAGAGAAATCTTCAATGTCGTCGATGTCTTTGGCATAAACCACCGAAGGGTCTGGCACATATGGGGGTTCAACGAGGCCTGCTTCCAGGCGAGGAAAGTTGATGGTTTTGAAGAAAGGGTGTTTCCTGGGATCATCTGACTTTTCTCTGTGAAGAAAGGAGATGCTCAGCCCGACACAGTAACAAACCCAAACAGGAACCGTCCTAACAATACAAAGTGTGAGGCATTCTTTTCCTGTAACACATGTCAATTGCCAAGACAATATAATGACACAAAGAATCATTTACAAAAATGATGACTTTAAAAATCACCCACAATTCCACCCTATGCAGACCTTAACATTTTTATTGTTTGCAGACAGCCTTCACACGTAGATGTGATTTGCCAAGAATCTAGCAGTTGGCACGATTTTCATTCTTGGTGTTTCCGTGAAACACCAGCAAACATCAGTGGGGCCAGAACCTGCTTGCCTGCAACTTCCTGTCTTCGCCTCTTGCTCTGCCCTTCAGGGTCACAGTTAATGTCTCTTTCCACATTACAACCACTCACATTTTAAAAGACCACACTCACATCTCACTCATCATAGAACATGATTTCTAGGAGCCCACCTAATCCCCATCCCCTCCCCCAACCCCCAGCTGGCATAATAATCCTTAAAAACTTAAAACAAAATCCATTGGTAATTGTCAGTAGCATGAATGAGCATATGTTTGGTGCTCAAGACTATGTTTATTTGTTTTCAAATCTTTCTTCCTTCCTTACGCTAGAAATTATTCCAGCAATTGCCTTAGAATAGGGGGAAAATGTATGTTCCCAACTGTGAAACCTCTTCTATTATTTACCTATTGCTGTATAACAAATTGCCCCAACATTCAGTGGCTTACAACAATAAACATTAATTATCTCACAGTTTTTGTGGGCCAAGAATGTAGACATGGCTTAACTGGGTGCCCCTGGCTTGAGGTCTCTTGGGAGGTTGCAGTAAAGCTGTTGGTCAGGGCTGTGGTCTCATCTGAAGGTTCACCTGGGGTTGGGGGAAGATCTCTTTCTAAGCTCACTCATATAATTATTGGGAAGCCTCCATCCCTCATCATGTGAGCCTCTCCATAGGGTTGCCTTATAACATTGTCACTGGTTATCCCCAGGGCAAATGATCAGGGAGGGGTGGGGGGTAGAGTCCAAGACAGAAGGCACAGTCCTTTTATTACTTAATCTTGGAAATGACATCTCATCATTCTGCCATATTCTATTTGTTAGAAACAAGACAGAAAGCCCAGCCCACCCCTCAGAGACTCCACATCATGTCACATGATTACTGAAGTACATTCTGCCCCGAAAGATGACTAGATTCTAAATACAATAAGGATGTTACTACTAATAGTGACAATAATGGACATTTATTCAGAGCCTACTCTCAGCTAACATGTTAAATCCTTCACTTATGTTGTTGTTCTGTGATTCTGGCCTAGTCCCATCCAGAAGGGCCATCCCGGCCTCCTTGGACTTTCCCCATTATAACCCAACTGAAAAGACAGGTATGGAAAGCTGCATCCTGAGATACTACAAGGTTTCTCTTTTCTTCCAAAGGCCTCCAAGTTTCCATCAATGGAAAGAAAGGAAAATGCAGGCTTGCCTTCTACTAAAATCTACTGCCCAATATTTGTGTAGTTTATATCCTATAGAGTAGAAGCCTTGAGGGAGGGTTACTGAGATGAACTGAAGCTTCAAGGATATATATATATTCCCCAAAAATGTATACACTCACTTTTAATAATTATAAAGGCAGTGTTTATTAAAATACATTTTACTTTCAAAATTGAGCTATCAGCTATTAAAGTGTGTATACTTTTTTGGGGTTACTATATAGTTAGTTAGTTGTATTGAGGTATAATTTACACAGCAATATTTACCATGTTAAGGTATCAGAGAGATTGGGTGGTGGGTTTCAGATAGATTTTAAATGTGGTAGAACAAGGGTGGAACTAGAATTCCATCCAAGTAGATCAGGAATGAGCCCCAGGCCTGTGTGTCTCACAGAGAACAAAGGAGTTGGAATGGGACCAGGTGCCAGGAGGAAGGAATTTGTACCACATTATGGCTGCTGGCAGGCATGACCACACTGTCCCAGAGGTCAAGAGGGTGCCTTAAACTCACTCTGAGCAGCTTTAACTTGGAGAAACCGGATGGCCTGGGCTTGTCCGTCAGGATGGCTGAATGCAGCCCTTTTACAACTTGTCACATAAGACAAGGGATTGATGAACCACTTTGAGGCTTTCTTTAATGTTCTTCAAGAACCTGCCTCTGGAAGGCAGGGCCCATGCCTTATATCGATGGGGGAGAGACTATTCCATGATGTGACCAGTGCCTGACACTGCTGGATCCGCCAGCTAGATACTGGCCAAAGACTGCCTCTGGAAACTCCTCTCAGAGGCTGTCTGATGGACCCCTCCCCTAGCCCCCAGGTGTGCTGGTCCAGCCCCAGGCAGGCATGTAAGGCATTTCCCCCTAATTTGGGACCAGTCACCCCAGTACCCCACCCACCCTGCCCTGTACTATATAACCCTTATCACCTGCACGTGGATATCCATGGCATCTTGCCACCGCCCAAGACATGCCTCGTATGTAAGTGTCCCTAATAAGTTCTTGACCTAATGTTAGAATTGTCGGCCTCTTTCTTGGCCCCTTGGCCTGGGAATTTACCTAACAATGTCCTTTCCCAATTGATGTCGGTGTTTGCTGATGCTAACAACAGAAGACTAGGCTTCCCAACCTCCACGCCTTGCCCTCTGCGTCTACTCTAGGCCACCACAAAGCTGATCCCTTTGATCCAGTTCACCTGAGATCTGTAGTTAGCAATCGCATGAAGATGATTTTAGTCTTGAGTCTTCCCCGGCCTGCTTTGTGCAGGGCTCTTTGGAGCCATCTCCTCTGGGACCAAGAGGAGAGGCTGTTGATGGAGGCGGTGGCTTTTGTAATAGCCAACCTGGCAGCTGCAGGGAGGCTTCTCCTGCTTGCTGGAGTGGAATATATTTCCGAGCATTAACAGGGGCTCTTGTGTCACTGATTCCCACACGGAGATTATAATGGCTTTTCTCATACCATTCAATGACGGTAAGAACCAGCTGCCCATACACGAGGACCACACTGTGGGGTTTGGTCTGACAAGAACAGTGGGCATTAGCTTGAACCGTGTGTGTGTGTGTGTGTGTGTGTGTGTGTGTGTGTGTGTGTGTGTTGTGTGTGTAGCACTGCACGTCAGACAAGTGCATGGGATTTGCCCTTACTCTGCAGCAGGGCCGATCAGAAAGAATGAAAACTGCAAAATACTTAAGTGGCCTTCACCTTTGATTTTATTGGAAAACACCATGGTTGGACCCCCGCACCCCCCTTTCCCTCTGGTAATCACCATACTGTTGTCTGTGTCTACTAGTGGTTTTTTTTAATCCCTTCACCTTTTTCACCCAGCCCCCCAAACCCACTCCCCTCTGACAGCTGTCAGTCTGTTCTCTATCTATGAGTCTGTTTCTATTTTGTTTGTTAGTTTTTGTTCATTCGATTCCACTTCACTTTATTTTAAATGCTCGTAGGTGCACTGGGGAGGGGGCACTTGACCTCTTTGCTATGTAACATGCTCTCTAGGCATTCGCTCTGCTTTGAAGGACACCCACAAAATTAATCAAATTTGAGTGAAATTTTTACAGCATTAAAAATTGTTTTAGCCAAAACCGGTTTGGCTCAGTGGATAGAGCGTCGGCCTGTGGACTGAAGGGTCCCGGGTTCGATTCCGGTCAAGGGCATGTACCTTGGTTGCAGGCACATCCCCAGTGGGGGGTGTGCAGGAGGCAGCTGATCGATGTCTCTCTCTCATCGATGTTTCTAGCTCTCTATCCCTCTCCCTTCCTCTCTGTGAAATATCAATAAAATATATTTAAAAAAAAATTGTTTTAAATTGATTTTAGAGACAGAGGAAGGGAGAGGGAGAGAGAAACATCGGTGTGAGAGTAGAGCATCAGTCCCCTGCCTCCTGCACGCCCCCTACTGGGGACTGAACCAGCAACCTTTGGTGCATGGAAGACGCTCAACCAACTGAGCCACGCTGTCCGGGGCATGAATAAATTTTTTAAAACTATGAAGAGTTGAAATGGAAATGTTGGAAGGTTTCCTTTTTCACTGAACAGCTGGTTTTTATATGTCTCTTCTCTAACGTTGTAAACAGTTATATTCAAAACAGTCACAACAACATGTGCTTTATAAAAAGGTTTGATGGAGCAGCTTCAGGCAACGATCCAGTGCTTTAAGGTGTCATTTTCTTGAAGGAGTTTATCAACATCTGATTTTATAGACCCAAAGTGCGCTGACAAAGGATTGAGATAGGGTTTCAAACACACCAAGTGGGTGGCATTCCCTCCGGGGAGCCATCTAACGAGGTTGCTCCCCTGCGTATCGTTCAGCTGGGTCCTAGCCTTGTCAGGGTGATCACTTGGTAGGTTATATAAATGTCTAATCACTACCTTGTACACCTAAAACTAATATAATGTTGTACTTCAACTGTAATTGAAAAATCCATTTTAAGAAATGAAAATAAAATAAAGGGACTGTTCCCTTCCCCCACTGCCTTGGTCACTGTAGGTGTGCCCTCTGATACTCAAGAACCAGGTGGTAGAGATGGTCGGTGGTCACCACATCCAGGTCTCTCCTTCCTGGGCACACAGAAGACAACACTGGCCAGCCCCCCGCCTGCCCCCCCCCCCCCCCCGCCCTCCTTAGCTAGGGGCCAAGGAACGTTCTGGCCATCAGAAGTGATGTGTGAAGCGGGCCACTTCCCGGCTCAGGCAGCACAAAGCTCCCGGGTTCTCTTCTCAGGCCACGGCACCTGGAAGCCACCAGTTCCCACGGGGCTGTAAGATGGATGCAGCCACGCCCAGTCGGTGTGGCTCAGTGGTTGAGCGTCAGCCTATGAACCAGGAGGTCACGGTTTGATTCCCGGTCAGGGCACATGCCTGGGTTGCGGGCTTGATCCCTAGTGGGGGGCGTGCAGGAGGCAGCCAATCAGTGACTCTCATCATTGATTTTTTTTTTAAAATATATTTTATTGATTTTTTACAGAGAGGAAGGGAGAGGGATAGAGAGTTAGAAACATCGATGAGAGAGAAACATCGATCAGCTGCCTCTTGCACACCCCCTACTGGGGACATGCGGAATCGAACCTGGGACCTTTCAGTCCGCAGGCCGAGGCTCTACCACTGAGCCAAACCGGTTTCGGCTCATCATTGATTTTCTATCTCTCTTTCCCTTTCCCTTTCTCTCTGAAAACAATAAAAATATATATTAAAAAAAAGATAGAAGCAGCCAGGATCTCTGAGCCACTGCTCAGCAGGGAGATGCCTGCTGTATTAGCCAGGGTTCTCCAGAGGAGCAGAATCAAAGGATGTTGAAAGGATCCAGAATGCACCACAGTGGCATAAAAGTTATTTTGAGCTAAGGGCATTTGAGAGTCAACAGATGCACATGCGCATAAAAGCAGGGCCTCCTAAAAGAACTCAACTCATCAATCCTCTCCCCCGGGAATTTCAGGAGTTTTGGAACCAGGGAAGATTGACTCTTATTACCAGTGACAGAAATAAACACTGCACCAAAAATAGATATTGTCACAAAACTATCATATCTCCCATCTATTCTCCTGAGGGCCCGTTTATTTGTCCTAAAAGACATTTATTCTCCCACAGTGCCCACCCCCACCAGTATGAAGAAGTCATTTGTTTGCCTATACGTGCCCTTCTCCTCCTCCCCTTCCCCTCTTAAGAGGGTACATAAGCCCCTAATTCTAACCACCTCCTACTCACATCTGTCTGTGAACTCCTGCATATGTACATAAAGGAAAATGTCTTTTGCCAGTTTAGTTTGCAGGTCTCCATTCTTGAACCTAAGAGGGTAGAGAAAAATATTTTTCCTGGTGGAGGCTTGGCAAGTCCAAATTCTTTAAGGTAAGCTATCAGGCTGGAGAGCCAGGGAAGAGTCGCAGTTCAAGTCCAAAGCTAGGTTTTCTGGGAGAATTCTCTCTTCTCAGAGGCCTTCAACTGATTGGATAAGGCCCATCCACATTATGAAGAATAATCTGCTTTACTGAAAGCCTACTGACTTATATGTTAATCTCATTTTAAAAAATATTTGCAGAAACATCTAGTGGGGAGTGGGCCTAAGCTGTCAGTTGGACATCCCCCGAGGGCACCTGGACTACTAAAGGGCGCAGGCCGGGCTAAGGGACCCCCAAGTGCATGAATGTCGTGCACTGGGCCTCTAGTAGGACAATAATAACAGACTTAATCCCAAAGCTTTGTCATTAACCCACAACATTCTCCAGATGCCTGTGGACAATGCTGACATCACGAATCATCTCTATTACATGGTAATTTACCTGCTTCCTAAGCGTTGCTCTGGTTTCTTAGCCAAGAAGAGTCTGCAAATGTCTGTGGCTTCCTCTGTGAAGTTATCATGTTGGAATCTGACCTCTTCCTTCAGGGTTCTTTGCTTTAAATCCTCTTTACTGACTTTTTCCTTGTAATCTTTGAATGGTGTTCTTCCAGCAACCATTTCATAAATACTGCATCCCATTGCAAACCAGTCCACAGGGTAGGAGTAACTCACTTTTTCCATTAGGATTTCAGGTGCCATATAACCATTGGTTCCAGCCTGTAACACCCAAACAAAAACAAAACAAAACAAAAACACTAATGTGAGTGTAACATAAGTTGTTGATTGTCTATCCAATACCCATTCTCCTTTTCTTTTCTTGTTAAGGGGTTTATTAATTTACTAGAGGCCTGATGCACGAAATTCGTGCAAGAGTAGGCCTTCCTTCCCCTGGCTGCTGGCACCAGCTTCCCTCTGGCACCTGGCATCCAAGCTTGCTTCCCTCCGGCCGCCTGCAGGCACCCGGGATCTGGGCTTCCCTCGCAGCCCTGGCTTCATCCGGAAGGACGTCCAGTCTAATTAGCATATTATGCTTTTATTATTATAGATTTGGCATGACATTGTGTCTAACCCATTCTTTTCCCTGCTTTCCCAGCAGGCTCTGGGCAGTCAGGGCAGGACATGAGACCCATTGGGCCAATGACATATAGAAAGGACTTGGCTGGAGTGCACTATGACAGGGACAAAGTGGCTGCTCTTGAAGAGAGAAAATCACTTGCCCTCTCTTAGTCTCCTCACCTCATCTTTAAAGGTGAAAAGTTCAAGTGGATTCTCTAAAACCCCTAAGTTCTGCCTTTGTTTTTTTTATTATTAAACAAGTTTTCTCCTTTAAAAAACTGATTTTAGAGAGAGGAAGGGAGAGACAGAGAGAGAAAAACATCAATGTGAGAAACATTGATTGGTTGCCACCCACACATGCCCCAATGGGTGACCAAATCTGAAAACCAGGCATGCACCCTGACTGGGAATGGAACCCGTCACCCTTCGGTCCACAGAAGGATGTTCCAACCAACTGAGCCACACCGGCCAGGCCTGTCGGTTTTAAATCACAGGTAACAGGAAATTAGATGCATTATTTTTTTTAAGGTTGTAAGGTTGAGCACTTCATTGCTAATTTTGAATGTTCATATAATGTTATCTAGTCTATGATGTTTCCTACTCTATTGCTATGCAGTAATATTAACATCACATATCTTGGTCTGTCTGTCTCTGCTTTAAAAAATTAACAGCCATTTAATCTAGAAAATCGCACACATGAAACTTCATTTAACATGCATGACCATATAATGTAGGCATACCTCTACTGACAATATATACCAAATGACCACTGTATTAAAAAATTATATATATATGTAAAATATACATAACATAAAATTTACCATCTTAGTCATTTTTAAATGTACAGTTCAAGAGAATAAAGAACATTCACATCACTGTGTGATGAATCTCCAGAACACTTTTCATCTTGCAAAACTGAAACTCTAATATCCATTAAACAAAAATTCCTCAGCCCCTGGCAACCACCATACTACTTTCTGTCTCTATAAATTTGAATACTCTAGGAACCTTATATAACTGGAATCATACAGTATTTGTCATTTTTTGTGACTGTGTGTGATTTTAGTACATTCATTCATTCAACAAATATTTAACAAATACCTACAACATACCTTGTAATGATTAAACTATGTATTTACATGACAATATGTTTTTCCCAAAACTAAGTAGCTTTTGGTTAAAGCATAATGTATAACTTTTACAGCAATTAAAAATGCAAACAGCTCTAACTGGTTTGGCTCAGTGGATAGAGCGTAGGCCTGCGTACTAAAGGGTCCCGGGTTCGATTCCGGTCAAGGGCATGTACCTTGGTTGCGGGCACATCCCCAGTAGGGGGTGTGCAGGAGGCGGCTGATCGATGTTTCTCTCTCATCAATGTTTCTAACTCTCTATCCCTCTCCCTTCCTCTCTGTAAAAAATCAATAAAATATTTTTAAAAATGCAAACAAAAACACCTTAAAGTGACAATAAGCTTATATTAGAGCAGTAAGACTTAGAGCAATAGAAAATTCAATGTATCAACTGTTCCTGTCCTTCAACCTGGTTACTTAGCTTTGCAGTATACTGTACCTCAAAGAAATGACCCAGAAGGAAGAAAAAGGGATCTATTTTGAGATGGATGTTCTTAGTTCCATTATTCATAATGGTCACAAGCTAGAAACAATGCCCATCAATAAAGACAATAGACCAGAGACTAGTGTTAATACCAAGAAATGTATATATCTCCCCGCCCCGCCCCCCCCCTACACACACACACACTGGGGATCGAGTCCGCAACCTTGGGCATGTACCCTGCCTGGGAATCAAACCGTGACTTCCTGGTTCATAGGTTGACGCTCAACCACTGAGCCACGCTGGCCAGGCAAATATATGTTTTTTTTATGTGCACAGTGTATGTAATGCCTTAGGATATTAAATTTGTAATAATTCTTACATGGACAACAAGAAACAAAATTAAATGACCCAAGCACTTAATGAGGAGTAATTGGCAGTGCAAGAAAATTCTGGAAGTGACTGGGGTCCGACAGGCTGGCATGAGTCAGCATGGCACAGCTGTTCTCACAGAAGCAGCCAGCGTGTGTGTAGTATGTAATTTGGGTGAGCGTATATTCCGGTTTGCCTGGGACGGTCCCGGTTTACATCTGTTGTTCTGGCATCTTGTCTAGTTTTACATTTGCCCGGACAAAAGGGTATTGTAGGCTCCTCTGAGGCCCGGGATATACTTACTCATCTTTGTAGCCAAACCAGGTACTTACTGCCTCCCTTGGTGCATGCCCAACAAGACGCTGTAAGTAAACTGCAGTAAAAGCTGGTAACTAGATGTTTTCCGTTCACTATGGAGCCATTCCCTGCAGTGAGTCCTAGAGATACCAAGACATATAAGGCCTGGCGCCTGCCCTTGGGAACTTACAGGCTGGTGGAGACAGACAGGTCCAAAGGTTAATTCAATAAAGTGGGTAAATGCCATAATGGGAGTATAAAGCAAGCACAGGGGAGAGACTGCTACCCAGCTAACAAGCCTGTGCAAGAGATAAAGTCAGGAAAAATGTGAGGTGTTCAGGGACCTTTAAGGATCTTTAAGGAATCTGACATTCTGAAATATAAGGTCTATGGCAGTGGTCGTCAAACTCATTAGTCAACAGAGCCAAATATCAACAGTATAACGATTGAAATTTCTTTTGAAGAGACAAATTTTTTAAACTTAAACTTCTTCTAACGCCACTTCTTCAAAATAGACTCACCCAGGCCGTGGTATTTTGTGGAAGAGCCACACTCAAGGGGCCGAAGAGCCGCATGTGGCTCGCGAGCTGCAGTTTGCCGACCACAGGTCTATGGGATGCAATGGTGGGGGAGGGGAGATTGGAAGGGGGAGGTGGATGAGTCTGAGAAATGCTGTAAGTCAAAGTAGCAAAAGGCAATCCCATTCTTTCCTTTCTTTTGTATCTCTCTATGATAGAGGCCAGGAGGCTAAGTACTCCACCTCCCAGCATCCTTTGCACCAGGGTGGTCATGTGATATGAGCAAGGTGAAGGTGCTGGGGGTTGGGGGGAAAAAGGAAGGGAACTTACTGTAAATACATAAAAGACATGATTAATGGATCAACAGAGGTATGGATAACAGATGTAAACTGGGCAAATGAATATATGGTCACCCAAATTACATATTACATGCACTGTTCCTGTTCCCCTGCCCACTCCCACTGCCCCAGAATATCCTAGACCTTGTATCCTTTGTATTTCACTATGAATCTTAAAAGATAAAGTCATTTAAAAAAATCCAAAAAAACAATCACTGCAATACCATTCTCTCACTTAAATCACAATAATTCTTTAATATTTTCAAATATCTGGATATGTTAATGCTGTCCCAATGGTCCTATACATTTGTCTTCTAAACAGTTTGTTTAAATTTGGATTCAAATAGTCCATGTGATTGATTGATATGTCTCTTAAATCTCTGTGAATACATAAATTCTTCCTTTGTCTGTTACCACCCCTCGCAAGTTTTTATTGGAAAAATCTGGCTAAACTGTAGAGTTTGCCACAGTCAGATTTTGCTGACTGTACCTCGATGATATCAGTTACATGTTCCTCTGTACTGTGTATTTCCTGTACATTGATAACTAGATCTAGAGGCTTAATTTTTCTACTGAGCTTTTCATTTCTGTAAATATCTTTTTATTTATTCTTTATTTTTTAAATTGATTTGAGAGAGAGAAACATTGATTTGTTGTTCCACTTATTTATGCATTCATTGGTTGATTCTTGTATGTGCCCTGACTGGGAATTGAACCCTGACATTGGCATTTTGGACAATCCTCTAACAACTGAGCTACCTGGCCAGGGCTGCAAATATGCTTTTATTAACATACTAGTAGTTCTGCGCATGAATCCACGTGCCAGTAGCTCTCTGCGGGGCTTGGCTGCTCTGCGCCCGCTGCCCAGAGGCTCTCCGTGGCCCAGAGGCCCATCCCCCCCTTGTTGCCGCTGCAACAAAGCAAGCATTCCGCCAGGCCACTCATACTGCCCGCTCTCAGCGGCTGCCCCCTCCACCCCCCGGGACTGGGGGACTCTGGCAGGGCCGGGAGGACTGGGCCGTCATCTTGTGGCTATGGGTGCCGCCATCTTTGTGACGGAATGATGGCTAATTTGGTTAATTTTCATATTACCCTTTTATTAGATAGGACAATTAACATAGAATAATGTGCACAGGTCTAGGCTAGTCAGATAAATAAATTTTGATAATTGAATACACCCACATAAATGCCACCTAAATAAGATATAGAACATTTTCATCTAAGAAAGTTCCCTGTGCCCCTCTCTAGTCCATTCTCCTCCCAGGCAACCACTTTCTGATTTCCGTCACCGTAGATTTGTTTTGTTGGTTCTTCGATTTCATATAAATGACATTGAATGGCAGATACATTTTTGTGTCTGGCTTCTTTTCTTTTTTTAGTTGTTGACACTATTACAGATATCCTCATCCCACCCCAGCTTTGTGACTTTTAGATGTTTTTGAGATTTATTCATGTTGTTCTGCAAACATATCAGTTTTTTTTAAATTTGCAAATATCCTTGTTGTCTTTCTCTGAGTGTTCCTTGCCTTATAGCATTTGTTCTTGTTTCATGGATGCAATATCTTCTCTTAAATCTCAAAGGATATTAAGTATGTTTTAAAAAAGGTCTCTTCTACTTCCTGAATTGTTCCTGTTTTCTACAAGTTTCTTTCTTTCTTTTTTAAAATATATATATTTTCATTTCAGAGAAGAAGGGAGAGGGAGAGAGAGAGAGATAGAAGCATCAATGATGAGAGTCACTGATTGGCTGCCTCCTGCACGCCCCCTACTGGGGATTGAGCCTGCAACGTGGGCATGTGCCCTGACCAGAATAGAACTGTGACCTCTGGTTCATAGGTTGATGCTCAACCACTGAGCCACCCTGACCTGGATCTTTCTTTCTTTTTTCTTTTCATTGTATTTTATTTTAGAGAGTGTTTTGAAATGACAAATGATCTCTGATGATTTGTTCACATGTAAGAGTGAACACTAAAAAGCTAGCATGAAGCTGCTCAGTGAATGGGCTTTACTGGACAGTGATCCTGCCAACCCATTTCAATGGGGACCTCACCTGTGAGTATCCATTGACCTTGTTGGGCTGTTCAGTTTCCGCATAAAGATCCTCCAGTACCCTACCTGAGAGGTGTCCGCCTGCTTACCCTCATTCTGGGAGCTGAGGTGGGGAAGGGATTGAGGGTCTCCCCATATGCAGTATTTCACTATCCTCAACTCTCAGCTGGGCTGTATGTTCCTATGCAGCTTCTCTCAGGTTTAATCTCTTCCGCTGGGCTGGGAGGGGCACAGAGAAAGACTACAAGCAACATCCAACGGCCGTTCAGACCCGGTGGTTGGTACGTTCTACTCTGTGTGTGTCACCCTTCCAAGGAGCACATTTCGGAGCCCAGTGACTTTAAGGATTAGCATCAGTAATCAGGACCAGATAAACACCAGTCGCTCAGTAGGAGGTGTAAGGTGAAAGTGGAGAACATGCCTTGTCCTGAAAAAAGGCTTGTGTGAGACATGCTGGGAGAAAAATTAGAAATAATAGCGGACAATACTAACTGAGCGTTTATCACATGCTGAATATTTTCTCAAGAGCATTACCCAAATTTCTTGTTTAAGCTTCATGATAATCCTATGAGATAGAGACTATTGTGTCCCCCATTTTGCAGATTAGAAAACTGAACGACTCAGAGGTTAAATCTTGCCCAAGGTCACCCACCCAAGATTCCCACCCAGGTCTGCACTTTGAACCACGGCATCACACAGCCTCTATGGAAGTAGGTGAAATTGCTTTTTCTGATCCTCCATGTCCCCTTCAGGATTCATTTTCTCTCCTTAGAGTCCCCTCCTTCCCTCTCCCCATGTGCCAAGTACTAAGTGCTCTCCTTGTTCCATTCTTGCTTAAGCTGCTTTCCTTTCCCCTTTCCCAACAAGTTCTCCTTTCTTTGCCCCTATCTCTGTTCATCAGAGGCTGGCTGGGCTGCTCCCACTACAAAGGCTGCTGGGAGGTGGGGGGCCAGACCCTGCAGTATTCTGGGAACACGTTGTTCCCGTCCCAAGAAAATGAATGAAGAATCGGCCTCCATCTTTCCCGCACTGTAGCCCGTTGGTGTAGTGGAAAAAACGCCAGACAGCAAGGGTGGCCCGAGATTCATTCCAAATAATTTTCAGGACTAAATTTGCCTCTTGGCCCTAGACAGAAAAGGTCCTGGTGGGATTTTGGAGGGCACCACCTCCTTGAAGAGTGGAGGTATTTCACAGAGGAGAAGAATGGAATTAGAGGCGCACGCCAGAGTCTAAGCACCCAAATTCCATCTCAGCCTCCAGCTGAAAAAATTAATGGCCTGCCCTTTATGCCATTTGTCTTCTGCATGTGAACTGCCTCCTCAGAGGGGTGGGAGGAGAGAATGGGCCAGGCAGCATGGGGCGGGGTCGAGCCAGCTGACCTCTCTGGCTCAGTTTAACTCTTGCAGTTACAAAGGGCCTCCCCCCACATTAGTCTCTGTGCCATCAAAACAGCCGCTTTCAGTTCCTGTGACCAGAACGGCCATTGCCCGGGCTGTAGGGATCACCAAGTGTCAGCAGCAGCAAACCTCTGAATGGAGGTTTTTGTGTGGTTTGTCTTTTTTTTTTTTTTTTTTCTTTTGCTTCATTTTGTTTTGCTTTTGGTTTCATAGTGCCCTTTGGCAGACACACACAGTCAACAAAAAGTATGCCCAGCATTGCGGGGCCTAAAGCACCAGACCACACAGGGTTTAGGAAGCCATGTAGGGGCTGCCCCCTCCCCAACTGCCCCCCAGGGGGCAGCAAGAAGTCCTTCTATTACAGCCATGGCATGTGGATTGCTTAGACCCATCAGGGCCACCTGTCACCTGAAGGTGTCCAGACTCTGACACCCTAAAGTGGGATCAAGATCAGAGCCAGCCCGTTGGGGCCTGTGCAGATGTTGGATGTTGGTTTCCACTGACCCTGTAGCTGTGGTCACTCTCACCCCTGGGCCCACAAGGGGCTGAGTGGCCGGGTGGGGTGGGTATATCCTGCACTCACAGGAGCCCCAATGTGGCTTTGGTCAGCAGTGGACTGTGACCTCGGAGGTGATGAGAACAGGGAGGGGCCTTTCAGTGGGTCTCAGAGGGCACAGCTCCTATCTTAATAGTTTTACACACCCATAAAGCAGAGCGTGCGTGTGCAAGTGCATGGACGTGCAGGTCCATCAGGTCACAGTCAGGAGTAAATCTCCACTTCCACTCTTTTCAATCTGAAAAGCTGGCAACCTTGAATGCCATCATTAGAAGAAGTGCCGGTGCCATGGCCCTGGTGTGGCCAGGTCAGGCTGGATTTGATGAGCGGGTGGGGAGAGACAGACAAGGACGCTCTCTGGTTTCCAGGCGGCAGCGGCGGCCTGGGCCCAGCAAACTGGCCAGTGGAGCAAGAAACCGCCCGCGGCTGTCTCCTCCGCCTCGCTCCCCCCAGCTCATCACAAACCAGATCCACTTGACAGCACAATCCAAACAGAAGAGGGAATCAAAATGTACATCTTTTGTTTGCCGTGGCAGGAGAACTGTTGAGCAGAGGAAAAAAACAAGCTGAGCTTAGCGCTATCAGCTGTTTCCTGGGGTTCGCTCCTTCCTTCCTCCGAGGGGGGCCTGGCCGCTTTGTTCTCGTTCCCAGCTGCTCCTCTGCGCCTTTAAGCGGTGGCCTTTGCAGACCTCGGAGGAATGCAGCCCGAGACCCCAGGGGACTTGGTTCCGAGGTTCCCCCGCCCTGCCCCGCCCTGCGCCCCCCACCTCCCCGCCGCTTTACTCCCACCGGTCTCTCTCTGCCAGCCACTTCCTGGCTGGGGAATAGGAGCCTCACCAGAGGTGGCTTCCTACTCTTTCTGACACCCCTGGGAGACCAGGGGACCAAGAGAGGGGTCCCTCCAATAATGCTTTCTGAGATGTCAAGCCTGGTGTCAGTCTGCTGTGGCTAAGATTCCAGCTTTACCAATTATTAGCTGGTCACCCGGGCTAGTGTCTCAACCTCTCTGAGCCTCAGAGCTCTTACCTCATAGGACTGTGATGAACATGAAAGTGATTAAGACACACTGATCGCCCTCCAAAAGCCTGATACATAGCAGGCCCTCAATAGGTTAGCAAGGCCCTGGCTGGTTTGACTCAGTGGATAGAGAGTCTTGCGGACTGAAGGGTCCCAGGTTCGATTCCGGTCAAGGGCACATGCCCGGGGTGCAGGCTTGATCCCCAGTAGGGGGCGTGCAGGAGGCAGCCAATCAATGATTCTGTCTCATCATTAATGTTTCTCTCTCTCTCTCTCTCCTTTCCTCTCTGAAATAAATAAAAATGTTTTTTTTAAAAAGTAGGTTAGCAAGGGTGGCCATCAAGCCTGGGCTTTGGCTGTCTCAGGGAGGGCGGCTGCACAAGAAGAAAAACCCAGAAGCCTCTAAGACCCCATCAGAGTGAAAGACCGGCCTGGCACGTCATCAGAGATCAATACAGTAATTGCAAATATTTCACCCGAGTGTGTTCTTTGGTGGTTTCATGTTCTGTGAATCCATCCAGCAGCGGGCTGAAGCATATTTTCCATGGTGCCTCCAAGATGCTCAAAATAAAACCACAAGTGAAGTTCCACGTGGCTATGAGGAAGCAAGACAACTGTGTGTGCTGCTTGGCTCAGCCTAGAGGTGAGCTGAGCCCTCGCCCACTGCCCACCCAGGGCAGCCTGGGACTCCTGCTGGCTCCCTGTGCCCCTCAGGGAACAAAGCACAGCTGCAAAGCTCACCTGAGCAGCTACATGCCTGTCATGTCAGGTGAGGCAGAAACGATGCAACAGTGGGGATTGTGACAGAGGCTGGTGCCTGGTTTCTTGTAGAACTAGAGGCCTGGTGCACAGATTTGTGCACATTGAGAGGAATTAATTAGAAGGTGGCTGGTGGGGCAGGACTGGGTGAGATGGGCCAGACACGCCCTGGAGCCAACCTCCTGCAGTCCCACCCCGGCCAGCTGCATCTGAGGCAGTGCCGGGGCTCAAAGGGCATCTGCGGAGTGAGCAGGGTCCCTCTGGCAGGTGGGGTCCCTTGGCCTAGCCTGCGGGGATCAGGCCAAAACTGGCAGTCCGACATCCCCTGAGGGGTCCCAGAGTGCGAAAGGGCACTCTGCAAAGTTGCTGTTGCGTGGCAGCTCCTGCATTGAGTGTCTGCCCCCTGGTGGTCAGTGCGTGTCATAGCTACCAGCCAGTTGGCCGGTTGCTTAGGCTTTTATATATATAGTCAGAACAGTCGTTTCTTTTCTTCTTCTTCTTCTTCTTTTTTTTTTTTTTTTTAGAACAGTCGTTTCTTGATTGCCTACCAAGTAGCTGACCCTCTGCTAGGCATTTATCTATCTTGTTACTTAATCTTCTCATCAAGCCTAAGAAGCAGGTGGTATTAACCAGGCTTAGAGAAGAGGCATGGCTTCCCTGGGGTCAAGTACAGGGCTGTGGCCAAAAGTGGCATTTGGAAGAAGGCACTCTGCATGCCATGTGCATGGAGCATGGGTTAGCCATCAGTCCCCACTGTCTCCTGGCCAGGTGCCCCCGTGAGGGGTCAGCCTGTGCCTCTGTACACAGCAGCCATAGTAAGTGGCAGACTCATTGGCACACTCACTCTCCTTCCATCTCGTGATCCTATGGAGCGTTTTTCATCAGCTGCCCTTAATCTGAAGGGATGCTCTGAGCTTCCAACACGCGTCTACATCAAGTTAGATGACACAGCAGCTTGTGGTCCCTGGACCGCATCGTGTTGCATGACAGCCCCTCCTGGTGCACCCTGCAGGCCTCTGGCTCTCTCCTCACCTCCACGGCTCACAGACAATGTGCTGGCCCGCCCAGTTCCCAAACCCTCTGCTTCACCTCCCTACTGTTGACAATCTTCCAGATCATCCTTCCAGGGCTGATTTAGTCACTTCCAACCCTGAAAACCTTCAGTGGCTCCCCGACACCTGTGGCATCGGGTTCAAATATTCTTATCTGACTCCTCCAGCCTCCTAGGCTGGCATCTCTACTAGTACCCTTTGTCACCCCTCACACGCTGTGACTACACGCTCTAGACAGCGGCAGAGCCACTCTGTTCTGTGACTGGACTCACACGCTGTTTTATGATTTTACCTTGGCCAGGGTTTTCAACCACGGCACCACGGGCATTGTGGGCCAGATCATTCTTTGAGGAGGGATGCTGTGCTGGGCATTGCACAACACTGGCAGCAGCCCTGGCCTCTACCCACTAGTTACCAGTCATGACAATCAAAACTGTCTCCTGACGTTGCCACGTGTCCCCTGGGGCCCAAATCGCCCTCAGTTGAGCATCACGAACATCTGCCGATCCCTTTGCCTGGCCCACGCTCCTTCCTCTTTCCTGCCCACCTTCTGTGTAAGTGTTGACTTGGTTGTCACCTGGAAGTCCTTCCCGACCCCATGTCCCCCTGTCAGGCTGGGCGCCCTCCTTACACCCAACCTGCACAGCCCCGACCACGCTGCCTTGTCACTGCCCTTTTGCGTGTGGGTCTCTTCCCCATCCTGGGGCTTCATGAAGGCAGGCGTTTGTTTACCCGATTCCCTGTTGTACTCTGGGTCCAAGTCTGTATCTGCAACAAAACCTCACCTAACACATCCCCTGGACACCCTCTCTCCCTGACCCCATACCCCAGGCATCACGGAGGCCTGTTCATCCTGAAGTCTCTTCCCAATGCATCCATCGCGCTCTGGCTCCACTGCCCCCTGTGGGCTGAGCTGCTATCATCTGTCACCTGGATGACAAATGACCACAATCCACCTGAATCCCCTCTGATCTGTGCTCACTTCTGATGGAGCAATTTTTCAAAACAGAATTCTGAGCATGTTGCCCCCTTGATTAAATAATTTCAAAGGCTTCCCGGGCTTGTCAGCAAAAAGTCAGTCCTTTACGTGGCTGGTAATGCCAGGTGTGGGGAGGCCCCTGCCACCTCTCCAGCTTCATTTGAACCATGTTCCCTCTTGCTTTGTGCTTTTCATTTCCTGCCTTCCCTTACTTTCCCCCAAAGCAGCAGTTTGCACTGGTGATTCCCATCGCCTGACATGCTCTGCTCCTCCTTAAGTGGATCCTGGGGGGACTCTACCCAGATCCCCTCTTCAGGTTCTTGGCCTGCACTCCCCAGACGTTGGGACCAGGGCCAGCCAGTGCAGTGGGACAGGGCCCTGTGCTGCGAAGCAGCCCTATGCTGGGGTTTGATGCAGTTTGGCTGTGGGAAACTTTATTGATTGAATGGTTTGAGAATAAATTCACACATGGGGCAGTGGTAGTGGGGTGGGGTGGTCATGGCTGGGGTGGTAGCTGGTCCTATGGCCCCTTGGAACCATATGTGGGGTCTGCTAGATGCCATCCTGACTGCCCAGCACCCTCACCCTCACCAGCAGCTTGTAGGGCATCTCTGCAGGACTCGGGCTCAGCCAGTCTGCCTTGGCATCTGCATTGACATTGTACCTGCCCAGGGGCCCCTCATAGAGCTCTGGGGACCCCACCACCAGTGTTTGTAGGAAGTCCATGAAAAACCCACTGCTGTCCTCCTGTGCCAAGCCTGCTGGTACAGAGCAAGGTGAGGTCCCCTAGCAGGACGGTGCTGTTCCCCTGCATGGCGGACAGTGGGGGCTTTGAAGGCTGTCTTGACAAATTTTCGAATTTGTATTTTCTAAGTTAAATCCAGTGAGACAGTGGAGTATGTGCCTAGGTCCTGGAGCCTCGGCTCACACACCTGGAATCCTGCCTCCCTGCAATGGGTTCTTGCCCTCTGCAGCAGGGAACTGCTCACCCAAGGTTCCCCCATTCTGGCAACTGGCCAAGGTCACCGACTGGCTCTTGGAGGGATACAAAAGCCTGGACAACTCTTAGAGCCACCCCAATTCCAGAGCTCACTGAAGGACTGCCTGAGGTCTTAGTTCAAGCTCATTGTGGGTCAGCTTCTCTTTGCCAACCCTGCCTTCCTCATGCTTGTATCTCATGGGAGAGCACCCTAATAAATCTTCCACCCTGTAAATCTGTCTCAGAGTCTGTTTCCAGGGAATACAGCCTCAGACACCACCCCAACTTCTTTGCTGAGTAAATGCCTGTCTATCTCTCAATAGCAAATAAGTTGTATTTCCCTGAGGTTAATTCTGATCCTCACATGTTAAGTCAAATCCTCCTTGGAGAGCCCCATGTACCACATTTTCACAGCATCCTCCTATATAATAAAGAGGTAATATGCAAATTGACCATCACTCCAACACACAATATGGCCTCCCCCATGTGGACACAAGATGGCCACCACAAGATGGACACCACAAGATGGCCAGCAGGGGAGGGCAGTTGGGAGGGACCAGGCCTGCAGGGAAGGACAGTTGTGGGGGACCCAGGCCTGCAGGGGAGGGCAGTTGGGTGCGGCCAGGCCTGCAGAGGAGGACAGTTAGGGGTGACCAGGCCGGCAGGGGAGGGCAGTTAGGGGCAATCAGGCTGGCAGGAGAGGGCAGTTAGGGGCAATCAGGCCAGCAGGGGAGCAGTTAGGTGTCGATCAGGCTGTCAGGGGAGTGGTTAGGGGGTGATCAGGCTGGCAGGCAGAAGTGATTAAGGGCAATTAGATAGGCAGGCAGGCAGGCGAGCAGTTGGGAGCCAGCAGTCCTGGATTGTGACAGGGGTCCCAGATGGGAGAGGGTGCAGGCTGGGCTGCGGGACATGCCCCCCCCATGCACAAATTTTGTGCACCGGGCCTCTAGTTTATCATAATTGAAATTTTACATTCATTCCAATGATTACTATGTTCTATCTCTCCCCTACTAGACCCTAAGCTCCATATGGGCAGAAAATCATGTCCATTTTTAGCTCATTATTCTATCTCTCATGTTTAACTCAGTCCTGGAAAATGCTCAATAAGTATATGTTGAATGATTCATTGAGTGAATGAATAAATGACTGCCTTTTCAATGAATGAATGTTAAAATAATTCCAAGACTGTTGTGAAGATTTTTGAATACTCTTAATAGTAGTAAATACTTTGAAAATGGACTTGAAGGTTTTTCTTCTTCTTCTTTTTTTTTTTTTTAAATTGATTGATTTTAGAGAGGAAGGGAGAGGGAGGGAGAGATAGAAACATCAATGATGGGAGAGAATCATCAATCAGCTGCCTCCTGCACGCCCCACACTGGGGATTGAGCCAGCAACCCAGGCATATACCCTGACCAGAAATTGAACTGTGATCTCCTGGTTCATAGATTGATGCTTAACCACTGAGCAATGCTGGCTGGGCTAGACTTGAAGTTTTTGTAGTGGTCCAGTTTCTAGGCCCTGGCTGGGTAACTCAATTGGTTAGAGCAGTGGTCGGCAAACTCATTAGTCAACAGAGCCAAATATCAATGGTACAACGATTGAAATTTCTTTTGAAGAGCCAAATTTTTTAAACTTAAACTTCTTCTAACGCCACTTCTTCAAAATAGACTCGCCCAGGCCGTGGTATTTTGTGGAAGAGCCACACTCAAGCGGCCAAAGAGCCGCATGTGACTCGCGAGCTGCCGTTTGCCGACCACGGGGTTAGAGCATTGTCCCAATATGCCAAGATTGCAGGTTTGATCCCTGGTCAGGGCACATACAGGAACTAACCAATGGATGCATAAATAAGTGGAACAACAAATCGCTGTCTGTCCCTTCCTCTTGATCTCTAAAATCAGTTTTTAAAAAAAGTTTGTAGGAACTGAATTTAGTTAATGATGGTTGTTATAATTTTGGTGGAGACCATGAAGTAACCAGAATGCCTCTCCTTAAACTGTTACTTGGAAGTAAATTTCAAAAAGAAAAAAATTTGGAGCAGGGTCATAATGGTTGTGATGTCTGTAGGGGTTAACTTCTGATGATATACTCAGAAATCTCTTAAAGATCACTTAGTCAGTGTGTCTCTAGCGTTGTGTTCAGTATAATAAAGGCTTAAAAATAAAGAGAATAATGCCCAGCCTCTGTCACCCACTATCCTTCTGAATGTAAGGAGTTGGTCAGAGGCTTTAAGGCAGAACAAGGTAACCAAATGTGGAAAAGCTTTTTGGTCATTATTCTAACTTCGTGTCCAGTCTTGACTAAATAACAAGCTCTAAGGACCCACCTTCCATAAAATCTGAAGGTCACTGTTGCCCACATTGAATGCTGAATCTGGAAAGTCCCAGCATGAGTCCCGCTGCCCAAGGTTCCTATGATATTTTCCTGGAGTCTCTAAAAGGTGCTATGAGTTCGTTTTAGTGTGTGCATGTAGATGTCGGCTGAGAACAGGCAGGGGTGCTTATCACGTTTATTACAAGTGAGTTTAGACAGTGGCTGGGACCACGTTTAATGATATAGTGTCGCTGTGTGGGAGGCTAGCTCTGAGACATAGTGGGGGTGTATGTGGGGGTGCTCGTCTTCTGAAGTCTAAACTCTGTCAGTGGTTCAGCTAGGCTTGTGGTTGGTGGGTGTCCATATCAGACCAGACGGAGGGAGAGATGCTAATGCCATCACGTGCACTTATTCTGTCTGAGTTTTCCAGAGTGGAGAGCCTTTTACAGCATTAAAGACCATAGGCCACGTCTGCCCTGTGTGGGAACTTAACAAGGTGGAGTCAAAACTGTAAGTGCTCTTGATCTGACATATCTGGTTCCTATCACATATTAGTGATGTGGCTTTGGGTGAGTAACTTAACCTCTCTGAGTCTCAATTTTTCTTTCTTTAAAAAAAAAGTATTTTTATTGATTTCAGAAAGAAAGGGAGAAGGAGAGAGAGATAGAAACATCAATGCTGAGAGAGAATCATTGATTGGCTGCCTCCTGCACGCACACACTGGGGATCAAGCCCACAACCCGGGCATGTGCTCTGACCAGGAATCGAACTGTGACCTCCTGGTTCATAGGTTGACATTCAAGCACTGAGCCACGCCAGTTGGGCTCAATTTTTCCATCTGTAAAATGGAGCTAATACTGGTCCCTATCTCATAGAAGCTTTTGTAAAGGATCTAGATCCCATTACTCCTTGATTAAGAGGTCAGAAAGCTTCTGAACTTTTTTTTAAAATTTAATAAATCTTTATTGTTCAGATTATTACAATTGTTCCTCTTTTTTCCCCCATAGCTCCCCTCCACCCAGTTCCCACCCCACCCTGTGCCCTTACTCCCCCCTCTCTGTCCTCATCCATAGGTGTACGATTTTTGTCCAGTCTCTTCCCGCACCCCCCACACCCCTTTCCCCCCGAGGATTGTCAGTCCACTCCTTTTGTATGCCCCTGATTCACCAGTTTATTCTGTTCATCAGATTTTTTTATTCACTTGATTTTTAGATTCACTTGTTGATTGATATGTATTTGTTGTTCATAATTTTTATCTTTACCTTTTTCTTCTTCTTCCTCTTCTTAAAGAATACCTTTCAGTATTTCATATAATACTGGTTTGGTGGTGAACTTTAGCTTTTTCTTATCTGTGACGCTCTTTATCTGACCTTCAATTCTGAATGATAGCTTTGCTGGGTAGAGTAATCTAGGTTCTTGCTATTCATCACTTTGAATATTTCTTGCCACTCCTGTCTGGCCTGCATAGTTTCTGTTGAGAAATCAGCTGACAGTCGTATGAGTGCTCCCTGGTAGGTAACTAACTGTTTTTCTCTTACTGCTTTTAATATTCTCTCTTTGTCTTTTGCTCTTGGCATTTTAATTATGATGTGTCTTGGTGTGGTCCTCTTTGGATTCCTTTTGTTTGGGGTTCTGTGTGCTTCCTGGACTTGTAAGTCTATTTCTTTCACCAGGTGGGGGAAGTTTTCAGTCATTATTTCTTCAAATAGGTTTTCAGTATCTTGCTCTCTCTCTTCTTCTGGCACCCCCATAATTCTGATGTTGGTACGCTTGAAGTTGTCCCAGAGGCTCCTTACACTATCTTCATATTTTTGGATTCTTTTTTCTTTTTGCTTTTCTGTTTGAGTGTTTTTTGCTTCTTTGTATTTCAAATCTTTGACTTGATTCTTGCGATCCTCTAATCTGCTGTTGGATCTCTGTATGTTATTTTTTATTTCAGTCAGTGTATGCTTAATTTCTAGTTGGTCCTTTTTCATATCCTCGAGGTTCTCACTAAATTTATCTGCCTTTTCTAGAAAATTCTTGAAAAACCTTATAACCGTGGTTTTGAACTCTATATCCAGTCATTTGCTTTCCTCCATTTCTTTCATTTGTGACCTGTTTCTTTGTCTCTGCATTTTGGTTGCTTCCCTGAGTTGATAGAGTGGCTTTGTGTGCTAGGTGTCCTATAGGGCCCAGTGGCTCAGCCTCCCCAGTTACCTGAGGTGGACACTCTTGGTGCACCCTTTTGTGGGCTGTGTGCACAGTCTTGTTGTAGGTAAGCCTTGATTGTTGTTGGTATCACTGGGAGGAATTGACCTCTAGGCCAAGTGGCTGTGAGGATCAGCTGTGTCTACGCTGGGAGAACTTCTGTGCTGGAGATACCCTTATAAGACAAGACTTGCAAAAGCCTCTGTGCTCAGCTTGGATGGGGCAGAGTCTCAGGGCGGAGCAGACAGCATTGGTTTCCTGTCAGCCCTGCCCTAATAGGCCCCTGTGTCTCACTGTACCTTTGAGAGAAAGCCGCCCTTGAATTCTGCCCGCTGCCAGACAGTCCAGTTTCTCCCCGAATGAGTCTGGGTCCCCAGAGTCTCGCCTGGAACTGGAGTTCAGTGCAGTCAGGAGCTTTTGTCTCCCGCCTGCTTGAGAAAGCCAGCCACGGACTCAGTTGCCCGCCCTCTCCGTGCACACGCCTCGGTACCTCTGCCTTCCGCAGTTCTTCTGAGTCTCAGTGTGCTTTTCTCTTTTCTGACAGTCCAGTTTCACCCTGTATGAGTCTGGGTCCCCAGAGTCTCACCCGGAACTGGAGTTCAGCGCAGTCGGGAGCTTTTGTCTCTCTCCCGCTTGAGAAAGCCAGCCGTGCACTCAGTTGCCAGTCCTTTCTGCGCATGTCTCAGTACCTCTGCCTCCTGCAGCTCCTCTGAGTCTCAGTGTGCTTTTCTCTTTCCTTCTAGTTGTAGAATTTGCACTCAGCCAGGCTTCCTGTGGTTCTGGATGATGTCTGTTTTGTCTTTTAGTTGTAGTTTTGAAATTGTTGTGGGAGTCAGCAATTTAGGTGTTTACCTATACCGCCATCTTGGTTTCTCTCAGATTTTGAACTTTTTAAACCATTGAGGTAACAGCAGTTATTAGAGGCATCCACTGTTTTTGCCTAACTGACATTTACTTCCTTCCCATTCTTTTCCCTTCTGATTTTCCCTTGGAGAATGCATTTCTCTGTTGTCAGTTCATGAGATTTAGATGGGCAGACCTTCTTTCTGGTTCCTGGGAACAGCAGTGATCTATCTCATCCTGGCTAGTGGAATTGGTTTTGGTTGGGCATGTGACCTAAGTTATCCATTGAGAATCTTCCCTGGGAATTGTGAGGTACCTCATATGCAATACAATCACAGTTGAACTTGCCAGCTTCCCACAGTTCTGCTCCTCCTTCTGTCCACTGGAGCTAGAGATCCCCCTCCCCCTTCACTATCCCTCACCCTGAAGTCCCACCAGGTCTCTTTCCAATACCTCCAATTTACAGCCACTGCTTCAGTCCTACTGGCTTATGTAGGCCTCCATCATCCCTTCTTGGGCCTTGACTTGCTTCTCTGACTCTCATCTACCTTCCAAATTGGTCTTTTAAACATGTAAATTGACTCATGTCATTCCCCTTCTTAAAACCCTACAATGGCTTCTTGTTCTCACAGGAAAGCATTCCAAGGCCCTTGAATGATACTAAGTCCTACACATCTTGTTAAAACCTCACAGCCACATATAATCAATGACCTGCAGTTTCTAAAACTTGTCATGATTTTTCTCACTTCCTTGCCTGACTGTTTTCTCTGCCTTGTAAACTAAAAACTGTGCAAAAACAAAGTTTTAATAGAGTATTTTAAAATGTGCCTTGGGCCCTTGTCTTCCTGGGGAATCTCCCACCTTTATTCACAGAAACTCAGTGGTAAAGACCTGTCAGAATTCCAGAGACTTTGTATTGTTTACTTAACAAAATTGCTTAATTACATATAACCAGAGGCCTGGTGCACGAAATTTGTATACTAGGGTGTCCCTCAGCCCGGCCTGCACCCTCTCAGTCTGGGACCCCTCAGGGGATGTCTACTTGCTGGTTTAGGCCCGATTCCCCTGGGGATCGGGCCTAAGCCAGCAGTCAGACATCCCTCTCACAGTCTGGGGCTCTCGCAGTCCGGGACTCCTCGCTCCTTACTGCCTGCCTGCAGCGGAGGCAGGAGAGACTGGTCCCGTGAGCCCGGCTTCTGGCTGAGCGGCGCTCCCCCTGTGGGAGCGCACTGACCACTAGGGGGCAGCTCCTGCATTGAGCGTCTGCCCCCTGGTGGTCAATGTGTGTCATAGTGACTGGACGTTCCGCCATTAGGTCGATTTGCATTATATAGGATTATTATATAGGATTCCCCTCTCCCCTTTTTAAAATCCTCATCCAAGGAGTGAGGATATTTTTTCCATTGATTTTTAGAGAGAGTGGAAGGGAGGGGAGGTGGGGAGAGGGAGAGAGAGGAGAGAGAAACATCCATGTGAGAGGACACATTGATTGGCTGCCTCCCTCACTTGCCCCAATTGGGGGTGGGGGTCGACCCTGCAACTGAGGTACATGCCCTTAACTAGGAATCAAACCTGAAACCCTCCAGTGTGCAGGCCAATGTTCTAACTGCTGGCCAGGACTAATTCTCTTTTTAATCAAAGAATTCTCTGCAAGCCACTTTCACCAAAATTGATCAAAATACACATCAGTTGCCTTTGTTCTCCTTTATATACTTCATTTCAAATTTCATCTTCATGTAATATAAAACATTAGCCCATTCCACACTCAACAGACAAGGCCATATTTAATTCAACATGCTAAGAGTTAGGGGTTTCTTCCTTTTCTTTGTCTCATCCTATTGAAGTTTACCTGCAAAAATTCTGGATTTTAGGGTCCAGTCCTGGAATTTTAGGGCCCAGCCCATCATTCTCCAGAAAAGAAAACCAAGGCTCTATTGACTCAGGAACATGGCACCAGGAAGTTGGTTATCAGTGGAAGAAAGCCAGGCCCTGATGTTAGATTCAGCATGGACTATCTCCCACTCACCAAGAAGGCTCCCCTCAGCCTCCATCGAGAGGAGAGCTAAGTAGCCCCCAAGTAACCAGCTAAGCTAATCCTCTTACACCACTCCACTTAGGCAAGATGACAACCCGAGGGCTTTAGGAAAAAGGAAATTAGAAGAATTAAGTCCAAGGCTCTGTTTGCCCTGGGAATAGAACAGCCCTCTCCGCTCCAACTCTGTGCCCCACCCTACGGGCAGAGGGAGAGCCACTCACCTTCTGGGTGACAGGCCTGCCATCCTGGATCTGCACGGCCAGCCCCAGGTCGGACAGCCTGCAGTTGCCAACGTCGTCCAGGAGCACGTTCTCAGGCTTCAGGTCCCGGTAGACGATGCCGAGAGAGTGCAGGTGCAGCACCCCACATGTCATCTGGGCCGAGTAGAAGACCACCCTGCTCATGGCCAGGCCGCGGGTGCCCACGCTGTAGATGTGGAACTTGAGGTCTCCCCCGTTCATCAGGCTCATGACCAAGCAGAGGTGGGACTTGCTCTCAAAGGCATAGGCCAGAGAGACAATGAAAGGGCTGCTGATCCTCTCCAAGATCTCCTTTTCCAAGAGAGCCATTTTCTCACCATTTTTCTTCTTCAGCCGCTTCTTGTCCAGCTTCTTACAGGCATACATCTTACCAGTGTTTTTCACCTGGACAGCACATACCTAAAAGGAGAGAAAGAGAGGGAGAGGAAGAAGTAGAAGTAGCCCTAACCGGTTTGGCTCAGTGGATAGAGTGTCGGCTTACGGACTGAAGGGTCCCAGGTTCGATTCCGGTCAAGGGCATGTACCTTGGTTGCGGGCACATCCCCAGTAGGAGGTGTGCAGGAGGCAGCTGATTGATGTTTCTCTCTCATTGATGTTTCTAACTCTCTATCCCTCTTCCTTCCTCTCTGTAAAGAAAATCAATAAAATATATTTTTTAAAAAAAGGAGTAGAAGTAGAACGCACTGGAGGGGTGGGGGGAGGATATGGAAGGTGGAGGGGTAGAAATCAGCCGAAGTGAACTGACGGCAGGCGTCTGAGAAAAGAGAAGCTGTAACTGAGAAATGTGCTTCCAGAAAGAGCTGGGGCCACAATGAGGTACCACTTCACCCCACTGTACTGAAAAAAGGGGAAACAACAAGTGTTCGTGAGGATGCGAAGACACTGGCACCCTTGTGCATTGCTGGTGGGAATGCAGAATATAAACGTTTGGTGGTTCCTCCAAAAGTGCTCATAGTGGTACTGTTCACAAGAGCCAGAAGGCAGAAACAATCCAGGTGCGCACCAGTGGATGACTGGATAAATGAAATGTAACATACCCATGCAATAGCATGTTATCCAGCCCTGGAAAGGAATAATACAGGCTACATGAATGAACCTCCAAAAATTATGCCCAGTGAAAGAAGCCAGACACCAAAGGTTACAGATTGTCTGATTTCATTTACATGAAACATT
This sequence comes from Plecotus auritus, assembly GCF_963455305.1. Lineage (NCBI taxonomy): Eukaryota > Metazoa > Chordata > Mammalia > Chiroptera > Vespertilionidae > Plecotus > Plecotus auritus. The sequence goes on from NC_137773.1 coordinate 144,697,626, forward strand.
AGGATAGACACATCCACAGAGACAGAAAGCAGACCAGCTGTTGCCAGGGACAGGGAGGAGGGGGAATGGGGAGTGACAGGAAGGATAGAAATATCTTGTATGGGTGATGGTTATACAACATTGTAATGTACTGAATGCTACTGAATTGTACACTTTAAAATGGTTAATGGTTAATTTTGTTATGTGATTTTACCTCATAAATGGTTAATGGTTAATTTTAATTTCATGTAAATCTTACCTCAAAAAATTTGTTTTCTACTTGAAAAAAGAGCTGAGCACAGCAGTGGTGCACAACGAATTCTCCACTTTACCTTAAGATGAGTGTTTTCTCAGATCTCTGCAGTTTGTCTCAAATTCCGCCCCACCACCACTAAGGGCAAAAGGGGCTCCCCACCACCTGCTGCCATTCTCCATAATTTCCAGGGCACTGCAGGGGGTGCCCGGTGTGGACCCCAAGAGAAAGATTCTTGACCAGTTCCACATTTTACTTGTCTTTCCTATGCGATCTCATTTTATTTCACATGGTGACGAGGAAGGAGAGGTGAGAGCGTGCTAGGAATTTGCCACAGGTGGCAAGAAATGAGTTTTAAGGAAGTTCCCTTGAAATTAAAGAAAAACAAAACAACAAAACAAAACCCCCTTTACGCAGTATCCTTCAGCTTCCAACCTGGCTGTTCTGAGACGCTTACCTCCCCAAAGCCACCTTTCCCCAGCACACGGAACTCAGTGAAGTACTTGTCTGACACGGGCTGCATCTCAAAGACCTTCCACCGCAGAAACTGGTCGTAGAAGGGGCTGGCCAGGAAGTCCCTGAAGGGCTGGCCCTGCAGGAAGGCCATGGCCTCTGCCCGGGCCAGCGCCACTAGGGCTGCCCGCTCGTCCTCAGTAGTGGCTGCCAGGCACCTGGCGCTCAGAGCCGGGCTGAGGAAGGCGGGTGGGTGCCCGAGGGCAGGGCCACCAGCAGCGGCCACCAGCGCCTGCAACCTGCTGCCCTTGGCCGGGCCCTCTGCCAACTCCCAGCTCTGCACCTGCTCCAGGAAGGCCATGGCCTCTCGGTACCGGGGCACCGTGGCCAGGAAGTCCTGAAAGAGATGGCGGCCAACAGGCTGCTGCTCGCACAGGCTGTGGAAGTCAGGGGGCAGCGCCTGGCGGAGCGGGGCGCAGCTCTGCGGCCCGGGCAGTGCCAGGCTCCGGCGCCGCCGCTGCAGCTCCCGGCTGTCTCCCTCCCATGTCTTCCGGGCTTGCAGGTAGGCCGTGTTGGCCATCAGATTGTCCAGGCCCCCCATGTCCACCATGGCTGAGCACAGGGAAAGGAAAGGCAGGATGGAGGGCTGCGGGGGACTCGGCCAGGTCCGGCTGCCAGCTGGCTGGTTTGGGTTCCCAGGTGCAGTAACTCCCGCGCGGGATTTGCAGGGAGGCCTCTGGTCTGCGGGTGGGAATGTGGGGGCTGCAGAGAGAGGTTTCCCAGGTAAGAGGCTTTGCTGGCTATGTATAGCTGGTCAGGGAAGGACACATCACAGGTGCCTCCTGTCCTCGGAGGCCGTGGCAGCCTGAGACACCTGCAGAGGCTCCTTGGGCATTATCTGGCCTTCCTCTATGCACACCTGCTCCCTGAACACACAGCAACCAATTTCCAAAGGAAGGGAGTCAGAGTGAGGTGGTGCCCCGTGTGTGTTTTCAGCTGTTTCTAATTTCACATGTTTCCTAGCAGCCTCAAGCTCTAACCCCCGGAATGACCGGCCAGGACGAGGAGCTGCGAGAAGCTGGAGAGCGTGTCCTTCTGGTGAGCAGCAGTCTGCGGCAGAGCGGCTACAGAGAGGGTGCTCCGGACGCAGGGTCCTGAGACCTGTCCCTGGAGGCCCTCGGGGACTCGTGGCCTCCCAGGGGGCTGTGCTCTCCCACAGCCCCCACCCTGAGTGGTCTGCAGAGGTTGTCCAGCTGTGGCTCTCTCAGTTCTGAGGAGTCTGTGACCTATAGCACCGGGTTAAAAAGGGGGAGTCACCTTCACCCCAAACATCCCACCAAGGGACACAAGCAGGAAGAGCACACCAGTTCACACTTGTGGCCAAGACTGTTCCTGGGGCACAATCTGAGTGCAAGGGAACCTGTACGGGAGGCCCGGGTAGGCACGTTTCAGTGTGGCCCCTCAACATCTCTGCCCACCTCCCTCGAGGAGCCAGGAAGCTTCCCTCCACCGAGATCGCTCAGAGCCGCCCCAGACCACGACCTCACAAGAACAGAAATTGGTTTAGACAGAGATCAGGCTAAGAACCTCTGCTCCAAAAATAACACTTGTGTCCTACAGGGAAAGAATACTCGGGCTTTTTCTCCATAAAGGAAGGCTAAGGCAGCTTGAAAACCAAGTCATTCAGTATTATGCGAAAGTGCTTAAAAGAGGAGAGAGAGTAAGAGAGTAAGAGAGAGAGAGATTTTCTCCAAACAGCCTCTAGCACACGCTCTGTCAAAACATCGCGGTGACGCCCCAGTCTGTGTGGCAGAGCCTGCAGACCGTAGCCCAGCACAGACCCACACTTGGCCACATGCTACCAAGAATTATGTAATGAACTCGTGGGTGCCCTTTGGCTCCGCAACGCTGTGCTGGGAACCGTCATCCCCATGGCAGAGAGGGGCGCTCTGTGCCAGTGACCGCTGCTCGGAACCGTGCCGGACGCTCTGAAACCCACCCAAGAGATGCTGGTACTTTTTTTGTTCTTGACATGTCATCCTGAGTCCACATTTCTGAGTAGTGAAAAGTCAGTCTGAGAATCTCCCCAGAGGAGGAGATGCCCTTTCTCGGGGTCCTTAGGGATACAGTGACAGTCCGAGGGGCAGAACCTGGAGAAAAAGGTAGAATTGTCACTGAAAAAAAAGTATGCTTTTCACTGATGAATATATATGCTACCAACTGCTTGACTCCACTCACACAAATACGTTCTTTGTCCCAGTCTTGTTCAATAGGGACATGCAGAACCACAGATGGAATTCAAGATTTTCTAGTAGCCACATGAGAAAGGTAAAAAGAAACAAGTGAAATGAACTTCAATAATGCATTTTATATAGCACGAGATACTATCATTTCAACATGGAACTGATGTAAATGTTGCTAATGGGCTACTGCACAGCCTGTTCTGTGTTCTGAGCGTTTAGAATCTGCTTTGGATTTCACTCGTACCACACAGCTCAATTCGAGCCAGCCACATTTCAGATGCTCAGTAGCCACATGTGGGCAGCGGCTGCCTTATTAAACAGCTCAGACTTAACCCTTCTTTTGGTAGCTTTATCATTCATAAATAAGAGGAAGTTTGTCTTATTTTTGTTTGTATTCTAATTAGTGATAGCAAAGACCATCTGGGTGAAAAACAACAACACACTCTCGTAGTCATTGAAAATGACCTGACTAATGAGAACAACATTTAGATAATATTTGAACACAAAATTTAGACGTTATAAAATGACTATTTGTTGCCTTCTAGCAATTGTAAATAGAGTAACATTATTTTAAAGTCTTAGCCACCTGAAAAAAAGAGGTCTATTTAAAATGGAACACTTTATGTGGTTGCTAACAATTAGGGTTGAGGTCCCAACTTAATGAAACAGCCATTGTCGATCCAATAAAGAACAGCACTGAGTTCTTAGCTTAGAAGCAGAGCCAAGGGCTGGGCACAGCCAGGATACCCTGCACCAATGGGGAACAGTGCCAGGAATCTTGGCTTGGAGATGTGGCCTGATGGTTACGAGAACTAACTTCAGCATTGCTTGGGAAAGCTGAGTCCTGTTGCTAGCAAGTCCTAGCTGTGTGATCTTCAGCATGTTACTTAACTTCTCAGGCTCATGAACTGAAAACAGAGAAAATAACAGAGTAAGTTCTTGAGGGAAGTCAATGCCAAATAGTGCCCTGCACAACCAAGTGATATTAAAGTATTAGCTTTTAAATGATTACTACAATCATCAAAACCTGATTCAAAAGTTTTCCTGATGCAGATTGGAGTCAGGAGCGACCTAAGCAATGTGGAGGAAATTGGGTTCCTCTGTCCAATGTCCACCCAGCAGAGAGCAGCCAAGTCAGAATTTCGCATGAGTTTGGAAAGCTGTGGGGTCTGGTGGAACTGGAAGACAGGCAGATCGGATTAATCAACATGCAAGATTTCTAACAACGAACTATTGCAACTAAATGATTTACTATACACACACCCCCACACACAGAGTGAAAAGAGGAGATATTTCATTTTGAAAGAAGAAAATAAACTTTCATGATAGGAGAAAACAACAAAAATATCTTAGTATCTTTTATGACTAATTTTGTAAGCTAGAGAAAAAAAATGCTCTTTGCCCAGATCTTCCGCGAGATTTTGCATCATGAGGTGTAAAGCATTATCTGTGATGTGTATGTCCTCAAAGTTCACAATGCTCTGATGTCATTCAACATTTGAAACAAAAAGAACATATAAAGTTTAGGTTAATGATTAGAATTAGGGTATGCTTAATTTGCTTCCCTTTCTAAGAATTTTAAGTTTTGAAAATATATCCTAGAAGAAGGAAAACAGTAAAGCAAGGTTTCTAGTAAGAGCATGACCTTCTTTTATAATGCACAATTCTCTGCATGGTCCAACAGCACATCTATTTGAGGATCAAGAATTATAAAATAGTCCTAGCCAGTTTTCTCAGTGGATAGAGCATCAGCCTGTGGACTGAAGGGTCCCGGGGTTCGATTCCGGTCAGGGGCGTGTACCTTGGTTGCAGGCTTGATCCCTGGGCCCCAGAGCCCGTGTGGGAGGCAACCAATCAATGTGTCTCTTTCAAATCGACGTTTTTTTTCTCTGTGTCTCCCCCTCTCCCTTCCACTATCTCTAAAAATCAAAGGAAAAATATCCTCAGGTGAGGATTAACAAAACAAAACAAAAATAAAGAATTATGAAATAATATAACTCAATATTATATGATCTTAGAAACAAGATAGTTTGAGCAGTGTAAGTTCTGAAGAAGACTAACATATTAATGTTAGCATTAAGACATCCAATGAACCCAGATTATTCTTCAACTTCTGATTTAAATTCTTCCATAGTAAAGATTTTGCTTTTTTCTTTCAGTGGAAGACAAGTACTGAAAGAAAAAGCTAAGGGTCTTTATCCTTCCAACAACAGCAGACCACACTTTATATTTTCATATTTCGATGAAATCAAGGATGTCTTGTTGGTTAAAATTTTTTGAATGCTAAACAGAGAAGACATGGAGCTAGATGCATTTTAGACTATTGTTTCCATATGGTCACAGAATTTTTCTCACAAAAATTTAGATTTCAAGCACAAGATGAAGACAAAGAAATGATGAATGATCAGGCGAGTCTGGAGAATAGTTTTGGCGACGTCATGGGGCTGTAAGCCTAACTGGAGTGGGTTGAAGAGGGAAGAAAGATGAAAGAGTGCAGATTGCACCAGAGGAAGTTTGGCTGTGAAGAGGAGGGAGCAGCCACGGGCGCTCGGGGAGAGGGAAGATATTAATGGTAGCATGTGGAAAGCTGGTAGCAGGACGCAGTGTAGAGGGCAAGGTTACCCTATGAGAACACAGGCGTAAGGTTCCTGCGAAGACAGCAAGCATTCAAAGCCCAGGTGAAGGGCTTTTGGACTAAGGCCATGGTCGGCAAACTGCGGCTTGTGAGCCACATGCGGCTCTTTGGCCCCTTGAGTGTGGCTCTTCCACAAAATACCATGTGCGGGAGCGCACGTACAGTGCGATTGAAACTTCGTGGCCCATGCGCAGAAGTCGGTTTTCGGCTCTCAAAAGAAATTTCAATGGTTCTACTGTTGATATTTGGCTCTGTTGATTAATGAGTTTGCCGACCACTGCACTAAGGGGCTGCTCTCCAGTTATAGCAAGAGGTTGGGGGTGGGGGCCAGGGTTTTGTTTGGTCACTCCATTTAGCATAATAACCGTGGTAGCCCGTGGTTAGAGGCCATCATAGAAGGAGGCACCACATCCAATGGGAGCATTGAGGAGGGAGCAATGAATTTCTAGCTGTCATGAAATGTCCGTTTAAACCAAGCATTTACCTTAAAATCCTTCAGTGAAAGGAGCCTTCATATTAGCAATGGAAATACTTTCCAGAAACTTACAGATTTCCTGTTTTCAACTGAAAATGAGACAGGCATGCTGTAGAGAAGATGGTAGCAGCTCATTGTTAATTATTATAAGCATGTTTTCATGGTCTCTCTGCCCCCAGTCTTTCTTTAGCTCAAACCCATCTTCGACAGAGATGGATGATCTTTTAAAGAGCAAATCTAGTAATATTAGTCTGCCAAGCATTTTCTTTCTTTTTTTTTTTTAAAGTTTTGACTTTTATTTATTTATTTTAATATATTTTTATTGATTTCAGACAGTGGTAGGGAGAGGGAGCCATAGAAACATCAAAGATGAGAGAGAATTATTGATTGGCTGCCTCCTGCACACCCCCTACTGGGGATTAAGCCCACAACTGGGCCATGTGCCCTGACCTGGAATCAAACCTGTGACCTCTTGGTTCATGGGTCAACACTCAACTACTGAGCCACACAGACCAAGCCAAGCATGTTCTTATTTACTTCAAACATTATCCAACAGTCATAAACAGAGTTAAATACAACATACGTAACGTTAGTGTTGACCAGTCTAAGCTCTTACTATACATGAAGAAAATTGATACCAGAAAAAAAAGTGCCAGGTTTGGACTAGGAACTTGGGGTCCCCCTCTTCAGTGAAGGGTGTTTCTCACTGGGAACTGCCCCTGTGGCACAGAAAAGCTATGGGGTCAAAAGAGTCCTGTATGGACTGGAAGAAGCTGGGATTGGCTTTAGAAATTATTCTTGTGCTTTATTTACTATCAAAATGGCAAATTTTCTAATTTTAGGGTTGGTGTGGTACCATGGTTATAACACTACCCATCTAGTTCAGCTCTATTTTAATTGCTACTGAAACAATTACCATGCATTCAAAGGAAAAATGATTGTATCAACAGGAATTCTGACCTTCCTTAAAATCCATACCAAGAATACACAGGGAAAAATTTTGCTTTGAGGTTACATAACATAGAAGAAGTTGCAAATGCTTTAACTGAGACCGTAGAATCCGCAGACCTGTTTAAAGTTTCTTGCTTTTATCATAAATTAAATTCATAAATATTGAACCTTAGGATTCATAATCTGGCATAACATAAACATCTTCCTCTTTAAACAGGACGCTAATTGTTTTAATAATGACTACATACCCATAACAGAGGATATTCTTCTTCAACAAGGAGCCACAGTAGCTGAGAGAGAAAGTTAAGTAATTGGTATATTTAAAGAAAACAGAAAATACTTCCTGACTAGAGGTTCAATTTGCAAATGTATTATGGCAGATGTACAAAAGAAAGTGTGTCCACACAGTGAGACTTAAAAAATCTATTAAAACGGCTCTCTGGAAAGTAGATTTTATTAAAGAAGTCTAAAAGATTATTAGAGAAGACCAGACAACACAGTGCTAACAACAGCAACAATAACAAAAAAAAGCAAAATAAAGTCCACAAAGCATATCCTTTGATATGTACGAAAATGTGGGAATGAGTTGTAAAATTTCTTGTGGTTATAATAAAAAAAGGGGGATGAAAGTCAAAGTTATTTTCATTGGAACACAAAAGACTATTCTGGAATGGAGAAGTATTCAGTGTTTGCTACAAATTTTGGTAAGTCTGCTTCTGAAACTTTCTTTTTTCATATTCAGTGAAGAATAAAAATAATTGAGAGTTGAGAGAATAAGGGAATTATAAGGAAAAGTGAACAAATTAAGCATTAGACCACAACTAAATGTCCACTAGTAGGGTGAGGGGAGTTATGTTAAAAAATACTTTAAAGTATATAAACACCATCAAGTTTAATAAGCAGTAGTAACATTAGGGTCACTGGGTAATAGGAAATGAGATGAAAGCCTTATTTCTCTACATAGGAGGGAACATAATAGAAGGCTGACTCTGACATGTGTTATGCTAGAGAAAACCAGATTCAGTTGGTGAGATTTAAATATCATTCATTGCAAGTAATGAATTTGATGTATAAAAGGGAATTAGTAAAGCTAGAATTGAGTAGTAAAATCAACACAGTTCTCCTGGCATGGCTTTCATTTGTCTATTCAGTCTATTCATTCATCCCACAAAGGAGAGAGAGAGAGAGAGAGAGAGAGAGAGAGAGAGAGAGAGAGAGAGAGAGAGAGATCAGGCACTGTTCTAGCACAGGGTATGCAACAATAAAAACAGACAAAAATCCCTGTCTTTATGGAGATGACATTTTAGTGGATGAGACTGTCAATAAACAAAATATGTAATATATTAAATTGTGGTATTATAAACCACCCCAAAACTTCAAAACCTAAAATAATGATTTATTATTTCCCATAATTCTGAGCCTTGATTGTGCAGCTCCTTGCCCATCTGACCCATGTGCCTGCATTCCTGGCTCAGCTGGGAGAGCTGGGGCGCCACTGGAAGTTTCTGCTACAATTTAACAGGTTCCTAGACTGAAGGGGGTAAGGTTAAAACTAGAGAAATCCATTTGGAGTCTAGGTTAGTGGAGGGGAGGGTTTGCGTATGAGTTGAATGTGGGATGTGGCAGAAAGAAAGAGGACAAGGTTGATTCCAAATTTGGGGGCTTGCATCACTGGAAGGATGAATTTCCCACATCTCAGCTGGACATCCTCTGGAAGAGCAGGTTGTGGAGATCCTGAAGAACTCAGTCTTGTACCTGTTCAGCTTGCACTGCCTATGAGACATCCCAATGCAGCTCTTAAGTAGTCTGCTGATCTATGGGGCTGGAGCCAGGGAAGAGGCCTCGGCTGGAGATCCTCATTGGGAGTCACCCAGTAGATAAATGGCATTTAAAGCCGTGGGACGCGATGCGACACTCTGGGGGTAAGAGCAGGGAAGAACAATAAGGACTGAGTCCTTGAAGTTGGGGAGGTGAGAAGTGCAGAGGAGAAGGAAGCAAGCCAGCAGAGGATGGTGTCCTAGCAGCCAAGTAAAGGAAGGGGGTCAAGAAAGACAGTGATCTGCTGTGGCAATGCTGCTGGCAGGTCAAGAGAACTATCGTTGTTACTTTTATTTACTATGCGTTGTTGTTGTTGTGAAGCTGAAAAGGAACATTAAATGGAGTGAAAATTTTTTATGTTTATAAAAATGGATACTTAACGATGAAATGGTGTACTGTGCACAAAGAAAAAAAAAACCCCAAACGTCTAGCAGTATAATCAGGTGAGTGGCACACTGGCATTTATTCTTATGGAGGACAAAAAAATTCTGTTTGAGAGCTTTATGTTTTGTTTATTTCCAAATTTTTCCAAGGTCTAGTTTTTAGTTGCAAAATTGACCTTGAAATATTTCTGTTGGTTATCATGATGAAGGATACTGGAAATCGCTACTGTGCTGTGCTACGTGTGGGGGAGGGGAAGGGAAGAGACAAAGTTCATGTATCTTGGTTAACAGGGGTTAGACATACTATTTTAATAAAATATTGAAACTAAAGGTTTTTGGGTTTTTTTTTTAGCAATTTGGAGGTCACTAGGGCATTTGATATTTAAGTTTCAATGGAGCGGTGTGATGAAACCCTGTTCTAGTCAGTTTTTTTTTTTTTTTTTAAAGATATTTTATTGATATTTTACAGAGAGGAAGGGAGAGGGATAGAGAGCTAGAAACATCGATGAGAGAGAAACATCGATCAGCTGCCTCCTGCACACCCCCCACTGGGGATGTGCCTGCAACCCAGGTACATGCCCTTGACCGGAATCGAACCCGGGACCCCTCAGTCCGCAGGCCGACGCTCTATCCACTGAGCCAAACCGGTTTTGGCTGTTCTAGTCAGTTTGACAGAGAACGAAAGGAGATAAATTGAACATAGCCAGTAGAATCTATTCTTTGGAGAAGTTTTGTTCAAGGGTGTGAGACCATGGGAGTGAGTGGTCAAGAGAGGGGTGGAGAGCACAAGATCACTGAGGAGAGGAGGTCAGGGGATTGAGAGGCCAGAGTATTAGAAGCATCATCTCTGTGAATATTGAAATCACCAAAAACCAAAGAGTAGTGATGGAGAGACTGAGAGGGAACAGAGCCAGCATCCTAATGGGAGGAAGGGCTGTGAATGTGGGGCTGCAAGAGGACTGTAGTGAGTGGTGGTCTAATGACATGAGATTAGAGCAGTGTTTGTAGGGGAATGAAAAGAAATGAAGACATCTTGCCCATTGCTAGGTCCAGTGATCTGAGGGGAGCAGGAGTGTTGCAGAAAAAGCATTATTCTCAGGGGAGAACCAAGTGTTAGTGAGAATAAGAGAGAAGGGAACTTACAAAGGAGGAGGATGGAGGAAATTGTGTTGGTATAATTATCAGAGGAAGGGTTTCAGAAGTTGGAGAGGAGTGGGAGATGGAGGAAGAAAAGGAGATGTAAAGAACTAGTGGGATTAGATTTAAGAAAAAGCCAGGTGACCTGGAAAGCCTGCCTTTCTTGTGTTGTCTGACTGACCTAACTAGAGATGAAGGCAGGATTAGGCTGGTGGTCTCAAGCAGATGGTGGCCAGACTGAGTGTTGAGGCAGGGAGGGGTGCTGGCCTACAGTGGGCACATAGGATGCTGGAGCTGTCCCTGGACCACTGAGACCACTGGACCCACTGAACCACTGAGTTGTGGGAGGTCTTATGCAGAGCACTTGGCCCCCCCGACCTGGTCCACGTGGGCAGAGGTGGCAGAGGTTTGGCCTGTGCTGAGCTGGGAGGACCTGAGGCGTTTTCGTGGTTAGATGGTGGGTTTGAGGGCTGCGGGTGGGGACTCCCTTTACTTTACACCCACCTGAGCACCAAACAGCAGGGCCGTGGAGTTGGGAGGACTTCAGCACTCCTGAGTTTTATTTGCTGTCTGTATGTACTCACAAGATCTCAGTTCTGGGCCATCTGTCCGACAGAAACCCCACACTACAGCCTCAAGGCTGTGAAGCATAATGTATGGGAAAGACCCCACTCCATATCTTTTATCCTTAAGATTTAAATGCCTCGTTAGAAAAGTTACGAGTTCAGAGTTCAGTGAGGAATTTCAGGCTATACTAAAATGTTTGCCTTGTACATTTAAAACCCTGAAAAATGTTCTAGAAGAGTTGGAATGAATAAAATTTTTCTTTAAAAAAGTCACCTCTTCCGTTACTTATTTATTCTACATTTTGATAAACTTCTTGAAAATGTAGCATTCCTAATGAACTCCAAGGAGCTTTCTCAGATGACCTCCCCAGGGGACCAGAACAAGATGAGAAACACAATTATTTTGATTTGAGTGCTTTCGTGAAGAGTTGAACAATAAGACAAATGGAACAACCATTAATAAACCATTAATGCATCTTCTTGTATTTCCCACTTAGTAGCAAATGTAAACTAGTGTTGGTTGTGGTCTTAAATGATAAAATCCATCTCTTCAAAAAAACCCCTCAGATTTATTTTACATAAACTGTAGAGGTCTTAAGTGTATAGTTGGATGAGTTTTTTTTTTTTTTTTCCTTAGCTAAAGTAGCCTTTAGTTATAGTCTTAATGTATTACATAAATAATAACAGCATCAATGGAAATCAAATCAGAAATGAAAGGATCCACAATGCCACTGTCCTTTCTTTTTTTTTTTTTTTTAAAATATATTTTATTGATATTTTACAGAGAGGAAGGAAGAGGGATAGAGAGCTAGAAACATCGATGAGAGAGAAACATCGATCAGCTGCCTCCTGCACACCTCCCACTGGGGATGTGCCCGCAACCAAGGTACATGCCCTTGACCGGAATCGAACCCGGGACCCTTCAGTCCGCAGGCCGACGCTCTATCCACTGAGCCAAACCGGTTTCGGCAGTTGGATGAGTTTTGACAAACGTATACTCATGTAACTATCACCCAAATCAATGTATAGAACATCTCCATCCCCGATAAAAGCTTTTGTGCCCTCTTCAATGCTCTCACCAAAAGGCAACCATTCTTCTATTTCTATCGATTCCTTTTGCCTGTTCTTAAGTTTCATATAAACAAAATCCTACTGTTAAGTACTCTTTTATTCCTGCATTCTTTTGCTCAACATAATGTTTTGAGATTCATCTGTGTTGTAGCATGTATCAGTAGTTTGTTCTTTTTATTTTTTAAAATTTTACTGCTGAGTAGTATTTCATTCTATGAATATACCACTATTCTTCTGTTGACGGACACTTGGGCTGTTTCCAGTTTGGGGCTATTATAAACATGAAAAAAAGCAGTTTTGAATATTTGTCTATGTTTTTTTGAGACATGTTTTCTTTCCTCTTAGGCAAATACCTAGGAATAGAATTGTTGGGTCTTAGAGTAGATGTATATTTAACTTTTTACTGTCTTACTGTTTGCCAGAGTGGCTGTTCCATTTTTTCATTCCCACCAAGCAATGTAAGAGAATTCCAGGTCCTCCTGATCTTCACCAAGACTTGGTGTTATCAGTCTTTTTAACTTGAGCTAGTCTAAGGAGTGTGTAGAGGTATTTCATTGTGACTTTAACTTGCATTTCTGATGAGGAATGTTAGGCACCTTTTCATGTGCTGCCTATTTGTATGCCTTCTTTTGTGACCTGTCTTTTCAATTCTGTTGCCCAATATCCAGCTCTTTAAACTATTGTTGAGAATATGGCCACATCAGGCAGTATTCTGTTGACTGATCATATTCCTTTATAGAAGCTGAACCTGGCTGCTGTGGCTCAGTGGTTGAGCATTGACCTATTAACCAAGAGATCGCAGTTTGATTCCAGGTCAGGGCACATGCCTGGGTTGTAGGCTCGATCCCTAGTAGGGGTGTGCAGGAGGCAGCCAATCAGATTCTCTTTCATCATTTAAGTTTCTCTCTCTCTCTCCCTCTTCCTTCCTTTCTGAAATCAATAAAAATATATTAAAAAAAAAAGATAGAATCTGAATATTGTGCAGATGTTGAGGCAGCAATGGCCAAAATAAGATAGCTAGGTAAGAGCATTAGATTTACTAGATCTTCCCAAACAGTTTAAATTTCTCAGGACAATTAAAAAAAGCAACGATTTCTTTTTTGTTGTTGTTAATAAAGCCTCATTACCATCCTTCACTGATGCTCAGTGCTACAAGTAATCTAACATGTTTACAATTAACTTCTTACAAAATCCTTATTAAGAACAGTTAGGAGTGCTTTAGCCCATAATTAAAAACATTATTTTCAGCCCTAACCAGTTTGGCTCAGTGGCTAGAGCGTCGGCCTGCGGACTGAAGGGTCCCGGGTTCGATTCCAGTCAAGGGCATGTACCCTGGTTGCGGGCACATCCCCGGTGGGGGGTGTGCAGGAGGCAGCTGATCGATGTTTCTCTCTCATCGATGTTTCTAACTCTCTATCCCTCTCCCTTCCTCTCTGTAAAAAATCAATAAAATATATTTTAAAAAAATAAAAACATTATTTTCAAAGTGCCAATTCTATTTAAGGAGCTTCCAAAAACCAATAAAATAACAATAGCACTTACCATGTACTGGGAGTCATTCTCACTTTACATTTAGTCTTCAGTGCTCAAAATGATCTGGTAAGGTAGATATTGTACATGAGGAAACTCAGGGATGGAGAGGTGAAATAACTTGCTCACGGTCACACAAATAAATGGTAGCATTAGGATTCAAGTCCAGGTATTTTGGCTCTAGAGTATCAGAGTATCAACATGCAGAGAAGATACTTTTTCTGTAAGATGTACTTCATTGAACAAAACCTAACAGAAATGGAATGACGTAAAAATGGCAGAGTAGGAACTTCCATGCAAGTATTTCTCATGTATCACTCACATGTTCAATATAAAGCAGCTCAAAATTTTAAAACTATTTGTACTTTAATTCTAATTTTCCTTATATCCAACCAGTAATATTTTTCCTTTAAATATTTTTTTAATAAGGGCTTGCTAAAGTAAACATGAAAATTTTCTAATTTTCTTTTCAGAGCATTACCTGAAGTCAGCCCTTGGCAGTAACTTAGAAAGCAACAAAGCACTTTAAAAATAGTTACCTTTCTTATCAGACGTCTATTAAACTTCTATAGGAACACTTAAACATTCTTTTCTGTTCCTAATGGCTTCTACATTAGCTTCATTAAATAAAATAATTTTGAGCTAATTCTTTAGACCCAGAAGACTGCTAAGTGAATGTTCACCAACCGTGTATGTCCTACACATTGAAGACTAACTTAGGAGTTGTCCACCTCTAAAGGAGTGCATAGATCAGCAAGATTTGCTTCTCTGAACTCTTTTTAGGTTAGTAGCTACTCAAAAATCTGAACCCTTCATAGGGTTTTATAGGATTTATTTTGTATCTATCATTTTAGGATGTTTCTCATAGACTGGGGCATGAAGTATGTAAGTTAATTGCCTGTACAAGCACTTGTAACAGTGCTCCCAGATAAGCCAGTACAACTTCTAAAGGGGATGTTTTGGAAATGTGAGCTTCCTTTCGGGTGGCACAATGATCGATGGCACCCCTGGCATTTGGTGGGTGGGGGCCAGGGAAGTTCAAAGTCTTACAACATGTGGGACAATCTCACATGAAGAAACATAGTTCAGCATCCTGTGTGACTTTCCAATGCCTATTCATGTAGTAGAAAAATCAGTTTATGATGATCTGAACCTAGAACCTAATTTTTTTATACAGTATAAAGTACTTTTTTGCATAGCTTTAAAATTCATTGTTGCCCAACACACAACTAACATGTAAATCAAGATTGTACATTTGTTCAGAACTTTACTATGTACGATCCACCAATTTAGGGGGAAAAGTCTTATCATCAATAGAAATGTTTGTGTTTCTGAATCACAACAGTCTATATGGAGTTATTATCACTTACACAGTCTTCAGATGTAATTATACCCAAGCATTTACATACTGAAATATAAATGATTATAAATTACTTTCCTCTTATTTCTATTCTATGTACAATTAAGTTATTATATACATTTTAATGTCACTTCAGGATAGTAAAGGGGACATTTTTTATAAAAAGGAAGTAATGGGTTTGATAGGGTCAATTTACTGACGCAGATGCCAGCCGTAATAGAAGGCAACTTGCATAGGTGGGAAAGTAAATAGCTAAAGATGACAAATGTTCCCAATACACTAGTAAAATAAAATTCAACACTGTTTAACCACAAGGAAAGAACACCTGTTCAATGCTTAGCTTCTGCGTTGGATCTCCTAATTAGATGTCACAGCTTGTTCTTTGGCTGCAACTTTCAGATGGCTATGCAGATGACCTGATACCATTCCAGGGTGGGTAGGATCAGTGCTGCTTTGTCCAGTCCCTCCTCCTTTTCTATCCTCAGAGGATGATGTGTAATAGAAACAAAGCTTTGTTAGGTGGCGGACAGGCAGTTTTGCTGTGGAAAATCAATTTATTACCACCATCCTCATTTCATTTACTTACATACTGTCACACTAAAATAACTCAACATTTTTAGTATTTCTCTTTACTTCAAAGCCAAATATTTGGTTCACTTTTTATAGATACAACTTTTTAAAAAGGTCCAAAAGCTGCTAAAATAGTTCATTGCCCATGACAAACACATTCAAATAGTCAAACATATTTATACTAGAGGCCCGATGCCCGAAATTTGTGCACGGGGGGCGGGGGGGTGGGTGTCCCTCAGCCCAGCCTGCACCCTCTCCAATCTGGGATCCCTCTCACAATCCAGGACTGCTGGCTCCCAACTGCTTGCCTGCCTGCCTTCCTGATTGCCTCTAACCGGTTCTGCCTGCCAGCCTGATCACCCCCTAACCCAGGGGTGGGCAAACTTTTTGACTCGAGGGCCACAATGGGTTCTTAAACTGGACCGGAGGGCCGGAACAAAAGCATGGAGTGTTTGTGTGAACTAATATAAATTCAAAGTAAAGGAGCGGAGGGGAGAGCAAGAGAACCGGATAGAACAGCCGGATCCGGCCCGCGGGCCGTAGTTTGCCCACGGCTGCCCTAACCACTCCCCTGCCAGCCTGATTGATGCCTAACTGCTCCCCTGCCAGCCTGTTTGCCCCTAACTGCCCTCCCCTGCAGGCCTGGTCCCCCCCAACTGCTCTACCCTGCAGGCCTGGGTCCCCCCCAACTGCCCTTCCCTGCAGGCCCAGTTGCCCCCAACTTCCCTCCTCTGCCAGCCTGGTCACCCCTAACTTCCCTCCTCTGCAGGCTTGATCGCTCCCAATTGCCCTCCCTTGCAGGCCTGGTCCCTCCCAACTGCCCTCCCCTGCTGGCCATCTTGTGGTGGCCATCTTGTGTGTTGGAATGACAGTCAATTTGCATATTACTCTTTTATTAGATAGGACTAGAGGCCTGGTGCACAAATTTGTGCACGGGTGGGGTCCCTTGGGCTGGCCAGTGATCGGGGCCTATCGGGGCCGTCTTGCCCAGTCATGATCAGGGTGATGGGAGCCGGCTGGCCAGGGAGGGACCGCAGGAGGGCTCTAGGGCGTGTCTGGCTCTCTCACCATCTCAAGCCACCAGACCCCAGCAGCAAGCTAACCTACTGGTTTGAGTGTCTGCCCCCTGGTGGTCAGTGTGCATCACAGCAACTGGTCGAGCAGTTGACTGGTCGAAGATCAGTCAGACACTTAGCATATTACGTTTATTGTATAGGATATTGTAATTTTTCAGTGAACAGTTGTGAAAAAATATATAAGCAAAAATTTCCAGAGAAATCTGATTAATAGCCAATATGAATGCATACAGAATTTTAATTTTTATTATATTAGAGGCCCAAGCATGGATTCCTGCACCGGTGGGGTCCCTCAGCCTGGCCTCTGCTCTCTTGCAATCTGGGACCCCTTGGGGGATATCAGACTGCTGGTTTTGGCCTGATCCCTGCAGGCAAAGGAGCCCGTGGGGATGAGGCTGGAGGCTGGGGAGGAACAGGGGCCCAGGCCAGGCCCCACACCGCTCCTGCTCATGCTGACCCTGCTGTGCCTGCCACCGCTGCCGCCACTCCATAATGCTGCTGCAGAGGCAGGAGAGGCTCACGCCTGTGGGTCAGTGAGTAGCACTCTGGCTGTGGGAGTGCACTGACCACCAGGGGGCAGCTCCTGCGTTGAGTGTCTGCCCCCTGGTGGTCAGCGCACGTCATAGCAATCAGTCGACCAGTCGTTGGGTCACTTAGGCTTTTATATATATAGATTTTCATATCTTATATATGCATATTCCTTAGATGTAAAGATTCATAAATTGTTATAAATTAACCTCCACTAAATGTGAATGAATGGGATAAGATTTTATTTTCTTACAATTTTATATTTCTAGGTAATAAACTTAAAATTTTCTTATTACCAACTAGAGGCCCAGTGCATGAATTCATGCATGGGTGGGGTCCCTTGGCCTGGCCAGCGATTGAGGCCTATCGGGGGGCTGGTCGGCCGGGGAAGGACCCCGGGAGGTTGGCCAGCCAGCCTCCCTGATCAGGGCCTATCGGGGGGGCCGGCTGGCAGGGGGAAGGGACTGTGGGAGGTTGGCTGTGGGAGTGCACTGACCACCAGGGGGTAGCTCCTGCATTGAGCACATCATAGTGACTGGCTGACCAGTCGTTCCAGTTGTAACAGTTCCTTAGGCTTTTATATATATAGATGAAAGAGCATATAAATATTTTTTTCTAATGAAACAAAAGCATTCACTTGACAAATCAGTTTATTAATATCAAGTTTAAGGTTGTGCATAAAACTGCAATAATGACAATTTAAATGAAGTAAACAGAATAAACTGTTTATTAAAACACTGTGTAATAAAATAAACTTTTTTTGATCTGATGCTATAGTGGTAAACATTTCCCCCTTATTAAGTCCACCTGAAACACAGTTAAATTATACCATAATCTGATTAAAACTTGGAAATGCCCCTGTTCTTTCCCACTGAATGATTGAACAGTGAGGTGTGCATATCTAGGTTTTTTTGATGAATCGATGATAGAGGACGATAACCTAAAAGCAAAATCCCTTATGTCCAAAGATTAAATCTTATTTACCCTGCTCTCTGGCCCAAACTTAAAATTGTCATATCAAATAAATATTTAATGCATCACCCCCTTTCCTGTCTAAAATAAATATCAGGAACAAATTAAGGATAAGAGTTGGGTTTTAAACTGCATTTTATTTGTTACTATAACACTGTGTTTTTTTTTAACTGATCTATCTTAAGCATGCAAAAGTTCTCTTCCGAATAGAACTGCTTCCACAGCCCCTTAGATATCAATAAGTAAATTATAAAGGTCATTCAATTTGTAGTTCTCTCCTCCTTTATAGCACTTCTAAGCAGTGTGACACATACCACAGAGATAGGAAAGACCATCTTTAATAAATTATCTTCTTAATTGTAGAGAATTTCTGAAAATAAAACTGACAAAATGCTAACCCAATGCCTTTGATGAGTCCTCAAGGACCAAAGATCCATCTCCTCCTATTTGAAAACTTAGTCCTCCAGAGTATCCTGGCCGTAGTAGGGCACTTGATAAGGCGATCGATCCACCAGGGCTCTGGACAAATGCACTAAGAAGCCCTTTCACCACTCTCACTTGCCGATTCTTTGGACCACCCAGTCTTGCTGGCAGAGAGGGCAGCGATTGTTCTGTTTCACCCACAGGGACATGCAGCAGTTGTGGAAGGAATGATTACATTCTCCCCAGACCACTAAAAGGAAAAAAAAAAAAAAGATTATTTGACATTAGACATTTCAATTTAAATTACCGAGCTCAAATATATAGCTTATTTTATATTATGAATAATAATCATGGTTCATAATCTCAAATAAAGATGATAAATTGGTCAAAATAATTTTTTCTACCTGTAAAGAAACAGAAACTTACATGTGTAAGGTTTGTGCTTAGGGGACGTCCCACCACAGCTCTAGAATCTGTGAATGATGTGGTGGCCCCAGTTCCTGTACAGCTCCATATTGTACAGCTGTCTTCCTGAAGTTAGGAGATTAAAGGACTTGAGTCTTCCTTAGATCCCAGACCTGAGCTCTCAGTCATGCACTGACCTTGGAGATGTTTTGGGCTTTATTTTACTGAAAAATATCCTCCCGATTTTTACTTATTAAGATATGAGTTTTAAATGTTTTCAAGTTCATAAGTAGGCTATTATGAATAGATGACATGCTTCTAAATATTATCAGCTGTGCATCTGCTGAGTTATTTCCTAGAAGTGCTGGTAATTGTGTTGTCATCAATAAGCAGTGCAATTCCTCATGTGACAATGAAATTTTCAAAGTGGCTGTCTGGAAAGAGAGGTCTCTTTGTGATCAAAGCAAGACAGCCTATACCTCACAATTACCAAATTAATGTGTTGTTGTTTTTTAACAAACAGCATGAAAGAAAAATTTTAAAACAAGGGAAATCACCCACAATCTGGACTATAATCTCAAATGTCAGCTTCATCTGTCCCTTGTTCGACCATCTGAGCTATACGATAACAGAACAATTAAGACACAGGAATAAAAAAGGAAAGAAAAAAACTTCTTATGAAAATAGGCTGTAGACGGTAGAAAGCAAGAATCATTCTAGTGTTTCAGAAGGAAGAAACAGGATTTGATCAAAATGGCATAGATCATTAATTAGAAGCTATATATATAGCCCTGGCCAGGGGCTCAGATGGTGGGAGCATCATCCTGTATACCAAAAGGTTTTGGGTTCGATTCCTGGTCAGGACACATACTTGGTTTCAGGTTCAATTCCTGGTATGGGAGGTAATGATATTTCTTACATTGATGTTTCTCTTTCTCTCCCTCCGTCTGTCCCTTCCTCCCTCCCTCTCTAAAAAAAAATCAATAAAAACATATCCTATAAACCACACCAGCACAAAGTACAAAGTTAACTTTTCATTCTAGGAAAAATGTTTAAACACTTATATAAAGCAATCTAGAAGTGATGATTTCAAGAACTGGAACATATAAACCTTTGAACTGCTTACAACATTTAGCCAAGACAACTTTTGTAGTCCCAGACTATAAGGGAAATTTAATAGACTTCTAAATATATATATATATGCATACATATATATATATATATATATATATATATATATATATATATATATGTTATATTTCCAAAAAAGACTTATAATTTTTCTCTATCAGTTAAAAGTTAAACACTGTATCTTAAGAGTATTGAAAACTGAAATGCTTTAGTAGAATGAAACCCTACCAAAACTGACGTATAACATATTCAAAATTTTAATGATGCGTTGGCAAATTCCTTCTTATATAATTTTCTTAATAGAAGAGGATTATTCATTTTTTTGATTATCAAAATATTTACTATGCCCATGTCTGGAATACTTATATAACCAATTCTTCTTAATTACAGGCAATAAAAAAACACCTTGTAAGATGAATTCTATTAAAGCCCTTTGAGAACCAACACATTTTATATTAATAATGGATCACTGCTTTACAGTTTATTTTTGTGTATTGATAAAGTCAATCTTAATAGCAAATTCAAACATCCCCACTGAGAGAAAACACCTTCAGTTGAAAAAGCATGAGAATGAAATTACAACATACCAACACAATCCTCTTGTTTGTTTTCAGCTTGACATCTAAGACAGGCATCTAAAAGTAAACAAACAGCAATTCTCATTCTGATGCTCAGGATGCAATTTTTAAAACCCAGACACTTCAAAGTCAAATAAAAGCCCAAAGGGTTAGAGATGGAGATTAAAGGCTCATACTATTAATTTCTCACCTGAACATAACTGTTTAAACAGGAATAAAGTACAAGGCACTCCACTAATCTACTTCTGACCAGGAGCAATTTTCCCAGGGTTACTGACCCTCTATTTTCACAAGCTCTGATGAAAAGATGTCCTGCCAGTGGATGCAACCACTAGAGAATACTCCACTGTATTAGAAGTTATTATAAGCTCACTGGGCATGCTCATATAGCTCAACCTTAGGGGTAGTTTATTTTCCAGACACCCTTCTAAATAAGCTATGCACATGGGGATATAAACTACAGCATAGGGAATGGCCAATACTATAATAACTATGTATGGTGCCAGGTGGGTACTAGAAACATTGGGGGAACACTTTGGAAAGTATATTGTTATCTACCCACTATGCTGCTGTACAAAATATAATACTGAATGTGAACTGTAATTGAATAAATAAAATTTTAAAAATAAATGAGCCATGCATATATATTGGCATTGCTTATACATACATAAAGAAACTTTAGAAGGATACCCAAGAAACTAATAATAGAGTTTACCTGGAGGGGACTGAGTGGGAAGGAATTTTCATTGTACACTGTCTTAAAATTTTGAATTATGTGATTATATAATCTATATAAACATTAAATTAAAATTAATTAAAAATACTTTCTAAAAACTAGGAGTTTTTCTTCTTCTAAGACAATGCTTCCTTTACAAACTAAGTCTGAGCCCAAAGCATTTAACTAACAATGGCAAAGTATTTTAATAAATTACTTGGGAGTAAATACTAGGAATGGGAACCTAAAGTATACTAGGTTGCTTGATGAAGGAGGTAATACAGAAAATATATATGCTTGGTGAAGGAAGTAAAATAGATTATTTTAGGGACTAATTAAATGGATTCATTCACTAGCTGGAAGAGGAGTCAAAGTTGGATAAAGGAAGTTCAAACCAACAGGAAAAAAAAGTTTTAACTGGAGAAAAATAATTCAGTAAAAATAGACACACGGTGGAGCCGGAGCCTGTTCTTCTTACACTGGATTATACACAGGCACTTGTTTGCTTCTCTCTGCATGTTTTTACCCTAAAAAAACACACCACCCTGGCCTCTTCAGTGTGGACTAAAAACAACATTGCCTCCTAAGACTTTCTTCAACTCCACAATTACTAAGTATCTACTCTGTGCAAGGAGTTATATGCACAGGGGACACCAAAATGACTAAGTCTGGATTCCTGGTTTTCACAGCAAATAGGGAGACAGACAGGCAAACAACTAAGTATCTTAAGGATCCTGATGTAATAGTGAAGATGAGGCTCTGGTTCTGTGCAATCACAGAATCAGAGTTTGTGATCCCAGCTGCCTCTTTCACAAATGAGGAAAAGAAGGCCCAAAAGATTGTGTCAAATGTCCAAGTTAACATACAGCCATGAAGGGTTAGGTTACTCTGGGTCTTTATTTCTTGGCAGTACAAGCAAAAGTATTCCTCTCTTCCTCAGCAGCTCTTGCTGCTTTCAGAATGAAGGGAGGAGAGTGGAAACAAAGAGAGTGTTAACCACATCCGAATAGGTTGACAGGCAAATCTTGGATCAAGAAGTCATAATAAATCAGTTGTGTATGAGATGAATTCCAAATATTAAGGAAATAGGATTAAGTGGGCTCTTTTTATAGGATCTAGAAATCTCTGAATTACGCTTATAGTTTTGATTTAGATTATCAAAAACTGACCTAAGTAGATAAAAATTCCCACAGTTTCAGATTTAAAAAAGTTTCTTTTGATGACGTTCCTAATATCTGAAACAGCACATTTCTAAGCAGTACAATAACACTAACACCTTTTAGAATGATGCTAGGGTAAGGACTGGGAAGTCTGAAAAACAAACTTCCTCCTGCTGTCAGCTGACCTCTAAGTGGATTTTAACACCTCATAAACAAAATACAAAGGTCTAGTCCAGAACACTTTCCTGAACTCAAAGTATAGCTGTTGTAATCTGCAACGTTAATCCACAGTAGCAAAATACTTGCTATAATTAGAAAGTCAATGAGAAGGGGAACCATTTACAGCCCATACTTTGACTTACTTTAAATATCCCAAGTACAGTTTATTTGTTGCAAGATATCAACCAGTACTTTAATTCCATATTTCCACTTCGTAGTTGAAATTTTTTTCTTTGGGGAGAAGAATAAAATGCCTTTTTAGGAACATTCTTCTTTTTAAACTAAAGAAAATTTAGGTGACAAAATTTTCAGCAAAGCCTATCTTGCTAAAGAACAAAAAATGAAGTCACCTATGTAAGTTAAAAATGCCACCCAAAGTGGAAAATATGATTCTAGTTCTTAAGTAAGGCATAAGTTATGTAGTAAGGGGGCTGTACTGCAGGCCAATAAACTAGGTACTTTCAAACCTAAATATCAAAGTAAGTGGATCATGTCTGAAATCAAGCTCTTTCGAAAGTAAAACATAAAAAAATACTTGGATCCCACTGTTGTAAATCCTCTTCGAAACAAGTCCTTATGCATAAAAGACTAGAGGGCATACTAAAGAGTGTAAACTGAGAAATCTCTTGATTCTGCTAGAAGTTTTCATCTCGAAAAAAGGGAGAGCAATTCTCTTTTAAGTTTTTTTTCTCCAATTCTCTCATTTTTCAGGGCAAGACACAAAGTTTTAAAATGATAGAAACCTCGGTTTTCTTCACCTACCCTCAAGAAACAACACGTAAGAAGCTCTCAGAGTAGTTTTAAATGCTCTATTTAAACATGTAACTTGCGTTTAAAGAGCACCTCTTTTTCAAGGTGGCCTGAGATCTTAAAACAGAAACCATATACAGCAACACGGGGTGAAGTTGTTATGAGAGGTTTCACTCGGTCCAATATTTTTATTGACAGTACCACAGGAAGAAGTCAAACTTATTTGTAAAAGCGGGTTCTCCATCCACAAAGGCCTGCCTCAGAGCAGGGCAGTCTTTTCCAGGAAATAGCATCCTACGACAGGAAGGGGCCAGCTAGAAGATTAACTTTTGTGTGTCTAAGTCAAGGGCTTCACATTATTCAATTCCCACAAAACGGAAATATTCTCGAAGCACCCTGTGCTCCCTTGCAGCCGAGCGCGTGCCGTGGGACCTGCCTGAGCCATCCAGACTTAAAAGCCAGGCCTGCTGCAGCGGGCCCACCAACGCCGGGCTGGGCTCCCTCTCCCTCCCTGCAGCTCTCAGCAGCAGACCGAGGGTGTCGTTTTCGGTGGAAGATGACCAGAGCATCACTCGGCTGTGTGACCGGAACCAGTGACGTGCTCTGCGGCACCAGGCCCTGGCCGCGACCCCTCCGCGGGCCGCTTTCAGAGTCGGGGCTGGGGCCTGCCGCACTAACCGAGTCGGTTCCTCCCAGCTCCCGACAAACCACATAGTTGTATGACCTTGGTCACACCCATCGCTCCCCGCAATTATCTTCATCCCTCTACTCACTGCCCATTCCCCTCGCTAGAACCCAGCCCCAGACGCTGGGACCCCAAGGCCCGGGCGGCGGCCACAGCACGGGCTGCCCCCCGCTCCTCGGCTCTCCCGCTCGGGGCAGGGCGCCCCGCCGCCGCCCCTCCGGGCAGCGGGCTCTCCGAGCCTCCGCGCGTCCCCCCGCCGGAGCCGGCCCCGCGGAGGCCGTAGTGCGGCCCCGGCCTCGCGTGCAGCGCTTACCCATCACCTGGACCCTGCAGATGGCGCACGTATCGCACTCCACGTCCCAGCTCCACATGGCCACCGCGTTCCACTTCTTGAGAGAGAACATTTTGTCGCCTCCCGACTTGGAGCCTGCGCTCCCGGAGTGAGAGGACAGGGCGCAGGGCTCCTCACCGTCTTCCACGTCGGCCATGGCGGCGGCGCGGAGACGTTGGGTCGGGGAAGGCCGGCGGCTATGGCGGCTCCGTGGGGCCGCCCGACAGACCACAGCGCCGCCCGCAGGCCGCCGGCGACCGCGGAGCCTGCCACAGGCGCCGCCCGCGATTGGCTGGCGCGAGCAGTGACGTCACATTACGCCAGCGCCCGGACACCGTTGACCCCGCCCCTCCGCCCCTTCACGTGGGGGGCAGCCTGGAGGCCTGAGGGCCTGGGGGGCGTCGGCGTGGAAGTCTGGCCTCCGCGCTGGGGAGTGTTCTGTCGTGATGGCTGGTGCACATGGTGCAGGAAACACGTGTCCTGCTTTCTGCCTTCGTGAAACTTACGGCTTTCAGAAATTACCTTGTTAACATATCCGTTTGTCTCCCCACCCAAATGTAAACTCCCTAAGGGCAGGGACCACGTCTGTCAGCATCTTGTCCTCCGGATCTAAAAAAACGCCTGGCCACAGAAAACCCCAATTATTTGTAGAGTGACTGAATGACCTTCATGAGCTTCCATTTTTGTCTCAGGAGCCTTTTACACTCAAAAATTACTAGGACCTCAAGAGGCTTTTGGCTGTGGAGAATATATATTGGTTAAGAAATTAAAACTGAGAAAAACATTTAAAAATATTTATTTGTATATATATATATATATATATTTATGGACTTTAGAGAGAGGAAGGGGGGGGGGAGAGAGAGACAGAAACATTGATGTGAGAGAGAAACATAGATTGGTTGTCTCCCTCACACACCCTGACCAGGGGTGCAACCCACAACCTGGGTATGTGCTCTGACCAGGAATCAAACTCACCACCTTTTGGTGGACAGGATGACAGATGCTCCAACCAACGGAGCCACAGCGACAAGGGCACTGTATTAATTCATTTAAAAATAACAATAATAAACTCATTACAAATTATCTTAAGAGCAATGACCTCGCAAATCATGTAGCTTCAGGAAAACACTGGGCGAGAGAGAGAGAGAGAGAGAGAGAGAGAGAGAGAGAGAGAGAGAGAGAGAGAGAGAGGAGAGAAATAGCTCTGAGTATTGTTATACAAATAGTCTTGACCTCTGAACGGTTCCCAGGAACTCTGGGGGCCACTCTTTGAGAAACTTTAATTTAGCTTAACCTCCTCCTATATGCAGGAGGAATGAGGTCCAGAGAAGTAATGGTGACAGTTTTGAAGTCAGGAGTCTATTGCTAGCCCAGGGTCGTATAATTACGTTTTCCGTGCAAAGCAGACAACATCTCCGTTTAAAAGATATGAAAGATGAGCCACAGAGAGCCTATGGAGATACCTGATTACCACCACCATCTGAGGGTGGACACCTGCTGTGCCAGGGTTAGGGTTCAGAGCCTTCTACCTCTTGTTGGACCTCCCTCATCCCCTCATGTCCTGATGCCAGGCCTTGTGACCAAGTGGGGGCTAACCAAGCTCAAGGAGTCTGGCAGAGAAGACAAGGGTGCATCGATACATAAAAAATATAAATATGGACACAGGGTCACAGTGGACTAGATGCCAATGTGTATTGTTTACTGAGTGGCCTCTTAAGTGCCCCGAGGGGCAGAGTGTTCTGAGGATGATGCAGTAAGGAAGTCTCGCGGAGGCAATGAGGTTTGAGGAGGCCAGGAAATGAGTGAAGAAAGCAAACCTCCGCGGCTGTCAGCTGGAGCAGCGCAGTAGTGGCGGCAGACACGAGTCTGACCGCACTAACTTTACGAGCCAGACAACAACCCCTGTAAACAAACTCAGATGAACCACAGTACATGTTCTGTTCATATTAAGAGACCACACATCTGACTAGAGATGGCTATAAATGCTAGATAATAAAAAAAAATAAAATAAAAAGAAGGCTGGAACCAGATGAGGGTAGAATGCAGTTTGAAAGAGAAAAGGAGCCAAACTCAGATGAAGGATTGGAGGATGGTGAAGGTCAAGAAATGTACGTGCCTCTGCTGAGTATGAAACTCAGCACCCTGTCTCTGGATGATTGTGTCCTGGCTTCCTTCCTGCTCTCCTCCCCTGTCCGACTGGCATTCAATCTAACGTGTGTCTAATTTCCTATATTCCTTTCCCATCAAGCACTCTCCAGCTCAAAATGTTCCACGGCTCTGAATTGTCCTCAGAACAAAATCCGAAGGTACTAATGGTCATTTAAACCCTGCTACAATATGGCCCTAATATGCTTTCTTAGTGCCATCCCCAAACACTCCTCCCTGAGACCCTTGTCAGATTGGTTTGCTCAGTCATCGAAACACAACCTGGACTTCTTTTTTTCTTTCACATTTTAACTAAAATGTCTCTAGAATTGGACAGAACTTCCCCTACCTGCTCTGTCTGGATTGCCATTTGCACTTAAAAAGAAACTTTGTGTCCTCACTGACCACTCTTTGCCACCATTTATTTATGCTCCCCCAGGAAATCATAACAAAACTGTGTTTCTTCCATTCTTTTGGCACCAGGTCACAGCAACCAAAAAGTGCTGTTTCTGGTGTCTATCAAGCAATTTAAAGTTTTTTTTTAACTGACAGCACAAAAATGGTAAAAATATTAAAATAATAAAATGAGTATGCAATGAAAAAAAGCAAGTAGCTAATAGACTGTCCAGAAATTCCTATATATGTACAAGCAGACACATAATACATGAATTTACTTAAAATTTTAAAATTGTGGTAAAATACACAAAACATAAAGTTGACTATTCTAACCATGTTTAAGTACACAGTTCAGTAGTATTAAGTATACTCACATTATTATGCAACCAATCTCCAGAACTTTTTCATCTTCTAAAACTGAAACTCTACACCCATTAAACAAGTCTCCACATCCCCCTCCTCCCCTTGACAACCACCATTCTACATTCTGAGTCTGAGTCTGGCTACTCTAGGTATCTCATACAAGTGGAATCGTACAGTACTTGCCTTTTAGTGATGGGCTTGTTTCACTTAACATAATGTTCTCAAGGTTTATTCATGGTGTAGCATATGTCAATTTCCTTCCTTTTTAAGGTTGAATACTATTCTATTGTATGAATATTCAACAATTTGCTGGTTCATATCACATGAGTTAATTGTTGCTTTAAGATTTTTAATTGATTATTAGAGAGGAAGGGAGAAGGAGAAGAGGTAGAAACATCAATGATGAGAGAGAATCACTGATCAGCTGCTTCCTGCACGCCCCCCACTGGGGATCGAGCTGGCAACCCAAGCATGTGCCCTGACCTGGAATCAAAAATGACTTCCTGGCTCATGGGTTGATGCTCAAACACTGAGCCACACCGTTCAGGCTCAATTAGTTTTTCTTGTGTTTTAAAATATATATATATGTATTTATTTCATAGAGGAAGGGACTGGAATTGAACTTGGGACCCTTTAGTCTGCAGGCCGACACTCTATCCACTGAGCCAAACCGGCTAGGGCTCGATTAGTTTTCGATATGAATTTTTCACATATACTACTCTGTAGCCTGCTTTTTTTAAATTTAATATTACTACTATGACATCTGTCCACATAAACACTTATATATATCCACATTATTCTTTTTAATGGCTATGTAGCATTCCACCACATACTTTTCCTGTGATTTATTGCCCTGAGAACCCTTGGAGACACATTTAATTGTTTCTAATGTATAATAAACAGTGCTGCGTATATTTCCTTGCACATGTGTAAGAGTATATCTGTAAAACAAATTTCTAGAAATAGAATGCCTGGGTCAGAAGCTGTATATTTTTCATCTTGATAGACATTGCCAAAAAATCTTTAAAGAGGAACATAGACTTTACACTCCCAACCATGGATGTTAGTGGCAAATTTCAAAAGAGGTTGTTTTTTAAAGCAGGAATAAGGTCTCAGAAGGCTTCACACACTGGGTATATAAATGAGAAAGATTTGTTATAGTATTTCAGCTCTGGTGCTCTATTGTTGTTTACTTGTAATGCACGAGGTCTTGTCTTCCTAGCCAGATGCTAAGAGCCTCAGGGTGGACATAACTTATTATGCCCAACCGCACCTCCACATTAGTTTTGGGTCTATGAACTTGCCAGCACTTATTAGATTCGTACATGGAAAAATGACAGTGTTTTTTTTCTAGTTCAAAATAAAGAGGTCTTAAGTCTTCTCTTTTCCTTTCTATTTTTTTTTTAATAGACATGTATATTTATTTTAAATCAGTTTGGTACATTCTGTTTTTCTTGTGTAGCTGTTCAAAGTGAAATGCCTGTGGTCACTCAATTCTGACATCGACACTAATAATAGCCACTGGTTTATTTTTGAGCGTGCACTGTGAAACAGGCATTGTCCTAAAGTGCGTGGCATGTGCCATCTCCCTCAAGCTTACCAAATGAGAAAGCGAGTATTCTTGTCTGTATCTTACATCAGGGGAAAGTGAGGCACGAGGTTAACTGACTTGCCCACGGTCATATGTTAAAAGTAACAGGTTTCCACAGAGAATTCTAATTTTTTTTAAATTCCGAGGTCTGTGCTTTTCATTCCTACAGCATATTATCACGTCATATAAAATTCAACTTAATCTAATTTACCATCTATGCATTGATCGACCATACCTCTACCATTTCCCCTGGAGCAGTCTGAGATCTGAATCGGGGGTAAAGTGACTATAAGTTTCCTCATTTGTGTAAGATCCCCATTTGGGGGATATTATCTTTTAGAAAGTGGTTATTATTTCCAAACATTCCTATTGTTCCCAACTACAGATATATTTATGAAAGAAGATTCTTTCTGAGATAAAAATCACGACTTTCTTCAAATTATAAATTTCACATGCACAAGAGAAAAAGCCCTAGAGAATCCCACCTTTTTTTTTTTTTTTTTTTTTTTTTTTACTAAGGCTTACTTGTGAAACCCAAATTTTAGATAATGACAAGCATGATAGCATTAAAACTACTTTGAACTTTCATATAATAGTCTTATCAAACTTTATAACTTGAAAGAGGCTTGGTTATAGTGAAAAATATTATCAGATAACAAGCAATATCTTTATATGTGTGTCTCACTGGCCATGGAAATAGCATCCATAAGGAAACATGGCATCCATATTCAGTGTTTAACCTGTAAAAGAATGAACAAGAAATCATAAATTTAAAAACAAAATATAAGTTTTTTTTTGTGCAATCACCATTCATTAGAATGGAATGATGGTTTAGAGGACTGTTAACTTAGAACCAAAATTCTCACGATATTATCAGGTGCAAAATCTGCTGTAATAGTCTATCCCAGTTTAGTGTGCAGGGTTTATACAGCGCCCCCTGGTGGCTGTAACTAACCGGAACAAACATCCAAGAGCATACCTTTTTCTTCCTTTTACGGGTAACATTAGATTTATTGCTGCTTTTCCAAATAGATCTGAAGGTGTCCGAAGAGATCTGAGGGGTGACTGTAACTTTTAAGACTGGGAGTTTACCTGAGAGGGGGAAGAACATAATAGTAAATGGACAGGATATCTCACAACTCTCCATTTGATGGACTGAGTCGTAGGCTTCTGAAAGGGCCATTCTCCCACATTATTTTTTAATAATATGTTTTTATTGATTTTAGAGAGAAAGAATGGAGAGAGAGAGAGATAGAGAGAGAGGGAGAGAGAGAGAGAGAGACATCGATCAGCTGCCTCCTGCATACCCCTACTGGGGATCGAGCAACTGGGGAATGTGCCCCGATTGGGAATCAAACCAGTGATCTTTCAATGCATGCGATAACACTCAACCAACTGAGCCACACCAGCCAGGGCTCCCACATTCTTATTAACTGGGAAACTTTCATCACACTTAATACCCTTTCCCTAGATCTTCTTGATGTGAGTGACCCGTGACAATTTATTTCTGTAATAACTCCCACTAGTCCTCTCTTTTCTTTTCCCACTGTCTATATATTTTATCTGATGAGGTAAAATATATAGACAGTGGGAAGCCTTCTAACTGGACTTCCTAACCCCAGATTTCCCAATGTCAAATCCATCCTGGACTCTACTTCCAGTTTAATCATCTGAAGCAAAATTCTGATCCTGGTATTCATCAGCTCTTTATTTTTAGTGGATTTCTCTTGTTTTTGCTTGTCCAGCTTCCACTTTAGCTTCTTTCTTGAGTTTTCTTTGGGGTTCCACTCCCCTGCCCTCCAGGGGTGAGCACATAACTCAGAGCTGGCCACTTCCTGTATTTCTTCTCCCTGCACAGTGATTGGTAACAGGTGTGCATGTGACTCATTATGGCCTAATGAAATCAGGAGAAAGGCTCTTCCTTGAGTTTAAACTAGCAGAATGTAAACTTCTGGCTAATGCTACCCAACTTGTCACTGTGTGGGAAGAATTTATCTGGGAATAAAGTCAACACAGATGCAAGTCTTCTAGGAGATAGAGGTAGGTAGCATTATTTGAAGCCCTGAAACCAGCTGGACCTATAGCTAGAAACACCCCTGGACTTTTAGTTATAAGAGTCAACAGATTTCCTGTTTGTTTGTTTTTTAATGTTTTTAAATTGATTTTAGAGAGGAAGGGAGAGGGAGAGAGATAGAAACATCAATGATGTGAGAGAAGTATTGATCAGCTGCCTCCTGCATGCCCCCCACTGGGGATCAAGCCTGCAACCCAGGCATGTGCCCGGACCAGGAATTGAACCAAGGCCTCCTGGTTCATAAGTCAACGCTCAACCACTGAGCCACACTGGCCAGGCTCAACAAATTTCCTTTTGTACTTAAATCACTTTGAGTTGGTTTTGTATCACTTGAAACCAGGAGTTCTCACTGATTTCATATAAAGGCCTGTGATATCATGATTTCTAAGATGACCAAAATATATTTCTCATATATATTTGGCCTTAGTTCATGGTTGGGAGCTCACAGCTCCCCAAACCCTTGGAATTTCCCGAGTAATAAGAGAAATGAGGACAGCTTTTGTTATGATACTTGGTCCCTTGTCCCAGTTCCTAAAACCTGCTTTCAGAGCCATAAAGGTGAGATGGTGTCTTGTTATACATAACAAGCCCCTTTCAGCCACAACTGAGTTTATATTAATGAGGTGACTTTTGGAAAGCCCCTTTAAGAATGGCTGTTGGGTGCCAAAGGAACCAACCATGAACAGAGGGTTGGAACTTTCAGTCCCACCCCCTGATAGAGGATGAGCCAATCACCAGTGGCCAGTGATTTAATCACTCATATCTCTGTAATAAAGCCTCCATAAGGACCCTAAAGGATAGCGTTCAGAGAGCTTCTAGGATGGGAACCGGGATGCTTCCACATGCCAGCACCCAGGCCCAACTCCACGAGGACAGAGCTCCTGTTTGGAATCTCACCGAGGTATCGTTGTTTGTTGATTTGTATCCTTTAATATCTTTTGTAACAAACTGGAAATCTAGTGAGTAAACTGGTTTCCTGAGTCCTGTGAGGGGCTCTAGCAAATGAACTAAACCCAATGAGGGGTCATGGGAACCCCTGATTCATAACCAGTCCATCAGAAGCACAGGTGACAACCTGCTCTTGCAATTGGCTTCTGAAGTGGAGGGCAGTCTTGGGGGACAGAGCCCTTACCACGTGGAATCTGATGCTGTCTCCAGGTCGATAGTGTCAGAAGTGAGTTGAACTGTAGGACACCCAGCTGGTGTGAATAGCACAGCAGTTCGGAATGAGTGGATGTGGACAGGTGGAAGGGACACAGACTGAAAATGCTCTACCTGTCTTTCTGGCTCTCAGTGCTTCAAGTATGTCAGCAGCAGCCATTTCTCCCAGGACATTGTTTCCAAGGTCAAGTTCCTTTAAGTGGGCAGAGTACCGGATCAGGCTGACCAAAGAAAATGACAAAACAAAATGGCGCTGTTCCAAGCATGGTTATTCAGAGAAACTCACTCTGGTTATTTTGGAGTATGAGCTTTCTTTTTAGGTCCTCTTCACCCTCCCCTACCTCCCAGCCCCCGCCCGCTTCCAAAGATGATACACTGACCCAGTTTGAAACTAGAGACATCCTGAATCCAGTTTTTTCCAAATTAACCTCTAGTTAGTCTATTCTAAGTAAGTTGGTAGGATAAGGGTTCTTGGTTGCCTTAAATCTCCCATTTATTTATTTATTTATTTATTTATTTATTTATTTATTTATTTAAAAGGTATGGTATAGTATTGTCAGGGCTTCCTAGTCTTATAGATTTTACACAACAGTAAAATATTAAGAAACAAACAAACAAACAAACAAAACAAAACAAAAAAATCTTGGGAGGACTGACAAAGATCAGTTTGGCAAATTTTAGTATGTCCAATAAATTACAACTCTTACCTAGCAACACTATAAAAGAACAAATATTTTTACATGAAATTATGAAGCCATAATCTTGAAATAAAGGATAGTTTTTTTTAAAAAAACAAAACAAAAACATGCTTTTATTGATTTTTAGAGAGAGGGAAAGGAAGAGATAGAAACAGATCAGTTGCCTCTTGCACGCCCCCTACTGGGGATGGAGCCTGCAACCTGGGTATGTGCTCTGACTGGGAATCGAACCAGTGATCTCTTGGTGCATGGGTCGACACTCAGTCCACTGAGCCACACCGGCTGGGCTAAAGGATAGCTTTTTAATTTTTTAAAAAATATATTTTATTGATATTTCACAGAGAGGAAGGGAGAGGGATAGAGAGCCAGAAACATCGATGAGAGAGAAACATCGATCAGCTGCCTCCTGCACACCTCCCACTGAGGATGTGCCCACAACCAAGGTACATGCCCTTGACCGGAATTGAACCCGGGACCCTTCAGTCCGCAGGCCGACGCTCTATCCACTGAGCCAAACCGGTTTCGGCAAGGATAGCTTTTTAAAATCAAGTAAGTTTAGCTTCATGAAAAATGAACATTCTACCTGTCTTTATTTTTCGAATTTCATTGAGGATTATTGAGCCAACTTGTCTTTGGGAATTTCTGGCATCATGAGCGGACGTGGAATCTGGGTGAAGGCCTGGGTTCCTAGGCAGCTTCTATCGTTTGTCAATCATGTGATCATGAGCAGGCCATGTGCCTCTTGGGCCTCACTTTGCTCATCTCTAAAACTGGCCGGAAAAGGGCTATTCTGCCTATGTCATAAGGTTGTGGTGAAAACAGAATGCAGCAGTTCCTAAGAAGGCATCTTGCAAAATGCAACAGCAAGAATGCTATTATAACGAGTGCATACTTACTACATGCATATTCTTATGTGCCTAACACTGCAGGGATGAAAAGGAATTTCACACATGGCCCCTACTCTTGAAAGAAACTGGGACTAAAACAGTTTTGAGTTCTTACCGTGTGTAGGGATAGAAAATTTCGGTTAGGGTCAGTAAGTGAGTACAAGGCCATCCTTTTGCTCCCTGTACACACTTTCTGCTGATTCCGCAGGCAGAATTCAAGGTCAGGGCTGAGTGATCCCGCCAGACTCTCCCTCCTGAAGGCCTTGCTCCCAAGGATACAGTCCGTCTAATCAGGACTTGACCAACTTTGGGTTTCTGAATGGCCTGATTGTGTCCAAGTGCTTCCTACAAGCTGGGGGAGAACAGGCTTGCTTCAAGGAGGAAGCACGGATGCACAGAAGGAGGGTGGAGAGTGTTGAAGACAAACTTGCCAACTCCACAGTTCTGCACCTAGGTCTGATATCAGAGGCCCCGGGTTTAGCCACTACTCTACACAGCCTCACGTCAGCTATGGTTTCACAGAGCATTCACTATGCATCAGATGTGATCATGGCCACCCACACGCCTAAGCCTGTGCCTGGCACAAAGGGCCTTCCAAGGGTGTGAGTGCGGCTGAAATCCAGGTCCTGGGCCCCGGAACACAGATCTGGGAGGGGCAGCTTCCTCGGACTCACTGGCCAGAGGTGGTGCCTTTTTCAATTCCTCTGCCCAGAGCGGCCCTTTTTTTCCAATTTGTATTAAGGTGCTAGCTGGCACTGTATTTAGCACCCTACATGCACAATCTCATTTAACCCTAAAACAACCTCTTGAGTTAGGCACTATTATTATCCCCATTTTTACAAATGAGGAAACCGATACAGAGAAGCTACTGAACGTGCCTAAGATTATACTGCTGGGAAAGCGTGGAGCCAGAGCGTGAACCAGGCAGTCTGCTCGAGAAGAACCATGAAGTATGATTCAAATATACCAAGAAAGTGTTTTAATCCCCAGTGTTCCTCAATGATGATGCTTTCAAAATGAGAACAAAAGGATTTAAGTGTTCAGTGTCAGAATTAAAAGGACCTGGGAAAGGGATTGCCAGCGCTGGTGCCCATTAGTCGTGTTACATTCCCCGGCACACAGAGCCGGCGGTCAGCTGCACAGGGCCCCATGCTCAGACGGGCTCCTCACGCGGTTCAGTGCTCCGCGATTTTCAACCTAAAATTCTTAATATTGAACGAGGGCTCATGAGTTTGCCTTTGCACCGGGTCCCCACAAATTCTTTTTTTTTTTTAAGTATATTTTTATTGATTTCAGAGAGGAAGGGAGAGGGAGAGAGAGCTAGAAACATCAATGATGAGAGAGAATCATGGATCGGCTGTCTCCTGCACACCCACACTGGGGACTGAGCCCACAACCCAGGCACATGCCCTGACTGGGAATCGAACCGTGATCTCCTGGTTCGTAGGATAAAGCTCAACCACTGAGCCATGCCGGCCAGGCTGGGTCCCCACAAATTCTGTAGCCAGTTCTGCTGTCATCTGTAGTGTGGCAGAGCAGAAAGCAAAATGACGGTCCGCCATGCCATTTCTGTGAATGTCGGCCTTCCCTTAGGATCTCATCCCAAGACCAAGATGGGTTACTGCTTCTCTCCCAGAGAGGAAAAACCTCACTTAGCACTGTTAACAAGGTGCAGTTAAATAACTGTCCCCGTGGTTTATCCCAAGCACCTAGTTTTGGAAGATAAACAAATAAAATCTCTCAATTTTCTACTCACCATGTTAAGATTTGAGTGAATTCCAACAAACTGTTTTCTCCTTCTTTTCCTTTTCCATCTATGCCATTATCTGCCAAATACAATTTCACTAACCAAGGACCAGCTTCAGTCAAACCTTTAATTTTTTTCTCGATTCCTATGAGAAAATTTGTGTTGTATTATTTTTAGACAACAGTTCCCCCGTTTACCACTGGTTTTTAAAAACCATACAGACTTATTTCACTTGTGTGGGTAGATGCATTTTGTCATACAGTTAAGGAAATACAAGTAATTTAAAAAACACTCAGTACATCCTTTGTTCTTTACGACAGCAAGCTCCAAATTGTCTGAATGAAAGGAAATTTCATTGAAGACTGAGATTGCTTCCTTTACTTTTGCTAAAGAAGAAAATCAAGGTCTCTGGATTTTCTTGACAGAAGAATGAGTTGTCCACTGATCCTGGGGAAGTGATAGCCCATACACGGGGTTCAGTCTTTTAAAAGAGCCTATAAAGTTGTCACTTTTTTTTTTGCTCTCTAGAAAGACACATTCGAAGGCAAAAGAACCATTCTGCCTTCACAGACTGCATGACTGAGGCCAGTGGTCCTAGAGTCTGGTCCACCTTTGTCAGTCTGTCCAGCTGGCATCACATTCAGTATCAGTGCTGTGGAGTGCATCATGTACACGTTTAATTAACACCAGGTCAAGTTTAGGAGTTTAGCAGAGAAAAAA
This sequence comes from Plecotus auritus, assembly GCF_963455305.1. NCBI lineage: Eukaryota > Metazoa > Chordata > Mammalia > Chiroptera > Vespertilionidae > Plecotus > Plecotus auritus. The sequence goes on from NC_137773.1 coordinate 144,733,805, forward strand.
TACAGGACGGGGATGGAGAAAGAGGAACGGCTCATCCACTCAGTAAGTGTGAGATGGCAGAGCTGAGTCTCCAGTCCCAAAGGCAGGTTGCTTTGGGGGGCCCGGCGGGGGCTCCAAGTGCTTGCAGTTATATGCTTTGTGTGCAACAGGACCCTCTAAACACTAGCCAGCTACTTCATCCTGGGGCTCATCTGGAAAACAATAATCTGTTCCAAAGCCAGGAAGACACCGGGTGGGACTTGGAGATCATATATCTACATGTGGTTTTGTGGGGGCAATTTAAGGGATTTTAAAGGCTCGCTTAGCTATGCACTAATTTTGCCTAACATGCAAAAATCTATTGATTTGAGAACATAACCCCAGGGCTAGACAGGAGTCTTGGACTTGAGTGCATTCAGCAGGCATATATATATATATGTGTGTGTGTGTGTGTGTGTGTGTGTGTGTGTGTGTGTATTATATTTTTATTGATTTCAGAGAGGAAGGGAGAGGGAGAGAGATAGAAACATCAATGATGAGAGAAAATCATTGGTTGGATGCCTCCTACATATCCCCTACTGAGGATGGAGCCCACAACCCAGCCATGTGCCCCCAACCAGAATCAAACCCAGGACCCTTCAGTCCACAGGTTGATGCTCTATCCACTGAAGCCAACCAGCCAGGGCTCAGCAGGCAATATTTTTGAGCTCCTATTATGTGCTAGGCACTGTTCAAGGCAATGGGAATCCAACAGGAAACAGAACTCCTTGCCCTCATGAAGCTGACAGGAAGTGAATGCTAACTAGTGAGAAGAGAGAAGAGTTGGTGGTAATAAGTAAGTCTAAATTTTCAAGTTAGGAAAGAGAACTTTAATGTTAGGGAAAGGGACATTGGGCCACTCTAGTTTTGCCAGTTATTTTTTTTAAAGTATGTTTAAAAAAAAGATTCCATTGGTTTCTTTGGATATGCATCTAATCTGCTGGATTATTGAATAAGAGTGACAGGATTTCTTTGCTTCTAAAACACAGTCGGAGGGAAGAAAACTAGCCTGTCCTTTGGTTTTATTGGGGATACGCCTAATTTGTCCAAATTTCATTTGTCCTTACATCCAGGGCATGGGGATGATAGCGAATGACAAACATGAATCATACAACGGTGCTAACATACTAGAATAGTATCTGGCACCTTTTAGGTGTTCAATAACTGTTCGTTGAATAAATGAGTGAGTCCATGTGTAATAGGAACAGAATGCAATCATACTGTGGAAACTTCTATCTCACTGTTCATTGTTTTTCCAAGTCCAGTGTAGCTAATGATGCCTTGAGATTCATGAACATACATAGAATATGATATTTTTTTTATTTTTAAGATTTGTCTTTTTTCTTTCCTTGAAGACAAATCTTCACAGTGCTTAGAATGATCTTTTTATTAATTATTATTATTATTTTTTTGTTAATCTTCACCCAACGATAATTTTCCATTGACTTTTAGGGAGAGTGGAAGAGAGAGGGAAAGACAGAGAGAAACATCAATGTGAGAGAGACGCATTGATTGCCTCCTGCATGAACCCCGACCAGGGCCTGGACCAGGGAGGAGCCTGCATCCGAGGTACGTGCCCTTGACTGGAACTGAACCCAGGATCCTTTGGTCTGCAGGCTGACACTCTATCCACTGCGTCAAACCGGCTAGGGCAGAATATGATATTCCTATTTATCCAATCTCTTCACGAATATAAATGTCTTTGAAAAGTTAAGGTTACGATAAAACACGAGGCGAATGGGGCCACGGCCAAAGGCCACATTCCTGTGCAAGGAGAGAGGCAGCCTCAGCCAGTCTACGCCCCAATGCAGCCAGCCTGGCCCCAACGTGTGCCACTGGAGAGGGAGGGAGCTCCCTGGCCTGCCATTGGCCTGGTGCAACTCACATCCCCGCGGGAAGAACAATCCAGACCTCCTCCAACTGGGAAGGGAGGGAACGACGTCATCTTTGTCCATGGGAACTATCGGGTTGGAAAATGCTAGTTCAAACTACTCTCCGCCAGCGAGTCACGTGCCCTATGAGAGGGACCAAGGCTGGTGCTGCTCAGTACAGTGACTTCCTCTTCTGGGCCTTTCACCAAAGTCCAAGCAGAACCAAATCCTTTTTTTTTTTTTTTTTCTGGATGGAAAACAACTTCCTTGGAGTAAAGGTGAGTCCATGCTCAGCCCCTGGTAACACTTGATCCACTCCAGCTGTGCACCTCGACCTATTTTTACCCAACCTTACATTTCTTTACTTTAAAACGAAAACAAGCTCACCCACAGTGACCACTTTCATTTATTCCCCTGTCTCAGAGGACTTGGCAGTGGCATAGCAATGCCAATTGTGCCAAGAGGCACAGTAAAATGGGCAGAATCTCCGGGTTTAAAATCTCTCTGGAGAATGCTGTGTGACTCCCCAGAAAGTCACCGAACTTCTCTGAACCTAAATTGCCTCGTTGCCAACACAGAGATCGTAATACTCACCCTTAGGTGCACTGTGAAGATGGACTGGGAGGCGTGGTGAAATGACAGTGCAGAGGCCCTCAGAGTGCAGTAAATAATACTGCCCCACTCCCCAGTTTCCTTTCTGGACTTTGTAAGTCACTGAAACACTGGAATGGGGACAACCTGGTGAAGAATCTCTATGTGTAAGGTGTCCCCCCTTCTGCCATGGGCTTCCTGAGGATCAGACATATACTGCGGACAACGGCACGTCTTCCCTGGAAGCCACCCATAGATCCAATATGAACTCTCCCAACTCTGTGCTTCCCTCCACTTGCTCTTTGGTTAATTGCCAAGATCCCCCATTTGTTCCTGACTTCAGAATCTTTCTTACCATCCTCACTGAACCCAATACCAGCTGCTGTCAATTCTCCTCCTAAATACATTTGGACTTTGCAGCCTCAGCTCTGTACTCTATCCTCTCTTCCCTGAACTGATGTAAAATTCTCCAAACTCATCTCCCATTGTCCAGCTGTCCCTCTCTCTAAAATATATTCTGCAAAGCTGCCTGAGGTTCTTTTCAAGAGTCTAATTCTCATTATGTCACTGCCTTGCTTCAAAAGCACTGCGGCTCTTCCTTTGCACACAGGAGAAAGTCTAAGTTCTCAACGGCATTCATGGCTTTGGCCCTGTCGGTCCACCGGCCTTTTCAGTGACATCCCTCGTCATTCTCCTAATGACCCCTCTTCGACGGATGCCACACTTCCCACATGTCCAGCCCTCCACACTCCGGGCACTTGCACCTCGGACCTTTTGTCCTGTGGCTCCCTTTGCCTAGAATGCCTTCTCTTTTCCAGTTGATGAACCTTTTCTCATTCCTCCCAGAGAGAGCTCTTTTTCCTTCGTGGACCAGCATCCAAAGGTTAAGTATAAATTTTCATGGAACCGGAAGCTCCAAGAGAAGACTCCTCAGCTTGTCCTTCCTTCTCTGGCCTCTTCTGGGACTGCCAGGATAGGTGGGCATCACACCTTTTGGTGGGCATTGGATTGTTTTGCTTAATGAATCCTCAAATGTTCATCTGTGGATGCCAAGTCCCGGTAAGATCTTCTTCTTGAGGTAGATTTTTTTAAAAAAGCTTGTTAAAAATAGCTTCCCCTCCTCCCCACATCAACAAGAAGCATGTGTGACTGCTTGTGTAATGACCAGAGATTTATAAACCAGAACATAAATTTGCATTTGCTTGATTGCAGGTCTTAAGGAAGCAAAGCATAATTAGTGCTGGCTGATTCACACCTCAGACCTTGGAACCTGTCCACAAAGGTTTCCACCGTTTTGTATCACCCCAGGATAAAATCCCAAGTAAAATAATTTCAGGGTTATGACCAGTAACTTCCTGGTTTGGAACTAATAAAGTTCTTTTGAAGATTACATCTTGACTTTAGAACTTGACCTTTGAATTCCTTAATGCTGTTAGCATGCCTATGAACTGTGGCTATGATATAAGCAGTAATGCCTTATTTTGGGGGAAGTGAATTTGCCACTTGGGCGGCATTGGTACTCTAGTAAATGTCTAACAATCCCAGGCTGTGGACTGACCATTTTATGGTTGGATTTTGCTGCCCAGTCCTAAATCCTTAAGAATGAAGACAACCCTGAGAGCTATGGTGTGGGGCTTGGGCTGGGAAGCAGAGCAGGCATAGGTGATGGGGCACCCCCGGGTCTTCCAGGAACGTTTGGGGCCTGAGGTGACATGGCAGGACTGGCTGAATGGGGCTCAGGGAAGATAACTTATCTGCAGATGACTGTTCCTGATGACCTTGCAGTGACTTCCAGTCTTGAGCCATCTTCTGGCTCTTTATGGGCTGATGGGCCTGTGATTAGGCATAGGCCAAGCCAACGTCACTCACTTGAGTGCTGACACCCTCAGGCCCAGGGTCCCTAATTCTCATAGAGCCCCGGTACAGAGCCATGGGGCTCAGAGGTGGGCCAGATGGGGTCTAGAAGAGACAGAGAAGCCAGAACAGAAATGGGCCTGGGCCCTGTTTGTTCTGTGGCTGCCATGGCAGAGAAAAGGCATCTAGGCGCTTCCCTGTGCCTCTGATTTTCTTTACTGAGCAAAAGAAATAGAAAGGCAAGCTGATTTTCTTCCAAGGCTAAAGCCGTTGTGGTTCTCAAAGTCAGAGCCTGGACTAATAGCATCAGCATCACTTGGGAACTTGATAGAAAAGCAAATTCTCGAGCCTTATCTCTGACCTACTGGTTCAGACCTTGGTACGCGGGGAGCAATCTGTGTTCAGTGGTGCTTTGAGGCAGAACTGACTTGGACAAACGGACGTTTCACTTCTAGAAGCATAGAAATGGAATCCCTTGCCTCTTCTAATCTATAATAATAAAAGGGTAATATGCTAATTAGACCAGACATCTTCCAGACGTCATTCTGGACGTCCTGATGAAGCCGGGGCCAGAGGGAAGCAGCCCGGTCCTGGGTGTGGGAGGGAAGCAGGCGCCAGCAGCCAGGGGAAGGAAGGCCTACTCTTGCATGAATTTTCATGCATCGGGCCTCTAGTAACTTATAAATGGCTGCTAAATGTAATGCTGTCAAGTTCTTGTAACTATGCATTTGGAGGGGACTTTTAAAGGGTGTCAGGCTTCTGAGTGGGGTTTTGATTCGTACAGTGCTGTGAGTTCATCTGTCCAAGCAGCAGGCCCAAAGCCTGCTGCCCACAAGGAGCGAGCATAAAAATAGTTTGTCTGTTTCCAATTGGGGCCAAATGGAAACCATCTGGACTCCTTGAGCAGGAGGCTGATGTGTAATAGTTGAAGCTGACCCTTTATTTTGAAACAAGTAGAACTCTTCTACCAAAGGCCAAACTCACCCCCAACCAAAGACCTTCTGACTTCAAAAGCATCTATCCAATGTGAGGAACTGTGTTTACACTTGCTTTGCATGAAAATGGTCTGCTCTTGTGAGAAACTATAAAATAAATATATACTCAATACAAGTTGTTCCTCTTGATTTGAGGCACAGAGTCCCTTGGGTGACAAAAGACTTTAATGGCTCCCATTGTCTACTGGGTTAAGTCCAACTCTTCGCCTAACATGTGAGGTCCTCTTTCATGTGCCCCACACCTCCTGCCAGGTGCACCTCCCCATCCTCTTGTTCCAGCTGCACGGGGCTGGGGGCTGGCCTTGAAAAGGCCTTTCTTCCTCACTTAGGTCTTTCCTCATTAAGTCCTTTCTTTCTTTCCGCATCAGGTGGGTTCTTGGCTCGTTCACAGAAACTTCCCCCCGGTTCTGTACCTGGGGGAGAAGGCCCTTCTCTGAACCCAGGGTCCACGTTTGGCCCTTGGCAGATGCTGCTTTGTGTTGTTGTTGTTGTTGTTGTTCCCTAGGTGTGTATCCTGCTTCTAAACTACACGCTGAGTTGACTTTTGTCTCCTCCCAGATTCACATGTTGAAGTCCTAACCCCCCAGTTCACCGGCATGTGACCTTATTTGAAACAGGGTCATGGCAGATATAATTAAACTAGATGAAGTCATATCTAGATTAGAGTGGGCCCTAATCCAATGTGACTGGTGTCTTATAAAAGGGGGAAATCTGGGCACAGGCACACACAAAAGGAGAACGCCAAGGCCAAGGTTGGGGTCATTTCAAGCCAAGGATACCAAAGGTTGCCAGCAAAGCACCAGAAGCTATGAGAGGCATGGAACCCATTCTCCCTTCGACCCTCCGGGAGGAGCCAACCCTGCCAACATCTTGATCTTGACTTCCAGGCTCCAGCACTGTGAGGCAGTGTGTCGCTACTCTTTAAGCCACCTGGTCTGTGGTACTTTGTTATGGCAGCCCTAGGAAACTAACACTGGTATACCCCTGAAAGGCAGGAGCTCACGTGTGCCCCACCAGAGCTGGCACGTGATAACCATCTTCAGTTGAGGCAGCTCTAATGACCAGAAGGTAAGCTCCTTGGGACAGGAACCAGGGACATCCCTTACTGCATCCCTCACGCACCAGCTCAAAATGGCCTTGAGGACAGTGTCTTTCATCAATGTGACTGAAAGAGTGACCCTAGGCAGCCGGCAGTTCTTCAAGGCCTCTAACCGCTTGAGTTTTTCTGTTTGGGGTAATTACTGTAGCAGTGGACGTGCACAGCCCATGAAAAGAGAAAGTGACTTCATGATGAAGGAAGTGAGAGGAATAATGGAAACAACAACAAAAATACCTTTTTTTCTCCTCTTCTTCCCTGAAGTAGTTTTCACAGTTCCAGTTCCAGATGACTTTGTCATCTGGTTCAAAGTTGAACTTCCTCTCTGACTGGCTGTATGGAAAAAAATAAAGGATTAAAAAAAAAGCCTGTTCAAAGATGCATGGATGGGTTTTTGATACACTTAGATACCTATTGGCTTATTGCCTTCATTTTACGTACAATTTGGGCAGAGAGATTTCTCAGAAGAGAGAATTATCCCACCCATTGTCAAAATTGCATTCACTTCAGTTCAGTCCTGTTTTTTTCATGTTTATTTCCTCAAAGACTTGAGGGGAACAAGCAACCAAGTAGGGCCCCAAGAATCTTCCTGCAAGGCCTCCCATAGATGCTTCACATCCCACAGCTGCCCTCTGTAAAATGGCTCCAAATCTCTGGGATTTGTAAGAATATAGCAGAGAGGAACATATTTTTTGAAATATTTTATAAAAAAATATTAGTGCATTGTCACGTTGGAGTCATAACAGCCTTCTTCTGTCTCTTGCACCCCACACCCCATCCATCAGGAAATGGTACAGATGTAGAAGCTGACCTCTCTCTACTACCCTCATCTCACCTGGTAGGCACCCCTTACGTGGTTGAAAACAGCCTCCCAATAGGACGCCCTCCCCCCGCCCCCTTCCCCACCCAGACAGTTTGCCACACAGATGGAGGGTTTCTTCTCAAATCTAAATCCTAACGACTCTGCTCCCTCTTAGCTAACAAGGCCCTTGACCCCGGGTCCCTGTTATCACCCTGCTCGCTCCTTGCTATTCCTTGGGGCCTTGGTGCAGGCCATCCCCTCCACCTGGAATGCGCTCCCAATTTATCCTCAGGCTCACTCCCTCACCTCTAGTGTCTGTACACAAATGCTACCTTTTCTAGGAGACCTACACTCAACCATGTTTGAAATCACACCCCACCCATCCTCCTTCCCCAGACTCCCAAACTTGCCTATCTCGCTTGACGTTTTATTTTTCCATGGCAGTTATCACCTTCTAACGAACTGTAGCCTGTATATATTGGTTATGCCTTGTAGAAACTGTCTGGCTCCCACCCGCCCCCCGCACACAGACACCCATGCAGCACACACACGGGCAAATGCGCTCCTAGCCTCTCCTCTGGGGCAGGCTCTTTGCTTCAGGCACTAATGTCTCCCAAGAACCAGTACTTGGCACACACAAGGAGGGACACGCTTGAGCACAGACACGTTGGTGAAGGAAGGAAGAGGGGGAGGGAGGAAGGAGCATCATTACTAAGATTACATATTACACATGATAACAAGTAATTAAGAAAAACTGGTCTTTGGATCCTGAGGCTGTCATGCCTCTTTGTCAGCAACAGAAATCAACTGTGCCTGACTCTGGTGGGAAGGAGAAGTTCCTGGGAGGTCTGGGAGTAACTCACAGAAGAGGAGAGAAAACCAAACATTTGGGCCTTACAAAGCAGTGGCCTCAAAACATTACTGCTTTGCCCTAACCGGTTTGGCTCAGTGGATAGAGCGTCGGCCTGCGGACTGAAGGGTCCCAGGTTCGATTCCAGTCAGGGGCATGTACCTTGGTTGCGGGCACATCCCCAGTAGGGGGTGTGCAGGAGGCAGCTGATCGGTGTCTCTCTCTCATCGACGTTTCTAACTCTCTATCCCTCTCCCTTCCTCTCTGTAAAAAATCAATAAAATATATTTTAAAAAAAACAAAAACATTACTGCTTTCATAGCACCCAAGGGGAATATTGAAAAGCTACCTGGTACATTTTGAAGTTGGAATTTAAACTTGGTCATCATAAGTTTTAAAATTTCAAAGGATGAGATTTCTAGCAAAGATGGCACATGCTGACATTTAAAAATGAAATCTGTCCTACCTTTCTCTTTTTTTTTAAAAAAATATTTTATTGATTTCTTACAGAGAGGAAAGGGAGGGGATAGTTAGAAACATCGATGAGAGAGAAACATCGATCAGCTGCCTCCTGCACACCTCCCACTGGGGATGTGCCTGCAACCAAGGTACATGCCCTTAACCGGAATCGAACCCGGGACCCTTCAGTCCGCAGGCCGACGCTCTATCCACTGAGCCAAACTGGTCAGGGCCCTACCTTTCTCTTAAGTGTATCAAATGGAATCTAAATTTCCAAGCGATCTGATAGCCACCATCCTCTATTGAAAAATTCCAAACAGCCCTAGCTGGTTTGGCTCAGTGGATAGAGTGCCGGCCTGCAGACTGAAAGGTCCTGGGTTTGATTCCGGTCAAGGCACATGCCCAGGTTGCAGGCTCGATCCCCGGTAGGGGGCATGCAGGAGGCAGCTGATCAATGATTCTCTGTCTTCATTGATGTTTCTGTCTCTCTCTCCCTCTCCCTTCCCCTCCGAAATCAATAAAAAATATTTTTTAAAAAATCCCAAACAACCGCCCTGGCTGGGTAGCTCAGTTGGTTGGAGCGTCCTCCCGATGTGTCAAGGCTTTGGGTTTGATTCCCGATCAGGGGTCATACCTAGGTTGTGGTTCAGTCCTGGTCAGAGTGCGTATGGGAGGCAACTGATGGATGTTTCTCTTCCTCTATCCCTTCCCCTCTCTCAAATCAATCAATCAACCCCAAACAACTCAAAACATGAGCAAATTCTTCTTTAGTGATTTAAAATTTTACATTAGTCCCCTTTCTTCTTGTGCTTTCATTTGTATTCACGTTCTGCTTATTTCACAGAATTTTATATTTGAAAGTCTTCTATAGCTCATCCTGTAACACTTCTCTGTAATAAAAGTGCTACATTTACAAAAATTGAAATTTTAAAAATGTCTGGGATCATAAGGCTCTAAAGTATTAAAAATGTTTTCTGCAATTATGAATCAATTTTTAGGAACATATGATTAATACAACATATGTATTTTATACATTTTGACAAATCCTAATTAAATACAAACATAAAATTTTATTGAATGCCTATCAATGAGGTAGATGGTGCTGTTTTATATATTTGTCTTTATAATTAACTAGAGGCCCGGTGCACGAAATTGTGCACAGGTAGGGTCCCTAGGCCTGGCTAGTGATCAGGGCTGATCGGGGCCTTCCTTTCCCAGCTGCCGATTGGGGCTTCCTTCATTCCGTGTTGCCCCCTGGTGGTCAGTGCACATCATAGTGAGCAATTGAACTTCTGGTGTCCCTGTTGAACTCGTGAGGGGACACTTTGCATATTAGCCTTTTATATATATAGGAAAATATTCATGTATTCATTAAAGAATATTACTGCTAAAATGAGGCAGACACCACATCAATGCTATTTCTATTCTTCATTGTGATAATTGTAAATGCTGGAAAATCTTGTTCATACAGATGGAAGTGGAATAGGGTTGCCAGATGTAATCTTCCTTACCCACCCCCTCCCTGCCCCAAATACAGGATACCCAGTTCAATTTAAATGTCAGAGAAATAAAGAATAATTATTTTAGTTACTATATCCCAAACATTGCATGGGACATGCTTATAATAAATTATTTGTTTTTTTAAAATCTGTAATTCAAACTTAGCTGGGAAATTCTAGAATGATTTTTATCATAGCAATATAATTCAATTCTGTGAACACCTGAGTTATAGGCTAAAAATCACATATGGTCAATTGAAAAAAAGGTTTTTAATAACTTGTCAGTTAATGGTGATTATGCCCTCCTTAAATTACATTAAAAGCAAAAATTGGAAGCCAACCGATGTGTAAAAAGTGGTTTGTCACTGATTTATTAGAGTCACTCACTTTCTTAACACTTACATTAATAGTTTGAATTGTCTCTTTGTTTTTGCTCCCTAGGGAAGACGCTCCGCTCAGATACTGGATGGGAAAGAAATGTGCCTTTCTTTGGCAAAGTAAAACGATGATGGTGACCAAGGAAATTAATCATAGGTATCAGGTCCTGGAAGTTGAGAATCTGGACATTAAAAAACAAATCATCCACACCCTCTCAAACTCACCCCACTGGAAGTTTCCAGGTATTCCGTGTCCTAGTGCTTTGGGGGTGCTATGACAAGATCCCATAGACTGGTGGCTTAGAAACAACAAACATTTCCTCCTTACGGTCTCCCAGCACCGGCAGACTCAGTGTCAGGTGAGAGCTTGCTTCCTGGTTCACAGACAGCTGTCTTCTCGCTGTAACCTCACATGGCAGAGGGGGAGGGAGCTCTCTGGGGCCTCTTTTATAAGGGCACGAATCCCATTCAGGAGGGGTCTGCTCTCATGACCTCAGTACCTCCCCAAAGCTCCACCTCCTAAAACCATCATCTTGAGAATTAGGATTTCAACATATGAATTTTGGGTGGACACAACAGTATGTAACACCCTGTTTCAAGACAAGGGTTGTAAGGCACCAGAACTGGGGCGGCTCCAGGGGTCTGGCAGGATGAGCTAAAGCACAGGTTGTTGGGGTTGGGGTACCAGGTTCCTTGGCTCAAGAATCACATTTTAGGGTGGCAAAGTCCAGCTGGTGGGGCTTACCCACTGTGGTCAGGAGAGAGGGCTGGTAATAGACCACAATCATTTTCTTGCCTCATGTGCCCCCCCCCACCCCCTTTTTCCATTTATGGCTAATCCTGTTGGCAAAGAAGTAAAATCAAGATAGGCAAACTAATTTGCCTGAGCAGAGGTGTATTAGTCCAGCTCTGAAGTGGCAGGCACTTTTACTCAGTGCTGCTGTGTACGTTTCTACTATAGACAGAAAGTTCGAGTCCTCTCAGAATTCGTATGTTTAATGCCCAGATGGCTGTATTTGAAGATGGGGCTAAGGGGGAGCAAAAAACTTTTTTCTACTCTCAATGTCCTTTTGGCTGGTCTAATAATCAAATAGACATGAGACAAATTAGCAAGAGAAAATAACCAAATTTAATCACATACATATGTATAGGAAGCCCACACACATGAGGGGTTCAAAGACAGATAGCAATAATGAGATCTTTTTATTTATTATTATTATTTTTAAAAATCTTTATTATTCAGATTATTACAATTGTTCCTCTTTCCCCCCCACCATAGCTCCCCTCCACCTGGTTCCCACCCCACCCCAACCCACCCCGTGCCCTTACCCCCGCCCCCACTGTCCTCATCCATTGGTGTATAATTTTTGTCCAGTCTCTTTCCGCACCCCCCACACCTCTTTCCCCCCGAGGATTGTCAGTCCACTCCCTTTCTATGCCCATGATTCTATTATATTCACAAGATTATTCTGTTCATCAGATTTTTTTATTCACTTGATTTTTAGATTTACTTGTTGATAGATATGTATTTGTTGTTCATAATTTTTATCTTTACCTTTTTCTTCTTCTTCTTCTTCTTAAAGAATACCTTTCAGCATTTCATATAATACTGGTTTGGTGGTGATGAACTCCTTTAGCTTTTTCTTATCTGTGAAGCTCTTTATTTGCCCTTCAATTCTGAATGATGGCTTTGCTGGGTAGAATAATCTTGGTTGTAGGTTCTTGCTATTCATCACTTTGAATATTTCTTGCCACTCCCGTCTGGCCTGCATAGTTTCTGTTGAGAAATCAGCTGACAATCGTATGGGTGCTCCCTTGTAGGTAACTAACTGTTTTTCTCTTGCTGCTTTTAATATTCTCTCTTTGTCTTTTGCTCTTGGTATTTTAATTATGATGTGTCTTGGTGTGGTCCTCTTTGGGTTCCTTTTGTTTGGGGTTCTGTGTGCTTCCTGGACTTGTAAATCTATTTCTTTCACCAGGTGGGGGAAGTTTTCTGTCATTATTTCTTCAAATAGGTTTTCAGTATCTTGCTCTCTCTCTTCTTCTGGCACCCCCATAATTCGGTTGTTGGTACGCTTGAAGTTGTCCCAGAGGCTCCTTACACTATCTTCATATTTTTGGATTCTTTTTTCTTTTTGCTTTTCCGGTTGGGTGTTTTTGCTTCTTTGTATTTCAAATCTTTGACTTGATTCTTGCGATCCTCTAGTCTGCTGTTAGATCTCTGTATATTTTTTTTTTTTCAGTCAGTGTATGCTTAATTTCTAGTTGGTCCTTTTTCATATCCTCCAGGGTCTCACTAAATTTATTGGCCTTTTCTAGAAAATTCTTGAAAAACCTTATAACTGTGGTTTTGAACGCTGTATCCAGTCATTTGCTTTCCTCCATTTCTTTCATTTGTGATCTGTTTCTTTGTCTCCACATTTTGGCTGCTTCCATGAGTTGATAGAGTGGCTTTGTGTGCTAGGTGTCCTATAGGGCCCAGAGGCTCAGCCTCCCCCGTTACCTGAGGTGGACACTCTTGGTGCACCCCTTTGTGGGCTGTGTGCATAGTCTTGTTGTAGTTAAGCCTTGATTGTCGTTGGTATCACTGGGAGGAATTGACCTCCAGGCCAATTGGCTGTGAGGATCAGCTGTGTCTACGCTGGGAGAACTTCTGTGCTGGAGACACCCTTATGAGGCAAGACTTGCTTCAGTGGGGCTTTGGTGATCACTGATTCTACCCCAGAGTGTGTCCCTTATGGATCTGAGGAGTTGTAATCTGGATGGTCCTACTCGGACCCCTGGGTACACTGGCTCTTGGATCTCCAAGGAGGTGCTAATTTAGCCTCTGCCTGAGGCCACCCAGCAGGAGCTACAGAGAGTTCTGCAGATTCCTCTTCTTTGTTTGTGTTTTGGAGGTGCCCAGATGAGGCCTAGGTGTGAAGCAATGCAAGCTGCTGTGGGGCCTTGGGCCTTCTTTTGGATGTTCTGGGTCTCTCTGACTCAGCTGCAGTTTGATAGTTAAATTTAGATTTCAAAGGACCAGGCCATTCCTATGCAAAAGCCTCTGCGCACAGCTTGAATGGGATGGAGTCTCAGGGCGGAGCAAACAGCAATTGCTTCCCGTCAGCCCTGCCTTAAGAGGCCCCCGTGTCTTAGTGTCCCTTGGTAATCGCTGCAAGCACCTCTGAGAGAAAGCTGCCCTTGAGTTCCGCCCACTGCCAGACAATCTAGTTTCTCCCCGTATGAGTCTGAGTCCCCCGAGTCTCGCCCAGAACTGGAGTTCAGAGCAGTCGGGAGCTTGTGTCTCCCTCCAGCTTGAGAAAGCCAGCAGCGTACTCAGTTGCCAGCCCTCTCCACGCGCATGCCTCTGTATCTCTGCCTCCTGTAGCTCCTCTGAGTCTCAGTGTGCTTTTCTCTTTCCTTCTAGTTGTAGAATTTCCACTTAGCCAGTCTTCCTGTGGTTCTGGATGATGTCTGTTTTGTCTTTTAGTTGTATTTTTGAAGTTGTTGCACGAGGTGGCAAGTTCAGATGTTTACCTATGCCGCTATCTTGGTTTCTCTGAATAATGAGATCTATATGACACTCTGAGCTAAGGATCACCTTGAGGCTTCAGAGGGAAGGAAGGTCATTGCAGGACAAGAAGAAGAGCAGATGTTCAGTAATTAGTCATTTGTCCTGCCCTACAGATAGGTCAAACAAAGGTTATCTCTAAAAATCTCTTATTTTGGTCAAGGCCCCTAATTCAAATTCTCCTAGATAGTTAAGATGGGGTAGAAGTTTCTTCTGAGCTCACAAGGTCTTGGTGGCCTTTGGTTAAAAGCAATTCACATACCAGGTACATCTTGGGGCAACTCATTCTGAACCCCTACTGTCCTCTTAGGACAGGGGTGGGGAACCTTGTTTCTACCAATGGCCATTTAGGTATTTATAACATCATTTGCAGGCCATACTAAATTATCAACTTAAAAATTAGCCTGCTATATTTGGTCAAACATTTACTTAACTCACCCCTAATGCCTCAGCAGGGCCAGACCAAATGATTTTGTGGGCCTTGTATGGCCTGCTGGTCGGAGGTTCCCCACCCCTGTCTTAGGAAGTAATTAAGGTTTAAATGAGGTCATAAAGGTGGGTCCCTGATCAGATAGAATTAGTGTCCTTATTGGAGAGAGACCAGAGAATGCTGCACGTGTGTGTGTGTGCGTGTGTGTGTGTGTGTGTGAGCGTATGTGCGCGTGTGTATGTACCCAGAAAGGCCACGTGAGGACACAGCAAGAGGGCGGCCATCTGTAAGCCAGAAAGAGAGCTCTTAATAGGAACTGAATCAGCTGGCACTTTGAGCTGGGATTTCCAGCCTCCAGAGCTGTGAGAAAATAACTGTGTTCTTTAAACCATCCAGCCTGTGGTATTTTGTTATGGCAGCCCGAGCAGACTGATACATTACCCAGAAGAATGCAGAAGAGCTAAAATGCACTGGATGCACTCAACAAAAATTAAGGTTCTAGTGAATGTAAATGTTAGAGCCTGTCACAGTCAGCCTTAGAGGAAGAGAAGAGCCTAGACATGTACTTGGTGTGGGTTTTGTTGTTGCGATTGCTAAGATCCTGAGTAATGAGATGAACTTACAAGAGGTTCTGTGTGCCAACCACTGACCTCAGGGCATGGCTCAGCGGGAGCAGTTTGCACCCTGTCCAGGTTGCTGTGAAGAATGACAGGGCAGGCGCTCTCTGTGGTCAGCTCTGACCCTGGCTTTTGTGGCTCTCAAGGAAAACAAATCCAGAACCCTAAGACTAAGCCTTAATGCCCCTTTCAGCAGAAAACTAGTTGGAACAACCAGAATAGATCTTCACATTTCTTCCCTGCATCCTTGTCACTTTTTAAAAAAATCTTTACCAAAGGATGTTTTCATTTATATATATATATGTGTGTGTATACTCACACACACACACACACACATATATATATGCATATATATATATATGCATATATATATATACACATATATATATATGCATATATATATATATATACATATATATATATATATGTATATATATATATATATATATATGAGAGAGAGGGAGGGAGGGGAGAGAGAGAGAGAGAAAGATCAATGTGAGAGAGAAACATTGATCAGTTGCCTCCCACACGTGCCCTGACTCGGGATCAAACCCACATCCTAGGTATGTGCCTTGACCAGGAATTGAACCCACAACCACTTGGTGCACAGGATGATGCTCAACCAACTGTGCCACCTGGCCAGGGCTCCTGGTCTTCACTTTTCCAGTCCCACACTTCTCAGATCTGTCCCTGCCTGCCACACAGCAATCCCTTAAAAGGGTGCTTTTACATTTCCAATGATTTCTTTAAAAGAAAATCACAGATTCACTTAGTTATTTAGAAACCAAAGTTACAATACAGGACTTCATAAATCGGACCATGGCTTCTTAAGAATCTTGGTAGAAAATAGCAGAGGGAAAGTAATATTTGATAGCAAACATTGTTTTTCAGCTTCCTTTTGTGTATTTGTTGGGGTGACTGAATTATCAAATTCAACTAATAACCTGTATAATTTTGATACCATGAAAATACCTAAATGGGGGATTACCATTGTATTTGTGAATCTGTGTTCATTACAAGTTCTTTGAGCTCATTTCCACAAAGTAACCTTGACTTCAGCTCTTTTTTTAAATAGGGCACGTCAGTGAATAATTTTTTTTTTTAAATTGAGATACAGACCTAGCCAGTTTGGCTCAGTGGACAGAGCATTGGACTGTGGACCAAAGGGTCCCGGGTTTGAGTCTGTTCAAGGGCACGTACCTCGGTTGTAGGCTCCTCCCCAACCCGGGTCCTGGTCAGGGCGTGTGCAGGAGGCAACCAATTAATGTGTTTCTCTCAAAGCGATGTTTCTCTGTGTCTTTCCCTCTCTCTTCCACTCTCCCTAAAAATCAATGGAAAAATATCCTCGGGTGAGGATTAAAAATAAATAAATAAATAAAAGAAATTGAGATACAATTGACATATAACATTATGTTAGTTTCAGGTGTCGAACATAATGATTTCATATACGTATATATTGTGACATGATCACCACAGCAAGTCTAGTGCACTGGGAGAGGAGACCAACCCTCAGAAGGGAAGCAGAGTGATGAGCAGCAAACTCGGGTTCTCCTGATGACGTGGTCTGCACCCCTGACTGCAGCCATCTCTGAAGACCACACCACCTGCTGACACGCCAGTTATGTGAGCCAATAAAACCCTAGTTAACTTTAATTTTGTTTGGGTTGCTTTCTGATTTGCATGCTGCACTAGTTTCCTATTGCTGCTGTAACCAATGACCACCAACTTAGTGGCTTCAAACAACACAACTGTATTATCTTCCACTGTTGGAGGTCAGAAGTCTGAAAGGTCTAAGAGGCCAAAGTGAAGGCATCGGCAGAGCTGCGTCCTTCTGGAGGCTCTGGGAAGAATCTGCTTCCTAGCCCTATCCAGCATCTGCATTCCTGGCTCATGGCCCCTTCCTCACGTCACTGCCACCTCTCCTCCTACTGTCACCTTTTCTCTCTGACTATGACCCTCCTGCCTCCCTCTCATAAAGACCCTGGCAATTACACTGGACCCGCTCAGCTAACCCGGGATAATCCCCTAAGCAAGAGCCTTAATTCGCTCACATCTGCAAAGTCCCTTTTGCCATGAAGGTCACATAGTCACAGATTCTGAAGATCCAGACAAGAATATCTTTGGGGTCTCTTGTTCTGGTCTCACGCAGCCTCAGGAAGCAGACTCGCGATGGACCACTGGGAAGGTCACTCAGTGGCAAAGCAGTGTCCTTCTAGTTCTCCAGCGCTTACCTGGGAGTGCGTGAGGGGGACCGCTGGCGTCTGGCGAGGCTGTGGCTGGCGGGCCTCTGCCCCTCATCTCGGCATACTCTGCTATGGGCCTGAGGAGGGCCAGCGCTCCGGAACACTGCAAGTAATTGCCATCAAGGTGCAGCTCGCTGGGGAAGGGGCCAAATACACGGCTCGTTAGATGTTATTTCCACTCTCTCAGATCAGGATTTGAGGTCTCCACCTCATAAAATAAAATGCTAATATTTAGACCTCGTTATAAAATAATAAATAACCACAATAAATAATAGACCATGGCATAAAACATAGACCTGGTGGCCACGTTATGGCCAGAGACATGCATTGAACACGACATCCCTGAATCTCAAATGTAAGTAGAGGGTCTTTTTTTTTTTTTTTTTTATACATTTTATTGATTTTTTACAGAGATGAAGATAGAGGGATAGAGAGTTAGAAACATTGATCAGCTGCCTCCTGCACACCCCCTCCTGGGGATGTGCCCACAACCAAGGTACATGCCCTTGACCAGAATTGAACCTGGGACCCTTCAGTCCACAGGCCGACACTCTATCCACTGAGCCAAACCGGTTAGGGCGTAAGTAGAGGATCTTGCTCTTATCATTAAGAAGAAGAAAACACAACATAACGAGAGGAGAGAAAAAGATGATTAGAAACATAATGAAAAGTCAGGGGAACTAGTGGGCTCTGTCAATAAGCTGGTTATATAATTCCAGACAGAACAGCGCCAGGAGGCAGGCTGGGCGACAGGGGACGCCTCTCACCAAACGGCACTCCGGCAGATGACAGAGCCCAGGCGTGGCCCGCTCTGTGGCCCCAGACCACAGTAGCGCAGGCTGAGGCCTTGAAGGCTGTGGTTGTTCTCCAGGCCTGAGAAAATGCTCTCAATTTCTTCACTTTCAAATCTGAAAGGAAATGACAGAAACAAATTAGTGACTTTTAAGACCTATGTACCCACTGGATTAGTAATTTTCAAGCACCTCTAGGGCAGTTAGAGGCACTTTTGCTGATCCTTGATTTGGGCTTCCTGAGCCAGGGCTGGCTCTGGGTGGGCTGGGTTAACAGAGGGGGCTGCCTGTGTGTGGAGGAAGGGGGCCTGGAGTCTGCCTTCTGAGCAAAGAGCAGTGGATGGTTTGAGTAGCCATTCAAGGGAGCAGATGGAGAGCGAGCTCTGAACCCTGCGGTCAGGAGAGATAGCCCAGCTGGCAGGGCCGAAGGAGTCTGGGAAGGCTCAATGGTAACAGGACTCTGTAAGGAGGGGCCTTAATTTTTTTTTTTTAATTGATTTCAGAAAGAGCAAGGAAGAGATAGGGAGGGAGAAAAACATTGATGAGAGAGAAGGAATCATTGATCGGCTGCCTCCTGCACCCCCTCCTGGGGATCAAGCCTGCAACCCAGGCATGTGCCTTGACCCAGAATTGAACAGCGAACTCCTGGCTCATGGATCGATGCTCCACAACTCAGCCACACGGGCCAGGCAGGAGTGGCCTTTTAAAATTTGTCCAGAGCAGGTTCAGGGAAGTCCAACCTCCCAGTCCTCCTTCCATGACCCTGGGTTGTGCCTCCCCTCCCATTGCACCGTCCCTAGAGGCTGTGGTTTCCCTTAGCCACACGACCGCTAAGCTTTATATGGACATCTTTTGTGCTATTCAGCGTCCACCTTACATTTTGCATCATCAAGAAGAGCACGTCTCCTCTCCGCTGCTAGCCTGAGGGCTCCCTCGGACAGCAGCCTCACCCTGTGTATATTTGCATCTTTCTTAGCAATGAGCACAGGGTCTTGCACAGACAGGCCTTGGACAAATATTTGTTGAAAGAATAAATGAATGAAAAGGCTCTTTTGTGAGAACCCTAACATTCACTCAGGAACATTAACTCCAAGGCGGTTTTACAGTGTCCTCTTTCAATGATGACTTGATAAGACGCAAGGAAATGGGACATTGCCCTCCCCTGCCTTCGCCTCCCCCAGCTGACAGCAGTCAGAGCCTTACTTGCAGTAATCGAGGACAAGAGAATGCAAACTGCTGAACTGCAGAGCCTGCCCAAGCCTCCCCAGAGACCACAGATCCATCTTGCAATCAATGAGTTCTAGGGTGGTCAGTGGGCAGGGGGTGTGCCCCTTCAATTCCAGAAGCAAAGCCTGAGAATGCAAAGTAAAGGGTTCCTATGTAATAAAGATTAATATGTTCTGTGTTCATGTTACTTAAAAGTCAATTATCTTAAATACCTCAACATTTTTGCTTCTAAAATAACTTTCTACTTACCCAAGGAGAAAGTGGCATGCAAACAGAATAATTTCCCTTAAAAATGAAGACTCATCAAAGAATTATATAGGAGCCCTAGTCGGTTTGGCTCAGTGGATAGAGCGTTGGCCTGCAAACTGAAAGGTCCCAGGTTTGATTCTGGTCAAGGGCACATGCCTGGGTTGTGGGTTCCATCCCCAGTGGGGGACCTGCAGAAGGCAGCCAATCTATGATTCCCTCTCATCATGGATGTTTCCATTGATCTCTCTCTCTCCCTTCGTTCCTCTCTGAAATCAATAAAAATATATTAAAAAAAACACACACGTATTATTTTTTTAAAAAAAGGAATTATATGGGAAACACCAAGCTTTATGATGAGATAAGATATGTTGTAGCATATCTTTTAGATGTCATTAAGGGCTAAATGGTGCCCCTTCCCACTTTCATATGTTGAAGTTCTAATTGCCAGCACCTCAGCATGTAATTATATTTGCTGAGGCAGTTCCTTTAAAGAGGTAATTAAGTTAAAATGAGGTCATTAGGATGACCCTAATGCAGTGGTCAGCAAACTCATTAGTCAACAGAGCCAAATATCAACAGTACAACGATTGAAATTTCTTTTGAAGAGACAAATTTTTATACTTAAACTTCTTCTAACACCACTTCTTCAAAATAGACTCGCCCAGGCCGTGGTATTTTGTGGAAGAGCCACACTCAAGGGGCCAAAGAGCCACATGTGGCTCGCAAGCCGCAGTTTGCTGACCACTGCCCTAATGGAATCTGACTGGTGTCCTTATGGGAAAAGGAAATTCGGGCACAGACTTGTGCAGAGGGAAGACCATGGGAAGACACAGGGAAAAGATCACCATTTACAAGCCAAGGAGAGAGGCCTCAGAAGAAACCGACCCTGCTGGCACCTTGGGCTCAGACTTCTAGCCTCTAGAACTGTGGGAAAACACATTTCTATTGTTTGAGCCACGCAATCTGTGGCACTTTGTCATGGCAGCCCTAGCAAACCAGCACAGGTGTTCATAGTCTGACCAACACGTGTTTATCCTCCTGTGGTGGTGTTCTTTAAAGTAGAGAAGTATTGCTGTGCCAATCTTACACTCAGATAACGTTATAATAGTTAAATGCTCTCACCAATGATTCATTTTCATACTTATAGATATTACCAGGATTTGGGGGTCTGCTCAGAACTAGGCTGTGCAAATGCAGGAACTAGGTGCTGCTCACATTGACACAGCTGGACTGGGGGCGACACGTGAGCGTTTGGAGCCATCTCCTGTTCCCTGGGTTCCTGAATGGAGGGGTCAACGGCAAGGTCGTTTCTTGTGGTAACAAATGATCCCAGTCAGTTAAATCCCTACCTTCCTGACAGGAAAGGGCCATTAAAGCTACAAATCATGAAGGCCCCCTTTTAGCAATAAGAATCACCACCACCTGAGGATTCCTTCCGTTCTGAATTTAGGCCTAAGAGAGGCCGTGGTGAGGTCTGGAGGATTTAGGGTTTTTTGAGCTAATGACACGTTGGTCAGAGATAGGATTCCAAATTATACCTCGGCTGAGAATAAAAAAGCACTCGCAACCTCGACCTTAGCGCTGTGCCCCCGGCCTCTTTAATGAGGGAAGGCCTGGGCTGAGTGCTGATTGGATTTCTCACGCTGCTTCCGACAGAGGATCCCTTGCGGCACGCACGTCACTGCCTCTGGTCATGTTGGTCTGTGCAAAACAGGCTCTACCAGGTCCCAGAGATCTGAACCAGTGGTTTGCCGTGTCCCTCCCGGGGCTCAAGCCCTGCTGCGGGCAAGACCACAGCCATCTACAGAGGACTTTCTCAGCAGCCGCCATATCGCCACGAGGGCCACGCTTTCCGGAACTGTGAAGCGTCACTTTTAACATCAGGGACAGCGCTGTATTTCCGACTTGAATGGACTGGGTACCCTGACTGGCCCTCTGAATGAAAACAACTAAAAATTCTGGTTATATATTTCAAATCGTCGTAAATTGTGGTCAAATACTAGTACACATAACATAAAATGTACCATCTTCACCATTTTTAAGTGTGCAGTTCAGTGGCGTTAAGTACATTCACACTGTTGTGCAACTGTCAGCACCTTCCGTCTCCAGAACTTTTTCGTTTTACAAAACGGAAACTCTGTGCCCAATAAATCACACTCATTCTCCGCTCCCCCGGCCCCTGGCAACTAACTGCCACTCCTTCTGTCTCTGAATCTGACCACTCCGGGGACCTCATGTAAGTGGAATGATTTAGTATTTGTCCTTTTGTGACTGACTTATTTAACTTACGATAAGTTCTTCAAGGTCCATGCTGTAGCATGTGTCAGCATTTTTAAGCTGAATAATATTCTATTGTATGTATATACCACATTTTTTTTTTCCATTTGCCTGTCCATTTGGATTGTTTCCACCTTTGACAATGTGAATGTTGCTATGAATATGAGAGTACAAATATCTCTTTGAGACCCTGTTTTCAATTCTTTTGGCCATATACCCAGAAATGGAATTGCTGGATTGTATGATAATCCTATTTTAATTTTTTGAGGAACCTCTGTACTGTTTTCCATAGTGGCTGCATCGTTTTACATTCCTACCAACAGCGCACAAGGGTTCCAATTTCTCCACATCCTCATCAACATGTTATTTCCGCTCTTTTTTTATAGTAACCACCCTAGTTTACATGAGGTGGTATCTCATTGTGGTTTTGACATGCATTTCTACAGTGATTAGTGGTGATGTGGAGCATCTAGTGTGTATTGGTCATTTGTATATCTCCTTGGAGAATGCCTACTCAGGTCTTTTGCCCATTTTTAATTCAGGTTGCTTGTTTTGTTGTTGGTGAGGTGTAGGAGTTCTCTGTATACCCTGGCTATTAACCCTTTATCAGATATGTGATTTGCCATCATTTTCTGCCATTCCACGGGTTGCCTTTTCATTCTGTTGTCTGTGCCTTTCGATGCATAGAAGTGTTGAGTTTGGGTGAAGTCAATTCACCTAGCTTTTCTTTTGTTGCCTGCGCTGTTAGTGTCATATCCAAGAAATCACTGCTAAATCACTGCTAATCCCAACACCATAAAGCTTTTCTTCTAAGAGTGTTAAAAAATACTTTTTAAAAAAATGTGCAGACTGACTGGCAGGTTAGTGAGGAATAGCCCAAGGTCCATGAATGAGACAGGTGGGAGCCTGGAGGAGGACGTGGGCATGAAGCCAGCTTTCCCTCTGAGAGCATCATTAAAGCAGAGGATTGTGCCTCTGGGCAGTGGATGGGGGAAGAAGCGAGATGAAGCTTAGCTATTGTATTTGTAAAACTCACAATGTTTATGCCTTAATAAAGTATATTTCACAAAATATACAAGGATGTCAGTTCTATTATTTTCTGTACTTTTATCTGTTTGAAATGTTTCATTAAAATACATTGTTTCTTATTTCTTTTTTAAAGAAAACCTTGGAGTGTATCAGTCAACAACCAAATAAATGATAGCTGGAACACATGATGTAATATGCTTACTGTCAATTTTAAGATTAATCAAATAAAGTTTTTAAAATGCATGACTCACGAGTCT
The DNA here is from genome assembly GCF_963455305.1 of Plecotus auritus. Taxonomy (NCBI): domain Eukaryota; kingdom Metazoa; phylum Chordata; class Mammalia; order Chiroptera; family Vespertilionidae; genus Plecotus; species Plecotus auritus. The sequence continues at coordinate 144,756,890 of NC_137773.1, forward strand.
GGCAATCTCCGGGTTGCTCAGTTGAAGTCCCCAGATGCAGATCTGCTTCCCCAGCATGTAACACTCATCTCGAATTGTCATGAGCAAAGGTTCCAAAGAAATTGGTAGGGTGCTTGGCTGGGAGTCATCGGGTTTTACAAGTACAAACTGGTGTAAGAGAAAAACCACAGGTGGGTATCATAAAGAGACATCCAGCCCTAGCCGGTTTGGCTCAGTGGATAGAGTGTTGGCCCTAGGACTGAGGGTCTGGTTCGTTTCCAGTCAAGGGCATGTACCTTGGTTGCAGGCTTGGTCCCTGGCCCTGCTGGGGATGCATGCGGGAGGCAACCAATCGATGTGTCTCTCTCACATCGATGTTTCTCTCTCTCTGTCTCCCCCGCTCCCTTCCACTCTCTCCAAAAAATCAATGGAAAAATATCCTTGGGTGAGGATAAACAAAACAAACCAAAACCAGAAACAATAAAGAGACATCATGCATCTGAATATGTGGAGGAAGAACACTGTCATTAGACAACATTAGAAGAACATTTAAATAGTTACTAATTGTGGGACAGGAGTGCATTGGTGTGCATGGTGTGCACTCAACACAACGTATGAAGTTACTGCCATACCCAGACGTCCATGAAAAGACCTACAGGGCAGAGATGTTTCCAGCAGGTTACTACCCATTATTGGGCCAGGACAGTGGTCGGCAAACTCATTAGTCAGCAGAGCCAAATATCAGCAGAACAATGATTGAAATTTCTTTTGAGAGCCAAATTTTTTAAACTTAAACTTCTTCTAACGCCACTTCTTCAAAATAGACTCGCCCAGGCCGTGGTATTTTGTGGAAGAGCCACACTCAAGGGGCCAAAGAGCCGCATGTGGCTCACAAGCCACAGTTTGCTGACCACTGGGCCAGGAAATCAATTTCATTTTTTTTCTTTAATGAAGCAGGAAAGAAGAAATTATCTGAATGTATTATAAGCAGTAAGAAATAACTGTCTTATGAGACTTTTCATGATATTCAAAATCAAAATGGAACCCAACCAAAGCAATCCAGCAGTTCTTATATACTGGGTCAGAATGTTAATTGTATTTCTAATGGTGATTGTAATTTATTTTATTTACTTATTAGAGGCCCGGTGCACAAAATTCGTGCATGGGGTCAGGGGGTCCCCTCAGCCCAGCCTGCACCCTCTTCAATCTGGGACCCCCTTGGGTGATGTCCGCTGCCGGTTTAGGCCCGATCCTGGGGATCGGGCCTAAACCACAGTCAGACATCCCTCTCACAATCCTGGACCACTGGCTCCTAATTGCTCACCTGCCTGCCTGCCTGGTCGCCCCTAACTGCCTCCCCTGACGGCCTGATCACTTCTCACTGCCTCTGCGTGCTGGCCTGATTGCCCCTAACTGCCTCCCCTCCATTGGCCTGGTTGCCCACAACTTCCCCCCTCTGTTGGCCTGGTTGCCCCTAACTGCCCCCTCCCCTGCTGGCCTGGTCACCTCTTACTGCCCCCCCACTGCTGGCCTGGTTGCCCCCAACTGTCCCCCTCTGCTGGCCTAGTCACCCCTAACTGCCCCCCGCCCCAGCCAGCCTGGTCACCCCCAACTGCCCCCTGCCCCCGCTGGCCTGGTCGCCCCACACAGCCTGCTTGTTCAGTTGTTTGGTTGTCCCTCACTAACCCCCCTGCTGGCCTGGTCATAGGCAGCCATCTTGTGAGGGTGTGGTGGCCAATTTGCATATTACCTATTTATTATATAGGACTTTTGTTAATCCTTACCCGAGGATATATTTTCCATTGACTTGTAGAAAGAGTGGGAGAGATGGAGGGAGGGAGGGAGGGAGAAAGAGAGAGAGAGAGAGAGAGAGGGAGAGAGGGAGAGAGGGAGAGGGGGAGAGAGAGAGAGAGAGAGAGGGAGAGAGGGAGAGGGGGAGAGAGAGAGAGAGAGAGAGAGAGAGGGAGAGAGAGCGCGCGAGAGAGAGAGAGATTTATGTGAGAGAGACACATTGATTGGTTTATGCCTCCTGCACCTGTCCTGACCTGGGCCTGGAATCGAACCCACAATCCTTCAGTGCGTGGGCCAATGAGCCACAGGGCGGTGATTATAATTTAAAATGTTTGGAAAACATTGCTGAAGGGACTATAAATCTGAACAAAATTTATAATTAACCCCTATGGTTTAGTAGTGGAGGCTAATTATAAAAACTCCTCCCTGGGGATGAGCAGGAAGTAGAAAGACCTGGGAGGGGAGAGGGGGAAGAGAAGAGTAGGGGAGGAGAGAGGGGGAGGTGAAGGGAGAGGCAAGGGGCAGCTGCCTGGGAAATGGAAGTTCAGGTGAAAGAGCGAGATGGCTGGAGAGGAACTTTAGGAGGTTCTTTTTGTGTGGAGTGCAATGTGGTCATCCTCCCATTCCCCTAAAAAACAACCAGGAAACATATGGGTGGGATGGATTTGGGTCAAAGTCACCTAAATAAGGAACTTTTAATTTTTTCTTAAGTACCTAATTTTGTTTAATGTGTTGTCTTGTTAGCACTCAACATTTTAGGAAATCAGTAGGTATTTGATTATTGAAACATGGACTGTCTTTCTGCGCTGGTGACCATTTAGTTTCAGTGTCTCTTTCCCCTCACACCCAATCCCTAGGTGTAATCTCAGAAAAAAATATGGCATTAGATTTTTTTTGAAAACCCAGTGCTTTTTGAATCAGAATTATGTGTTTGCTGACCTCACTCCAAGTGAGATGAGAGGCATGGGCGATGCAGGTCTGGCCTGATGATGTGGACCCGTCGGCGGTCAAGGGAAGGAGACACTGGAGGAATCGAGTGGGGTAGCTGGAGTGCTGGGGAGGGAGGTCCTGCAATGAGGACAAAAATGATGCTCTGGGGCGGGGCTTTCCAGATGTAGAGTGGGGGAGGGGCAGGTTGGTCACTCCTATGTGAAGGGGTGTGAGAAAAGGCAGGCCTGAAGGGAGGACTGCGATGGCAGCTTTGGCAGTAGGAGTGGCAAGGTAGGAGACGTGCTGAGCAGGCCCTTGGTACCTGAGCCAGGCTCTGGTCTTCAGGCAGGAACACAGAGGGGGTGGCGCCACCAGTTTGGGGCTTCGGGGGCCGAGGACCCATGTTCCTTGGGAGTAAACTCTAGTCCGTTCATGTCAGATAAGAATGAGGAGAGGAGACCATCCGCTCACCTTCCTGAGAATCTGTTCATTGTTGATGCTGGTTTTCAAGTCCTTTCTGATGGCTGGGCACACGGACGTCTGCGCCTGTGCACAATGCTTCTCGTAGGTTTTCAGGAACTTTTGAAGAATTGGAACGACGGGCAGGGGTGCTCCTTCACTGCTGTATTTTGCCGTCTTTTCTCTTGGCATTGTTTTATAGTGTTAGATTCCACTTGGATTCTGAAAACAGTAACTTGCCCTGAAACCCAACACACAGATATCTAATTTTTAAGGAGCAGCTTACACGTCCCCCACCCCCCAAAACTGGCAAATATTGCTGCACACCCTTCTCTGACAATTTTAAGGTGCTTCATTTGTCTTAAAATGGGAGTGGGAATTAAGATAGAGATAGCCAAGTGGAATTTTTCCATTTCCAATTTCTATATTCATGGATCCATGTTCTCTCTTTTAAAATGAGGGCAGTATCCATGGAACTCACTTCTAAAGGAACGCAGTTAATCTGAATAGTGGGTACTAAATGTTACCAAGGACGTATTTACTTAAAGTTGGCATAGTTCTCTTTAGGGACATAACTCTTGCCAGGCAGTGTCACAGTGGTTAAGAACACAGGCTTTGGAGGGAGCAGGCCTGGATTTTAGTCTTCTCTTCACCACTTGACTTACCGGGCGGCCTCAGAGGCGTGATGAAGTCTCTTCCAGCCTGTAGAACAGCTTTTGGTTGTCAGAAGGATTAAGTGAGATTATAAAGCACAACATCTGGCACATCGTGGAGTGCTCGGTAAACTTTATTGTTATTAATGATTTATTATTATTCTGCTGGCCCAGGACGTTACCCAAGCAGCCCTGCTTTGGCCTCTGAATTACCCAGTCCCAAAGGGTCCCTGCATGTGATAACTTAATGGTTGAGTCTCTGAACTGGGTTCACAGAGACAAAGTTTATGGCAATTATTAGAGTTTCACCAAATGGGAAAGTTTCCAGCTACAGATTGTCCAAAAATGTATTTGTTCTTTTCCATCAAAGGGGACTCCCCTTGTTGAAGCGAGACCTGGTGAACCACCCCAAAGAAACTGGAAGGAGGCAGGGGCTGTTCAGAAAAGCAGACATCGAAAAGAATACCACTTCTTTGCTACCTCTACCATCACTTTCCACCTGCACCTCAGGTCTGTTCTCCAGTTGCCAGAATTATGATTTTCAAATGTAAGCCAGATCATGTGCTTCTTCTGCTTAAATCTCTACAATGGTCTCCTATTACATTTATCTTTACAGAATTTTATGTACACTTATTCTATCACTTATTGAGAGAGGTATATAAATGTGAATGTCTACTTCTGCTATTAATTCTATAAATTTTTGTTTTACATATTTTAAAGCTGTTATTAGATGCCCACAATTTTAAAATATGTTTTTATTGATTTCAGAGAGGAAGGGAGAGGGAGAGGGGGATAGAAAAATCAATGCTGAGAGAGAATCATTGACCGACCGCCTCCTGCACTCTCCCTACTGGGAATCAAGCCCGCAACCCGGACATGTACTGCCACCAGGAATCGAACCATTACCTCCTGGTTCATAGGTCAACGCTCAACCACGAAGCCACACTGGCGTGGCAGGTGCCTACAAATTTAGAACTGATAAATCTTCTTGGGGGAATCTACCCTTTTCTCATTCTTTAACATTCCTCTTTATCTCTAGAAATGCTTCGTGTCTTAGAGCCACAGCTCCAGACTGTACTGAGGTGCTTGGAGGTGTTGCAAACTTACAGGGTGCTTTAATTATTTGACATTTTTTCTTTCTTTCTTTCTTTCTTTCTTTCTTTCTTTCTTTCTTTCTTTCTTTCTTTCTTTCTTCCTCTCTTTTTACTGGATTTATTGGGGTGACATTGGTTAATAAAATTATATAAGTTTCAGGCGCACAATTCTATAATAAACCGTCTGTATATTGTATAGCGTGTTCATCACCCCAAGTCAAGTCTCCTTCCATCACCAAGGATATTTGAAATTTTCAAGAAAAAATAGCAACATCTGTTAGATGCCATGTGAGCTACATGGGGTAGTTCACAGTTGCAACTTGGATCACACTTGTATTACTATCCTATTGCTGCATAACAAAATTACCCCATCATAAGTGAAAAATATTTTAAAAAGAGAGAATGAACCCAGCAGAATGCAGACACTCAGGGACCTGGGGCAAAGGAAAAAAATCACAAAATCATAGCTCTGGTTGGGACTTTACAGATTGTCTAATCCAGGGAAGCCATCGTTAGGATAACCAGCTGTCCCAGGACTGTGAGTGCTAACACTAGGAAAGTATTGGACAACCAGGATGGTTATTCACCCTACCACCCCCTCTCCACGGCCATCACCCAGCTGTGGCCTCAGAACTCTGCTCACTGCTATGCTCCAGGAAGCTGCTGCAGAGCAACCAAACTTGGCAGCTACCTAAAACCTATTTGCCATCTCAGGGGCACTTGTCTAGCTTTTTGTTTGACACATAACAAAAATGAGCCCCCGGAAGCAAAGAAGGGACTTACTCTGGCTGAGAACAGAACCAGGCCTGCGGACTCCTGACTGCTTTTAGTAAGCATCCCAGGTGATGTTATCATCAGGCAATTGGCAAACACTGACAAGGCAAACAGGTGGGGAGCAGGTGGACAGGCTTTGGGTCAAAAGGAACCTGTTTGAATCCTATATTTGTTCTGTCAATTATTGGTGGGGTGATTATGGGTAATCAATTCACTTCCTCGAGTCATTTTCTTCATCTGTAAAAAGGGTGGAAATATTACCTCTTTGGCATTTGTGAGGATTAAATGAGATAACATATGTAAAGCTTTTTCATCAGTAACATGGGGATGACGATGGTAAAGAATCATTATGAAGACGAATGAGTTAGAATGACAGACGCTCAGAATAGAGCTTGGCACGTGTTAAATAGGAAATGCTTGGGTGGGAAACCTGAGGCACAGCAAGGTTAAGGGATTTGCCTAAGGACAGACACTGGTAGGTGGTGCAGCCAGTCTGGTTCCAGAACCCAAATTCTTAAACATTCTGAGGTACCACCTGTAAGGTAGTTATGGACTGAATGTTTGCATCCACCCAAACTTGTATGTTGGAGCCCTGACCCCCATTGTGGTGGTGGCTGGAGATGGGACCTGTGGGAGGCAATTAGAATTGGGTGAGGTCATGAGGGTGGGACCCTCATGTTAGGATTAGTGCCCTTATAAGAAGAGACATCAGAGAGCCTATTCCTTCCCTCTTCTCCATCCTCCACCTCCTCCTCTCTTAGCCTCCTCCTCCCTCTTCCTCTTCCCATCCCCAAGCTGTTGAGATGACCACCAAGAGAAAAGGCTCCAAAATGAAACCCAACGTACTGGCATCTTGATCTTGGATTTCTAGTCTCCATAACTGTGAGAAATAGATTTCTGTTGGTTAGGCCACCCAGTCTACGGTATTTTGTTATGGGGGCTGAAATGGACTAAGACAGGTACTGTCCACAATATTACTGTCCATGATACAAAGTATTTCTCTCTAGCCTTTTCTGGGCATTTACAGAAGCACAGAGTATACACACATACCTTCTATAAAAACTCTATGACCCTCTTAAATATTGAGTTTTCACTTAATATTTTCTCAGGAGCATTTCTTGATGTCATTTCCCTATACTGTAATGTGTGGCCCAGGTTGGAAACTACCTAGGTGCTCAAGGCCAGCACTGATTGGCTGATTCATTAATGAATACTTATGGAGGTTTAGGGAGTAGATGCCCCAACCTATGCTAGGGTTTCTTTTCTCATCTGACTCTCCCTCCTGGAGATGGAACGGTGGTGGGGGCATAGGGTAAGGAGAGGAAGAAGGCGGGGAGGGGGGGGGAAAGGAGGGGGGAAAGAAGAGGGAGGGGGAGGGGGAAGGGGAGGGAGGAAGGAAAGCCCACCTGGGTGCCCTGCTTGTCCACCTTCCACAGCTGCTGGCTCGGCTCACCTCGCAGTCGCAGGGGACAAGGAGGGGGAGGGCAAGAGGGGGCTGCATGCCGCTCCCTTCTCTAGGGCTCTTGACGCACCCCCAATTTCAATACATTCCGGAGAGAATCCTGACTACCTACCCGAGGCCAGGACACGCCTAGCTGCGGGGCGCGGGGCGCTTTGCCCCGGGCAAGTTCGGGTGGGACCTTGTTGGGTACCTGGGGTGGGGATGGGAGGTGCGGGTGTTACCGTACCCGTGGAGCTCAGGTCCAGCCCTGTCCCGAGCAGCTGACCAGGGGCCGCACAGTTCAGGGGCACTCACCCAGGGCACTGTCTGCGTCCTCGCCCAGCCGCCTTCCCGCGCGGGTCCAGTGCCTGGAGACGGCAGCCGGGGCGGTCACGGCGGGGAGGCGGGGCGGGCGGAGGCTGCAGGGGGCAGTGGCCCGGCAGGGGCTGGAGGAGGAGGAGGGGCGGCCGCAGGAAATACCGGTCCAGGGTTTGTGGGGCTCTGGCTTTGAGACCTCCTGGTGAGCTCGCTGCAGGTCAAAGACAATGACCATATGATTTCACTTGCACGCGGAATCTACAGACCAAAAGAAACGAACAAACAAAACTGAAACAGACTCACCGAGACCTAAAACAAACTGAGGGTTGCCAGAGAGGAGGGGGGTTGGAGGACTGGGTGCAAACGGTGAAGGGATTAAGGAATACAAGTTGGTGGATAATAAATACTCAGGGATGTAAAGTACAGCATATGGAATAGAGTGTGTAATATTGTAATAACTAAGGATGGTGTGAGGTGGGGACTTTAAACATCAGGGGATCACTTTATAGGACTGTCTAATCACCAAGCTGCACACCTGAAACTAATATAAAATAATCTTGAATGTCAACTGTAATAAAAAAAATTAGAGTCGTTATAATAATTTTAACGTAATAAAAGTACTTCCGGTTAATAATAGTACATGTTCATTGTAGAAAGCTTAGAATATATAAAAATTTAAAAAGATATAAACCAAAATCAGTTGCAATCATTCCAGCCAGAGATGGCCAGTTTAAAATCTTAGTTTAGTGCTCAGACCATTTCCAGTCCTGGATCTGCCTGCCACTCCTTGGGAATTTACTTCATTTCCCTGACTTAGCTTCCTATTCTGTAAAATGGGTCCAGTAAGGCTGTGTGCACATTAAGTAAGAGAATGTGGATAAGAAATACTCAACTTGTTGACTAGTAGTATCACTGTCACTATGAAAGCTGTATTTCTTCATTCCTTGCTCCGAAACTCACAATCTCATGCATTGTTTGCCCTGAAATACCCTTTATCTCTTTCTGGGTGTCAACAGTTCTCCACACAAAACAGTTCCCCAGGAAAAGTAGGGGCTCTAGAAGAAATGTGACTTGTTTCTCCAAGAAGCAGTGAGAATTGCCAACCCATGTTTCCCCAGCCCATATTTTTAAAAACTTCCCTGACGTATTACCGATGTTATAATAATAAACATCTTTACGTGTATAACCTGGTACGTTTTGACCTGTGTAACCACTCATGAAACCACTGCCACAATCAAGAGTGAGCGTAGTCAGAACCCTCATTTCCTTGTGCCCCGTTGGCCCCCTTCCCGCCACAGATGACCTCTGACCTCCTTTCTGGCACTAGGGATTAGTTTGCACTTTCTAGAATTTTACACAAACGAACCACACAGCAGGCAGGTCTTTCTTGCCCAGCTTCTTTCACTCAGAATAGTGACTCCCAGAGCTGCCTGCTGTTGGACACGTGGGCAGTTAGCTCCTCTGATTGCTCAGCAGTGAGCCTTCATTGTTGGGACAGACGGACGGCCCAGGGTCGATGATGATCCATTCACCTGCTAGTGGACATTTGGGTTGTTTCCATTTCTTGGCTTTTACGAGAGTAAAGCTGCTATAACCCTTCTGTATACGTCTTTGTGTGGATACATGGTTCTGTTTCTCCCCATCCAGTGTTAAAAACCAGTATCTGCTCCAAATGCTGGTCGTGGTCCAGCCTTATTCTCAAGAACGTAGCGTCGGGATGCACCCTGCCTTTGGTCAGACTCTGGCCAGTTCGGTTTGGAACAGGGCTGTTCTCTGTACTCTGTCATCACAGGGCACAGGGTGCCCCTCGTTCTCTCTCTTGAAGTCACTTAGGTCAGTAGGATTTTGAGGCAGGAGAGTTACAGCAGCCACTGAAGGGATCTGCTGGTAAGGATCCCTCCCAAGGGCCTGGCTCCAACCCAGATCCAGGGCCTGAGCCTGCAGCTCCCCTACAAGGCAGAGAAACCAGGGGAAACTGAGGCACAGAAAAAGCTGTATTATTTGAGGTTGCTGGGCCAGGCACCCCCTGCCAGGACTGCCTTCCCTTTCCCACTGGCCTGACCTTGCCTTTTATTGAGAAGCAAGATGCCTGGAGTGATGTCACCTAAAAACAAGGACTGACACATTGGGGTCTTCTTAACTGGAAGGGCATGTCCACATGATTTACCGATTAACTCCTCCCTCCTCCTTAGGGGCAGTGCTTTCGCCCCAGGGTTCTATAATCACGTACAAAATATTTCCACTATCATGATGCTCACCCCAAAATAAATAAATATCAGCACCCCCCACAGATGTTTCCTTATTTGCTGAAGGGAAAAGAAGGCAAACACAGTTATTGTGACTCATAATATTTGTGGAAAAGGCACCACACTAGAGCCTTCCCAAGTACTCCCAACAATAATATTTTGGGAACTTTAATTTTTTTTAATCTCTGATGGCTCAATGCCACTTTGATTCAGCTTCGGGCTTCTCCCTCCCCCGTGTTAACATCGAGGGGAAGTCAGAGAGGTTCGGGGCTTCCAGGAATCACCTTCTCCCCCGGAACCTGGTGGCTGGTTTCTGCTTTTCAGCAGTGTCGGGGGGCACCCAGAATCCACAGCCCCCGGAGACCTTTGCAGACCTGCTCACAGAGGGCTAACGCAGGGCTCTCCAACTTGAGTGACTGGCACAATCCCCTGCAGGCACATGGACCTGCAGGCTGGGCCCCGCCCCCAGAGCTGTCACTCAGGAGGTCTGGGCTGGGCCTGAGCATTTGCTTTTCATCAGGTTCCCAGGTGATGTTGCCCCTGCTGGTCCTTGGACCTCACTTTGAGAACCACTAACCGAATGCTCCTCTTTCTTTCCAAAGCTGCCTAACATGTTAGCTCACAGCTGGGGGACTGCCCTGCAGAGGCCTGAGACTCTCCTCCTGGGAGTTTGCGCTGAATATGGGGTTAGTCGGAGGAGTAGGAAAGGCCATTTTGCTGGTTATCTAGGCCTGGGTTAAGTCTCAAGGGCTCAGGAGTCTGCCTAGTATCTGACAACTTTCTAGAAGGTGTTAGGTCAGAGGAATTCCAGAAGCCGATGCATGCAACCAATGGTGACAATAACAGACTAGTGCACCAGACAGATGGACACAAATGCTAGTCCCTTCCTGGAACCCGTGATGGACCAGTGCTCCAGGCAAATGGTGGTGCAGATATTGGCTCCGTTCCTGGAACCCCTGCCCGCGGCAGAAATTCCACCCGCCCTCAGCTCATGGTCCTCCGCCCTCACTGAACACCTGTATAAAAAAAAGTTCCTCAGCTTCCGCCCAGCGCGACTTCTTTGGCCCTACCCTCAGGACCAGTGAACCTCGCCCGGGAGTGCAAGATTAAAAGTTCTTCCTTTTGACTGGCCTGGACTCTCTGTCTTTGTTCCCTGCCCCGCGAACCTCACAGAAGGTACCTGGGTTTGTTCCCTCCCTGAGAAGGACTCTGCCAGTCCATGGGCTGCCTGCGAAGTGTCTGCAGGCTGGGTGCAAAGCTGTCGGAGAACCAGGCATTGGGAGCAAGTGACGCGTTGGTGAGTCCAGTGAGACAGACCTGCGCCTGGAGGACCGGGGACAAGTGCACTTGTCAGGAGTCACCCTGAGGAGCTGAGCAGGGTGTGGGGAAATGAAGGTGGAGAGGGCTTGAGGGCTGGGGTGACTCAGGTCCCGTCCCCACAGGGCCCCGCAAATGAGGCCCTGTGCAGCTCTCAGGCCTCATGGGGCTCACCCACGGGCTCCGGGTGCTGCCCTCCTGGCTCCCTGGCTTCTGTCCTGGGCCCCTGGCTGTGACGTCTGATGCTCCTTTCTGTGGTTATCTTCCATGCACCCCCTCACCCCCCACCCTCGCCCCCAGCTCCCTGGGCTCATACAGACCCCATCTGAACACATTCCTGGATTGTTTGGTGTCAGACCTCCCAGGGGCCTTGTCTACTGCTTCCCATTTCCTCATCCAGTTTCCCCATCCCTGGTCCTTGATGCCCCCTCTGGGCCCCTCCCATTTGGAGGCTGCACCCTGTGTCTGGGGCTCCCTGGTCTGCTTTCAAGTCTTTCCAAGCTGCACACTCTGGCCCCCACCCACTGGCCTGCCAAGTGGGGCAGGTCTGGGGCTACAGTCTCCTCCTTGGGAAGGTCACTGCGCCTCTGTGGGCCGCAGTCTCCCTTTGTGTCGGGACTGTTGTGAGGGTCACGTTAGGAAAATGCTCATAAAATGAATATAACTGTGCCCCTTCAGCCCCCATACCCTCTTCCAGAACTGTGGTCCACCTTGACCCAGGGTCTAGCACCAGATCCTGCCCTCCAGCTGGAGAGCTGCAGCTTGGACTGAATGTGGGGCTAGGGAGGCGGGGGTAGGGGGGTGGAGGTGTACATCGTGGCAGAGCCGGGTGAGGCCGGAAGGGTGGTCTGGGCTCCCCCACTCCTCCCTCCAGTCATGAAAGCTCAGGTGACGGGGGGATTGAAAAAGGGTAGATGTTCTGAAAAGGTGATTCTTGGGATGTGAAAAGATTGAACAGGGAGGGCCCTGGGACTGGAAGGAACTGAGGGGCATTTTCCTACGCTGAGTTGAGCCGATTCTGGTGAACCCCAGGCAGGTCATCTTTTCTGTTAGAAGAATGTAAAAGGGCCTTGGAGCCTCTCTCCTCAGCAAATCTACACACCACCATTCTTTGTTGTTAATTCTCACCCGAGGATATTTTTTTCATTAATTTTTTTTTTTTTTTAGAGAGAGTAGAAGGCATGAGGGCGAGGAGAGAGAGAAATATCAATGAGACATCAATTGGTTGCTTCCCACACACGCCCTGACTAGGGTGGGGGATTGAATCTGCAACCCAGGTACATGCCCTTGACCGAGAATTGAACTCATGACCCTTCCGTGCACGGGCTGACACTCTAACCATTGAGCACACTGGCCAGGGTGACACCGTTCTTTATCCATTATCTTTCAAATGGGGAAGAGTAGATAACAAGAGTGGGTGTCCCCTTGCACAAACTGAGATTTAAGGACCCAGGGAACAGTAACCAAACCTAACACAGGCATCATTTTTTTCCTGTTGACCACATACTGTTGACCCCATATATCCAAGTGGGACTGGCTTAAAGAGGCAGGTCCAGGGGCAGAGGGTTGAGGGAGGAAGAGGAAGAAGCTGAGGCAGGAACGCTTGCAAAGAAATTTCCTCCTGGCCTGGAGCCACTGTCACACATGCCTCCCCCTCCAAGGGGTTCTGCCCATCAGGGCTCACCTGGGGTCAGATCCCTCTTCTCCAGGGAACCCTTAGGCATTGTTCCCCAGGTCCAGGGCTGCCTGCAGTTCTTCCCAGGGATGGTGTGGAGGTCTTGGGCTGGGCCTCAGCCCTCCTGCTGGGTGACCAGCACAGCTCTTGGTATTTCAGTCAAGGCCAGTTCACCCAGCACAAAGCCACCTTTGCTGTGCTGAGGAAGTGACACAGAGAGTAAGACGCTAGGAAAATTCATTTGCACGAGGAATGGGGAAACCGAGACAGATAGCTGAACAAACCGGCTGAGCAATTTCCAGCCAGATACAGAAGGTCCCCAGGGCGGAAAGCCCCAGGTGCCTAGCAACAGCCAAAGCTGGTGCCAGACCTCGCCCCCAGGTGGCCTTCCCTCCCCTGACACATTGCTGCTCATGCAGTTTAGACCCCCTGACCTTTTCTCCATAAAGATAACATCCAGGCCTGGCTGCATTTCAGCTCCAGGCCCAGGAGAGCAGCAAACCAGGAGGACCAGCTGTGCTGACTCATGACACTGCACCTGGCACCGGCCAATCAGTAGAGACCTCGATCCTGAAAGGACACACCTGAAAAAGCTGATGAATATTGTATTGAGATCTCCCCTAAGACGGCCCCTAAACTCCCAGCATTTTAAAACCATCTAAATGAAAGTCCCAGGGCACACTCTCCCTGCCGGGAGCACGCCCTCACCTCCTGCCCCTTCTCTCCCCACAGGTGTGCATCTCCTAAACTCTAAGGGTCCCCACAGACTTGCCACCCGGAGAGCAATGAGCAGCAGCAGCTGGTCCCGGCCTAACTCCCTGAACGTGTGTCCAAGGCCCCCTTTTCTCTGACTTCTCAGTGAGCCAAACAGTCCCGCCTCGTCTCTCCTGTTGCTTCTTCTATCTTCCTTGTTTCACTGTCCCCAGCTTTAATAAACGTCCTCTCATAATCACCTGGACTCACTGTGAAATCTTCCCTGCACCAAGTCAAGAACCCGAGGCAGATCCGCTTCTGCCCAGCCCCTTTCTGGTGACAGCCGCAGCTCCCAGGAAAGGAGGGGTTTCTCTGTGGCTTTTGGATGATGCCAGCGTGGTTCTCTCAGCACAGTGGAGATTCCTGCATGGACTTCTCACCCCCAAGGGTCTCCTTCTCATGTCTGTGCATGACTATCCCTACCATTGACCAAGGCCCTAGAGAAGAGAGGTTGTGGCCAGAGCCAAGGCGAGGACCTGGCGTCCCGAGGCCCTGATCTTTTAAAACGAGGTCCCTACCTCTGGCTGAGCAAAGCAGGGTCCCCGTTGGAGAAAACCCCCAGATTGAGTTGTTGTCGCAGGGCTGAAGGAGGTACCCCAGTGTTTTGAGCTCATCTCCTGAGACTGGGTGGCTTTAGAGTAATGATCATGTAGACTCCATCTCTGAACCGCTCATGTATGTGGGGTCTCTGACCCTCCCATGTATGCAGGGTTCCCATACATACACATAATTACATTCTCTCCTGCTAATCTGCCTCATGCCTATTTGATTAAACCAGCTCAAAGGACGAGGACAGAGAAATGTTTCTTCCCTCCCCACAACGGCACTTACTTTAGAACATCTGTGTGCATGAGTGTAGCACAGGGCACGATAGCACGGACCGCAGGAGCCTACCTGTGTGGCCCTCCAAGGCGCTCAGCCATGAAGGAGTAGCTGAGTCTGAGGCTGGGATAGGCCAACTGTCATCTTAAGATGACAAGCGAAGGGCTCCAGTGGAGAGGCTGCTACAGGAAAAGCGCTTCCTCACCCCCATCGGGTGCGGCTGAACTGGAACTGCAGGAAACTACTGGAAAACGGGGCCTGGTTTTGAGAAAACACCCTTCAACTGCAGTTGGACACTTGAATCCCACCGCGCTCCCCACCCCCTTTGGCTAGGATGGCGGAACAAGTTAACTGAATTTGGGCACTTTTACAAATACTGCTGTATAGGATTTAAGATATGCAGGTTATATGGCTTACTTCCCTACCACATTGTAGTGGTCAGTTTGTAAAGGTTTTCACGTATTTTGCGATATGTGGATAAAATACTTTCAAACAGTGACTGGGTTCAAGCATTTCAAGCTCTTAACTGAACAAGTCTCTTTATTTCCTTAAGCATTTGAATAAAAGGCATCAACAATTTCCAAGATATAAGTAAATAGGGAATTTAATTGTGAAAGTTAGAGACTGAATGATTTGCTTCATTTTCTTGCTACAAATGTTTTTGAAATCTAGCATTTTTAGCTGTTTTAAACACACACACACACACACACACACACACACGCATGCACACATGCACACACAACGCTGCCAACTGAATCCCAAAATGATCATTACACTATTATCGGTTATAGGTTTTTGTTAGGTCTGATCAAATAATTGAATTGATACCCCTTCCTCCGCTGGGAACTGACCTTTAGACCACTTCACAAGCAACATTCCATTTTGCTTAGACCACATTCCATTTGCTAAGACCATTATCCTTCCCCTCCGAACCTTCCCAGGATCTGGACCCGCCCAGAGGATTCCCCACAGAAAATGCCCACCTAGAGTCCTTTAAAACCCCCGACTCCTGTCCCTGGGTGCTGGCACCATTTTGGGGCTCAGCCCATCTGGTTTTCCAGGTGACCTAATAAAGTTAGAATTCTTTACCACTTTTTGCTTCATGTGTTCCTCCTTCGGCCACGCTAACAGTTTTACTTTCCTGCATGTTCCCCATAAATAACGAGGGGCTTCCTGTAAGAAACAAAGCCAGCCAGAGGAGTGGGAAGTGCCTGGATCTGTGCCTCATCTTCTTTGATCACTGAAAGGGCCAATGATCACCCCAAACGTCCTCTGTGACATTAGAATGCGCTGTCAGTCCCTTCAACTCCTTATTAGAGTCCAAATAAAAACCACCTTCACAGGTCGGTGCCAGCTTTGCTGTTTTAAGGCAGCTTTTTGTCTATGAATTGTTAGAAGATAAACTGAGGCATATTAAAAACATTTGAGAGGTGATTTAAGCAAAAATCAGTCAGGCAGTGTCAAGCCAGAGTGAGTAGGAACTCTTCGCCCAAACAAGCCAGGGAGACGTATAGAGATGGCGCAGAAGAAAGGAAATTGGTTGGCTATAGCTTACAGCCTAGTTGGCTGGCTGTGATTGGTGGTCCTTAGCGTTTGATTTCATATCCTTGAGACATTTACAGGCTCAGATTGTGTTTTTTTTGCAGATCTTCACAGCATCCGAGTCACCTCCTTGTTCAATTAACTTAACACCTTGGCACAACGGGTGCTGGGCTCTTTCCCACACCAGGCTGTTTCATTATTTCATTAATGACCAGGACTCTATTGATTTCCCTATGGATTATGGGAGGAGGATGAGAATACGATTGTACAGGGCCTGACAGGGTCAATGCTTCTAAATTGGTCCAGAGTTGTGGCACTTCAGAGGAGAGCTGGGAACATGCTGCCAGGAAGGGCCCCCTGAAGGAACTGAATTATCTACACACAGAAACTGGGAGGGACCCTAGGAGTGGCCTGGGTATTGAAGTCGTAGAACCCTCAGGTCACTCTGTCCAGTCTCTAGCTTGACCATGAGCAAGTGGAGGGCAGCAGCTCAGGGCTCCTGGGTTCAGCAGAGTGCTTAGTGAAGAGCAAGGGCCAAATATCTTGTTCTTGAAGACAGGGAAACCAAAACCCAAAGGGGTTACCTGACCAAGATCATAAAGGTAATTTCTAGTGGAGTCGGGACTCTCAGCCAAGGCCTTGCTGCTCCTCCATTGGCCACAGTATGTCATTAATTCATGGAGCAGGATTGTCTTCCTCGTCTAAGGGCCAGGGGCTCTGCCCTTGGAGCCATTTACAATCTAGTAAAGGAGAGCTGAGAAATGTGTAAAACTAGATGAAGTATGTGCGGGTACTTAGGGATTTAGATGGGCCTGGTCTCCGGGAGTTACCAACATGGACACACGCCTCCCTTGTCGCCATGTGCCCTCCTTTCTTCCAGTTGCTTGGGCCACTGGATCTTCTTCGACTTTCCTTCTTCCACATTCCATTTGTCAACAAGTCCTGTTGGTTCTGCCATCAAATATAACCAGAGTCTAACCGGCCTCATTCCCCGCTGTACAATCACCCGGGACCAGCCACCGCTCTCACCCCGTTAGATGCCAGCCCACCCGGTCTCACACGTCCTCCTATGCCCTCTGAGACTTCTCCCATAGCAGTCAGAGCAACCCAGAAGGTAAATGGATCATGTCACTCTACTACTCAAAACCTTCACCTCAATCTCCTATCTGGCCACACACATCTTGTTTTGAGCACACCATACATTTTTTTTTTCTGCTTAAAAAGAGTTTTCTCGCCCTGGCTGGTTTGGCTCAGTGGATAGAGCATCAGCCTGCGGACTCTGGGGTCCCAGGTTCGATTCCGGTCAAGGGCATGTACCTTGGTTGCGGGCACATCCCCCGTGGGGGGTGTGCAGGAGGCAGCTGATTGATGTTTCTCTCTCATCAATGTTTCTGGCTCTCTCTCTCCCTTCCTCTCTGTAAAAAACCAATAAAATATATTAAAAAAAAAAAAAAAGAGTTTTCTCTACATATCCTTATGACTCCCTTTCCTCACTTCTTCAGATCTTGGTTCAAATATCTCCTTACTAGTGAGGTCTTCCCTAACCACCTAGTTTAAAATTCCATCCCCACCTCTTCTAGTCCCATACATAGCACTTCCGCGCTCCTTTCCCTGCTTAGCTTTGCTCCACTGCACTTATTACCATCTGACACAATACTTGTTCATTTAGTTTTTCTTCTCACCCCAGAATATAACCAGCCTCAGTGATTTGGGCTGTATGCTTATGACTGACACATAATTTAGTTTCGAGTTTAGGACTGAGAGTTGGGGTCGGTATTTCCCAAACTTTAAAAACAACTGTCCCACAGTAACACAAATATCTCAGGCTCCTTGTTGGAAAAGGCCTCCAGGTAAAAATTAAGGTTTCACCTATACATTTGCATGAGTCAAGATTGTGTTGAGCTTTTTTGTTGTTTGAATTACAAAATTAGGTGTTGGATTGAATTTTTAAGTGTAAAATTGTAATAATGACTATGACTTTTTAAACTGTATACCTTCCCACCCCTGAGCCCACTATCTTCTTAGGAGATGCTGATATGCCTCTCCAGGGGTCACTTACCCATCCTGTACTGAGAATCTGTCTAAAATGGTGGGTCTTTTTTTTCTTTTTTTAAAAAATCTTCACCCAAGGATATGTGTATTTTTTAAAGACTGATTTCAGAAAGAGAGGAAGGGAGAGAGTGTGTGAAAGAAACATTGATGTGAGAGAGAAGCATCGATCAGTTGCTCCTGTACATGACCCCACCGGGGACGGAACCTCCAAGTGCGCTGACGGGACAATGCTCCAACCAATCAAGCCACCCGACGAGGCTTTTTTCTTTTTTTTTAAAGACAGTGCAGGCAGTGTGGCCTTCTCAGTTCTGGGAGGAACTGAGGAATGTGTTAAATTTGGAAAACATTCAATATTGTTCACTCCAGACAAAAGAATTCTTTCTTGATGATCAAAAATTTTGTGTCTAAGACTGAATTCCATGTCAAAAGTAGATCAATACAAAGAAAGTACAAAGGTTTTGATAATATGGAACAAAGAGGACCTGAAACACAAGGCAAAAAACTAAATAATAGGACTTTAGTAATTAAACAGGTTACAGCAAAAGCATGTCAAACTCAAAGGCTAACATGGGCCAAATAAACAAGGTTTAAGTTTATGAGGGCCGCAAAAAAACAAAAGCTTAAATTTTCATAGAAACGTAAGTTTATTTCGATAGAGACAGGCTGAATACAAAGGGCTGAACTGAGTCATCGTTAACTAACATAATACATTTTAATAAAAATTAGTATTTTTTCTTGAACATTACCAGACACTAACTGCACAAATTAATAAGCGTAACGCAAATAAACCTATTTTTCTTGTTCTCCAAAAGCGAAATATTTCCTGTTGAGCACACCAAACAAGTCAGTCCAAGACCAATGACATGGCAATCGGCTGCTAATATTCGCTGCTAGTATTAGTGGAGAGAAATGGTGCGCCTGCGCATAAGGCAAGTAAGGGAAATGAATGCAACACAATTACAGTAATCAGTCATTAGCGAATGTTGCAGTTCGTTATTAATAATTATGTGTAACAGGATATTGTAAAAATTAAGTTATGAAATTTTTATTAAAACGTTTCTTACATACCGTTACATTGGCTGGGCCGCAAAAATATTCGTTGTGGGCCGTAAGTTTGACACGCTTGGGTTACACCTTCTCTGCTGTTAATATAAAATATAGGCATAAGCTTAAAAAATGGTAGCAAGTGGTGTCACCAAACTAAGAAGTCAAATGCAAAATGACATGCCAAAGAATGAACCTTTTGGCCAGAAAAGACCGAACCTCAGGTGAGGATGTGTATGAGAAATCAACTCTCTAAAGACTGGTCAGTTTATTTTGAAGCATGTCATGTCTACCCAAGACAGGTTCTTCTCTAAAAGGTCAGCACTGGCCATTGGCCTAGAGTAGAAGAGAAACAGCAGAGACCAGAACACAGCAGTGCCAGGCTCTGTGTACACATAAAGGGACCCTGCTTAGCCTCAGTTCTCTCTCATTTTGGAATCACGCAATTTGGAAAGGAAACCCAACTAAAGTATGACCCCCTTTTTCTTCAAAGATATAGCTTGTTTACATCGTGGAGTGGAACTCTAATTCTTTAATATTTCTGACAAGTTCTATTCTAATAACATGGGCCAGTCTGAGCTGGGATCTGGTATTTCAATACAAATAAGATCCTTAGAGATTCAGAACCTTATTCTTTCCTCCTTATTAACCTTAACCTCTTCTGGAGTCATGTGGGCTGTTTTATGAAGGTTGATTTAGAGATGCTCAGAGTGATATTGAGGTTCTACTGGGAAGGATTCTTGTCCCTCACCTTGGGGGTACAAGAAATTGACTGACCGGCATTTGGGGCTGTCACTCTATGTTCTCTAGACAAATCAGCAAAGTGGCACGACATGATCGAATCCCAACACCCAGAAGGATGCACTGAAAGTTGAGCTCCGTTGCAGGCTCACCTGCAGAGTCGGTGTGGCACCTGAGTCACCAGAGACTATGGTGTCGACCTTTTTCTGAAGAGTAGAACATGAGATTCTTCAAAAAGGCTAACATAGGCTGAACACTCAGCTCTAAATTATTTACCCAGACAGGAGTAAAATATATTCCTGAACACCAGGCGTGCATGGCTCCAAGGAATGACAGGGCCCTGCACGGCACACGATAGGCCCTCAAAACAAGTCTGTTGAATGAATAACAAAAAATGACCACAGTCCATCAAACATCAGCCTGGTTAAATGCAAGAATACTGAGCCCTTTCCAAACTGCTTCGTTTTCTTAGTAACTGAGGGTTCCTCACTTCCGATATTCCCTTACTAGTAAGTGAGGTACAATATTTTAAACAAGAATTCCTAAATCAGTAAGAAAGTAAGGTCTCACAAAGAACGGACGGGCTTCTTGTAATTTATTTGAGTTATTTCCAAGCAACAGTTACAAAAGTTTTTAATTTTTATAATACTCTTGATAAGAAAATAAAATTTAAATAAAAATACATTCTCAATAATACAATATGGTTACACAAATGCACTACATTAAGTTTTGATAACTTACATTTTAAAACTGGACACTTTAAAAACCGATATTTACTAGCAACGTATTAATTTCCAAGTTATAAAAATGGAAGCAAATAATATCAATCAAGGCTGGTAATTTAACTTGAGAATAAGTCCTGTATTTTTCACATCAGCAAGCACACCTGAAAAGCTCTGTTGCATTCTGTCTTTACAGTATGTACCGTTAGAACAAATTAAAGGTGCTTTTACTTTTAAAACAATCTGTTTTCTAAAACCTGGTATGAATGAGACTTTCTGATAAATGCATGAAATTAGGCTTCAAAATCAGAGACAAAAGCCACAGCATTTGTCATTTTTTTGAATAATAAGGAAAGCCTCGTTTGACACTTAACCGTTACCTGTTATATTATAAACAGATTTCTTTGGCAAATAAAATCATTCAGTTTGATAAATTATATTCCTGGGAGTGAAAACTTTGCTATTGCCCATCATCTTATTAAATGAATATTAAAACACAAGGTTGAACCAAAAACAAAACAAACAATAACAACAAAACAAGTAAGAGATCACCTCAATTTCAACTGATGGAAGTGGCTAATCTAAGAACCAGAACTGGCATTTATGGCAAGAGTAGTCTATATCGTTCTTTTCTCTCCTTCTTGGGGTTTCCAGGTTTTTAGGGTGAAGTGAGCTGCCATATATTTTTTCAAGTGTGGAAAAGGCAGAGAAAGCAGATCAGGTAGTAAAAATCAAAGTACTCATAGGTAACAGCAGAGGAATGAGGCCCTTGGGAGCCAAACAAAAAAAGCACTACTAGCCAGACTTACATTACTAAGTCACAGTTTTAAACCGAAACGTGTAAATACTCCAAGGTTCAAAGTACCACATTTAGAAAATGTTTCAATTTAAAAAGACAAAATAAAAGTACCGTGGTTTTTAATACTGATGAAGCAAAGTATATCCCTCTTGACTTCAAGTTGGCAACTTGCTTCGATTGCTTATTTACAGTTACGGTTTTTAGGATAAAGGTAAATTAATAGGATAAAAGAGGATTCAAACAGTTGCTTGCCCAAATTCCATTTGGCTAGCAGGCAATAAAGAAATAGCAATGAAATATAAACATTTTCAGGAAAGCACTATTTCTAGACTTAAACACCGATCATTGAACTGATCATAAGGATTAGATACCACAGAGTATCTAAAGCATAATCTGGGGCTGGGAGCCCAGATTATTAAAGTGCGCTGGGCGACTGTTCTGGAGTTGGCTCTCAACTTGGTAACAGTCACACTTGGAGAGGGCGTCCTGATGATGGCCCTTATATAACACAACATGGAACAGCAGGTGAAGTCGAGTGATTTTCCCACCACCTTCGTTCACTGTTTACTCTCTCCTTTTTCAGAAGAAATGTCCTTAGAAGTCATGTTAACCTGAACTTTCAAATCAAGAAAATGAGTACCTGATATTTAAAACAATGAAAAAAAATTTAGTGGTCTCATTTTATTTCATTTGCCACCATTCATCCCAAATGTAAACAAGATGCACCCAACAGTGCATGTTCCCTGGTTCCTCCTATCTGAGTTCTGTTTGCATCTTTAAACAGGCAGTTTTCTAAAGTTTCTGTTGCTGCTCTTAATGTAATCTGTAAGACTAATGGACCAAAGGAAAATCTTGTATTTTTTTTTTTTTTTTTTTTTGAGGCAGAGGGTCTGAACTAAATAATGGAAAGCTCTGAGTTATTGGCTGGGATTTTCTAGAAAAACAACACAATGTTGGCAGTATAGAGCAGGCACTAATGGTAGTGAAAAGTTCACAGAACACGGAGTGTGTTACAAAAAGAGATGGTACGGAGGAGTTCTCCTTTTGTTACAAAGCTTCTTTAGGAAGATTCTTTCTATTTAAAAAAGTTGCAGAAACATGGCTTTCAATACACAGATATGAAGGGAATCTTGGATTTCAAATTCTATAGCAATACATCAATACGGGATCCCCAAACAGTTAATTCCAATTATTAAATATTAAATACAAAATGAATGCAGGTGACACTGAAGCCAATGTTCATTCTTAAATACTATAAACAAAACATATGTTGAATTGAAAAACTCCAACAAAAATAGTATTTTCCAGTTCTGAATCAATTGGTCAAACTCTAAGATGCTTTCCCACCAATTGGATTTTCCCTAGAAAAAAATAAGAGAAAATCATTTTTCAAAAGTTAAAAAACATACCATTTTAAAAAGTGACAAATATCGCGAAGTATCTATTATTTATAATTTTCCCTTGGTAATCTCTTATGCCAAGTCTTATTTCATAAACTCAGCAAGTATTTGCTGACCACCTAACCACCTATTAAATGTCAGGCACTATTTCAGAAGCTACAGCTACAACAGTGAACAGAATCGACAAAACCTTTTGTCCTCCTGGAGCTTACATTATGGGATAAGGAAAATAAAATGAACAAGTAAAATATTTAGTACAAGAGGGACTGGTATTTCTTGATAGAGAAAAATAAAGCTGGAGAGGGGCATAGTGTGCGTGTACAAGGGGGGCCTACTAATTAAAGATGGCCGACACCGGTTAGGGCTCATATGGAAACTTCCTGGGGCTCCAAAACCACATGATACTGTTGGAAGAGAACCGACTACACTAATGTAGAAGAGACAGGATTAGGATGTTTACAATATACTGAGCCTTCGATCCAGGGAGAACATAAACATTTATATCTGTCAAACTGATTTTCACTGTTCAAAAAAGCACAAATATAATAATCTGCATAATTTAAAAAACACACACACCTAAAGTGATGGGGCCAGGATTCAAAGTCCCCTCACCAGTCAGCTGTGTGACCTTGGGCAAGGCACTTCTCTTGCCCGAGCCTCAGTTCCTTTAGCTGAAAATGGGATTATAACAACGTTAGGCTGATGTGAGGATCAATGAGAGAGTGTACCTTGTGGCACACACTTATTTGCTGGTCTAAGGACTGTCCCCTCCCTATTTACTTCTGTGTAAACAGAAAAAAGATTCCAGTGCTAGTCCGGACAGTCCTGCAACCTAGGGGAAACTGGGGTTAACGTTAGATAAGGTTCTTTTCTCTCAGTGAGGATAAAACAGCTCCTTTTACCTCTGGACACTATTATATAAAAATGTGAGGCTCTGAACTATTGTAGCCCATCTGTGAGCACGAGGGGACAGCTGGGGACAGAAATCACCTGTTGAGGAGGTTGAGTGGCTGGATGCACTTTGATGAGAGCGCTGAGCTGGTGAGCTAAACAACTGTAGAAGTTAGGACTCAATTTGTGAGATTAAAAGATTTCTTATTGGTTAGGACTTCAACTGGGATTTTGTGTTACTTGCTGCTAAAAACAATCTAAGTGATCTGATGTAAAGTACTGGGCACAGTACCTGGTGCTAGAATAAGCTCCTAATAAATGTTAGCTGTGTTGTTATCCACTGTAGTATCCATCTACAGCTGAGATGGATCTGAAAATCCACTATAAAGTACTCTGGCACTTTGACATCACATTTTTTTTTTTTTTTTTTGGTACATAGTATGTATAAGGCACTGTGGGAGATACTAAGGAGGATGAGGATCGGTAAAAACAAAACAAATAACAGGCTACTGAGTATTCAATTTAATGGATAACGTTAGGATATAACATTAAAAGTAGAGATGAAGTACAGCACCAACATGAGGAAATGATACCAGAACTGAAAAGACAAAGATCACTGGCCAGGGAGATTCTTACACAAGAGGAAGGTTCTGAGCTGGGTCTTGAATGATGAAGGTAGGAGGCCTGCATTTCAGGTGTGAGCACAGAGCAATCTCAAACTATGTTTAAAAAGAACCTTAAAAATACTTACTTGCTCCCATATTTTGCACTACTTGATCTTTTCTTCCTATACTTTTCATGAGGTTCATCTAGCTTCTCTATGATGCTTTTTATTTGCTGAATTGTCTTAAAGGTTGTTACAGAATCCTCGATAACAAAGTTAGAATAATCATCAGGCTCTTTCTGTGGTCCTTGATATACCGCTATAGTTCCACAAGCCTCTACAAGGAGCAGCAAAATCTCTGATCAGACAACTATGTTCCATAAATGTAATTAGTAGTAGAAATAAGAACTTTTTAAGTGTCTCAACCTGGGGAGATTTCCCCTGGAAATGCACAGATAACCAAAATACATTCATTTTATTAATTATGATACTTACATTTATGCAAAAATAGCACTTTTACTTCATGAGTATCTATGAGAAATTCTCCCCCCTTTGACAGTTTGTCAACTGCCATATAAGTAACATTTTGGTAAATATGATTATTTTCAACTTTAAGATAATGCCAAAGCAATACTTCAGGAATTGGTAATTAAGGAACATGGTTAAATAAAAATATTTTAATCATACATTACCTTCCATTTTCTGTAGCTTAAGTAAACTGAGGGTAAAAAGGGAATAAATTCTTTCTGTTTCTCTGTCTTCATCAATATCTATCTGGATGTCTGCAGGGACACCTCTACGGTAAAAATGAAATTAAAGACATTGGAAAAATTTCACTTTGTTAACATGCCAAACACTTTTGACAGTTTGAGACTAAAAAACAAAACCACAGAATTTTGCAGAAGGAACCTAAGAAATCTAGTCACATTTGGTAATTAAATTAAACAGCGCCAACAGAGGTTTGGTTATTATGCAACTCGAATCAAAAGGAGAGGAATTTAAAAGTGAAATCATTTTCATAACCTATGCTTCATCTCAATAGTAACACATTACTTCTTAATTCAATAGCTGTTCTATACAATCAAAAAAGGGAGTGCTTAGCCCAGCCAGTATGGCTCAGTGACTGAGCACCGACCTATAAATCACGGGGTCATGGTTCAATTCCCAGTCAGGGCACATGCCTGGTTTGCAGTCTTGACCTCTGGTGGGGGGCATGCAGGAGGCAGCTGATCAATGATTCTCTCTCATCATTGATGTTTCTATCCCTCTCTCCCTCTCCCTTCCTCTCTGAAATCAATAAAAACATCATAAAAACATTTTTTAAAAAGAGAATGCTTAGCCCTTCTTCCTTGATATCTTGGCTCAAGTTTACGTGACCCTTTTTTTCTGACTTGTGCCAGCCACTATTAATTTGAGAGCATTTTTATCACTCTAAAAAGAAACTCTTTATCCATTAGCACTCTCCATCCCTCCTGCCCTCCCACCCCATGCTACTGCTAATCTACTTTCTGTCTCTATGAATTAATCTATTCTGGATACTATATAAATATTATCATAAGGTATATGGTCTTTTTGTCTGGCTTCTTTCATTTAGCATGTTTCCAAGGTTCATGTGTATTTGTAGCATATAAAAGTATGTCATTTCACTTTATGGCTGAGTAATATTCCATTGTATAGATAGACCACATTTGAAACATTACTTTTTAATCAGGAAGAAACTTACGCAGTACATGGCTTGCAGCCGAGAGCATTTTCACTGGTCTCCTGACAGCAGAGCCAGCTGCCATTTAGATATGCAGAGGGATGATAAGAGCTGAGCCTGTTCTGATTGCACCGGCTCACCCTGCAGAGTACGTCTATCCATTCATTAGCTTCTACACAATTATTTGCCTGGACATAGAGTGGTTTCTCCGTATGAATTACTTGGAACATCTTTATAGGCAATTAAGACAAAAAGTTAGTGACAGTCTAAAAGCTAACACATAGTACAAAACAGAAAAAGGTATATCACAGAAATATAGTTTGCTTGGCTAGATAACTGTTGCTGAAGTAGCTTATGAACTGTTACTTTTCAAGCAAGGACAATCTGAGTCACATGATACTAAACTGTATATAACTGTATAATTTTTAGAAGCCACATATGGCCAAAGGAACGGACTATCATATAAATAGGAATAAAGGGAGGGAATTTCAGATGGAGGAAAAAGTATAAATAATGGCAAAGCAGTGGGAAATAGAGCAAAACAAGGAAATCACCTTGGTTGGCTGGAGTATAATGGTATGTACTAAATGGCAGCAGAAGATAGGATTGCACAGATTGGTTGAGAATATATTACTAAAGACTTAAGTGTCAAGCTGAGAAGTTTAATAGGGTAATATTGAGAAAAGTGCCGTTAACTTAATAGGCTAGGCAGACTCTACCAAGGCATCAACAATAACGGACAATTTTAAGACAGTTCTAAACACCAATTATAAAATATTAATGATTAATGGCAAACACTAAAATGACCAACCTCTGGAAAATTTTCAACTAAGTAATTATAAGCAGTTTAAAAAGCTTTAATTATTTCTGTACTTACATTTTTCTTGTTGAAAGAGCTATCTTCCAGTTTTTCCACAGCAAGAATGTTTTTCACTGGAATTGTGTAAATTGCATCTTTGCCTAAAAAGAAAAGTACAACAAAATTAAAATAATTTCCTCAGAATTATAAAGCTAAGAGGCTAATTCTGTAAGGTTTAAGTTCATCTTCTTGATGGTAGGAGTATAAGTAACTACAGATTTCCAAACTGAACACACATATAAATATTCTTTGTTTTATGGAACAGATAACTTTTGATTGTTTTCTATAAAGTGACTTCCTCTTTACTTTTTTTCAGTATAAAATTAAAACATTTTCAAGGAAAAATGTGGAAATAAATTTGATCTCTATGTAGAAAATAAAAATGTTATAATTATTTTTTATATATCTAGCATTATTTTTATTTTACTGTGAGGTCATACTAAAAAAGCATTCTTAGTTGATTAGAACAAATTCTCATAAATCTTTTCTTAACATTCAATATAATTTGGTAAAATGTTATAATAGTTTGTAATATTAAATGGAGACTGAAAAAAAATACTTGGCGGGGAGAAACCAAGATGGCGGCATAGATAAACACCTAAACTGTTGCCTCGCAGAACAATTTCAAAACTACAACTAAAACACAAAATGGACATCATCCAGAACCACAGGAAGGCTGGCTGAGAGGAAATTCTACAACTAGAAGGAAAGAAAAAGCACACTGAGACTCAGAGGATCTGCAGGAGGCAGAGGTACTCAGACGCGCGCATGGAGAGGACTGGCAACTGAGTACGCGGCTGGCTTTCTCAAGGGGAGGGAGACAAAAGCTCCCGACTGCGCTGAATTCCAGTTCCGGGCGAGACTCTGGGGACCCAAACTCATACGGGGAGAAACTGGACTGTCAGGAAAGAGAAAAGCACACTGAGACTCAGAGGAGCTGCAGAAGGCAGAGGTACCGAGGCGCGTGCGCCGAGAGGGCGGGCAACTGAGTACACAGCTGGCTTTCTCAAGCAAAAAAAGCTCCCGACTGCACTGAACTCCAGTTCCGGGCGAGACTCTGGGGACCCAGACTCATTCGGGGAGAAAATGGACTGTCTGGCAGTCAGCGCAACTCGAGGGTGGCTTTCTCTCAGAGGTGCTTGCAGCGATTACCACGGGACACTGAGACACAGGGGCCTATTAGGGCAGGGCTGACGGGAAGCCAAGGCTGTCTGCTCCACCCTGAGACTCCGCCCCATCCAAGCTGAGCACAGAGGCTTTTGCAAGTCTTGTCTTATAAGTGTGTCTCCAGCACAGAAGTTCTCCCAGCATAGACACAGCTGATCTTCACAGCCAATTGGCCTGGAGGTCAATTCCTCCCAGTGATTCCAACAACAATCAAGACTTAACTACAACAAGATGGTGCACACAGCCCACAAAGGGGTGCACCAAGAGTGTCCACCTCATGTAACTGGGGAGGCTGAGCCACTGGGCCCTATAGGACACCTCGCACACAAAGCCACTCTATCAACTCAGGGAAGCAGCCAAAATGCAGAGACAAAGAAGCTGGTCACAAATGAAAGAAATGGAGGAAAGCAAATGACTGGATACAGCGTTCAAAACCACAGTTATAAGGTTTTTCAAGAATTTCCTAGAAAAGGCCGATAAATTTAGTGAGACCCTGGAGGATATGAAAAAGGACCAACTAGAAATTAAGCATACACTGACTGAAATAAAAAAATATACAGAGATCTAACAGCAGACTAGAGGATCGCAAGAATCAAGTCAAAGATTTGAAATACAAAGAAGCAAAAAACACTCAACCGGAAAAGCAAAAAGAAAAAAGAATCCAAAAATATGAAGATAGTGTAAAGAGCCTCTGGGACAACTTCAAGCATACCAACATCAGAATTATGGGGGTGCCAGAAGAAGAGAGAGAGCAAGATACTGAAAACCTATTTGAAGAAATAATGACCGAAAACTTCCCCTACCTAGTGAAAGAAATAGACTTACAAGTCCAGGAAGCGCACAGAACCCCAAACAAAAGGAATCCAAAGAGGACCACACCAAGACACATCATAATTAAAATGCCAAGAGCAAAAGACAAAGAGAGAATATTAAAAGCAGCAAGAGAAAAACAGTTAGTTACCTACCAGGGAGCACTCATACGACTGTCAGCTGATTACTCAACAGAAACTATGCAGGCCAGACAGGAGTGGCAAGAAATATTCAAAGTGATGAATAGCAAGAACCTAGATTACTCTACCCAGCAAAGCTATCATTCAGAATTGAAGGGCAGATAAAGAGCATCACAGATAAGAAAAAGCTAAAGTTCACCACCAAACCAGTATTATATGAAATACTGAAAGGTATTCTTTAAGAAGAGGAAGAAGAAGAAAAAGGTAAAGATAAAAATTATGAACAACAAATACATATCTATCAACAAGTGAATCTAAAAATCAAGTGAATAAAAAAATCTGATGAAGAGAATAAACTGGTGAATATAACAGAATCAGGGGCATAGAAAGGGAGTGGACTGACAATTCTTGGGGGGAAAGTGGTGTGGGGAGTGCGGGAAGAGACTGGACAAAAATCGTACACCTATGGATGAGGACAGTGCGGGGGGAGGTAGGGGCAGAGGGTGGGATGGGAATTGGGTGGAGGGGAGCTATGGGGAAAAAAAGAAGAACAATTGTAATAATCTGAACAACAAAGATTTATTAAAATTAAAAAAAAATAAACATTTGAAAAGCCAGTCAACCACAACCTATACCAATAAAAAACAAACAAAAAAACCCCAAAAACTTAGCGACAGAGGCCTATTCGAAACTTAATTTTCATTCATGGAGTTATTACCTGAGCAGTGAATCTGTCTGTATCTAGGTAAATTTTTCTGGTTTTCCAATATAATTAAGGGGTAACCCTCAAAATAATGACTTTTCATTAAAAAATTGTTCATTACTATCACATGTTGGCTGGTCAGGTGACTAGAGCTACCAAATTTACTCTAAGAGATACAGGGAACAAAAGTAAAAATTTTATTTGGTATAGTGAATCTTTAACCCAATTTAAAAATTTGGAAATTTGAGTTTGCTAAAGAAGCTCCAGTCCTGGCTGGGGTAGCTCAGTTGGTTCGGCATCATCCTGTGTACCAAAAGGTTATGGGTTTGATTCCCAGTCAGGGCACAAGCCTGGGTTGTAGGCTCGATCCTGGGGGGTGAGGGGGGGGGTGGGCACGCTTAGGAGCCAGCCAATAGATGTTTTGGTCTCACATCGATGTTTCTCTCTCCCTCTCCCTCTAAAAAAAGAAGCTCCATAATAATATGGCATGAAGAATATGATGCACTTCAACTTACAATTTACGGGAGAACAGACTTGATCTCATATAATCATAGGAACTATAAACAAGTAGGATTATGACTTTTTCTGGTCATTTTGTAATGTTGTTCTTAGAAAGTCAAAGCTTTGTTTTCTTTCCCCAAACTTTGTTTTAATGACATGTAGATTAAAGTGCTAGAGGTTAAGACCTTTACATTTTACATTAGTCCATATAATATACAGCTTTTTGGTCAAAGGCAGTTATTTGTTTAATAAAGGCTTTCTGTCTTAAACAGAGAGGTTAATATAGACTATTTGCTAAGCCTGGTTCCTATTATAAAATCTAAAATTTGTGTAATTCAAGCAGATGTGATATATATCACTTAATTCAACTATTGTATTGAATGTGTACTATATACCAGACACTGTATCTCACTTGGGACTAAGCAGTAAGCAGAACATAATAGGCCCCTAATGAAGTTGACATTAGGTCTGGAAAGACTGAGATAGAAAAATACGTATTAGGTGGAGATGAATGCTATAATGAAAATTACCTGAAGTGATGTTATAGAAATTGGGAAGTTATTTTGAATTGGGTGGTTAGGGGAAACTTTTCTAAGGAAATGACATTTAACTTAAACAAATACAAACTGTAAGTGCACAGGATGATAAGAAAAGATTAACAGTAGTGTCCTGAAAGCAGACAAGGTCAAATTTATGGCAGGGGAAATGGGGAGGGAAGAAACTCAAGAAAGCCGCAGGCGGAGCTACATATAGCGTAGAAGACATCTGCAAAAGTAGGACTGGTTAGAAGACAGCTTTAAGCCAGAGTCAACAGACACACTCAGACATACATCAGGATGATTAGTCGGTGAGCTGCATCTGGAACAGCTGGGCCAATTAGGTCCTCATCTCTCCTTCTCCCACCCCCCACAGCTTATGCTAAGCATCAGTCAACAGAGGCATATATCCTGGGCTAAAGCAGCAAGGATGCATACTGGGCTGTAGAGCGGTGCCATGCCACAGGTAGTTGCTGGCCCTCAGGAGGGAAGAAGAGCACCCACACCAGGAAACAAGCACTAGCACCCTTGCCCCTCCCTCACAATCAAGGGCCGTAAGCCACTGAACACTCGAGCAGTGATCAAACTGTAAAACACAAATATGAGCAAATTACAAAAAAATCACCAAAAAGATGAACAAATATGAGCAAATCACACACACAACACAAAATCACCAAAGAGATGAGGAAATCACCAAACTCTAAAGGAGAGACACACGTAGCACAACAAAGAGAGGAAATCGGAGGAAACTGTGTGACAAATTATGGGGCAGAAGACATGTCTGTGGGTGCCGATCTACACTACAATGGGCACCACAGAGGTTACAGAGAATTTAAAAATTTTGCAGGAAATTTCTATTTTTAGATTTGTTGAATATACAAAGCATGCACATACCCTAGGATTGCTATATTTGTTAATTTCTGGACAAATTATAGTATGGCATACACAGAGAAAGCACACTGCTCCCAGGCTCATATATTGTCATGTCATCAGAGTTAATTCACAGTAAATAGAATTTCAAATAAATTATTAAAACAGAAGACTTTACTGAGGACTCTCTAAAAAATACGTACAAATAAGACAAAGAAACTGTAAGTAAAAAAGTTAAGAGCCGCAGTGGATGGATTTAGAAGTTTCAATAGCTGTCTAATAAGAATTCCAGATACAGAAGAGAAATAGTGTTCAGGAGAAAATTACCAATGAAAATGTCCAAGAGATAAAGGGAGAAACCTTCAGACAAAAAAGATCCATCAAATACTGAGCAAATAGAAGCAAAAAGGCAATACCTATACAATTGACTGTAAAATATCAAAACTTGAAAGCTAAAGGAAGTCTTAAGTTTTTAGGAAGAAGAATCAAGATTGAGAATTAGAGGACTGACATAAAAATTCTCACCAGCAACAATGGAAACTAGCAAACCATGGAGTATTACCTTTTTAAAAATATATACATATTTTTATTGATTTCAGAGAGAAAGTGAGATAGAAACATCAATGATTAGAGAGAATCATTGATCGGCTGCCTCCTGCACGCCCCCTACTGGGGATCAAGGCCGCAACCTGGGCGTGTGCCCTTGACTGGAACCGAACAGCCCTTTAGTCCCCAGGCTGACACTCTATCCACTGAGCCACCAGCTAGGACTCCATGGAGTAATTTCTTAGAAGTTCTGAGGAAACATAATGTTAAATTCAGTCTAACTATCATTTAAGAGCAAGGGTAAAATAAACACTTTTTAAAAAATATGCAAGGACTCAGACAATTTATCAGCCATAAAGCTTATCTGAAATAATTCCTGCAAAATAAATAATAAATCCAGAAAAGAGAAGTATGTTATGTAAGAAATATATAACATTTCTGGGCAGGGTGGGTTAGGAGGATCCTGCCTTTTTCTCTCACTCTTGATATCTGATCCTCTAGCAAATCCTGTGAGTACTATCTTCAAAACAGACCTGGAATGTGATCCATTTTTACCACCTCCATTGTTACCAACTGGCCCCCTTTCCCCACTGTATTACTGCAACAGCCCCTTAACTGGTCTCCTTGACCCCTGCATTCTACTCTTCTCACAGCACTCCACATGACGTGAGTGATTAATCCCATTAAAATGTTATTCCTCTACTTATAACTCTCCAATGTCTTTCCATCTTAAGAGTAAAAGACTTCCAATGGTCTACAAAGCCCTATAAAGTCTAACTTCCCCATGATCTTTTGACATCCGTTTCTATGATTACCCCTTGCTCGTTTCCTTTTCCTTAGCCGCAAGAGCTTTCTCATGTTTCTTGAATACTCCAGGCAAGCTTCTGTTTCAGGGCGTTTGTGCTGGCTGCCATTAGTTATGTCTGCATTATTACTACCCCAAATATCCACATGGCACATTCCCTCATCATCTTTAGGTCTTTGCTGAAATGTCACTCTTAGGACATTTAAAAATTTTTTAGTATCGCAGCTCTACTCAATAAGCCCATCATTCTATGTTCCCCTTCTTTTTTTGTCCATCTCATTTATAATCACCCAATATACGACATACTTTCTTTTTAAATCCTCCCCCAAGGACATGCTGAGAGAAAGAGAGAGAGAGAGAGATCGGCTGCCTTCCATACTGCCCTGACTGGGAATTGAACTGGCAACCCTTTTGGTGCACAGGTACATACTTTTTTTAAAAATATATTTTATTGATTTTTTACAGAGAGGAAGGGAGAGGGATAGAGAGCTAGAAACATCGATGAGAGAGAAACATCGATCAGCTGCCTCCTGCACACCCCCCACTGGGGATGTGCCCGCAACCAAGTTACATGCCCTTGACCGGAATCGAACCCGGGACCCCTCAGTCCGCAGGCCGACGCTCTATCCACTGAGCCAAAACCGGGTTCGGCAGTACATACTTTTTTGTATGTATTGTCTATTACTACTAAATAGTAAGATCCAGAAGGGCAAGGATTTTGGTATGTTTTATTCACTACTGTGTTCTCCAAGTCTAGAACAGTGTGAAGATTAAAAAAAAAAAAAAGCAGGTGAAAATCAAGTCAACCCAAATGTATTGAGATTTCTGTTTAAAGCTTCATGGAAATTTCTTTTACACTGTCCACAAGCTATATGAGCTAGAACATTTACTATCACATGGAAGTTGTGTAGGCTGTATGTATGTACCTGAATATGTCAGGTCTCCCAAAAGTAGATAAGATCTAATCAAATTTGGAGAACACAGGATAAAATTTCAGAGGTTAATTTGTTAATCTATTATTACTATGCTTGGTGAACAGTTCAGAAGCCTAGAGCAGTGGTTCTTAAAATAATTAAGATGACAACATATCTAGAAGATATGGCCTTCTTTGAAAAATACCATTTATTTAAAACATTTACTAATGCATTAATGAAGGTAGTAAAACATGGCCCTAACCACTAAGGATTTTAAAGACTAGAGGAAGAGAGAAAAGTAAGGACCACCTATGTAACAGAAGTGATCACTAAAGCCTTAAAGAAACATAGTAAAGGAATAGCTCAACTGGGGTGGCTGGAGGCTTATAAATGACTTCTGTAAAGACGAACACTGGATTTGATGCTAAAGGACAGCAAATTACACAGGTGAAGAAAAGGGGATTTCTATGTAGAGCATATGCAAAAGCACAAATATAAAAGAGTACAAGTTAATGAACTGCAAGAGTAGTCCGGTGAAGCAACATAGGGAGAATGCAAAAGGAGAGGCTGGGTGAGACAGGAAGAGGCTGGAACACCAATAACTCCCCAGGTCCCGCACACAACGAGGAAAACTTCCACGTGTAGATGACTGCATCACAATACAGCAATATAAAATCATAATCCAAGCACACAGGCCCATAAAAAATTGTCAATGTAAGCATGACTGATAACTGATCGAGTGACCGCACACAACGAGGAAAACTTCCACGTGTAGATGACTGCATCACAATACAGCAATATAAAATCATAATCCAAGCACACAGGCCCATAAAAAATTGTCAATGTAAGCATGACTGATAACTGATCGAGTGACCCATAATATTCATTTGCCACACATTAATTTAGTTGTATTAAAGGTTTGTTGCTTACTATTGCTTGTTAGTAATTCTCTAAGCAGGCACCAAATTTTTAATAACTTATTTGAGAAATACCCTTAAAAATGAGAAAATTTCTATTAATTCCGTTCCCAGTAATTTGGGAAAAGACTATATTGTTTGATTCTAAGTGGCAGAAAAATTCAGAATACTAGTTTCCAGTAAGAGGATAGAGTGAGACTCAATGATTCAGAGCTATGTTATAGGAAATTTGGGAGGCACTCTTTCAGACACCAAAGTCACGTAGTAAGTGCAGCAAGAGATTTAACTAGCAGCTGTGGCTATCCAGAAAGCAGAAAGGAAACAGGAAGTAAACAAAACATTTGCTTAACAACCAAACAAAGAATCCAAAGCCCATGTATTTTATTTATAGAGGAAATTCCTGAAGTCTTTCATCAAAGACTTTTAATCTTATGCATAATTTTAACAAACACAGAACCTGTATCCTCACTCCTAGTATATTAGCCTTATAAAATGGAGGTGGGTGATGGAGGTGGAAGTGAGATGTTACGTTATGGTTCACTGACAGCACAAGAAATTAAGTGACAGCCTAAACATAAAGAGAATAGAGAAAAATTATATAAAGCAAACACAGGAACACAAAAAGCGACAGCAGTCCAAGGCATTTAGCTGGGGAGTAAACAGCTGCACACACTCATAGCAGCCCTGAAAACATCACTAAATCAGAGCATTATATAATAATTAATATTATCACTGACAGACCCAAGTCATCCAGAAAACGTTAACTTACGTTCAATGAACTCTTTTTTAGAAGGCAGGAAAGCATGTAATACATTTTGAAAAAATCCATCAAAATAGTTAAGGCAACAAACATGGATGCTTAAAATTGTAGCCTTTGGTAAACTTCATATAATAGAGCTCACTCCTCCACTGTCATTCCAACATGTTAAGGCCTGAAAACAATGTAACTTCTAATATGTCTATTTTATACCTAGAGCAGCCTAATCATTCTACACAATTTTATGCTCATAAGATCACTGGATAGAACAGAGGTTCTTGAGAACTGTGAATAGACTTTGGGTCTATGAACTCCCTGAAATTACATGCAAAGTTTTGTGTCTAGTTTGTATGTGCATTTTTCTGGAGGGAAGGGTCCAAAGCTATCATCTGATTCTCAAAGTCTAAAACCAAAAAAGACTTTACAATACTGGCTTGGATTAGAAAATACTTTGAATGAAAAAAAAAAAAAATAGCTAATTTCCTCATGGAGAATGACTCACCTTAAATTTTATTTCAATGTACTGTTACTGTAAACATAATTGGCACATTGTGACAACTATTTTAAGAATGCTGCTATGTATGTGAGAACATATATATAGTATTCAACATAAACTATAACTTCTAAATCCCTTGAAGTATGCTTAGCATAAAAAAATGCTGTCTGGAAGGGCAAGTATGTAGCCTATTGATCTTCAGTCATATTTATCTGCCATAAAAATTATCTGGGTGCCTAAAAATAAAATGCACTTGGTTTCTTATGTCTTACTAATATATTTGGACATATATAGTCTTCTGGCTAGGCCATTCAAAAATTATGAAACAAAACATTTTTCTTATCACTCTATTCTTCAAAAAAACCCACTCTACTTGGCACTCTACATTCCCTTAAAAGTAACCTATGTTTGGTATTTGTTTTATCACTTCAGAATTTATAGCAGAAGCTCTCTTACTTTACCTAAAAGATTTGATGGATTGACTGAGACTCCCCATTTCCTCTGTAAAACATACTAAATGATGCTCATGGGATGCTAAATGCTGGTGGTTGCTAGGCAACTATCTATTAAGCCTGTATCCTTCTGTTCCATTGGTTCAGCTTCTTTGTTTACGAAGTCTGTTGGGTTTGTTCCCAAACCTATTTATGCCATTTTCCATGTTGTAATTATAATTTACTGAAATATACTTAAAGTGTCTGTCCCCTACGAACAGATTTACTATTTCTTTGAAAATTAGGCAAGTGCTTTGAAAAGCTTCAAAAAAGGAAACCATACATACACAAATAAGGTTGATTTATATGGGGTTGAGATAGCTGTAAAAGATTAGGGTGACTATCCTGAAAATCTAAAAGAACTTATATACATATATGCATAACCCATGGACACAGACAGTAGTGTGGTGAAGGCTTGAGGGGGAAGTGTGATGGGAGGGGGGAGGTCAATGGGGAAAAAAGAGGGGACATATGTAATACTTTCAACAATAAAGATAATTTTTTAAAAAAGTGTTCTGTACTTGGATTATTTTTCAAGTATTTAAGTTCTAGCTCCAGTTTGGAGAAATCAACCTGAAAACTGATGCATTAGAGGTATATTTGCACAAGAAAGACAAAGGGGAAATTCAATCTATAGAACCATATTCAAAGAAAAGATCTTTGAATCAGTCTAGAATGAATCCGGTAAGTTTACAGGAATCCCGACCTATGGTATAACTGTGAGAATTTTTGAGTGATATTAATCATCATACCACTGAAATAGTCTCATTTATTAGATACTGACTCTTACCAATTTGGCTCTGAGAGTTAAAGAAACTTCCAAGTTCTAAGAGGTCTTAATGTTGTTTCTTATTGATTATAACAGCAGGGATTTTTAAAAAATAGAGCATGTGAGAGAAAAATATAATTTACATGGTGTTACTTGCCAAATATTTATTTCATTCTTAGTGTGTGTGCATCACTTGAGAAACTATACACTATAGTATTAGTGAAAATGTTCATAGAGTTACATTAAGCAGCAAAAAGAAACCTTTACTGAGAACCAGGAAAAGACCCCACAATAAAGCATAAACACAACTACCTGGCTGTTTGTGGTAGGTGAGCTCTCTGCTTGTTAAGCAGAACCACCGTTTCTTGAAATTCTTTTTTCCAATCCGAGTTCTTCCCTGAGCTCTTTTATACATCTCACTGCCAAAACAGATGTAAACATTTAGTTACAAATATTGAAAGTTAATCCAAAACAAAAAACTGTCCTTTCATTTTAAATAATATTTATAACTGTGCCATCCAGAACTAAAAGGGCCAAATGAGTGATTTTCCCCCCTTAACTTTCTTTTTTTATTTTGTTAATAAATCTTTATTCAGATTATTACAACTGTTTCTCCTTTTTCCCCCCATAGCTCCCCTCCACCAGGTTCTCACCCCACCTTCTGCCCTTACCTCCCCCGCACTGTCCTCATCCATAGGTGTATGATTTTTGTTCAGTCTCTTCCTGAACCCTCCCATACCCCTTTCCACCTGAGAATTATCAGTCCACTCCCTTTCTATGCCCCTGATTCTATTATATTCACCAGATTATTCTGTTCCTCAGGTTTTTAATTCACTTGATTTTTAGGTTCACTTGTTGATAGATATGTATTTGTTGTTCATAATTTTTATCTTTACTTTTTTCTTCTTCCTCTTCTTTAAGAATACCTTTCAGCATTTCATATAATACTGGTTTGGTGGTGATGAACTCTTTTAGCTTTTTCTTATCTGTGAAGCTCTTTATCTGCCCTTCAATTCTGAATGATAGCTTTGCTGGGTAGAGTAATCTTGGTTGTAGGTTCTTGCTATTCATCACTTTGAAAATTTCTTGCCACTCCCGTCTGGCCTGCATAGTTTCTGTTGAGAAATCAGCTGACAGTCGTATGGGTGCTCCCTTGTAGGTAACTAACTGTTTTTCTCTTGCTGCTTTTAATATTCTCTCTTTGTCTTTTGCTCTTGGCATTTTAATTATGATGTGTCTTGGTGTGGTCCTCTTTGGGTTCCTTTTG
This sequence comes from Plecotus auritus, assembly GCF_963455305.1. Taxonomy (NCBI): domain Eukaryota; kingdom Metazoa; phylum Chordata; class Mammalia; order Chiroptera; family Vespertilionidae; genus Plecotus; species Plecotus auritus. The sequence continues at coordinate 144,795,187 of NC_137773.1, forward strand.
TTTGGGGTTCTGTGCGCTTCCTGGACTTGTAAGTCTATTTCTTTCACCAGGTGGGGGAAGTTTTCAGTCATTATTTCTCCAAATAGGTTTTCAGTATCTTGCTCTCTCTCTTCTTCTGGCACCCCCATAATTCTGATGTTGGTACGTTTGAAGTTGTCCCAGAGGCTTCTTACACTATCTTCAACTTTTTGGATTTTTTTTTCTTTTTGCTTTTTCGGTTGAGTGTTTTTTGCTTCTTTGTATTTCAATTCTTTGACTTGATTCTTGTGTTCCTCTAGTCTGTTTTTGGGTCTCTGTATAATATTTTTTATTTTAGTCAGTGTATCTTTAATTTCTAGTTGGTCCTTTTTCATATCTTCGAGGGTCTCGTTATATTTATCGGCCTTTTCTAGGATATTCTTGAAAAGCCTTATAACCGTGGTTTTGAATTCTATATCCAGTCGTTTGTTTTCCTCCGTTTCTTTCATTTGTGATCTGTTTCTTTGACGTCACATTTTCACTGCTTCCCTGAGTTGGTAGGGTAGATTTGTGTGCTAGGTTTCCTATATGGCCCAGTGGGTCGGCCTCCCCAGTTAACCTGAGGTGGACACTCTTGATGCACCCCTTTGTGGACTGTGTGTACAGCCTTGTTGTAATTAAGTCTTGATTGTTGTTGGTATCACTGATCCTTACACTGTTGGCTGTAAGGATCAGCTGTGTCTACGCTGGGAGAAGTTCGGTGCTGAAGACAGCCTTATAGGATTAGACTTGCCAAATTGCAATAGCCTCTGTGCTCAGCTTGGATGGGGTGGAGTCTCAGGGCGGAGCAGACAGTCTTGGCTTCCTGTCAGCCTTGCCCTTGTGCGCATGCGCGCGCGCCTTCAGACCTCTGCCTTCCCCGGCTCCCGAGTCTCCGCCCGAGAGTCCAGATTCCCCCCACAAGAGCGTGGGTCCCCAGGGGCTCACCTGGAACTGGGGTTCAGTGCAGTCAGAACTGGGGCTCAGTGCAGTCAGGACCTTCTGACTCCCTTCTGCTAGGGAAAGCCTGTGGCAACCTCCGCAGCCTTTGTGCGCATTGGCATGTGCGCGCCTTCAGACCTCTGCCTTCCCCGGCTCCCGAGTCTCCGCCCGAGAGTCCAGATTCCCCCCACAAGAGCGTGGGTCCCCAGGGGCTCGCCTGGAACTGGGGTTCAGTGCAGTCAGAACTGGGGTTCAGTGCAGTCGGGGGCTTCCTTCTCCCTTCCGCCAGAGAAAGTCAGCCAGGCTCTCAGCTGCCCTTCCTCTCTGCGCGCACAAAGACCCTTTGCCGTACCTCCAATTCTCTGTGAGCTTTTCTCTTTCCTTCTAGTTGTAGAATTTTCACTCAGCCAGCTTTCCTGTGGTTCTGGATGGTGTCCGTTCTGTCTTTTAGTTGTAGTTTTGAAATTGTTGTGCGAGGCAGCAGTTTAGGTGCTTACCTATGCCGCCATCTTGGTTTCTCCAGTCCCCCCTTAACTTTCAATGATAATACTACTTTAAGACTGAATAGTACTGTTACTTTTCCAAAATAGTAACTCTAATTTGCTTAATACCCATAGTCTTATTATATTTGCAAAACAATTCTAGGACTTTATAGACAAGGAGTCATGCCCATCTGACAAAGTTTATAGGACAGTGGATGACTTACCTGATGGATGTTACTTAGGCAGTTGTAGCTCAGAAACCACCCCCTTTCCCCCGATTTCCTCACTCCCAGACCCATGCCTTTTGTACTTAATTAACGTCTATACTAAAATGTGACTTTAATGTCTAATTTAATTGAATTACCCTTCTTTCAGGTGCACAGGCTCACTCGTACCACTGGACTCTTTAGTTTCAGTAGATGAAATTTCATCCAAGAACTAAATGGGCAAATAGGCAAATATTACACTTTGTGATATGATACATCATAAATTCAGCTTATTTTAAATGTCACTCATAATACTGTAAAGTTCTTCAATATTAAGAAATACACATAATTGTAATTTATAAAGCAAAACACAATTAATTGTAGAGTAATTAATAAATGGTAGATATTCTAAAAAGGTTATTCTTTAAGTTATTTAAAAACCAGAATAAGCCCTAGCTAGTTTGGCTCAGTGGATAGAGCGCTGGCCTGTGGACTGAAGGGTCCCAGGTTCACCTCTGGTCAAGGGCTGTACCTCAGTGGCAGGCTCCTCCCCAGCCTGGGCCCTGGTCAGGGCATGTGCAGGAGGCAACCAATCGATGTGTCTCTCTCACATCGATGTTTCTGTCTTTCCCTCTCTCTTCTACTCTCCCTAAAAATCAATGGAAAAATATCCTCACGTGAGAATTAAAAAAAATAAAAAATAAAATAAAAACTGGAATTTATTTCCCTGTAGAAAGAATTCAATCTATAATCTCTTAACTGTAATTTTGATATCTCTAAAGCTCTGAATACAGAGAGTTTTTTTGTTTTACTTCTGATTTACAAACTCATTTGGGGGTATAACAACCTGAACTGGGGTAAGGCTACTTATAATCTGTATTTATTTATTTAGTGTGAATATTCATACTTTGTGCTATATAAATATTGATGTGTTTGATATCAATAGTGCAACCCCAGACCCCACTGGGGGTGGGGGTACTATATAAAATATAGCATATCCCATACACAAAAATAAACTCAAAATGGATAAGGACTTAAATATAAGACAGGAAACCATAAAAATATGAGAGGAATCCACAGGCAGTAAAATCTCAGACATATGCCAAAGCAATATCTTCACCGATACAGCGCCTTGGGCAATGGAAACTAAAAAGAAAATAAACAAATGGGACTACACCAAAATAAAAAGCTTCTGTACAGCAAAAGAAACCTTCAACAAAACAACAAGAAAGCCCACTGCATGGGAGAACATATTTGCCAATGTTATCACCGATAAGGGTTTAATCTCCAACATTTATAGGGAACTCAAACAACTTAACAAAAGAAAGATAAACAACCCAATAAAAAAATGGGCAATGGACCTACCAGTAAATAGATAGTTTGAAAGAGGACATAAGGAAAGATAAGAGACATATGAAAACATGCTCAAAGTCACTAATCATCTGAGACATGCAAATAAAAACAACAATGCGGTACCATCTCACACCTGTCAGAATGGCTATCATCAACAAATCAATAAACAAGTGCCGGCAAGGATGCGGAGAAAAAGGAACCCTCGTGCACTGCTGGTGGGAATGCAGACTGGTGCAGCCACTGTGGAGAACAGTATGGAGTTCCCTCAAAAAACTAAAAATGGAACTCCCATTTGACCCAGTGATTCTACTTCTAGGAATATATCCCAAGAAACTAGAAACACGAATCAGAAAGGATATATGCACCCCTATGTTCATAGCAGCACAATTCACCATAGCTAAGATTTGGAAACAGCCTAAGTGCCTATCAGCAGATGAGTGGATTAAAAAACTGTGGTACAGCCCTAACCGGTTTGGCTCAGTGGATAAAGCGTCGGCCTGCAGACTGAAGGGTCCCAGGTTCGATTCTGGTCAAGGGCATGTACTTTGGTTGCAGGCACATCCCCAGTAGGAGGTGTGCAGGAGGCAGCTGATCAATGTTTCTCTCTCATCGATGTTTCTAACTCTCTATCCCTCTCTCTTCCTATCTGTAAAAAATCAATAAAATATATTAAAAAAAAAATAAAAAACTGTGGTACATCTACACAATGGAATACTACGCTGCTATAAAAAAGAAGGAATTCTTACCATTTGCAGCAGCATGGATGGAAGTGGAGAGCATTATGCTAAGTGAAATAAGCCAGTCAGAGAAAGATAAATACCACATGATCTCACTCATTTGTGGGATATAATGAACAACATAAACTGATGAACAAAAACAGATCCAGAGACAGAGAAGCATTGATCAGACTGTCAAACCTCAGAGGGAAAGTAGGGGAGATTGGGGGTAAGGGGGAGAGATCAACCAAAGGACTTGTATGCATGCATATAAGCCTAACCAATGGACACAGACACCGGGGGTGTGTGTGTGTGTGAGGGCATGAATGGGGATGTGGGGGGGGCAATGAGGGATAAGTATACATATGTAATACCTTAATTAATAAAGAAAAAATGAAATAAAATACAGCATATAACTTTTAAAACTATGAAAACTGAATTCTGAAATACTTCTGGTCCCAATGATTTTAGATATAGGTTTGTAAACCTATATTATAGGTAAGGGATCTTCAAACTATGGTTCTTCGGGCCAGATTTAACCTACAGCCTGTATTTGTAAGGCCTGTGAGTTAAGAAATTTTTAAAATATTTTTAGAGAGTTGTAAAAACAAAGACAAAAATGAAGAATATGTGGCAGAGCCCTTTTGTGTCCAGCAAAGCCTAAAATACTCCTCTCTAGCCCTTTTCAGAGAAGAGTTTGCTGACTTCTACTATATACTAGAGGTCCGGTGCATGAAAATTCATGCACTGGAGGGGGAGTCCCTCAGCCCGGCCTGCCCCCTCTCACAGTCTGGGAGCCCTCAGGGGCGGGAGGTGAACCAGCAATCAGGGGAAGGTGATGCCCCCATCACACCTCTGCTGCTGTCACTGCTGGCAGCGCAAGCCTCGGCCGGCCCTGGTTACCTGAGCCTCGGGCGGCCCTGGGCAGCTGGGCAACCAACAGCTGAGGCTTGCCTGCTCCTCAGGCCAGCCCTTGTCAGCTGGGGGGCTGAGGGGACTGGGGGACTCTGGAGGCAGGCGCCTGGCTGCCCTGGTGGGGCTGAGGGGACTGGGTGCCGCCATCTTTGAGGGCGTGGTAGTCAATTAGCATATTCCCTCCTTATTGGCTGTGGGCGCCACCATCTTTGTGATGGCGTGAGGGTCAATTAGCATATTCCCTCGTTATTAGATAGGATAATTGACTTTAGCCCTGACAGTACTTCACAGGAATGACTGAAGTACAACTGAGTTCTCTGGAATAAGCTGAATCTAATCATAATTGATAAACTCCCTGTGAAAAATGTGGGAATGTGGTGGCTCAGGAAAATTTAAAGTACCCATCTCTAGCAATGGCAAGCCACCCAGTGAAGAGCATTTAGCTTTGTAAATATGCTCTCGCCTTGTCAAGAGTTTCTTGGCATGTGGCTTTCATGGGAAAGGCAAATTAGTAGTTCAAGAAATAATTCTTGTTTTTAGAGAGGAATCCTATTGTGTCCCATAAATGAACTATATGTTTAGTCCTTGCCTTTTAACTTTTTAAAAAAAGATTTTTTATTAATTTTTAGAGAGACTGAAAGGGAGAGAAGGATGGAGGGAAGGAGGGAGGGAGGGAGGGGAGGGGAGGGGAGGGGAGGGGGGGGGAGAGAGAGAGAGAGAGAGAGAGAGAGAGAGAGAGAGAGAGAGAGAGAAACAGCGATTGGTTGCCTCCCACATGGTGCTCCACCTGAGCTGGGGATTGAACCTGCAAGCCAGGTACATGTCCTTGGCTGGGAATCGTACCTGAGACCCTTAGGGGCCAATGTTCTAACCACTGAACTACACCAACCAGGGCAGTCCTTACTTTTTCCTTTGTACTTTTCTATGTTGTCCCATTTAGAACTTAAAAAAAAATAAACCAAAACAAAGTACATTCCAATAAGGATGATATTGAGGCACCAGTGCCTAATGTAAAGTAGAATTTGTGGGAACAGCCATTTTCTCCTAAAACTGGCTGTGAATTACCCACCAGAACTCACATTCTTCAGTGGAATGTTTATTTCTAGTTTGCTGGAAGGAAATCTTGGCAAGTGAAAGAATGAGGTCAGAGTTTCTCCTGCATTACAAGTGTCCTATCACATCTTTAGTTCTCACCGTAGACCACCCGCTAATGGAGTGTAACAGACTTATCTGAAGGTTTCATTTCTTAATTTTGCCTGAAGGCACTGACTTATTTGACAAATATTTATGATAATTACATTTACTTGTTATATACATAAGGAACTATGGGGTAAATACAGTTAGACAAAGTGAAAGGAAACAATAATTAAGATGGACTATAGGTTCCAGTGTGCTCAGGGCTATCCTTGTCTATAATTGTGGTCCCAACATAGTCAAATAGGATTCCTTTTTACTCTTGAAAGTATCCAGGTTTGGACATGAAATTATATGGTCATTTGTTTATAGACCTATCCAGGTTCACTTCCTAAACTCTGTGGGCCTAGCATAGGATTCAGAGTTATAACCTATTCTTTTCTGGAGCAGTGGCCAAGGTCACTAGTGAGAATAATACAAGTGAGAAATTTGGGTTTATAAACTTTTGCACCTTATAGCACTGCACATATCCAGACTTAGCTAGTGAATAATAAAGAAAACTCCTATATCAGGGCAAAATGGCCTATGCTAGCTTAGGAACCTAGAACCAAATCTGTGGCAGGAGATAGGCTATGGTGATAGCCCATGAGAATGTGAGTGGGTGACTCAGGGCAGACGGGGAACAGACTAGACACCTGGCACCCTTACATACTTTCTCCACTGACCTTATAAACTCAACACATTCTGATTATACCAGGGAAAATAAAATCAGATGCTGCTATGGCCTAGGTCATAAAAAAAAAAAAGGAAAAACAACTGTAAAACAAACAAACAAAAAAACGCAGATCATAATCTTGCCAACCAAAGTCTGCCTACACTGTCCCACAAATGTTTAAACCATGTCCCATAAATAAAAGGGCAGCTTTTCTCTGCCTATTCTTTTGAAATACTTTCTCCTCAAAAGCCTTCAATGGTTGCTTAAAATAATTTTGGTTGAGCTCGCACTATTCTAGATGAAAAGATTCCAACAGGCTTTAATTTTTTAAATTATCATTTTCATTTACTGAGTCCCTGTATGAATTTTAAAAGTACAAAAAAAGTACCAACAAACTTCTATAAAATATACTCTTGGCAATCAGCTGTGAATTATGTTGCAGAAACTGAATGAAATCTTTAAAATTTGGCTTTGCTAATTTGAATTCACTAAGTTAGAACTGTGAGAAATAAGATATAGTACTTCCTTCAAGGCAAGTTTAGATATATACTTCAAAGCAACTTTTCTTAACCACTTTTTAGGATATTATAGTAATGCTACATTTTGTTTAGAATGATTCAAAACTAAATACTTGAGAAACTGTAGATCCTTTCAAAACATTTTCCGTTTCTAAGTATAACTATTTTTGTATATTGCTATCATAAGCCTATATTGTTTATAAAATGTCGAGTAATTCATAAATTTTTTACTACTATATATCAGACACATACTAAGTCTTTACCCCTAGACCAGAGGTTCTCAATCAGAGGCAATTTTTGTCCTTCAGGGGTCATTTGGCTGTTTAAAGACATTTTTGGTTGTCAAATTAGAGGCATGTTACTGGTGTCTAATTGGGCCACGGGTGCTGCTAAACATCCTAAAATGTACAAGATAGCCCTTCACAATCTAGAATTACCTGTACTAAATTGCCAATAGTGCTACTGTTGAAAAGCCCTAACTCTGGACACTTATAATTTGTGTTATTAAGACACTGGCAATAGTAGCTATTGCCAAAACTCATTTAGGTGTTTTCATAGCTAAAAAACCCATAGTTTTGAATGGGAGGAGAAAGGGGGGCAAAGACAGCCTTGTTATAGTTGATGGATAGTTTTACATTATTTTTTTAAACTAAAGATTAACTCTTAGGAATATTATGAAATGTTATTTCCCAATGCTCTATGATAAGAAATGTTAATATTTCCAGAGTAAAACAATCATACCTTTTTAACTGCTAGGATGTATCCTTCTTCTTGAAACATTTTGAAAAATTCACACATGAATGTCTCCTTGAAACTTGACTAAAGAAAAAAACCCACAGGATTTATATATATTAAGTAGAGAACTAAGAATACAGTGGACTATATTTTTAATAAAGCTGAGGATTAAGCCCTAAAAGCAGTCAATCATATATCTTAAGAGAGTTATAGGGCTTGGAGCTGAAGATTGCCTCAATAGCTGTTAGATGATTATGGTGCAGATGAATAAACAGGAGGCACTAGCATCTATTTACCAGACCCGCTCCCCTTCGTAGAGATATTAGTTAAAATGAATCTGTCTTTAACAGGTGACTAAGACACAGAATCTACCCAAAAGCTATTGCATCTGTGCATACTATGCATTTTTGGTTTTGCTCTGCTTTTAATTTAGAAGGGAATGAGTTGAGAGAGAAGGAATCAGAGGGTAGAACTACATTTAGAAGTGTGAATACAAAGCAAGAGATGGAAAGACTCACCTTGCTTTTGGACAAACTCCCCCAGCTTCCCAAAGTCTGAATGGTTTTTGAGATGAGAGTTAATGTTCTAATTGTCGGTGCATCCTAGAGAATGTAAAAAAGATACAAAACTCCCGTTAAGTTTAAAAAAAAAAAACCCACCAGAATTTGTATAAAAAGTAGAACAGAGTGAATGGGCTACATTGCTCTACAAACAATGACTCAAAAATGTTCATTCAAAGCAATGTAGTTAGAATCTAGCTAAGGATGGGCACAATTCATTGGACTAAGGAATAAAGAGACTAAAGAAGCCACATGTAATAGACAATTCCTCCAAAAGTAATTATATTTATGATGTGTCAGTTTTGAAAGCTATAATTTAATCAATATTATATATATGTTATTTTGTATAGTATGGCAGCTTGAATTACCTAACAAATTGTATTCACTTTTGAAATGTCAATAGCATCTACTTTTTTCTACCTTATAACTTAAAATGGTAGTTCCCAATCCACTTCTAAACATATTCAATAATTTATATGGTTTATGCAATCAAGACTTTCCACCTGGAAGCAAAGACCTAAATTCAAATTAGGCAATGAGAAGTCACCTACTTCATATCGGATCTAAGCAGAGGGTAACTATTTGGGTTTATTATCCAAGGTGGAAAGAGTGGCCTATTGTGTCAATGTTAATATAACCCATGCTTTAAAATTAGTGTTTTTTTAGAAATTATTCATTCATGTGTAACACATGAATACAACACACATGTGTACATGCCTGAGTGCCCGTGTTTTAGAAGCAGTCCTAGCTCACTTTTGATACATTTCTTAGTAAAACTACACTCACCTATTTATTCTTTAATCTTCTGCAATCTGATTTTCTTCTTCTCTTTTACTATACTAAAACTGGCTTCTCAAAATTCACAGAACTTCTAAATGTAAAATCCAATGAACTTTCATTAGTTTTCCTCCCCAACTACTCTATATATTTCAGTACTGGTCTTGACAAGGTCATCACCCCAGGTTCCTGGGGTCATCACTTGCTCTCTATATGTATAGTATGAATTGTCTATACTGCTTACCTGGTGCTAATAAGGTGTTAGTTTTAGATTTATATATGTAGCTTTAGATTACATACCTTATGTATTTGCCCCATTTCCCCAATTAGAATGAAAGCTTCTTAAAAAGAAGGGATAAGGTTATACTTAAAAGTAAACAATATATGCCAGTATGAAGCAGACCTTCTGGCATATGAAAAGTGATCTAAAATAACAAGAATTTATGCTTAGAAGGACTTTATTGCAACATCTGTTACAGGAATATGCAAACTAAAGTCTGAATATAAGGCAGGGTCATAAGCTCAGAGGTAGGAGTTCCATTTATGTCCAGAGCACTGTTGCAAAGCTTTTGCTTCCTGAGTTCAGTACAGCTTCAGTGACAGAGTCATAGACAGAATAGCATGTGAACAAAAGGACATTGGCCCTCTCACTGCTGCAGCTACTCACAGACCGTTTGTTCTTTGACAAGAACGGAATGTTGCTGCCAAGGCAGCATGGTCCATTCAGTTCTCAAAGTTAAATGAGTAGCCAATGTCAAGAGGAGGAGCTGCCCTCAGAGCCCAGTTTAACCCCCAAAACCACGGGTCCCCTATACACCGCATCAGTCAGTGAGTTTCTTAAGGGCAGGGAGGTCTTTCTCATCATGGCCTGATGGCCAGTGCTGAGCAGTGTTTGATACAGTATAGGTGCTCCAACATCTGACTGCCTAAGAGGGGTAAGCTCACACACTGGGAAGACTGACTGAGTCAGAATTTGGTTTAATTCCATTCAAACTGAGTGAGATCAAATAATAATTTATTAATTGTTCGACCTTGGAGATGTTACTAAATTGTGATTTGCTTATCTGCAAATGGGGATGATAATAGAATTTACCTCACAGGGTTATTGGGAGGACTAAGTTAAACATATAAAGTACCCAGAACAAAGCCTAGTACAAAATAAGAACTAAATAAAATTTGGCTATTATTATTTGTTATACATATCAACAACAAAAGCAATCAGATAAGATTATAAAATATTTGGGACATAAAAGGTTAAAGAATTAGCAGAAATACACTGTATGAGAATGAAACACAAACAGGAAAAATAAGGAGTTTTAAAGCGTTAAGAGATGTACATCTATGTGGTGCAGACTCCTATTTAAGTAATTAAATAGGACTTCCCAACAAAAAGATTATATGCTTTAAAAAAGTTTTAAATTACATAGTTACAATAGCATCTCAGGTGAATAAAAAGCAAAAATATGGAGATATGAAAAAAATTATGTTCCAATAAAAGTTTCTAAACCTTTTAGAAATGAGCCTCTTTAAATTTCTGTAAGATTTAAAAATATCTGCAAGGTTAAACTAAACATATAACTAATTTAAAAAACTACCCTTGTATTATGGAAATTTACAAACATACACAATAGCAGATGGAAAATGTAATGAATCTTCTTTGTATCCATCACCAAGCTTCAGTAATTATCAATATTTTATTACTCTGTGTAATATGTTTTAACAGCAATAACAAAAATAGAATTTTCAGCCTTCTCTACAAGATTAAAATGGCCAAGAAAAATGCCCAGTGAATTTAAGTATAAGAAAACATAGCTAAGTGAAAGTGGCCTATTTTACCTTTTCTTCATTTTAATAAAAATAAATAAAAATGGAATAAAGCTTTGAGAAGAACAACACTTACTGGATGGTGAGGTCGCAAATGAAAAGTATGAGGTGATACTACGGCTACAGCAAAGAAACGAAGAAATACAAAGCTGCTCACTGCAGAATATTGAACATGAGGGTCATCTGCAGGAAAAAAATGGTGAAATGTCATGCACAAAAACACTGAATTAAAAAACAAAGATGACAAAGTAAAAAATATTGAGAAAACATGTAAACTAAATAGGAAATCAATATAATTTGCCTAGTCAGGACTGAATTGATGAAATGATAGTGATGATTATGACTAAATTAAAGGAAAAATCCTATGACTAAAAAAAGAAATCTAAAAGCACTAATAAAATGAAAGGCAAAGCTGCTAGGTTTTCAGAAATATTTTAATTTGGAAACACTTCTTTCCTCAATCTGCAAGAAGAGACTCCTGAAATTACAACAAAAATAAAAGTAGTATCTAGCACTACCTAGTGGCAATACTGAATCCCTGAAGACTTGGATAGGAGATTTTCAGTTTTAGGTTATTGTTTTAATTTTCCCCTCAAAAATCTAGATAATATCAAAGACTATGCCATTAAAACAATTAAGCTAAAATCTTTACTTTTAAAAAACTATCCATATTCCATACAAAACCGCAAATGAAATGGAGACAACTTGGGTTTGATCATTAACCTACAGTTTTCGTTTCAGACTGGACTCTATACTTAACCCAACAATCAGATGGGAAAGAAGCAGGTGGGGAGAGCAAGAATGTCTGGATTTGGTTTGAGTTTTAATTCTTCTAAGTCACTCAAAAGGCAGTCACGGACAAGTCATTTATTTGTAATTCTTCAATACTACCTGCTCCCCACTCATTGCTTCTCCCCTTCCCAACCCATCTTCTTCCCAGAGTGATGAGGACAAATGAGAAACTAAAAGTACTTGGTAATAAAAATATCACTACTGTAATCAACTGAGGATATGAAGACATTAATATTTAAGCCAACAACAAATCAGTCAAGGAGATACTTTTGCTCTTATGAAAAATAAAAAATGTGTTTTAGATTATTTACATAAATAAGAATTAAACAGATAAAGCATGTTTTAGGCTAAGATCACTGGGTAGAGTACTGTGACTAGTGCACACTTTGGAATAGACTAGACCCAGGTTTGAGAACCTGCTTGCCCACTGGCCATGTCATGGATCTTGTGCAATTTACTTAAACTTCTCTAAACCTGTTTCATTGTCCACCTAAGGGGACCAATACCTGCCTCATGTGGTACTGTGTAAATGAGAGTAGGAGATAATATAGGCTAGCATGTGTCTGTTCAGTCATTAAGCATTCAATGTGGTTACCATGATCTAACTCACCAAAATGTAATTTCAGTCAGTATTTCATCTTTCCATATGTTAATGTCTCTGCTCCTCTTATTTTTGTTTCCAAGTACTTAGGAGAGGTTAAGTGTTTACATCTTCACTATAATTAGTAAAGTCATCTAGGTCTTAATTTATCTACATGCTAGTTGGACAATTCAGCCCCACCACTTTAGCACTGGGTAAATTTAGTGGAAGGTCAGGTAATTGCACACACATGTGTACACATTCATACACTTAAAAGAACACGATAGGCCCTAGCTGGTATGGCTCAGTTGGTTGGCGCGTCGTCCGGTACACCAAAAGGTTTCAGGTTCAATCCCCAGTCAGGGCACACACAGGAGGCAACTGATCAATGTTACACTCTTAAATTGATGTCTCTCTCTGTCTCCCTCTCCCTCTCCCTCTCCCTCTCCCTTCCTCTTTCTAAAATCAATAAAAATAACATCTCTTCAGATGGTTATAGAAATAAACTTAAGGTTTCACACAGCTGGGTAAGACTGATAATTTAAGTAGCTGCCTTATCTCCTCCCCCTTTGCCCTATTCCAGGTAGATGGGGAAAGACAGTTATAGCAAGTTTACTTACTTATTAGATATGCATATAATTAGAATACTTCCAAGTATTGACAACCAGAGATAGCAACTCTTAATTTTATAAAATGTTTCTACTAAGCAAAGCCTTGACACTGCTGCTGTGCAAAATTAAAATGCCAGTTACTGACATATGTACCTCAAAATTCTATGTATATTACAACAGAGATGTTTTTAATGTCTAAAACCATTTCTATAAAAATCTATCTCCCCCAAAACCTATAATTCTCAAACTGTCAGATCTAGTCAGTTATATGGAACTAAAAATTCTCACTATCTGAATGTATGCAAGTAGAAAAGGGAGTTGGTACAAATAACAATGGTGTTTTTGTTTTTTATACTTAACAATCTTATAAGCACCTGGTATAAAGGTTTATTTATATAATGTTATAGTTCTAAATTTTGCCTTTCTTAAAAAGAATGCTGATTTCGATTTTTATAAAGTTGTCATTATATTAAAATAAAACATAATATATGTTGTGAGATTATAAGAAAATTAAATCAGATGTTTCATTAAAAAACAAGAACTATTTTGAAAAACTAAATAAGACTGTACCTATAAACCATAAACCATTTCACATAAACCAAACACACAATAAATCTACAAAAAATCAAACACTGAAAAAGAAAGGACATGTTTTAGTAATACTAGGCACTTACTAGGAAATCTTTGAGCAGCCATTTGCCGTAGAGAGTAAAAGATATCACACATTACAGTGGGGCAGCTCATACTTGATTTTATAATTGTACTGAATAACTTGTCTACATAGTATCGCAGATTTTCCTGTAGGATTTAAAAAGGTAAACATTAAGATTTCGACTTTTACACATCTTCAACAGCCTTCATGGAAAAAAATGCAATGAAAACAAGCTCAATTAGGCAGTCATTATCTAGTATTCTAGAGCTCTGCTTCCCTTCTCTAAACTCATTCAGTTAAAGGACAATTTACATCTTGACCCCATTTAATATATTAGATTTGGACTAGGTAGACATAAGTGATGTATGGACTAAACTGCACAAGAAGCAACAGAAAGTATAACGATCCCAGGGGAAATTAGGAAAACTCAGATATGCAGGCACATAGACATTGTGGCACTGTTATCTGCTGCAATGAAAACTTGTGACTCTTCCCAGAGGCAACTTTAAGTGCTGGCTGACCAAGACATCGTGCTACTTAGTTTGATCAGTTTGAACCTAAAGGACCAACCAGAATGAGGCTGCAACTAGATGTAGCCTTATTCCACTACTATTACTAGAGCCAAAAAGAGACAATCAAGAACAAAAATAAAGTGAAACTTGATGAAGAGATAACATTCTAAAAACTAGACATAGGAAATGCTGCTAATGGCATAGGCATTATGTAAAGAATAAAAAGCCCTATTCCCTCCACATAATATTACTACAACATTAAGTGGGAGATAGGTATACTTTTAAATCCAATTTTAACGAAATTATAAAGATAACAAGGGCTTACCTTATTATTTTCTACATTATCTCCCTCTTTCAATCTAATAGGATCAATTTCACAAGATTTTGAGGATTCGCATATCTGAAGAATAGATTAATTTTTCATTTAATGCTTTTTAAAATATTTGGCAAAATGAAAATATTTTTCTGATAATACAAATTAACTGTAAAAATTAAAACCATAAACAAAGTTTAAAACCCCCATCCAGAGATAATATGTACAATATTCCTGAAGAATTATATAGAAAAAAATTTTCATATATTTGAAAACTCTAGCTAAACAGAAATCCAATAACAAAAAAACTAATTATGTAGATTATACTGTAATGTGTCCTTTGAGTAAAATTCCACTGATGAAACAGTAGATAACTTATTTTACTTCTAAAGTGCTCAGCCTTATTCTTTCAGTAATACATGAATGGGTATATCATTCCCATCAATAGATCACTAAATGAAACAGATGCTATAAGGCCATGCAAACTGTTGTTCTCCGAGTATGTATATTCATTCCGTACCTCATCTAGAATAGGTTTTAACGTTACTTTCAGGTAGTGCCCTCCCACTATTTTCATCATCTCATCTAGACATCGAGTAGCCAAGGAATTTCCTCTAAAAATTGTGTTTGCATCTCTGAAATACAAGTAGAAATAAGGTGAAAACAAGTATACTAAACAATGGCTGTCAAATCAATAATATGAGATATCTGACTTGGTCATATACACAATCTGTATATATGTAAATTAGTAATTTTTACCATCCATTTAAAAGCTTGCTGCCATTAGGATTTTTAAACCTATAAAAACTATTTAATGAAAATATAAGAAAATAATTTAAAAAAAAGCATCGGACGGAGTAGCTCAGTTGGTTAAGTGTTGTTCTGTGCACTGAAAGGTTGCTGGTTTGATCCCCAGTCCAGGTGGGGTACGGAGGTTAACAGGTCAATGTTTCTCACATTGATAGTTCTCTCTCTCTCTCCCCCCAACCCCCCCCCCCCCCTCTCTCCCTTTTTAAGGATATCCTCAGATGAGAATTAAAAAAAAAAAAAAGCAAACGTATTTTTGTGTATAACCACAGTGTAAGACTGTGACGGGAACAGGAAGCCACCAGATTTTTTTTTTTTTATAATGTCACACCTGTGCACATAAGGGTACTACATAATGGACAAGGAAAAAGAAACTTCTGACCTGGTATATTGTAGCATGTGAATCATTATAATAAGAAGCAAAAACTAGAAACAGGAAATTTTGACACTGAGTTAAAAAAACACACACACCTGTTATTAATTGTTAATTTTACTGTTGGTGGATACTGTTTGCTAATTTAAAGAACTCCCTTTTATTACATGCTAAGCAGTTCTTTATACTATGATACAGTAAAGCTGGTCAATACAAAAGAAGATTATAGAAGCAGTTTGAAAACTAAGGTTTAAATTCAATAACACATGATTAACATTTAATATAACTCTTACTGTGTATCCTTCAAGTCTAATTCAGCCACTGCAGTAGCAAAAGGAACAAGTTTATTATGGTGCAGCAACAGTCGTACAAGGGGCAAAACAGCATCATTTTTATCTCGACATATTTCACCCAAAATGTAAGCAGCTGAGGCAGATATTGGCTGGAATATAGAAAGGTAGAAAACAGCACAAAATCAAGAAAATGTAACTAAATGTTCAATCACTAGTCAGTAAAAATAATTCAAATATGTTCATCCTATCTAATAAGGAGGTAATATGCAAAATGACCATCACTCCAACACACAAGATGGCCACCCCCATGTGGACACAAGATGGCCACCACAAGATGGCCTGCAGGGGAGGGCAGTTGGGGGGGACCCAGGCCTGCAGGGGAGGGCAGTTGGGGGGGGGCAGGTCTGCAGGGGAGGGCAGTTGGGGGGGGACCAGGCCTGCAGGGGAAGGCAGTTGGGGGCAACCAGGCCTGCAGGGGAGGGCAGTTGGGGAGACCGGGCCAGCAGGGGAGGGCAGTTGGGGGCGACCAGGCCTGCAGGTGAGGGCAGTTAGGGGCGACCAGGCCTGCAGGGGAGAGCAGTTGGGGGGGACCGGCCTGCAGGGGAGGACAGTTAAGGGCAACCAGGCTGGCAGGGGAGGGCAGTTAAGGGCAATCAGGCTGGCAGGGGAGCAGTTAGGCATCAATCAGGCTGGCAGGGAAGTGGTTAGGGGGTGATCAGGCTGGCAGGCAGAAGCAGTTAGGGGCAATCAGGCAGGCAGGCAGGCAAGCGGTTGGGAGCCAGCAGTCCTGGATTGTGAGAGGGATGTCTGACTGCCTGTTTAGGCCCAATCCCACCAGGATCCCTCCAGGGGTCCCAGATTGGAGGGGTCGGACATCCCTCAAGGGGTCCCAGATTGGAGAGGGTGCAGGCTGGGCTGACACACACACACACACACACACACACACACACACACACACACACCCCTGTGCACGAATTTCGTGCACCGGGCCTCTAGTCTATATATATAAAAGCCTAAGCAACCGTTACGACGGAATGACTGGTTGCTATGATGCGCCCTGACCACCAGGGGGCAGATGCTTAACGCAGGAGCTGTCCCCTGGTCAGCACCTCCTACAGCGGGAGTGCCGCTCGGCCAGAAGCCGGGCTCATGGCTGGCGAGCGCAATGGTGGTGGCGGGAGCCTCACCCTCCTCCGCAGCAGCATTAAGGAGTGGTGAACCAAGTGGTAAGGAGTGAGCAGGCGGGCGGTAAGGAACGAGCAGGCAGGCATTAAGGAGTGAGCAGGCAGGCATTAAGGAGTGAGCAGGCAGGTGGTTAGGAGCAAGCAGGCGGACAGTAAGAAGTGAGCAGGCAGGCGGTTAGGAGTGAGCAGATGGGCGGTTAGGAGCAAGAAGGCGGGTGGTTAGGAGTGAGGGGGTCCCGGATTGTGAGAAGGATGTCTGACTGCAGGGATTGGGCCTAAACTGGCAATCGAACATCCCCCGAGGGGTCCCGGATTGCCAGAGGGCGCAGGCCAGGCTGAAGAGCCCTTCCCCCTCCCCGTGCAGCAATTTCGTGCACCGGGCCTCTAGTTAACTATAAGAGATAAATTTAGAACACGTATAGGAATCACAGTACTGTCGTTCAGATGAACTAAATATACATATGTGTATACAGGGATGGGCAAAAGTAGGTTGAGAGTAATTAATAAAGTGGGTTTACAATAATTAATAAATTAATAATACAAGAATAAACTCTGTTTCTTGTACTCACACCTGTAAACCACTTTTCCCCACCCCTGTATATGTATTTTTTATTGTCTTAATAAAACTTGACACTCTGAAATCTTTTCCTCCTCATTTACATAACTATTTTAGCTTTTTAATATTAAATCATATACTTCAACTTTTTAAAGTACCTGAACATCTGGTGATTTTAGCAGCAAAGTTTTCAAAGGACCATAGTACTCTGAAGGAAGCACATAATCTTCTGTATAACATATATTTAATCGAAGAGACCCCAGGTCATCAGTTTTAGATGACTTGTTTCCATTGTCTCTTGGTTGTAGCAAGTACCTAAAATAAAAATACAGTCAATTCCATGTGATGGTAATGAGCTGAGCATCCAAGTTGGTGAGGTACATAAACAGCTAAGCTATAAAAAACTAAACCAAAAGTCATCTTAATATTTAAGGTGAGGACAATTCATAAGTAGCAGACTATTAATTTTCAGAGGCTTAATATTGGCTAAATATTGAACTAGAAAGCTATCAATAGATTTTTATACAAAAACAAAAAATATAGATAATACAAAAATTAAGATCTCAAAGGGTTGAATTAGAGTTTGATAAGCTTGTGGGTTTAGAAAAAAAATTTTTAATTCAATTACTATCAAAATTATTTTTTTTACCAACTAAATTTAAGAAATATGCATTTAGTTGAAATAGACAAACTACACAAAAAGGCATAAGTGATCTTGTTGTAAATTCTTTTTTCAAAATTTATCTTTATTGTTGAAAGTATTGCAGATGTCCCTTTGTTAGTTTATTTTCCTATTGACCCTCTTCACCCTGCTCCTGCCCCTGTCCCTCACAGGCTTGTTGTAAATTCTTTATGCAAAAATTTGAACTTATTTTTTAAAGAAAATTAGTGATTAAAAGTTTATAAATAGATTTTTATATTATTAGAATAACTGTGTAACTACTGAAAATGTTTATTTGTAAAAATCAGATTTACATTTTTTTTTGTTAAAAGGCAAAAAAAAAAAAAAAAGTAAAAAGAGAGACAGCTTAAGTATCCATGGAAAGAAAAATGTTTAGAAATTAAGGTGCTTATAGGACCAAAACCTGAAATCTAATAGGTACTTGCAAAATATTTCATTGTCCTACCTATTCCTTGAAAAAAAAAAAAATCATTTTTTTCAATGAGTAGAGAGCACTTCAATTTTCTTTTAAATAATATTTTATAGGCAAAGACCACTCAAATCTTTGCTGATAGCTTAAAACAAAGTATTTTTTAGTTCTAAACATATTCAAAAATATGTATGCCAAAGTACAAATTTATTATAGTACACTAGAGGCCTGGTGCACAAATTTGTGCACAGGTGAGGGACCATCGGCCTGGCCAGCGATCAAGGTCTATGGGGGGCCGGCCGGCCAGGGGGTGGGGCTGCGGGAGGTTGGCTGTGGGAGTGCACTGACCACCAGGGGGCAGCTCCTGCGCTGAGGGTCTGCCCCCTGGTGGTCAGTGTGCATCATAGCGACTGGTCGACTGGTCATTTCCATTGTTAGGTTGTTCGGTTGTTAACAGTCACTTAGGCTTTTATATATATAGGTTAGTTAAGAGCACAAACTTTGGGGTCAGAGAGTTTGGTTCAAATCCCAAATTGTGTGACCTAGAGCAAACTGCTCAATCTTTCTGTGCTTTTTTTCTTATCTGTTGTTAAATAAATGGATAATAATAGTGTCTAAATGATTTAATCCTTAGAACAACTCTAAAGAGGTTACATAAGTAAAGCACTTAGAATAATGCCTGATACACAGTAAACACTATGTAAATGTTATTTGTATATATATAACTGTTACCACTTAAATATATAAATAACTATAGATAAATGTAGTTATATTATCTATATAAATGTGATTTATTATTTTAAAACTTTGTTACCAAAGCCTCAATTTAAATTACCTGAAGGATACCTTGTAAATTAAGGAATTTCGTATAAACTAGAGCTAAAGGGAAAAACCTCAAGATTTATTAAACAGAGGCTATCTGGCATGCCTAAGGACTAGGGATAAAAAAAAGAAAGATCTTAAATATATTTTTCCTAGTTTTTGAATAAAGTTTTTCAGTTTAAAAGAATAAGAAACATGAAATAAAGATAAGTTATTACATGAAAATGTCAGTGAGTTGCTCTGCACATACTTTTTTTTTTCATTCACAATTAGAGAGGCATAAAAGTAATCCTTATGCTCTCAGGAGTCAGTAGTTTTGACAGTCCCTTAATAGACTTAAATATCAGCATTTGGAAATTTTAACCATAAGGTCTGTATAATTGAAATTGAGGTAGGCAGGCAAAACTATAATTATTTATTCATAATGCTATATAAGCTAGAAAATAACTGCTCAAAGGCAGCTCTATAATACTTGAATATTATTTCTGATTCCATAAAGATAACCATTATCAATGGATTTTTACTAAAATAGAAGATTAAAAATTAGGTGCTCAAACTGGCAAAGCAGGAAACCAACTCATTTCAAATTAAATATTAATCTACTTTTAAATATGTATAAATACATATTTATTTTCTGGGGGGAAAAAAACCCCAATCATTTGTTTCACTTACTATTTGAATCATACTTTCAAAATTAAAAGTTATAACATGAAAATATATTTATATCTGTTTTCCTTTCTTAATGTACACTTTTACAGTTTTAAATCATTTGGGTGCAAATTGTTGTACCAATCCGTATAACTTTACAATGGTTTTACACACATTAAGTTCTCTGACATTGAGGTAACTGGTGAAATATGATTAAACTAAATTCTTTTTATTTATAACATTCCAAACAAAGGAATACTGGTACCAAAAAAAAAAAAAAAAAAAAAGGATACAGAAATTCTTTATGTACTGATGCAGAATAATGGTAATGACAGCAGCAATAACTATAATGATGAGAACATGAGTTATGCCCATGGTCATAACACTTGTGGCTCACTTTAATGAACTCATTTCACTCTTTAACAACTTTGGGGTGAAGGTATTAATTGTATTACCCCTATTTTATAGCCAAAGAAAGCAAGGCAAACAGGCGAAGTAATTTGTCCAAGGTCACACCGGTAGTTAATGGCAGAGATGGATTTGGACCAAGGCATTTGGTTCCAGAGTCTATATTCTTCTTTTTGTTTTTGTTTTTTAAAGAAACACCTTTTAAAATATATATATTTTTATTGATTTCAGAGAGGGAGGGAGGGGGAGATAGAAACATCAATGATGAGAGAGAATCATTGATCGACTGTCCCCTGCACACCCCTACTAGGGATTGAGCCCACAACCTGGGCATGTGGCCTTGACCAGAATCGAACCCAGGACTCTTCAGTCCACAGGCCAACGTTCTATCCACTGAGCCAAAACGGCTAGGGCCAGAGTCTTAACCACAGTCAGAGAGACAACAAATACTTACTGAGATTCTACTAAATTGATAAGTGAAAAAAGCAAGGTACAGAATATGTCCCTTTGTGTAAAGAAAAGGAGAGAAGAATATATGTCTATTTGTCTGTATATACATAAAATATTTTCAAAACTCAAAACAGCCCTAACTGGTTTGGCTCAGTGGATAGAGCGTCGGCCTGCAGACTCAAGGGTCCCAGGTTCGCTTCTGGTCAAGGGCATGTACCTTGGTTGCGGGCACATCCCTAGTAAGGGGTGTGCAGGAGGCAGCTGATTGATGTTTCTCTCCCATCGATGTTTCTACCTCTCTGTCCCTCTCCCTTCCTCTCTGTAAAAAAATCAATAAAATATATATTTTTTAAAAAACTAAAAAACTCAAAAACAGTGGCTGCCTCAGAAGAAGGAAACTGTTTAGCTGAAGGACAGAAGCAGGTGACATATTCTGCTTTTTGAACTGTGAACCATATAAGTATATTACTTATTCAAAAAGTCAAATAAAATTCTAGTATCTATATAGGTTCAAGTTCAAGGTAACTAATATCAACACTAACAAGCTAATCTTAACATTTCATAGAAGTTTCAGAACGAAGAACACACATCATTACTATGGAATTGAAGAGCCAAGAAAGGAATGGGAAATGACTGAATCATGTTTAATTTGAGGATAAAATAAAATTGGAACCATCAAAAATCAGTTTTCAGGCAAAGATTATAATAGATAAATACTAAGTAGAAATTCTATGAAAAATCAAATTGATGCTTTTAAAGCATTACTGATCATTATTCTATATCTTTCTTAATATCAAGATTAGAAAGAACATGCCTGAAATCTTGTAAGGTAAATAAAGCTTTTCTTGAGTGTTCCTGCAGTTGCCATCAATCCCACAAGGGGATGCTATAGCTCTGCAACTGACAAAGGAGGCTAAGAGTTTAGTAATTTCTACTTAAAAGGAATTTAATTTCTATTTTATATCTATGGGAGTACAAATAAGTCAGCAGATGTCCCTATTTCATACTAGATAAATTTTAGCACATATACTTTGGCAAGTTACTTTAAAATACTATTGGCAAAAAAAAAAATCTATAGGAATAAATTTTATTTCTGTTTGTTAGTGTTCTTCCATCCTGCCAAGGTAGTTGGACAAAGTTTTGCCACATTTGGAGGGTCTGCCTGGGGATAGTCTTACTTAATATACAGGCTAAGTGGCACATTTCAATTTCACTTTGAGTGGCTCTAGGAGGCACAACTTACTTTTTATTTTATAATGAGTAGTTTGGCATATTATTTTAAAGACTTAAAAAAATTGAGTTCTAAATTTTCATTTTAAAATGTACAGTACTTTATGGAAGGTGAAAGAAGACATGTGGGGATGAGGGTGGGTGGGAAGGTAACAAATGTTTATTAATTTTTCACAGTGACTAAGTTTAATTTTTCCCTCTTCTGTGAATGCAGTTTAGAAATTATAACATACAAAACGCCACCATAAAGGCCAATAAATCTTAGATCTGTATTAGCAAGAGCTAAAAATAAAAATTTTAAGAGTATAAAAATCAGTCTTCAAGGGATAACTGCTTGAGGACAACAGAGTCCAAAGCGAAGAATGTCTGATGGCCAATCAGGAGAGGCAGGCTCTTCTAAGGACAAACGAGATTGGTGCCCATGGTAAGAAACATATAAACACTCATTTTTCAACTCCTCTTCCAGGCAACTGAAACCAAGTTCTAAAAAGTGGGCCTTAAAAGTTTATGAGAAAATCATGTTCTTTCACACTCAGCTGAAACCCAAGTCTAGCATGAGGACTGTGGGGCACCCTATTGGAAAGGACAGGCTATAGAGCTTCTAAGTACCATAAACAGAACAAACAATAGCGGCACACCAATTCTGCTAAGGAAGTGAACATCAATTTAAGGCCTAAGCATTAAGTTTAATTTAACACCAGTTTAATGTCACTATTAGAGTCATAAAAGGTAAAATAATGTTGTGACCACTGCCAACCCACCGGAGTCCTGAAAAGTGTATTAACTGAATCAGCTCAACAATACCCAGACCCTACCAGGGGTGGGCAAACTTTTTGACTCAAGGGCCACAATGGGTTCTTAAACTGGACCGGAGGGCTGGAACAAAAGCATGGATGGAGTGTTTGTGTGAACTAATATAAATTCAAAGTAAAGGAGCGGAGGGGAGAGCAAGAGAACCGGATAGAACAGCCGGATCCGGCCCGCGGGCCGTAGTTTGCCCACGGCTGCCCTAGACATTTAGAAAATAACATCAGGGCCACCTATAGTGCATTTCAATGGGGTGTGGTGAAGAACCACTGGTTAGATCCCATAAACAGCTGATTCCCTACAATAAACCCTTTGCCTTCAAACATCCATAGTTTTCATGACCATTAATGAAACTTCTCAACTGCAGATGTTAATTTGTGACCAAGCATCATCTTCCATGGGCAACTCTTATGTGATGTTTAAAATGTTTTCCATTTCCCCTTAGAGATAGGATTTAGTTTTTGAACAGAGTCTTACTCTATCTTTTTAAGCTTAGTTCCCATTATCCCCTTACATAAACCTTCTAGTCAAATTACTACGTGCTATCTTTGGACACAACTTTCTATTCTACCTCAAAATGCTCCTTCTCTGTAATACTCTCTTTTCTCTGACTTTACTAACTTAGCTGGAGCAGAGCTCATCTGGTCCACAATATCCACTTTAGTTTTTGAATTTAGACAATTCAGTACTTTTGTCTCAGTATCAGAGGTCAAGTCACAAAACTATCAATGTACTTATACACTGAGTGGCCAGATTATTATGATCTCTGAACGCATAATAATCTGGCCATTCAGTGTATATCCCATATAATAAAAGGCTAATATGCAAATTGTCCCCTCGACCAGGAGTTCGACCAGCAGGCAGGCCGGCCAACCTCCCATGTCCCCTCCCCCTGGCCAGGCTGGCCGGACCCCACCCATGCACGAATTCATGCACCGGGCCTCTAATATCTATATATCTATATCTATCTATCTATCTATCTATCTATCTATATATATCTATCTATAGATAGATATATATAGATATATATATATATATAATCACACATACACACACACATTGAGTGGCCAGATTATTATGCATTCAGAGATCATAATAATCTGGCCACTCAGTGTATTTCTGCAACAAGAAATTAATGGCCAGATCAATTACTGTTAATGATTTTGGCTTATTTCATTATGATTATTGTAAGCATTTATTTGCATGTACAGTATAATACAGAGAGTTCACTAGAATGTTTGTCTTCTTACCAGGCTTGATGAGAGGTATCATTTCTTAACACGTTCACAGGAACCTTAATCTCCCCTAGGAAGATATCTTGGACCAGGTTTCCATTGTTCCACAAGTCAATCCTGAAAATTTAAACTGGCTTTATTTGTTTGCAAACAATGCTTAAGAGAACTCACACCACCAAATAGCTTCAAATTACTTTGATTTGGATTATAGCATTAATTTTACATGCTTAAAAGAGATGTTAGCATCTTCATATACCTCACTATCTAAACTAAGAAAGCAAAATATTGCAGTAGCTTTTATTTATAAGCACAGAAAGTAACCATTTTAAATAGTCTAAAAGAAAGCACTTAAGTTTCTTAGTTTCAAAGTCTAGCTTTTATTTTAATATTTTAACCTGTAACAATAAGGACTACAGAGTTACTTTGTTGAATTGGAGAAAAGAAACTACAGTTTCTCAATTAGAATCAGTTAATGTGTAAAGATAGACAATTTAGGAAAATATACTACCTGATCATTCCAAACATGTGATTAACACATCCTTTAGATAAACACACTGTTAACACCACACCTATACATGCATTTACAAAAACTTTCCCCTTCCAAACAGCACAGGTATTTAAGATCTAAGAAATGGCACAAACTTCAAACACATGCACCTGTTGAGTTATCTTACAAGACTTCTTACCTCACTGAAATTTCTGTTAGACAGCAGATATGTTAAGAAGAATAAAAACATTATTTCTAATGTGTAAGGCTAATAATATGTAATTACTTTCCTATATATTTTTTTGCATCCATTATGCTATGATTCAGAAATTTAAGAAGCAATTAAATTTGGGAAAATTTTTAAAATATAATAAAATAGGTGAAAATTAGTTCATCTTTGTTTATAAAGACTATTTCTGTTATAAAGACTGTTCTGTCAAGAATCATATATTGGAAAGATAATTTGGATTTAAGTTAGATGCATGTTCCTCTAAGTTTCATCAACCAACTTGCTACAAAAGAGAATCTTATTAAGATTGGTTCATCTTTTCCAGTTAAATTTAGGATAATTTTTTGGCACAGAAAAAAGAAATTGTGTAAAACTCCAAGACACATACCTAATTTCTAGTTTTTCAATGTCCTCCTCTTCTACCTGGAACTGGGATTTTCTGGTGTAACTACTAGATCTGGTTACCTGTAAACAGAATATTCTAGTAAAAAATTTTTTTTGAAATATCTTTTTCCTTCATGAACTTAAAGTCATCACCTTTAAAATCTTTAATTTTGTTTATTATAAACAGAGGAAAATGCTTAGTAATATGTTACCCAAAAGCTAAATATAAAAAAGCCATGGAAGAATAAGGTGGTGTAAAAATATCAAAAGCAGCTCTGGCAGGGTGGCTCAATTGGTTGGAGCATCATCCCATACACCAAAAGGCTGCGGGTTTGATCCCCTGTTGGGCACATACAGGAGGCAACTGATGGATGTTCCCTCCCACCTTTCCCTCCCTCCCATCTTCTCTCTGAAATCAGGAAGTGTATGAGGATTTAAAAAAATTACCAAAAGCAACCTTGCCTCCATAACCTTCCTTATCAACTCAATATAAAGCAACATTAGGTTCTCTGGCTCATCTGTAATCTGTTGGTGACTCAATGAGTGTTGTATTTCAGTGAAGCTACATTGTCCCATATTTCTCAAGATCCCTATGCCACCCTTATACTTCCTTCTCACATTTTTACTGAAAATATCAAGGCCATTGGCAGGAACTTCCTCAACTACAATCCACCTGAACATGTCCATTCCCATGAAGTCCTTTCTACTTGATGAGTTTTCTCCATCCTCTTCTCAACAAGAAAATATGATCCTCCTCTTTTCTTAAACTACTCCACCCACATTCATGTAATACACAGTAAGCATTCACTTTTTTTTAAAGAGAATATTTATTTGGTGAATCACAGAGGTAGAAAAAGTAATTCCTAGAAGAAATGGGCTTCGGAAACAAATTATAGAGCAGGGGTGGGGAACCTTTTTTCTGCCAAGGGCCATTTGATTACTTATAACATAACTAGAGGCCCGATGCACGAAATCTGTGCAAGGGGCTTGGCCCTCGCAGCCCCGCCTGCCTCAGCCCTAACAGCCCCGGCTTTGTACAGAAGGTCATTCTGTTGTTCAGTCTAATTAGCATATTAGCTCTTTATTATATAGGATTGTTAATATAATTTACTTAATATAAATTTATGTTGCTATGAAAAAGCTCCTAGATTTATTGAATTTCAAGTCCAGCCTGCGGTTGCCTTGGCAGGGCCAGGCCAAATCCCACAGCAGGACGTTCCCCATCCCTGTTATAGAGTAAAGGAAGGGCCCAGGGAGTCTGGAAGTCAGGAAGCGAAAGATAAGACCCCTGGGAGGGTGGGGAGGAAGGGGAAGGAGAAGGGAAAGGGAAGGGCTCTGGCATGCTCCCAGGAAGGAGCGTGCACTGGGTCCTCTTTCCTAAGGGTTTTAAGGGTTGAGATTTTAGGGGAGATTCCAGGGGAAGATCCTAATAGAATATTCAGCAGCTTTCCAGGTATGTCCTTTCAGGGTTGTGGTCTCCACTAGTTGATTTAATTACAGCTTTCTTTACCAGTTTGTTCATGTCACTCAAGGCTAAGAAAAATTCTCCCCTTAAACTATGGTCCCTTTATCGCCTTCCTTTCTCAGACAAATATCTGAAAACTATAAACCATCTTCACAGCCTCCACTTCCTCACCACCCACTCACTACAGTAACTCTTCATATCTGACTTCCTCCCAGGTCACCCGCCTAAAACCCTGCTCTTAATCACCAAGTCGGATGATGGATTCTTAGTTCTCACCTCCACTGACCCCTCTATCTGAAGGAGCAATCACACAACTGTATCTCCTTTTCCAGAAACATTCTTTGCTTTGCGGTGCCCAGGCACTATCCTGGCAACCTTCTGTTCTCTTTGCTTCTTCCTCTGGTACCTCTTTTTCCACAGAACCTACAAGTATGGGCTTTCTCTAAGGTTTTATTTCTTATTTTGTCCTAAGAGCTGCAAGTGCGGCATAGTCAACAAAGTGCTTTCAGATCCATTATCTCCTTTGTTCTTCAGATCACCGCTCTGAAGCAGGCAGCTAGATTTATTATCCTCATCTCAAAAATGAGGAAGCTGAAGTACAGAAATGAAGAGACGTGCTCCAAGTTGAATACCGACTGAGTGCCAGAACTGCCTGTCTTCACTTTCCTCCTTTACTGTGTACCTACCTCTACCCTCTGCCTTTCCTGCCTCTCTGTAAGCAAGTCTGGAGTCTTTATTTGCACCTATCCCCCATCTTAAGTTTCAGTCATAAACTGCTTATTGAATTTTACATCCCAGACCTCAAGCCAATTTTATGCCCCAAAATGAACCACGTCTTTTTTCCTTCTCTTAATTTTCCTCTTTCTCCAGATATGACATCATGAAGACAACAGTTGACTCCTCACTTTGTCTTTTGTTCTATAACTAATCCACTATCTTGCCTTTGTCATTCCTTTCTCATCTGTCCCTTCTTCTCTATTTCCATATTACTCTCTTGGATCAGATCCACTTCCTCCCCTCCCCGCTACCTTTTTTAATCACAGTCTCTTGATCTCTGTTCTCTCTCCCTCAGCCATTTGGTCCACAGATCATGTTTAATTCTTCCCCAAACACTGCATTACTCTTACAGTTTCCAGGCTCAAAAACATTTAATGGCTAGCATTTAAGAACCTCAGGTAGGCACCCAGGCCTTTGATTAGGTCAGTGGTTCTCAACCTTTTTAATGCTGCGACCCTTTAATACAGTTCCTCATGTTGTGGTGACCCCCAACCATAAAATTATTTTCGCTGCTACTTCATAACTGTAATTTTGCTACTGTTATGAATTGTAATGTAAATATCTGTGTTTTCCGATGGTCTTAGGCGACCCTGCTAGCGGTTCTCACAGATAGGTGGTCTTACTTTTTTTTTTTTTTTTTTTTGGGTAATCAACACCCGAGGATATTTTTCCATTGTTTTTTAGAGAGAGTGAAATGGAAGGGGGAAGACAGAGAGAGAGAAACCTCGATATGAAAGAGACACACCGATTAGTTGCCTCCCACACGTGCCCCGACCAAGGCCAGGGATCGAGCTTGCACCAAGGCACATGCCCTTGACCGGAATCAAACCAAGGACCCTCCAGTCTGTAGGTTGACGCCCTATCCACTGAACCAAACCGGGTAGGGTCTTACTCTATCTTTTTAAGCTTAGTTCCCATTATTCTCTTACATAAACCTTCCAGTCAAATTACTACTTGCTATCTTTGGACACAACTTTCTGTTTACCTCAAAATGCTCCTTCTCTGTAATACTCTTTTTCCTTTGACTTCACTAACTCAGCTGCAGCAGAGCTCATCTGGTCCCCAATATCTACTTCATTTTACTGCTGCAGGTACACTTGCATGTGTGTTTTGTGTCTCTTGCTCCACTAGCAGACATTGAATCTTATCTTTATAATCAGCTCAACAAAGTGCCCTTTGAATGAATGTTTCAGGTCTAATAGGTATGCTTGGATATAACAAGCAGGTCAGGTCTTGACTTTCAGAGGGCCATCTGCTTGCTCCAAGTTGCCCCTTCCTTTTCTCCAGGCTGGATGTAACAACCATTAATGAATGTAGAGCAACAGAACTAAGTTGTTCTGACTTCACTGTGGTATTCAAACAGTACTCTGCAGAAGAGTCCTGTGGTCACTGTCTGTCAGGGGTGTGTGGGAGGGTTGGGTGAGCTGGGGGGATGTACAGAGAAGGGTATGACATTGAGGATGACTGGGAAGTGGGTGTGCCCCTAGAACTCCCCATCCCCAAATCAATCAGGGCTCTGCCTTCATTTGTTTTACACATTGAGCCTCAACTGCATTGCACCATGGCTCTCCTGCTTTCAGAAGAGAACTGTTTAGTTGCATTAGTTGGTGAAATGATTACTATGGCAGTAATTTGAAAAAAGAAGTAAATCAACATTCAGTATTAAATGTTAAAATTTATATAAAACAGAAAGTTACCTCAAAATAAAAGATTTCATTAAACTGTGGATTGCTTGTTTTCTTCTTTACTTTAGTCTTCTTTTGGTCATTCCTGTTCCAATGTGGTAGAGTTTTACCTTGTAGAACTTAACAGTACACAATTATAAAACATGCTATTTCCAACCAGGGAGCCTGACCTCTGTTTAGCTGTTAAGATGCCTCAGAGAAGACTGCAGTTTTAAATATTACTTGAAGGAGGGGGGGATGGTGGTGGCAAATGAGGTGTCTAAAAATTCAAATCAAAGAATACACAAGTTTTGTGTATCTGATATATAGCAAAATTGTATGATTTTCTCTGTGGCTATACCAGATTGACTGCCAAGCTTATGTCAGAGGATTTAATAACACATTCAAATATATAAGCAACTTAGAATAAATGGCAGAAGGAAGACAATGAGATTCAGAGTGCCTTTACCTATGTTTAAAAATACCCGAGAAACATGAAAAGCATTCTCAACTCAATTTAGTTCCTGGGCTTCAGCTACAATGTGGCTTTATAAAAAAAAACTTTTTATTTTGAAGTAATTATAGATTCAGAGGAGGTTACAAAAAAATAAGAAAGTCCCACACAGCCTTTCCCCAGCCTCCTCCAAAGTTAACGTCATATACAATTATATTACAATATCAAAACCAATATTGATTTTTTTATAAAAAAAATCATATGCCAAATAGTTTCTACCTGTATGTCACTAAACAATTACACTTAAGAATTTGCTGGTCAGGTATAGATTACAAAGACAAAAAACAAAAACAGCTCAACCAGGTTAAATATTTTTAACATACAAAATTAAATTTCTCTGACAGCATGAATGTTATAGGATTGGGTATCTATCTCCTTTTAAATTTAAAACCATATATGTTAATAGCATACCACTGTTTGAGTACCCAATAAATACCAGGCATGATGCTAGGTATTTTACACACACACACACACACACACACACACACACACACACACATTTTTTCAAGTGACTCACTGTTGATTTTCTAAAAAATAAGAATACCTAGAGAGCTTGGGACTGGGAAGAAGGAATGTGTGTCTGTGTGTGAATGTTGTGTTTGTGTAGAGGGAATATTGTGCTGTTTCCTGATTCTAAACCTTCCAGTTGTAGATAAATTTCAGACTAGCCAGGCTCTGAAAAAAAACATAATGAAGTAATAAACTACAAAACAGTACAAAGTGCTACAGGCTTCCCTTCGACTAGCCTGATTAAGTTAAACCCATGATTTGGTGGGTGCGCTCCATGTCCTGGTACTTGAGCACTTTGTCTACTACTTGGATTCTCTCAGCACAGATGCCGTGAGTAGATAAGGCAGTTTCGGTCTTGAGCTGCTTTCCAGGTAACAATATGGAAACTGCCTTATTCTGAGCTGGTCTTTACCTGCATAAAACCTAAGACATTTGCCAGCAGGAAGGCTCATGATGAATAAAGAAAGTGAAGTTTATGTTTTCGAGTACATTTTAACTACTATAAAACTGATGTTCCTTCCCCACAGCCTAAGAGTCTGGCAGATTTGAAATGATACCCATTTACTTTCTATAAAAATAGGACTTGGTTGTTTACAAGTGTATAATAGAACTCACTAAAGATTTTTCTTTCAACGCATTACTTTGTGTCATAAATAGCTACTTAGCATTTGCTTTTAGAACCTTAATTTTATAATTCTTACATCAAACTTTAAAACTTAAAAAGCTCATAATTTAATAAATATTACCTAGAAGGGCCCACTAGAGAAACTGTTGCATAAGGGTCACAGCTTTGTCCATTTATGAGAGGCAAC
The DNA here is from genome assembly GCF_963455305.1 of Plecotus auritus. Lineage (NCBI taxonomy): Eukaryota > Metazoa > Chordata > Mammalia > Chiroptera > Vespertilionidae > Plecotus > Plecotus auritus. The sequence continues at coordinate 144,826,267 of NC_137773.1, forward strand.
CCATGGCATGCCTTGATGCTAAGGAAGAATAAAAGAAAATTAATATATAATATTCAGGTTAGGCAATATAAGACATTATTTTTAAATACAAATTAACATATTCAAAGAGTGATAATTGTTTTCCACATGCTTGGTGTTGTATGCCTACAACACCACCTACCCCAAATATATGTATGTATGCATGCATTTGTTTATGCTAGAATTCCAAAACAGGATTATACAATCAGTACTGAGACTACCAAATAATATTTAGCACACATATCCCCACTAAATATCTAACAAGGTACATTTTGTGGTTTGACAATATATTAAAACTGCTGTGGCTTCTAAAAAGGAAAAGAAAGCGGTGTGAACCTTATAGGTGAAACTACAAAACTTAGCCAGATCTATGGCGGCACATCCTCTGCTAAAGCATGAATGAGAAACAAGGAAACAACTGTGGTTTCCACTTGAAATCTGATTCATATAGGAACGATGAACCATGCCAAGTACCCGCCAGGAGGGGAAAAACCCGGCTTTGTGGGCCCTTGGACCTCCTGGGTGGTCCAGGGTATCCTGGCCTTTCTCTGGAAACTTCTGTCTTGCCCTAATGCTGGTTGTACCTTGAGGACCTACATTTGAACCTGATGGAAAGGCCTATGCATCACATGGAGCTGTGATTCACTGATTTCACAACCCTATTTCTGACAAGTACACTAGACCTGTGATAGGAATAACTTCCACTGGTTTCAGTGAAAATGTTTCTTAATCATGTAAAATTTCAAATTTCATATTTGTTAGATATCTTTAGGAATTAGAGGGACCAATTCAATACTTGAAAAATGGGAATTGTAACTTGGCCTCTTTTCCTTTAAACTTATCCTGAGCTACCCTGTTAAATAAATTTGTGCTGCCAATTTTTAATGTTCTATTCTCATAGCAACAGGCTGTGATGTCAGAGGGTTATTTTACCACAAAATTGATTTTAAAAAATGCTAGGCTGTGAAGCAGAAAGCTCTGATTTAATTGCATGTTATTCAACAATCATGTTATATAAATAAAAATGGAACTAGATATAGAAAATAAAAAACTCAAAATAACAACAACAAAAAAATCTGATTCATATATGGAGGGCAAGCCTCAGATGATGCTGTATGTAGCCTTTTATTCTGATTCTCAGCAACAGCTCCTGCATCATTCTGTTGAAAATGTTTTAAACCATAAAAACCGAAGGCATCTAATCCATTCCATGGGTAACAGCAATTGGTATTTACAGAGATCACAGAATCTGACTCAATGACCTGCTCCTCAAATTTCCTCATGAATTATTATTGAATTCATGAATTTAGTTTAGTATCTATCTGCATTTCCTAATGCCTCAGAGAAACTCGTCAGTGCTGCTGAAAAGTATTCTTCATTGAAAGATGTGGGCTACTGAGCAACATCCTTATTTCTCTCCACAACCCACAGATCATATATGTAGTGAAGTACAAATGGTGTACTGCCGAGTAAAGAAAGAAATGATAATATGACTCATTTCTATTAAATTGGGTATCAGAAACAAAATTTAAAAATTTCTGAAACTAACCAAAGAAAGCACAGGCCAAGATAATGATTCTGGTTATTAATGTTAGGCTTAGGTACAGTCACACTTTCCCACTGTACATACTGTGTGAAACTTACATTTCTCAGGCTAAACCTCAGAATAACTGATTTTTATATAGCATTTGCAGTTCACTATGCATTTTCACAAAACGCATCCAATTCTCACAACTGCCTTTGAGAAGAGCATCAAAGAGTACCATCATGCTATTTTAAAGAAGAAGGCCCAAAAAGTTATGTGAGAAAGTAACAAAATAAGGCTAACAAGGTAATACAAAATTTGTAAGAAGTGGGCCAAGATTCAACTTCTGCTTTCTTAATTGTGTCTAAAGTCTAGCATACTTCTACCTTTTCCCGGTGCCTGAATATATTATATTATTCTCCTTGTGATACAAAATGTGTCTCATGTAAACACTAATTATGAGAAATCTTAATTATAGAAATTTACTATAATTTTATGAAGTATAAAAAACTGAGAAAAATACAGTATACAAAGACTTCTATAATAATACCCCAAAACAATGATACTTACAAGTCTATAAAAATCATCAGACTACTCAATTTTTAAATGTAAGAGTTTTGTGAAAAACAATATTATAAATATAGGTTATTTTATTTGCTACATACATTATGCAATACTATGTTTCTAATACACAGGATACAACTATTCTTCTAATTGGTAAACCAAGCAGTTTCATATCATAAACCATAGATGAGCAGAAAATGTTGAAAATAACCACCGTAGTATACTACATAGTATATTATCTTATATCTTGTTTACACATCACATATAAAGATTGGCTATTGCCGAAACCGGTTTGGCTCAGTGGATAGAGCGTCGGCCTGCGGACTGAAAGGTCCCGGGTTCGATTCCGGTCAAGGGCATGTACCTTGGTTGCGGGCACATCCTCAGTGGGGGGTGTGCAGGAGGCAGCTGATCGATGTTTCTCTCTCATCGATGTTTCTAGCTTTCTATCCCTCTCCCTTCCTTTCTGTGAAATATCAATAAAATATATTTAAAAAAAAAAACAAAAAAAAACAACAACAGCAGAAACCTTTATTTAAAAAAATAAATAAAAAAAATAAAGATTGGCTATTAATACATTTATTTTTAGAAATTACAAAGAAAAAGACATTTAGTCCAAACTAGTTTATAACATAGAGTGATTTGAATCTTTTCCTTGGAGATATATATATATCATGTATATACATATTTTAATATATTTTATTGATTTTTTACAGAGAGGAAGGGAGAGGAATAGAAAGCTAGAAACATCGATCAGCTGCCTCCTGCACACCCCCCACTGGGGATGCACCCACAACCAAGGTACATGGCCCTGACTGGGATCGAACCTGGGACCCCTCAGTCCGCAGGCTGACACTCTATCCACTGAGCCAAACCGGCTAGGGCCCTTGGATTTTTTTTTTTTTTTTAACTAAAAGACAAATGTTATCTTCTACATATAGCCAAGATGAAAGAACAGGGAATAGATTTGCCCTCCCACCAGAAAAAAACTTTATTAAAAAAAGGACAAAATCAGTAGCACAGGATAGTCCAGCCTTGGGCAAACTACGGTCCGCGGGCCGGATCCGGCTGTTCTATCCGGTTCTCTTGCTCTCCCCTCCGCTCCTTTATTTTGAATTTATATTAGTTCACACAAACACTCCATCCATGCTTTTGTTCCGGCCCTCCAGTCCAGTTTAAGAACCCATTGTGGCCCTCGAGTCAAAAAGTTTGCCCACCCCTGGGATAGTCATTTTTGAGGAAGGAATAAACAAGGTAAGCCCTCCAAATGTCCCAGCTTACAGTTATATAGTTTTCCTGGGAAGAAGAGGGAGAATTGTCAGTTGGGGAAGGCCAAAGTGGCTTGAGTTTCCAGGGCAGAGTGCTGAAGGAAAGAAAACTGCACAGAGAGAAAAAAAACCTCCAGAAAGATACAAGAATCCTGAGTGCTGATAAGCATACACCTATGAGGAAACTACCTGAGGCTTGGGAAAGAACTATTTGAAAAGAGCAAAGGGAAAAATTCCTGAAGCCCACAAATGGCTAGAAAGAGGTCTAACCAGCCACAGAAAACCTGGTAATTCATGGGTTCTGCCTCAATAGTGGGAGAATATAAGCCCTAGACAAAAGGCCAACTCTTGTTCCATCTAATGAAGCTTAAAAGCAAAACACAAAAGAATCAAACTATTTCCAGGTAACTTAATGGAGTCCTTAAGTATATTCATGGGAATATATACAATAATAACCAGCAAATTCACAATGTATAGTTCCAATAGAAAATAAGCAGAAACACAAAGAATCAAAAAAATACGACCCACAATGAAAAAGAAAAACAAATCAATAGTAACAGGACCAAAAATGACATGGATGATAGAACTAGTAGATAAGGATATTAAAAACCAGTTATTATAATTGTGTTTCATATGTTTGGTATAGACACAGATGACAGTAAAAATTTAATTAAAAATGTTAAGTCTAGAGATGAAAAACACAGGCCTCACAAGAAAAACACACTAAATGGGAATAACAGAAGATTCGATACGGCAGAAGATTAGTAGACACAAAGACAGAGCAATAAACACATATTAAAAAGATGTGTAAATGGTCTAAACATGCCGATTAAAAAGCAGAGATTTTCAGATTGAACAAAAAGAGAAAATTATATGCTACTTATAAGAAACTCACTTTAAATATAAAAATTAGGTTAAAAGTAAAAGAATGGAAAAATACATACTATGCTAATACTTAATCAAAAGAACGCTCAGTATGTATATGGGTAACAACAACCCAAATGTCCATCAGTAGGGCTCTGATCGAATGAGCTATAGTAAATCTTTATATTGGAATCTATGCAGTTGTCAAAAAAAGTAAGGTAAATATTCTCTAATTACTCTGACATGGAGTGATTTTCAGGTTATCCTATATAATAAAAGACTAATATGCAAATTGTCCCCTCGACCAGGAGTTCGACCAGCAGGCTGGCCAGACCCCACCCATGCACGAATTCATGCACAGGGTCTCTAAAATATCCTATCTAATAAAAGAGCAATATGCAAATTAACCATCACTCCGATACACCACAAGCCATGCCCACCAGCCAATCAGGAGCAAGTATGCAAATTAACCCAACCAAGATGGCTGCAGCCAGAGAGAGAGCAGGAGGGAGGCTTGGGTTTCCCCGGCGATGGAGGAAGCCAAGCTTTCCGCACACCCTGGCCGGCCCAGGCCTCTGCTTAAGGCTACAAAGTTTCAATTATAGAAGGTAAATAAATCCCAACAGAAATGGCTGCCGACACAGAGCGAGCAGGAGGCTTGGCTCTGCTCCAGGCTACAAAGTTTCAATTGTAGAAGATAAATAAATCCCAGATACCAGGGCCTCTTCTTGGGTCGCCGGGGGGCGTGGCCGGCCTGCAAACCACCACAGGCTCCTCCCCCAGGCCACCCCATGCCCCAAGGGAACCCCCACCCTGATCCGGGACACCCTTCAGGGCAAACCAGTTGGCCCCCACCCGTGCACCAGGCCTCTAGCCTATCTAATAGAAGAGTAATATGCAGATTGACCATCACTCCAACACACAAGATGGCTGTCCCCATGTGGTCAAAGATCCTGCTCCCATGTGGACACAAGATGGCCACCACAAGATGGCCAGCAGGGGAGGGCAGTTGGGAGGGACCAGGCCTGCAAGGGAGGGCAGTTGTGGGCAATCAGGCCAGCAGGGGAGGGCAGTTGGGAGGGACCAGGCCTGCAAGGGAGGGCAGTTGGGGGCGATCAAGCCTGCAGGGGAGGGCAGTTAGGGGTGACCAGACCGGCAGAGGAGGGAAGTTGGGGGCAAACAGGCTAGCAGGGGAGCAGTTAGATATCAATCAGGCTGGCAGGGGAGTGGTTAGGGGGTGATCAGCCTGGCAGACAGAAGCAGTTAGGAGCAATCAGGAAGGCAGGCAGGTGAGCAGTTGGGAGCCAGCAGTCCTGGATTGTGAGAGGGATCCCAGATTGGAGAGGGTGCAGGCTGGGCTGAGGGACACCCCTCTGCCCCGTGCACGAATTTCCTGCACTCGGCCTGTACCCTAGTGTTATTAAATAAAAAAGAGGAAGTTACAGAACACCACACTTTGTGTAAGAACTGAGTGGGAAATGTAAATATATTTTTATTTATGTATGTATGTATGTATATTTGCTTATATTTTCAAAAATAATGGAAAGAAAATCCAAACCTTTTAAATATAGGAGTAAGGAGGCTACAGAGTAGGGAATGGATGTGATACCTCCCCAAATATACCTTATATAAGTTCTGACTTTGGAAACATAAATCTTTTACATTTCAAAAGTAAAATTAAACTTACGAAGCAATCCTTAAAAATAAAAACCTGACAAACCACTAACAAAGAAAAGAATTAATTTTAAGGGACTAGAACACAGTATTTGACTACATCCTTAGTGACATATATTCTTAGAACAAATAACAGGAAGATGTCTTAAACTTCATTCAGTAACTAACCTACCTGTCAGTGGTAACTGGCAATATTACTTTAAATTTATTTTTTATGTCTCACAAGATAAGATATAGAAGATAAGTAATTATGTTAATGTTGTTAGAAATTAAGATTTTTATTAAGAGGAAAGAGATACAAATATAAATTAAAGTTATATTTAGAATTTGAATTAGAAACATTAAAAAAGGAAGAAAGATAGCCAGTCAAAATGGCTATATTAACATCAGACTAAGTAGATTTCACAACGAAGAGTTAGAGCGTCATTTTATAATGATGAAGAGTTAAACTTATCAAGGGGACATAACAATCATAAATGTTAATCTCCTAACATCAGAGCTACAAAACAAATGAAGTAAAAACTGATAGAACTTCAGGGAGAAACAGACCTGATATAATTAACATTTATAAAAAATAGTCTTTAGGGGCAAAAAATAAATCTTGGTAAATTTAAAAGTATTCACATAATATAAAATATGTTGACAACAGCAGAATTAAATTAGAATTCAACAACAAAAAGATATCTGAAAAGTCCTCAAATATTTGGAAACGAAGTAACTCCCCTCTTAATAATCCATAGGTTGAAAAATAAAATAAAGTATTTTTAAAAGAATAAAAATGAAAATTCATATTAAAATTTGTGAGAGGTAGCTAAAGTAGTACTTAGAAGAAAATGAATACAGGCAGTCCTTGGGTTACGTTGGATTCGACGTACATCATTTCGTGGTTATGTCGCCATCTCCCATTTATTTATAAAAAAAAAGTTCCATCATTTCAACGTATGTACATATGTGCTTTATGTTTTTTATTATTTATTTACCACAAATAAAGGTCAGAAATTGTTATCTTTCTTTTAATTTTTTTTTACTGTTTCACTTCATTGCTGCTGTGTATGTGGCTCCATGTGAGGGATGTAGGTGCTTATATAGGTGGGTTCCGACTTACGGCGAAAATCGTGTTAAGTTGCGCTGTGGGAACGGATCTTCAACGTAACCCAAGGACCTACTGTAGCCCTAAATACTTACATTAGGAAAGCAGAAAGGTTTCCAATCACTGGCCTCAGCCTCCATCATAAGTTCATATGGTATATAAGAGCCTCAAGATTTAGCTCTAGCCTACTTCACCAACTTCAGACCAATCTTTGACTCAAGCTACATATACTAAGTAATATCAAACTGCTTTTAATTATATACACACCAACATTCATCATGCTGATTCTTGCCTCCACACCTTTGCCTCTATTGTTCTTTCCTTCTGGGGCAAAAAAAATCTCACTTTTTCTAGGCTAGCTATTTTCTATTCATCCTTCAAGACAAATGTTACCTTCTTTCTTCATCTAGTTGTTTCAAAGATTTATTTAGTGCCTATTAATTGTCAGGCAATGGGGTGATGAGGTGAACAAGACAAGCATGTTTCCTGACCTCATGGAGCTTAGAGTCCACTTGAAGGAGTAAATGATAAGAAAGAAAAAAATAGTAATGACAAATAGTGGTAAGTGTTATGAAGGAAAAAGAATAGAATGCCCTATTTTAGAGTAAGTGGTATTTAAGCTTACTTAGCAAGTAAGGGTGAGAAGGAAGCAGCTAAAAAAAAAGAATGGTCAAAGAATATTCTAGGTAAAAAGAACAGATTTCTGTAGAACTCTAAACTGGAAGACTATGTCACATTTGAGGAACTGAGAGAAGGCCAGCAAGCATAGGGACTAGACGAAGCATGCCGCAAGATGAAATCAAAGAGGCAGGCAGGGTCAGAACGTGCTGGATCTTGCGGGCCAAGATAAGGGACTTGCACTTTATTCTAAATGCGATGGGAAATCACTACCTGTTTGAGCAGGGGAATGACATAATCTAATTTATGTTTTAAAAAGATTACTCTGGGTTGCTATAAAGAGAATGCATTGCAGAGTGGAAGACTAACTAAGAAACTACTGAAATATTCAAGGTAAGAAATGATTGGTAGTTTCAAATAAGGACATGTCAGTAGATATTATTAAAAATTAGAAAATTCATGAAATACTGTATAGAATCAATAAAAAATGGATCCAATGTGTGAGGAGATTTTAAATGCCTCCCAGAATTATGCCTTGAGCAATTAGGTGGATGGTGATACCATCTGCTAAGACTGTGGGGAGGAGCTGGATAGATATGAGAATCAGTACTTCAGTTTTAAATGTGTTAAATTGCGATGTTGTGAGATATCAAAATGAAGGTGCCAAAAAGGCAGGTGGACATACAAGGAGGTACTGGGTGTCTCATTACAGATAATATTAACTTTGATCACTCAGTTAAGGTGGCATCTTGTGTGGATATTCTTTGAGACTATGCAGATATGCTATTTGTCATCATACTTATGCCCACTTTTTTAGCAACTAGATTTGTCCCTGCACTAATTATTATAGTGTTTGCCAATGATGATACCTATTTCTATCATTTGCCCAACATTCAGTAATTAGAATTCCATTATAAGGAAAAGCAGTCCTTTCTCCTCCAGGTATTTATTTATTTATGGCAGCACTGACTCATAGATATTTATTTTATTCTACAGGTTTTATAGAATAAACCATCATCATAGTTTTTCATGTTGATGCTCAAATCATCTCAGATTTGGTTATCTGGAGCTCCTTCAGGTTGGCTTCAATGTCCTTTCTACATGCCCTCATTATTTTTTAAGCTCTTTCATACTTGGACTCCACAGATGCTCTGGGCTCATCTTATATTTTCTCTGCCCACGTCTTGAAATTAGCCACTGCTAAAAAGAAGTCCAAGTTCTTTTTATTGGTGCAGCTCTGGCTAATACTGTAACCATTAGCCACTTGTAGTTACTTAAATTTAATTAAAGTTAGACAAAATTAAAAAATTAGTTTTTTAGTAGCACTACCTATATTTCAAGTTTTAATAGCCACACACATAGCTAGTGGCTACTGTACTGGCAGTTAAGATACAAAACATTTTCATCACCACAGAAAGATCTACCAGACAGTATTGATTGGAGAATGCTATTTAGAAACCAAAATATGGGTGCTAAGTATGCTCATTGCTAACTGTGGTGACACTGTTTCTAAGCCTTCTCAGTAAAATGAGCTAGTGCAGGGGTGGGCAAACTTTTTGACTCGAGGGCCACAATGGGTTCTTAAACTGGACCGGAGGGCCGGAACAAAAGCATGGATGGAGTGTTTGTGTGAACTAATATAAATTCAAAATAAAGGAGCGGAGGGGAGAGCAAGAGAACCAGATAGAACAGCCGGATCCGGCCCGCGGGCCTAGTGTGTACACACACTTACATTTATTAGACAGCTAGAGGCCCAGTGCATAAAATTCGTGCACGGGTAGGGTCCCTAGGCCTGGCCGGCAATCAGGGCCCATCTGTGGGGCGACTGGTAGGGCGATAGGGGGGTCCCTGATGGCACCTGCCTTGGCTGGCCTGGGGCCTGCAGGCTGGGGGCAGCTCCTGAATTGAGCGTCTGTACCCTGGTGGTCAGTGCACATTAGAGCAACCAGTCGTTCCACCATTCAGTCGATTTGCATATTAGGCTTTTATTATATAGGACTATACTTTGAGAAATCTGTCTTTGAAGGAGAACAGAGAAATAGGAATGAGAGTGGTGGAGATGAGGTCTTGAAAGGTAAGTCTTTTAGGATGGGAGACCCTAGAACATGTTTACATGATGACAAGAACAATCTAAAAGAGAGGGAAAGTGGATGAAACAGAAGAAGGGACATCTGAAGGAGCAAAGAAAGTCTCTGAGTGGGAGAAATAGAAGGAATCCAGAACTCGGATGGAAAAATTCACTCCCAATAAGAAAAGGGGCACCTCCTTCTACTATTACACATAAGGACAAAAATATGGGTGCCAATACAGGTTTGAAGATTTATATTCAGGAAGATGTGACCAATATAGAGTCTGTAGGATGGAAAATCTCATTGGTGCATTAGAGGAGCACAATAAAAGTCCAGGGCAGTTATAAGTACCCACGTAAGGTTTGTGGTCATGAATTTAAAGTACAATCAATCTAACTGTGTGCCTTTTCTCCAGCAATATTCAGGTGCAGATTGAACGCAGAGCAAGAGTTTAATTAATATTACAATTTTTCTAGATAAATAACAGTGATGAAGAGAAGAGCAGAGGATTTAGGGAACCTGCAAGGAAATAATTATAGTGGCAGATTTAAAAAAAAAAAAGACATAAAGGGAAGTGAAATAAGATCAGGTAAGAAGAATGTGGTAAAGACCAGTGACAATGGAGGCTTAAGTGAAAAAGAGGAGAAAAAAGAGAAAAGAATACAGACAGGTGTATGTCCACATAAGAACCAGTTTGTGAACATTTACATCAGCTTTCTTTATAATAGTCTCAAACTGAAAACAATGCAAATATCCATAAACTGGTGAGTGAATAAACAAATTTCATATAATGGAGTACTACTCATAAACATACAAAAAAACAAAACTGGGCCCTGGCTGGTGTTGCTCAGTGGTGAAAGCATAGGCCCGCACACCAAAGGGTTGCAGGTTCACTTTGGGTCATAGCATGTACCTGGGGGTTCATTTCCAGGCACCATCATCATCATCATCTCTCTCCCTCTCTCTCTATCTATCTATCTATCTATATATATATATCTCCCTTCCTGCCTCCTCTTTCCTACCCTTCCACTCTTTCTAAAAATTAATGGAAAAAAATATCCTCGAGTAAAAATTAACAAAAGAACCCCCAAACACAAAAACAAACGAAAAGAAAAAAAACCCTAACAGTCCCCGCAGGTGTTGCTCAGTGGTTAGAGCAGGGGTGGGCAAACTTTTTGACTCGAGGGCCACAATGGGTTCTTAAACTGGACCGGAGGGCCGGAACAAAAGCATGGATGGAGTGTTTGTGTGAACTAATATAAATTCAAAGTAAAGGAGCGGAGGGGAGAGCAAGAGAACCCTCCGCTCTTTCGGCTCCGCGGGCCGGATAGAACAGCCGAACGGGCCGGATCCGGCCCGCGGGCCGTAGTTTGCCCACAGCTGGGTTAGAGCATCAGCCCTTGCACAGAAGGGTGGCAGGTTCGATTCCTGATCAAGGGCAGGTACCTGGGTTGCAGGTTCCATCCCGACCCTCCTGTTGAGGGGCATGTATGGGAGGCAATCAATTGATGTCTCTCTTTCACATCCATCTTTTTCTTTCTCTCTTCTCCCTCCCCTACTGTCCCCTTTCCTTCCTCCTCTCCAATCTCTCTAAAAAGCAATAAAAAAATATCCTCAGGTGAGGATTAACAAAAAAAACAAAACAAAAACAACAACTCATTTCCAGTTCCATGAATAGATGCATGCCTCTCTATTCCTTCTAATAATATAACTAAGAACCATGGACATTATATATAAAACATAAGAAAAATCTTAAAGGTGAAGAGAAGACAAACCAAGTAGAAATCTTGGGACCCAAGGAAAGATACAGAAATGAGTTCCCTGGGCTTTCTTTAAACAGTAGTCACCCTGATCCATGGGGGATACATTCCAAGACCCCCAGTGGATGCCTGAAGTCATGGATAATACTGAACCCTATATATACTGTTTTCCGTTATACATACATACCTACGATAAGTTTAATTTATAAATTAGGCATAGTAAGAGATTAGCAATAATAACTAATAAAATAAAATAATTATAACCAAATACTCTAATAAAAGTTATATAAATGTGGTCTCTCTCTTGTTAAACTAGCATGAATTTCTTTTTCCTTCCTTATAATTTCACATAAGATTCATTCTTACTGTGGATCTTAGCAACCTCAGCATATAATTTTTTTCTTTTTTATTAAGTTGAGAACTTTCACCTTTTCACTTAAAGGAGGTGCTTTACAGCTTCTCTCCGGCATATCCGGATTCCCAGCAGCCAGCATCACTGCTCTTGTGCTTTGGGGGTCATTAAGTCAAATAAGGGTTACTTGAACATAAACACTGCGATATATTGTGACAGTCAATCTGATAACCGAGACAGCTACAAAGTGACTAACGGTAGGTAGTACAGTGTGGCTACATCGGACAAAGGTATGTTTCATATCCTGAGCTGGATGGGGCAGGGCGGTGTGAAATTTCACCATGCTACTCAGATCTGTGTGCAATTTAAAATTATAATTGTTTATTTCTGAAATTTTCTTTTTAATATTTTTGGACTGTGATTGGTTGTGGGTAAGTGAAACCACAGAAAGTGAAACCACTGATAAGGGGCACTACTGTCACTCCAATCTGCAATAACAAGGAACATTTCTCAAGGGGTATCAACAGATGTTAAGTCAGAAACCTGGACTTCTACCTCTACCTGACAGTACTCCTCTTCCTCCACCAGAAGAATGTCAGAGGAATTTGGCTAAAATAGAAGATTTAAATGAGATCCAGAGTCTCATAACATAATACCCAAAATGTCCAGGATAGAACCGAAAACCACTCATCATACCAAAAAAACCGGACTATCTTCAACTTCAATGAGAAAAGACAGTCAGCAGATGTCAACACTGAGATAACATATAGATGTTGAAATTATTTGGCAAGAATGTGAAAGCAGCCATCATAAAAATGATTCATTGAGAAATTCTGAACATGTTTGAAATAAATGAAAAAATTAAAAGTTTTAGCAAAAAAGAGAAATTCTCACCAAAGAAATAAAAGCTATAGAGAACAAAATGGAAATTTTAGAACTTAAAAATATAATAACTAAAATTAAAAATTCAATAAATGGGCTCAACATCAGAATGAAGAGGACAGAGGAAGGAATAAGTGAGCTTAAAGACAGAACAATAGAAATGACCCAAAATGAAAAACAGAGGGAAAATAGAGTTGGGGGCTAGGGAGAAGAGCAGAGCCTCAGGAAGCTGTGTAAGATATCCTTAGATGAAGAAAAATTAAGAGACTGGATCACCAATAGATAGACTTACCCTAAAGAAAAAGAAGAAATTCTCTAAACATAAAGATAGTGACAAAAGGAGGAATCTTGAAACAACAGGAAGGAAAAAGAATACAGAAAGAGCAAAAATATGGGTAAATATAATTTTCTAACTTTTAAAAATTTTGTTAACTTTAAATGGTTGAAACAAAAATTGTAACAGTTTGATGTGGTTCTGAAGGTACCTAGAGGAAACATTTAAGACAATTATATTACAAATGGTGGGTGTTAAAGGGATTTTAAAAAAGGTACAATGTAATACATAAGCAACCACTAAAAAAACTATATAAAGAAATACACTATAGATTGAAAAACAATATAGATAAATCAAAATGAAATTCTAAAAAATGTTCAAGTAACCCACAGGAAAAAGAAGACAAAGAGGGAACAGAAAACAAAACAAAAATAAGATGACAGCTTTAAGCCTAATATATCAATAATTCCATTAAAAGTAAATGGTAAACTCATAAATAAAAGAGCTTAGGAGAGTAGATATAAAAAGTGACCCAATTACATTCTATTCACAAGAAACTCTGTAATCAAAGGTCAGGGATGGTGATGGGGAAAGGAATAGATCTATATACATAAAAGCCCAGAGACCGAATGACCAGAATGATCGGTCAACCAGTTGCACTGACCACCAGGGGGCAGACACTCAATGCATCAGCTGCCCGCTAATGGTCAGTGAGCTCCAATAGTGGGAACACCGCTTGGCTGACCAGGATGAGTGGCTCTCCCACAGTGGGCTGATCCCTGCAGGCTACGCCCCACACCAGTGCACAAATCCATGCACCAGGCCTCTAGTTTGACTATAAAGGAATCATATGACGGAGATCTTTATGGTGATAAGTTCTATATCTCAACTGTGGTGGTGGTTACACAGATCTACATATGTGATGAAATGATATATAATACACCACACAGTGTACAATGCCCATTTCCTGGTTTCTATATTGTATTATAATTATGTAAGATGTAACCACTGAGGGAAACTGAATGCAGAGTACACAGGACCTCTCTGTAATTTACAATTTCCTGTAAATCTATGATTATCTAAAAAGAAAAATGTGTTATTTTTTTTAAACCAAACTGCCAGAGTTCAAATCCAGACTCTACCACTCCCTGTATAAAGTTGGGCATATTTAACCAATCTGTGCATCATTTATCATCTGTAAAATGAGGAAAACAGTATCTATCAAGTAATGACAAGAAAATAAAACCTAAGAGAGGATAACTATTGATATATGCAACCATGTAGATGAATCTCAAAAGCAGTATGCTAACTAAGTAAAAGAAGCCCGACACATAAGACTATTAAGTATATTAATCTATAAATACTAGAGGCCCGGTGCACGAAATTTGTGCATGGTGGGGAGGGAGAGGAGGTGTCCCGCAGCGCGGCCTGCACCCTCTCCAATCTGGAACCCCTCAGCGATGTCTGACTGCATACCGGGATCGGGCCTAAATGGGCAGTCGGACATCCCTCTCACAATCCAGGACTGCTGGCTCCCAACTGCTCGCATGCCTGCCTTCCTGATTGCCCCTAACCGCTTCTGCCTGCCAGCCTGATCACCCTCTATCCACTCCCCTGCCAGCCTGATTGACGCCTAACTGCTCCCCCACCAGCCTGATTGCCTCTAACTGCCCTCCCCTGATGGCCTGGTCACTCCTAACTGCCCTCCCCTGCAGACCTGGTCACCCCTAACTGCCCTCCCCTGCAGGCCTGGTTCCCACAACTGCTCTCCCCTGCAGGCCTGGGTCCCCCCCAGCTGCCCTCCCTGCAGGCCCGGTCGCCCCCAACTTTCCTCCTCTGCCGGCCTGGTCACCCCGAACTGCCCTCCCCTGCAAGCTTGATCGCCCCCAACTGCCCTCCCTTGTAGGCCTGGTCCCTCCCAACTGCCCTCCCGTGCTGGCCATCTGTGGTGGCCATCTTGTGTCCACATGGGGGCAGGATCTTTGACCACATGGGGGCAGCCATCTTGTGTGTTGGAGTGATGGTCAATTTGCATATTACTCATAGGATGACATTTTGGAAAAGGCAAAACTATAGGGACAGAGCACTAGCCAGATGGCTCAGTTGGTTAGAGCAGTGGTCGGCAAACCGTGGCTCGCGAGCCACATGCGGCTCTTTGGCCCCTTAAGTGTGGCTCTTCCACAAAATACCACGGCCTGGGCGAGTCTATTTTGAAGAAGTGGCGTTAGAAAAAGTTTAAGTTTAAAAAATTTGGCTCTCAAAAGAAATTTCAATTGTTGTACTGTTGATATTTGGCTCTGTTGACTAATGAATTTGTCGACCACTGGGTTAGAGAGTTGTCCCGTACACCAATTGTTGCAGGTTTAATCTCCAGTCAGGGCTCATGCAAGAGGCAGCTGATCAATGTTTCTCTCACATCAATGATCAATGTTTCTCTCTCTCTCTCCCTCTCTCTCTCTCTCTCCCTCTCTTTCCCCCCTTCCTTTCTCTCTAAAAATTAATAAAAATTAATCCTTATCCTTGGGAAAAGATTAAAAACCAACACTATAGCAGTAGAAATCAGGGTATAGAGAGCAGGGACTGAATACACTTCTGAATAATGCTTTTTGGTATAGTTCTGACTTTTGAAGTCATGCTAATAATATTCTACATATTCAAAAAATAAAAGTAAACCAACAAGGATGGGGGGGAAACAACATTAAACTGAATATAAACAAACCAAACCAAACCAACTAATTGTGTTTCAAATGTATAACATAATCAAACTGAGCCTAGGAGTATGCTTCACTATATGCTATCAGTCTAGGTGGAACAATCTGCAAATAAATCTTCAACTGTTTTTAGTAGATAAATCTAAATTGAAAAGTAAGTGGTCTGTATGCTTCAAAAATCTTAATAGCATGACAAAGAAAAGCTAAAGCCAGTATAGGTTAAGGAGATTAAGGAGACATAACAACTAAGTGCAATACATGCTCTTGGACTAAATTCTTTCATGGAGAGAAACAGAATATCCTAAAGGACATTATTGGAACAGTTAATGAAAGTGAAATTTAATAACTGTAGATTAAGGTATTAAGTATAATAACTACAGATTATACTTTTAATTGAACAATGTTAAATTTCCTGAGTTGATAACTAGTTATTTTAAGAGAATATCTTTATTCTTAGGAAATAAACACTAATATACTTAAAGGTCATAAAATATGTAACCTTCTTTTGAAAGAGTTCAGAAAAAATTAACTAAAAAATTAAATAAAAGATATACAGTAATTAATGTACTTGTAAAAATACATTAACATCCTATATAATCCTATATAATAAAAGCCTAATATGCAAATTGTCGCCTCGACTGGGAATTCAACTGAGAGTTGGATCGCTTGCTATGACGTGCGCTGAACACCAGGGGGCGGCGTGGAACATGGTGGGCATCAGCGACACAGCGCTGGCAGTGGGCTGTAGTGGAGGCGCTGCCGGCCCTGATGGGCTCTGATGAGAGCGGGACTGGGGCAGAATGGTGGAGCAGGTGAGCGGGCAGCGCCAGGTCAAGGCAGGTGCAAGCAGGGGCCCGATCGCCCCGCAGACAGCGACCAGTGGTGGTGGCAGGGGGCAGGGCCGCCACTCGGCTCCCAGGTGCTGAGGGAGCAGGGTGGGGGCCTGATGACTCAGGCAGAGGGGGGTATGTGGGGGCCCGGGGAACCTAGGTGCTGCCCAGGGCCCAGAGGTCAGCTGGGACCTGCCCTTCCATGCCAGATGCTTGCGCTTTGATCACCGGCCAGGTCTAGGGACAACACCCGTGCACAAATTTTGTGCACCAGGCCTCTAGTTAAAATATATATATTTATATGGAAAGAGGATGCTTCAAAGGAGTTGGGGTATTGACAATAAACAGAATAAATTATAGTCTGGAGCAGCAATAGGAGAGTAACATTTATCCTACTTCCTGGCTCCAAAGTATATGGGTATGGTAAAAACAAAAAAACAGCCTCTGATTAAGAAAGCAGTAGAGGAAACAGTATCTCAGGGGATAGCCAGATACCAGTTAAGACACAGATAGAGAAAACATTCAGAGGAAGTCAGGAATGTTGTGTAGTTTGTTAATAACATTAAGAATCTGAGTGGGAGGGAAAAGGTTAGGGAGGGGTTGGGCTAGAACAGATTTCCAGAACAATTAGAAGGTTAGAGTCTGGGTGATAAAAAAAATGACTCAAAGGCAAAAAAGGAGGAAAGGAATTCAAAGTAGGTAAAAATTAATACTGGTAATCTCAAGATAGGCACTTAGTTTTAGTACCAAGGTCCCTAATGCTCTGCTCTGTGGTATCAGAGTTACTAGAGGCCCTCCACTAGGAAGCCTTTCCACTTCCCTCCTGCCAGGTAGTTAGACACACTTACCTGTGATACTCTAACACCCTGTTGCCTATATCTATCATTTAACTCACGTGCAATAATAAATATTGATAAATTAATTGATGGCTTATCATAACCTGAGTAGATTAGATATAAGAAAATAAATTGGAAATCAACTTAATAAAAAAAAGGCATAGTTTCATTTCTGAAGTATTTAAAACTAGAGGCCCGGTGCATGAAAATTAGTGCACTTGGGGGGGTCCCTCAGCCCGGCCTGCATCCTCTTGCAGTCCAGGACCCCTTGGGGGATGTCCACCTGCTGGCTTAGGCCGCTTTCCAGGGGATCAGGCCTAAGCTGGCAGTCAGATATTCCTCTGGCAGCCCAGGAGCCCTTGGGGGATGTCTGACTAAAGGCTTAGGCCCAATCCCCCTGCCCGCCCCCCATCATTCCCGGTCGTTCTGCCATTAGGGTCAATTTGCATATTACCCTTTTATTACATAGAATAGCGAGTTGGCTTAAGATTCAAAGAATACAAAATGGAGAATTATTTCTAGTTGATTTTAAGTAAAAGAAATATGCTTACTGTACAACAAGCTGCTGGCACACAGTTCCATTCTCTGTTATCAGCTCATTCAGCTTTAATTCAAGGTGAACTTTACCCTATAATGACAAAAAAATATTATAAATTGAGTAATCTATTTTGTTGACAAAATATTAAAGGTACATATTTTGTCAAATGAAACTCATTATATTTAGTTATGCACTAAGTAAATATTAGTGATCACTAGCACATGGTTTTGCCCTGTTAAATGACTAATATCCAACAATGTAGATCAAAATCTGAAAGATAAGAAGCAAATGCTTATATCCAATATTTGAATGCTTAGGTTTTCAAATCTAAGAACTTTTTCCCCAGTTCAACAAATATTTATGTATATCAAATATCATGGATTACAAAGACAGGTAACCCTTATGTTTTAGGGAATTTTGAAATAAAAGCTAATTATAAAATGTAGAATGCTTTTCCCAGAAAAGACAAACTATCAATAAGGGCAGAGGAAGTATCATTTAAAGACAGAGAAATAATACAATTCTAAAAGAATAAAACTAAGTTAAAACTAGTGATGTAATTTTGTCAATATTTAAATAATAGATTTATAGGATATCTACTATATTTTAAGAGGCACTGTGAGAGTGGGTAGGTATGTATAGATGTATATAACACATAGTTACTACTTATAAGAGGCTCACAATCTAGTTGGGGAAACAACAAACAAAAGATAGCAATATATGGCCAAGAGCACTGATGGAAAAATGGGATACTAAAAACAATGGAGCACTTTCATAAACAGCCATTAATAAATGGATTTTTAAAAATTCAGTAGTATAAATTTAAAGCAAACTATCAACTTCTAAAGAAACTAAGGCTTAGGAACAATATAATCTAAACTTAATATTTCTACTCTGCAACTGTGATGAGCAATTCTAAACTGGTTTATGAGCAATTCTGCACTGGTTAAGAATCTGGTGCTGGATTATCTCCACCCAGCTGACAAGACAGATTCCCATGGTGCCACGTGGAGATTTCAGGGGTGTGATGTTCAGGGGCTGATGACATAAGTAATTTCATTAGAGGTAATAAAGTTCACTATCTACTCACTGTTCCTTTTTGAAACAAACCCTTTCAGATATTCTTTCACAGAAATCTAACCTGAATCAGCTTCACTACTTTATGAGGATTTGTTATACAAGAGTGGATCTGAGGTTCACTAAATACAAAGCTCAGGGTTAGATTGATAGTGATGAGCAATAAATATTGATGGGTCTCAACACAAAAACTGCATGAGAAAGCCAAGCTCTAAAGAAAGGCACCAGTGGTAGTAAAATTAGCAGTTAGGTGGATTTAGAATTAAATTAAGCAAATCTCCCACTAAAAATCTAGGCACAAATATTTATAAAGTCATATGTAATTAATAAAATACATCTTTTGTTAGTCCTGCATTTAATATTCACAACCCCTGCTATTCAAGCATGACCTTGAAGAGGCTCATGATCTGTAGTATTACTCAAGTAGAATTTTAAATCATGCCTGCTGTCCTGTCAGCATGTGTGTGTCACTTAGTGAGCCTAGCCAACTATACCAACATTTGCATCTCAAAGCAGTTTTACTATTATAACATGTGTGCATTTTATGGTAGAAACTGTATGCTGACAAGGCACTCCCTACCGTCTCCAAGGAACCTCTAGAATCTCTATTTCTAAGCCAATAAAAAGCCTTTAAAGTGGAGTGGAGAAAAAGTATAATTATTTCATTCATAACTAAAAATCATTGCACTGTATCAAGTTGAGCCTAGAAATAAGATATTTAAAAGGGATTCTACCAGGAATCATTGTCATTGAGTCAGAGCCTACTTAACATGTTCATTACTCCCATTGGCTGTTAAACATAACATTCCTTTGGTATTAGCCAACAATAACATAATTGTGTGTTAACCTGGTCAAGAAAAGAGTTGGTACAGAATAGGAGACACAAGACACACTGTTAGTGTGGAACACTAAAATTAAAAAACATTATGAATTAAATTAAGGAAATTATAATTTCTAAACTGTAAAATACTACCTCAATGTATACTTTAATATGGAAATATGTACATGATACTTAATAAAAGAAACAAGTTACAAAATAGGGTGCATAATATAATGTTTATTTGTAAAAATAAAATACACTTGTGCATATATCACTATAAAATTACTACAACTCCATCTACTAAAACATTGATAGAAGTTAACTTTTGTTGGTAGGATTTCAGATTTTTTCCTTTTTGCTCATTTAGATTTTTTAAGTTTCTACTACCAGTGTGTATTGCTTTTGTTTGTTTAGTAAAGAAAAATGGGAAAAAAAGTTTTAAAAAATATGTGAAGCTACTTTTCAGTGTCAGAAACCTAAATCTCTGAACATTTTAGAAAATGTGGTATTCTTTAATAGTCACACAAAAGTTCACTTTTACTTACATCTGTCATCATTTTGTATATCTGGATTGTAGCAAAACAAGTTGTTTTTTGAGAGGGCAGTTATGAGTTCAGCAAAATATTTTCTAATCTCTCTTGAAGCCAGGGATAATGGCTAATGATAGCCATTATGATACAGTTCTGGCCAATGAGATGTAAAACAGAAGCTGCTACCCTGGCCAGTGCTATTAAGTGGTTAAAGCATCGGCCTGCCCACTGAAGGGTTGAGGGTTCAATTCCCAGTCAAGGTCATGTACCTGGGTTGCAGGTTTGATCCCCTGCCCCAGTCGGAACATGTATGGGAGTCAACCAATCTGTCAATCTCACATCAATGTCTCTCTCTCTCCATCTCTCTCTCTCCCTCTCCTTCCACTTTCTCTAAAAATCAATGGACAAAAAATATCCTCTGGTGAGAATTAACCAAACCCTCCTCTCCCCCTCCCCAAACACACACACGAAAATCAGAAGCTGCTGGTGGGGTATCTGAAGAAGCTTGTTGAATGGGACTTCCTAACTTTCCAGTGGCCAGAGATGCCAAGCTTAATCAAAGCATTCCACAGCCTCATGGTGCTGGGCAGATAAAAATTGGAGATAGTGCTCTGGCTGGTTTAGCTCACTGGATAGAGCGTTGGCCTGCAGACTGAAGGGTTCCAGGTTCGATTCCAGTTAGGGGCATATGCCTAGGTTGTGGGATCAGTCCCCGGTGTGGGGCATGCAGAAGGCAGCCGATCGATGGTTCTCTCTCATTATTGATGTTTCTCGCTCTCCCTCTTCCTTCCTCTCTGAAATCAATAAAAATTATTTTTAAAAAATTGGAGATAGTAAACACCTAAGCTTTCTATTAGAATCTCTGAGGGACTATGCCTGAGGATTAAGAATGAACATAGACCAGCCCTTATAGACTGAAACCTAGCATAGAATCAGCCAAAGCCCTAACTGGATTAAGATAAACTACCTCTAATCTACCCACATGCCAAAAGCAAAAGTAAATCTTTAGAGAAAGAAAAAAAACCCCAGAGCTTCAAATTATCTCTAAAGTATTTCATATTTCAATGTCTAGCATTCCATCAAAAATTACTGAGCATGCCAGAATACAAGACAAACACCAAAAACAAAAACAAAAAACTGACAAAAGGGAGATTTACAGAAGATGCAGATGTTGGAGTAACTGACAGAGGTTAAAATAGCTGTTTAATTTATAATAATCCAATGTCACCAAAAAAAATTCAATTTTAAAAAATGACAGGAAGAAAATGTTTAAGATTTATAAAAAAAAGATCTAGCAAATAAGTGGAAACTATTAAATGCATCAAATGAAAAATTTAGAATTAAGCAATAAAATAATCAAAATGAGAATGTATTTAACAGCAAATTATCCACAGCTAAAAAAAGGATTAGTAAAATAGGAGACAGATTAGTCAGTAGTCATCCACAAATGAAGCAGAGAGAGAGAGAGAGAGATAGAGAGCGCAAATGGTCTATTATTCATGTAATTGTAGTCCCAGAAGAGAGGAGAAAGAATAGGAAAGAAAAAAAACCAAACGGATGAAGAGATAATTGCCTGGAATTTTCCAAAACTGAAGAATGACATTAAGGCAAAGATTCAAGTGCCCCCAGGAACACCCAAGTAAGATAAATATAAAGAAAACCACAAGTAGACAGAGCACAGTAAAAACTGATGAAACCGTAAGATAAAGAGAAAATCTTAAAAGCAACTAGAAAAACAGAGCCATTGCCTACAAAGAGGAAACTATAAGACTGACAAGGATTATGTTTGATCAGAAACATGCAATGTGATTTGCTCCACAACTACCTTTTTTATCCAATATTTAAGGGAGATTCAAGAACACAATAATATACCTTTTATATATGTCAGAAGACACTGGAATGATCAGATATCTGGCACTATATTCTCTATTTTTAATTAAAAATTGGAAGGTATTATTCTTTATTCCATAGCATTGAGTGTATTAGGTTGATATATGCAACTGTATCACTTTTATCTGTATTAGCATATTTAGGAACTTGTTTTATTCTGGTACTGTCTGAAAGTTTAATATTTTATATGCTAACTTTATTTCAATTAGTTTTACAAAAATTTCACACAGAAAAATCTGTTATGTTAATTTTATATTGTTATTTTTGGTACACTATAGAAGATATGTGAATTTCTGCATACCGTTTGGGAAACTCAGATGAATATAGATATTTGAGCAAAATATAATGCATGCTCTTAAAATCTCGAGTCTTAACACTAGTTTTTATAACAAAATATTAAATTTTAACAATATTCTACATAAAAGAACTCAGTATATTTCAACTGGTAAAGTTTTTTTAACATATGAGGGGAAAATATCTCAACTTCTAGAATTCTGACAGATGTTTTCATATACAGTAATTAAATCTGTAAACCATTTTGGATACAACTACCTGTCAGATGCAAAATAAAGGTTTTATTTACTACCTCTTATTTATGTATGGATAGATTTATTTTTCTTCTTAAGGAAGTATTTATTATGATCTAGAAGGTTAATTCCTTTGCTATTTCATGTTTACAAATTTAAATTTCTTAGTTTTTAAATTAATTAATCCTTACCCAAGAATATGTTTTAATTATTATTATTATTTTGTTTTGTTCTGTTTTGTTAATCCTCACCTGAAGATTCATTTTCCATTACTTTTTCAGAATGAGTGGAAGGAAGGGATGGACAAAGGGAGAGAGAAACATCCACGTGAGAGACACATCAGTTGGTTGCCTCCCCCACACACCCTGACCAGGGGCAGGGAACAAACCCATAACCCAGGTATGTGCCCTTGACTGGGAATCGAACTTGAGACGCTTTGTTGCCCAGGCCAACGCTCTAACCACTGAACACAATGGCCAGGGCAATATGCTTTTATTGATTTTAGAGAGGAAGGAAGACAGGGGGAGAGAGAGAAACATCGATTGGCTACTTTCTGTACGCTTCCAGACTGAGGATCGAACCCGCAACCTAGATATGTGCCCTGGCTGGGAATGGAAGCCAGAACAGTTTAGTACATGGGACAACACTCCAATCAACTGAGCCATCTGGCCAGGGCTAAATTTTTTTAGATCAACCTGCAACATTCAATTTGTCTTACTGGGCATATAAAAAAATCCCAATTTATTTTATTAGTTATAATCAATGCATTTCTTTTTTAAATGCTTGTTTAAAGAGGGAGGACAGAAGCCAAAAGAAAAACTACAAAAACAATAACTTATGGCATGACCCAGAAATTCAAGATCAGCTTGTTGGTAAAGACTTATTAACTAAGCAATTACATCAAAAGGATGTGAATGACAGTATATCTGGATTTACTGCTTGTACAAGTTGTGTGAGACAACCACCCTTAATTAATGAGAGTACCAACTTCTACATAAGAGAGAGTTGCTTTAATCAGTCTTATGTAAAGGCATGCTCTTTATCATAGCACCTAAGAAATAAAGAAAGAAAAAAATAATTAGTTTGTTATGAGTTCCAGGACCAAATAGCTAACAGCATGGCTGTAGATCACTGAAGTCAAAAGAGGATTTATAGGAAGAGGCACCAACTCAATGCAATTTAACTTCACCTATGCAGCAAAGAAAAAAATATATATGTGTGTGTGTGTGTGTGTGTGTGTGTGTGTGTGTGTGTGTGTGTGTGTGTGTCTAAGCGAACGGCCGACTGGCTGACTGGTAGCTATGATGCGCACTGACCACTAGGGGACAGATGCTCAACACAGAAGCTGCCAAGCTGCAGTGACTTGGCAGCTGCAGTTCTCGGGTGACGCACCAGGAACCAGAGAGGAGGAAGCCTGATCTCTGGGTGCATCACTCGAGAACTGCCCTCTTGCAATCCGGGACCCCTCAGGGGATGTCGCAGAGCCATTTCAGCCCGATCCCCACAGGCCAGGCTAAGGGACCCCACCGGTGCACAAATCCGTGCATTGGGCC
This sequence comes from Plecotus auritus, assembly GCF_963455305.1. Taxonomy (NCBI): domain Eukaryota; kingdom Metazoa; phylum Chordata; class Mammalia; order Chiroptera; family Vespertilionidae; genus Plecotus; species Plecotus auritus. Next base: position 144,850,537 of record NC_137773.1, read on the forward strand.
TCTAGTGGACAAATAATTCCAAGAGAAGTAGGAGGATGACAGGAAACTAAAGAAGAGAATGCTTCAAAAAGGAGAGAGTGGCCAAAAATATCAAAAAGCTGCTGAAAAGTCATGTACGAGAAGGACCAAGTCCATTAGACTCAGTGACACAATGTCATGGGCAATACTAGTGAGAGCTGTTGTGCTCTGTCTCTGACCTACTGTGGGGTCTGAAGGCAGATTAGAGTGATTTTAGAGTTAAAATAATTAACATTATTAAAAGCAATAACAAAGCATCTGGGAAACAAGTCCATGTAAGAGGTTAGAGTTCTTAGCAATTTTTCAACTGTTTTGGTATAAAACCCATCTTACTACTACTGGGATCTTTTCATTTCAGGGCTAAATTACATTTTCTCTTATTACTGAAACTGAAGGGAATCCTGGGGAATTCTATATACTGAAGTTCTCATTTCACAGATGAAGATCATCAGACAACTAATTGTAGGTTAGCAACTATTTTGGGTACAAATGACTATTAGTGGTAGAACTAGGAAATCAAACATCTTAACCTCTGAAGTAGAGATGCCAATCACTTCCTCTACCCAAAACCCTTTCTTGGGGAACATGCCTACCCAAAGCCCCAAACAGACTTTCCTATAGTAACTTTACCTATAGTCATATCAAATCAGACTGCAGTGGGTATCTGACCCAAGTTTGGCCAGATTCTCTCTCTAAATTGTGGCAGAGAAATGAGTCAGATCTTAGAGAGTGAGGGGGCTTTATGGTCATGCAGACTCAAAGGTGGTTGTGGCCTTCTTTTTTTTTTTTTTTTTTTTTAATAAAGCTGTTAACAAGAAATTAAGAATGTATTTATGAAGAGAAGCCTAGGGAGAGACATGTAGTCTCATTAGACATACAAAAAGAATATAGCCTTGGCCAAGTAACTCAGTTGGTTAAAGTGTCATTCGATATGTCAAGGCTGCGGGCTCAAACCCGGTTCAGGGCACATATAAGATTCAACCAATAAATACATAAATAAGTGGAACAACAAATCAATGTTTCTCTCTCTCTCTCTCCCTTCCTCTCTCTCTAAAGTCAATCAATAAATAAAAATTTTGAAAGAATACAACAGAATCTCATCACATAGTTTTTCCTTTCCCTTTCATTTTGCAAGTGAGTAGTTAATAAAATGAGAGAAAAAAAATTAACTACTCACTTTACAAAATGAAAAGGAAAAGAAAACAAACACTATTTAAACAGTGAGCACTTACACTCAATGAGCACAGTCAGCATAAGAGTAGGGAGCAATGAATCAGTGAGAATCAGTTCCCATGTGCCTCCTGCAATATCTGCTGCTCACTGAGGGGAAGTTTACAGATACAATATGTATTTTACCTATACCATGGCGCCAAATGCAAGCCAGTTGTCTTATGTAGTGGTCAACCAAAAACAAACCAACTATCCAATATTTTATGAGAAATTAAAGTATTTAAAAAATGACTATTTGAACTGTATCTAGTCTATTATTTTAAGAACCTAACCTCCACTTAAGATACAGCTCCTCTGTAAATGCCTAACAATTTTGTAGCTCTTACTGGCCAAACTGAAGTTCCTGTAATTATACTCTAAGAAGTTCCCTACGAACTTTCTAATGTCCCTTTCTTTTTCTTTGATCTTTTTGAGTAGGCTTGTGTTCCTTATACTCAGATGTTCCCTAAGGGATCCTCCTACTGTTTACAGAACAGTAAAAGGCAGTAAAGCACTGTGGTTAGAGTTTTAGAATCACACAAGATCTCCATTGTAATCATGGCTCCATCACTTAATAGTGCTGAGACTTTGGAGACATCATTCTACCTTTAAGAATCCATTTCTTTATTTGTAAAATGGAGGTAATGCTACCTATACCTCATAATCCCATTCTGAAGATAAAATGAGATAATGTAAATTAAGTACTTGGTTGGTATAAACTGACATAATTACCAATAATAATTATTAGATGGAATTCTTGCTGAATTCAATCTATCTTATCACTTTTTCCTATGGCTCCATCAATAGTTCTCATTTCCATACTTTTATAAAATTTATGCAAATTAACAAATTTACTAACAAGTAGGGTCTGTATGAATCACAGACTGCTTTTCTATGTTTTCTAGACTCTCAAAGTTAATTAACTATTCCTAGATCAGTTTTGGGGCCAAATAACAATATTCCCAATGGTGCCATATTAACTTTAAAAGTGTTATACATTCTTCCCACCCCCTAAAGTCTTCTTTTTTCCAAATTTATTTTAAATAGTGAGCTCCTACTAAGTAAGTTTCATTTAAGAATAAAGAGCTGTAAAGACTATAACTCATGTTCATGAAAATAACTCAGAGCAAATAAAAATTGCTGACATTTCTACTTTTTGAGAGCTAGAGCTCTTAAATCTTTAGCAAATTTACATTAGTCATAAAAATGGATTTTTAAAAACTGCATCTTAAAATAACTCAAAGTTCATTTTAGATCAAATTCTCAAAGCCTATTATCTTGCTTTTTGTTAAAACTATTTTTAAAAACTGGTACTTTAATTTAAAACTTTCATATCTGCCTTTTCATAGAGGTGTATATAGGGAAATGGCCACTGGATCAACTGCTGGTAAACAGATACTTTATATTTGGATAGTATGTAATAGCTTTCAAAATATTCTTAAAGGTATTTCACTTAATTCTTACATCAGATGAGTCAACATGTTAGCTTTTATTTCCATTTTATAAAAATAAAATTCAAGGTCAGTAAAGTAACCACATATGACAATTAGGACCTAAATTTTCTGACTTCTAGTTTAAAAACCTTTCCACTTCATCACTTTACCTCTCACTTGGATCATTTACCATACTGTATAACTGGGATCTGAATAACAGTTATTGTCAAGAGCAAAAAAAAGAACATTAAAGTGGGGTACAGTGGATAAAACAGGAAAAGTTTTAATTACATTTTGTACTTGAGAAGGGGTTTTAGTATACCAATACTTAATTTTTTGAGAATTTAACCAAAGAGAATGCTTGAGAGGTTATGAGGAAATAGAGACACAGACACTTTATTTGCAAGTGTCTGTGGATGTGTGCGCAGCACTTTTTTCTTGTCTTAAACTTCTGTTTGAGTCATAGTAGCAAATAATAGCTTCTTCTTGAGAGGAAGAATTCTGCTTGCAATTATGCCTTCGGGAAATGGTTTCACAATCCTTACCATATTTTACAAATAAGTAAGGTTATAAAAAAAGGATTCCTTTTAGCTAGAAATAACAATTTCTAAGAGAAACTCAGATTTTTCAGAACCAAATAGAAAGTTAAGATACTTGGCCTACCCTGGCCAGAATGGTTCAGTTGGTTGGAGCGCTATCCCATACACTGAAAGGTTGAGGGTTCGATCCCCGGTTGGGGTGTGTACAGGAGACAACTGATCGATGTTTCTCTCTCACATTGATGTTTCTCTCTCTCGCTCCCTCTCCCTTTCTCTCTCTCTCAAATCAATAGAAACATATCCTTGTGTGAGGATTTTTTTTAAAAAAGAAAAGATACATGGCTAAATATCCATCTTTACTCACATATAGAATCTGTAAGACCTATTATTTTGGAAAGAGGAAAGAAGAGCTTTAAAAAGAGTAATGATGCCATTTCAAATTAAAAAATAAAAGGTGAAAAATAGGAAGGATGGGTGTGAGAATAAAGGTACTGTATGGTGAGCTCAAGAATCATTTGAATTAATAGCATTTTCCTAAGCCTAGTTAACTAGAGAATAAAGTAAAGCATCCAGGTCAGAACAGATGAAATCAGACATCTAGGGATTCTCCTCAAAGTCAGAGTCAATAAAACATGTTCTTCCTTTAAAACTTTTCCCCATCTGAAAAAGCTTTAATAATTTGTTACTGTGACTGAAACAAAAGAACTAAGGAAGGGGGAAAATGTCCCCCTAATATAACCTTCCCAAACTCATATATGCACATGCATATGTATTATTCTTGAATTCATGTGGTAAAAAGTTTCCTTCTAACTATATATTACCCAAAGGTCTATAATATTTGGTGCCAGAATTTAAAATAAGGTATAATAAGCTCTATGCATATGAACTAGTATAATTTGTTTTTCATTCATTTTCTTTGTGTGATAATCTCTTATACCACTTAAGTCTTAATATTTACCTGAACCTCTGAATTGGAGTCAATAGGCTGCAGTGAAAACCAAGTTTCTTTACCACTGTGGTTACACAAGTCTTCTTTTTTGATGGCTACTTTTCCTACAAGAAATAAGTAAAACAAGGAGGAAACATTTTGTGTAATTCTTAGCACTGTTTTATATAATATTTTTCAGGAAAAAAATTAAAATAATTCATACCTATTAATATTAAAAATACATTTTTATAAAGTATTTTTCTATATTTTAAAGATTGAAAAGTGCTAATTTTTCCTTGCCCCTTGGCAGGCCCTTCTCTGGGTCATTTTGAATATGGGGATTAGAATAAACTCAATTGTATTTACTAGTACATGCAATTGCATTCTTTAGTACTTATTACACTCATGTTTTCACCCAAAATACAATCATTGCAAAAAGTGATATACAATGATAGTACAAACTAATCCTTCCAATTCTTTAATGCTATGAATAAACCATGTTTTATATTTACATTTAATAAGAGTTTATAAGCCCAAACTAAGGGAAAAAGAAAAACAACATGCATCACTGACAATATTGAAAATTAACTTGAAAATTATGGGAGATTAAAGTCATGATATTAAAAATTTGCTTTTAGAAAAAGAGAAACCAAGATGGCAGCATAGGTAAACACCTAAACTGCTGTCTCGCACAACAATTTCAAAACTACAACTAAAAGACGAAATGGACATCATCCAGAACCACAGGAAGGCTGGCTGAGTGGAAATTCTACAACTAGAAGGGAAGAGAAAAGCACACTGAGACTCAGAGGAGCTGCAGGAGGCAGAGGTACTGAGACATGCGCGCGGAGAGGAGTGGCAACTGAGTGCGCAGCTGGTTTTCTCAAAGGGGAGGTAGATAAAAGCTCCTGATTGCAATAAACTCCAGTTCTGGGCGAGCCTCTGGGGACCCAGACTCATACAGGGTGAAACTGAACTGTCAGGAAAGAGAAAAGCACACTGAGACTCAGAGGAACTGCAGAAGGCAGAGGTACCGAGGCGCACGTGCGGAGAGGGTGGGCAACTGAGTACGTGGCTGGCTTTCTCAAGCGGGAGGGAGACAAAAGTTCCAACTGCACTGAACTCCAGTTCCAGGCGAGACTATGGGGACCCAGACTCATTCGGGGAGAAAGTAGAATGTCTGGCAGCGGGTGGAACTTAAGGGCGGCTTTCTCTCAGAGGTGCTTGCAGCGATTACCATGGGACACTGAGACATAGGGGCCTATTAGGGCAGGGCTGAAGGGAAACCAAGGCTGTCTGCTCTGCCCTGAGACTCCGCCCCATCCAAGCTGAGCACAGAGGCTTTTGCAAGTTTTGTCTCATAAGGGTGTCTCCAACACAGAAGTTCTCCCAGCGTATACACAGCTGATCCTCACAGCCACTTGGCCTGGAGGTCAATTCCTCCCAGTGATACCAACAACAATCAAGGCTTAACTACAACAAGACTGTGCACACAGCCCACAAAGGGGTTCACCAAGTGTGTCCACCTCAGGTAACTGGGGAGGCTGAGCCACTGGGCCCTATAGGACACCTAGCACACAAAGCCACTCTATCAACTCAGGGAAGCAGCCAAAATGTGGAGACAAAGAAACATCACAAATGAAAGAAATGGAGGAAAGCAAACAACTGGATATAGAGTTCAAAACCATGGTTATAAGGTTTTTCAAGAATTTTCTAGAAAAGGCTGATAAATTTAGCAAGACCCTCGAGGATATGAAAAAGGAACAACTAGAAATTAAGCATACACTGACTGAAATAAAAAATATTATACAGAGATCTAACATCAGACTAGAGGATCGCAAGAATCAAGTCAAAGATTTGAAATACAAAGAAGCAAAAAACACTCAACCGGAAAAAAGAAAAAAGAAAAAAGAATCCAAAAATATGAAGGTAGTGTAAGGAGCCTCTGGGACAACTTCAAGTGAACCAACATCCGAATTAGGGGGTGCCAGAGGAAATGAGAGAGCAAGATACTGAAAACCTATTTGAAGAAATAATGACCGAAAACTTCCCCCACCTGGTGAAAGAAATAGACTTACAAGTCCAGGAAGCGCACAGAACACCAAACAAAAGGAATCCAAAGAGGACCACACCAAGACACATCATAATTAAAATGCCAAAAGCAAAAGACAAAGAAAGAATATTAAAAGCAGCAAGAGAAAAACAGTTTGTTGCCTACAAGGGAGTACCCATACGACTGTCAGCTGATTTCTCAACAGAAACTATGCAGGCCAGATGGGAGTGGCAAGAAATATTCAAAGTGATGAATAGCAAGAACCTACAACCAAGATTACTCTACCCAGCAAAGCTATCATTCAGAATTGAAGGGCAGATAAAGAGCTTCACAGATAAGAAAAAGCTAAAGGAGTTCATCACCGCCAAACCAGTATTATATGAAATGCTGAAAGGTATTCTTTAACAAGAGGAAGAAGAAGAAAAAGGTAAAGATAAAAATTATGAACAACAAATACATATCTATCAACAAGTGAATCTAAAAATCAAGTGAATAAAAAAATCTGATGAACAGAATAAACTGGTGAATATAATAATAGAATCAGGGGCATAGAAAGGGAGTGGACTGACAATTCTCGGGGGGAAAGGGGTGTGGGGGGTGCGGGAAGAGACTGGACAAAAATCGTACACCTATGGATGAGGACAGTGAGGGGGGGGGTAAGGGCAGAGGGTGGGGTGGGAATCGGGTGGAGGGGAGCTATGGGGGGGAAAAAGAGGAACAACTGTAATAATCTGAACAATGAAGATTTATTAAATTAAAAAAAATTGCTTTTATCAAAATATTGCTAACACTGCTTATGCTGCTTAAATGCATAAAAAAAAAATCAAGGCAGCTCCTTAAAGAGTTTCTACCTCTCAGAGAAAGATACAGTACAATGAATAAAGTATTATGAAGAGGAAGAAACAGAAATGTTCTTATTATTATAATGAAGTATTTGCCATGTTGGTGCAAAGCATTTCCTTCCTCAATTCAATTTTTATGAAGCAGACATGTTTTGCATATTACTGACAACTTATTCGAAGATTCTACACAAAACTTCAACAAAGTATATGCACTAAAAGTCAAAAACAGTTCACTTTCTCTTATATACTAAATATATATACTAAATATATATATATATACTGTTAATATACTAAAAACCAATGAATTATGGTATGTGAATTACACCTCAATAAAGATGTTATTAAAAAATTTAACAGTATTGAAAACTTTGATAAGCTTAGCTTCCTAGTCATGACTGGAACTCAAACCACAAAGACTACCTGTATATGTATGTATAATTTTAGAAAAATATTAAAATACACAGCCACATATACTTCCACGAGAGTGGCAACCGTATTATTATACAACCCAAAAGAGAGCTATTGAAAATTCGGTAGCTATATTTATTAACACTTTAAAAATTTAAAAATTAATAAATTAGCCCTCACAACAAGTATAAATCTTTCCAACTTTCTTTTAAATATGTTGGATGAAATCTAATGTGAAGGCCAAAATCTTCATGTAAATATATAGCATTTATAACTCATTCAAATCTTGTAGGAATTGATACTAGGAAAATAATATATTTCAGCCTTTTGGGGGGGTTGTATTTAAGATACAAATTAATGGGAAAAAAGAAAATTCTTCCAGTACTAAATATACAGATTACAAGCCAGGTATAGAATTCAAGCACTAACTGGAACACCCAAATATTCTTCATGCTGCTGAAGAAGTTTAGGTTAAGAGCCAAATCATATAAATCTCTTGATATGTTTTACCTATAGATTCTATCAAATTCCTGGTAAATCAATATAATACCAAGAATGGCTTAGGATGCAGAATTATGACAAAGTATTCAATATTGTTTCATCACATATGACTAAAATGATCACAGTTCTATCAAGTGGATCACTTACCATTGTTCACACCAGATATAAACATTTAAACATTAAGGCAATATATAACAGCTGAATACATATATATGTAAATATACACACATATACAGACATAGATCTTATATGTCCTAGAGCTGAAGTTCATATATTTTGAGGACCACTCACCTCCATCTTTAAGAATCTTAGTAACTATGAATATTTTGTGTCCTCTCCCCAGAAAAATGCACAGATATTATCTAGCATAGAATTTTAAGAGGGTTTGCCCACCATCCAGAAACTCGCTGGTCCAGTCCTGGTTAAGATCCCTATTCTTGCCCTGGCCAGTGTGGATCAGTTGGTTGAGTGTTGTCCTGTGCTCTGAAAGGTCACGGGTTCGATTCCAGGTTGTGGGTTTAATCCCCAGTCAGGGTATGTGCAGCAGGCAACTGATTGATGTTTCTCTCTCACATGGATATTTCTCTCTCTCCCTTCCTCTCTCTAAAATAAATAAAAATATTTTTAAAAATTCCTATTCTACGCCCTAACTGGTTTGGCTCAGTGGCTAGAGCGTCGGCCTGCAGACTGAAGGGTCCTGGGTTCGATTCTGGTCAAGGGCATGTACCTTGGTTGCAGGCATATCCCCATTGGGGGGTGTGCAGGAGGCAGCTGATCGATGTTTCTTTCTCATCGATATTTCTAACTCTCTATCCCTCTCCTTTCCTCTCTGTAAAAAAAACAATAAAATATATATATTTAAAAAAAAGAAAAAAATTCCTATTCTATAGTTTCCAGGATTTTTAATTTCATAGATAATTTATGAATATGTATGTAGGTGTACCATGTGTACATATGTAATATATGCAAACATCACTAAAGCAAGCCCCAAACTTAAAAAGAGGGTTTTTAAAAATGATTATTTAGAAATTTACTGGTTTGATTCATTTATACATTCAACAAATAATCACAGTGGCACTGTGTTTTAAATGGTGATTTGATTTCCAGACTCTCCTAACCAAAGTCTTAGTGTAATTCTTAGCACTGTTATAGTTAATTCTTTTAATACTATCCAAATATAATACTGTTAAATTATTAACCAATTATTACTAACCAATGTATAATTACTAACCAATAATGCATATAAAAACTATAGTAGGAATCTACCTGTTCTATTTATGACTCACAATTCCAGATCACTGGAAATACATCTTTACTTACAGGTGCCTTCCCAAAAGAGAATCTTCTTAGTTCACAAGTAAAAAAAAAAAAAAAAAAAAAAAAAAATCCCAGAAGCAAGTGTCCTCTTTCTCCTATTTAATATCTTAGGTATCCAAGTTACTCACTGTCATGAAAGAGTTGAATGGTTCTTGTGTTCTGAGAGAGAAACCCTTCTCTAACTAGCTGCATAAATAAGCCATTCAAAAATTGAGAAAAAACCTGCAATTTTATTGCCAGCTTTTTTTTTTTTTAATTTATTTTATTGAGTTTTTACAGAGAGGAAGGGAGAGGGACAGAGAGCCAGAAACATCGATGAGAGAGAAACATCGATCCGCTGCCTTCTGCACACCTCCCACTGGGGATGTGCCCGAAACCAAGGTACATGCCCTTGATCGGAATCGAACCTGGGACCCTTCATTCCGCAGGCCGACGCTCTATCCACTGAGCCAAACTCGTTAGGGCACCAGCTCTTATTCTATGTATTAAATTCCTTTCTAAAGAGATGTCAGTTTCTGAAATGCAAAGATTTAGTTGCACAACACTAGCAGTGACAAGTACATGATCACAAGTACATGACAGAGGGAAATAAAGGAAATACCTAAAGTCATTAGGTATTAGGATATATGAATATATTCAGCACTTTCTTAGGCAATATAACAAGAAAAAGTCATTAGTTCTAGGGAATCAAACAGGGTACAGAGAGGAAAGGGAAGGGAGGAGGAAGAGAAAGAGAGAGAGAGATGGAGAGAGGGCGGGAATGTGGAAGAGGGAGAGATATGGGAAGGAGAAGTTGAAATACAAATAAGGCCCAAAAACCCCTCATCTTTCTTACTTGTTGTTTGGAGCTACCCTTAAACTGGTTAGATGGCAAGTAGTGATTGTAAAAGATAGCCTGATACAGTTGAAAGAGCACTGAGAAAAAAGCCAGCATTTACTGAACATTGACCAGACAGTAGATATTCTTTCCTATTTTCTGGTTATTCTTCTTAACAATCCTGTGCAGGGGGGTCCTCAAACTACGGCCCGGGGGCCACATGCGGCCTGCCGAGGACATTTATCCGGCCCGCCGGGTGCCGCTGCCTGTCCTGCTTAGCAGCTGACTCGTCCCGGGCCCGCAGTGCGCATAGGAATTTGTTCATAGTTTTTTTTTAAACTATAGTCCGGCCCTCCAACAGTCTAAGGGACAGTAAACTGGCCCCCTGTTTAAAAAGTTTGAGGACCCCTGGTGTAGAGGGTATAATCATCATCTTACAGATGAGGAAAGCTTAATGATATTAAAAAACTTGCCTTCTAACAAGTGCTAAGCCGGATTTCAAAACCAAGGTACCCCTGTCCATGTTTCTTCCAACACAGACATTCATTCAGTAGCATAGTGTTAGTTCTGTTACTTGTTAGCTATGCGCTCTTGAGTTATTTATTTAAATGTTACCCCTCATATACCTCCTCTGTATTAGAAACAACTTTTAGCTCTAATGATGTTAAAAACCTGTTCTGTGTCTCTAATGGTCCCAAAGATTGTTTTAGTTTACTGTTCACTGTTTTAAACAAAGTTAACTCGTTACTTCACTGGCCATGAAATCACCAACCTCAAAAATAGTAATAATGATCACCCAGGAGCAACTACCCAACAAATTATTTATAGGTAATAATGCATTTCCTCACTGTCCTAACAAATTCATAGACAGAAAGAGCTTAGACCACACAACCCGACACACACCCACACATACACCCACACACTAGATACTGTATTAGTTCCTTAAAATAAGACAAGGAGAGGAAACACAAAAAGAAATGAAGAGCCCTGACCGGTTTGGCTCAGTGGATAGAGCGTCGGCCTGCGGACTGAAGGGTCCCAGGTTCGATTCTGGTCAAGGGCATGTACCTTGGTTGTGGGCACATCCCCAGTAGGGGATGTGCAGGAGGCAGCTGCTCAGTGTTTCTCTCTCCTCGATGTTTCTGACTCTCTATCCCTCTCCCTTCCTCTCTGTGAAAAATCAATAAAATATATTTAAAAAAAAAAAAAAAAGAAATGAAGAAACTGGGGGCAAAGAAACCATTTTTTTTTGGTCTCTAAGTAAAAAAAATAAAAAAAATAAAAATATTCTTAGCTTTCCAGCACCACTTCTCTGCAGCACTTTCTTGCTGTCTGTAAATACTGTGTTATATTTGGGCCCCATTTTTAGACAAAGCATATTTTTAGAAATTTCATCCTGATACAGATCACCAACTGGCAAAATCTCGACAGTCCCATTCTTATTTGGATACCAAGAGAAATGGCTAAAGTCCTATCTAATAAAGAGGGAATATGCAGCCAAAACCGGTTTGGCTCAGTGGATAGAGCGTCAGCCTGCGGACTGAAAGGTCCCAGGTTCGATTCCGGTCAAGGGCATGTAACTTGGTTGCGGGCACATCCCCAGTAGGAGGTGTGCAAGAGGCAGCTGATTGATGTTTCTCTCTCATCGATGTTTCTGACTATCTATCCCTCTTCCTTCCTCTCTGTAAAAAATCAATAAAATATATTTAAAAAAAAAAAAGAGGGAATATGCAAATTGACCATCACACCATCACAAAGATGGCAGCACCCATAGCCACAGGATGGCGGTGCCCAGTCCCCTCAGCCCCACTGGAGTCCCCCAGTACTTTCAGCCTCAGCGGGTGGAGGGGGGGCAGGCACGCGGTACGCCCAGACCTGCCCTCAGCCCCCCAGCCGCCCAGGGCCGCCTGAGGCTCAGGTAACCAGGGCTGGCCGAGGCTTGCGCTGCTGGCAGTGGCAGCAGCAGAGGTGTGATCGCCGGGTCACCTCCCACCCCTGAGGGCTCCCGGACTGTGAGAAGGGGCAGGCTGGGCTGAGGGACGCCCCCCTCCAGTGCATGAATTTTCATGCACCGGGCCTCTAGTAGTAGATAAAAATAATGACAAGTGTGACTGCCTATACAAGATGAAATAGGACCAGAAGACTGAATAAATTCTGGCAGATAGTCAATAGCAGCAATTCATTCAATGGCAATATAACAATGCCTCAGTGTATAGGGTTTAGGTGGGTACACTTTGGTCTCCATGGTAGACTTGTATGTTAATGGTCCTCCTTGGTTTATGCCATTGTGTAGTCCTCTCCAGCACAAACTCTGGGTTTGACCATGTCACTTGCTTTTGCCAAAGGGACATCAACAAATGTGATACAAACAGAGGCTTATTAAGTACCTGTGCTTTTGGGCTTATTACCCTCTTGGAACCCACACGATGTGGAGAGGAAGGCCCAGATAATAGCCAGTACTAGCCTTGAGACATATGAGTCAAATGGTTCAGCCCAGTCAATCTGCACATTATGACCCCCGGTTAGACCAGCAGAAGAATCACCCAGTTCGGCTCCACCCTAGTTGACAAACTACAAGATCATAAGCAAATACATGGTTGCTGTATCAAACCACTAAGTATTGGAGTGGGTTATTACTTAGCAATAGATAACTGATACAGTACCTATGCAAACAGACACCAAAGTGTAATCTTAGGCAAATTTTAAACAGTAGGTTTAACTTAAGAGCTAAATGCCAGCAGAAATTACAATTTAAAGAGCTGGAAAAGAACTATCTTAATCTCAGCCTTATTTTATGAACAAGGCCTAAGAAGCTAAAGTGGCTTAAGGTCATACAACTAATTAGTTGATAGTCATGCCTGGAATTCACATCTCCAATATCCTAGTAAAATTCTCTTATCAAATATCATCCCAAATCCAGGGGAAAGAAAAAAAGTCACCAGTCTACTAAGATAACTGCAGTTTACTTGTTTAAGCCTAGAATCCTCTGAAAATGAAAATAACTCAAAAATTCACATTAGGAAGTAAAATATGTTTTAATTTAAATGTTATTAGGATCTTCATTGGAACTGGAAATACATTCTTGCTTTCTTTCTTTTTAAATTTATCTATTTTGTTCATCATTTTATTTTATTAGATTCCACATATAAGTGAGATCATGTGATACTTGTCTTTCTCTGGCTGACTTATTTCACTTAGCATATTACTCTTCAGGTCCATCCATGCTGTTGCAAATGGTAAGAGTTCCTTCTTTTTTACAGCTGCATAATATTCTTGCATAAAGTTTTTCTTTTGTCTTTTTCTCAGTTTTTAAGAGAAGACACTATATTTCCTTTCTTTGTGTAAAATGGTTCCTAAGTCTCAAGTTTTTAATTAATCCCTAATCAATCTTTTACACTAACTGTTCCTGGCATATAAAATGCCTAATATGAAAATTTATGCCCCATATTTATAACAGTTATTACTTCTGGCAAAGGGATTAGAAGGGGGGGGGGTCAGTGGTCAAAATTAATAAGGATTAGCTCTAATACTATAATTAAATTTTTTTTTACAAAAAAGAAAAATATCCATTACTTATACAATTAAAAACAAAAAACAAGCTCTTAATTATATGTGACAGTACACATTCTCTGATCTCTAGTTCAAATTTCATTTCCAGAAAACACTATAGCACTGTTTAATCTATAATTAGACAACTCAGAGTTATAAAATAATTGAAGGAACTCAATTTCCAGTAACTCAAAATAAAAATAAAAGAAATCACCCAATTTTATGAGCTAATGACAAAAGAAAGTATGTTGAACTACAAAAATGTAAATATTTATAAAGGAAAATAGCAAGACCATTTTCCAACTTTAACAGTGTACATATGGCCCTGGCCAGGTGGCTCATCTGTTTGGAGCACTGTCCCTATACACTAAAGAATTGAGAGTTCAATTCCAGGTCAGGGCACATACATATCTAGGCTTCAGGTTCAATCCTATGTCAGGGCGCATACAGGAGGCAACTGATCAATGTTTCTCTCTCTCTCTCTCTAAAAATTGATAAACATATCCTCAGGTGAGGATTTAAAACAGTATACATATGTACTGTGTTTAATAACAATTCCTATGTGTAAAAGGGAAAAAAATCCCATTAAACATATAAATGTTATCTATTAATAAGAATAAACTTACTTGAAAAAAGTTCTCATACCAAGTTTATGGTTTTCTGATACCAACCCACAAAGAATTGATTTTTACTTAAAATAAAATTAATTTTTACTTTGAAACACACACAAAGGCAACTTTTGAAAATCATAAACTTCAACTAAAGGCCTTTTCAAGAAACACTATATGATAACTATAATGTTATGTATAAACAGACAATGAAAATTACAAATTATTTTAAGACATAGTCTCTAATAATCACCAACAGCCTCATCCTATTCCACCTCTCTCTAGTTGCTGATATTAAATCTCCTTGCTTCCACTGATATTAGTCTCTCTTATCTCTTTCTACCTTCCTAATACACCTTATCAATCTTTACTGAAGCCTCATTTTTCCTGAAACACACTCCTTATCTTCTCCTGGGGAAATTTCATTCATTCCAGCAGAGGCTTCAAGTATCACTTAATACTAATGACTCTCAAATCCACATCACCAGCTCTTTTCTCTAAGCTTCAGATCTGCATTCCAGTCAACCAAAGATGTTTCACCAAGATGTTCCCCAGGTAATACAAATTTAACTTGCTTTAAACCAAAAGCACCTCTCCCCTTCCCATCCCCACTCAAAACAGAGTGCTCCTGCCCTGGCCAGTGTGGTCAGTGGTTAGAGCAGTGGCCTACACATCAAAGAATCATGGGTTCAATTCCCTGTCAAGGGTACATACCTGTGTTGCAGGTTCAAACCCTAATCTTTGTTGGGGTGCATGAGGGAGGCAACCAAATCGATGTGTCTCACATTAATGCTTCTCTCTCTTTCTCCTCCCTCTCTTTTTCTTTTTCTCCCTTTTTCCCTCCCTTCCACTCTCTAAAAAAAAAAAAAATCAATGGAAAAAATATTCTCAGGTGAGGATTAACAAACAAAAAAACAAAAACTGAATGCTCTTACTGGGTTCCTTGTATCAGTTAACTGCAGCTACACTAACAAGACATTTTCAACTCTTTCTCTTCTCACATCCTCCTTGTCCCCTTAGTCCCTAAATTCTATTTGAAGCTACTCCCATGAAGTACATTTCCTCATTTGCATTTCCACTGCCATCACCCTATTCATCTCATTTGGTAACAGCCTTCTGGTTGGTCTCTCTGCCTCTAATCTCTCTCTACTCTAAACTATATAGTATATGTATATGTGTGTGTATATATATATGTATATATATTATATATATTTAAAACATGTGTGTATATATAGCTATATGTAATTACATATAATACTTTATGTAATCAATAGACACTGAGTTTATAGTTTGAAAGTTACTATTGTAGGAAGTTGTGAAACTACAAAAGTATATATGTATATATAGCTATACTAGTATGTAATTTTTAAAAGGTTCCTTATTCTTAAGAGGCTCAACACTACTGTCTATAGAATAAAGTCCAAATTCCTTAGCACAGCTTTTAGGGTCCATCACAACTTTACCCCAATTATTATTCCCAACTTCACCTTCTACCATCCTCCTCTTAGTAATTTATACACTCCAGCAGATACACCACAAACATGATTCAACTTTTCTCCTCTGCTTCTGTCAATCCCTACTACCTTGAAACATCTTCCTACCTAAGTAGTCTGTTAATCTTCCGCCAAACAAAATGAACTGTTCTTCCCTCTATGCCCCCAAATACTTTGTTCATACCTCTAGCACCTATCATAATATATTAGTATTAGAGTACAAGTCTGCCTCTGATAGCCTGAGTCTTATTCATCTTAACATTCCCATCCATTGTATGCCACATGTAAGTGTGTATCAATGTTTATTTAATTGAATTGAGGATGAAGCCTTAGGGGTGATCTATAATTAAGGGTTTGCTAGAGAGAAGAGATTATGCATACAGGAAAAAGAAGTCAGAAGAAAGACAACTAGGAAAACACAATGTCATTAAACTGTTTTTTTCCTTGGCAATCTAAAGAGTCAAATGTGACGGAGGCAGATGAGGATTAAAAAACTGCCTTTTGTGACAGAAAAGTATTGCTATGAATATAGCTGACAAGAGTTAACATATTTAACAAATAAAGATACATAACAATAACTAAAAGATATAACTCGAGCAAAAAAAATGGGTAAAAAATGAGCAACTAATTCATAAAAGAAAAATGGAAGACATAAAAAATTCCTCAAATTCACTAATAATCAGAAAAATACAAGTTAAAAAATTAAATATTATTTTTTTCACCTATCAAATTGTAAAATTTTTTCAATGACAACATCCAGAAGGATGAGGATATGAAATGGTTATGCCCATGCATGTCTGGGAGTAATGTAAATTAATACAACATTTCTGGGACCAATATAAAAACATATATAGAAGAAATCCTAAAAATATTCATACCCTTTGCCTCAGTATTTTCACTTCTAAAAATTTATACTAAAAAAATGGACATGCAAAATGTATGCACAAGGATGTTCACAGCAGCACCATTTAGAGCACCAAAAATCTGGAATCATAGATGTCTACCAACAAAGAAGCTATACATTTCTACACAAAAGATATTACATAACAAATATTTTTAAAACATATTTACTAACACAGGAAAAAGATCATAGCTTGATATTAAATGAAAAAGGAAAAAACTGAACTTAGGATGGAATACAGAATGGGAGGAAATATACAAATTCTTAACTATAGTTATTCCTGTGCAGAGTCATTATTAGTCACTAAGATTATGTAATAGTTTTAAAATTAAGAAAAACTATGTTGTTTTTAAGGTTACTTGATTTTCCCTAAAATGATTTTTGCAAACTTTAAGGAAAAATATAGACCATTTGTTAAAAAGAGTTCAATAGCAAAGCAGAAACAAATGGTGGTTAAGAGGATTAAGTCAAATAAAGTGTAATCATTTAAACTGTAGAAGACTTGAAGATATTTCAAATCAGAAAGGAGAGATGCTGATGATGAAATTCAGGATACTAAAAGGGGAGAGAATAATACATGTAAATTATAGACCTCTACCTGTTACTAAAATACAAAGATACTGGGTACAAAGAGCATGAATGTAACACATATGTACTCCACTGAGGCTCAGACAATTATTTAAGAAATAGAGTTACTGGTCACCAATATAAACAGACAGAAAACATATTATCATATTAGAGTGAATTAATTAGTCTATTAGAAAAACTTCAAAAACAGAAGTTCTTTGGGGGTATCAAATACTGTGATCTTTGTATAAAATATTCTTGAACCATTTAACATAATACGTACTGAACATTTATTAAATGTAAGACACTCTGTGAGCGATAGCCTCTGCTCCATAAATATCCTATTCAACTAGAGAATCTAGATATTAAACAACAAACTGATGAACAAGAGTAATGAGTACTCTGGAAAGGGACCCATCAGGTATAAGGAAATATATGACACAGTGACAAGGAGGGATCAAATTAAAAATCAGATTAACAAATGAACATGAAGACTAGAGAAAAGGATTAGAAATGCTAAGCATATATTATTCTGTTGTTTACAAAACTTTATACTTAGAGAAAGAATGAACATAAAAACCATTGCTGTGATTAAAGATAATTATGAATAGTACTTACCTATACGAAGGTCTCTTTGTAAAACATTCTTATCATAAACATAGAAAGACAAATACTGGAAAGTTCTTGGAATATCAAAGTAAAATTCTTCACTGAAAAATGGGCTAGAGAGAAAAAGGGGAAAGTTCATCATTATAAATTTAAGTGTCCTCAAATAATATTTTCAATAAAATTAAATTACACATTAAAAAAACATAAGAAAAACTTCAAAAGCTCCAAAGTAATTCTCTATGCTAAATTTCAACCAAATACTGTACAAACCAAGTTGAACTCTGAAAGGACCTCAATAGCAAGGTTGAGCTCTGAACACACAGCTTTTCAGGAGTCATGTGAACAGAAGACTCAGTAACTGCCTAGGGTCATGCTCACCTAAAGTGGACACAAATGAGAGCGGAGGACAGTGTCATCATCATCTCAGAAAGAGTAAAGCTACATTAATTACAATAATACGTAACACCTAAAATGGGTGTTATGTAACATGCTACTTCAAAATATATTTTAAAATAGAAAACAAGTTATTTTTTAATCAACTTTACTGAGGTATAAATTACATATAATAAAATTCAAAGTATAAATATTAATGATTTTTGATAAGTTTATAAACTGTGTAGCCTCCATCTCAATTAAGATATGGTAACTATATCCCCGTAGTTTCCTTATGCTCTTCTGCAGTTACCTTACCATACCTGCCACAGGCAACAAGTGATCTGATTTCTATCACTACAGTCTGGTGTAGTTTCATACAAATGAAATCAAATAGTATGTACTCTTGCATCCAGCTTCTTTCACTCAGCTAACGTCTGCAAGATTTTTTCCCATTTTCTGTGTATATCAGCAGTTCATTTGCTGAGTAATATTTCACTTATGAATACCCCACAATCCACTCTCCTTGTGATATCATTTATTTCCAGTTTGGGCTATTAAAAATTAAGCTGCTATTAATATTTTTATACAAGGCTTTTCTTGGATATATGCTTTTCAATTCTTTTGGGTAGGTAACTAAGAATGGAATTGCTGGGTTAAAAGGTAGGTGAAATTTTAATTTATAAAAAATGGTCAAACTGTTTTCCAACATGATTCCCAACCTTTTTACATTCCTACCAGAAATGTGTGCCAGCTTCTGGTTGCTCCATATCATTGTCAACTTTTGCTACTGAAAGTCTTTTTAAAATTAGCTATTCTAGTGAATGTGACATGATAAATTTATACACCTGTATTATCTCTACCCAAATCAAGATATAGAACATTTCTATCTCCCCCAAAAGTTCCCCTCCACACTGTCACAGGAACCAGTGATCTGATTTTTATATTGACACATTATGTTCAAGAATCTATAGTGACAGAAATGGTTTAAAAATAGCATTTCCCTGATAACTAATGATGCTGAATATTTTTTCATGTGCTTGTTGGCCATTTGTCTATCTTTTGGGAAAATCTTTTGGATTTTCTTTCTTTTTTAAATGGGTTGTCCTTTATTTAAAAAATAAATTCTGGATACAAGTCTTTTGTCAGAATATTTTGTCCCAGTTGGGGCTTGCAATTTCATTTTCTTGATAGTGTCTGTTGTAGAGCAAAAGGCTGAGTTTTTTTTATGAAATCCAGTTTATCAATTTTTCTTTTATGATGAGTATTTTTTGCACCCTAAGTAATTATCTTTGCCTGCCCCCAAGTTTCTAAGAGTTTCTCCTATGAAATAGTTTAGTTCTACAAGTGCATTTGAAGAATGCTATTTTGATATTTAAATTATTCTGTGAAGACAGAAATCAGTGTGTCAAGCATTCCTCTTTCTGGAGAGTGTTTGAAGATATTTTGAAAATGTCACCATTAAATGCAATTTCTTTAGGATGTCACAACTTAAAGAGAAGCTGAAATGCAAAGTAAAATGCTCTTTGAGAAGTCATTTCCAAATGTGTCCAGAAAACAGTTGACTGAGCTTTTCAGTTGTTATAATGCCTCATCAACTTTTGTCAATACTTGTTTCACATCAACTGTAACCAAACTAAACTCTTAAAAGTTGGTCTGTCAAAATAATTAGTCTTCTAGTTAGTCTCAACATAGAAATTGATATAAAAACAACTATTAGGCAAAGGCATGGCATGTTCAGGTATTTTTCTCCTTTGTATCATTTTATAAACAATTATAAAATGGAGAATTTCTATTATATATCATACATCCACACTTGAATATTATTTTTAAAACACATTCTAAAACCAAATAAGAACAACGTGAGACTTATTTACCAAGTAATCTGTGTCACTGTATCATCCCAATCTCAACAATACCTATATTTGGTTGGCCACATCTTTATTTTATAAATAAATTAATTAATCAATCAACCCATTTGAAGAAAACTTTTCAACAAGGTTCATAAGAGCAATGACTAGATCATGCATATGACTCTCCTAAGGAAATTCCTGGCGTGGAGAAGAGGAGCCCCAGGCACAAGCGGTACTGCCGGTCCTCAGCTTGTTTATATATCACCTACTTTTAAAAAGGATTTGGCCCTGGCTGGTTTGGCTCAGTGGACAGAGCTTTCAATAAACGCGATTTTTCGCTTTTAACCTGCTTGTCTTGGTCAACTTACTGGTTTCGGTCGGGTTAAGTCTTACATCTCTGATTAAACCTTACATTCCGGACAAAGCCACAGCAGCTGCAAGGGCCGAGAGGTGCAGGAGAGGCCGAGGGGTGTGGGAGAGGCGGGACGGCGGGGCCCCTTTTGCAGAGGTCACGGAGAGGCGCCCACAGCCACCACCACCCCTTTTGCAGAGGCAGCACGGAAGAGACCTTGGCTCAGGCTGGTCCAGCACTGCAGCCCCTTTCGCAGAGGCGGCGTGGGAGAGGCAGTGGCGTGTTCCAGGTCCCAGTGCTGCCTCTTCCGCAGAGGCAGCCACAGAGTCAGCGGCGCTGGCCGGTCCCGGTGCCACGCCTCCGCAGAGGCTGAATGGGTGCGACCTGCTGTGCCTCAACCTCCCACAGCCCCTTCCCCAGCCAGCCTGGCCCCAGATCGCCCCCCTTCCAGTGGGCGGGGCCAGCACCAAGAAGTGAGGGCCGTGGAGGCCGGCAGTGGCAGCAGCAGCAGGGTGATGGGGGCAGTGCCTTCCCATGACTGCCCAGTTGCCTGCCTCAGAGGGAGGCCAGACTGCGGCTTACGGGCCTAAGCCGCAGTAGGACATCCCCTGAGGGCTCCCAGACTGTGAGAGGGGGCAGGCAGGGCTGAGGGACCTCCCCCCAACCCAGTGCACGAATTTGCTGAGGGACCCCCCCAGTGCACTAATTTTCGTGCACCAGGCCTCTAGTATATATCATACCTAATAGACAAACATGTAAATTGACCGTACCTCTGCTACGCCCACAGCCAATCAGAGTGAGTATGCAAATTAACCCAACAAAGATGGAGGTTAATTTGCATACATAGGCGCCCAGCAGCCTGGGTCCCAGGAACTTTCTCAGCACCCAGGTCACTCCGAGGTAGGCCCCCGTGGGTCCTGAGCAACCTGGGAAGGGCCTGAGCCAGGCAATTGGAGGGAGCTGGGGGTCCTCTGTCTAGGCCCCAAGCCCCGGCTAGAGGCTCGGGGCCTGGGAAGGGGTGGAGCTGGGGGTCCCCTGTTCAGGCCAGAGGCTTGGGACCTGGGCAGGGGCGAAGCCCGGTGATCAGCGGAAGCTGTGGGTTCCCAGTCCAGGCCCTAAGACCGGGCCAGAGGCTTGGGCCCTGGGCAGGGGTGGAGCCCGGTGATCGGAGGGAGCTGGGGGTCCCCTGTCCAGGCCCCAAGCCCTGGCCAGAGGCTTGGGGCCTGGGCATGGGCGGAGCCAGACAATCGGGCGATCGGAGGGAGCTGGGGGGCCCCTGCCCAGGCCCCGAGGCTTTCGGCCTTGGCAGGGGTAGAGCTGGCGATGGGAGGGAGTTGGGAGGCCCCTGCCCAGGCCGGGAGGCTTTAGGCCAGTAGTTCTCAACCTTTCTAATGCCGTGACCCTTTAATACAGTTCCTCGTGTTGTGGTGACCCCCAACCATAAAATTATTTTCGTTGCTACTTCTTAACTGTAATTTTGCTACTGTTATGAATCGTAACGTAAATATCTGTGTTTTCCGATGGTCTTAGGCGACCCTGCTAGCAGTTCTCAACCTGTGGGTCGCAACCCACAAGTTGAGAACCACTGTTGTAGAGACTAAGATCATTGGAAAACACAGATATTTACATTACGATTCATTAACGGTAGCAAAATTACAGTTATGAAGTAGCAACAAAAATAATTTTATGGTTGGGGGTCACCACAACATGAGGAACTGTATTAAAGGATCACGGCATTAGAAAGGTTGAGAACCACTGCTTTAGGCCTTGGCAGGGGAGGAGCCAGAGATCAGAGGCGATTGGTGTGAGCTACAGAGGAAATACCTTTTCTGACCGCTCATTGGCTAAGCTCCCTGTTTGCCACTGGTAATATTCTTAGTAACTTGGGTATAAGAATTCAAAAAGGTGATCTAGGGTTTTTCCACCACACTCCTGGAGAAATAAAGGAAGGTCCACTGCTGGAGGGCTAAGAAATATCATATCCTGCCCTAGCCAGTTTGGCTCAGTGGATAATGTCTAGGCTTGCCGACCGCAGGGTCCGGTTCGATTCTGATCAAGGGCAGGCTCCTCCCTGGCTGGGGCCCAGGTCAGGGTTCATGCAGGAGGCAACCAATCAAAGTATTCCGCTCACTTTGATGTTTCTCTCTGTCTTTCCCTTTCTCTTCCACATTCTCTAAAAATCAATGGAAACATATCCTCAGGTGAGGATAAAAAAAAATAAAGAAATGTCATATCCTATGAAAGACACATCTTGAAAATGCCTAAAGAAAGTTGTAATTTTTTCATGGTGAAGGGACTGGAGTCCATGTTGATGAAAACACCTTTGTGGCTGCGGTGACTGGCAGTGGCTGCAGCAGCAGGGTGATGGGGCTGGTGCCTTCCCCTGATCAGCCCGGTGGCCTCAGTAGGACATCCCGAGGGCTCCCAGTATGTGAGAGGGGGCAGGTTGGGCTGAGGTACCCCCCCCCCCCCAGTGCACGAATTTTGTGCACCAGGCCCCTAGTATATAAATAAAAGGATTTGAGTGAGGTAAAGATTTAGGAGCTATAGATTCCATATGTAATTCCCACTTACCTGTCATGAAAACTCTATACACAGACTACCTATAAAAACTCTAATATCCAGAACCCACAAAAGATATAAGTGGTATCTACTGAGTTTTGACTTAACAGCTTATCATAATATGCAAAAGGATAAAAGACACTGAAATGAACACAAGGTGAGCAAGTGTTTAGATTCTTTCACACTATTTCACAAGCAAAAATGCCAGGGGACACCTAGAATTGAAGAATTACTTAGTTTAACTAGTACATAATCTGTACTGAATGACCTAAGATAACCACTGCTAACTTTAAAATATCTTCCAAGTTGCTATGTATCTAGAAAAATAATTTAAGATGGACAAAAATTATTGTTTTACCATTTCATTTTCCTTTACGCAAATATCTGGAAAGGCCAGGGTTAAAAAAAAGTAAGCTAATTTTAGTTGCTCATTTACAATGTTACATATTAGAAATTACCATAAATATTCAAATTATGAACAATTACTAGTTTTATCACTGATTTTTTGTGTGATACAGAATCAGTATACATTAAGTAACAAATTGAGATTTTAATAGTTTCAGGTCCCAATCTTAGTTTTGCTTCTAACTTCCTTTATTATATGCACAAATTATTCAGCCTTTTGGTGACTCAGTTTCATCATTTATAACATACAAATAACAGTAATTCTAATATAACAGAGACAGGTGTTTTATAACTAAAGATGTGTAGTGTATTATTTCAAATCTTTTTGAGTTACTAAAAAGTATCTTCAGCTTTATACAATGTCTTTCTTATGAAGAATTTAATAGACATTCAAAATTATAAATATTGACAATAAAGACATAATGGGGAAAACTTCAGAGAAAAAAAAGGGCAAGTATAAAGGAAAAATATATAAAAATATATATGTGACATACAATTTACCTGACATGATACTCAATATTTCATCCACCACATGTTCATTCCAACAACTCTCACAGGTGCCCTTGTTTTGACTCTTCTGTCTGAACAAGACTGCACCCTTCCAGCTCTGCTCTGCACTGCACTGTCCACAAACACTGTCACAGGGCAGACGTGGCCCACTTCAATTTTATGAGTTAGAATTTACTATGATACTCTCAAAGTGCTATTGCACCTTCAAAGATGAGAAATCTACCTAAGAGTTCATTCCTTTACAATGCCCTACTTAGTTAAGTGACTTGTATAAACTGTAAGAGGTTATTTATTTTTAAGAGAAATAAAATAATGATGTAGTTTGAGAAAAGTTCAAATGAATGGGCAAAATTCAGCCTGGAGAAAGACTGAGGTATATGACAGTTGTTTTAAAAAACTTGAGAGTGTCATGTGAAACTTGTTCTCCTGAAATCCAAGGGACATAATTAAGAACAATTAAGAGAAAGATATACTTTGAGGCAATGAAAAGCCACACGAAAGCAAGCAAGCACTGTGTCTATCTTGTTGTCATGGATAAATTAACGCACAGCTCCCAGCACTTCCTTAGCATATAGTAAATTCTTTTATTAGACATTAATAGACTAAAAATAATAGCTTTCTAAGAGTCTGAATATTTCCAAGACCAGACAGGCTGATTAGGAGGCAGTGAACTCCTTGGTCACTGGTACATGATCAAGCAAATGCCAGGGACCACCTGTCAAAGATATCTGTCAGAAGAAAACAAGCATAAGGCAGTTAGTCTAGCTCAGTGGTCGGCAAACTGCGGCTCGCGAGCCACATGCGGCTGGCGAGCCGCGGTTTGCCGCTCTGTTGACTAATGAGTTTGCCGACCACTGGGATAGGGGGCTTAATCACAAGGAACAACAACAGCCTGTAATTATTGGAATCGAGAGTCTAGGTCAGTGGTCGGCAAACTCATTAGTCAACAGAGCGGCAAACCGCGGCTCACGAGCCGCAGTTTGCCGACCACTGGTAGCTCAATGACTATTAAGGCTCCTTCAAACTCTGAGATTCTGTAATTCCAAAATTAAATTCAGAATGTAAAAGAAAAATAAAAGCTTCATATGAAGAAAGTCTTTTTGATGAAGTGTGAAAAGTGTATACAATTTATTAGTAAATATATCATATGAATTATAATTTACTGATTTTATACAAACCTTAAAGATTTTTCAACAACTTGAGTACGATAAACTTCTTCCTGATCCAAATTTATGGTGCAGAAACAATCTCTCATTTTGTTGGGTCCAAGATAAGGCAGTAAATTTTTTGCTTCACCTGTTGGCATAAAAATTGAAAATGGTGTTAAATATCACTAGCTGCTTCATGCTAAACCTTATATAGTATTAATTCATCCAAAAGAACATATAAGATGTGGCATAGGAAAAAAAATTAATGGTTAGAAAATGATCAACTTGTCAAGGAGTCTGGTGATACTGAGGGAGGAGCTGTGTTTAAAGGGGCGTGTGAGGTCATATTACATCACTGTATCCCTGTTCTGAGAAAGGGGCAATCCCCCAACGTGTGCTGTCCATCCCATCCCACCAGCACCAACTCAAGACCTTGACTCTACAATTAATTCTTCTTTCTTATATCATCAGTAATTTTCGTTTCTAGTAAATTGTTCCCATCAGCACATAAACAAGCTTTGGTATTTCCCAATTTTAAAAAAGCACAAAAAGAAAATCTCCTTTGACTCCATCTCCTCCTTTGTGGTATCATGCCATCTTTAGAGTTCCTTTCACAGCAAAACTTCTTGAAAGCAATTATCTCCAGTCATTCTCTAATTTCTCATCTTCCATTCATTCTTCAACTCTTTCCAATCAGCTTCTAACTTCATGATGACACTGAAACTGCCTCCCATATTGCCAAGACCAACAGTCATTTCTCTGTCCTCCTACCTGATCTGGCAGCACTATCCTATGTAATAAAAGGTTAACATGCAAATAGACTGAACGGCTGAAATGACCAGCAGAAATGACCAGTCGCTATAATGTGCACTGACCACCAGGGGCAGACGTTCAATGCAGGAGCTGCCTCCTGGTGGTCAGTGCGCTCCCACAGGGGAAGCACCACTCAGCCAGAAGCCAGGCTTACAGCTTCCACCTGGCTAGCACAGCGGCAGTGGGGGAACCTCTCCCGCCTCCGGAGCAGCACTAAGGGCTCCCGGAATGAGAGGGCACAGGCCAGGCTGAGGGACCCCTCCTCCTCCCGCCCTGAGTGTATGAATCTCGTGCACCAGGCCTCTAGTTTAAAATAAGTTAAAAAAAATAAGTTAATACTAACATCCATCCTTAAACTGTCCTCTTTTCTTGGCTTCCACAACTCTGGCTTTCCTCCTACATCACGGGCCCTCTCTCCTGACATCTCTCCCTCCTCACCTCTAAATCTTACAATGCTTCAGGGCTCTGTTGTGGACCACCTTCTCTCCTTTCCCAAGCAAACTCCTTTAGCATATGGTATTAATGCTGATGCTTCCCAAATCTACATTTCCAGGTCTGCTACCTTCTTGTCAACACTAGCTATGAATACCCAAGTGCCTCCTTGGATTCTGTAGGTATCTCAAATTTAACAATTCCCAGACCAATCATCTGACTTCCTCCCTTAAAACAGACTCTTCCCCCAGTCTACTATCACCTTCCTCTTTTTCTCACCATCCTCCCCAAACCTCCCACCCACACATCGAGTCCATCAACAAATCCAACAGACCCTCCAAAATAAATCCTAAATCCAACCACTCCTCAATCACCTTCACTGGTTGCACCCTATAATCTACTCTCCTTCAAGCAGCGTGTGTGATCTTTTAAACACATCATTCAGGTCCACCACTCCCCTGCTCCAATACCATTCCATTTCACTTAGAATATAATCCCATTTCTAAATCCCCACTGTCATGGTCTAGACAGCCCTACTGAACTGTCTTCTCCTCTCTGACCTCTTCTCCTCCCACTTTCCCGTGTTCACCTTCTTTCCATTCCTCAGCCATGCCAAGCTTGCTCAAGCTTCGGGCCTCTGCTGGAGTGCTCTAACCCATAGCTGGCTCTTATCCCTCAGGTCTCAGCTCAAATGTCACTTCCTCAGAGAAACCTTCTCTGACTATTGTTACCACATTTTATTTCTCTGTTTCTTTTCATGATAGCATTTATAACTATCTGAAACTCTGTTAATATTACTTAAGTGTCTATTTTCTGGTTCCCTCATTCTTGAGGCCTGAGAATTTGTTGATCCCCAAGGTCTAAAATAGTGACTGCCACCCAGTAAGGAAGACACTTGAGAGAATTTGTTGAATACATATTAAGGAAACCAATACATCTAGTCTGAAGTTCTTGTAAGATGTGCTTGGGCCACAAGGACACACAAAAGTGTGGGTGCTGAAATCAGACACCAAAGTACTAAATTAGAAAAGCATGACAGTTGGCATAAGCCAGTGGTCGGCAAACTCATTAGTCAACGGAGCGGCAAACCGCGGCTCTCGAGCCGCATGTGGCTCGCGAGCCGCAGTTTGCAGACCACTGGCAAAAGGAAAAGAGCTTTGCCCTAACAATCATGAAACCAATGTTCTGTCTTACCTCTGCTACTAAGTGGCTAAATGACTTCAGACAAATCACTGAAGCACAGCTTTCCTGGTGAAAGTTTGGAATAGATAAACTTAAGTCTCTTATTGTTTATCAACTTTAAAATTAAAGGCCATTTAAACCAATATATTTTAAAGAAGTTTATCAGAAAGTTAAGGAGCACCTATGAAAAAAACCTCAATAAACAAATACTTTTAAAAAATTAAAATGAGAAAATCAATGAAAAGGTACCAGTTAGATACTCATTGTTACTAAACTTGTCATTGGGAAATTAGAAAAAAATCAATTTACCACTTAAACGGAATATGTAAAAATACTTATGTTCATCTCAAGTAAGAATCAAGGAATCTAATCTTTTAAGTGACCCTAAAATTGCGTCATATGGGTTGGGCTGTTTCTTAACAGGAAAAAGGATATATATTTTATTTGTATCCATCCATTCTCTTCCTCTAGATGTCCCTCCTCTCAAACAAGGCCCATCTGGAGTTCATCTATCTACTTGTGCTCTCTCTACCCCAGTGGTTGGCAAACTGCGGCTCGCGAGCCGCGGTTTGCCGCTCTGTTGGCTAATGAGTTTGCCGGCCACTGCTCTACCCCACCTCTTCCCTTTCACTCCAGAGCACTTAGCAATTCTGTTTTCATTATTTTCAACCTTCTGTTCCTTTAAGTCTCTGCTTCTTTGATAACTCCCCTCTGTATAATCTGTGTTTTATTTTAAACCAAAATCCAAGTAGGTCACTCTATAGGGCCTGGAATGTAAACAAATTTGGAATTAAATCATAATAGGCATGCTCCATATCTAATGAGAAAACTTGGAACACTAAATCATAGGCCTTGAATATGTTCCTGTTTCATTCACATAAAAGTAAAGTTTAAGAAAACTACACTATTTAATGTACACATTTCCAATGCCCACCTTTTAAAGAGAGAAAATGTAGATTATGTTGTCTGTAGCATCCAATGAACTTGACACTAACAGGTATTTACTTAGAATAAAAACTTAAGTTCTATATAATATATAAAATGCACTCATATCACTTCCTATAAAAGCAGTTATTATACTCTTTGTTCACTAATGTTCAAATAAATTACATTGAAAGTGAATTCATCTAATCAGTGCCTAACTCACCAATCAATCATCCTATATCAGTGGTTGTCAAACTCATTAGTCAACAGAGCGGCAAACCAGTTTGCTGACCACTGTCCTATATAATAAAGAAGTAATATGAAAATTGACTGTCACGCCTTCACAAGATGGCTGCCTACGACCAGGCCAGCAGGGGGGTTAGTGAGGGACAACCAAAGGACTGAACAAGCAGGCTGCATGGGGCGACCAGGTCGGCAGGGGGGTTAGTGAGGGACGACCAAACGACTGAACAAGCAGACTGCGTGGGGCAACAAGGCCGGCAGGGGCGTGGTGAGGGGTGACCAGGCCGGCAGGGAGGTCAGTTGGGGGTGACCAGGCCGGCGGGGGGGGGGGGGGCGGGGGGCAGTTAGGGGTGACCAGGCCAGCAGGGGGAGGTGGTGGAGTCAGGGGCAACCAGGCCAGCAGGGTGCGCAGTTGGGGGCAATTACGTTGGCGGTGGGGGGGGGGGGGGCAATGAGGGGTGACTAGGCCGGCAGGGGAGGGCAACTGGGGGTGACCAGGCCGGCGGGGGGGGGAGGGACAGTTAGGAGCGACCAGGCCAGCAGGGAGGGGGTGACCTGGCTGGCAGGGGGGGCAGTTAGAGGCGATCAGGCCAGCACACAGAGGCAGTGAGGGGCAATTCGGCCGGCAGAGGGGGGCTGTTAGAGGTGACCAGGCGGGCAGGCAGGCGAGCAATTAGGAGCTAGCGGTCCAGGATTGTGAGAGGGATGTCCGACTGCTGGTTTAGGCCCAATCCCTGGGGGATCCCGGATTGGAGAGAGTGCAGGCTGGGCTGAGGGGACCCTCCTGGGCACGAATTTCGTGCACCGGGCCTCTAGTCCTATATAATAAAAGCCTAATATGCAAATTTTCCCCTTGGGCGGTTGTTCGACCACTCGCCATGGTGTGCGCTGACCACCAGGGGGCACTGCAGAACATGGAGGGCATTGGCGACGCGGCGCTGGCAGCAGTGGAGGCACTACTGGCCCCGATGGGCCCCGATGAGAGCGGGACCGCAGTGGAATGGTGGAGCAGTTGAGTGGGCAGCACCAGGCCAAGGTGGGTGCAAGCGAGGGCCTGATCACCCTGCCCATCACCCTGCAGACAGCAACCAGCAGCAGCAGCGGGGCGGCTCCCAGGCACTGAGGGAGCCGGGCAGGGGGCCCGGCCCTGACTGATCGCTCGCAGACAGCGACAGCTGCAGTGGTGGGGGCCGGGGCCGCTGCCCAGCTCCCAGGCACTGAGAGAGCTGGGCATGGGGCCCGACCCCAATAGATCGCCCTGCAGGCGGGATGGTAGAGCAGGTGAGGGGGTGGCGCCAGGCCAAGGCGGGGTGCCAGGTGGGGCTGTGGGGTTGTGAGGCTGGGGGCGCAAGCTGGGGCTGTGAGGCTGGGGGCACTAGCTGAGGCCTGATCTCCGCAGGCCACCCCGAGTGACCCCACCCATGCATGAATTCGTGCACTGGGCCTCTAGTACAAATATGTTGATTAAGCCAGCTATCAAGACTTTAAACTGCAACTCCAAAATATAGTGGTATTTAATTGGCATTTTATAAAAGACATAAATTGAAATAATTAACTGCCACTTTGTAAAAAAAATCATCAAAAGGTTAGAAAATGAAAATAATATTGTACCCATTATATCTCTAAGCAAAAAGAGATTATCTTAATAACACACACTTTACATCAAGCGACACAAAAAGAAAACTGAGGAAAGATTGTACTTGTCTTGCATGTGTATTTGCTTTGGGCCTCACTAGTTCTAGTTAATTATGGTATATAAATAAGCAAGTTCATTAAACCAAAAAACAAAACAAAACAACTACTGCTCCTTAAAAGGCAAGCTTCTTGAAAACTTATTCTATAAACTCTGCTCCTACTCACAGCCTGAACCTGCAATTTGTGGTGTTTCTTAACTAGATCCTTCAAGAACACTAATAATACTAAGTGCTACCAAATCAAATGATTGCTTTTCAGTTCTTACCTTATTTAACCATGCTTCAGTATTTGATAGCACAGATAGCCTCAGTTTAGGGAACCCACTCCTGATTTTCTTTTACTCCCTTGTTCAGGCTTTTCATCTATTACCCATACCTTAAAAGTGAGGCAACTGCCCTGACCGGTTTGGCTCAGTGGATAGAGCATCGGCCTGCAAACTGAAGGGTCCTGGGTTCGATTCCAGTCAAGGGCATGTACCTTGGTTGTGGGCACATCCCCGGTGGCAGGTGTGCAGGAGGCAGCTGATCGATGTTTCTCTCTCATCGATGTTTCTAACTCTCTATCCCTCTCCCTTCCTCTCTGTAAAAATCAATAAAATATATTTTAAAAAAAAAAGTGAGGCAACTTTTGTCATCCATATGCCACTAAATATAGGTGGAACATCAATTTTAGGTATATTAAAAAATGTCACTATAAAAAAATAAAAATATACTAAAAAACAGCTAAAAATTACAGCTTCCCAAGTCTGCAGGCACGTTTTTAATCCTAAAAGAGATAGTAACGCTCTTGGTGGTCCAGCTGCAATGCGACTTTAGAATGCCATTCCTGAAAGTTCAACATAGAATCTGTTTCCACAGTCTTTCCAACAATTCTATAAGCAACTTAAAATATTTTACTAAATCTCTTTCTGCTTAAACTAGCTAGAGTTGATTCTGTAAACTTAATCATAGACTGGTTTCTTTTCTTGCCCTTTATTTCTAAACAAATTAGAAAACTCCATCCTACATTACTAGTCATCAGAGTTTGGGAAATCTTTCAGCTAGATGTGGTTATCTGGACCAAACATGGACTCAGAAATGACAAAGCAATATCTCACTAAAAACTATTTTTATTGTTCTGGTAGATAGTGAGTTGAATAGCACAGCATGATCGAATGGTAAATGTTTCAACCTGGGAAACGGAGACAGATGGATCTTAATTCTCTGTATTGTTGTATCTGTCTCTGGCAAACATTTCTTCATTTCCTACTGTGCCATTTGGATGTGGTTTTTAAAATAGGCTCAATAATACAGTGTCATGTTTCCATGAATCTGGGAGTCTCAACTTTTCAACATTCAAACCATGGGCAACATTTTGGTACCTCCATCTTTTTAAAAAATATTCTTTTTTCTAACTTAAAAGTTTTTATGTATTGATTGATTTGAGAGAGAGGAAAGGACAGAGAGACAGAGATTTGTTGTTCTACTTATTTATGAATTCATTAGTTGATTCCTGTATGTGCCCTGATTGGCGATTGAACCCGCAACCTTGGCATATCAGACCAAATGAGCTATCTGGCCTGGGTAACTCTATCTTATCCTTAAATTTATACACATCATGTTTTAAAGTAATAAGATTAAAGTATTCCAGACATTCAATGTATTGCTGAGATAGGACACTTAAGCAAGACAAATGAAATAATGCATTTGAATGAAAGAAATGTTTTTAGCTTATCCCTCATTTAAAAAATTATGTGCATGCCAGAGTACTGCAATATGCAAAGGCAGATATATGTCTACAAAAGCAGATGTTCTGACCCTACAGCAAATAGTATAGACCTGATTATATTTTCAAATGTCACTATTCCCTTCAACAGTGAATCAAGATCAGGAGGTATATTATTGACAAAACAACTGTTCCTTTATGAAGAAAGGAAGCTGGCTTTCAAGCTCAACATCTTTTATTGTGTAACAACATCCTTTCTTGTTGGATTCATAAATGGTTCTCCTTAAGCTCTTTTCTAGTCTACATTATGACTTACGATATAATTAACTAAATTTAAAAAAAAATTTCCTAAAGCATGGATTTTTAGAGATGAGCAAACTAATCTCCACAGGGCATTTCTTCTCCCTCATAGAGGTACTGCAAGTATGCCAAAAACACCTTCACACTACACATCAGTGGTTTTTTGTCCAACCATGAAATGAAACAGCCTCTTGCCTACTCATGTGATAGTAACTGTTTCTCCGCATCATACATAACTTGCAACATCATATATAGTTTCAATAAAATGCCCTGTTTAGCTTGGCTCCCCATCTGTCAAACTGTTGCCAGTTACCATTTTAATATGTAAACATATATATCACCCCTTGCTCAAAAATCTTTAATGGTGCCACACTACCCACTTTGCAGAATGAAATCTAAAATTCCTTAGTCTGGCATAAAAACCCTTCATAATATGACACCATCTACTACACATTTGGCCTCTTCTACTTACTTAATCTTTACATACACAAGTTATGCTCTAACAGTATTCAACTATATTCTCCCATGCCTCCGTACATCTGCAATGTTATTCTCATGGCATGGAATGCTCTTACCCGTTTCCCCCCAAAAAAAGATGTTTAAGGGCATCCTCATAAAGTCTTCCTTCAATTCCTAGGTAGTCATGTCACTCTTTTATTTCCTCATATGTACTTCTATAATAATCATATTGTATTGCACTTGTTATATTTCATTCAGCAAATATTTATTAAGTGCCTACAACATGCCAGGAACTTTTCTAAATGCTGGGGATATAACAATGAATAAAAATAGATCTCTGCTCACGGAACTGTTGTATAATCTAGACAGGGGAAACAAACATCATAAACTCTTAAACACGTAAATAAATAGTATTTATTGCCATGGAAGAAATAAAGTAGGGTTAAGAGGGTTAGAGAGTACCCAGCCCAGAGGGTAGAGAATGGGAGGAGAGCACTGTTATTTTATACAGGGAATCAGGGAAGGCCTTCCTATTAAGA
Source organism: Plecotus auritus (assembly GCF_963455305.1). Classification (NCBI taxonomy): domain Eukaryota; kingdom Metazoa; phylum Chordata; class Mammalia; order Chiroptera; family Vespertilionidae; genus Plecotus; species Plecotus auritus. The sequence goes on from NC_137773.1 coordinate 144,883,822, forward strand.
CATTTGAGCATATACCTGAAGGAAGTCAATGAAGAACTGAGCCACATGGATATCTGGGGAAAGGGAAGAACAGGCAAAAAGAATAAAATATGTAAAGGCTCTGAGACAGGATAATTTGGCACATTGAAGGAATAGCCAGTATAACTATAAAATAAGCCAAATGGAGAGAGGGAGGAAATGGTTAGAGATGAGGCAGGGGTGGGGAAAGAAGTTAAATAGAACTTACAGGCCAATAGAAAGCCTTTGAGTGAGATGGAAAGCTATTGAAGGATTTTGAACAGAAGAATGGCACCATCTAACTTTTGTTTTAGAAGACTCACTGCAGAAGGGAAAAGGTGGAGGCAGAAGACTACATAGGCTATTGTAATAATCATGATTAGAGATAAGCTGGGTGGGAGGGGCAGTCTTGACATGGAGAGAGGTGGTCAATTGAGTATACATACTGAAGATAGAGCCAACAGGATTTTTGATATTTTGGATGTGGGTGTGAGAGAAAGAGGGGTCAAGGATGACTTCCTGGAGTTTCAGCCTGAGCAGCTGGATGAACAGAGATGCCATTTCCAGAGGGAGGAGCCTCTTGTTGGAGGAGAGGGACAAGAGTTTGTACTGGGGCCCGGCTGGTGTAGCTCAATGGTTGAGCGTCAACCTATGAACCAGGAGGTCCAGGTCAGGGCACATGCCTGGGTTGTAGGCTTGATTTCCAGTAGAGGGCAGCCAATCAATGATTCTCTCTCATCATTGATATTTCTATGTCTCTCTCTTCCTCTCCCTCTCTGAAATTAATAAAAACATATTTTTAAAAAAGAAAGAGTTGCCCTAACTGGTTTGGCTCAGTGGATAGAGCATCGGCCTGCAGACTGAAAGGTCCCAGGTTCGATTCCAGTCAAGGGCAAGTACCTTGGTTGCGGGCACATCTCCAGTAGGGGGTGTGTAGGAGACAGCTGATTGATGTTTCTCTCTCATCGATGTTTCTAACTCTCTATCCTTCTCTCTTCCTCTCTGTAAAAAAATCAATAAAATATATTTTTTTTAAAAAAGAAAGAGTTTGCACATTAAATCTGAGATGTCTATTGGCTATCCAAGTGCAGATGTCAAGAGGGCAAAGTTGGTTGGAGCATTATCCCAATGTGCCAAGGTTGTGGTCACATCAAAGAATCAACCAATGAATACATAAATAAGTGAACCAACAAATCAATGTTTTTTTCTTCTCTCTCTCTCCCCATCCCTCCCCCAATCTGCTCTCTCTCTCTCAAATCAAGCAATTAAAAAAAAAATAGGGCAAAGAAGTCCTGGATGGAGATAAAATTTGAAAATCATCAGGAAGTACATAATATTTATAAAACCATAAGACCAGACAAGATCACAAGGAGATTAAATATGGATAGAAAAGTAAAGAGATTTGAAGATGGAGCCTCAGAGGTTTCCATCATTTTGAGTTAGTAGAGATGAGAAGGAACTGCTATGTGTCTCTTCATTGAATAGTAAACTTCTTAAGGGAAAGGATCAATTCTTAGAACCATGCTTAGCTAGTAATAGATATTGAAATACCTACTAAATAAGTATAAGAGAGTGTGTGTTTAGAACTTTAACATGGGCAAAAAAAGAGTTTATCATATCACAAATTACAAAATTGCATATAAGCTTCCTTTTTTCAGTTGATGTAAGTTGATCTATGTCACTGCTCCAAAGGTTAAAAAAATGTTTTCTGTATACAGTTACCTAAAGCACTATAATAATCTTTAAAATGTTAACAGTTATTATATTGAAAATAAACAAGCAAATCCAGAAATCCACACATCCAAATATTTACTGAGTGTCTACTAATACGCTAGGGATACAACAGTGAGAAAAAAAGACAAAACTGTATCTTTATTGAGCAAACATAAGTGGACAGACAGACAGCAAATAAGATAAACAAGTAAGAACGGTATGTTACTAATAAGGGTTAAGCAGGAATGGACACCACATGAAAGGCAAAGGAAGGGGGAACCAAGGAAACCTCCACTGAAAAGGTAAAATACCTGAAGAAAGAGAGGGGAGACAAGTAAATATTTTCTAGAAAATAGTAGCTTTTAATCATTGTCAAAAAGTAAACAATTTAAACTAAGAAGATAAACACCACTGGGAATCAAAACTGATAACAGATGAACAGAAACGGAAAAATGGCCAACATTCTGTGTACAAGACCAATGATTCTTTGTAAAGGTCGCCAGATAGTAAATACAGATCTACCATATAAATTTTACCTAGGACTAGAGTTTCAAGTATCAGGCTACTGGGTACAGATTCTGGTATATATGCTTCTGGACATGTGTGCTAGTATGCACATATGTGCTTTTGTGTATGTTTGGGGGGAAATATATGCATTCATTTATATCTATAGGTTTGTATGTATGTTTCTGTGTATCCTAGAGAAAGACACTACTGGAATTAGTAAGAAAGGAAGATATTTATCAAGTAGCTGGATACTCCAAGATTAGTGCTACACATTTTCGCAAATATTTCATTAGATCTATACAACAACCTTGTGAGGTATTACCATTCCTTTTTATAAATTTTTAAAAATTATTTTACATATCTGGTAAGGTGATTTGACAAAAATCGAACTCCAAAGCTTAGTCTTTCTATTACTCTTAATGTCTTTCTGAATAGAGAAGTGCTGAGAGGCATAGACAGCTATTCCTTTCTGAAATTACCCTAAGAGATCCTGTACGCCCATGTCTATTCAAAGGATAACTTAAGAACAGGGATAAGAGCCAAGACAGAGCTCAGTAGGATTAAATTAAACCCCAAGAGAAATTGCAAAGGGCCAGAATCCTGGACAAAATAACCGTAAAGACAAAGATTGACATGGGAGGAAAGCTAAATCGTAAAAATAGCTACCCTTTACTGAATAAGTCAATACATATACTACACATAGATTTTTTTTTTAGGGACTTCATATATGTTACTTCACTTAATCTTCTCTATAACTTCTTCCAACTGGTTCCACCCCCCCTCCCCCCGCCCCCTGCCAAAGTAGACACTGAGGATGGAGGGATAATATTACAGAAGTAAGAGGTCTGGAGTTGGAAACAGCAGGAGCACCTTCAAGGAGGCAGTGAATAGTACAAATTGGTTAAAGCATAAAGGGAGCTAAAAGGGGAATGAGAAGGAATAAGATTGTAAAGGAAGGGTGAAATCAAACAGGTCCTGAAATGCCAATCTAAAGAGTTTTAACTGTATTCAGTAAGCAACAAAGGTTACTGAAAGTTTGTGTGGTCAGGACTATGCTTCAGGGAAATCTCTCTGACAGTTTAACTAAAGTAATGTACAGGCAATGGGAGGAAAAGAAAAATGGAAGAGATACTACAGAGATAGAATAACTTGGCTTAAGTGACTCAGGAAATGATGTTCTAATAACAGGAATATCAACTTAAACAGAGGAATGGAACTTTAGATGGGGAAAAGATACAAAAACATGCAAACTTTATTATTTAAATTCACACAACACACACAAAAGAAGTATGAAGCAAATGTATACTTAAAATATAATAGTCTTGGTGTTGACAAGTTTAGAGTACAATTAAAATTTTACTCTAAATTAAATTAGGTAACTGTTTATGCTCTCTAATGCTATATAAAACAAATGTAATATGCAAATGGTTATTACGCCATGAAGCGTGACGACCTACCACATAACGACCAGATCATGGATCAGCAGGAGGGTGGGGCAGCAAGCTACAAGAGGGGGCAGGGCAGCAAGCTATGAGGGAGGGTGGGGGCAGCTACAGGAGGGTGGGGCAGCAGGCAGAGAGCTACTGGAGGGCAGCCGTGAGCTACTGGAGGGCAGCCGTGAGCTACTGGCGCACGAATTCGTGTGCAGGGCTACTAGTTATACATAATCAACACAATCCTAAGTAATGTTAACACATCATAAGGTCTTTCAAATTTTCTTATAAAGTTTAATTGAAATTTTTGCAATAAAAGGGGCACATAATTCTGAAAACATTCAGTATTGGTAAAGCATAGCAAGTTACATGAATTCATTTTGGAGACAGAGATTTGAGTTTCAATATAAGCTTTGTTCTTCATCTTATGTCTTTAATCTCAAACTCTTCTATAAAAAGGGGTAACTATAATGTTATAGGGTTGCTGTGAGCATTAACTGAGGTAAAGCACTTACCACAATGCCTAAACAGAGTGAGCACTCAGTAAATAGTAAGCAGTAGTACCCTTCCTTGGTTAGAGATTCCTAAAAATTAGCATCTGCACACAATTCCCTTTACCCAAGCCATTTAGTCCTAACCAAAGATAATCTATTATTTAATAACTGGATACACCAGAGGAGCTCATTTATTTTTTTAAAATATTAGATTCTTATTTCAGAAGTAATACATTTCTATTTTATGAAATATGTGGAAAAACACCTGGCCTTCCTATAACTCAGGCTCCACATCTCTAAAATGAGGGACTTGAACTATTTTAGAGGACACAAATTGGGGGTTAGGTAGCCAGAGATTTGCTTGGCCTGCATAGTATTAAAAAAAAATGCAGCCAACATCTAGAAATTGGGAGAGTTAATAATACACACACACACACACACACACACACTCTCTCTCTCTCTCTCTCTCTCTCTCTCTCTCTCTCTCTCTTTCTGGTTTCTATCTAATAATAAAAGACCCAGCAACATGGTTTTGAGTAGAAACTGCAAATATGCACCCCTTACTACATCATAACAATACCTATTTCATCATGGAAATAGGTACCATGCAATCATCAAGGTGCCTAAAATCAAGGTAATACCTCAGAGCAAGAACCTGAGTGGGAAAGGACTCTAGGAATCCAACATAATTTAGGTGGTTGGCCTAAACTCAGCGAACAAAGAACTGTTTTATGGCTATAAAACCTGAACAATAAGTACAATTCTTGACAATACATAAAGTTAAAGTTAGAGCATAAGTTATAGCAACTTCTTAAAAATGTCCTACTAGGTAAGATGCAACTCCTCAGTGGGAAAGTCTACAGAACATAGTTAGGGGCCAGTTCTTTCATATATGTCATGTGCACAATAATTACACACTTATCTATATTGCTATTGTATTAATCACCTTTGACTGAAGCTTAGTACAGAACAAGAAGTTAGGGAACCACTGTACATGAAAAGGCAAGTTTCACAAGGTACTGCCAGGAAGCGTCCATGGGTTATACAGATACGTCACCAAGATGCAGGCAGGATCTTCCTGTGGTTTGCCTTGCCCACTTCCTATTTCAGTTTTGAACGTGTGCTGATCCCTAAGCTTCCTACAGCCCCCTTCTCAAATAGCAAACCAAACTCTGAAGCACATATGGTAAGAATCTTTCCTAGGATAGGCCAAAGGTTCCTGTAGCTACATGAAGTTTAGCAAGGCTCCTAAACTGACCAAGAGGGCCTCATAGGGCAAGCAACAAAAGCCAGGTGGTGGCAGAACTAAGGGCTCCATGGACAGGCCATATATGGAATACGGCCGCTATTTCTGGTAACAGCATACAGGGAGCCAAATGGGGACTCATTATGACCTAGTGCTTTTCAAAAAAAAAAAAAAAGTGGTACTTAGATATAAAAAAGGTGTATAAGTGTATGCGTGTCTCTGTGTGTATGTGTGTTCTAGCAAGATAAATCCACATGAAAATAGGCAGAAAGAAGAGTAACATTTTTGTGTGCATGTCAATCCCCAAAACAGTACTAAAGATATAGCATTCCAACATTCTAATTTTATTGACTATCCATTACATTAGACCACAACCAATTTAGGGATAATTGTCAACTTCTTGACAAGAGAAATGTACTCATCAATTCTTTCCAATATACCATCTGATAGGCAACTTGGTAGAGAAAATAATATGGACTTTTGATAACTTAAAGACCTTCTGAAAACCTGGCTCTGTAGCTATAAATCCTGAACAAACAACCTTTCTATCTGCTTCTTCTTCACTAAAAGAGGAATAACAACACTCTTCTTCACAAAATTGGATTAAATGAAACAATTTGCAAAAGTAGCCTAACAGAGTGCCTAGAAAAGAGTAAATACCCAATAAATGTTAGTTCATTTCCTCATCCTAAGAAAATGTTATCTAAAATAAGATTGTCCAAATTAAAGCATTCACACAAATGTTTTAATATTTTAAAGGATCAAGATTATTCTTTTTACTCCATTTCTCTGAAACAAAACATTGGCTTTTTAGTCAACTTTTTGAACACAAATGGTGAAAATAGGCAAAATATCCTATCTAATAAAAGAGTAATATGCAGATTGACCATCACTCCAACACACAAGATGGCTGTCCCATGTGGTCAAAGATCCTGCCCCATGTGGACCCAAGATGGCCACTACAAGATGGCCAGCAGGGGAGGGCAGTTGGGAGAGACCAGGCCTGCAAGGGAGGGCAGTTGGGGGCGATCAAGCCTGCAGGGGAGGGCAGTTAGGGGTGAGCAGGCCGGCAGAGGAGGGAAGTTGGGGGTGACCAGGCCTGCAGGGGAGGGCAGTTGGGGGGGACCAGGCCTGCAGGGGAGGGCAGTTAGGGGTGAGCAGGCCGGCAGAGGAGGGAAGTTGGGGGTGACCAGGCCTGCAGGGGAGGGCAGTTGGGGGGGACCAGGCCTGCAGGGGAGGGCAGTTAGGGGTGATCAGGCCTGCAGGGGAGGGCAGTTAGGGGTGACCAGGCTGGCAGGGGAGCAGTTAGGCATCAATCAGGCTGGCAGGGGAGTGGTTAGGGGGTGATCGGCTGGCAGGCAGAAGTGGTTAGGGGCAATCAGGAAGGCAGGCAGGCGAGCAGTTGGGAGCCAGCAGTCCTGGATTGTGAGAGGGATGTCCGACTGCCCGTTTAGGCCCGATCCCACCAGGATCGGGCCTAAACGGGCAGTCGGACATACCTCAAGGGGTCCCAGATTGGAGAGGGTGCAGGCTGGGCTGAGGGACACCCCCCACCGTGCACAAATTTCATGCACCGGGCCTCTAGTAGAAAATAAAGTTACCCTAAATCTTGACAGAAAAGTTGACTCTATTTCTATGTGCACTCAAAATGTTAGGAAGCTTAACACTTGGTTACCCTTATTTTTACAGATAGTATATTCTTCAACAGTAGAGCAAGAGAGGCTCTCACAGCTTAATATTGTATCAAATTCATTTATACAAATGGTCATTTTTTATAACACAGCTAATACACAAATACACACTATAGAAAATTAAACCATTATAAGTAAGGCTAATTTCCCTTTGTCTACCACTGAGGTAATCAATGTTGTACATCTTTTAAAACCTCTTTCTTGCAGTTCTCATATACATATAGAAAAAACAAAACACATGATACTATACATATGATTCTGACAAATTGCTTTTTTTAACTCAACAATATGTCCAAGTTGTTTCCTTTCATACTATGGATACACCTCATTTTTTTTTTAGCTACTATAGAAGATATTTATGAATATATTATTTAGCTATTTTCTACTGATGGACACTTAAGTTGTCTCTAATTGCTTTATCAACAAGGCAACATTAAACATCTCTGTGTATGCCTCTTCTGCAAATGTACAAGTGTTTCTGTAAGGTAGATATGTAGACATAGAAATGCATAGAGTATATATATTCAAATTTTTAACAGATACTGTCAAAATGCTCTCCAACACTGCTTTACCATTTAAATTGACACAACAGTGAGGAAAGTACCTTGTCCCTAAATCTTCACCAAAAACTGAAATTAACAAAGTTTTGTTTTCACAAACGAGTGACTTTTTAAAATTTGTATTTCCTTGGTTAAATTCTGTTAAATCTTACCAGTATTTTCCTTTGTTTCCTAACCTTTTGTATCTCCTTTTCTGTGAAATGCCTAGTCATATCCTTTATTTTTCTAATGGCCTTTTCCTTTTTAAAGTTTGCATGAACTTTTTATATATCATGGACACTAACAAAGACAGATGCAGTATAGCATAATAGGTTCAGAGTAATAGGATGGACTGTAAAGCCAGCCTGCCCAGTTTGAATAACAGTTACAACACTCACTAACTGTCTGATCGTGGTCAAGTTACTTAGTTTAGCTATTCTGAGCCTCAGTTTCTTCATCTGCAAAATGTGGACAATTACTGTACTTGTAATTACTGTGAGGATTAAATACGTTAATATGCTTAAAGTGTGTTAAAAGTGGCTGGCACAGAATACGTTTTATATGTTTTCTTTTTGTCTGTAGGATTTGCTGCAAATATTTTCTCCCAAGCTATTGTTTATCTTTTAACTCCAGTTTATAAGTCTTCACTTACCTTTCCTTAAACAGTTCTTTCTCCATCTCTATTCTAATATCAGAAATTACATAAGTAGATGAAATCAACAACTGATTGCCCTCATTGAGCTCACAATCAAGTTCTTAAGAATCAAGTTCTCTTTGATTGCAGGCATCAAAGTTTTCCATTAAAAAAAAAGATAACTTTCTTATTGCATAAAGCTTTCCCACAACCAGTAACAATAATAATAAGCCAGTAGAAAAAAGGACAAAAGAAATAAACAGACAAGTTCACAAAAAAATGGAATGGTTCTTAAAAATATGAAGCAAAAAAAATGAAGCGATCCTTGACCTCATTTAGAACAAGTGCAAATTAAAACTACAAACTAGACATTTCTTTTATCTTACAGACTAGTAAAGATCAATTAGTTTTAAAATACACATTATGTGGGTGTAAAGAAATAGGCATTCATACATTGCTGATAGGAGCATAAATTGCTATAGTTTCCAAGAAAAGCAGCTTGGTATTGTCTTTACAAATAAAAATGTACATACCATTCAATTCATCAATTGAATTCATAAAATCTAGGAATTTATCCTACTGACAGGCACATGCACTCATATTAAAAACTAGAGGCCCAGTGCACAAAATTTGTGCATAGTCCAATCATGGGGGGGGGGGGGGGTGTGGTGTGTCCCTCAGCCCAGCCTGCACTCTCTCCAATCTGGGATCCCTCTCACAATCCAGGACTGCTGGCTCCCAACTGCTCACCTGCCTGCCTGCCTGCTTGCCCCTAACTGCTTCTGCCTGCCAGCCCGATCACCCCCTAACCACTCCCCTGCCAGCCTGGTTGACGCCTAACTGCTCCCTTGCTGGCCTGATTGCCCCTAACTACCCTCCCCTGCTGGCCTGGTATCCCTAACTGCCCTCCCCTGCAGGCCTGGTTGCCCCCAACTGCCCTCCCCTGCTGGCCATCTTGTGTCCACATGGGGGCAGCCATCTTGTGTGTTGGAGTAATGGTCAATTTGCATATTACCTCTTTATTATATAGGATGACATACATACAAGGTTCTTTATTTTAGTAATGTTTGTAATAGCAAAGAATAGAGACAACCTAAATGAGTATCATAGGGGACTGGTTAAATCAACTGTGGTATATCCAGGTGATGGAATATTATGCAGCTGTTAAAAATGAGGCAGCTCCGTAGATAGAGAGATGAAACATCTTGAAACTACTATTGTTAAGTATAAAAAAGCAAGCCCTTGCCAGTATGCTCAGTGGTTACAGCACTGGCCCACACACCAAAGGGTCACGAGTTCGATTCCTGGTCAAGAGCACATGCCTGGGTTGCCAGTTCGTTCCCTGCCCCATCGGGGCACATGTGGGAGGCAGCCAGTCAATGTGTCTCTCTCATGCCACACTCTCTGAAAAGCAATGGAGAAAATATCCTCAGACGAGGATTAACCAAAGTGGCGGGGGGGAGAGGAGAAAGATAAAGAAAAGAAGATGCAAACAATGTGTATATTTTGCTATTACTTAAATGGTGTGATACTCATGCATTTAAGCGTGTAAATATTAAATAATCTCTGTAAGGATCACACAAAAAACTGGTAATGCTTGTTTCTGAAAAGGGAATGGTTAGGGGGACAACAGAAATAAGAAAGCTTACTTATCAGTGTATACCCTTTTGTATCTTACAACAAGTATTTGTATTACCTAATCAAATAAGTAAATAAATCTTTTAAAAAATAAATTAAAACCTCCTTGTGATCGCACCAAACTTTCTATTGGTCCCCTTTAAATGGTCATGCACACAGCAGGTTGCTGCCACTCAGGTAATTAGTGGCTAGTCTGTTCAACTGGCAAAAGCAGAGGTTTGCCATCCTAGCTGCCCATTAGCACCGTCTGTGGAAGGTTTTAAACCTACAGATGTCCAGGTACCACCCCAGAAATTCTGATTCAGTAGGTCTGGAGTAGAGCATGGGCATCAGAATTTAAATTCATAGGTGATGCTGATGGGCAGTCAGGACTTAAAACAGCTAAGTTAGAGCATGACACAAACAGGGAAGCATCCAGGCTCAATCTCCACTCAAGTTACAATCATAGTCTGTCTCATCACTAATCCTAACCACTTCACAAAATTCTTAAAAAGGAACAGATGAGAGTGTGTTGATAACACGAAAATCTATTACCACTGGATATATCACTAGATAGGCAGTGCAATCTTCATATATTAAATGCAGTACATCTGCAACATTAGTACTAATGAATTCATCCTATGTAGCATTTTAGAAAGAACTTTGGTAATACTAGTGAACTAGTGTCCACAGGTCATAAACTGTGTGAACTCTCTGATTGTCAACTTTATTTATAAAATGAGGGGACAAAACAAGAGACGTTCTCTATCTTCCAGCCCTAAACTTCTATAATTCTCTAATACAGGGGTCTAAAAAGCACCTATTGCTTAGTTACACTTTAGGATAAACTAGTAAGGAACTTTTTCATTCCATTCACAGCCTAGGTCCAATTCACAGTCCAATGAGCTAGTGCCCTACAACTCAGATATGTATTATGTACTGCTGAATAAAGTAATTAACACTCACAGAAAAAAATATTTTAGGATTCAAACAATCTGATCTAATAAACTTAGATATTTTTTAAATAGTGTATCTTATGCCAAAAAGGCATACTAAATAAATTTAAGCATTAAAGTAAAAGCATCTGACGCACTGTCTTAAAGTAAATGGGTCAAGTTTAAAAGAAATAATCAAAGACTAGGTGCTAAAAGGGATCTTAAAGACCATATCCAAACCTCTCATTTTACAAGAAAATAGGGACTCAGCGAAGTTAAAGAATTTTTCCAAAGTCATTCTGTCATTAATGATATTCTTAGAAACATGCTCTTAATAAAAATTTATCAATTATTATTCACTGATGTGTACTGGTATAACCTTATAAGGTATATTACTTTAGAGATTTTTGATATCTAAAACTAAAAATATATGATAGGAATTTCTTACTATACATAAAAAGTTTCTTAATTTACCTTAATCAATGGCTATACAATAAAACTGTTAGAGCATAAAACTTCATTAATTCATAAAACATGTAATTTAATATTATTATCAAATAATTTCATAGAGAACATTAACTAGGAAATAGGATTAGCATCTATGATTAAAGGATAAAATGATAGTTTTATTTCAGCTAGGTTAGTTCCATAGTCTCTTAGAGTCTATTCAAAGAGTTCTAAGTTAAAAAAAAAACACACAAAACACAAAGAAAATCTATGAACTCATTGAGGTTTACCTCCTGTCTTCCGCAGAGCAAATGATTAGCAGACTGCTCTGTGAACTTTTACAAAGAACCCTTTTCTCTCATTTCTATCCCTCTGAAAGATGGATTCTTCTTTCATTCTAAATAACTCATCTCATTTCAAATTTCTGACAATAATGAATTCTTAGCATGAACCAACTCTTTTTAAATCTTTTCCTCTATTAATTTATTCAGTAACTTATCTCATTTCAAATATCTGATAATAATGAATTCTTAGAATGAATAAACTCTTTTTAATCTCTCCCTCTCAATTGTATTGTATGGTCAATAAAATGTTTTGATTTATATTTTATTACCAAAACACTCTCAAACCTGCCATGACAAATAAAAATATTTAATGGGTAAAGTGTGATTATGAGATTTTTCTTTACTAGACTCAGGACCAATTAGTAACAATAATCATGGATTTGAATATTGTCAGGTAACAATATTCAAATCCACTAATAATGAGCAATCAAAGCATTCAGAAAAATTTAATCCTTTTCCTAATGAGGCAACTTTGGCAACAGTTCAAACCTAAGCTCAGCTGGCACTGTGATTTTGAAAGGGATGAACTTTCTGCCACAGATCATGCAGTTTTCTCTTAATAATACCATCTCTTCTTTTTTGTTTAGTTGTAAAATTTACAAAACACTTTCCTATCTTGTGTCTCAAATCCTCCTCAGGAAAACATAGTGAGAGGCAGGGCATTTTCTAAAGGCCTATTCTGTTCTAGGCACCATGCTGACACTGGGATAGTTTTTTTTTAAAAAATGAGTAAGAATAAATTCTACCTTGGAAGAGCTCACAGTCTAACAAAAATAATTTTTATGAAATGTGCTAAATAATAAGGAAATGGACAAGGAATTTTTATTCCTCTGCAATACAGTCTTAATACCTTCTCTCCAGGGACAGGGGTCTGACAGTACCCCAAAGAAGAGACATGACATGGAGGAGGCTTTTGAAGGATGAGCAGTTCTCAGACATAAATATATGGGGTGGAAAAAAGGAGGAAAACACTCCCAGGCAGAGGGAACAACATGTACATGAAGCATTATTCCCATTTTAAAGATGAGGAAGATAAGCTCAAACGTGAGCTGCCTAAAGTCGTCACATGAATAATAATTAACAATGTAGAAATAGAATACAGGTCTCTTCTGATTTTAATCAGCTTTGCACACCAGTAATGCCAGGGCATGTTGGATAAGAACATCAAATAAATATTAATTTTTATCTCCTACTTTACTCCTTCTCGAGAATCTGTCCCAGATTCTGGGGGAATAGGATTTAATTCTCAAATCAATCCTGTGAGATAGAGATGTTTTTACTATCCCCATTTTACACATGAGAATACAGAGGTACACAGAGATTAACAATAGTTGGGAATTAAGTGACTAACCTGACCAAATATCCGTCTATATACTCCAGCATACGCTACAGATCCTTCTTGGCCAAATAGCCTAGGACTAAGTCACTCTTCATCTGAAGATGATGTCCGGGAAACCAAATAAATTCTGGGACACAGCATGTTCCCAAATTTGATACCATACAACACGTTTCAATGTTCACACAAATCCTCAAATTTGGCTCCCTGATAAATCTGGTCTCTCTTGAGCAGGTAAACCCATGAATGAGGTGACATGGGCTCTTTCAGGCAAGTTTTACAATCCAATTTAATTAGACAAGAACAAACTTAACAAAAAGCAGTAAACAAAAAGAAGGACAACGTAAAATAACAGCACAAAGCCTGAAAGTATAAAGGAGAAAGCCTCAATTCCCTTCTTTTGCTTGTGTGTGGATTTGTGTTCTTTTTGGGAGCAATGAAAATTGCTTCCTCTGCACTAGCATACCTGCCACTCACTGCACAGGAGTTCAGACCAAAGGATGGAGTCTGAAGTAACCCTTAATTTCTTTCAAGGGTTCACATGACAACTGTAGGACATCCAACAACCAAACCTGCCTCTTGAATATTAACCAAGCAGACCATTTGGAACGGCCATGGTTTCCTAGGGCACTAAAAGGACCTCAGGGAATTTGGGATCAGCCTGTAAGACAAAATATTGTCAGCAACACTGGATTTGCTAATGTTGATCATTTGAAACTGACACCACAAAATGGTTTTTCCATCCGTCAACCGAGTATTTCACCTTGTAAAGTATATGGGAAAATTAATTAATAAATACTGGAATGAAACCCCTAGAAAAGGCTATGGACTGTTAGCTCTAGAACTACACACACACACACACACACACACACATACACACACACACACACACACACACACACACCCAACTCACTTTTTGGCTGATATAATTTGGAGTTGAAGGGTCCTACCCCAGTTTAGGAAAAAGGACATTTCCTCTCAGGCTCCCCTTTCAGCCTTATGGGCCTCTAATTCTCCAGATCAGACTCTCAATCAGCAGTCTGGAATCTGCCAGCACATCTCCAGGCTAGTGGACACTATCAGGCTTTCCTCCAAGCCCCCAGTATGATGAAAAGGGAAGCTGACATGATTCCCCAAGCTGCTTAATATCTTCAGGGTCACAAGCACCCTCATCCCATTTCTGTGACTTTAGCACTTGCTAGTGACTCTTCCATCTCCCAACCCCCACCATGCAAAACCCACATGTTAGTTTCAGGGAAACAGAAAACAGCATCTCTTTCACAGTGTTCTGAAGGTCAACCAACTCTGAATTACACCAGCTAAAAGGAGGGCCAAGAAATGGCGAGGGAGGTGGGGGGGAAACTTCATATATGTGTCCTGATACATTTTTTTTTTTCTATGAAGCAGACACTCTGTGATCTGAGCTATAAACTCAGCAATTAAGAAAAGCAAGAAACTGACTAACAGAATACTTTGACTACGTGCGGTTAAAGCAGTAATATTTCTAGCAATTGGATGATCAATCTTCACGTCTGGGTAGTGGGGTTGCTCTATAGAAACAAATTTGTGGTTTTTTATTTGTTGGCCCAAGTACACTTACAGTGGTATCTCTTACTGTGATATCTTTGCCATGGAGCGGAGCAGGTGAAAGTACGGGGCAGGTAAGTTCTGGAAAGAGCCCAACCCTCAATTCCATGATATAACCTGCAGCCATGTAAATCAGGGAGGCTCCAATGAAGAATGCCTAGCACCAAGTGACAATAAAATGTAAAGGAGTGAAAAAACTGGGAAAATTAGATAGAGGGGGAAACTCTGGCCCACTTATGGTTTCCCCAAATATTAAATTATAAGAGTTTATACTCTAGAAGGTAACTTCAATTTGGAGAAGTTAGATATAGACAAGATCTACTTTTCTGGTGTAATTTTCCAGGTTTTAAAAACTGTACTTCTGAGAATAAAAAGGTAGAAAAGTTTAACATATCTGCCTCTGAGGTTTAATAAAATCAGAAATACTTGCAACGGTAGAGCAACTTGAAAAGAGGAAAGTGGGAGAATCCAAGCTCAATTAATACTACCACTTATTCAGAAAGAGGAAAAATTTGCATCCTGTATAGGAAAGAGCATTGTTTGCCATTTTAATGTAATTTGATTTCCTTCATACAAAGTAACTAGTACTCCTCATAACTCAGGGTTATTTCCATGAAGCACGTTGCATTTGAGAATACGGAATAAAGAAAATGTGACATGTGACAAAGGCAAAAATAAGTTTTATTGATATAAATTACAAATAGAAAAAAAAGTGTTTCCTCTGCATACAATACTGTGAAAAAAAAAAAAAAGGCAATCTGACGCCAAAGGGTTGTTTTATTTCCAAAATCAACGTCCAAATGACTGGACTCAATAGTCTGTGCATGGTAATGCTCAGAGCCTCTAAGCAAAAATTTTGTATTAAGTCAACTCGCATGGCTCGTTCACAGAAGTAATTAAATGCATGAGAAGGAAATGAATTAAGTGGGTTAAGTGCTGGCTGGATGAGTGTGTTTTGAGACCTGCTCACAGGAAGCCACTACATCCTGCCCGAATTCACTGTCAGTCACGCTGTCTCTCGATTCAAGTCCCCGCCGCAGCGAGTCGGGGCGAGTACAGGTGTCCGGCCGAGCCCCTCCCCGGTGCGGCGGCCCCCGGAGCCCCGCGGCGGCCTGTTTCCTCCAGGTCAGGGCGCCTTTTTCAACCTCGCCCAGGCTCGGGAGCCCAGGAAACAGGCAGCCCCCTCCCCTCGGGCCAACCCCACTTCCCCGCCCTCCTCCCCCCGCCTCCGGCCGCGCCTCCCGGTAATTACCGCTCGGCTCCCACCTCCGGGCAGCTCCCAGGCGCCCGCACCGCCCGCAGGCCTGCGTCTCAGGGAGGCCGGAAGCGCCTCACGCCCCCGGCCCGCGCCCCCGGCCGCGCCCCGAGCTGGGGCGTCCCCACGCCCAGGCCGCGCCCCCAGGCCGAGCCCCTCACGCGGGCGCTGCCCAGGCACCCCCTCCCGGACGAATTCCCGGCTCCACTCCCTCCGGACAGGGCAGCCTAGCCCACGCTGCCCCGTCCGGGCGCCGCCTCCCCCAACACACCCCGCTTCCAGCCTCCCCCGCGCCCGCCCTCCCCGCGCGTCTCGCCCGGGCCCCCTCCCGGTCCCGCGACCCCGGCGCGGCGCGGCGCCAGCACCTCTGCGCGCCCGCCGCCCCCTCAGCCCCGCGGCCGCCGCCGCCGCTGGGCGGGTCCCGTCAGCCCAGCCCCCGCTTACAGATCTTGCCCCGCAGACTCTGCAGCACTCGGACCTCGCGATTGTCCTCGTCCCCAGCCTCGGGCTCTGCCGTCGCAGTCGCCGCCGGCGCCTCAGAAGCCGCCGCCGCAGCATCAGGCGCCGCCGCCGCCATGGTGCTGCCCGGCCCGTGCCGCAGCCCCGCCGCCTGCGTAGCCGGCGAGGCGGAGCCCAGCGGCCGAGTGAGGGCGCCGCGCGCCTGGCCCCGCCCCCCGGCCTCGGCCTCGGCCGCTCGCCCCGCCCCCGCCCCGCCCCGTGCGGCCCCGCCCCGCCCCACCCGGTCAGCACAGTCCTACCCCGAGCCCGGCCGCCGCCCCCGCGGGAACTGCACTCCTGGCTTTCCTGCTCTTTGCCCCATAAAAGCCGAGGCGCTAGCCAAGTGTGGCTCCCAAGTCCTGGCTGTGAGCAGCCTTGAAACCCACTTAGAGAGAACGCCGGCCCTCCCGAAACCCCCAAGTCCTCCTGGGAAGTACGCTCTGCACCGGCGGACTTCCCTCTCCTAACTGCCTGTGGAATAGGATGGAATTAGTTCGGTGGACCTCAAAACCCCCATATTCAAAAGGAGCAAGAGGTGCATTAGAGATTCCCTCAATAATATCCGTAGGTCCCCCCACCCCCTAGCCACACACTACACACGCATCCTTATTTTTAAGTAAAACTACTGCTTTGCAAAAGCTGGTGCAAAAAAGGACCATAGTCCCCAGTTACCACATGAGTACAGTGCCTGACACCCACCCGCAGAGAAATTCTGAAGCCTTTATCACCACTCGTATTTTGGAAACAGAACGAAGAAGGGTTGGGTTTCTCCGCCCCCCTCCAAAACCTCCCCCACAAGTGGGTGGGCTTGTTAAAAAGTTGATTGACACTAGGAAATTTGTCAATCTTTGACTAGTTGTTAGCTTTATTTCAAGGGAACTCTATACAGTGAGTAAATTGCATGAATAATACCCTGGTATGTGATGAGGAAGATGATTTCCTGGTCTTGAGGTTGTGCCCTGCATTGCCCTAAGAAGGAAGAAACTGTGACTTAACCGGGCAAGGTATTTGTTTTCCCGGGCAACAATAGGAAGCAGTCAGTCTGTCAACAAATATTTTTTGAGAGGCAGACAGTGATAGCCTTGGAGACTGCACAACGGTCAAGGTGAAGAGAGTCCCCGCCTTCCAGCAGCTCAGTCTATGGGGAGACAGAAAGGGACAGAGGCACTGGGAGAGATGAGGAAACTGGGGGGCCTTCCTGGGAAATGCCCTGCAGAGTGAACTGAAAACAAACCAGGAGAGGCAGAAACGTGACAAGGAGGAGAAGAAGCCACTGTGCAGAGGCTAGACAGCCTGAGAGACTCGCCTCTCCTATGTGTCTGTCGCTGAGGAGTGACACTTCCACGTTTGGGTGTGTTGCTGGTGATCTCTATATGGGTTTTACACATTTTGGAGAAAGTCAACTTACCTCCTCTTATGTGGGTGTTTTGCTGTCATTTCAAACAAGAAGTCCAAAACTTGATTTCTTATTTTTCTTTCCAAGGCTGAGCTCACAGCCATATTCTGTTATCTGGGCTAAAAACTTGGACTGTTTTTTTAATCCCTTGTCACCATATGTTTTCAGTTGCCACATCCTTCTGACTCTGCCAAAATCTCTTCTCTCCCTTCCCTTCCTTCCCATTCCGTCATTGTCCTTGTTAAAATTCTCACCATTTGTATAGTACCGACATGTTACAGTGTTTGTTTTTGTTGTTTTTAAAAAGACATGAGCTTATGAGACAGGCCGACTTGGGTTGGAGCCTAATTCTACCACTTTTATATGTCCAACATTTGGGCAAGTTACTCCGCCTTTCTGAACCTGATTTTTAACAGTAAAATGGGAATGCTATTCTTACTCTCCCTTCTCCAAAGCGTTGTTCTGAGCATTAAATAACGATGGATTGTATGTGTGTGGAGCATCTGATGGAATGCTGGGCATGTAGTAGGATTAACTCAGTCAACACCGCCTCATGCTCCTTTCTAAGAGGTCTCCCATCCTCCTACACACCACTTAAGTTAATCTTCCTAAAACAAAAATTGGAGCTTGACATTTGTCAGCTCAAGAAAACGTCAATGGCTTGATTCATCCCTGCAGCCAGCCAGTCAGCTCCACTGCAGGTCATGAAGAGTGCTAGAAATGACAGCGGAGGAAAGTTAAAGTCCCTCAGGCATGTGTCCTGTGTCGGAAATGGACTCAGCCTACCTAACTCCTCTTACCACCAGCCACACTGAGTCACTTTTCTCTCGGGCCTGATTGTTAGTGTCCACCACCTTCTTCCTGCCTGGCCAAATGCTGCCTCAGCCATCTGTCTCCTTCTCTCCTAGACAGAGGTTCTTCTCTGTACCTTTCTGTGGCCCTGAGCACTTTCCACGTGGTATTATGTACCTGTGTACTTGTTTATCTCTTCTCCTAGCTTCGTGTTTTTAACTCCCTCAAAAAATATCTGTTGAATAAGTGGATCCAATCATAGTCGCTCATCTATTTCCTCCACTCGGCAGACTTGAAGTTTTCCTGCTTTGAAAATTCTGATTTGTATTTATTATTCATTATCATACCTGTCCAAATGGTTAAAATGGGAAACTTTAACAATATTCTGTAATTTGAAATTAAAAGCTAGTTTTTAAAGTTTTGTTCCCTTCTTTAAAATACCGATATCTATACCAGATTCTCTTAATTTCTCTTCCTTTTCACTATTTTAACCCTAAGTCCATAGCTCTATTAAGAAATTGTCGCCCTAACCGGTTTGGCTCAGTGGATAGAGCCTCGACCTGCAGACTGAAGGGTCTCAGGTTCGATTCCAGTCAAGGGCATGTACCTTGGTTGCGGGCACATCCCCAGTAGGGGGTGTGCAGGAGGCAGCTGATTGATGTTTCTAACTCTCTATCCCTCTCCCTTCCTCTCTGTAAAAAATCAATAAAATATGTATTTTAAAAAAAGAAATTGTCACTAGAGATATGAAAACAATTTTACATGAAGTGCATCCTCCACTTTTTTTTCTCTCAAGCAGCCTTCCTATTGCACATTTCAGAATTATCATACTGTTTCACTAAAACCCATTTTTCTTCATCTAAAATGATTTGTAATTACTCTGACTTTGAATAGACATTTAAGGACATTATCATTCTTCTACTGAAACTGGGCTGATTGCAGAGGTCTTTAGCAGAGTCAGTGTTTCCTTCATGTAAAATATTTGGGAAATAAAATTTTATAGAGACTAATGATACTCACAGTACAATCACAAGAAGGCTGTTACACCTCCCTCCCTTTATTGCCCTTGCATTGTGTTTTAAACTCATCTAGAGTTCCTCTCATTTCTTCACAATGTTTAGCAACTGGAACAATATTGCATCATGCACAAACTTGCACTTCACTTCCTTCCTCAAATTATTAATGAATGTATTTAAAGGCCATCTCTCCTAACTCTACCCCCGCTGCTCTGATGAGCAACCATTCACTACTTGTGTCCTTTCCTCTTTCTTCACCAGTGTTTAACCCATTCAGTCATTTTCACCCATTGCTTGCTTCATGGTGCCTGAGGTGGGAAAACTGCTTCCCTCCCGTAGTAAGACGATGTCCTACAGCTAGAAACTAATCCCAGAACTTGGCGTTGCACGGCATTGTTTTGAATCAGCACCCTTCAACTCTAACACGGCAATAAAAGGGGCATCGCTTGGTCCTGAGTTATTTATTACCTTCCTTCTGGCGAGTCAGGAGAAGAAAAATGTGCTTGCTTTCTGGTATTTGAATGCAGATCATTCTCCTAGGGCTGTCCACTCATGAGGCAGAACTACTTCCAGGGGCCTGTGGGAAGGCAAGTTTTCTTGGTCATTGATGGCACAATTTCCCCAATCACCTCATCAGAGTACCATTGGCATATTAAGCATTATTCATTCAATTACATTGTACAAACAACCTCTAAACCAATCAGCATTTTTTGTTTTGATCATGTTGCAGTGGTGGAAGGTGAGGTCCGAACTTAAAAACTCAGAATATTTTTGCAGAATATTCAAAATGTACTTTTAACATTTTACCTTAAGAGCAAACCTGGCCATAACAAGGATGTGGGCCCCCCCCCCCCCCAAAAAAAATATATGGGCAAGTTTTTATCCTAAAGCTCCTAGTTCCTCCATTAAAAACATTTTAAGATTTGCTCGTTGCCTGAGGAAGACACTGAAGGCCTGAGTGTTAGAACTGGGACAGTCGATGATGGAAGGCCAGTCTGACTCCAGCTGTTTCTCAGCCTCCCTGTTTTTGAACTGGATGGCGTACCCACTCCACCTCCACTGCACTCCTCTAGTCATTTTAAACTGGTAAAACCATGGCTCTGAAGAGAAAACGGGAAAGTTGGGCAAAGATGCCCTTGTTTCACCTGCTGCTCTGTACTCAAGGAATTTCTCTGTTTGGGCAGGTTTGTCCATCACCATGAAACCTAGGGAAATGTTCCATCCAGTTGGTGAGAACCAGACCATGGCCCAGCTGATTTTCATAATGTAAAGACATAGCTAAGGTCTCCTGAGTTGGAGAACCCTATCACTCACCTGGTGGACACACATTTGAATCTGCACCTCCAGCCAAGGAGGGTGGGGCTGGAGACCAGCGGGCTACACTCACGGTAGGTTAGAAACCAACGTGTCACCTCTCAGTCCTCTTCTCAGCACCATGGGAGGACAGTGGAAGGGTGGTTGGGTAGACAATGCCCTTGTGTTTTTCCAAACCCAAAGGATGGAGAAAGGAGACTTGAGTGGAACTAGAAAGAAACTGGCTACAGAGCTGGCCCAAAGCCCCCTTTCACAGTAAAACCCAGGGTGGGGAAAACATCAGTAAGGAGAGATTCAACAGTGCAAGCCCAAGGGGAACTTCTCTGAGAGTATCTCCGTGCTCTGGCAAAGCACGGGGACGAATAATGCCATGAACGAATAGTGCCATGTACTCTGTGTCGGACTCTTTATGTGGACCTGTGTGTGGTTGATATCATGACTGTTTATTGTTGTTTCTGCTGTTGTTGCAATTCCTATTTTAGAGATGATGTCTCTGAGCGCAGAAGGGTGAGGAGACTTGCGCGGGTCAGGCAGCTAGGAAGTAGGACATCTGGGATTGGACCTGATGTGGTCCCGCTTCAGGGCACACACCCAGTCACGCTACTCCAGCACCATCCTAGGAAGAGCCATCTCCCACTTGGCAGTTTTTCCAGTGTTGAGGGTTTGGGTGAGTCCAATTCTTAGAGGAAGTCATTCCTGAGGGTGAGAGAAACTTCTGAGCAGCTTCCATGGCATTTTGAAGGTGAAAAGGCTGGTTGTGGGGTTAGTCCCAAAGGGGAAAAGCTGGCTCCAGAAGAGAATCATAGGGGAATCTTATTTGAGCCAAGAAGGGCACAGGTTGCTCCTAGAGACACAAAGGAGCCCATGAGGAAGGGACTGGATCAGCAGGGCCGTTTGGAGGAGGAGGAGGAGAAGCCAGCAATTCCTGTACTAGTCATTTTATGGCATAAGCAGAATTCTGTGGGTACAAACCATTTTATTTCCCCCTCCATTTCCTTTTCCCCTGCTCTGGGACTCAACTTCTCTCCTGCCCTCGGTGAAGGGTATACAGGACTCTCATGTCAGTAAAGTGTCCACTGCAGAATAATAATCAAAACTTCTTATTTCAAAGTAAAAGTGTCTCCTCTTCTCTGATTCAGATGTGACCCAGGCACAAAAGAGAAACATGTATGATTCTACTAATATGAGGTTCCTAGAGTAGTCACAATCCTAGAGACAGAAATAGAATGGTAGTTGTCAGGGGCTGAGCAAGGAGAGGACTGAAGAGTTACAGTTTGATCGGTACAGAGTTTCAGTTTTGCAAGATGAAAGGCGTTCTGGAAATGGATGGTGGTAATGGTTGCACAACAGTATGAATGTAGTTAATGCCTCTGAATGGTACACTTAAAAATGGCTCAGAAGGTCACTTTTATGTTATGTATATTTTACCACAATAAAACTTGAGGGGAAAAATGTCCTTAGATACACAGTCCAAGGGATGATTAATTCATCAACTCAATGATGGCAAGGGTCTGGGTTATCTTCTATGCAATTCTTTTGGCTTTGGCCTCATGGTCACAAGATGACTGCTGAAGCTCTAAACATCTTCACATCCAATGGCAGGAAGGAGCATTTCCTCTCTCTCTCTCTTTTTTTTAAATCTTGGAGGAGAACCCTTCCCAGATAGTTTTTTTCTGGAAGTCACCTCCCTCTCCCCACCATGCTCCTTCCCACCCTGTCCAGGTATATTTTCCTTAAATCTCACTCATAATCATCACGAATGTATAATTTGTCTTAGCCTGACCAATAGTCCCTGGATCTGCCCCTAGCTGGTTTGGCTCAGTGGATAGAGCGTCAGGCCTGTGGATGGAAGGGTCCTGGGCTCGATTCTGGTCAAGGTCACCTGCTTGGGTTGCGGGCTTGATCCCCAGTAGGGGGCATGCAGGAGAACATAGTCCCTGGACCTGGAGATGGACTCTCGTTCCAAAAGTGCAATGCTGTCTGAGACCTGAGAGCTAAACCAAACCAATGTTCTCCTGGGAACGAAAGGAAACCCATAGCCATAGAGGAGGCAGCCAACTCTGACCACCATACAACTTACATTTCAATAATAAGTTCAACTGAAAATATTTCAATATGTGTAATACCCAAGATTTACCTCCTGGTTTGCCCCATAGAATTGGCCTCTTCTTCCTTTGTGCCACTATAGTACACTGTGCATACAGTCACTGGAATCCTCATAACACACTTACCATTCCTATTTGTTTGCCGGTATGTAAGATTCTCAAAGACTGGACAATATTTTATTTGTCTTTGCCTTTCTGAGGCATATCCTATCTAATAAAAGAGTAATATGCAAATTGACCATCACTCCAACACACAAGATGGCTGCCCCCATGTGGTCAAAGATGGCTGCCCCCATGTGGACACAAGATAGCCACCACAAGATGGCCAGCAGGGGAGGGCAGTTGGGAGGGACCAGGCCTGCAAGGGAGGGCAGTTGGGGGTGATCAAGCCTGCAGGGGAGGGCAGTTAGGGGCAATCAGGCTGGCAGTGGAGTGGCTAGGGGGTGATCAGGCTGGCAGACAGAAGCGGTTAGGGGCAATCAGGAAGGCAGGCAGGTGAGCAGTTGGGAGCCAGCAGTCTTGGATTGTGAGAGGGATGTCTGACTGCGCGTTTAGGCCCAGTTCTACCGGGATCGGGCCTAAACGGGCAGTCAGACATCCCTTGAGGGGTCCCAGATTGGAGAGGGTGCAGGCTGGGCTGAAGGAAACCTCCCCCCTCACCCCCCATGCATGAATTTCATGCACTGGGCCTCTAGTAAAACATAAAAAAACACAGAAGGCACTTATAAATGTTTGATGAGTGATGAATGAATGAATGAATGAGCAAATGAATGGAATGGCCTGTTTCAGGGAAGCTGCTAATAAATGAACTCAGCATTCTGAATTTAAAACCCACAAGGGAAACCAGAGCAGACCACATAACCATGTTGGGCTGAGCCTGGGCTTTGCAGGAAGCTTAGGTGCAGAGAAAAGGCATCACCTCAGAAGTCAGATGAGGAAGGAGAAAGGGAAGGAGGCAGGGTTTGGGGTTTGCAATCCTTCCTTTGGGCTGGGCTGTGTATGTCATAAGAAGCTCATTTTTGGCAGAGACACCAAGGAGAGAGAAGCTCACAGGTCATGAACTATTGTCTAGTGGTGGGCTAGATCTAAACATCTTCCATGTTGTGTGGGTTGTTGTGGAAGTTGGAAAAACATATTTCAAAGTAGGAAGTTGTTTTCATACTTGTTATTATGATTGAATCTCCAGGCAACCATATCAGCCGGTGGCTACACGTGAAACCTTGCTAACATCATTCACCCAAAGTTCCTGATCTTGCCTCTGATGTCCACTTGCCTGAATAATTCAATCTCTCCCCAGCGATTTATTTCCAGGAGCGCCCAAGTGGTCAGACTCACCATTGGCAGAGAGGGGCTGCTGGGTTTGTTATGTTCTTCCTTTCCTGCTCTGGCTTCCCTCTGCCACTGTGAGGACTCAGGAAGTAGCTTGAGGGACTCTCACCACCTTGTGGTGCCTGCTGTGAGAATATCCAGGCCCAAACCGAGAACACTGTCTTTTAGAGCCTATTCAGCTTCCAGGTGTCAGCGAAGCTGATAAGAAAGGCCATCTTCCCAATTCTAGGCCCCCAAACAGCACAGCTTGGGCTCAGAATCTCTCTTAAAATCAACGCTCAGCTCCGATCCTCATCTCTTTTCCCATCTAACCTCCAACTAGTTAAAAATGCCAGGCTGGAAGCAGGAGACTTTTATATTGTAGTTAACTCTAGATAAAACTAGATAAAAAAACAAAACAGAAATGCTTATACTTATTCCTGTTATAAAGGGTCAGGGCTTCATTTTCTAATTACACTCCAGATCTCATCCCCTTTCGGTTGAAGGCAGAAAGAAGACACCTAGGAGAAGACTAACAACAGCCCTGGCCTGGGGAAGTCAGTTTGCGGAGATCCGCTGCAGCCGTTGGGTTTACAGCCACGAGGGCTGCTCTGCTTTGCTGCCTTCAGTGTAGGGGTCGTAAAGGCAAATGTTGCTGTTTTCGCCTCTCTGACGGCTAGAGTTGGTTCTGCGAACTAATGAGACACGAGAGGAGCCTTTCTGGGGCTTCCAGAAGGCTTTTGCTTTTCCTGGCAGAAGGGACAGGTGAGGCTGCCACCACACCTCCTCTCTGTGGCCCCCTTACCTTCTTCCTTCATTGAACATGAGACAGTGTTTGGAAATGCAGCCGCTTTCTTGTGACCATGACAAAAAGGCCGAGATAAGCCAGTCACAGAAAGACAAATGCCATATCTCACTTATATGTGGAATCTAATGAACAAAATAAACTGACGAACAAAATAGAACCAGAGGCGTGGAGACATGGAACAGTCTGACAGCTGTCAGAGGGGAGGCGGGTGGGTGGGACTGGATAAAAGAAGGTGAAGAGATTAGCCGAAGAATATACACGGAGTGGCCAGATTAGGCCACTCAGTATATGTATGCATAGCCCGTGGACACAGACAATAGTGTGGCGAAGGCTGGCGGCGGTGGGGGGTGGGGGCAGCAGGAGGGGGGAGAGGGAGGAAGGGGGATATTTGTAATAGTGTCAACAATAAATACATTTTTAAAAAGGCCAATTCCTGTCCAGAAATCTCCCAGCCTCTACGCCAGCTTTGAACTGCTTTCCTCCAGGCGTGTTATGAGAGAGGAAAAATAGATGCCCATTAGTTTAAGCTACCGTTTGTCAGTTATTAAAGCCCAAAGCATGATCCCAGTTGTTGCAAGCTGGACTTTTGCAGATTTTATGTGCTGATACTATGAAACCATCTCTTAGAGTCCAAGCTGTTCATTCATGAGTCACCTGATGGGCAATGCTCTTGATTCATCACTTGGTGGCCCTGCCTGCCATTTGCTGCTACTGGAGGAAGGAGCCAGGTCTCCAACAAAGTGATGGAGGCAACGGAAGGCAGTCCTGATAGAAATTCTACTCTTAATCTCAAGGAATATAAATGAGGTCCAAGTATGTAATCTTTCCTCTCCTTGAATGTCCAACCATTCCATTCCTCACTCTGTTGCCTGAGTAACGTGCTCTCCGCTGCATCTCTCTCTGTCCCTCTCCCACTTCCACCCGATGCAGCTGCACGCATTCATGCCCCTGCTCTCCATGGCTTCTTGCAAGAGGAGCTTGCTTTTTATTCTTTTCTCCTTAGAATCTACCCATGTGGCTAACACCACTTCCCTCCCTCTCTCATGTCTCCAATTCTGCATCGAAAATCCCAGAAATCTGGTCTGGACCCTCCACGCTCTTCTCCACAGTTGGGTGTGGGTGGATGGGAGGAACCCAGCAGCCCAAGCGGCGCCAAATTTAGCAGCAGGAGGAGGACGGGAAAAGCTGGCAATGCCCAAATGTGTGAAGGGTGGCAGGTTTTTTCACCCTGCTCACAAATGTGCAGAGAAAATGTACCATCTTTATTTCTCTAGAAATTATTCTTATCTTCCTTAGGAGCCTCCGACTACTGAATAGCTGGGAAATACTCTGGCACAACAATTTAAATTGTTAGGGCCTGGCCAGTGTGTTCAGTGGTTGAGTGTCAACCTATAAACCAGGATGTCAACGTTCGATTCCCAGTCAGGGCACATGCCCAGGTTGCAAGCTCGATCCCCAGTGTGGGGTATGCAGGAGGCAGCGGATCAAGGATTATCTCTTATCATTGATGTTTCTCTATCTATCTATCTATCTATCTATCTATCTATCATCTTTCTATCTCCCTCACCCCTCCTCTCTAAAATCAATAAAAAATATATTAAAAAATAAATAAATAGGCATGTAAGGTAAATGGTCCATCTCTTTAAATATATAGATATAGATTGATTTTTTTACAGAAAGAAAGGGAGAGGGATAGAGAGTTAAAAACATTGATGAGAAACACTGATCAGCTGTCTCCTACATGCCCCCTACTGGGGATCGAGCCTGCAAGCAAGGTACATGCCCTTGACTGGAATCGAACCCAGGACCCTTCAGTCTGCGGGCCGACGCTCTATCCACCAAGCCAAACCAGTTAGGGCTGGTCCATCTCTTCATGTAAAACATGCTTAGTGTCTAGATATCTGTATCCTCCCTCTCTGTCTTTGCGAGATGGTGTCTGGGTTTTGGGTGGCGTTGTGGCACACGCACTCTCTAAGCACTGAGAGAAGATGGGATTCTCAGGTCATTAGCATCTTCTGCATCTTGCTGCTGTGGTGGGTGGCCTGGACACTCCCTGGGTTGTATCCAACTCATCCCTCGGAGTTCTGTGAGTACCCACTGCTGGGCTCTATCTACTTGTGGTTCCTCCTGGGTTGGAAGGGCCTGCTAGTGCTTCTTCATGACTCAGCCTCTGCTCTGACTGCGCTACAGTCCCCACAACCCCCATCTGACTCTTGCCCAGAATGTCCACCAGGAGTTTTGTTGCTGACTCACCTTTCCCTCTGCTGACTCACCTTTCCCTCATGATTACTGATGCCTGGAGGCCTGTTGGCTGTCAAATCAGCTACTTCCCTGGCCTCTAATCAGGAGCAGGTGAGAACTTCTTGGTGCAATTTATTCCCTACTGGTCCTGGGGGCAGCCTAGGAAATGATATTCCCTCTCTCTCTCCCTCACTGCAGAATCACGCTGTGCTGTTGAGTTAAACCTAGATACAGCCACTCCTAGGGTGATGCCAGCCAACCTGCCTGAGGAGCCCCTCCCAGGGGCCCGGAGCAGTCTGCAGGAGTCCTCGCCTTTCCTCAGCCTGCTTAGCACACCTCCCACTGTGGGCGGAATCCGGAGCCTCCCTTTTTCCTGTGTATTCCACCAGGACGGACAGGGTAGATGTTCCTCTTTCTTTTCCTGCCTACTCCAGGACTTCCCTGTGTAAAATGGTGATCAAGTTAGTTTTTGATATGCCAACAAGAGAAAGAAAGAAATCTAGAACATCTTTTCTCTCTCTTACACAGCCTAACCTTTAAGATAAGTTGGCTGAAAAATCCTAAAATCCTATTTGGAAGCTGATACTTAACTTTTTCTCCCCCTTTCTCCTTTTGTTTGTATTCCTTCTGTAACAGTCCCAAACCTCCTCAAGGCAAATGGAAAGCTCTGGAAAGTGGGGCAAGGGGAAGTAGAGGTCAGTATAAGGAAATATGGGGGTGGGCAAAAGTAAGTTTACAGTTGTAAGTACAGGAAACAGAGTTTATTCTTGTATTATTATTTATTAATTATATTTTTTATTATTATTAACTTACTTTTGCCTACCCTTGTATAAAGGAAAGCAGCATATGTGAGTATTTCAAAACTGTTATCACCATTATATTAATTGATAATTTTCCCTCCCACATGTCATGTTTTAGGGTGGATGTTTCATAGAGGCCTGCAGGGCGGGACCACAGTCCTGTGGGTAGACCGCATCTGTCCAGTGAATGGCCAGAAGAAGATGTAGGTCTGCAGACAGGAAACCAGAACTCTGAGGACAAATCTCAACAAATAGGCGAAAGGGCTCTTTCCCATCCTCCAGGTCCCTTGACTCACAGGGGCCTCCGGACTAGTAAGGACTTCCCAGGTGTGGGCTCGTTTTCTCCGCAATGGAGTTAGGCCCTGGGCCTGCAAAGGGAGACTTCGCTGTAGGATTGTGCTTCCCCAACCCTACCATTTGAAAGATGGGTGTAATGAAATGTTGTCAGTGGGAGGACTGGCATTGTCAAGCAAGTATCTTTAAAAGAAACCACTATTTTTACCATCAAGGTTTGTTACTATTTTTTAATAAGGAAAGGACTTTTAACACCTAAAAAGTTGGTGGTTTTATTTTAAGGAAGACATCATTTATTGATTAGACAGAAAGCCATTTCAGATGCCTGAATAGCATGGATCAAAGGCATAGGAGAGAGGCAGGGAAGGGAGGGAGGCATATCTTTTCCAGGGGTGTAGCTATACTTCTTTGCCTCCAGGATTTATGCAGGGGCCAATGGGAGGCGGGACTAAAAGGAACTTAGAGCATGTCTCAGAGGTCCTTGAGTAATCAGGTGAGAAACTAAAATGTCAGCTCTGACAGAGTCAGAGGATCTGACTGGTCCATGAGAAGGAACGGACATGAAGAAAACCATGCCTGGGAAATTTAGGTTGTAGATTATTGCAACCTCCAGTGGAGTTACTGCATTTTGAGGGCAAGAGGCTAGAGGAGGAAAGCCATTTAGGAGGGAAGAGTTGGAAGCCATGCTAGACTTTGGTTGAAGTGTAAGGTTTGGTGAGAAATGAATGGGACACTTTTCCTGTATCTGTTTGTTATTGTGCCTATAGGTTATCATGGTGGGGTTGGGAGTTGAATTTATTTTATTTTTTATTGTTGGCACTGTTACAGGTGTCCCCCATTTCTCCCCCTTACCTCCCTCCATCTTTACCACACTATTGTCTGTGTCCATGGCTATGAATATATACATATGCTCTTTTTAATCTCTTCCTGTGCCCCCCCCCACACCCCTCACTTCTGAGATCTATCAGTCTGTTCCATGCTTCCATGACTCTGGTCCTATTTTGTTCGTCAGGTTCTTTTGTTTATTAGATTCCACATATAAATGAGATCATGTGATATTTGTCTTTCTCTGACTGGCTTATTTCACTTAGCATAATAATTTCCAGGTCCATCCATGCTGTCTCAAAGGATAAGAGTTCCTTCTTTTTTACAGTCACGTAGTATTCCATTGTGTATATGTACCACGTCTTTTTTATCCACTCATCTACTGATGGGCACTTGGGCTGTTTCCAGATCTCGACTGTCCTATATAGTAAAAGGCTAATATGCAAATTTTCCCCTTGGGAGTTCGACCGACCAGGAGTTCAACCGCTCACTATGACGTGTGCTGACCACAAGGGGGCAGCGTGGAACGAAGGAAGGCCCCGGCTGATCCCTGGCCAGGCCTAGGGACCCTACCCGTGTACGAATTTCATGCATTGGGCCTCTAGTCTATCTATATACATAAAAGCCAAAGCAACCATTTGACTGTTCGACCAGTAGCTATGATGCGTACTGACCACCAGAGGCAGATGCTCTGACTGGTAGGTTAGGTTGCTGGCTGTGGGTTAGCTTGCTGCTGGGGCCCTGTCAGCCCTGAATCTGGTTCACCCGAACCCTGGAACCAGAGAGGAGAGAGGAGGGAGCCCAATTCCTCGCAGAATTGGCCATGGGTTAGCTTGCTGTGATATTAAAATATTTCTTCTAATTAATTTGCTTTCAATGTCCATGAATCCGTGCACTGGGCTACTAGTCCTATCTAATAAAGAGGGAATATGCTAATTGACCATCATGCCCTCACAAAGATGGCGGTGCCCACAGCCAATAAGAAGGGAATATGCTAACTGACTGACCCACCCTCAAAGATGGAGGCGCCCACAGCCACAAGATGGTGGCACCCAGTCCCCTCAGCCCCGTTGGGGCAGCAGGCGCGCGGCACAGCCGGGCCCACTCCCAGGTGAGTCTGGCTGCTTCGCGCGCCTGCCTCTGGAGTCCCCCAGTCCCCTCAGTCCCCCAGACTCCCCGGGCCAGCCTGAGGCACAGGCAAGCCTCGGATGTGGCAGCAGTGGCAGCAGCAGAGGTGTGATGGAGACGTTGCCTTCCCCTGATCGCTGGGTTGCCTCCTGCTTCTGAGGGCTCCCAGACTGTGAGAGGGGGCAGGCCAGGCTGAGGGACACCCCCTCCAGTGCATGAATTTTCATGCAACAGGCCTCTAGTCCTATCTAATAAAGAGGGAATATGTTAATTGACCCTCACGCCATTGCAAAGATGGTGGCGCCCACAGCCAATAAGGAGGGAATATGCTAATTGACTGCCACGCCCTCAAAGATGGCGGTGCTCACAGCCACAAGATGGCAGTGCCCAGTCCCCTCAGCCCCGCCGGGGCGGCTCCCTGAGCCTGCCTCTGGATTCCCCTAGTCCCCTCAGCCCCCAGCCACCCAGGGCCAGCCTGAGGCACAGACAAGCCTCGGATGGCAGCTGCCCAGCTGCCCAGGGCCACCTGAGGCTCAGGTAACCAGGACCGGCGGAGGCTTGGGCTGCCGGCAGTGGCAGCAGCAGAGGTGTGATGGGGCATTGCCTTCCCATGATCACCGGGTTGCCTCCCACCCCTGAGGGCTCCCAGACTGTGAGAGGGGGCAGGCTGGGCTGAGGGACCCCCCCTCCAGTGCATGAATTTTCATGCAACAGGGCTATAATATATATATATAAAAGGCTAATATGCAAAGTGTCCCCTCAAGTTTGACCAGGAGACTGGGAGTTCAATCACTTGCTATGACGTGCGCTGACCACTAGGGTGCGGCATGGAATGAAGGAAGGCCCAGCCAGCAGCCGAAAGGCCCTGATCGGCCCTAATCGCCAGCCAGGCCTAGGGACCCTACTTGTGCCAGAATTTTGTGCACCACGGTCTCTAGTTGTAAATAATGCTGTTATGAACATAGTGGTGCATATATTCTTTCAGACCGGTGTTTCAGAATTCTTAGGATATATTCCCAGAAATGGGATTGCTGGGTCAAACAAAAGTTCCATTTTTAATTTTTTGAGGAAACTCCAATGCTGTTTTCCACAGTGGCTGCACCAGTCGGCATTCCCACCAGCAGTGCACTAGGATTGGGAGGTGATTTTAAATAGTACCACAGATACTCCTAATAACATAATAGATATGTACAGGGTAGATTTTCACATTTTAGACAATTCCTATTTCATTCTGTACAGAATTTAGTCCATATTTATATAGGCTTTCTACCTGGATTCTGATGTCTGTATTGGTATATGGCTTCTACTTTTCCTTTGAATTACCACAGTCCATGATTATTTCATTAACATGAGCATTTCAGTGATCTCTCTTCCTTCCACTAAACCATAAGGACCATAAAAACAGGGCCCATGTATTTTTTTAACTATTAAATCCCTAGTACCAAGCACGGGCCTGACATATGATAGATAACCCCACAATACTTAGTGACGAAGTAAATGAGTGAATGAATAAATGAATTTACCTCTAGGAAGAATGGTTTGAATCAGCATCAACAAATACACTTTACGAAGTGCCTTCCTGTGTGTGGTCCTGTGTTGCTATGGTTTGTGAGAGAGTGAGGCTCTCGAAGGCCACAGACAAAAAATGGGTCCCATGATCGCTGCTACAGGAAGTGGTCTTGGTGGTTCCTGGGTCTCTTTCCCCGGCTGGCGTTCACAGGCAGGGTGCTGGTGTAGTGCCACCTGTGGGATAAAATGGAAAACCCAGCTCTTTGCACAATCTCTGCAAATAAACACGGTCCTGCGGTCCCTTCTAACTTGTGCTCATTGAGGACCTTCTCTGGCATTTAGAGGCTTTGTACATTTTTTAACTTGGCTTCATGTCCTCAGCGAAACTGGCTGTTTTCTTACTCTTTCTCTAGGAAACAGTTGCTTTGTTTAATTCTGTTCTCTACATTTCAGATAAAGGAATCTTCTATATTAAATTGTAGCAAAACTAGTCAGGGAAGGGGAAAAAAGGTAGAATTACCTGTGTGCCATGCAGGTGTCACTTGGAGACACCAGTATTTGTGATAGAAATACATTCTATAGTGACAGGGTGGCAAGACTTTCATTGATACAAGATTATTGAAAAGAAAAACAGGCAGCTCCTCAGCCATTTATTGTAAACATCTGTT
This sequence comes from Plecotus auritus, assembly GCF_963455305.1. Lineage (NCBI taxonomy): Eukaryota > Metazoa > Chordata > Mammalia > Chiroptera > Vespertilionidae > Plecotus > Plecotus auritus. The sequence goes on from NC_137773.1 coordinate 144,916,299, forward strand.
ATTATGCTGGAAACGCATAAAAATAATGGTTACTAGAATCCTGGCCAACGATGTTACTAATTGTGCTTTACAAGGACACGTATGTTCTAAACATTTTATGTCAAATACTTACACACGCCTTGGCCTATTTGTCCGTGTCAGCAGGAAAGCTTATCGACTCCAATGATTTGAGCTCCCACTGTCTCCTGTCTGTGGTTTTATCCTGCCAGTGTTGGTAAGTGGAATCATTGGCTCGCTTGTCTCTACTTCTGGACAGATTTCCAAACTCTTCTTTAAAATCTTATGTCTTTGGCATTTGATGCTTTATCTTTCCTTTCCTGGTTCCTGGCTCCATATCAGCCGTAGATGTTTTTTATGATCCTTTTAGTTGGGGTGGTGAAAGGGGGGAGAATGTAGGAAATATTTACTCACAATGGATATGAACTATATATATTTATATATATATATATATATATATATATATATATATATATATATATGATATGCTGACATTTTCTCTGTCTCTCTGTCTCTCTGTAGCCTTGTTTGTCATATTTTCATCATATAGAAATTATCAATTTTTATAAATCCATACTCAGTCTTTTTCTTTGTGATAATTTCTGTCATCATTTTTGTGGTCAAAATACCTTTTCTTTCCAGAGATCAGATATATGTGCACTTAGTTTTTTATTTTACTTTTTAACTTATTTGAAATTTACTTTAGTGAATTGTGTGAACCAAACTTCACATATTTCCCCCAAATAGGCAATAATCTCAACATCATTTGTTTAACAGACCATTTGCTTTTTCACTGATTTGTGTCCTTTCCTTGATTATAAATGACACAATTTTTCATGTCAATATCAATTTCATTACTTGCATTTCTGTTCCCTTAAGCAGCCCGTCAGTCATGCGCCAACACCACGTATTTTCACCACAGTAACCATTTACTAACTTTCAAGATCTAAGTCTTTCTCATCACTATTCCCTTGGGCACATTTGTTACCATTCATGTTTGCTTTCTCTTCCAGATGAACTATTTCCCAAAATACAACTATTAACATTGTGATTCACTCTTTTACATCCATTTCAACAAGTGTTCATTGAGAACTGACATGAAGGAGCTAATAAATATTGACCAAATAATAATGGGAGCAACATTTGTAAGTGTATATTTCCTTATATTGGCAAGGCGTTTTAAATGTTTAAAGGGGCATCATCAAGGAGTTTCAGAATACTTGAACACAACATTTCAGGCAGGTGTAAAGAAGGGAAAAGCCCTTCAATGTAAACCAGGAGGGGACTAGGTTGGTGGAGCACACATAGGATTCAGAATCTCGTTAGTTCGAATCAGAAAATTAATGCTATAGAAGAGGTTAAGGCTGAAATTCAGAATGGGGACCCATGGGCTTAGAGAGTCCCACACTCTAAAATGAGACACAGCACATTAACAGGCCCCAGGTTGGCATCAGCGCCGTGCATCCTGGGTCCTGGGTTCACAGACCACAGACCTGAGCTCACACCTCTGCACCTGGCGTGGATGACAAACAGCCTTTGCAGTTTTGGGAAGAGAGAGGAAAAAGGTTGGGTCCAGTAAAGTAAACTGACCAATACTATTTAAAAATAGGGTTCACTATATGTTTTATAGTCATCATTATAATCTGTGTTTTTATTTGTGTTATTGGAAAAATGAAGACTTTAATTAGAAAGTATTTTGATAATGTTAAGTCTGTAAACAGTTTGAATGTTTAAGTGAATTTGATTTAGTACTATAATTTTTATTTAGTATATTTATTACTTTTTGATGAATTTACTATGATTTTGTTTTTTAAATTTATAACTTTATTCTGTGAGGCAACTGAAATGCCTGAGGGGACCTAACATTTCCTTTGGAAAATGTCTCTTTGGATCCTTTGCCCATTCTTAAATTGGATTGTTATATTTGTCTTTTTATTATTGAGTTGTAATTGTACTTTATACATTCTAGATAAAAGACTGTTACCAAAAATATGACTTTCAAGTATTTTCTACCATTCTGAGGGCTGTCTTTTCATTTTCTTGATGATGCCCTTGGGAACACAAAAGTTTTTAACTTTGATGATGTACAATTTATCTATTTTTTTCTTTTGTTGATTTTGATATTGATGTCAGTTTTAAGATATAATTCACTTTACAAATTTATATGAAAATATTATATGTTATGTGATAGAAGTGAATATGTATTACTTGTGCATATATATTTTATATAACATATTATAAAATATTTTATATTTATATAATATGTAGTTTATGTATTTAGAAAATACTTTACATAATTTAAGTTTATCTGTACATCCTTCTTGAGAAAATTCTTAGTAACTTGAAATCCAGAAACAAGGTCTGAACTGGACTCAAATGCCACTGAAAAATAGACGTGTTCTATCTGGGACAATTGCTTTAAAAAGTTGGAGGAGAACGAGGTGGGACTGAGGGGGTATATTTTATTCACGTGAATGGCAACACTGTTATAATAAGAACACTAGATGTGGGAAACATTTCTTGAGCTTCTGAAATATCAACATATTTTTCACCTGGGAAATACCTTGGGTTTCCAAGTTGGGGGTGGGGGAAAATTCAAGTTTTACTTTCAAGTACCATAAAACAGATTTGGTGAATTATTTAAACCTAGAATCCATGGATATTTGTTTTTCTTAGAACTGGACACTAGATGTCTCAGTTGCATTGAGTCTGCAATGAAAAAAGAGGAATTTACAAAAAAAACCCGCCACACCACGTGGGCTGTGTAGTCTTCTATAGGATGTAGCTTATTATGTGGGGCATTGAAATGTAATTTCAATGAAACTTCCTTTTAAACCAGGCTCTAGAGAATTATTTCCTTTTAAATTCTTAACTAAAAACTCATCAATATGTCAGTAACGTCCTGTAATTTCTTGGAGGAGGGAATAAAAAGAAAAACATAGTTAGAAATGTGTTAAAAGACTTAAATGAAAGTGGAACTAGAAATCAGGGTAGAATCCAGGAATTTACAGCCCTCTGTGCTGTCCCCTAGAAAGCAGCTATTTCCATTAACTTGTAGAATTCTGTTAATGTAAAAACAGAAAGTGCGTAAGACGAGACAGATGTATTTAACACAAGTATGGTGTAGGGAGAGAGCATTCTGTTAGGAGCCCAAAGATGCGCTTTTCAAATACTGAAGCCACTGGTTTTATGCTCCAGGATGCCATTCAGATTCCCTCCATCTGGGTGTTGTTTTTCTCCAGCCTCTAGGGGACATTCAACATTCTTCTGCAGGAAGAGCTCAAGAACCAGTGGATTCTCATGGCCTCCTTACAAACTGTGATTCTCATTACATTTTTTTTTTTTGGTAATAAAAAGTAAAATTAATGCATAATCTATTAAACTATAAAACGATGTGTCCCCCTGAGATTATCCCGGGTGCCCCTAGTGGTACACAGACTCTGTTCTTGGGGGCAGTGGGTTCCTAACTGCAGCCATATATAGAGACAAAGAGAAAGGACCCGAGCAGAACATGGACCACGGTAGTAAAGAAGCCAAGAGAGCACATGACAACGATCATGATCCAGCACCCACCTGTTCTTTCACCCAGTAGGTCCCATGGGCTTCTCCCAACCCTGGGAGGGGGGAAACAGGGGCATCCTGTTCACTGTAACACACACACACACACACACACACACACACACACACACACGCACGCACGCACACACAGTCTCTACCTGCAGCTAGGATAGCCTTCGTTCTGCCGCTATCACTCTGGGCAAAGAATGGAAATAAAAGGCCAATTGTTAGTACATGAGCCTCTTAGGTGACATTTTTGTTACTTCCTTGGGAAATCACCCCTTGCCCTCAACCTCGTGCCCTCCCAGGGTCATTGCCAACCCCCACATGCCTCCCTCACAGGGCCATTTATCCAGGCTCATGTGGGTGTGCTCTTGAGGTGGAGCTAGCAAGGAGAGTTAAAGGGTTTTCAGTTCTGTTCCCAGACTGCTGAGTTTCACTGAGAAGAAACAAATGATGACTGTTCTGCAAGGCCACACAATGAGCCGCTTTCTCCCGGAGGGGTGACCTTTACCCAGGAAGAGGCTGAGCACACTTACCAAGTCTCTGCCTTTGCTGGAGAGGATCTGTGGTAAACAGAGCAAGAAGGCTCTTATTGTCGCCAAGGGCCTCCAGAAGCCATCAGAGCTATTTGCACAGAACCCTTGGTTGCCGGTCAATGGCTGTCATCCAGTTTTACTATGGCGATGGATCATTTAAAGTTAAAAAATAATTTGTTTAGTTGAATTGGGATTGGCCTGGATGGTCGCCAATGTGGCCATCCCATGACAAAGATATTGGTTGCTCACTCATAATTCATGTTTCCTCCTTCCATGCTCAGAGGTCCCCAACTTTGTACAGTTATTTGGTGATGATGAACTCAACCCCAGGTGATAATCCATATTATGGCCATCTCTTTCCTCTCTGCCAAGAAGTGGTCTAAATGATGGATTGCTGAAGGCCTTTGAGGAAGAGGATAAGTGTGCTATGCTGCTCTTCTTCTTGCCCTTGGACTTGTGTGAGGGCCTGCTGCTTGGGCTGGCTTTGTCCATCTTCTGATTGTGAGGGTAGATATTATAGACAGAGTTGACAGAAGTGGATAAAGGTATCAGACATCAGGAGTGACTTGGAGGACATCTACCTTATCTCTTCCACCCCAGCAGGCATAGGAGTGAGGTTCTAATTGGCACAAGGGGAGATCACAGGCTCACTGAAAACCCAGGAGTAGCATTAACTTCAGGTGTGGCTGGATTCAGGGCTCAACCAATGCTATCAGGACTCAATGTCCCCTATCTGGAGGTTCTCCCATTGTGTTAGCCACAGTCTCAGGAACCCCCAGGTAGTCCCACTGGGCTCCAGGTGTTCCTCATGCTGACAAGAAGGAGGCAGGGTCTCCAAACTCGGTACCTCCTCAGCTTCAAGTCCAGTCAGAGGAGAAACTTACTTTCTCGCTTATAGCATTCCCAGGGGCCATTAAGTCTCATTGGCTCTAGGTGGGTTGCATGCACATTGCTGAGCCAATCACTGTGACCGTGGACATGCAATGTTTTGACTGGCTTAGGCCTAGGTCACATGCTTCTTTCTCGGAGCTCCTCCCAGATAAATGGACAGCTTCCTTCTCTTCCAATGGACCTCCTGCTGCCACTGTGCCTCTTCCTGGTTTCATAAGACCATCACACATCTATTGACCAGTGTCTGTGAGGTGCAGTTACCTGGCTGCCTGGGTGAGGAACAGGCTACACATCCAATGGCTCATGAAGTTGCTATTCTCATCTGGCTTCTGTGGATGGCAGCCTCTTAGCCCTGAGAGATGGGCGCTGTCATGTGGCAATCCAATGGTTTTTAGGTGCCCGAGTACGTCCTCCCTCATCCTAAAAATGCAGTTTCTTCCCCTCCACTCTTCGTGGCATCTCTTTGCTCTATTGCTGGCCACTTGAGAACCCTGGCAAGTTGGTCCATTGTGCGCAGCTGTTGTCCACAGCTAGCTCTGGGCCCACAGGTGGCTCACCGATGTTTCTCATTCTTTGCAGTCATTCCACAGGTACCTTCTCTTTTCACTCCCATCACTGGGTTATACTACTCCATGCTATACCACAGCGCCCATCCTTACTCCGTGGGGGTCTTTGCATGTTACCTCTGGCCTGTGTGTGTGTGTGTGTGTGTGTGTGTGTGTGTTAAATTTGCAGTAACCCTAGCAAGAAGCAAGTGTAACTAGTTTATGGAATGGATTCCACCTGGTCAGGCAACAATCCAAGGTTGAAGCAGAACCTATTCTGTGTCTCATGTTAGTACCTGTCGTATTGAGCATTAACTTAATGTTAAACAAAAATCCCTCAGGTTTGGAATATCAAAGGGTAAAGTACTACTGAGAAAAACTGGGTATGATAGCATGCACACACTTGGTTACGGCAACACTGACATATCCTGCCAAAAGCTAGGCAGGGAGCAAGCTAATGAAGAGGCGGGAGACGGGGAAGGCGCGTGATTGTGATGGCTCAGTGCGCCGAGTCCCAGCTGGAGCGTCAGTGACCTCTGCTGGCAAGATTGTCCTCTGGTCCACACAAAGGCCGGCGTCCCCTCCAGGTCTGTTTGTCTGATTCATGGTTTTTCAGACACTGCGAGACCCATGCCCAGCGAGGGGAGGGCCGCCTGGCTTCCACAGTGAAAGTGAACCAGGGGTTTGGAGGTTGCAGCGGTTGGGAATTTAGCCCAGGTCCGATCCCTGCCTCCACCAGCTTTCTCTCAAACGCAGGCAGCTGGCTTACATTACCCGTTTCCCAGATACAAACACGTTTTCTTTTAAAAAAAAACGCTTTCCCCAAAAAGAACATATTCAAAAACAAGTCCCACATATTCCAGTTGATGACATTTCTTAGGAATAACACGTTTGCAACTCGACAAAGTGAGGTGAAAACACTCTGTCAAAATAAGCTCACGATTTTATGTCCGTAGGTCAGGGATGAGGCATCCTTTACAAATACCTACTCAAAGCCCGCGCTTCACGTTGCCACGTGACATCCCACCCACGAACACGTGAATGCTGCTGCTGTTGGACAGGCCCCCGCCCAGCCGGGCAGCCCTTCCTATAACGATGGCACAGTGGAAGCCACCGTGACAGGCCCCCAGGATCGCACCGATGCAGTCACTGACTGCGCAGCTCTTGTCCCCGGGGGACCACCTGGAGGGCACTTGAGGGCCTCTCCCAGCCCACTCTGCTCTCTTTGATTATTGACGTTTGCCCTCGGGGTCTGGGCTCTGCAGCCATCTTCTAATAGGCTCTGTCCTTTAACCAGGAGTTGAACTAACTGAACCAGGAGTAAACTGACCAAGGGCACCCATCCAAGGGGGACAGCGGGGAGGCGGGGGGAGGGAAGGGTGTCAGATACCCTTTTCCAGAAACTGGCAAATAAGACCCAGGGGTGACAGTCAATTTCTGACGGACACTTCGCTGTAAGGTCCTGTGGGGCTGCAGCATCTCCCACCGGAGTCAGGGAGAGGCCGGGAAGGCTGGTCACACAGGGGGGAGGAGGAAAGGTGACCACAGAGGAACCGGGAGCCCAGTGACTGGCAGCTCCTCACCCTCAGGTACCAACTTGCTGGTGCTCAGACCACGCCCTTTCTCCGTTCACCTGTCCCCCTACCTGTGCTGCTCAAGGAACACCAGGCCTTCTCTTCTCAGCGCCTTTATCTGGTCATTCGAGGCCTTTACAGGTGACCGCAGCAATGTGGACATTTATGAAGATGTGTCTACTCCAATTTCCAGGAACTGTCACGGTTAAGGGAAATAACTGCTCTGTACTTAATAGGAGAGGAAAGCAGGCTAATGCATTTGTATGTGCTTATGTCTTATGTATTAGTAAAGAGCTACTACATAAATACAGCAAAACCCCCACTTTTTTAATAGCATGTTAAAAAACGTTTTCCTCTCGTTCTGTCCCCAGGTTTCTCCCTAGCGGCATGCACTGTGGCTGAAGTCCTCGACCTGGGCCTTTCTGCATCTATTAAATGCGGACAGCAATACCTTCTTTCTGGGTTCTACGAGGAATAAAGGTGAGAGCACCTGGCGGATGGAGTGCCGGCTCAGTCAGTCTTAGCTGCATGCAGTGTGCTCTGTGGTCATTTTGATGGACTTTTCTTCTTTGTGTCCTAGAAGGAGGTGCGTCATCTCTCTGAGGGTGTCACTGTGGTGTTGGATGTCATGGGTTTAAATTCAGGCTCTGATGTTTAGGGGAGATTGTTACCAGAGTGTCCTTCACTCTCTCTGGAGGCTATTTTGTGTGTGTGTGTGTGTGGGGGGGGGGGCGTTATTTCCTTAAGCATGACTATCTTTGCCATCAACTGGAGAGAACCAGCCTGAGACTGAAACCAAAATGGAGGAAAGTAGGGCAGAGAGAGAAGAGAGAGATACAAAGAGGTAGGGGAGGGGGGAGAGAGAGAGAGAGAGAGAGAGGGAGAGAGAGAGAGAGAGAGAGGGAGAGAGAGAGAGAGTCAGTTTGCTTGAGCCTTTGGACCCAGCTTTGCTTAAATCCAATTCTTCTGTCTATGGCATTTGAGAAGACTCTGACTCAGTTTCCTGTTCTTGTGTTGAGATGTAGAGACACAGTGCACTAGAAACCGGGTCGTGTGTTCCTCACTCACCCAGCTACCCGCAACATGATCCACACGGTCTGAAAGTAGGGCTGAGGAATAAGGGAGTGAGGGGTGGTTTCTAAAGGAATCAGGTGCTTTCGTCATAAAAATAGAAAAGGACCCAGCAGGAAGACCCATAGCTATCCACCACACTTAGCAGGACAGACTGGGGTTGGGGTGGAGGGGCGGGGAGAGGAACGGAAAGAGTCGAACCATCACTTATACTGAGAGTGGACTCTGCAATGCTTTGTGTGAGCAGCTGGAAGTTGAATGATGAGCTGGGTTCCCCAGGAGGTCATCAGAGTAACGAGAATACAGGGAGTCTATGCAAAATAACGAAAGGATTTTAGAAGTCTGGAGGTGGGGCCCCATGCTTGTCCCAGGCTTGGGGGTGGGAAGGAACATTTAAATATGGCCAGGAGCTTGCACACAGACTTAGTGTGGTGAGAACCAGCCACTTGGGGGACTAGTGACAGCCCCCCTACCACTCACCAAACATTTGCAGGGTCAAGGGCAAGCCCATCGATAGAAGCCTATATATCACGTGTCTAAATATTTACGAAGTATACGTCAGGCTAACATGCTCTTAAATAGAAATGCTCTATATTCTCTTCCCTTGACAAACATACCTTCATAAGCCCCTGGGAGGCCAGGTGAAAGTTTGGGATTCCCAGGCCCCCTGGTATTCTGGCTGGAAGGAGACCACACAGAAGGGCGGAGCCTAGGCCTTGTCCCATAGCTTCTTCCTACCCCAAACCCTGCTGGGGGCCTCATGCACACACATGTGGACCCTGACACTACATCACAAACTCTGTCCACGTCCCCTGCAAACAGCTTGCTCAGTAGGGAAGAAGCCTGAGCTGGCCCTGGAAGTGAGTGGGGATTTCTCAGGTCCTGGGTAGAGTGCGGTCTGGGGTGGGCACACACTCTGGGTGGGCGCACCCCTGCGGGCCCTGCAGCCTCTCTGCCCCGTGGAGTGGGGACCTTTGGATGAGGCCAGGGCGGGGCCTTCCTGCCTGGTGTAAGAACGATACTGAGTGGTAAGGAGGTCCCCGGCTGGGACGTTGACACTCAGCATAAGCAATAGCGGCAGAGGCTGGTTCCTGTTACTAGGAGGGATGACACAAACAGTGACCCTGCATTTTGGTTTTTAGGAAGAGAATCATCAGAAATGACCTGGAAAATGGCCTGCCGTTCCTCTCACTCACCACATTTACACAGAAGTGGGGCATGTATGTCCAAGTCGATGTGTGGAACCTGGCCTTTTGGTCCAGTGGAACCGAGACGCTAGAAAGGAACAGGCCCTGAGCTATGCTCCATCCCGGGGTGTCAGAGTCTGGGAGGGAAACTGGCCGCTGGGACGTGTGTCCGCTTCTCTCTGGCAACGCCCCCTGGCTCATGTGAAGGGAGTAACCTTTCCGAAGCAGAGATGTCATGTCCTTGTTCTCTCATTAGAGGAGCCAGGATGTGTATAAAGTAAGCGACGGCCCAGACTCTCAGGGCTATGACATTATACAGCAGGGGGCACTCGAGGAGCTTGATCCTTCCTGAGGCTGCTGGACACCTCCGATCCTAACGCCCTGTCCCAGCCATAAGCTCCCCCATATCCCTTGTAATAGCCGACTAAAGGTTTCAGATTTAGTTACTTATCAAGGAAAAACAACACACACACACACACACACACACACACACACACACACACACACACACACACATTTCCATTCTTTCCTAATTGGATAGAGACACAGAACCTTATTTAGCTAGCCCTTAAAATCTGTACCCGCATCATCTCTTTCCATTCCTAGTATTTTTAGAATGTCTCCCTCTCTCTCAAATCCCTGGAAGATAACCCCGGGAGCTCCCCGTTCTGCTGTGAATAATGCTGTGCTCTGAGAGGCTGTGCTGTGCTACTGGGCTCAGGAACTCAACCGTCTGGGATTAACTCTGTTTCTCCACAGACCGGCTGTGTGACCTCGAGGAGGTGATGTAACTTCTCTGCGCCTTGGTTTTCTCCCTGGGAATCATCCTTTGTAGCAGCGTGGCATCCCTCCCTCCCCTCCCTGAATGTGCCGGCCACCCCCACACCACGGAGAAGTATAGTGCATCCCTCCACCCTCCTACATGTGGGCTGGGTGGTGACTGCAGGGATGCCCAGGGCTGTGGAGCCTTAGAGGACTCTGGCCTCACTGCTTGCTCATTGCAACTACATGGGAGACCCACTCAGCTGATCCCAGTCAAACCACCGAACCCTGTGAAATAATAATAAATGGTTCCGTTAAGCCACTAAGTGTTGTGGCACCGTGCAGCAAGAGATAACCACAGGAAACATGGATGGGGGTGATAATAATGTCCACCTCAAAGGGTTGGTAGGAGGATTAAATGAGCTAATATTCATTAGATGCTTAGAACAGTGCCTGGTAATTCCAATGGCCATAAAAGAACATTTTGAACAACAGCAGCAGAATGACCTAGTACTCTGAAGGTATGAGAGTCTCAAGCTAACAGATACTCATTTTGAGGAAAGAACAGTAGTTGTCACTGTCCCAGCTCCTGATCTTAAATATATATATATATACTTCAGTCAATATGGAGTCAGTTGGTGGTGGTGAAAACACTGTCCTGAAAAGCAAAAGGTACTGGCCTGTCTCTGAGCCCAGCAAGCCCCTAACTCCCTGTGGCTCTGCCACCACAAGACTGATGTGAGGGAGAAACAGGAAAACAGTTGTGAATGGGCTTTGAAGAACACAGATTCTTTAGCCTTTACTGAGACACCTCATTTCTGACACACACACCCCATACTGAGGTCTGCACTTCCTTAAACCCGGGCCCCTTAAACTGCTACAACCAGTCTCTGGCCAATACCTCAACTCCCTTGCCTCTTCATCCTTTGTTCTGTCCTCACCAAAAATGGTAAATCCTTTCTTTTTCTTCTCCCCATACATAGCTAAGCTTCTTTATCTAAAAATATGTTTTTATTGATTTCAGAGAGGAAGGGAGAGGCAGAGAGAGATAGAAACATCAATGATGAAAGAGAATCATTGATCAGCTGCCTCCTGAATGCCCCACTCTGGGGATCGAGCCCCAGTGTGTTTCAACAATTCTGAAACCGAAAGGTTATCCTCGACCCCTCCCTTTCCATATCAATCCAACATCAAGTCCTGATGATTTTATCTCCTAAATAGCTCTCAATTCCACCCCCCTTCTCCCCATCTTTACTGACAATGCATAATCCCAGCCACGCTCACCTCCAGCCTGGACCACTGCAATAGCTTCCTAACTGCTCTACCGCTGGCTACTACCATCCTCCAAGTCATTCTCTATATTTCAGCCACAGTGACCTTTTTCACGATACAAATCTGATTAAAATACATCATTGTGTCCCAATCTACTTTAAACAATTCAATGGCTTGTTATTGCTCTTAATAGAAGATCCACACCCTTAGCATGGCCTGGGAGGCCTTGCATGGTATGGCTCCTGTCCTCCGGTCATTTCAGATCCATCTCTCTTGCACTCTGGCCACCTTTGGCTTCTGATGCACCATGCTCCTTCTAGAAGCAGACTTCTCTACACGCTGTTCCCTCTACCTGGATGGACACCCTCTTCTTGTTCACTCTTACTCATCTTTCAGACCTCAGCTCAAGTTACTTCCTCAGGATGACTTCCCTTGAAATTCCAGACTAGGGTAGGTCTCCCCATCAGATGTCCTCATAGCACCACATGGCTGTTCTGCACAGCACTCACTGCAGTTGTAATTATATAGCTCTTGTGATCGCCAGAGGTCCTAAGCTCCAGGGACTGTTTGTTTTGCCCACTCTTGTATCCCCAATATCTAGCTCAAAAGTTTTGAATGACCCCACCGATTTGATTCCCAGTTAGGGCACATGCCGCATTGCAGGCTTGATCTCCAGTAGGGGGCGTGCAGGAGGCAGCTGGTCAATGATTCTCATCATTGATGTTTCTGTCTCTCTCTCTCCCTTCCTCTCTAAAAAAAAATCAATAAAAACATATTTAAAAAATAGCTATGAATTGTTGATTGTCGAAATTGGATAATAGGTACACTGGGTTTCACCATAGTATTCTACTTTTGCATGTTTTAAATTTTTCCTATTAAAATATTATATAGAACAGCCATTTTCAACTGGAGTGCCATAAGAAATTAAAAAAAAAAAGAATTAAAAAAAAAGAAATACCTATTTAGTCAGGGGCACTGACCAACACAACAGCCAACACAACAATAGCCGTCCAGTATGAATGAATCAAAATTACACCTACTTGTCAGATTGGCAAAAAATATAGTTTTTGGTGTGTCAAAAGTTTTAGTTATCAGTTTATGTGTGCCACGAGATGAAAAAGGCTGAAACCGCTGACACAGAATAATTACATAGAAGTTATAATTTTCAAAATTACTTTAGAAAAGGGTTGCTGTTGAGTTCTCAGCCAAACATTCTAAAAAAGTAGAATTATTTGATGTCTTAGATATCAAGAATTAAATAATAAAAATGTAGTCACATTTCTGTTGTAACCAGTTCTTTCACTAGTTGTCTAAATTTGGAGTGTTTCATTTTAAAAATTGCGCATCTGCTCACTGACCATCTTGCTTGACGAATCATGACCGAGGGTTGCAGACTGGAGGGGAGGGAGGAACCTGCTCTCTTCCAATGGGAGATTAATAGATGGCCAGGATCTGGGGAGGGGAAAGCTGAAGAGTCCTCAGATATGGAGGAAGTTGAAATGGAGGGAAAAAAATCACTTGAGGTCTGCAAAGAGGAACTGATGGAGACAGAGGGAGTGGGACCAAATCAATCAACAGGTAATGAGAAAAAGGGAGAGTAGCAACAGGAATAAAAAGATCCAGAAGAACTAAAAGAATATGTACAGACAGGATTGATTTGTATGATTCACTATTACCCTTTTAATCCAGTTACCTTCACAACTGTTACAAATTCTTTTAATATTAAATCTGTTTTGCTAGATAGTGAAGTTAGTTTTAGCAGACAGCAATTATGAAATTTGGGGGGAATTAGTTTAGAATTGCCCTTCAAATACAAAATTGATGCTACCAGTCAGGACTGGAAATTTGGGTTATTTTCCACAGCTCATTTGGTGATGAACTGTGATGCTTGAGCCACCGACACTCCCTTTCACATTGCCCACTGTGACTAACTGCAAGCTTTTGAAGATAATTAGCTCAAGTTCAGAGTACTGGATGTGATGATGGAACAGCTTTTAATGTGAAAAATGTTAGCGTATAATAGCATTAAATTATCATTTCAGTCCATATTCTTTAAAAAAGTGTACCAACTCTTAAAAACGGAATTTATTGGGGCAATATCCCAGGATATAAAAAAAGCCAAACGCCTAAATAGTGAGGCCTCAGGAAGTAGATTAGTGATGAGTCTGGGGAAGCTGAGCCTAACGGCCTCTTCAAAGCTGTCATTGTAACAGCTACCCTCCTAAAGCTGAATTACTTTGTCTTTTCTCTCCACTCTCTGTTCAGTTTACATTAAGCACTTCTCTCTAAGGTGTTGAGAAGGGACAAAATATGGGCTGTGGTGTTGGGCAGCCCTGGGCTGGGATCTGGCTTCTGCCTGTCTCTGGGATCTTCTCAAAGTCACTATGAAATGTGAATAATGACATCTACTTCCCAGGGCTGTTGGGGAAGGACTGGATGAAACAGCCCATGAAAAGACCCTTGTCAAGTGCCTGGCACTCCACAAGTGCAATTTGTTTCCTGTGGATGAGTCCAGCAGAATACTTCCAATACTCTGTGATTTATCATGATACCATCAGGCCTATCCAAAGCACTAAGTTCCTAGAAGACTTCAACTTCTCTTATTCTGCCTTTAAAAAAAAATTTTTTTTTATTGATTTCAGAGAGGAAGGCAGAGGGAGAGATAGAAACAGAAACATCGATGAGAGAGAATCATTGACTGGCTGCCTCCTGCATGCCCCCTACTGGGGATCGAGCCTGCAACCCCGGCCTGTGCCCTTGACCGGAATCGAACCCAGGACCCTTTAGTTGCAGGCCGATGCGCTATCCACTGAGCAAAACCAGCTAGGGCTGCTTTTTTTAAAAAAATGTCATATTGCATTTGAGTAGTAAGCATGTAAGTGGGTACCACGGAATGTAAACACGTGAGGAGGTAGAAATGTATCGACGAATAATACGCAACAGGATGCTGTGACGCACACCAATGAAATAGCTGCTTGGCTGCATAAAAGAAGTAACATTAAAACATTAAAAAGAGACTTAACATAGGAACAAGCTATTTTAATCAAGCAAAAGCAAATTTATATTCATTATTTCTAAAAATAAAATTAGACTTTTTCCAACCCTTAACATCTGCATTTAATAATATCTTCTAAACAAAATACAGATGCTAAAACAGCGAATTACAATTTATCTTGTACAGCATACAGTATGTTCACTGTTTACACTTACTTGAATTCTAGTTGGTCGTTATGTACTCAATGCATACTTAAACATCATTCAAAATAAAGTTTTCACAATTAACAAAAAAATGTGACAAGGCTGTCGTAAAACGGCTCTGCTATAAATTGTGTAGAATATACAGAATTACAAAGTCAAGTATTTTTTATCAAAATATACACCCCTCCCTGAAACTAACACAAGCTGTCAACGTTTTAAACGAATAATACAATTATAGAAAATATTTGCAAAATTATTTTTTTCATGTATAAATATTCTGCCATATTTACTTTGGTCTAGAATTATCAGCATACAAGTCCACTTAAAAAATATCCACATGTAAGGGCTGGGAGACATCACTACATGTAATAATTGCTTATTTGGAGTTACCTCAAATCAAAATGACTAAAATACACAATTATTTTTCTTGATTCATAGTCCTAATTGGGATCAAACAAATTAGTAGATCACAGGATTGCTTATTCAATATTCTAATTATCAATTCTTCAGCCCTTTGTGACTTTTTAACAAAACCAAATGAATAGTGCAGGTATACATATATACAATGTGTAAAATAAAGTTGAATTTGCTTGCATTTTTTCCATTTTCCTCTACTATATAATACTGTATGTAACTGAATGTGTTTGAACAAAAGATAAATGCAGATACAATATTGGGGTTAACAGCAAAGTACTACAGTATTACAAGGTCAGCTTTGATCATGTCTTTTTCTGGGTGTTTAAATGCTCTTGCCCACCCAAATCCGTATTCATTCTTCATGAAGACATCCCATCTGGAGAGAGAAACTGGAGTCCTTTGAGCTACTTCTTCATAATGGTAACTCTGCAACCTTGGGTAGCCTTGGGTTTCCATCTATCAAATCCCATGAACATGAATGGCTGCAGGTCACCCTTGAACCGATTTCCGGATTCTGCTCATACTGGTGATCAAAGGATAGGAATGCTTTCTCTCCGCCTCCTATGATGGCAGTTTAAAAAGTAAGAATCATGAGTTCCAGTTTCTTGGGACCTAGTCCAGATGATGGACCACCTGTAGGGCAATTAGACTTTGAGGGCAATATTGATGGTGTGGGTCAACATAAAAGAACATTAAAAAAACTTAAGTGGGCTTTTTTAGCAAGGGGGCTAGATGTCTGTAAACATGAAGACAAGGCATCTGACTTTGTGGATATATATGAGTCACATAAGTGATGGAATCTTATCACCCCATATTCTACCTCCCTCATCACCCCAAACAAAGCTGTTTGAGGCAAGGACCGTCATCCCTTCCGGGGGCCTACTGAAGTCCGGAACGGGTGGGGCAGAGTGTGTGTTTCTGCTGTCCTTTTGTTTTATACTAGTATCTGCTTGTGGGCTGCAAAGCTGTCATTGTAGGGATTAGGCTTTCTGTCCCTTTCAAGCGCTGGGCACTCACCAATGTATGCGTGCTTTGCGTTAAATTTCCTAGACACTCCTTCAGTGGAACTGGAGGTGTCAGGTTTTACTTGACCCCTTGAGACGGGTGAAGTCTGTCTGGAACAGACCTCCACATTTATGGCCTTGTGATGGATGGGTGACTGCAGGGAGTTTCAGAAGAATGTGAACCTTCTTCATTTTCTGAGGTGAGGCCATTGCAAAGTAATACACAGCACAGGTAACCACAGGTAAAGTCTGGGAAGGCTTTCCCCCATAGATAAGGCATGACCTATGTTTTCTGTGACTTGAATAGACCAATTCTAATAACAGCTCAGCCATAACCTCAAGAGAACAGCATTCCACCTAAAAGCATAGACATGCTCTTTTAAGTCATACTCAAAATGCTTTCTACTGGTTTTTACACCAGTCCTCATTATTTGCAGATCTATTGCTCATCGTTATAATTCTCTACAGGGGACATGGACAGTTAAAAGTTAGGGTGATTTACATATGTATTTTACAAGGTTTGTGTTGCAGAAAAGTAGTTCTAATATATGAATGTCCTACTTAGGTTACTCATGTCACACATAGTTTTTAGCTATATTAAGTATTTAATATGTACCCATTAAATTTAAACCATTTTCAATAGTGCAGAAGCTGAATGGGAATGACTGTCAGAGCCCATTTACCTTTGAACTTGCTTATGCAGTTGACATTTTCATGATGTCTGACCTTTTTCTCCAGTGACTAAAGACAGTTTAGCAGCCAGTTCTGAACAGCACTAACCAGAAAGTTTTAAATTAGGCTAAAGTTAAACTCTTCCCCCGCCACTGGCAGAAATACCACAGCTAAGAACTTCATAAACTTTCACAAGATACTTGGGATATTGGCGGAGTCAGCTATTTCATTTTTGCGCACTTTGTAAGACGTTAATGCTAAAACCCAATGTAGATATTGGGATCCTTTTTCTGAAATTTTCACAAATGAGATTTTCTTTTTTACAATTCACTCCTTCATGACTGTTATGTGAACAAAACAAAACTAAACTTAACACACACACACACAAAACAGCTAATTGAAAAAACAAACAAAAAAACCCCACCAATTTATATTTTTGAAGATTTTTTTTTTCACTACTCAAAGGACATTTCCAACAATGGTTTGTAGATGATCCTTTTGGTCACTGTCTTCTGAATCCATGAAATGTGGATTCTCCAGCGGATTTGAGTTTTCGTGGTACATATCACCTTCTATTTTCTCCTGCTGACTCGGGCTTTTGAATAAGTGTTTCTTCTGGTGCATTCCAAGGGCAGCAGCTGTTTTGCAAATTTTGGGGCACTGGAAGCAGGCAAAGCCCTTCCCGTCGTGCTCTCGAATGTGCCTCTGCTCATGATTCCTTTTTGTGGAGAGGTACAAAAAGCTCTGAAAGCAGAACTGACAGTGGTAACGCTTTTCGCCAGTGTGGATCCGCTCGTGGATTTTGAGGGTCTCGTTCAGTGTGAACGCCTTGTTGCAATACTGGCAGATGAACTCCTTGACGCCCAGGTGGATGCGTTCGTGTTTCTGTAAGTTTCCTTGCACCGAAAAGCACCGCCCACAGGTCTTGCACGGGTACGGCTTCTCTCCGGTGTGACACCTCATGTGCATCTTGAGCGTGGAAGGGTTCTGAAACTGCTTGGCGCAGAACTCGCAGGCGTACGGCCTGGCGGTGAGATGCCGGTGGGGCCTTCCCAGGTTCCCAGTCCCCAAGGCCTTGTCTCCGTCACAGAGCTCACACTGCAACTTGGGCATCTCTTTATTTTCTTCCTCCTCGAAGGCCTTCTCCGGAGGAGCCTTGCCCACGGCACAGTCCAGTTCTGCCGGGTATTTATACTTGGTGCCTGGGCTCCTACTCCCGTGCTCTTTCCTCCAGTTGACTTTCCTCATTTTCCTCAACTGTCTCGATTTCTTTTTGGGTTTGTAGTTGTAGTAAGGGCGCCATGGTTTGTCCGTGGAATCCTGGTCACTTGCATCGTCGAACATCTCACTCATTTCCATGCACTCGGACTGGCAGAGGTCGAGCGGGCTGTCGCCCTTGGTGTCCAGGTCATTCTCTTGTGGCAAAGTCTCCTCCTGCGCTTCGTACTTGGGTCTTCTCCCTCTTTTATAGAACAACTTGGATCCTAAGATATGCCTTTTCACAATGGCTTCGTTCCCGATTTTGACTGTTATTTGGCAAAGGGGCGCAACGTTGCTGTTTGTGGAGGTGCCAGGGAGAGCAGGCTTCGCGATGTAGGTTTCGATTTTACTGGTTTCTTTACTGACATTCGTGGTTTTGCTCAGCGACCCTCCGGGATCAGCAGCGTATCTTGATTCCTCTGGTACGTCTCCCCTGTCACAGGGGATGGTTTTCTTTTTCTCCTTAATGCCTCTGTGTCTGCCGACCACTCTCCCCACTTTGTCTGGCTCGGGTTTGCTGTCCTCTTTCACGGTCTGACCGACGGCCGAGCCTGAAGGGGCTCTGTGGTTGTTGCTGGACAGGGCAGCCACCATGCCGCTGTGCACGATGACCGACGAGAACTGGCTACTGTGCACAATGACCGAGGGCGCTGAGCCACTGTAGCTGATCACAGACGCCGAGTTCTCACTGCCATGACTCAAAGACAAAGCAGGCATCCCCCCGGCCGGGAGGTTGGAACTGACAGCATTTTCAGAGAAAGGAAGGGACATCTCCTTTGAATAAAAGTTATTGTCAAGATCAGCTTTCAATGTCTCCTCTCCCCATTTGGACCCCTCTGCGTTCTGAACGTTGGCAGAAGTGGGTCTGTTCTGACCTGTGGCTGTCTCCAGTGGGACGGCTGGACTGTGCGCCACGGTGTGCATGCTCTCTGGGAAATTCAGAGCAGGTAACGCAGAGCTGCGCGGATTCTGAACAACATAGGGACCAGCTGCGGGCTCATTCAGCTGCCTGTTCTCTCGAGCATTTTCATAGGAAGCATTTCGGTAGCTCTTGTAAGGGGCTCTCTTGCATTTCATGGGCAGCAGCCTATACAGTTTATATGGATAGACACTAGGTTTCAAGCCTCCGTTTGCCGTTTTTTTACTGATGGAAAGTCTGTGATCTATGGCATGGAAAGACTTCTGATGGTTTTTGAGTATATAGTAGGTCATGAAAGTTTCAAGGCAGAAAATGCACTGATACCGCCTCTCTCCCGTGTGCCAGATTTCGTGTCTTGTCCTGTACTCAGCCAATGCGAACACTTTGTTGCAGTAATGGCAAGGGTACGTTCTTCTCCAGGAGTGGACATTTGCATGTCGGCGGAGGCTGGATAAAGTCACATAACTGCGCTTACATACAGTACAGCTGTAGAGCATCTGCCCGTTAACAAATTTAACCAGGTGGTCCATCTCTGGCAAGGTGCTTCCGGTACTGGAAAAGTCACCAATCCTACTTCCAGATAATAAAGACTCTGGACCTGGGAAGGAACCTCTGTTTTGTCCAATGGTAGGATAGTTTTCTAAAAAGCATTGATTTCCTCCTGGAACGGGTATGTGGCTGGACCTCATGCAGATCTGCTCGTGCCGATCCAGCCTGTTCGGGGTGCTGAATTCCTTGTTGCAGTACTTGCACACCAGCGGCTGCTGGGTGGGCTTGTGCAGCTGCATATGGGCACCGAGCAAAGTGCTGCTATCAAAGGACTTGGAGCAGGAGCTGCAATTGTAAACCAGAGGCGGGATCTCGGCTGCTGGCGGCCCAGGGACCGCGGAGGATACGTTTTCATCTTCCCTGGGGAGACGGACCTCTCCTTCAGTGTTGGGAGATTTTGAGCCAGAAAGAGCTGCGGCTGGCTGTGGGCTCCTTTCTTGGTTAGCCTCCACGTTGGTTCCTGGAGGGGGTGGTGTCTTTTCAGTGGCTGGTTCAGAATCCTGGGGGATGGAGAGGGCCTTGGGCTTCCGGCATGCTGTCGGTTTTTCGGCAACAGCGTCCCCATTTTCTTCACCTGTCTTGCCAGGTGGGCTGCTGGCAGGTTCGCATATGGGCTGACTCCGGTAAGCCTCCGCCACGGAGGAAACGGCGTAGGAGTGCTCGGCCAGGGTCCGCACGGGCTCCGCCTCGTGACAGACGTCAGTTCTCTCTAGGCAGAGGCTAGCGTTTCTCATGGAGTCGGAGACCTTTTTGAAACTCGCCCTCAAGTCCAGTGGAGAAAACATGTTATTACTATTTTCCGTTTCGATGATGGAAAACGCATTTGTGATCCTTGGCCCGTTAGTGATGGCTGGTTCTTCATGCTGTCTTTTTTCATTTCTTTCTTCTTTAACCACTCCCTTTTCAGTAATGCAGTATACATAGGGCCCTGGGGAATTGCAGAAGTTGCGATTGGTCAGATCTTCCAAGAAGGATATCCCCAGCTTTTTCCCTGCAGCTGCAAGATCAGTGACTGTTTCCTGTCTCTTGACGACTACCGTGGAGCTGTAGATATAATTAAGGATTTCTGTAAACACTTCGGCTTTGAGATCATCCAGCTCCAGGACGTGGCTGGAAATGCAGATGGTATGGCTCCAGAAGATATTTTTGAAATAAAGGCTTGAAGCAGCCAGGACATTGCTGTGGGCTTTAAATTTGGTGTCTTCCACAATGATAGTGACATCACACAAAATGCCCCGGATGCGCTGCTCATTTAAAATGGAGAGCACTGTGTCACTGTGAAAGTCGTCCTTGAGGTCCCTGGAAAGGGACATGACTGTCATCTGAAATGAGAGGAGAGAAATGGTCAGAGACCCTTCCACAAGGACCTTCTTTGTGTCTAGATTATTTTCAACCTCTTTGAAAAAAAAATTTTTTTTTTTTGCATGAAAAGACAGGTTTTTATGTCATTCTGTTGTTGCTTCCAAGACTTGGGAATCAACATGAGAAGCTAAATCTTTATCGCGCCCCCAGCCTGTTTCTCAGACCATTGCTAAGAGCTGCATAGTTGGAAATCCTCTCAGAACTTTCTCCGAAGTTGTAGCTATATATACATGTCCAAATTGGGGGGAGCAGGGTCCCCTCCCAAAATGTTAAGGGTCTCATCATCACTCCAGGCTGCTGCGTGGAACTCCTAGAGCTGGGCAATGCCATGGTCCTGCCACAAGCCTCCTATCATTTCCAAAGATGGCCTGATGATCTGATCCAAACAGAGTTCATGAAGCAGGAAAATGATTTTTCTTTAAGTTTTCCCTAAGTAATCAGTGCCTGTATGTAAAGGTATTATTACCTGCTCAGAGAAGAAGCAAGATCTGGAGGAGCAGCCGTTCCTAATTGGTGGCTTCCAAGGGTCTCTCAATGGAAAGTCACAGCCTGCATGACCACATCTGACCAACAGGGGCACCCTGCCCCTCTTTGGGACCCACCTGGTTCCTTCTCTGATTTCCCTTTCATTACAGCCAAAGGCGAGTAGGGTTTTCAAATAGAACTCTGTGAGGTACTGAAGACAAACAAAAAATATGAAGCCAGGAAAGTATGTTTCTGAGCCCACGATACTGAGTCTAATCACAGGCTCCTAAATTAGCACAATTTAAAGGCACAGTGGCTCTGGTCTGAGGATCCTAGCTCTGTTTTTCCCCAGAGACGAGTTCTTGTTATTCTCCACACATTTCTATAATCAGTCTGGAATGGCCAGGGCCTGCCAACTCGTACCCTTGTGAGGGGCAGTCAAAAGCAGCCGTGTTCGTGCCGAGCGTGTACAATAAATACAGGCACGCCAGTGACCTAAGACACAAATGAAATTAAAACGTGACCTTACTGTGTGTGACGCAGTCTGTTCTGTTCTATTATCTTTCATTTAAAAAATGCCAACAGCAACTCACTAAACTAATTTCACTGTACAATAAGATATCACCCCTGCAGTTAAAAAAATCCCCCACAAAAACTAACAAAAACCCCCTCTGGTCCACAGGATACACTAACCAGCCACTCATTCAGTCTCTCTATCCCTTGTCAAGTGACACCCAGAAAGCCACGGAGCTTGGTGGTATTTCTTTATCTCCCAGTGGCAATGGAGTCTTACGTTTAGCTCACGGCGCTGATTCAGTTGGAAAGGCCAGATGGCCACATAAACAATCTCTTTTTACCCTTTTGTACAACTGATATAAGTTGTGTCCATTATGTTACTCAACATCCTTTATGTAAGGGTCCATTTGATAATTTTTAACCACTTGTACGCCATAAGTGTCTATAGATGCAAGCGGCAGACCTTTTTAAATTAAATTCAAAATATTGTGGCAGTTAACTGGTTAAATTTCATTCAGCCATAAGAAAAAGTACTCTTCTACTAACAACTTCTTCAATTCAGATAATGAGAACAGTATATTCCCCATGTTTCTCTTAATTCTTGAGACAAGTTAGAATTAACCTTTATCATCAGTTGTGATAGCCACTGTGAGCCTGGGTTCCTGGTGTGACAACTGTCTCGCTGTCTTTAGTTAACGTTAGTTCTTCTACTCTGGTTTACCCTGCCTTTACTTTTCGTCTCCCATGCATCTTTTCTAGAACTCTGGAGGGGGGGGGGGAGGTTAAATCTATAATAAAAATGAAATGAAATCTTTATGGCTTCCTCTGTGCCCCCGAACAGATCACAGGAGTGTGTCCTTCACATGTATTAGGTTGTAAACCATTAACACACTCTGTCGATGTTTCTTTTGCCTTCCTTGAGGTCTCTCTGTTCTGGGCCCTGTAGGGCCTATTTTCTCTCCTGACTCATATATTCTCATGCAGTTTGGTTTTTGTAAGGCCCATACATTACTTCAATTCTTTTTATTTTTCTTTATTTTATTTATTTATTTTTAAAATATATTTTATTGATTTTTTTACAGAGAGGAAGGGAGAGGGATAGAGAGTCAGATACATCGATGAGACAGAAACATCGATCAGCTGCCTCCTGCACACTCCCTGCTGGGTATGTGCCTGCAACCAAGGTACATGCCCTTGACTGGAATCGAACCTGGGACCCTTGAGTCCGCAGACCGATGCTCTATCCACTGAGCCAAACCGGTTAGGGCTTTTCTTTCTTTTATTATTTCAATTCTTTATCCAGCCTGACTGGATAGTCTCAGATCTGGTGAAACACCTGCTAAGTGATTAAAAAAGCTGCCTTCCGTCTTGGCTTAGTTCTATGCTGTGTCATCTATTTTGTCCTTTCACCTCAAAATTACTGCTTGTTCCAAAACACCCACTTCACAGCACTCTGAACCTTCCACAAGCCTCTGCCTTCATCTGGGGAATACGGTATTTCACATTGAGCTCCAGGGTGTCAGATTATAAGCCCCCACTGACTTCTGTGGGATTGTCTGATCCTTCTCTTAGACTGTTGTGTTAGAATGGTTAGCAAAATGCCAACTGTTAACATTGTATAAGATCTTAGTCTCACTTACAGTTAGAATAACATACATACCTAGAGGCCCGGTGCATGGATTCGTGCACTGGTGGGGTCCCTCAGCCTGGCCTGCACCCTCTCACAATCCAGGACACCCCAGGGGATGTCAGATCGCCAGTTTCGGCCCAATCCCCACAGGCCCGATCCAGACAGGAGGGAGCCTGATCCTGTGCGTTGAGTGTCTGTCCCCTGGTGGTCAGTGTGAGCCATAGTGACCGGTCGACCGGTCGTTTAGGCTTTTATATAGATAGATAGAAAGCATCATTATATTTGTCATTGAAACATCCTCATAACTTTGGAAAATTCAAGTATGACATCTTTCATGAGACTATCTACCATTGTGTGGTAGAACCCTTTAAGAAACTAGCACTAATCGAGTTTTAGTGTGGTATCAAAGAATATCCACAAGTAACTGAAAAGATTAAAAAAAACTCCTCCCTTATCCAATTACCTATTCATGTATGGCTAGATTTTCTTTACATATTTCAACTAAAATAATATATTGCAACCGAATCCAGAAGCAGATTTGAAAATCCAGCTGCAAAAATGTAAAACAATATCACTTTTCCCACTATATGTTTTTTGCTTTAGAAAGTAGTTATTTTTTAAAATAAAATGTTATTTGTCAGACGCCTGGTTTTATCATAGCATTTTTTCAGAAGTTAATAGTTTTTTTAACTCTTATTTTAAAATTTGAATATGGTAAATACTGATAGCTATAACTCAGATAAACAAAAGCTCTTTGGACCCTCAATGATTTGTAAGAGTATAAGGGAGTTCTGGGACCAGAAAAATTTGAGAACTGTTGCTATAGTCAATGAGAAAATGTTCAAAATCATTTTAAAAGAAAATATTTTAAAAGTATTTTACTCAGTAAAATAAGTCATATATACTTGTAAGCCCAAAAGAACTGAAGACAAAGCGAATGCAAGTGTGGTCAAATACCAGGCAGAAATCCTCAGGAGACAGGAGAGACCAAGGAACAGAGAAACACAGATGGATACACCCAGTCACACAGATTCACACGCTAATTTTCCAGGTCCGAAGTATCACAGTCAAGTCCTCACTAACTCTCCAGAGCTCTCGCCAGCAAAACACTGGAGGCCTTCTCAGAACAGGAGGGAACACAAGGACCTCCATCCAAACTGGAACTCCTGCGCCTTCATGCTGCTCTCCTAACCTCCACCATCTCACTCCCCGTGAAAGCATGTCTGTCCCAACCACTATGACCTTCCTGCCTGCTATTTCTCTGCCTCCCTCACTGGCCTCCTTGCTGTTTCTTGAAGAAGCTGGCATGCCCCCCGCTCAGGACCTTGGCATGTGCTGTTCCTTCTCCTTGAATGCATGTTCTTACTAGATACCCACAGGGCTCCCTCAGCTGCCTTGCATCATCAAGCATGACCTTCACGGTGAGGCCCACAGTGCCCACCTTATTTTAAATTGCTCAGTGGATAGAGTGTTGGCCTGTGGATTGAAGGGTCCTGGGTTCGACTGCAGACAAGGGCATGCACCTTGGTTGCAGGCTCCATCCCCCACCCTGGCTGGGCACATGCAGGAGGCAACCAATCGATGCGCCCCTCTCACATCGATATGTTTCTCTCTCCCCACCCCCCCCCATCCCTTTCAATCTCTAAAAAAATAAATGGGAAAATGTCCTCAGTAAGGATTAACAACAACAAATAAACAAATAAATAAATAAATAAATAAATAATAAAATTGCAACTCCTCACCCCAGCACTTAATGTCATCGGTAGGTTCTTGAAAACTGCAATTTTAAACAAAATGACATATAAGGAAAACAATTTTACCCTAGGCTAATTGATATAAACAAGAGTTACGTTCCTCCAGCATATTTCTGGTCACAAAAACATCACCAAACTTCTAAATAAAGACCCAAAACACTTAATCATTTAAGTAAATGTGAGCTATACATACATTTTTAAAAGATTTATAAAAAATAGTGAGATCATTCTTTTCCAACCCACTCATTTCAGTCCAGGGTGTCGGGTGACCAAGGACTCTCCCAGCAGCTTAGGGCACAAGGCGGGACCCACACTGGACAGGATGTCCTTCCACAGCAGGGCGCTCTCACTCCCACACCCACCCACGTTCAGACGGGGACAATGTGGACACTTCACATCACGTGCACATCTTCAGGATGTGGGAGGAAACCGGATCCCCAGAGAAAACCCACACAGACATGAGAGAATGTGCAAGCTCCGTACAGACAGTGGCCCCAGACAGGAATCGGGATTTTCTTTTGGTCAATGTTATAATGGAACCTTATTCGAGGACTTGCTGCACTTGAATTTGAGCCTGGCTGAAAAGCCAGGTGGACGGACAGTCCTTTCCACATGGCACTCGGGTGCAAACGGTGCCTTGATTTGCAGGGCCGCTGCCCATATTCTGTTTGCGCCATCTGTCATGGCTTGCACCCTTGCCTCCGTCTCCAAGGTTAGCTTGATCACAGCATTGTTTGCCTAAATGATTCTTTTTTTAAAAAATCTTTATTGTTGAAAGTATTACATAAGTCATCCTTTTTTCCCCATCAACCTACCCCAGCCCACTCCCCTCCCTTCTACCCCCAGGCTGCACTCATCTATTAAATTAGCCTCCTCCCCAGTATATCCCAGATACTGCTTTTAGTATTCTGGGATTGAACTTGAAAACAAAAGAAACAAAGGTTGTGGGTTCAATTCCCAGCCAGGGCACATACCTAGGTTGTGGGTTGGATCCCTGGTTGGGGCGCACATAGGAGGCAACTATTAGATGTTTCTCTCTCATATCGATGCTTCGTGCTCTCTCTCTCTCTCTCCCTTCCTCTCTCTCTAAAATACATTTTAAAAAATATCCTTGAGTGAGGATTAAAAAAAAGAAACAAATTTTTGGCAATGATCTGACCAACTAAATTCCAGTATTTCCAGCTTATTTAAATCTTCCTTCCCCCAATTACTCAAGGCAACTTTATTAAATACGCAGATGTCAAAAACCTTATAATGATAGTTTCTATGTAAATTCTAATTCTCATCATGCAAAAAAAAAAACCCAATCTTGAAAAACCTCTTTAAGTTGATAACCAACATATCCACTCTGTAGAACTCCATAGAGCTTGTTAATAAAATTTGGTGTACTTTCATTAGTACATTTTTTAAGACATGGCAGACAGAGAGTGAAGTAACCCTATCCCGTACGCATTCTTAGCGAGAACCAGAAGTCACTCATTCGAGGCCACGCTCCTGGGCCAGACTGAACCCCATTTTCCTGAAGCTTCTGATCAGAGGGAAAGGCCGAGAGTTCCGCGGCACCCGGGGCCGCTCAATCCCTCACGCACGTACATACGTGATAACAAAACTGCACAGACAGAGCAACTTTCTCCTCTCTCTCCTGCGAGTCCTCTTCTATAAAAAGAAACTTAGAAATAAAACCCAACTAAAAAAAGAACATGCTGCATTAGGATACTGACCTGGAATCCTGCAAAAGTCAAACCCACAGTCCATTTTGGGCCCGTGTGAGGCCCATGTCGCAATGGAATCTACTGCCTGGGTCTGCCGTCCCCTGTGGAAAGTTCCTGACAACGGACACTGAGTGCTTCAGTGGCCTGGCTCCGCCTTCCCACACATCCTCGCAGGACATTTTCTCATAGTCATGTCGGGTGCCTGCGTCAGACCGCCCCACGTGACGGGGTGTTAGAAACACACGCATCAGATCTCGAAAACAGATTACAAAACAGAAGCCCTTTATAGAATTCAGCTGTGTCTAGGAAAAGGCAAATCCTCTCGGTTTGCCATCTCCGGGCAGCCCAAAAGGGGCCGAGAAGAGCTGGGTTTATCAGACCTCCATGCACTTAAGCTATCAGATTCAAGAAGGCGTAGTATGACAAGGGAATTTTGTTTTTCAACTGAAATCCGGGCCCTTCAAAAGGCTAAAATCAGGAAGCTGCTGGAGTGTATTCAACAGAGAGGGAAACTGGCTCGCACGACCTTACCTGAATATATTATTTTGAAAAGGTAAACATTCGCTCTCTGGACTTGTAGTTGTGTGCATATGGATTGTGAGAACGAGTATTTCCAGATTCATGAATGATGCAATGTGTCCAGCTAAATATTCAGGCTGCTTGCTGGAAAGATGAAAGGAGGCGGGGGGAAGTCCTTGGTTTCCTTTTTCTTTTGGAAAAAGTATTTCAGGGCGGCCCGGGTACCTTGGGTTCACCTCAGGATCAAGCTTGCCCAGACTCCGCTTGCTTAAGAAACCTGGCAAACAGGCTTCGAGCTTTTCTCTGAAGCCCTGGAGAGATGTAACCGTTTCTTGTCTCAACCAAATTCCACTGGCACTCCAAGTCCCTGACGAAGGCATTTTCACTCTGAATGCGGTAGGGACCGAGTTACCAAAATGGCCAGGACAGGATTCCTGACCCTTGGGATTTTTCATTTTGGGGGTGAACCCTAAACCATCAAGAATTGGTTTCGAGAGCCAAACTCCACTTCCTTGTGAACCTAAAGGGGCCTGTTCCCCTCAGTTGCCCGCTACCTCACAGGGAGGCGGAGGGAAGAACTGCGTACGTTTTGGCTTCTGCACAGGAATGAACCTCCAGCTAGTGGCAAGGACGGGCTATCCAAATATGGACCGAGCACCAATTGCTTCTTTGGTGTCAAACTATCTACATTCACCCCCCATTGCACCCTCCTTCCCCACTCACAACGCGCTCTGCACCCCGGCTTTCTGGGGACTCCTGCAAGGCAACGAATCCACTTTAGACTGGCTCTTCCTGGTGTACCAGAAACTGGGCAGAGAGGAGTGAACGGGATAAAGGTCACTGAAAGCACAAGGCGCAGTGCTGGACACACAGTAAGGGTTCAGTGCGTGTCGGCTGGAATCAGCTTGAGAACTGACTGTCCGGCTCAGCGGGTGGCCCTGGAGAGAACCGCTCATGCCGTCCGCACTGCATGCCCCATGCAGGGCGATCTTTTAAAAGCACAAGGGAGGTCAAATTCCCCTGATGTTAGGATACAACCCAAACCCTTCACTGTGGACTGCAAGGCTTGCGCTGTGCATGGGTCCTGTCCACTCTCTGTGCTCGCCACATAGGCCTCCCTTCACTTGCTCCGCTTGTTCTACTTGCCAAGGTGCCACCGGCCCTGGTCCTTCAAACGCTGGTCCCAGCACCACCCGTGGCAGCCTCACTCTCCTGCTTCAGGCCCAGCTCAAACGTCACCTGAGGGACCCCCCCATCTCTGCTCCGGCCTGGCCTCTACTTGCCCTCAAACTGTCTGACTTATTTCCTCCGTACTACTTAACCTCACCTACAATGATCACGTGGGTTTGTTTGCAGGCTCACTGTCTACTCAGCCCACCAGAAAGGAAACTCCACGAGGAGAAGGACCTTAGCCGTCCTGTTTACCACTGCACCTCGGGCCGCGGCACGTGGCAGGCACTCAGGAAACAGTTGTTGAATGAATACGTGGGGTGGCTATGCACATAAAACAGAAAAGGCTCACCCCGACTAACAAAGCAGCCTGCTCCCACCGTGCGCTCCTGATCCCTTTAGCCTGCTCTGCCTCCATGTCTCCCACAGCACTCACAACGTTCCCGTAGAGCACACCATTTGTCATTATTTATTGTCCAGCTGCCTGCCAGACTGAAGCCCTACAGGGCGGTAACGTATCTGCCCTGATGTATCGGAATGCTCTAGAACAGGCCTGACACATAGTAGGCCCCCAATACATGCTCATTTCCTAAATGAACAATCTGTACTGCAAATAGACATGTTTTTGTAAATGAGCATTCTACATGGATAGGCACCGTAAACATAGCCATTGCCATTTTCCTCTGCCAGAATTTCCCCCATCGGTTTGGAATAAAATTGCTTTTGTGTGATCCACTCCCCATATTCCTTCATTTAATCCCCTTCACAATCCTGCAGGCATATAATATGGAGAAACGACTGCGTATTCACAGGGTTAAATGAATTACCAGAGTCCGAGCCCCATGCACGGAAGCTGACCTTATCCCACCCCCAGGGAAGTGCCTGGCTGGCGGCAGAGCCGTGCCTTCTGACGGCAGCACCCTGCTCTGCGCCCTGCTCATCCCCCGCCTCACGTGCACCTGCACATGCAGCAGCAGTGAAGTCAGAGCAGCTGACCTGCTCCATCTGGCACACAGCGGCCTTGCGCTGAGGCCAGCTGCAGGCTCACTGGGCAGGGTCAGCACTGCGGAAGCCCGCAGCAGGAACAGACCCAGGCTGAGATTCACGAGCTAGGGCTGCCGGGGCAGCCAGCCTGGGTCACGTGCCAGGAAGTCACTGAGAAATGCTGCCTGTCATGAGCAGAATGTTCCAGAGAGGCCCCCAAGAAGGGCAGCTGAGGGTCAGAGTTAAGTAAGGCAAGCAGACTCCTGACCAGGGGCAGCGGGTACCAGGGCAACCTGAGCAGTGCTGGATGACGAGCCTCGGGCCAGGGACCCTTTGCAGCGGGTTGGCACAAGTGGCCTTTTCAAGGTGCCACCTGAACATGCCGTCAATCATAGCCTCGCTTACAGCACAGAATGTTCCCAATGCCAGGCCCTTACACTATACCCGTATGTTGTCGACGTAACATTTTTAGTATTAGAAAAGTTGATATTTAACAGCTTGCTGCCAATTCAGTCGGAGAATTCAGGAGACAGAGGATCAGGATTTGCTAATCTGAAGTGAATTCATGTGCCTCCCCTCCCCACCACGAGTGTTGAGCTTTCTCTCTCACTAGAGGCCTGGGGATGGTGCAGCCGGACCAGGGGCCCTGCTGGGGACCCGTCAGTCAGGGCACAGAATGAGATCCGTGGGCATGAGCTTTGGGTTTGAGCCTTCTCTAGGACAGAGGGAGGGTCTCCCTGCCAACATGAAGCTGAGATACAGTCTGCAAGGCTTGTGAAAACCTTAAATCCAAAGTCCAGCATCTTTACCAAGGCTCATAAGGTCCTCTGACAAATGTGTGCTTTTATCACAGGAGGATGAACTCTGCGAGGACTGAGACTGTCTGCCACAGCCTCCCTAGCTCCCAGCACCGCATGTGGCACATACCAGGTGTTAACAGGCCTTGATCAGATGAATGCAAACAGAAAAGGCAGCCACACACTAAGCTTGACCCACCACCCTTGGCACTGTCACCGAGCTTTCTGGATCCAGTGGTAGGTCAATGCTGTTTGTCAACTATGCTGAAAGGGAGAATATATTCGACGAACATAAAAAAAAGTCAAGAGGGCTGTTCTGATCTGGTAAAAGGAAAAAGAAACACACACACCCCACACCCCCCACACCCCAATCAACACTGCCTAAAGCTGAGCTTGATAAAGACAAGCCAGGGCCATCCATTACCCAAAAAGTCGTTCCTCTTCAAATAAGTTAAAACACTGAAACACAACTTGGAAACACCAAAAATGTCGTCTTCTTATTGGCTGGGCTCAAAGGAAGGAAAAGAGCAATCCTTCAGGCTTTACTGATATGCTTTGTTCTGTTAAAGACAAGACAACAGGCCCAACACGGAGTTGCTCAGGTCCTTCCTATGTCTCCCTCACGTCACCAAAACGAAACTTAGCTTAGGTTCTCCCAGAAGTGGCATCTTAGACAAGTCCATCGGAAATGGACTGACCAGCTTTAGTGAGGTCACCTTCCTGACACACCCCTGCTGTCGCCTGTGTGGAAAGTAACCTTGCAATAACCAGCCTGCATTCTGGCTCCGTGTAATTCCCTTGATTTGCTCCCTTCTGCCCGTAACATCTCTTGCCTTGTATTTTAGGGGCGCCTTTCAATCAGATTGGATGCTGCTCTATTCGTGAGTCACGGAATAAATCCAATAAGACCTTTACATTTTACTCTGTTGAATTTTGTTCTTTTACCCTTTAGACTCCAAGGGTTTGGCCTTCGTCTCCTGACTGCTTGGAATGAATTGGCAATGGACTTTTTAAAAATCAACTTTTTTTTTTAATACTAAAAATTTAAAGTTGGCAACACGTGGGTGTGAGGCCTCGGTGTGGTGTGTTTGTGAAGAACCTTGTTTCCACCCGATGTTTTCCCGCCCAGCACCCCCAGAGGTCTCCCTCCCTAGACCTCCTTTTCGGGCCCTTCCTACGTCCCCCTCACTCAGCCTCCTCTCACAAGCAGCTAATTGGGAGAGGGTGCTGGGCTGAGCAAAGCACCCCTGGGCCTGTGGCCTGCTTCTGGGTCACTGACCTTGGGTGCTTGTGCTTCCCGGCGCACCGATATGTGACCCACTCAGAAGCAGACACAAACCCTCTTCCCCCACTAGGCAACCAACAGTCAGATGGAAAAGGCATTAGAACGTGTGCCTATGATGGTAGTTCTCAGCAGAGCTGCATGGCAGACTCACCCGTGGAGCCACAGACAGAACATGAGCTAGGTGGCCCCCGGCACTGAGTCGGAGTTTTGGCAGATAGGGTCTGGGGAGGGGTGCTTTCTGCATTCTGCTGAAAATGACCGCGTTATGCTGTGCAGAAGAGCTGGCCCATGGCTTCTAACTACACTATGCAGAAACAGGCCGTGATGTCCCTTGCTTGTGACGGAGCCCCTCCCAGCAGCTTTCCTGAGGGTTGCCGTAGAGGGACACTGCCACCCCACCACACTTGCGTCAATGTCCCCAACGTGACTTACTCCTCTGGCAGGCGAAGGTCACCTAAATATGCCAGCCACGCGCTGCGCCTCTGATACCTAACAGGCACGCGCACGTGCCGTGCCCAGTGCCGTTCACACACCCCAGCCCGTTTAAGCCTCACAGCAACCTTACTTAGCAAACGAGGACACCCAGACCCAGAGAAGTTGTGCAACCTGACCAAGGTCATTTAGCTCCTGTGCGGCAGAGCTGGGGTCCACACCCGACGCTATGATTCAAAACCACACTCTCCGTGTCGGGTTCAGGGGCACCAGGAAATAAACGTGGCTTTTCCACACCTTCTTACTATCGAAGCCTCATCAGCTCACGACCCAGCCTGGACCTGAGCAGGGCTGCCACGCACAGGCGGGCAGGTTATGCCTGTGGTGTGCTGTGGGGGCGAGGGAGGCGTGGCCAGTACAGTGCCCTGGTGAGGGCTGCATCCCCTGCCAGAAGGGGCCACGCCTTTAATACGGACCACCCAGTGGCCCTGGGGTGAACACTTAACGGGAAATTGATAATATTCCATAACATTCTACTTTTATTTTCTTAAAAAATATAAGCTTCAAAGTAATGTATAACATGCAAAGATATTATTTTGATTTTGATCCACTTCCATCTCAAAATCATATTTATCGACTGCCTATCATCCACCAGTCACTGAGTATAACACAGGAGCTACTACCGGATGGAGGTACAGAAAAGGCGTAATGGGGAGACTAAAGCTACTGAACGAGGCAAACTGAGACCCCAAGGCACTGGATTAGTCCATTCATGAAACAGGGCTCTCCCTAAGGGTAATTTAGGTTAATTTAGGGTCAGCCAGACCATGTCCAGTCCTGCACAGTGGCGAAGAGCCTCAACTTCGTTGTCAGGTGGACCTGGCTCTGTCACCTCTGGCTGTGACCTTGGACACATTTCTTTCTTAAAAATGTTTTTGTTTGTTTTTATTGATCTCAGAGAGAGAAAGGGGGAGAGAGAGAGAGAGAGAGAAAGAGACAGACAGACAGACAGACAGACACGTCCTGACTGGGGATCGAACCTGCAATCTGAGTATGTGCCCTGACTGGGAATCGAACGACCACCTCTGGTATACTGGAACCAAATGAGCCACAAAGCTAGGGCAGGACAAGTTTCTTCATCTGCAAAATGGAGCTAATAAAAGAATCTACCAGGGTTAACGTGAGGATTAAACGGTAATACTTATGAAATGTTTGGCGTAGTGACATGCACAAAATCAAGCTTTAATAAATATCAGCTATTATTGGAATGACTGTTACTAATTCTTCTTAGTCGCCTCATCCCAGGCCTTAAATCTAGAAACAGTGAAGCTCCTCAATGGCAGGGAAAATGCTTTACTTCTGTGTGCCAGGCTCCCATGCCCCTCACAGTGCTTCACACCCCAAGGGGCTCACTGCGTTCTTCCCTGAAGCAGAGGGCGGGGACATCTGAGACTCAGCTCATATTTGGGCATTCAATTGCAATTATCATCTAATGATTTTCTTTAGTTGCACTGTTTGTTAACACTTCTTTGCATGCAGAAAAAGGCGTTAAGAATTTAAATAGCTCTGGTAGGGGGGCTCAGTTGGTTGGAGCATCTGTTGCCCTGTTTCCCAGAAGGTTGTGGGTTCAATTCCTGGTCGAGGCACATACCTAGATTTCGGGTTCAATCCCCAGTGGGGACTCATACAGGAGGCAACTGATCTATATTTCTCTCTCCCATCAATGTTCCTCTCTCCTCTCTTCACTCTCTTCTCTCTTTCTTTCTCTCTCCCTCTCTCCCTCTCCCTCCACCTCTCTCCATATCCTCGGGTGAGGATTAAAAACAGAATTTAAATAAAAATCATTCAAATTAGCTACTTACTACTCATTCTGGTAAGAAGCTCAATAGGAAGGAGACCAACATAATCTGTTGAAGACAAATACTTAAATCACGGATAAAGT
Organism: Plecotus auritus; assembly: GCF_963455305.1. Lineage (NCBI taxonomy): Eukaryota > Metazoa > Chordata > Mammalia > Chiroptera > Vespertilionidae > Plecotus > Plecotus auritus. The sequence goes on from NC_137773.1 coordinate 144,950,282, forward strand.
TCCATCAAGTGTACTTACTTGTCCCTCCCCCCTCCCCGCCCCCTCCCCGCCCCTGAGCCAGAAGGTCATTCCAACCTGGCCAGATAAAACAAGGCTAGGCTACTGTTTACTGGATCACGTGCCTGTTTTACATAGCGTCATCTTCACCTTCATAAGAAAAGGCTCCCTGGGCCCTGCTGATCCCCTCTCCCATCTGTTTACCGATTTCTGGCCAACCATTTGCTCCTCTCCCCTCACACCAAGGGGATGTTTGGAAGGCAAAGTCTTGGGATCTCTTCTCTCTGACTTTAAACCAGGACCTAATAAGATGTCAGTTTTGGTATGATTTTTTTTTTAGTGAATACTTTGTTGTTTTTTCTTTTTAGCTTAAGTCTCAGTTTAATGGATTCATTTAGATTGTCATTTGTTCAGGAAAAAATATGAAAAAAATTTTGGTTCCGTTCGGGGCTTAGCACACTTATGTGCTTATTTTAGATTTTGGCTCAGGTTTCCACTGAAGCCCTTGATTAAAATGTTTGACAACTTTCAGAAATAGTCAATAGTTGCAAGCTTCCCTTTTCCTGTTCCACTCCTCCTAGTTGGTTATCTCTGGCCTCAGAGGGTAGAGCAGGGCCGCTGCTCACACACTCCTGGGTTCAAATTCCAGTTCTGCCACTTAGTAGCTGATTACCATCTCAAGACCCATTGTTTTTGTCTTTTGTTTTGTTTTTCTAATCCATTAAATGGGAGAAAAGTGCAACTTAGTTCTTAATAGGATTAGATAAGACAATACAGACACACTGTAGCATCTCATTCTATTGCTCTTTTTCACCCTGATGATTTTCTATGAAAATTCCAGAAAACAAAACAATACCGGTCAACTCTTTCTCTAGCCCATCTCATTATGATAACAGCAACCAATTTAATGCTTGTTGGTGGAAAGGGTGTTGGAAGCAGGGGTATTGTGTAAGTTGGGATTTCCCTGCAGCTGAAGTGGAGAATGAGTGGCTTGGAGAGTCTCAAGCTTCCAGGTCTTCAGTGAGCCGGGCAGATTAGCTCTGCAGGCTGGACTGTCAGGAGCCACTGGGCTCAGGCCAGGCTGACCCCAAAAGAAGGGAGTCAGCTAAAACATGCTGGAGGAAGGTAAGTGCAAAAGCAAATATTTAGGCCTAGCCGGGCGTGGCTCAGTGGCTGAGCATCGACCTATGAACCAGGAGGTTACGGTTCGATTCCTGGTCAGGGCACATGCCTGTGTTACAGGCTCCATCTCCAGTGTGGGGCATGCAGGAGACAGCTGAACAATGATTCTCTCATCACTGATGTTTCTCTCTCTCTCTTTCCCTCTCTGATAGGAATAAAAAATATTTTTTAAAAAGTAAATATTTAGCAAAATAAAATCCTGGTTAAATTTTATCATGTTCATTTAGTGTGGGTTAATTATAGATATGGTAATGTAATTGAAAGAACATTTATGTTTAAAGAATAGGCACATGGATATAATATTACAATAAATAAAGCCAATAATTGTGCATTAACTGATACAAAATCAGTAACATATTGTTCCCGGGAATCCTGCATGCCCATTGAAGATACTGCCTCCCCCTCTACCGCCCTGAAGCCCTACTGGGAAGGGCAAGTAGAGAATAAGAACTCTGAACAGCCAGAGAGCTCCTATCCCTTAGGTGGTTTCTCTAGGTCCACAGATTGCTCCTTCCTGTCTGGGTTAAAGCAGTGAGACGGCCCTCAGACCAGCATCTTAGCCCCAGATTGCATTATTACTAAGTTTCTTCACACAGAGAAACAACACAAACATAGAGTTAGGAGACAAAGCTGGAGAAGGCAAAGTGTGTTACAACCCGAGTGTTCTGTTCCCATCACACCTCATTCTGTTCCATCCTCAGCTGCTGGGAAGGGGACCTTTAAGCACGTAATTCAAGTTATGCTCTGAGTGTCAATCTATGCCAGCAGGGAGGAGAAAGAGGAGGGAGGGCAGAGGGGTGTCCTGGACCAGGAGCGGCAGGGCTGGAGGCAGGGTACAGGGGGAGGGAGGCCACGGAGGAAAGGGTTTGGGACTCCTTCCCTCTGTATCAATGCCCTCCCTAGTAAATAGAACCCCAATAAACAGAACCGCAGGTGCACGCAACTCGTGGGAAGGTCTGGCTTACTGTGTCACTGAGCCTGCCCACTCTGCTCTTCCAGCTGCCGTGGGGTTAGTCACAAAAGGAAGTTCCACAGGCAGTTCCTAGCTCTGAGAGTGAGCAGCCCCTCTTAAAAACACGACCCCTTAGACAGTCTTTCCCTGGCAGAGGCTTTTTCAGGGCTGTGTTTTCTGGTTCCTTTACGTTGGAGGGCCACAGCCCATTCCAGCCCACAAGATGGTGCTGAGCCCACCAGATGGTGCTGAGCCCACACAAAGAAATGCTCTTACGTTCCATGGAACCGGGAATCCAGTCCCCGAATTCATTCTCAACATGGGCAGATGAGTAAGCACCACTTCCAAATAAACAGACATCGGGTGTTTTCGATAACAAGGAGCAAAGAGCGTGCTTGTTAGTGGAGCGTGCACTCTAACTCGTCTTGATTTGCCATAAATGGATTCTAGAGATTCTTCAGATCTGGGGTGGGGGCCACTCCACCCAGTGCGGGAATTTCCTCCTTAGAGGAGCAGTATTCACTGGGAACAATCAAGGCGCCCTGAACAGTCACCTCTGCCACACAACACCCCTTTGAAAGTTTACTCTGCTTATTCATACCCTGGGCTACGCATCGCAAATTCCTTCAACTGTTCCCTGGTAAAAAGAATGTTACTGACAAAAGGAACTTTACAGGTTTTTTTATTCCAATCCTTTCATTTCCGAGATGAGAAAATTAAAGCACAGAGAAGTTAAATGACTTGCCTAAGATTCCGTGTGTGACCAAAACATGTGTCTAGACTTCTGGTTCCACACGCCTTCCTATACCATCCTCCTCCAATGGCTGGCTCCCTGCTCCCCTTGTTTTCTTTTTCCTCCTTCACTTCCGATCTAACAAGGCTGAAATTTTTAACCGAAACTCAAAAACTCCCTTCTCTATTCTGGTTAAATTTTATCAAGTCCATTGAGTCCATTACCTCCAGTCTGATGGAAGGTTTACAATGTCAATTCTATCTTAAAATATATCTACTGACTCCTTCGACACGTTATGCTGATTTCTGCTCTAGAAACTTCCAGGTAAGATTAGGATGGTGATGTCTGTGACAAAAAGGCATGACTGTTCTCTATGCTCACCTCCCACTCAGTTCATTATTTCAAGATCAAGACTGTTATACTAATGACAACTTGGAAAATATTTTTAAACCGGTTAGAATAAAAAAATAAAGCCTTGGTTTCATCTTTAAAGAGGGAGGGGGTTGAATCCACATTAGCAGGAAGTGGCCCTGTGAGGAGCAGCTGGGGCCATGTCAATACATTCATATGTTTGGGATGGAGAAGCTGAGACCACGGGGTGAGTGAGCGCTTGCACTGAGATCCGGGAAACGTAAGAGCTGCTGAAAACAAAATGACTGGGAATAACCTAAGAGTAAAAGAACAAGATGTCAAGTTCCCAGGAGCTGACTGTGGTCCTCCGGCTGGTCCTTGGTCACAGGTGACCGGATCTAACCCCTGACTAGTTACATTCTCTCTTACTATTGCTTCAGGAAGCACAGCAAGCCTCTAATTTTCTGACCATTCTTCTCCATCCCTGCATCGTCCCTAACTAGCTCATGCTGTTTGTTTTTCTGGGGTTCTTATCCCAGCATCATCGTGCCCTACCTCAGCAGGGAGTTCAGACAGTCTGCAGTGGCCCAGTACCCACATCCACGTCCCCAGAACATCACCTTCCCCAAGGCCAATTTCTTGGACCCAAGCACCAAACAAAAGCAAGAGTACCTGTCCTTATTCCTGCTTAACCCTCTACCATTTACAAATCACTTTCATGCACACCAGTGCATTTTCTACCTCACGAACACCTGTCCTTATTCCGGCTTAACCCTCTACCATTTACAAATCACTTTCATGCACACCATTACATTTTCTACCTCATGAACACCTGTCCTTTAATTCCTGTTTAACCCTCTACCATTTACAAATTATTTGCATGCACACCATCTCATTTTCTTTCCCACAACACCCCTATGGACTGTGAAATATTTCCATTTCAAAGATGAAGACACTGAGGCTCAGAGAAACGAAGCCAAAACCCCAAACACACATAGCTTGTCGTTGGCAGGGCTGGGTTTCCACCCCTGGTCTTGTGACTTTGGGTCACAAACTTTTCTCAGCGCACTTAAAGGAGGCCACATTTATGTGATTTCACATGTTAGGAGACATAAGTCACCAATCTCATCCTTTGATGTTTTATGGTTGTGCTTGTTTTATGCAAATTTCATGCCATAAATGTATTTGTATTTGCCATTCAAAAAAAAAAAAAACCAAAAAAAAAAACCAAGCACCTATATATCATTAGGTATTTTTTTTTTTTTTTTTACCAATAAAACCGATTTTTCCTGACCAGTCTATTCACCGTTAACACACTGCTGGCTAGGTGATCATCTGCGCATTCCACTTTGTGAACTCTGCCGTCCTGCGTTGCCCGACTGCACAGCATGGTGCTGCATTCACGCTGTAAAATGGGAATGACTCCTGAGATGATTACTGTCGTACTTAGATGAAGCAATGACTATCAAGACTTTAGCTATCAAATGTTCAATTAATGGTATTACTCACAAACATACATATGACCACTGTATACTACTACTACATCTTCATTATATTCATTCAAACCAAGTACTTTTGTTTTCTTAACAAGTGTCTGATGAGGTATAAGGTAGCAAGGTCCAATAACTCAGAAAAGCAGAACAACTATTTCATCCCCTTGGCCTGTAATTCTTTAGTTCTTCCCACATCCAGCAATCTCTGGAGTCCACAGTCCAGGGGAGAAAACAGACAAGCAGACTTAACAGCCCCTCCCTAATGTCTGAAACGCTCTAGCGAGAGGCAGCTTAAACTGAGTTCGGGGAAAGGGTCAGAGAAAAGAGGTGGAACTGAGTCTTGAAAGACAGGGAGCATAAGAGAAATAAGTCAAACAGCGAAAGACAAATACTGTATAATTTCACTTATATGTGGAATCTAAAAACAAAATAAACGAACGAAACAGAAACAGACTCATACAGAGAACAGACTGATGGCTGCCAGATGGGAGAGGGATTGGGGGGTTGGGTGAAAAAGTTGAAGGGATTAAGAATCGCAAATTGGTAGTTACAAAACAGTCAGGGGATGTAACGTATAGCATAGAGAATATGGTCAATAATATTGTAATAACTTGTATGGTGCCAGGTGCGTACTTGAAATATTGGGGGGATCACTTTGTAAAGTATGTGATTGTCTACCCACTATGCTGTACACCTGAAACTAATACAAAATAATATTGACTGTAAACTGTAATTGAGAAAAAAAATTTAGTTTCTGGGTGCCACCCCAGACTGGCTGAATCGGAACAGCCAGGAGTAGCAAGTTCCCAGGCGCTTCAGAATCAAGGCTAGGTTTGGACACCGTATCAGTTTCCTGCGGCTGCCATAACACATTGCCATGAGCTTGGTGACTCAGAACAACACAAAGTTATTCTCGCACAGTTCTGGAGGCCAGAAGTCCAAAGTCAAGGTGCCTGCAGGGCCGTGCTCCTGGTGGATCCAGGAGTTCCTTGGCTCATGGCTGCACAACGCCCATCTCTGCCTCCATCTCCACATGGCCTTCTCCTCGGTATGTGTCTTTCCTCTGTGTGTTTCTCACAGGGCCCGCCCCATAATCCAGAATGGACTCATCTCACGATCCTTAACTAACTTACCTCTGCAAAAGCCTTTTTTTTCCAAATAAGGTCACATTCATAGCGTTGGGACCTATCTTTTGGGATGGCCACCATTCAACCACCATGGCAGCAGTTCATCTGGATGAGTGTGAGAGGGGATGAGGATGCAGAGGTCTAAGCTAAGCTCCCTGACAGTGGCAGGGAGAGAGGAAGAAAGGGGGAGAGAGCAATTCAGGACTACTCAGACCCACGGCTACACGTCTAAGTCTCAGGCACATAGAATGTACTATATGTGGGATGTAAACAATGACCACAATCTAAATTAACAAAATGCTAGACTATGTTACCCTCAAAATATAGGGGAGAGCTTTTTTTTTTAAATCCTCACCTGAGGATATTTTTCCCATTGCTTTTCAGAGTAGAAGAAAGGCAGGGAGGGGGGGAGAAAGAGAAATAGAGACTAGTTGCCTCCTGCACATGCCCCCACTGGGAACAGGGAGTGGACCTGCAACTCAGGTACGTGCCCTTTACCAGGAATCGAACCCTCGACCCTTTGGTGAGAGGGGTGACGCTCCAACCACTGAGCCCCACTGGCCAGGGCTAGGTGAGAGCTTTGAAGGGTTGAAAAGGCTTTTAGTTAATTCACTTTCTAAACTAAATTAATTTTATATGAAGTTAGGATTTCATCCTTAAGATACTGTGGACACTTCCTCCTCACCACCCAGCAGCTTCCGGTCCAGACAATTCACTGTGGTAGCATGGGAATGGCTATTTTTGTCTTTCAAATTGTTTCCTTAGGTGCAGGCAATATTTTTGGTCACCAATGTTACACCTCCCTTCTTACCACCCACCCACTAGCGGCCCCAAATCTTCACTGAGAGTGGATTGCCCCTCATTTTTACATTGATTCATGTACTACCATTAAAGTCCTACAGTATAATTATTTGTCAGTTCCCAGACTTGCAAAGGTCTTCTTTCCTCTCACAAAGGAATTGCCCTGCTTGGCAACAAGGTTTGCAGGCCAGAAGGCCAGTGGGTAGGGAGAGGGTGGAAAGGAATCAGGTTCTATGTTGAAGTTAAAGTCACAGGCAGGAGACAACAGCTTTCAGAATCAGATTCCTAGTGATTTCATCATATGTCCCTACAGTATAATGTAAAGGGCACACCCCTAACCCCTACCCACAAACACTGTCCCAAAGCACCCCTTAGCTAGCAATCTGCAAGGACCAGTCTCTAGGCCAGTCTGTCTCTGTGTTTGACCACAGCATCCAGAGCAGAGCTCCCCGAATATTAACATGCAAGAGTCAGCTGGGGATTGATTGTAAGTGCATTTTCTGACACAGTGGGCCAGGTATGTGTGGCCCATCTTCATTTAAGTCAGGGGGGAGGAAACCAGAGTTCCTTACCTGCTGGTGAAATGATAGCTATAATGGTGATGATGATGCCAATGACAACAAAAGCTAATATTTACTGAGCACTTTCCACGTGCCAGGCCCTGGGTTACGTGCTTTACAGACATTATGACTCCCTTAGCACCAAGAGAGCTGAGGAAAATGGGAGTGGTTAAAAGATGTTTAGAAAAAAAGGAAACATATTACAAATTCCAGGATGTGCAGAAGGTCAATCAAGTGTCACCAGAGAGAGAGAGGACGATTCTCACATTGTCCCAGTCCAGGACTAGTTAGCAAGTTCTAAGTGCTTGATATTCCAGAAAGCATCCTTGGGCCAAACAGGTCAATACACAGACCAGGTATATTAAGATATGCCTGCTGCCTTTTAGTGCCATCCTGGTTAGCCTCTGTGGGCTTGGCTCCATTCAGCTGCCTTGGGAGTGACATGCCCGCATAGGGAGCGCTTCCTTTGGTGGGCTCCTCTGTTCCATCCTAGGATGGGCACACTCAGCCCTGGGCAGCTTAATCAAGGCTATGTCTGATTCTTTCCAGGTGTCTCCCAGGTGTCCTTGGACATACATGCTGTGTTTTGCTGCTGACTCGACTGACAAATCACTTTGCCTGGATGAGATGAACATGGTTTATATCCAAAGTGGCTTCTTTATTTGCTACGACTTTTCCTTGGGCCGGGTCTTGGAGATCGTCAAACCCAACACTCGGCGGGAAAAGACTGGGCAGGCTGCCACTGAGGAAATCCAGACTGGTGGATTGAGTCAGATGGTGTAACTCTGTAACTGTCAACTGCTGACCTGTTTCACTCAGCCCCACATTATTTTTCTAAAATTTCATCTCCTCCGGTTTGCCACATTCTAATCACTCTTTCCTCTCATACCCAGCCCACATTGAACATTCATGTCACCTTCCTGTCCCTGTAATGTATCTGAATTTCAGACTCTAATCTATAATAACATAAGAATAAATCATTTATAAGTTTTGTTCTGCTTGTAACATTTCAATATCTATACAATGATTCATTGTTCCCCTAAAATGTAAATGATGAGGTATAAGTACTCAAGCTTTCAAAACAACCATATAACAGTTCTTCAGGACCCCACCAGCTGTTCATTGCCGTGTGGAACATTTCTTAATATATGAATCCTAGGAGGCAGAGGGGCAAATACCAAGCTCTTCACTTTGCTTCAAAAGTCACTTTAACGACGGAGTCAGCTCAAGCTTTGAGAAGGAAATGATACTCAACTCCTAATCAGCACTCCAAAAAATCAAACTCCTCCTCCCAGAGGCACGCAGCTCTCATTTTTAAAGGAGGGTCCCATCTTCATCATTAGCAGGTGATGCAACGAGAAAAGCAGCAATCGCTGAGAATGCACAGACCTTTCTCAGTAGCTGCTTGCTCGGTCAGAGCATTCCGAGTTGACATCACGCTCCATCATTGCGACACGCAACAACAATTCCAGAAACTAGATCACAGAATTGGAGCATGGACTACCTGGTAGTTGGGACTTCAAACAATGGGGTCAACACAATGAAATGCACCCACCAAGATCACCAATGTCCTCGGGGAATCTTCGAGAAGCGGACAATGGTGGCCAACCCGAGGAAGTAAATTCTGCTCTAGGGACGTAGGATGGGGGGTAGAGGGCGCACAGCTTGGTATGGAGCGCAGCCTAACATCTCGTGCTGGTGGGGACCCCTTGGAGAAAGGCTGCCGGTTCTGCCTTGTCCCCTCCCACACTGTCAGCAAACGGCCCTCCATTTGCAGCAGCTTCCCACCTGGCTCCAGCTGCAAAATGTACAGAGATCATTTCTATGAGCCTGGGCTCTCCTATAGTCACCTGAGTCCACGTACATGCTCTCCTTGTCCACGCACTTCCTTCTCCCGTTTTCCACCATTCCTCCTCCCGTGTTTTCCATCACGTCTCTTCCACCTCCCATTTTTCCAGTTTGAAGCCACTGCTGGCAAAACTGCAATCTCTGGAGGGAGGCCAGGCGTGGCCTTGCGGCTGAGGCAGCCCAGGAATGTGAGACAGCCACCCTGCCTAGGGGTCAGGAGATGCAGGTGACTGGCAGAGCTGTCAAGCAGCCCAGGTAGGTCTGACGGACAATTAGAAGCACAACAGCTTTCCTAGCGTGAAAATGCTGCAAAAGCTCCAGCTGGCCACACAAATGGACGCACAATGGTTTAGACCAGTGGTCGGCAAACTCATTAGTCAACAGAGCGGCAAACCGCGGCTTGCGAGCCGCATGTGGCTCGAGAGCCGCAATTTGATGACCACTGGTTTAGACAAAAGAAATCGACGGGGTAAGTGCTTGGGCGGGGAGAGGGAAGAATATTAAAGTTCCAGTTAGCTTTTGACAACTTTACCCCAAAACAAATGTAATTAAAACGAAAAGACGATTTCTGGCCCTAGTCAGGTGTCCAAACAGTTACCCTGTTCACCTGTGTTAGAGTGAAATTATCTGGGGGCAGGAGGACCAGGGAGCAATGACATAATAAGTTGTTTAGATTTTAAAAAGTAAAAATTCACCAAACAAATCCAAACCCACTGCAGATAAACACACACAACAGGCTGTTTAGAAAAATTAGGCTTTAAATATACTGACCTGAAAAAATCTAAAGAACAGGCTGTTCTGTAGAACAGCTCGAGTTTCTGCTTGTGCTTTCATTTTAGAAAACAAACACTCAGACGCCACAGTGGGAGGAGCTCCACACGGGGATTCAAACTCACAGAAAATGGCCCCCGGTTCTGGAAACTGAATACAACCAACAGGGCACTGGATGGACTCTCTGGGAATACAGGCCACTTACCTTTCACAAGAGTCATTATCTAGGGACAGCGATAACTCCCGTCCCGCCCCCCCATCCTCCCCCCCGACCAGAAACATAAATCATGGTCTCCAAAGGGTTTGCTGAACGCCACAGTGACTAATCACCCCACTTTTATCCTCCCTGCTCAGGGAAACTCCTGGGGGGCAAAGAGGTCATTTTAAAAGTAAGGTAGCTGCTGGGTTCGGAGGTAAGACTCCCATTCAAACTTAATAAAAGAAAGAAAGAAAAAAAGACCTCAAAAAGTATTTCCTAAAATACAGAAGTGCAAATCATCTTATCAGAAACTCGTATCATTAAATAGGGAAGAAAGTATTAAAATAGATCAGTCGGATGTGGCAAAAAGCTCTTGGTTATTTTTAAATGTCAAAATAAAAAACAAATATTAGGAATATTAAATATACAACAAACAGATCCTGGCCAGGTGACTCAGTTGGTTGAAGCACCATCTTATACACCAAAAGGTTGCAGGTTCAATTCCTGGTCAGGGTGCGTACAGCAGGCAACCAATCGATGTCTCTCTCTCTCAAATCAATAAAAAACAAAACAAAAATAAAAACATATCCATGGATGAGGATTAAAAATATATACATATACAACAAATAGGATGAGTGTAATAGTAATAATTTTCTAGTTTATAAGTTTATAATTTTAGAGTGACATATTAAGGGTCAGACTTGACCACTTAGGTAGCCACCTCCCTGTGTGCGTGTGTGACATAGATAAAACTTACCCCATATTCCTTCTGTACTCCATCCATAGGAATGACACATGTTACTGATAACCAGCTTGTACATTAACACTTGTGTGATGACGTATGTTACTGAAAGCCACCTAGACTGCTGTGGGCCAGAACAGACTTAGAAAACGGGTCCCTGAATTCAGACATCGATCAATGCCCCATATACTCTAACTTGGACAATGAGAAACTCACTTTGTAGTCTATATTCATTTAGGGGAAAAAAAATGTTCTCTCGGGAAATTTATGGTGCTTCTGTGCAAAGTCAACCTACAGCATGTAGTGGCTTAAGAAACTCCAGAATTGCTCTAACGTGTGAGTAAAACCCCATCCGGGGCTTCATTTCACTGCCACGTCATCGCTTTTTCCGTCTATCCTAGTGCTTTCTGCTTCCGCAAAATGGTCCTCCCTTCTTCTCCCATTAAGGCAGAGGTGGAACTCGCATAAGTCCAAGCAAAGGGCAGAACACACCACAGGCACCCAGGCCGCAGGGGTGACTGTGGCCACTGTGACATTGCTCCCAGCAGTGAGCCCCCAAGAAACTGCTCTCCGAGTTCATGGCAGGGACTACAGGGCCAGATAAACCAGCATAAAGCAGGGATAGACCAGAATGCTGAGTAGGTTTGTAAAAAGGAAATCTCACTTTGGTCTAGGAGCGAACCAACGTCCTATTAGAGCTAATCAGAAACCTCCAAGTTTGAACGTGAGCCTCTCATGCCTAGTAAGGTAATACATTCAGCTCTGTGCTTACTGAATTGCTGGCCTTCTGATCTAACTGTAATCAACTCTACAAATAACCAAAAGTTGTTCTGACTCGGGAACAGGAAGAAGAACACAAACAAAACGGGGCCTAGAAACACTAGTTAACGCACAAAGCAGGAAGTGACAGCTCATCTCCACCTGGCTAGCACACAGCATGCCTTCACCGCTGCTGAAATAGCCCCAGGATGCCCCTCCAGGAGGTAAACCGTCACTGAATTTCTCATGAAAAACGCACCCCAGGCTGAACATGGCTCAAGGAAGTAGCCAGCAAGCTGGGTTGTGCAAGCTGGGTCTTCTTCCTCCCCCTCCCTGAGAATGTTTAATTCCTTCCACAATTAGTGTATGGCTTAGTAATTTTCATTTAAATGAAAGAAAAAATGCTTTAACAAAATAGGAAAGAGCCTTCTGCTACTCCCAGTTTAAAAGACCTTTTCTTTACCGCCTTAAATGGCAACCATCCCAGAGTTTCAGCGGTTCAGCAGGATGGAAGTCTGCATCATGCACTGTGGCTGCTAGAAGCCCTCTCCAGCGGGACAGGCAGTCCCTTTAAGCTCTGCTTGCAGGCGGCCACCTCCCGCTCTCCTGATAACCTGCCTTAGGACAGTTTCTGCAGAGCGTACGGGACTGGGTACAGGACACTGGGTTCTGCTCCCAGTTGCCCAGTAACGGTGTGACCTTGAACAAGTCCTATGACTTCCCGGGACTCCCACTTCCCAGTCTGGAATGTGAGGAGGTTTATGTCTCAGGTTCTTTGTAGCCATAACGTGTGAAAACCATGATTTCCTACCTCCCATTTTGCTACCTTTTGATGGACTCCCAGCTAAGTAGGGCATCCATGAGGACAGTCAGAGGAAATCCTGAAATGGGGACCACAGAAGGCCTCAGATGTGGATTTTATCTGCTTTTTCTGCTGGAGAGGAAAGGAAGCACTGCTGGAAGGAACCTTAGCCATCATTGAGCCAAACCTATGGTGACAGGTGAGGAAACCAAGCCAGCAAAATTCCTCGACTTTCTTTCCCAACGTTGCAGATGGGGCAAGGGAGCAAGTCCAGGCCTCCAGGCTGCTCTCTCACACAGAGGACTTTTCACCGCCCTCCCCAGGGCCTCAGAGGGTAACCGACAAAACCCTTCCCGAACACCTCTGGGCAATACCTCAGGGAACTCTCTTAAACTTTCAACTGGCCTGGCCACTCGGAACATTTAGACAGGCACAGGGACAGCAACAGCTCTAGAGAGACACAAACTGGCTGATCTTATCAGTGCAGAAATCCGTTAGTATTCTGACCATAAGAAAAGCTTGCAGCAGCACCTAGGTGGTAGATAAGGGCCTGTGAGGGAGATATAGGAGGCCCCACGAGGGTGGGGTCCTGCTCTGGTACCTGGCACAGAGAGTTGATATTTACTGGACAGATTCAAGTCTGCACAATACCTCCGCTCCACTTGCTCCTTGTAAAAAAATCTGAGCTTAGAATAACACCAGAGACAAGGGTCTCTAAGTCTCTAACCTAAAACCAGAAACAATGACCTACTGCGCATACTCTCAGTATGTGGCTGGGGAAACCACCCGGGTGTGGAGAGAAGAGGTAGGACTTTGGAGTCAGATAAAACCCAGGGTGTGAAAATCTCGACAACATTGGCCGCATCACTGAGCCTCTCCGCCTCGAGTCCACCACACCCAGTTATCCTGAGTTTCTAATAAGATGGCTGGGATAATGCACACAAGGTGCAGAGCCGACTCCATGAACGTCAGTCTGTCTTCTCCTCTCAGGAGCTATGGGTATAGACAGAGAAACCCTGTTTCTAGGCAAAGCTCCAGGCCACTGGCATCCTCTTCCAAGAGAAACAAACCATCAACGGATGCCAACAACATTATAAAATGATTCAGTATCGTTTTAATAAATATATTCCCATTAAGTCATCTGATTTTTCAAACGTGTACAAGAAGCATAAAACACAATTCAATATATACAAGTAAACAGGTTTTACATCTTCCATACATAGCTTAGACACCAAACATATATGTATGCCTCAACCTTTTCTTGTGAGTAAGCAGAGAGCAAGGACTAGGAGGGAAATAATTATTTTCTCATCTCATAAAATGAGGTTGGGATAGATGAACAACATGAACTAGCTTCAAAATTACATGATCCCAAGATGCAGAGAATGAGGGAACTATGATATAATGACAGATGTTTATTGACCAGAAGACAGAGTCAGATAGATAAATGCACTAAAATGTTTTAGTGGTATGACTGTACAATGTTGCTGCCATCTATACTAACAAAAGGGTAATATACTAATTAGACTGGATGTCTTCCGAATGTCCTTCTGGACAAAGCTGCAGCAGCTGCGAGGGCCAAGAGCCGGTGGCCCGGAAGAGGCGGGGTGGCGCCGGTGGGCCCAGGCCAGTCCCACCCGCACCACGGGGCCCCTCCATTCCTTGATTATCTGGGGTCTGTTCGTGTTTATCTTATTACAGATATAATCCATAAACATTATGATACAAATATAGAACTTTTAAGTACAGAACGTCTCTAATAGAAATTGGAGTTGTAATCAGCATATCAAGTCTCAAGTTTATCCCTTCCTAGCAATTGGCATTTGTTAATATTCATCACAGCAGTGATCCTTTAAAATGAAAATTCCCAGGGGCCCCACCCACCCTAAATCGACTAAATCAGAATCTCTCTGGAAACCTACATTTTAGCAAGTTCCTTAGGTTGATTCTTATCCATATTAAACTGTAATCCACCTGAACTATCCCAGGATAGATTAGTGTGGTGGGAGGTATGCTCTTTCTATGATAAAACTAACACATTAAAATGAGTCATAAAGATAAGGCTTTGTGTATAGATGCACATTATGCAGAAATTTGCATACACACAGAAGGCTGTCAAGGGAAGGGAATCAACATTTACTAACTGCCTATGATAGTATAGCTCTTGACCAAATTATGGCATATTACTCAATCTTCAAAATAATCCTATTTGAGTTATGAATGAAAAAAGTTAAGGCTTAGACAGAGTAACTTTTCTGAAGTCACAAGCCTGGGATAGGGACCAGCACGGTTGTGAAACTAGATTTATCTGACCCAGTCTTCTCATTCCATTGTATTAAGCTCATGTGCCTTTGAAATCACACACACACACACACACACACACACACACACACACACACACGTCATAAGATAGCCATATGGTAAAAAGGCATAGGAATTAAACTATTTTTAGAACTTTTTTTGCATCAACAGAAATGTAGTTTTAAAGAACTTACAATACAATATCAACGAATATTCTTTGGTCTATCTGCTGACAACAGAATAAAGGGTATGACTACTATAAAAACCACATTTAACAGCCTGAATGTTAGTAATCAGAAGTGTGTTTTGAGGCTTGCTAGGGTCAAATTTAACAGCGATTCTTGGTTTGCTCAAGCTACAAAATTTTTTGCAAATGAAACATCTTCATATTCATTCTGTAAGTCGTATTACCTTACAAAGGAAAACGCCAACAAACGTGATCTAGCACGTGTCAATCCAATGACCCCAATGACCATTCCCCCCCCCCCCCCCCCCCCCCCGCTCCAGCATCTGACACTCCAGGTCCCCTCCACTGGGAAACCTCCTTCTGCTGGCTTACGGGGTCATGTTCTCCCGTGGTTCTTCCTTGCTCTTTTGCCAAAATTCTCTCTAGAGCCTGTCTAGGTCCTTCCTTCTTTTCTCATAAGGCTCCATCCTCAACTTCTGCCTCCAGATAGTCTTTCTGAAAACAATCTCTTCTCCCACCTCTTGACTTATTTATATTGCAAGGACTGCCAAACTAGCCCCGGCCTTCCTCTGGAGCATAAAACCCCCATCTGTCCGGGGGATGCCATACTCCAACACTTCAAACTCAGCACCTCCAAAGCACAGCCCCTCACCTCCCTCCATGCTCCTTCCACAGGTATCACTGCTCTGGAAATCTGTTGGCGTTAGTTGTTTCTTCTCTACTGAGATGGCAGATTGTATCAATTCTTCCTTTTGCATCAGTTCCTTTCCCATTTCACTGCCATCACCCATTTCAGGCCTTCCCCCATCCTTTCTAACTGGTCTTCCTGTCTCTAGTCTCTGCCCTGCCGTTCCTCCCGATGTCCCCACAGCTACCACAAGGACACTCCTCATGTGCAGCCATGATACTCCACTGTCCAAATATCTTCAATGTCTCCTACTGGTTAACCCACTCATATTTCCTAGCTTGGCATTCAAGACCAGTATCATTTGGTACCAAATGTTCTCCAGTTGTATTTCCCACCAAATGCCTCCATAGACCAGTATTACCTTTCCCTGAATACGCTCCGTGCTTTACTATTCAAATGCCTCCTCCTCATCTCTTTGATGGAAACCACATTCTTCAAGGACTTGCTTAAATGTGTTGTTTTTTTTCCCTCAAAAAAGAGTCCCCTGACTCCCAGAGGACCTCTTTCTCTTCAAATCACCAATATAGATATATTTTTGGCATTTACCATGCAGTTATTTTTGTGTATTTTATTTCCTCACCTACAAAACTGTCTGACAGGCCCAGCCCCTGTGGCTCAGTGGTTGAGCGTCGACTCATGAACCAGGAGGTCACGGTTCCATTCCCAATCAGAATACATGCCTGGGTTTTAGGCTCAATCCCCATTGATGTTTCTCTTTCTCTCTCCCTTCCTCTCTCTGAAATCAGTAAGAACATATCAAACACACACACAAGCAGTCTGAGAGGGAAGGAACCAGATCTTTTTGATGCTGAATCCTCCGTTCTCTCTAGCACAGTGCCACACTCATAGCAATTACTCAAGGGGGATTTGCTGCATTTCATTGATAGGACTCCTAAAAGTTTGCAAAGCACATTTACATTCAACATCTCGTTTGTTCTATTTGGAGCTTAAGTGTACTACAAGTAGCATTCAAGACTTACAATTTGATTTCTGTTGCTTAATGCAATTATTGGCACTATCTCTAACTTTGTAATTTTTGTTGTTGTTAATCCTCACCCGAGGATATTTTTCTGTTGATTTTTAGGGAGAGTGGAAGAGAGAGGGAAAGACAAAGAAACATCAATGTGAGAGAAACATTGATTGGTTGTCTCCTGCATGAGCCCTGACCAGCGCCTGGGCTGGGGAGGAGCCCGCAACCAAGGTACGGGCTATTGACCGGAATCAAACCCAGGATCCTTTGGCCCACAGGCCGACGCTCTATCCACTGAGGCACAAGTTGCAAGTGTTTAGTATAACTTTGTACCTTTAAGTGAAAGTATCTCTTAAATTGCTTTACTTTGAACACTCATGGTGCCATGTGGCCTCCAAAGCTAAAAAACAGCATTTTGAGTCAAAGAAAGCCCACTTGCCAAACTGGTTTTCCTCTCTGCCTACAGGTTAAGTGCACAAATGAAAGGCCTCTATAAGCAGATAAGAGTAATGGCAAAATCAAAATTTTAAAGAGAAGAAATTCCTTTCTGAAAAGATTTTCCTATCTATCCAGTTGGAATCCTATTTCTGCATCAGTCTCCAACATTCTTGGAGTTGGTATTCTAGCATATTAACAATAAAAAACCTCTAACTGTTGAACGATCCTTGCTAAGAGACTGAATATGGCTAATAACATGATGGTCTTGAATATCCAAGTGCCTTGGAGGAGCTCAATTAACACTTGTTGAATGAACAAGTAAATGAATGAATTCAGAGAAGGCCTTCCTATTGTTTGTAAGTTGAAAGTGTAAATTTCATAGATGAATGGAAGGATATGTTAAATCTGAAAAAAAAGGGGGAAAGTGCATTGAGGGGCAAGAACTGTGATATGTCAACTCTTCTTGTGATGGATCCTGCTCTGGCTGCTGGAGAAGCAGGTGGAGGAGGGGTGAATGTCAGGCACTGCCTGTCTGACTAGGTCTCTTTGGAGTTTAGGTTGCAAGTTCCTCCAGGGCAAGCACTCTGTGGCCCTAGCACTGTGCTTTGCATATAAAATGTGCACCATACACATAGTATGAGATGCAAAGACCTTCATGAGCTGCCTGTGCATGTTTACTTTTCAGTCCTTCACATCTATTCGTCCTTACCGTATAGGAATAGTTAAAAATACAACACTTAATCCCATGACACACTGCCTTACACACACACACACACACACACACACACACACACACACACGTACTTGACAACTGGTAGTTGTTATCATCATCATCTTTGAGGATCTGTATATGCCTCAAGGTAGCATTTACTGGACTGTGTTGTCCGTACTTGTCTGCACAAGTTGCAAGTGTCCTGGAGCGGGCTTTTCATCCTTTTATGCTCAGTGCCTAGCACGGTGCTCACTCCACAGCAGGCCCTGAGGCTGGTTGCATGACTAAGCAATCGAGGTCCAGGTTCAAGGCATGCCTCTATCCCAGCCCACTGGGTCACCTTGAAGAGTCATTTAAACTATCTGGGCCTCAATGATGTCTGTCGGTCCTTCCAGCCTCGAGAAGCTAGCAATCTATAAGGAGACTTACGGAAGCTCCCATGACAGTCACTGGCAGAACTGAGAGGAGAAACCAGATCCTGGAGTCTCGTTCACTTAGTTCACCCTTCGTCACAGAGGCCTTACACACGTCTCCTTAATAACAATTCGCTTAAATATCATTGTCACTTTGTGTAATCCCCAAACCTGGTGGATCACGGGCACAAATCACATGCCCCTGGGGAGTCCTTCAGTCCCTTAGAAAAACCATTTCCTCTTTCAGGTAGACTTCGGAGACACACAAATTTAGTTACCTCAGGTAGAACGGATCAGCCTTAACGAAATTAGTTTCTCGTGCTTTGGAAGAAATCACTTGGAAATCCTTGGTTCCGAGTCCTCCATCTCTTCCACATCAAGATCTAAAAAAGAAAAGAAAAGCGCAGTGTCTCAAGATTAGCTGCCAGGATTTGATGTGTTGGCAACAATAGTAATTACAATTAGCATGCGTATTGAACACCTACTATAAGTCAAGCACTGAGCAAAGTGATTGACATATGCGACCTCATATAGTCTTTATAACACCCCTGAAATATAGCAGACATTCCCCACTTTACAGCCATACTAAGAGACTCTGAGAGGTCACAGAATATGCTCAAGGTCACACAACTAGGTTATGCTGATTTGGGACTTAAATCCAGGTCCAACTGATTCCAAAGCCTGGGTTATTAACCTGTAAGTCGGGGTTTTTAAAAATTTTTTGACAGTGACCCACCGTTTTTAAAAATTATATAAACAAACTCCAAAATCTCAAACATCAAAACAATGCTTACTCTTACTGTGTGCAATGCATTAAGACTCGATTCTTCTCTATATCTTTTCAAAAATTCCAAGAGTAACCCATTAAACTGATTTCACACTCTTCTAATGGGTCCCTACTCCATTGGAAAAACACCACGCTTAGATACAGCACCTCACTAGAAGTTTCTCTGAAAGCACGCACTAAACCCTCCTATGCTTTTCAACCTTGAGAACCTGACCCAGTAGTTGAGCTTTCTAATTAGGAGAAAAGCCTTTAACCGTTAAAATAGATATAAGGCACCATAACGCATATCATCTATAACGAATCCTTAAAAGCTATATTCAATTAGGGCCAAAGTCCAGAATGGCATTAATCACTTACCTATAGCAGAGCGGAAGTTATATAGCGGAATCGCAGATGGACTAAAATCTAAGGTGATTAGTATACACTCTGCAAAAAAGTGGCTAACAGCGGGCGGCTGGGTTGGACCAACTGTGAGCAGACCTAACTCTACTGCACAAGTAGGAGGCTGGGATTGCACCCCCGTGGGGGGCAGGGCCCTGCCTTTGCATTTTCCATTCAATTCCAGGGTTTTGATGTTGAACCAGGGAAATCATCAGGTCTCCGCAGGGTGAGGTCCGGGGTCCAAGTCGCAGTCTGAGGGTGGGGAGGTGCGACTGTCAGCGCAGCGCCCGAGCCTGTTGGATCCGCGCCCAGAACGTCCCTTGGGTGCGCATTTCTCCCCGGCCCCCCGCCCTCCGGCACAGCTGCGCAGTTGGGCCGCTAGTTGCAGCGCAACCTGGCCGACTCCGCAGCGGAGCCCCCTCCCCGGCGGCGCAGGCCCGGAGCCCGGGCACCTGCGGGCGCGCGGTCCCTGCAGCGGCTCAGCTCCCGGCGCCGGCGGAGCCCACAGCCCGCGCCAGGCTCCCCAGCCAGGTCTCGATCTCCCTCCGGGGACGGGAGGGGCAGGCCGGCCGCGCTCGGAGCCCAGCGCCCACCGGCCGCGCACGCAGACCCAGCGACTGGCACTTACGGGGTTGAACTCAGCCGCCGCGCGCGCGTTTCCCGGGGGGTCCATGGCGCTTCCGGACCCGCCAGGCCGCGGCGCCGCGCAGCACCGCCCAGAAAATGGACGCCGGCTGGGCTCTGCCAGCCCGGCCCGCCCCCGGCGCTGGGTACTGGCCGCGGCCGGGAGAAGGTCGGTCCGACCCTCTGCACCGCGGGCCGGTGCTGCAGGGGGCCCGCCGCGCCCTGACCGGGGCCCCGGGAGGGCAGCAGCGGGACCCGGGGGCACCCACGGAGGCCTCACGAGGCCCCAAACCTACCCAGCGGACAACGCCTCCGCCTCCACCTTCTCCGGGGAAAACATAAGCCAGAACCGGCGGAAGGACAACCCGCTTAGGGATCTGCCGCCGAGGAGCACAGTGGCCATCAGAACAAGGCCTGGGCCCGCAGAAGGGTCCCTGGGTCCCTGACCCAGATCCCAGACAGCAGCCAAATCCTGCGCATTGGAGAGAGGCAGGAATCGGAGAAAGCCAAGTGCAGTTGTAATTTAGTTAAATTCTCAGGACAAGGGGTGTCACCTGCGCTTTCCCATGGCTGTCAGGGCCTAGATTGATTTTCCGCACGTGGTATAAAAGTTATTTCACGCAAAAGATCCAGCTCTCTTCCTTATATAAAGGCTACTGACTGCTAGGCTCTTTCTTCTGAGATCCAGGGACTGCTCTTTGAGAAAGTATTTACTGAGGGAGGCCTGCCACACACTCGTCATGTAGCTAACAGCCTAGTGCACTAACGTACAGGTTTTGTTTGCTTGTTTTTAAAAACCCACCCATGTGTCCTGTGTCTTGGTAGTATGAGTCTTATTTTAAAATTTTGTTTAGAAAAGATTCACTCCCAGGTGACAATTTAGGATGGGAAGTCTATTCTTTGCTTCGCTTATATCCTGTTTTTAGCTTGGAGTGCCGTGTTCACAATTCTGCATCCCAGGTCCTGACCATGTTTTCAGTACATGATCATTTTGATGAATAAAGTAGATTCCAACATTAAATACAAAACCAATAAAACTTTTTTGATTTTAAATAATCAGGGAAAATATATTGCCTTAAAATCAAATTAAAGGGTCATGAAATTTAAAAAAATAAGGGCAGGATTTGGTGCCACAAATAAATCTTATCACCAGACCTCATAACTAAATAAATAAGTAGGCAGGGTTTGAAGACTGGCAGGTTGGACAACATGCATACACATGTACACTAGCAGCTCCCAACCCACTCAAAGCCAAGCACCCTTTATTCTCTCTGCCTAGGCCACATGTCTAGAAAGATCTATTCCACCAAATTGCATGTATTAACTAATGATTCATCTTCCCACTTAGAAAAATGATCCTGCAGTGTTTTTGTTAATGTAATAGTAACTGCCAATCAGAGCTTCTACAAAACTTGAGCTAACCTGTTGTTAATTGTGGATTCCAGCCTAATGAAACCTGTGGTTTGATTGCAAGTTTATGTGTTTTCTATTGAGGCTTTTGGAAACAGAAAATCATATGGACCTCCAACAAAATGGAGGCACCTGAATTGGCAGCCACGGGCATTGCTTTCTGGGCTTCTCTGAGATTGGAAGGTGGGAGGTGGTACAGCAAAATAATTTGGCCTTTGGATTCTGTCTGCCGGGGTTTAAAGCCCAGCTTTGTCACTTACAAGGTCACTCACTATGTAACTTTAGGCAAAGTACTCACTTTCCCCGAGCCTTGGCTTCCTCGTCTGTAAAATGAGGCTGTTTTTAATATTACACTTACCTCGTAGGGCTTTTTGATGATTAAATGGGATAGCACACAAGAAGCATCTACAGTAGTGCCTGGCACATAGTAAGTGCTCTGTAAGTGTAAACAGTTGTGGCTCTTAGTGCTGCAAGTTAAGTATTCAGAGCTCTAAGTCCAAGCGGTCAGAACCATAGCTTCAGTGTGTAAAGCAACCTTTATACCCTAGAAATTTTCCACGGGTAAGCTGCCAGGGTCACATGGTGACTGACATAAAGGGATTTAAACACAGGTCTGACTCCACAGTCCACTTTCTGTGCTGCTAACATGTTCCAAGGTGGTACCTTGATCAGAAGCTGTCAACAGCTTGTTAAGGGTGAAATCGGCTCTGGCTTTCCTAAGAGGCTTAGCAAATGAATGGCTCCTAACATCCACTTGGGAATTCACAAACAGTGGCATTTCTTTCTCTTTAGAGCTAAATGTTTCTCCAGAAGTGAGTAGATTTCCCCAAATTGTTATTAATAACTAAAATATCATGGCAACAGTTTTAAACACCACTACCTAAACCTTACATAATCAGCCTGTCCTTCAAAAATTTCCACCCTTCCTCATAACCAGTCGCAGATTCTCTCTCTTAATCATTCTTCTGACTATGGGGAACTAGCTGGAAATTTCCCGAAACGTCCTAACTTGTCATGATTTTATTCTTTTCTGGAAAGGTTTATTCTTTTCAAAACAACTCAATGCGATTTCTTTTTCTATAGCTTTGGAATACTTTTCATTGTAATACATTTGCTAATCACCAAAAAATACCTAAGACTTTAAGATTTTCTCCTCTCTCCTTAAATTTCTATCCATTCTTCAACATCTCCACAGCATGGCTCCTGATCCTTTTCCAGTGGCCTTTTTAGGCGTTTCTTGTTTTCTACCTAATTTCTTTTAATTCCCACTATTTCCGTTATGTTACAACTGTCTGCTCGCACTTTTTGATTTAGGAGTATTGGCCAATTTAACATTTATTGCCCCTTCTCTTTATTTTTTAAGGTTTCAATATTATCATAATATATAAATAGATGTAAGTGGTGTCTCTATTAAATCCACTTGCTTCCTTAGACTCATTCTGCCTCCCATATTTGCAGCACTCTGTGAACTCAATTTATTGTTTTACTTTTCCTCTCTTTCCCCCATCCTGGGTACAGATTCTATCACTTGGCCTCCCTTGATGTGGCTGCTTATCTCTTTTCTTCAAGCATTTTAAGAAAGTGCCTGTCTAAACCATTTTCTCTAATCTCCACCACGTTCCTGAAAGGCCTCTTGTGATACTGTGTTGAGAAGTCTACCAAAGCCCAGGAAGAGACAGTGTTTAGAAAAGGGGTGTCAACTTCCAATGCCCACGGGAGCCAGCAGGACGTAATGTGAACCGAGGCCAACAGGATAACCGGTGTCCCACCTAATGGGGCGTGCGGGTGGTCACCACCCAGTCCCAGAGCAACTGCTGCCAGTGGGAATCCCAGGTCTGCACAATTTTCCAATGAAGCCCAAACCAGGAATTTTATAAAATATATGAAATGTTGAATACTTAAAAAACAAAAGGAATCTGAATCTGATCAAGTCTCTTCTTGTAACTAGCCATTTACAAGAAATTTCTGAGACAGAGGAACATATAAAACAGCACCAAGAAACGCAATCATCACATTTCAGATTGTGGGAAACTATGGGTCAAATGTTTTTTTCAACAAATTTTTTATAGCGATAGCAAGAATAAAAGAAAAAGAGGTAGGAAAATCTATAGATTAAATGAAATTTGAGGAAATATTAATTGCACTGTATGAACCTTATCTAGAATTGTATTTTGAACAATTCTAAATTGTTTTTTTTTAAAATGACCAAACTGGACAAATATGAATGCTGACTATGATATCTGATGTTATTTTTTAAAAAAATATATTTTATTGACTTTTTTATAGAGAAGAAGGGAGAAGGATAGAGAGTTGGAAACATCAATGAGAGAGAAACATCAATCAGCTGCCTCCTGCACACCTCTTACAGGGAATGTGCCCACAACCAAGGTACATGCCCTTGACCGGAATCGAACCTCGGACCTTTCAGTCTGCAGGCCGACCTCTATCCACTGAGCCAAACCAGTTAGGGCAATATCTGATGTTATTAGAGAATTATTGTTTTTGTTGGTGTGGTAATGACACTGTGGTTATTTTTGTTTCTTAGTAACCCACATTTTAAAATGTATTTTTTAGTAATCTACACTTTAAAAACTATTTTAGAAATATTTCAGTTATAGAAAAGTTGCAAAAATACTTAATAGTACCAAAAATACTCTACCCATATCTGTTTATCTACTAGAAGCCCAATGCATGAAGATTTGTGCCAGAATGGGCCTTTCTTTCCCTGGCTGCGGGCACCGCCTGCGCTCCAGCTCGGAGCTGCCTTTCTGCCTTCCCACACTGCTCAGAGGCCCCATCTTTGTTGGGTTGATTTGCATACTCACTCCTGATTGGCTGGTGGGCATCGCGAAGGTATGGTCAATTAGCATATTACTCTTTTATTAGGTAGATTTTTTTTTCCTGTCATTTGTAAGTTGCAGACATCATTCTCTTTTATACCTAAATACATCAGCATTTATTCTCTCCCCGCCCCCAAAGAAGGGCTTTCTCTTAGTATCTTTATCTTTTAGAGAATGATACAAAAATATTTCGAGAAAAACTTATATGATCTGGGATTTGCTTTAAAATACTACAAGAGAGGATTTACAATGAAACAAGATTGGCCAGCAGTTGAAAATTGTTGAAGCTGTGTGATGGCTACACAAGGGTTCATTTAACTGGTGTTTCTATCTGTTTAAAATGTTCATAATAAAGTTTTGAAAGATTATGTTAATGAAAGACTTTAAAATGACATAAAATGCTTATGATATAAATAAATAAAAAGATACAAAATTGTCCACAAAATATTATCTCAACTATTTAAAAAAATCACAAGGCATAGATAAAAGACTGAAAGAATACATGCCAAAATGTTAATATTCCATATTATTGCATAGTAGTAAAATTTAATTTTATAATTAGGAGAGAAAAGTTAATACAATTAAAATATTAGAGCCCTAGCCTGTTTAGCTCAGTGGATAAAGTGGCAGCCTGCAGATTGAAGGGTCCCGGGTTCGATTCTGGTCAAGGGCACGTACCTGGGTTGCAAGCTCAATCCCTGGCGCCGCATGTAGGAGGCAACCAATCCATGTGTCTCTCTCACATTGAAGTCTCTCTCTCTTGTCTCTCCCTCTCCCTTCCACTCTCTCTAAAAATCAATGGAAAAATATCCTCTGTTGAGGATTAACAACAACAAAAAATTAGAAAACAAAAACAATGGTAACTGATTCAATTAAAACTATTGTTAAAAGTCAAACAAAATACATATGTGGACTAGAATGGCCAATGAGCCACCAGTTTACAGGTTTTGACTTAGAAAATAGGTACACAAACTATGGTCTCTGGACCAAATTTGCCTGCCACCTGTTTGTGTATAACCTACAAGCTGAGGATGTTCTTAACATTTTTAAATGCTTGGGGGAAAAAACCAAAAGGAGAATAATATTTCATGACATGAAAATTACATGAAACTCAAATTTCAGTGTCCATAGATAAAGTTTTATTGGGACCCAGCCAGTCATTTCTGTATCTATGGCAGTGCATAGATTATTATTGTTATACTTAGTATTATATACTAGTGGCCCAGTGCATGAAATTCATGCATGGAGGAGGGGGTTCCCTCAGCCCAGCCTGCACCCTCTCCAATCGGGGACCCCTGGGGGGATCGGGCCTAAACTGGCAGTTGGACATCCCTCTCGTAATCTGGGATCGCTGGCTCCTAACCACTCACCTGCCTGCCTGCCTGCCTGATTGACCCTAACTGCCTCTGCCTGTCTGCCTGATTGCCCCTAGCCCCTCTGCCTGATCGCCCTTAACCTCTCTGCCTGCCTGTCTGATTGCCCCTAACCACCCTCCCCTGCAGGCCAGTTCGCCCCCAACTGCCCTCAACTGCCAGCCTGATCTTGCCCCTAACTGCCTCTGCCTCGGCCCCCACCACCATGGCTTTGTCCAGAAGGAAGTCGGATGTCCGGAAAATGGCCAGTTGACTCGGTCTAATTAGCATATTACCCTTTTATTAGTATAGATTATATTTTTAATTTCACCATTAAAAAGTTTTTGGAAATTTTTCTCTGTTGTTATATAAATACATAATATCTTCAATTTTGCCTTAATCCACAAAGCCTAAAATATTTACCCTTGCCCAGCCGGTGTGGCTCAATGGTTGAGCATCGACCTATGAACCAGGAAGTCATGGTTTGAGTCCAGGTTAGGGCACATGCCTGGGTTGTGGGCTCCATCTCCAGCGTGGGACTTGCAGGAAGTAGCCAATTGATGATTCTCTCTCATCATTGATGTTTCTATCTCTCTCTCCCTCTCTCTTCCTCACTGAAATCAATAAAAATATTTTAAAAAATATTTACCCTTTATAGAAAAAGCTTCCAAACCCCTAGCTTAGAACTGGACTTCCTCTGTGATCTGAAAGCATTAGTGGAAAGAGCACTGGACTAAGAGTCAAGCATGGCTCCTTAACTATCCGAGTGGCAACTTCCCTGGGCCACAGTTCTCTCAACGATAGAACAAGTGGGCCTGAGGTCCACACTGCAACTGAAGTTTGTGGTTCCCATTCCTGCAAGAGCTAAGCAAGAAGTACAGGGATGATGACAACATTCAGTGCTAGTGTGCCAGCCAGGTATGGGTCTCCGGGAGACCAAAAAAGACATTCGAAATATCCCCTTCAGATGGCTCGCTAGGCACTCAGACCAGGGACTGGAAAAGGCTGGTGAAGAGCAGGGAAGGACCAGCTTTGGGCGCTGCAAAAGCAGAGCAGCATGCCTGCTGTGGGCAACATGACTTTGGGGAAAGGCGTTTCTAAACTCTGCACCTTAATGCAGGTATTTTGGGTCTGTCTCCAGCCTGAGCTTCGTAGAAGACCAAAAGCACTAGGTCACAGCCCATGTGAAAACTCGGCTCATTTAATTTAAAGGTTAAACCAGATTTAGTCAAGCGATATGGGGTGGGGCTCTCTGGCATCCTCAGCATGTGGAATGGGGGCCTTGGGATGGAGACTTCTTAAGACTCAGATAAATCACCTCCAAGACTGCAGGTTCTTCATAATAGCCCACGTGGGGCAATTAAGCACCAAGGCCAATATTATGACCAAAGCCAGAGAGAACAACAGAACACCCAGTCCCTATGCAGCAGGCCGGCAGCCTGCCTTTCAGGGGCTCTCCCAAGCCTTGTTTTCTAGTTGAAACTCCTCCCCATTCTTTCTCCCTGGGACCGGGGCGGGGATCACACCCCCCAGCTTCTGGTGCAGCACAGCAGCATCTGCTTTTGTTTGCCCACTGCCTGCCTGCCTCCTGACCGCTCCCTTTGTTCCCTCTTTCTTAGTTTCTGCACCCCCTTGCTGTCCTCTCAGTCTGCGGTCATCTCCATCTCCCCACTTTGCCTCTCAGATGACCACCCTGTTCTGTTCTACATTGTTTCCTGATATCCTGCAATTTCTAGAGACTCTTTCAATGGTGTGACCCTTTTCTTTCCCTACTAAAGGTTCCCCTCTTCTCTTCCACAGCTCAAGAAACATGTGGAAGCGGGGAGGGGGGGGGGGAACTACAAGGGCACTGCCCTTCTGGGATTTAACCACATTCTCAGCTGGTGGCTTTTGTTTTCTCATCTCACTGGCTTGTAAGGCCCTCGGGGCAGGGACTCCACGTCGTGCTCAGCGCTTGGGAAGAGGCGCAGGACTGTTAGGCCTTAATTAGAGCAAGGCCTCAGCCAGGGTAGAATATTTTAGCAGGCAAAAGGAAAATAAATTTCAGAATATCCATTTGGCAGCAATGACCACAGGGCAAGGAAGAAAGAAGTTTATTTCATTATGTAAAGAAAATCATGGAAGGTCTCACTCTTTTCATGAACACAGAAAGAATATGTACACTTTACATTTTTAAAACAAAACAGAACCAGGAAACAACCCCCCTCCGCAGGCCAAAGACAGTGAGGGTAGACGCAAGTGCTAGTCTTGAACCCTGAGCAGGTATAACTGCAGGAGCAAGGAAGCCATTAAGGGAAAAGATGTAGAATGAGTTATAAGATCAAAAGAGCAATTTCCTGGTCATTGAGACATTTAAGGCCACAGAGAGCCATGCTGGGATCACCTCACAAAGACAAGTGCTTTGGTGACTGGTCTTTGATTTACCTGCTGCCCACAAAGCCTGCAGCAGAACAGTCAGCAGGGAGACCCCTCACTGTCAGCCAGGGAAGGTGAAAAAACAGAAGCATCTTGCCTGCATCACAAATTCAAATTTTTGCATTCAAGGGCTTCTCAACTTAACATCTGCTCATGAATGCGGAAGAGTGGCAACCGTTATCCAGGTCACCTGGCAATACAGGCAGACCAGCCTGCAGCAGGGCAGCCAGGCATACGGTGGCTTATTAGGAGCCAAGACATCTTGGGGAGGTAATGAGGACGAGACACTGTGACCCAGGGAAGAACCGTAATTGCTATTAGCTGAGATGCCCCAAACGGAAGGCTGGCTTTCAGGGGACAGTATAAAAGGCCGCTAAGAGAACAGCACACTATTCATTCTTTCTGGAACAGAGAGGACACACAATTGTGCCTGTCCGTACAATGTTCTGGCCTTGTGTAGGAGCCTAGACTAGAGCTCCATAGGGCGTTTCATGTCAGATTCCACTCTGCCTGAGTAAGAGCAGGGTCTGGCACACAGCAGAAGCTCAACAAATGCTTGAGGAAGTGAACTGAATTGTTGGAGCTCCCTCTCCCACTAATGGGTGATACTCTACCATGAAGGACTAGAACAATCTTCATGCAGTGGAACGTTTCATGGCTAGTCAAAACCAAAGTGTAAAGAGTCAGCCAGGCCATCTCTAACGTGTGATAAGGAAAGTCCACTAAATTATGAATCCATTTTAGAAGACACTTCTGAAACATATATATAGCAAACCTATCCCTTTGTTCTTGGGCCTTCATCAGGCAACAGACTAACCTATAAGGTATGAAAGAGTTCCGGTTCTTAGGAAGAATTTTCTTATTCCTGAAGTAGAGAAATATCACTCCAAGTAGTAAGGTCTTTAGAAAGCCACCAGCTGTCAAAGAGGTCTGCAGAACTGAAGAGTTTTAGGCAATGGGAGACAATGACAATTTTTTGGCAAGATGGGATAGACCTTTCTGCCTTTGAAAAAAATTAAAGGTGATGGCTAGCTCAATGTTTGGCCCTAAGTGTAAACTCTGGGATTCATATGAAAAATAAAACAAAAAGCTTCCCAGAAAGTTATTTTGCTCTGAGAAGCCTTTCTTTGGTGTATTTCTTGAGTTAGCACTGAGCCTGCACCAAAATTTCATCGCCACCTGGGACGGCAATGTGCAGAATTTCAGTGCACCTTCTTAGGTGTCTCCAGATGGGACGGGGGTACAGGCAATGACCCCACAGGCACCAAGTCCTGGGAATTTGATTAAAACCAGCTAGGAGGGCCTGACCCACCTTCTCACTGCAGGGGAAGCTTACCTGAATAAGGCTCAATCCACAGTCATCAAAATTGGCTCTGATATCATGGTAGTTACACTAGGAAAGGAAAGTTTGTAGTTTGAGCATGAGCACCCCTCTGGCTGGTAATGTTCTCTCCTGGCTGGATCTATCTTACCATATAGGTCTCTCCACTTAAATGCCTTCTCTTTAAGAAGGCTTTCCCTGGCTCACCATTCTATCGTGTCTCTCTTCCTCCCAACATGTCACATTGCTTTTCATTTTTTAAATGTTTCTTATTTATTTTTTAAGAGAGAGGAAGGGAGAGGAATAGAGAGATCAAAATATCAATGGGAGAGAAACCTCAATCAGCTGCCTCCAGCATGCCGCCTACTGGGGATTGAGCCCAAAACCCAGGCAAGTGCCCTGACTGGGAATTAAACCGGTGACATCTTGGTGCATGGGTTGACACTCAACCACTGAGTCATATCTGCTGGGGATCACATTGCTTTTTTAAATTTAATTTAATTTTTTGTCTTTGCACTTGTCTTCTTTAATTAATTGTTTACATATTTATTTTCCTCTATCACACTAGAGGCAGGTCATTGAGAAGCAGGCCCTGGTATCTCTTCTTCATTACTGTATTTCCAGCCTCTAAAATATGCCTGGCATATATAGCAGGTGCTCAATAAGTGTGTCAACCAGGAACTCAAAGGCTTAGCATGATTTAGTACTAAAGAGAAAGATGCTAGCAGGAATAACTGCAGGAGCAAGGAAGCCATTAAGGGAAAAGATGTAGATGTCCAGATTCTTTTCCTTATATCAACCAGCTCTAAAACATGGCCTGGCTACCATCTGTCTATGAGGAAGCCATAGTAATGGTTGAGGTAGATCAACATCATTCTAGCAGGAAGAGATGAAATCTCTTTTTTAGAAAAATATATTTTTACTAGAGGCCTGGTGCACGAAATTCGTGCATTGGGGGGGTGTGTCCCTCAGCCCAGCCTGCACCCTCTCCAATCTGGGACCCCTCGAGGGATGTCCGACTGCCCGTTTAGGCCCGATCCTACCAGGACATCTCTCTCACAATCCAGGACTGCTGGCTCCCAATTGCTCGCCTGCTTGCCTTCCTGATTTCCCTTAACCACTTCTGCCTGCCAGCCTGATCACCCCCTAACCACTCCCCTGCCAGCCTGATTGATGCCTAACTGCTCCCCTGCCAGCCTGTTTGCCCCTAACTGCCCTCCCCTGCAGGCCTGGTCATCCCTAACTGCCCTCCCCTGCAGGCCTGGTCACCCTTAACTGCTCTCCCCTGCAGGTCTGAGTCCCCCCCAACTTCCCTTCTCTGCCAGCCTAGTCACCCCTAACTGCTCTCCCCTGCAGGCTTGATCGCCCCCAACTGCCCTCCCTTGCAGGCCTGGTCCCTCCCAACTGCCCTCCCCTGCTGGCCATCTTGTGGTGGCCATCTTGTGTCCACATGGGGGCAGCCATCTTTGACCACATGGGGGTAGCCATCTTGTGTGTTGGAGTGATGGTCAATTTGCATATTACTCTTTTATCAGATAGGATTGATTTCAGAGAGGAAGGGAGAGGGAGAGAGAGATAGAAACATCAATGATGAGAGGGAATCATTGATCAGCTGCCTCCTGCACGCCCCACACTGGAGATTGAGCCCACAACCCGGGCATGTGCCCTGACCAGGAATTGAACTGTGACCTCCTGGTTCATAGGATGACGCTCAACCACTGAGCCATGCTGGCTGGGTGAGATGAAATCTTTTAATTAGAAGATATAACACAATAAATATCAACCTGGATGAATATATTTTGGATGACTAAATGTAATATTTCCCATTTACATGACTAAACAGATCATTACTAGAGACAGGTTAAAAAGAAAAAAAAAGCCCAGGTTAAGGTTTGGGAAAACATTTCCTATATTCCAAAGAAAAAAAGAATTGAGAATTTTATACTATAAATCATTCAGGCAGAAAACCACAGATTTTCCCATTTCATTTGGGTGAGAACAAAGCAGTTGTTTGCACATTCTTCATGTCGCACCTGCTCTGGCCTGCCCGGTATAAACACCTTAGCCAAAAAGGGTAAATTAGTTAAGCATAGCCTTCCGAACAATGAGAACGACTAAGTGCCACCCTTAATAATTGACAGGCAGTGTTTTTTATTAATCTAGCAAATTCAATAATAATTGTAAATGGGTAAGTTTAGAAAAGTATTGTGCCTTGTAAAGATTTCTGTGAAATATGAAGGCAAGACATTAAGGCGAAACACACAATGTAATAAATAATAATTAGTCTTCCATTCACTGCTCTATTTATTAGAATGACAATAGTACAATATACTTCAAGCTCCTTGAATTGTGTTTAAAATTCTTCTAGGCAAGACCAGAGCAACATAAATGAATAATGCCTCAAAAAAATTATTAGGGATGAAAGTCTCCAAGAAGATGCAATCATGCTGGAGTTATAAACAAAATGATTGACATTTTATAAAGAAGAAATACACTGTTGAATCTATCAGGCATCCATTTTTATGGTAAAACAATTCCATTGCATCCATCTAATCTTGTGCTTAAGATTGAAAATTATTAATCTGTACCAGCCTATCAAAACAGAAGGCATTGTAGTTGTATCTTTCTGAGTAGCAATAGTACATTAATTACAAATGCCTAGCTCATTATTTGCTCAAGAGCGAATGACAATTAGCTTGCTCCTAGTGCAACTGTTAATGCTACTGGTATTAAAATAAGTAGGAAATACTGAATCAGGTTTCTGACAGTTCCCTTCAGTTTATGATCTTCTGATTGATGCTATATTAAAAATGTACTTAGTCATTTAAGTCACAGGCAAGAAGGAAAATGGCTCCCGAACAACCAAAAAAAAAGGGGGGGGAGGGGTGTTGAGGTATTGTAGGAAGGATATTTTCATGGCAACCCAAAGAACAAAATCACTGGGAGATGAATCATGATCTCATATAACTGAGCCAAACAAAGACTCTAAGCAAAATATTTAAGTTGGCCTCTAAACAACAGCAACAACAAACCTTTAGCCCGTAAGAGGTTAGATTTTACAGACAGTGCTTTCGAATATGACAAGCTGCTAGAATACAGCAACTATTTGCACAAATGGTTCTGAATCTCAAGGTTCTTCACATCGGAGCAAACCTCAGGGAGGTTTGGGGTTTACAGCATCTTTCTCCGAACACATCTACAAGGCTCAATGTGCACTTATCATTGGGGTGGGCTTGGCTTTGGGTCTTTCTCTATCGAGAGCTCCGAGGTTACCAATGGAGGCATCAAGGAAAACAAGAGCATAAGCATTTTCTGATTCTCAGAATTTCTGAGATGCTTTTGTTTCGGTGGCGCTGGTGAACTCATGATAATGAAACTACACCTTTGTACACAAACCTTGACCAGCATTCTAGAGCACATTTCAAAGAAAACCTTAATTTTGAAAGTACTGGGCACAAAGGAGGGAGGAAAAAAGCTCTCACTGTGCAAGCTTTCTCTATATGTGCAGAAATATGTCTTGTTTTTAAGGCTTGAAGACCGCATTTTAAAAATGTCTAAAACCAATTCAGACTCTATATCAGAGGAAAAAGAACTATAAAATTTTCATTAAACATTGGTTTCTTTTTTTAAGACAATCTTTTGCATATCTGTTATTGCATTTAAAAATAAGATTTGGTTACCAAGGAAACAGGTTCTGGCCCAGTGTTAATTTGAAAAACTAAAATATATTTGAGAAGTTAACCTCAAAGGAGAGCCCATGAAATTATTTTGAATAGTGCCAGAATTTGGTACTTGCAGAACCATAGCTGTGTGGTCTGCAATGAACCAGCCTAGACACTGTTTCATTCAATGAAGCTCTTTTTCTTCTAACAGGACCATCTACATTTAGTATTTCCCCCTTTAAAAATTGTAACTCTTCCTCTCCCTGGTAATAGGTATATAAAAGTGTATTTATTTTTGCATATTATCTAAAATTAATTTTTAAGTATATGTTATTTTCATTTTTCATATAACACGTTTAAAGACCGCTTCTTAAAATTTAAATGTTTCATATTAAGCTTGTTTGCGCTCATCGAAATTATCTCCAGAAACCCACTTATTTTTAGTTTCTAGCTAAAATGGAGCTGAATCAACAGACTTTTCCAAAAAATTCTTTTGTTGTCTAACGGCGCCACACCTACTATACATATGGTTTTTTAAAAAGAAATCATCTTATTGCAGAATCATTTCATAAGTTTATAAAAGCTATATATTTCTATACTATCTGAATAGAAAAGGCTATCCAATTTAATACCCCCCCTCCAAAAAAATTACAACTGTCTTATTTAATTTTTTTAAAAGTCATATTTTAATCCATAATATTCTTGCTGCATGGCTCAAATTCTATAAAACATGCAAATTTCAACCTACCTGTATGTATCACTTAGTGCAATGCTAGCATGACAAGACACTCAGCCATTTTTATGTGCAGCGATGGAGACCGATTTCTCCGTCTTCTTGCTCACAAGTTTTAGATGCAATTGTCACACACAAAAAAATCATACGCAGAACAGCTTGGATGCACTGTGATCACGAGAACTGAATTTATCAACAGGAAAACAGGATTGAAAAAAGGAAGTTTCTCATCCAAGGTTTCTCTGAGGCTGCAACCAAGAAGGTGGTGTGTTGAATTTTCCCCCTTCCTCCTCTGAGAGTTCAAAGCCCGAAGCTGACCACTGCAAAGGCCACTGTCACATTTGCTGAAAATCAAACCACTGAGACCAGCACTGAAAATACAAATTTGAGAACCAAGTTGTTTGCACACCGTGGCGTGCATAAGAGTTAAAAATAGGTCCCACCTTACCTCCTACCTGCATAATAAACACGGAAGTTTCAAGTGTTTAATTTGATATTCACATTAATTAACAATACAACATACATTATTTAAAAGACAGCAAATGCAAGAAGAAAGGGGAGACACCATCTGGTAGCAGAGTTTTGTTGTTGTTTCTGTTTTTAGGGCTTTTTTTTTTGGCTTTGTTTAAAAAAAAAAAAAGGTAAAATCCTATTTTGAATGTGATGAAAAGCAAACATCCAGAAGCAAATGAATCGGAACTGAAAGGTGATGTTGAAATATCTGAAGCTGTAATGAGGCAAAAACAAGTCTTCACTACCAGATGATATGGCATACAGAGCATTTACATACTCACATCTGAAATACTAGGCAACGTGTAATGAATTCTATACACAGCATGCACACAGCACCAGCACAGCTAATCCTGCCTGCCATCTTAGGCTCGCAGGAGCAAGATACGCAATGCATGCAGCACACGAGCACTGGGGAAGGAGGAGGCAAGGAACGGCTCACCTTAAATGCAGTATCTGATTAATGTTGGAAGTGACATTGCATATCAGCCTCAGAGTCCTGGTTCAACTGGGTAGGAGGGAACAAAGAAAAATGTCATCAACTGGTGATGCAAGATGAGCCCAATCACTAAACACTATTTAGCCAACTCCAAATTCTGCAACCAGACAGTAGAAGGCATTTCATACATTTAAGCAGAGCTGCTGCACAATGACTGTGTCCTTCTGCTTCTGAGAATCAAATAATCCTTTTGCTAAGGAAGAAAATCAGCTGGAACGGATACTGTCATGTCATCTTGAAGAAAGCTTTCAATACAGTATGTATCTGGTTTGGGATGCATTTTATAGACTGTTAATTTCATAGAACTGCTAATAATAACAACAACAAAAAAACCAAAACTGTTAGGCTGTAGCAAAGTCAAAAATATTATAAAAGGTGTAGCATTTCTAGATTATTTTTAAAAATCCTAATTGGTGCCGGCAGGCTTGTAGAAGAATGCATGATCAGCTGTCTGTATCAGTGCTATAACCTCTAACCACAGGCGTGTAAATGTATCCTGCTAAATGTATCTGCAGTACAGAACGGCAGATACCTCCTCAGCTGGAATGGTATTCTAATGTGAATAAATTTGCTTAAACTTAGAAGCAGAATACAATCAGGACAGAAAAATAAATTGATGCTGAGTTCGTTTGGATACATAGCTGACCAGCACGGACGATAAAAGCTAACCAGGATACTGACCTAAATAATGTTGACTTGCAGCAGCCTACTGTACTTGCTCAAAACATAGGACGTGCAAAATTATTTTTCTCCTCCCTCCCCCTGCAAAAGCTAAATTGTAAAGTAACAAGCCATTAACAGAAATCCAAAAGGCTATATTTATAGAAGGGAGAGTACATACTGTAAGAGAAGAAATGGTGTGGTGCTGAGATGCAACGTTTCTTTGTTTCACTTTGAGGCTTATCTTAGCTACGCTTGCACGATGACATTGACATCATGGAGGTCAGGGCTGACACTGGGGTGCTATCCGTTTTATGAGTGAAATGTTTTCTGAAAATTAAATCTCATCTACTCGAACACCAAATTTCATGTCTTCTTCAATACCACCTCTCTACTCTCGCTGCACAAGATTGATGGGATCTAGTTTGGCTGTATGTAATAAATTGGAATCGCTTTCTATAGAGATTCCAACACATAATTGTAGGAATTAATTTTTTAAAACAAAAACCTTTAAGAATTCTTATGCATCCCCTTTCAATCTTTTCTATCAACGCACACAAGCACGCACGCGCACACAGACACACACACAGACACACACACACACACACACACAATTGAAGCTCAAATTGCAATGAAATGTTTAACATGTGGAACAAAAAAAATGTGGAAAGAGCTGCTTATTCAGGATTTTGAAGTAATGCCTAATAAGCAAATACTGTTTTGCTACAGAACCAGTGTCACCATGTCCCCAAAGAGAGGAAAACAGCATAGCTTGCTAGAAAAATTTCCTCCATTTCCTGCCGGCAGGTAAAAAACAGAAAAGCATTTACCACGCTGCATAAAACAAGAAGTCTTTCATTTTTAAGGAAATAGAGCAGATTCTTTTCCATTCCTTCTTCAGCTACAAAAAAACCATACCCACCCCCACCCTTGGATCCTGGACATAAGCTAACATTTTTATAAAATGCTATGAGACTGATTTTGAATACATAATATTTACTTTTCGTCTTCTTATCTCTTCAAGTCTTTCACTGCCTATTGCATCACTGAATATGCTCATGTTAGTTAATTTTAACTCGTGCAAAAAGAAATTAATATTTTCTGGAGTTGCTAGTTTTCCAGCGCCTCTATTTTCTATAAGAACTGGCTAAAAATAATTGGGTTAGCAAAACATTCAAGCTCCCCAGAATTTTTTTTAAAGGAGAAAATGTATTCGAACATCTTACTTCGGTACTAGGTTTCACAACCGACCTTTTGTTTCTGGTTTTCATCTTTCTCCTCTCCCAGAATCCAAGTGATTTTTAGCTCAATGTGTGGAAAGTACCCCGCCCAGCTCTCTCCCATACATTTCAAAGTATCCGAATGGGGTTGTCCAAATGGTCGATCATACCTGAACCACACTGAGTCCTCTTCTCTTTGGAGCACATCTCTCCCTCCTACCACTATTCCAGAAATAAACGTGGCTCTAACGGAAACACCCATGGTGGAACCATCTTCCCCACCCCCACCTCGTTGCCCTATGAGCTCTGGTTAGCATTGACAGCGACAGAAAATTAGAATGGAGTGTCCTTAGGCTAATTCCTGCTGCACCATGGGGATCGGGAATTAGAGACGATCACTCTGAGTTACAAGGTACCAGTTTAATAGAAGGTCATCTGTAAAGCCGAGTCCTGAGAGTGGGGGCGGAGGAGGCTGAAGCGAACACCTAGGCATTTGGTTCGATTAGTGTCTGTTCAGATATTTCCCATGAATAACATCTGAAAGCTAAACATTCACATTAAAATACTCAGAAATTATTATCATGTAGGCTAACTAGAATCAACTCTAACCCCTTGGAACTGAGTCGACGCCGCCTCTTCCTGGAAAAATAAATGACAGCGACAAGGACAGTAATCCATATCAGGCTCCCAGGAGATGAGTGAACAGTGTTATGGCCCCTTCACAGGAGCAGGGTGGTGAATGTGGTCAGGTCCCCTACTGGTACGGGTAAGCCGTTGCCTGGGCAAGTGGTTTCCAAACCTCCTTGTGAGGTTCTGTGTCCACGCTCTGCCAAGACGAGCCTAAAAGCTACGTGTTGGTTATTTTGTGGTGTTCCAAAAACACTCCACGAGCTAACGTGTTCTGTTTACCAAACCTGATTGTGTTAAACGAATTTGAACTGTAGCTGAAAGCGCTCAGATGGATGAGCTTGTTTAGGCAGACATTCTCTGACTAGTAAATCCTGTTTTGTACTTTAAAAAAATCATGTGCATGCCTGAATTACGCAAGCTTTGTCATGATTACAAGTGGCAAGGGTATGCATTCACTTATGATTTTTGTCTTTCTTTTGTTTTATTTATTAAATTGAGTGGGGTGACACTGGTCAACATGAACATATAGATTTCAGGTGTGGATTTCTTTTTTGAAAAAAATATATTTTATTGATTTTTTACAGAGAGGAAGGGAGAGGGAGAGTTAGAAACATCGATCAGCTGCCTCCTGCACACCCCCTACTGGGGATGTGCCCACAACCAAGGTACATGCCCTTGACCGGAATCGAACCTGGGACCCTTCAGTCCGCAGGCCGATGCTATCCACTGAGTCAAACTAGTTAGGGCATGTGGGTTTCTATATTATAAGATCTGTATATTGCACCGTGCCCGCCACCCAAAGTTACATCTTCTCCTGTCACCTTATATTAGGACCCTATTCACCTCCCCCCACCCCACCCCTTTCCCTCTGGCAACCATCACACTGCTGTTTGTGTTCATAAGTTTCAGTTTTATATCCCACATACAAAAGCTTTTTAGCTTTTTCTGACTGACTTATTTCACTTAGCATAATGATTTTTAAAAATTCATGCTCCTCACCAACATCCTCGGGCTTACGCACAAATATTAATGTAAAAGACAAATCCCTTTTCCCATGTTGTAAATGTTGACCTGTTTTTGCACTGGGAACCCCAAATAATCTGGCAGGAGCAGGCGGGAGAAGGCAGAGCAGCAGTGAGGAAGCGTCTTTCACTTAGATTAAGGTTCTCACTTGCTCCCAGTCACATTGTTCTGCCGTCTGAGCTCATTTTAGTTTCAGTCCTGTAGGTTAAAATTAAATTGCATGGCTTACGAAAAGAACATAATTCAAGTACGAGCCAAGCTTGAGTCTCCATGTTTTAAAAAAATGTAGTCAGGGCACGGAGTCCCAGAGGGATCCTTAGTTGATAAACATTTGGATCGGTTTGCACATTTCTTTATTCCACTCACTGCATTAAAAATTATAGCTGGTTTCCGTTTTTACCTAATATAGATATTCAACATTTGTGGGTAAGTTTGTTATCGGGTTAGGCTGTTTTGATCTAAATGTTTAAAAATAAAATACTTACCAAATATAACATTTTTGTTTAAATTCTTAGAATTTATAAGTTTTAAAAACTTTTGATGAGCTTGGTTATTATATCTATCTAGAGTGTATTTAGCCTTGGAAGCAACAAGGTTACAATCTCTCAATGGCTGAAAATGTGCATTTGGATGATATTTTAGCCTAAATATTTTGGAAAGTCCAGTGCTACTTCGATCATCTACATTTTGCCTAGAGATCTGGGCAGAAACTTCTATTTTCTACCTTGATCAGAGCTGTCTATTAGAACTACCATTTATTGAGAACCTACTATATTCTCAATATTTTAGCTATATTATTTAATTCTAAACCAGTAATTCTACAAGGTGGAACTTAGTTATCATCAACTTTAGATGAGGAACAAATGAGATTGCTAGTCACACAGTAAATAGCTCAGTGAGGACTTAAACCTAAGTCTGACTAATTCCAAAGTCACACGCTCATTTGTGGTCTTTCCACCAATTCTGACAGGATAAAACCTCCTCCTCTGCATTCTGCCCTGATGTAGGAATCTTTTTACTGTGTAGACGCCTAGTCCAGGGGAACGCCCTCCCTGAAGCCACAACCACCCAGGTTTATAAGAACCAGCCTCAACTCCCAGTTCCTGAGAATTTGGGGTACCCATTATACTGGACCAGAAGGTGGAAAAGACAGAATAAAAGAGGAGGAATGAACTAGACCAGTGGTCGGCAAACCGCGGCTCGCGAGCCACATGCGGCTCTTTGGCCCCTTGAGTGTTCTAACGCCACTTCTTCAAAATAGACTCGCCCAGGCCAAAAACCGACTTCTGCACATGGGCCACGAAGTTTCAATCGCACTGTACGTTTTTGTGGAAGAGCCACACTCGAGGGGCCAAAGAGCCGCATGTGGCTCGCGAGCTGCAGTTTGCTGACCACTGAACTAGACTGTGTTGGAAAGTTAAGGTTAGAAAGCAGTAACAAATAAGCAGTAACAATTTTTTTCAGAGGTTTGTCATAATTTGGAAATGTTTCATGAGACAGAATAAGTGGAACAGCTTACATTTCCATCTGAGCAAACTACCTCCCCTGGTAAAGCCCAATATTTTCATGTTACAGATGGGGAAACTGAGGCTGAGAGAAATCTGGTCATTTGCATAAGATCACACACATAATAAGTGAGTTGACCCATTTGCTGTATTAAAAAGCATATGATCAATTAAAGAAAAATCAGTGTAACAATCAGGACTGACCTGGTTTCCACAAATAGTGCTTTGGGCCTGAACAGATAATCCAAGTTGGTATTATGAGTTCCTTCCCCAATATATTTTGAAAATGGGCTTTTAAAAAGCCTAAATTTTGAATAAGAGATGTTTCTCCATCACGGTCAGTGTCTCAAATGCATCATTTTAATGATTGACTCTCTGCTGACATCTGTACATTTTGCCCGTTTCTAAGATCCCTTCCACCTCGGAAAGTGTGTGATTCTAAAAATTCCAGCCCTGCTTGCTTTCTAGGTCAGTTAGGCCAAGCGCTGGACTCCAAGTCCCCTGCTGCCTGGTTATATGGCCAGCTGACTATCTCCCTCATTGGCAGTAATTTTATATGCCAACCAGATGGCTCTCAAAGGGGGCTTTCTAATCAACTCTATCAGTTCCACCCTGCCTGGGAATACGAGAGGAGGATTATCTTCCTCTGCTCGTGAGGCAGGAGAAGGAAGGGTTGGGTGAATAGACATGCCGGAGAAGTCTGAATTCCAGGAAGCCCCCTCCAGGTCTCAGACAGGAGCTTTCACACTCCCATCCATGAGCTTCTGTGTATACGACGTGGGAAGGGACCACACATTTGGTGGCAAGGATCTGGCAGCAAGCCTTGAGGACCAAACTAAAGTTACCCTCCAGGAAAGAGCTGGAGGGAGAAGGGGAATGTGGATCATGTGGTTTGCAACAGAGAAAAAGTGGTAAGTGACTTCGGGTTGCAAGGGAGACTGTGGTGGATTCCATCCCACCCTACCCTAAATTTAGCTCAGACTCTCCTGTGGGAATATCATCAATGTCTCACCACCATTTCCGATATCACTACCTCAGCTTTAGCAACAGAATAGTTCCTGCTTTCATTTCTCAGTGCACTTGAAATGTGGCACTAATAAAGGCCTTGCATGCTCTCGGAGACCCAGAGCTTTCCTGCATCCCTAATCACATGCTCATCTGCGGTCATGACCGTTTGCCACTCCCCAAATGGAGAGCAAGTAGAACAACAGCGTCTTCTAGATCCTGAATTGGCAAAAATAAATAAAAAATAAATACATAAATAAAAAACATATTCAGCAAGAAGATTGAGTTTCTTCTTTCTAGAGAGATTGGCTACTAAGTTGAAAAGGGAGGTTAGCTGTAAATGAAGGTGGAGAAGGAAGAATTCTTACAGATTAGTAAGATCCACCCCATGTGAGTGCATAATCCTTTCTTTGTATCTTTCTTCA
This sequence comes from Plecotus auritus, assembly GCF_963455305.1. Taxonomy (NCBI): domain Eukaryota; kingdom Metazoa; phylum Chordata; class Mammalia; order Chiroptera; family Vespertilionidae; genus Plecotus; species Plecotus auritus. The sequence goes on from NC_137773.1 coordinate 144,991,310, forward strand.
TCCTGGGCAACAAATATTCCAAGACTTGCCCTGGGAACAAACTCATTTGCTTTCTTTTTTTCCCAGATAAATGACTTTGTGGTTCAGAAGGGCCACAGCCATGCACTTCTCCACAGAGCAGCTTAACAAGCCTCAGTGAATTTCCACTTCCTTTGGGCTGAAGATAAAAGCACAAGAAGTGTATGTTGTATCGGATTATCTATCGTTACTCGTATCTCAGGGTTGCCTCCGGCAAGATCTATGCGTCTCCCATGGTACACAGAGCATTGACGGGTGCAACAAAGGGGCTCAAGTGGGTATGGTCTTCACCGATCAACACCAAACTTGGCGGGGGATGGCTTTCTCTGCTTCCACTGCTACCAGTGGAATCTTCAGCTCTGTGCCATGAAGCCACTTCCTAGGATTAGAGAACTCACTCCGTGAGTTAAGGCATGGACCGGGGGACTGACATTACCAATGGAAGTCTTTCAAACACTTAATCACTGTTTACTCAGGGGAGCCACAAGTTGTCTGGAAAGCTGACCACAGGCTTTGTTGAAATCTGTCCCTTCTAGAACAGGGAAAGGGAGACAGAAGTCAGAGTGACCCCACATAGACATCAGCAATACCACTGCCTTCACAAGATGCTTCAACCTTTCCTCAGGCCCTCGGTGGCACAGCATGCTTCACAGTGTTTTATAGAGCATGTCACTGAAATTCTCTGAGGGAGGAGAAAGTCAGGTCCAAAGAGCCTGTTGAAACTGAAGTTCTCAGCAAAAGCTGAGGATAAAAGCCATATTACTTAATTTCTGGCATTCTGCTATTTGTAATTCAACATACTGGCTCGACTTTTGAAGATTTTTATTCCAAACTTTCACTTAAATAGGTACTTAATAAATGGCAATAGAATAAGTGAATTAATGAATAGATGCCAATATAGAGGGCTTATAACTTATTTCCCATTTCCTCTCAGAAGAAAAATGTTATACTTGTTTAATTTTGTTTAATAAAAAGGCTCAACTAAATATAATTTTAAGCAAAATAGTAAATATCGGCCAAAGTATCACCTGGGACCAAGAGTCCCTTGAGAATATCAGAGACATAGGCTTGATTGCTATATTAAGTCAATCAGATTAAGTTTAGCCAGCGGAAGTAGCCTTTATCCTATTTGGTTTGCAAAGAAAAATCTCATGAGTTATCATGAGCAGCTAAAAATAAGTTGCAGGTTTCATTTTCCACCCTTCAGTATGGTTTTGAAACCAAAAGGTACATAACTAGGAGATTCACCAATGCCTACTGAAGTTCAACAATTCAAACTGTTACCTTTCTAGCACGCCGTCCTGATCTGCAACTCACAGCCAGCCCAAGAAATGTACACTACTGTCCATCTCAGCATGGTCTCTTGAGATGAATCCCCCTAATAAATAAGGCATGGCAGGAAATTGGGGGCTGAGGCCAGTCTTGGGGGACAGTGGCTTGTGTGTGTCTTATATCCGGACAGGATGCCACATAGACATCAGCGTTATTTGCTCAGCCTCAATATTAGGTGACGCTATGGACCCCTTTGCAGAACAAGGGAGTTAATAAAGCCAGAATTTCATTAATATGCGGCCCTAATGTAGTGAGCGTGGCAAGTACCCCTTGCCCTAAATGCCCATGGCCTTGTGCAATTCCATACTGCACACCCAGGCGGCTCACGATACGGTTAATTTCAAAACTGTCTTTCCAGGGCCAAGTGTGGCAAAAAGGTGTTTGACAGAGGCTAAGAGCTTCAAAGGGAAGGCAGCCACCTCACACTAGTATTCAGCTGGGCACACGGCCCGGAGAGAGAGCCGTGCAGTTAACAGAAAGCCCTCCGCTGAATGAGATGGAGAGGGGGCAAAGAAGGGTTAATCTGCTTCCATTAGAGGAGGGGCCATTTGGCAAAGGTGAAGAGAATAATCTGTATGAAGAGCAGAGAAGACAAAGCGCCATTCCGGAAAAGAAATGATTGTGCAGGGCGAGAAGGATGATTTGTCCTAGATTTTCACCATGAGGCCATTTCTTAGATCTGAGTCTTTACCTCACTTTGAAGTTACAGTCTCAGGGAGGGGAAGGGGGCATATTCACACTCAGGGCTGGAATACGTGAGCTTTGAATCCCTCTGAGATGGGCGTCTCTGAGAAGCAGAGGGTGAAGTTAAAGCCACCGGAGAACTGCCATAGAAGCCTACCCATAAATCAGAAAGCGGCAAAATAAACAATAGGAGTTGCTTGTGAAAGAGAAACCAGAGGCCGATCCCCGTTTCCTGGGGCAGGGAACTCCCTATTTTTTTTTTAACTTAAAAAAAAAAAAAGCTTTAAAAAATTTGCTTTTAATAACGTTTTTTTGGAAATACTTTAAGATTCACAAAAAGTCACAAAAATAGTGTGGCGACCATAGGCAAATCCTTTGGGGCCCAAGACTGTGAAACAATGGGTGCAGCCGTTACCTTTGGGTTCTAGCTCCTGTGCTTCACCCGGTGCCATCACAGGAGATGGATGTGGACTTGGGGATGGTGATTGACAGAACCTGAACATAAATGGGACTGTCAGCAGCTGAACAGTCTGGAGGTTGAACTTGAAAGTCAAATGGATCTGATCACTTGGCCCCCAGAAGCTGAGGTAGTAGAGTGAGAAGGGCAGCCAGATATTGTCAGGTGACCAGTGGGTGTGCGCTGATGGGTTTAAGCAGAGTTATGCAGACAGGACAAATAGTCATACTTCTTTTTAGAATCTAAAATTTAGATGCTGGTGAGAATTTTTCAGTTTGGTTGTTGTTTGTTTACCATGTTCTCTGCTGTAACAGAATGTTCCAAATTTTCATTTTCAGGTGCCTCTTCTCTGTCCCATTGCCCCTCCTTCAGCCAGATGAGCTGAAGGCAGCCTAGTGCATAGCACCTTTCAGATTTAAAAAGGCAGGTGCAACTTGGGGGCAGGTGCCTCCCCTGATCATGAAGTTATGTAACGGGAGCTCCCATCGTTGAGGCTGACTCCATGGCAGTTCCCGTCTAGCTCTAAGTTTGTCTTCTTTTCAACTCATGCCTGCCTTGACCTAAAATTTGCCCACAATGTGGGTCTTGCCCTTGCCCTGTCCTTGCTCTCTTGGCTTCTGACTCTGGACTCCACCTCTTACTCTGCTCTCCTAGCATGGATGTGCATGGCTGACTATGTCCTCCTCCATCTAGCTTTAGTGTCACCACCTCTGGTTAGGGCATACTGTCGGCTGACCTCTTTTAGGGACTAAAGTGGACGACCCCAGAGGGCTGCCCACACATGTCCCGAGATATGGCCCATCAGAAGGCAGGTAAGAAGTCCTCTAGCTGAGGCAGGAGCTCACTTCAGGAGTTAGTCTTCTCGCTCGTGCCTTGTCTCTGCTCCTCTGAGGCTGGGTGGATCCGAGTCCTTTGTCTACTCAAGTTCCAGTTCTACCTCTGCCACTAAATCTCTGGGTAACCACAAGGAGGTAAGTGAACTATTCTGGGTCTCAGTTATCTCATATTTATAATAAGGTTTTCTGACTTCCTAGCTGAGACTCTTTCAACTATATCAGTGGTCGGCAAACTCATTAGTCAACAGAGCCAAATATCAACAGTACAATGACTGAAATTTCTTTTGAGAGCCGAAAACCGACTTCTGCGCATGGGCCACGAAGTTTCAATCGCACTGTACGTGCGCGCCTGCATGTGGTATTTTGTGGAAGAGCCACACTCAAGGGGCCAAAGAGCCGCATGTGGCTCGCGAGCCGCAGTTTGCTGACCACTGAACTATACCATACCACGAATAAGGGAAAATCTAAAATTTAGAAGCCAAAAAAGAATCTTAAAGTTAAATTCTGGTTTAGATATACTAGCTCAGGGTTCTCTAACTTTTTCTCTAATAAGTATCTGCTGAAATGAACGTTGACTTGCACACAACATACCAATAGTTCTCAAGCTCTAATGTGTATAAGGATTGGGAGGCTACATTAAAATGCGTGTTCCTAGGCCCTCTCCTCAGAGCATCTGGGACCACTGGAGCCTAGGAGCACGCATTTTAACATGAGAAACTGAAGAGGATCTAGGATTTGAAATAGACACTGGTAACTTTTTAGAGGCTAATTTATCAATATGTATTAGGAACCTTAAACATAGGTCATTTGACCTACTGATTCAATTCTAGAAATTTTCCCTAAGATGTCCAAAAAGATTTATCTTTAAGAATGTTTACATATTTGTAATAACAGAGCACTAGAGGCAATCAAAATGGTCGTCAACAAAAAGAATGAATAAATTAAGACATATCAGTCCAATGAAAGCACAGTTGCTAAAAGTCACATTTTCAAAGACCATTTAGTCACTTGGAAAATGTTTACAACATACCAGTTAAGTGGAGTGAGAAAAAGCATGTAAAATATCATTTCAATAATTTTTAAAAGAAGAAAAAAAATATATGAAAAATTGGAAAGAAATACATTGAAATGTCAATAATGATTTGTTTGTTGTTTGGTGGTGGTTTTCTTCTCAATATTTTCCTGTATTTTCCAGATTTTGTGTAGTGACTAGTTATGGCTCTTTTTATTTGAAACACAGTGATAAATTTTTTTAAGAGAAAAGACAAGGAATTTGTCTCATGTAGAATGAAAATAGAGAGAAGAGAGGTCTCTTAGGAGTCCAGGCCAGCAATAGCCTGGCTGCTGAGGACTCACATGATGGACAGACTGAGTCCAGTGTCTGGAGTGAATTTTGAGCTACATTCTCTTTTGCAAAGTAGTTTGGTATAGTCGATGCCCAGGCATTTGGGTCAAGGAGAAAGTTGTTTTCACTGGATACTACTTTCTGCTACATTCAAGGATAACAGATTATAGGGTCTGGGACACAGCTGAAATGACATCTTCACTGCTCTTGGGTTGAACTCATGCTTGCTGCCTCTGTGTCTAACCCCCTCCCCCCGCCTCCCCCGCCCCTTACACACACCCTTACCCCATAACGCCAAGCAGACAGACTGCAGTCATGACTACGGGGTTCGGACAGATGGTGGGCTCCTTTCTGGCATGAGAGACACCACCCAGGGTCAATGCTTCTATGGGGTGTTTCAAAGCCTCCTTTGGCCAATGCACTGGGAGCTCCAGAAAATGCCAGGAAACAAATGTTTTTGGCAGAGAGATGTCCTCCTCACAGATTTCAGTGAATCCTGGTCAGAACTCTCTCTGATGAGATTAGAAGACTTGCAGTTAGGCCTCTGGCCTAGAGTCAAACCTTGCCAAACAGCCTTGAAATTTTCACACCGCATGCTTTGGTGAGTTAGGGAGTGGTGCCAAAGATCTCAGATGAAAGTCAATTTAGAAAGACCAAAACAAAAAAATTAAAATAATGATACTTACAATACTAATAGCAATATCAAAAGCCAAAATACCAATGCTGACCATAATTATGGTAATTATTTTCATTAACACCTTGACTTGCCATGCATTTTTCTAAGTTGCCCACAGCATTTCACATTTATTACATTACTTACTCTGACAGAATCTCAGTTTTACATTTTTAAAAAATACCATTTCAGAGGCGGGAGGAAGCTTTAAATTTCTCATGAAAACCAGACGCTTTTTGAGTTAAAAACAAAACCCTGAAGTCTTCGTGTGGTGTTTTCCAACTGAGTTCTTGACAAGAAATCAGGGGATTTCAGCATGAGACATTACGAAGCCCTATTACCATGAATTCTTAGCTTTGGGGACTATGATGTGGCCTTATTGCAAAATTCTCTAAAGGGAGCAATAGAAGATTTATATGCTGACCCAGGGTAAGAAGGGAGCTTGTACTTATGTGCTATAAAAACTATAAAAACTCTGGGGGTAAAAAAGAACCGACTAGTCTGTGGACACGGCCTATGTTAGCTGCTACGCTCAGTCCACATCTGCTCATCGTGAATCAACGAGTGCAGGCTAAGCCCCTTGGATGATCAAGGTTCTGAAAAGACAATGGTGCCTCAAATTTAAACTCTACTCCTCATGTGGAATTAAAAGTTTAAAAATAATAAAATTTAAAAAGCTCAAGAAAATCTAGCTTTTCCCATGGTGTCTACTTTGACGCTTTTTTGAAAATGTGGGAGATCCAAATATTTACAACGCGGGTATTTTGTCACCCCTGCCTTGCTGGTGTGTCTGTACCAACACTGCGGAGGGGTCATGTTGACAGTAGTGGAAGTCTGATTTGGCGGTCACATACCTCTCCCTGCCATGCCATTCAGCTCAACATTAGAAATCAGGAGGTTGACTTCACCCTGCCTACACCTGACACACACTCCTCGGTCAATTCCTGCATATTAAGTGCTTGCAGGAGTCATGATCACATGGCAGTTGAAATGAACAAGCTGAATGGACCCTGACACTCTTCCTCCTTGACTGTGGCCTTTGGCCCTGCCTTTCCTGGTGGACTCCGTTAGGCTGGGACTTTCAACAACAGATCATCCCCACTTGGCTCCAGCTTTTGAAACCTGGCCCTTGTTCTCAACTTACTCCTTTGGCTGAATCCATCCAGCAGGCATTGCATTCCCCGATCAACCTGGTCTTATCTTTAGCTTACCCTGCTAGCCCAGCCAGCTCTGGCTCAGTAGACACTTTCAGGACCCAGCAACCCAAGAAAATGGACTTTCAGAGGTTGTAGCATTTCTGTAACACTTCAACTTGTTATTCTGTTCCACTCCTTCTCAGCCCGTTCCCATGGAGGGTGGGGGGACAGGGCCTGGGCTAAGGCCAGGCAGCAGTACTAGGAGATCAGACATCAGACTCCATGAGAGTCTGAGGGGCTGTGTCACATCAGCCAGTAGCTGGCCTTCCCGCACATGGACAATGTGTATTCTTCAGGGTGTGGGTGTGGTTGCCAGAGATGTCCAGTCCAGGGTGAAATTAAATCAGAAACCAGAGTGTCTAGCCAGATATTGACAACACAACTGGAGAATTAGGTACCAGACAGCTAAGGCAAAGCCTGTTGTCCACTTTTAGTATATGTGCTGCTGAAGCAAGCATATATAGTCCATTTTTATTGCAGATCTTTATGATGCCTTAGGGGCATCACAAGGCATCCTCCAGTGAGGGGAATACTGCACTAAGACCCACAATGGTGGAAAGGCTAAATAATATATTAAATTAGTTTCAGGGTTCTCCAAATAGGGCCTATAACTTTATCATTCATTGTTTCAGTAAATATTTCAAACCTTGTCCTGAAGAGAAAAAAGCTAGAATTATACACTGAGTGGCCAGATTACGATGATCTCTGAACACATAATAATCTGGCCACTTAGTGTGTGAGTATGTGTGTGTGTGTGTGTGTGTGTGTGTGTGTGTGTGTGTGTGTATTAGAGGCCCGGTGCATGAATTTGTGCATGGGTGGGGTCTGGCCAGCCTTGCCAGGGGAGGGGACATGGGCAGTTGGCCGGCCTGCCTACTGGTCGAACTCCTGGTCGAGGGGACAATTTGCATATTAGCCTTTTATTATATGGGATATACACTGAGTGGCCAGATTATTATGCATTCAGAGATCATAATAATCTGGCCACTCAGTGTATATCAAATCCTTAGGGTAGCAATAATCTCCCCAGCCTTTGCCTTTCTGGTCTACTTTTAAATGTTTCTCTCACAACTTGGTTTGGAGATCTGATCTTAGTCAGGGGTTTCCTCTCCTCCCTGTCTCAACACCCACCCACCCCCCATGCTAACATTAAAAAGTGTGACAAGATCTGGAGCAGATCAGTCAGTCAGAGTAGATTCCTGAGCTACTAGGGGCAGCCAGACCATACCAGTAAGGTAAAGAAACCATGAGCTTTCCTATAGTCCACCGGGCTCCAAGTTTGGGGAACAGAATTCTGTTGGACAATTCCAACTAGCATGACTAGACCCAGGAGTAGGGGACAAAGCCAGAATGATCCTACCCCAAGGGGATCCTGTACAGGAAAATAAGGGGAAGAATGTCCTTCCTGGCTCACTGGCCACTGGTGACATGGTGGCGCTCATGGAAAGACTCAGGGTCAGAATGGACAGAGGCATCTTGAAAAATCTTACCCACTGCTCTTTGTCCACATAGCCAGATGTTACCTAAGAGTGTCAGTTAAAGGAATTCTAAATATCTGATAATTTTTTTACCTCTCTCGCTGCTTCATTCTGCTATCTTATCCTTGAGAATCTCTAAGTTCTGTATTATGCTGGGCCAAAGAGGACTACCTCCTCTCCAGAAACTCTCCAGAGCATCTCTGGGAAGTGGCTCCCACCCCCACCCAGGGACTACATTTCTCAGACCCATTTGCAGTCAACTGTGGCCATGTGATAGACTGTTAGTCAACCGAATGTGAGCGGAAGTGATGTGCATCACATCTAGGCATGGCCCATGAAAACCTCCCGTGTGCACTTTTTCATGCTTTTTTCCTTTTCTACTGGGAAGTGGAAATGGTCCCAGATGACCTTGAAAACCACATGCTGAAGAAGGTGGGGCCTCTCTCAATCTCTGTCTCTGAATGTATGAAAGAGAGATGCCCCACTAACTTGCACTGTCACATGAACAAGAAATAAACTTCTCTTATTAGCATAACCAATGGACATGGACACTGGGGCGGTGGGGGCTTGTCCTGGGGGGCGAGAGTGGCGGGGGGGGGGGTCAATCGGAGAAAAAGGAGACATATATAATACTTTAAACAATTAAAAAAAAAAAAGAAGAGAAAAAAGAAATAAACTTCTATTAGAGCCATTAAAAACATTTTTCGGTCTATTACAGAAATTAGCCTATTCTAATTATTACATATCTTTTTTTATCTTCTTCTTCTTTTTTGGTTAATCTTCATCAGAGGATATTTTTTCCCATTGATTTTTAGAGAGAGAAGAAGGGAAGGAGGGAAGGGGAAAGAGAGAGAGTGAGAGAGAAACATCTATGTGAGAGAGACACATGGATTGGTTGCCCCTGACTGAAATGGGGATGGAACCTGCCACCCAGGTACATGCCCTTGATCAGGAATTGAACCTGTGACCCTTCGGTGCCTGGGCCAAAGATCTAACCATTGAGCACACCAGCCATGGCTACATATCCTTTCTGATACTCAGTTGTTATCATTGTGTGCAGAAGTCCCCATGCCTTCTCCCTTTTCTCTAAATTTCACTGCAAACCAAAAGAAGTGAATTAGTAAACTTAATTTAAGCAGCCATTAGATGCAAATGACACTCACCAAGTTGGTGGTCACAGTATTCAGATCTTGTAGCCAGATGAACAGGAGTTTAGCAGAGCCTCGCTTCAAGACAACCTGATATATTAAAACAAAAAGTAAACTGTAAGATCTACAAAACAGATATTTTAGAGTGTAATGGTTAATTCCTAAAGGGAATTGCCAGTTTCCAAAGGAATTCACCACTGTTTTGCAGTAAATGACAAGTTTCCCCATCGCCTTTTTAAAGATTCATTTTTTAATATACCTTCCACACACCAATAAAACAGAATTTATTTTATTTTTTTATTATCTCAGAGAGGAAGGGAGAGGGAGAGAAAGATAGAAACATCAGTGATGAGAGAGAATCATTGATCAGCTGCCTCCTGCACACCCCACTCTGGGGATCGAGCCCACAACCCAGGCATGTGCCCTTGGCCGGAATCGAACCCAGGACCCTTCAATCCGCAGGCTGACGCTCTATCCACTGAGCCAAACTGGCTAGGGCTAAAACAGAATTTATAAAGAACAATTCTACTGAGCTAAATAAGCTATACAAAGAGTAGATGTTGACTGAGGGAATGGTTTTGGAAGCTAGGAAAACTAGGTATGATTTCCATGCCTACGTGCTCTGCAGTTCTTTTTTACACATTAAGACTTTTCTCTCAGGAACTTACCTTTCCTGGGTAGGAGCTTCCAGAGCTTGTAAAATTATAGGCCATGCAAAGGCTTAGATTTTTATAGGTGAAGTTAAAACAGACTCCAGGGATACATTATAGTGTCTTTGTGTTTTATATCACCCTAGACGGCACAAGAAGGAATGAAAATAAGCTCTGTGTAAACAGGGCAATGTGACATGGAGGTGCCCGCACCAGGACGACCAGGGACAAACAGAGACAACCAGAGACACGCTCTGTAAAGGCGGCAGGTTGGGGATGTTGTCTTATCAGAGCTGCCATCGTTTACCAGATCAAGTGCGAAAATACCATTTGACGGCACAGGGCACATATTTGCCTAGAACAGGGTTTATTTTTGTATCTGATTACTCAGTAAAAGCTCCAGGAAGCAAATAGTTCAGAACTCTGGCAGTCCAACACAGACCGCCGGGGCGGGCGGGAGGAGGAAGAGGAGACAAAACAAGAGTGGCGATGGGGAAGGCTCGGCTTGGGCCATTTCCCCCAGGGTTTCAGTCTTAGTGAATAGAAATATTTTTGAGAGGAAATGTGTCCTTGTCTGGGCCTGTGGAGAAGAGAGAGATTAGATAGGTCCCTTCAGTGCTGTATTTGGAGGGTCCCCACTCACCCCTCTGGCCTGGGCCTGCTGAGCCTTAGGTGTCAGGGAACAAGATGGCACCCACGTGAAGGTGCCCACGTGAGGGGCACGGAGTGAGGGGGCCCAGGTGGGCCTTCACTTACTCAGAGGCGCTGTCTCTTCTGAAACCCAGATGCTGCCAATTCCCTGGGCTCAGGAGTGAGAACCGCTTTCTTGCTCTGGGTTCTTCACTTCTCGTCGAAATCAGCTCCACATATTTTTCTCATGATGTCAACCATTCTGACTCCTTACATTTTGAAAGTTAATCTACAAGTAAAACCTTCCATGAGGCTTTAAAAAATATATAAAAAAGAAAAGAAAAGTGTGCTGTGGGGAGATGGCGAGGAGCAGAGAGGCAGTGCCTCCTGATTTTGAGGTTTGCTGCAGCTGCGAGTGCCACTCCCCAGGCAGTTTCCTGGCTGCAGAGGGAGGCCAGTGGCCTGCGTGGGTGACGTCAGGGCCAGGCCTGAGTCATCACCAGAGGCCGGGCTGCCCTGCCACTCGGAAGGGGACAAAAGGAACCTTTGATGTCCAGGGCCCTCCTCTCGGCTGTACTGAGCAGCAGGCTAGAACATTCCAGCCGCTTCCCCACCCCCGGCCACCCTTCCTCCTTCCGGAACAGTACCAGGCAATTCAGCAAGGCCTCCCCAAGGGATGTCGCCCTCCTGCGTGGCAGAGGCATGGCCGCTCTCTGTCAGAGAGGAGCAAGGGAGAGTGTTTCTCTGGGGATTCTCACCTCCCCCTCTTCCTGGTGGCACTCACTCACCCAGGGAGTTGCTGGGGTATTAAAGGAGACGTGGCAATGTAGAGGACAGTCTTGTCGCCCTCACTGGGCAGTACCCAGGGGTCAGTGTCTATTCTTGTCTGCTTGCATGCGATGGTCCTGGGCTTCCGTTCTCTGCTCTCTGGGTGCTGGTGTGAGCTGGCACTTCCTGGATTTAAGAGGGAACCGCTCTTTAGGAGGGGTATTTATATCCCAGGGCTCGGCGCGGGGCTCAGTAAGTACATGATGAGTGAATGGACGATTATTTTAAAACGTAGGAGAGAACATATATGGAATACTTACGGTGAATGTTTGAGCTTTTGTGCCAAGTACTTCATAAAGATTATTTCATTTATTACCCTGTAATCATTTCCCGTTCTCTAGCTGAGAAAGTGAATGCTCAGAGAGACGCAGACACGTCTCTGAAGCCTCAGAGCTGGTGAGTGGCAGAGCCTGGATGGTCTGGTCTCAAATCCTGTGTTCTTAATCACTATGCTGAGTGGCTGGAGTGAGTCAATGAAGAATGACCAAGGGCAGCCTGTCCAGGTGATGGGGGAGAAAGGTAATGATGGGTCTTAAAACCAAATTCTTCAAAAACCAGTGGAGCAATTAGGGATGACCTATCTGGGGTAGAAGGTGCCATGCCCTCTCCATAAGTCAACACCGGGTCTGAGAGTTGGTGGGATACCCATAGTGACAGGAGGGCAAATCTGTCTTTAGGTCCAAGAGGGGGTGAGAAGCTAGCACGAGAACAGAAAGCCAGGCAGGTCTGGTGGCATGTGGTGGATGAGAAGTCGAGGGCACAGTGGACACAGTCCCTCAGAGGTGTGGCTGGAGGGTCTGTGAAGCTAAAGGCACAAGTTTGGGGCAGGCCCAAAGACTACATGATAGCTCAAAGCCTGAAAATGAGAGAGAGACGAAACAATGACGTGGCTTCAAAGTGTGGGGTGGGGCTGGAAGTGACAGGGAGCAAGACGGGACCTGACACAGCAGTTACTGTCCTTAACACCGTCCTACCAGGACTCAGCTGCCTTTCTGGGACTGGGTGAGCGTGCTGTCAATGGCAGTGCTCAAGCCCAGGCGAGAAGGGGTGGCTTTGGAGGTAACTTCTCCCTCTGTGGTTTATGATTCTGTGGTTTGTACTTTTCCACAATTCTTCTAGGAAAAGCCAGGAAGTTCCAGACCCTTACGAAAGGGGGTAGGGAATTGTTGGTGGCTTCAGTAATGTCACGCCATAGCTTTCCTTCCCACGGTGGGGCAAATGGCTGGTCACAGGACCCCTCTCCTTGGCTGAGGAAATCGATGCAGTTACCTTGTGCTGCGAGCTCTGCTAGTTGCCACTCTGAGGAATTAAACTTGTGCCATGGGGCCAGACTCCCCAGCAGATGGGATCAGCAGAAGTGAATTTCAGAAGGGAGAAATTCACCGCCATTTAATCAAGAGAGTAGCAACAACTGGCCAGGGTCACTGTCAACATGCACACAGAGCCTGACCTTGGGCTGAGGAAAGCGCTTTAAGTTCCAGGCATTTTTGGCAGAAGGACTTGTTTATTCTTCTCTACTCTCTCTGCAGAACATGCCTATGGGCACCTCCCTACTCTGTTTCCGCAAAGGCTCAGTGGCCTTGCTTGCTTCACATACACAGGTATTTATTCCTTTAAATGAACAGAGGCTGATTATTTTTTTAGCCTCTCTTGTGGGACCAGGATAACGTGAAGAGAAGAAGAAAGGAGAGAAGAAATGATGAATGAAAGCTTAAGTGAGACATACACTGAGTGGCCAGATTATTATGATCTCTGAACGCATAATAATCTGGCCACTCAGTGTATATCCCATATAATAAAAAGCTAATATGTAAATTGTCCCCTCGACAGGAGTTCGACCAGTAGGCAGGCCGGCCAACCGCCCATGTCCCCTCCCCTGGCCAGGCTGGCTGGACCCCACCCATGCACGAATTCATGCACCAGGCCTCTAATATATATATATACTGAGTGGCCAGATTATTATGCATTCAGAGATCATAATAATCTGGCCACTCAGTGTAGATCCTTGCACTGCATGCTCTGGGGTTGGTTTGAACAGAGGATAAAAATCAAAGAACTGGACAATTTGGGGACAAAGAGGAGTAAGTGATGACACCCTTAACCTCTACTCCATCTGGAGAACCCACCTCCTTGGTTATGAAAATGAAGTTATACTGATAATTATAAAAATAAAATGTTTACAAGTTCAAGGAATTCCTTGAAAGACTTGTTTATACTTGCTGCCCCCAATTTCTCTCATCCCATTCACTAAAAAACACACCCAATTTGATAAGATATCATTTACACACCATAAAATTAACCCATTTAAAATGTGTCATTTAATGGATTTTAGTATACGTATTTACAGAATTGTGTGACCCATAATCTAATTTTAGAACATTTTTATCACTCCAAAAAGAAACCTTGTACCCATTATCAGTCATGCCTCCTTTGCCTCCACCCCCAGCCTTAAGTAAACATTAATTTTCTTTCTGTCTCTATAGATTTGCCTCTTCTGGACATTTCATATAAATGGATTCATACAATATGGTCTTTTATGTCTGCCTACTTTCACTTAGCATAATGTTATCCAGGTTCATTCATGTAGATGATATCAGTATTTCATTCCTCTTTATGCTCACATAATATTCCATTGTGTGGATAGACCACATTTTGTTTATTCATACACTGATTGATAAACATTGAAGTTGTTTTTATTTTTGGCAGTTATGAATTATATTGCCACAAATGTTTGAGTACAAGTATTTATAAGGACATATGTGTTCATGTCTCTTGGGAATAGAATTGCTGGGTTATAAGGTAACTAACTCTATGTTTAACATTTTGAGGACAAACTGTTTCCCTAAGTGCTGCATCATTTTACATTCCCATTAGTGATATGTGAGAGTTCTGATTTCTCCACATCCTCACCAAAAATTATTTTTATTAAAGTATAGTTGACATACAATATTATATTAGTTTCAGGTATACAACATAGTGATTTGACATTTCTATACCTTGTGATGTGATCACCGCAATAAGTCTAATAACCATCTGTACCTTACAAAGTTATTACGATACCATGGCCTATTTTCCCTATGCTATACATTACATTCCCATGACTTATTTATTTTATAACTGGAATTTTGTACCTCTTATTCCTCTTTACATTTTCACCCATCCCTCCATGCCCCTCCCCTCACCTATACTCTTATTGTCTATCTTTTTTATTCTAGCCATCCTAGTGGGTATGATGTGGTATCTCATTTTGACTTTGATTTGCATTTCCCTAAAGACTAATGATGCTGAGCATCTTTTCATGAACTTATTGGCCATTTGTATATCTTCTTTGCTGAATTATCTATTCAAATCCTTTGTTTATTTTTAAATTGGATTAATTGTCTTATTTTTTTGAGTTGTAGGGATTCTTTATATATTCCAGAGATAAATACATATGCTTTATAAATATTATCTCCCTGTCTGTGGGTTACCATTTCACTTTCTTTATGGTATTCTTTGAAGTAGAAAAGTTTTTCATTTTGACGAAGTCTAACTTATCAGTTTTCTCTTTTACCACTTGTGCTTTTGGCATCAAATCTGAGAAACCATTGTCTAACCCAAGGTTGTAAAGAATTACACCTGAGTTTTCTTCTAAGAGTTTCATAGTTTTAGTCTTACATTTAGGTGTGTGATCCACTTTAAGGTAATTATTATGGTGTATTGTAGGAATTCAAATTATTCTTATCATGTGGATATCCAGTTGTCCCAAAAGCATTTGTTGAAAAAAACTATTCTCACAATAATTCTGTACATCTAAAACTGTTCTGAAATTAAAAGTTTATTTAAAAAATAATACAGGGTGTTCTCATATATACACACTTCAATAGCTGATAACTCAATTGATGTTTCTTTCTTTTCAGCCATACTAAGCTTTGAACAAAGGAAATTCATCCTAAAATGCTACTGGAAAATTGAAAATGCAGTTAAAGTACAAACACTGCCTTTATAATTATTTTGGGACACCCTCTGTCCCAAAAAAACATTTACTTTAACAGCTGATAACTCACTTAATTTTCACTCCTTTTCAGGTTTAACTGACTTCAAATAATGGGTGAAGCCAGACTAAACTTTGAACAAAGAAAATTTATCCATTAGACTTTTTTATGGAGATACATAAAAGATAAAGTTTACAGTACAAAACCAGCAACAGTTGACAAATTGAGGGCATACAAATACCAAACGAAATGATTCTTGATGTTTTGTGATTCCATTGCTTCATGTTATCAGCAGTCTGGACCAGAAGGGTCATCAGTTTGAAAACAGACATTGACCAAAAAAAATTTTTTTTAATTTCTGTAGATTATTTTAGATTTGAAAATAAACTTATGTTAATAAACACTGACTTTATAATCCAAGTGTGTATATATATTTTTTTGGTACACGCTATGTATTCTCTTCCCCATTAAAGTACCTTGGCCCTTTGTCAAAAATCAACCAACTATAAATATTAAAGGTTATGTTTGGACTTTTAATTCTATTCCATTGACCTAGATATTTGTTGTTATGCTAGTACCATGCTGTTTTAATTCCTATAATTTCATATCCACCAACTTTGTTCTTTTTCAAGTCTGTGTTGGCTATTCTGGATTCCTTGCATTTGCATATGTTTTTTAGGATTATCTTTTCAAGTTATGAAAAAAATCTAGCTGGGATTTTGATAGAGATTGTATTCTATTTGTAGATAAATTTGGGAAGGATATCTGTCTTAACAATATTAAGTCCTCTGATCCATGAACCTGGGTAGCCTTTCCATTTATTTAGATCTTTAATTTCAATGTTTGGTCATTTTCTGTGTACAAGTCTTACCCTCCTTTTGTTAAATCTCATCCTATGTATTTTATTCTTAATTGATAGTATAATCTTTGCTTATGATCTTGTTAAGAGTTTATAATTTGGGGATTGAAAGACCTAAATTTTAGTCCTGGCTCTACCATTTATGGAAGCTCTATGACCTTAAGATTATTTAGCCTGTGCCAGCCTCCTTTCTTTAATCTGAGCTAAGGAAATAATATATCACCTCATGGGTTTGTTATGCAGATAAAATAAGATAATGCTATGCTATCCTATTGAAACCATGACCCACACGGGCCAGTCTCAGCGTGGTGCTGCAATCTAAGAAACCCAGTCCAGTCACCAAGAAGTAATTTTAAATTAACTCATATTCAATACTTGCATTTCTCAAGCACTATACAAAGGCCCCTGAAATCCTTCCTGACGTGTTTTTTCCTTCTACCTAAGCCTCTTACATCCCACAGCTTCAGCCTCTCCTTTCTCCCAAGCTCCCTACAAAGCTTCTTCTCCAGCCCTAACCAATGTTTCTCGAGTCCTTCTCCTTCTGCCCAATACTGATGGGGCAGGAGAAGAAACTGGACAAAGCCAGGACCCTTGTTAGTAGGCAGGAAAAAAGAAAAGAAGCACTCAAACTTAACTTATGTCTCATCACTTATATAGAGTGTTTAGTGTAATGTCTGATATATCATAAGGGCTCAATAAATGTTCGGGCTTTAATTTTGTTGTGGTGGTGGTTGCATTATGTCAGTGATTTTCAACTGGTGTGATGCAAGAATTTTTTAAATGCAATACCTGACTATTTAGTCAGGAGCACTGACCTCTTTTCCCTTAGACTGTCGTATTAAAAAATGACAACAGCCAACACAACCTTAGCGGTCCGGTGTGAATGAATCAAAATTATACCTATTTTTTTGTAATATTGGCAAAAGACATTTTTTTGGTGTGCTGCAGAATTTTAGTAATTAGTTATGTGTGCCATGAGATAAAAAAGGTTGAAAATGGTTGCATTATGCCCATCTATACTTTCTGTTAATTGTGTGGGCTTTAGATCATGGCTTCTGAGAATCTAGCCTAGAGGCTACCACCCAGGCTACTCATTCAGATGAATTTGGGGTTGTTGTTCATCTTTCCTCCTCTTACATCAAGCATGTCAAACTCGCGGCCTGTGGGCCACATGCCTTGTTTATTTGGCCTGTGTTAGCCTTTGAGTTTGACATGTTTGTCTTAAATCATTCCTCAGAGAATCACTCCTAGAAAATTGTTCAAAGTTTATCTTCACCCTAGCTGGTTTGACTCAGTGGCTAGAGCAGCCGTGGGCAAACTACGGCCCGCGGGCTGGATCCGGCTGTTCTATCCGGTTCTCTTGCTCTCCCCTCCACTCCTTTACTTTGAATTTATATTAGTTCACACAAACACTCCATCCATGCTTTTGTTCCGGCACTCCGGTCCAGTTAAAGAACCTATTGTGGCCCTCGAGTCAAAAAGTTTGCCCACCCCTGGGCTAGAGCGTCAGCCTGTGGACTGAAGGGTCCCAGGTTTGATTCCCATCAAGGGCACATGCCGGGGTTGCACGCTTGGTCCCCAGTAGGGGGAGTGCAGGAGGCAGCCGATCAATGATTCTCTCTCATCATTGACTAGAGGCCCAATGCACAAAATTTGTGCACAGGTAGGGTCCCTAGGCCTGGCTGGCAATCAAGGTCAATCATGTTCCCTGCCTTCCCTCGCCGCCCACGCGCCACCACCATGTGGTTCCCCCTGCCTCCCAACTCCTCACCTCCTCCTTCCCTCACTCCCTCAGCGCCCCGCCACTGGTCACCTGCCATGTTCTGTGCCACCCCCTAGTGATCAGCGCATGTCATAGCAAGCAATCAAACTCCCATTCTCCCGCTTGAACTCCTGAGGGGACACTTTGTATATTAGCCTTTTATATATATAGATGTTTCTATCTCTCTCTCCCTCTCCCTTCCTCTCTGAAATCAATAAAAAATATATATTTTAAAAAGTTTATCTTCAAGCTTCCTGAGTAATGTTTGGGGACCTATCTCCTATTTCTTTCCACCCACCCAGCACCAGAACCCTATGCTTCCTTCTCTTCTCTCACAAAACCTCCTAGCACAGTGCTTCTAAAACTGCACATCAGGGGCTTCCGGTCAAGATGGTGGCATAGGTAAATGCAGTACTTGAATCCTCCCACAATCACATCAAAGATACAACTAAACTTGAGAACAACCATCATTCAGAACTGCCTGAAATCTAGCTAAATGGAAGTCCTACAACTAGGGTATTAAAAGAGAAGCCACATGGAGACTAGTAGGAGGGGTGGAGACACAGGACAGGCTGGTCCCACACCCATGTGTGGTAATTTATAATTGAGAGGGATATCTTGGCTGTGGAGGCCCCCCCTGAGGAGCAAGGGGTCTCAGCCCCATACCAGACCCCCCAGCCCAGGGTTTCAGTGCCAGGAAGAGAGGTCCCCATAACTTTAGGCTGTAAAAACTAGTGGGTTATTGTGGCTGAATGACACAGAGGCTGCTGGAGTCCCAGGCAGTTCCTCTTAAAGGGCCCATGTGAGGACTTACTCAAATTCCAGTGTTGGGGCAGCAGCTTGAAAGGAACCAGGGACATATGAGGAGGTACTCAATTGTTTAGTTATCGGAGTGAAAGCTGGAAGGGAGCAGCTTTCTGCCAGACAAAAGTGCTGGCACATGCCACTGTTCCTTTGTTGAGCCCTCTCCCCCAAAGGCCGACAAGCAGGTGCCATATCTGAGTCATTATCAACCTGGCTCACACTGTTTGCCCCACTCTGGCAATTCCCTGAGACCCTGCCCCAATCTATTTTGTGCTCAACTAAGCTGTTTCCAGTGGCTTTTCCATACAATTGGCCTGTCTTGGCTCATGCTTCAAACTTTCCTAAAATCTCTCAAACAAGCAGCATCTAGCCTCTGCATACCCTGTACTTCTTGCTAAGTGGCCCCAGGTCTGATGCTAGTGGCAGTCAGCCTTGGTTCCAGCTTAGCCTCTCCTAGGCAACTCCAAGCCCAACACAATTAGCAGGCATCTGTAGATCACTCTATAGCTTGTGCCAAGTGTCCCCAGGCACCTCCCAGGATGCCCCAAAGCCAGGGCATCCAGTGGACAACTTTAGACCACACTGGATTACAACCCTACTGCCTCCATGAGTGACACATTCAAGGGGCAAACTCGGTGAGCACCAGAGCCCCACTGAAGCAAGTCCTGCTCTATAGGGTCAACTCTTGCACAGCAGCTCTTCCCCTGTAGTCACATCTGGTCCTCACAGCTGATTGGCCTGAAGGTTAATTATTCCTAGTGATGTCAACAGCAATCAAGGCTCAACTACAACAGGATAGTGCACACAGCCCACACAGGGGTGCACCCAGAGCTATCAGCTCAGTTGACGAGGGAGGCTGCGTCCCTGGGCCCTACAGGACACTTACCATACAAGGCCACTCTACCAATTCCAGGAACCATAGCAGCTCTACTTAATACATAGAAACAAACACAGGGAAGCAGCCAAAATGCAGAGAAAAAGAAACATGTCCCAAACGAAAGAACAGAAAAAATATACAGAAAAACTAAATTAAATGGAGGTAAGCAAACTACCAGATTCAAAGTTCAAAACAATAGTTTTAAGGATGCTCAAAGAACTTAGTGATAACTTCAAGGAACTCAGTGAGAACTTCAACAGCATGAAAAAGGGCATAGGCACTATTTAAAAACCTAGTCAGAAATGAACAATAACTAACTGAAATAAAGAATGATTTACAGGGAATCAACACTAGAGTAGAGGATGCCAAGAATCTAATCAGTGATTTGGAATATGAAGAAGCAAAAAACAACCAATCAGAATAGCACCAAAAACAAAAAAAACAAAAAAAAACACACACAACAAAATATGAAGTTAATGTAAGGCGACTCTGGGACAACTTCAAGTGTACCAATATTTGCATCATGGGGGTGCCGAAAGAAGAGACAGAGCAAGGAAATGGAAACCTAAGTGAAAAAAAATCATTACAGAAAACTTCCATACAAATCCAGGAACTGCAGAGAGTCTCAAACAAGATGAACCCAAAGAGGCCCACACCAAGACACAGCATAATTAAAATGCAAAAGTTTAAAGATAAAGAGAAAATCTTAAAAGCAGTAAGAGAAAAGCAGTTAGTAACCTACAAGGGAGCTCCCATAAGACTGTCAGCTGATTTCTCAAAAGAAACGTTGCAGGCCAGAAGGGAGTGGCAAGAAATATTCAAATTGATGAAATACAACCAAGATTACTCTACCCAGCAAAGTTGTCATTTAAAATCAAAGGTCAGATAAAGAGCTTCCCAGACAAGAGAAAGCTGAAGTAGTTCATCACCACCAAATCAGTATTACATGAAATGTTAAAGGTCTTTTTTTAAAAAAAGAAAAAGGTAAAAAATATGAACAATAATATGGCAATAAATGCATATCTATCAACAACTGAATCCAAAAATCAAAATAAATAAATAAGCAGAACAGAAACAGACTCATAGAAACAGAGAACATTTTGATGGTTGCCAGATGGGAGGGGAGTTGGGGGGATGGGTGAAAAAGGTGAAGGTATTTATAAGTACAAATTAATAGTTACAGAATAGTCATGGGGTTGTAAAGTACAGCTTAGGTTATATAGTCAATAATCTATAATAATAAAAGGGTAATATGCTAATCAGACTGGACGTCCTTCTGGACGAAGCCGGGGCAGAGCGAAGTCTGGGTCCTGGATGCCAGAGGGAAGCCAGTGCCGGCAGCCAGGGGAAGGAAGGCCTACTCTTGCATGAATTTCGTGCATCGGGCTTCTAGTATGCTAATAATTATGTATGGTCTCAGATAGCTGTGAGATTATTCAGGATGATCACTTAGTAAGTTTTATAATGTCTAATCACTGGAGTGTACACCTGACACTAATATAATATTGTATGTCAACTGTAATGAAAACAAATTATTAAAAAAAAAAACTATAGGTTAGGACCCATTGCTTATTGAGTCAGAATAAGCATTGATTCAAGTGACAAAATAAAGCAGAACATAAAGTGTCCAAGTGCATTCATTATAAGTAAGACTTCTGTTTCAGTTTTGTAATGTGTGTGTAAGCTGGGTCTCTCTGTGAAACATTTTTTACTGTTGTTCGGGTTTTAAAACATGTTTAAAAAACAGTGTTGGAGATCTTTCACTTTCATTGTTTTCAGTATTACAATATTTAAACAACTCACAAGAGCATAAAATAACACTCCACCAAGTGGTCTGTTCATTTTGATGCGGATCAAACCCTTTTGTCCCAGTGATGAAGTTTCAGCAGCAGTGAAGGATTTGGGGGCATTGAAGACTTTTCCTGTATTTATAAGGCCTAACTTTTTAGAGCTATGACTCATCTGTGACTGCCTGATGAAGAATGTTTAAAAAGCAAATAACATTTGGCTCCCTTTCACCAAATCTAAAAAACGCAGACTTTTATGGCACAAAGCACAAAGACAGATAGCTCCTCATGCCTTGTGGTTAAAGGTTACCACTCTTAACATCAAGGACTATTTATTAAAGGCCAGGCCACCGGAAACAGAGACAACCGAGTCTGAGAGGAGAGGAAAACAAAGTTCCCTGAGTGCCCTGCTCTGTCCTTTGTGTGGCAGTGTCCCCTCTAGTGGCTCTGGAGGAAAACAGCCTCTGGAAACATTTATAGAGTCAATGCTGATGCAATCAGAGGATGTTGGTGCTTCCAGGCAGCGCAGGAGCACTTGGTTGCAGGTCTCCTGTCATTGATGAAAACTTGAGGGCAGAGCAGTGGTTCTTAACCAGGGTTGACCCTGCCCCCAAGGAACATTTGACAACTTCTGCAGACATTTTTAGCTGTTATTTGGCTAGGGAATAGGGATGCTGTGGTTATCAATAAGTAGAGGCCAGGCATGCTGCTAAACATCCTACAATACACAGGACAATGCCCCACAACAAAGAATTATCTGGCCCAATATGTCAATAGTTAGGTGGGTTAAAGAAATGGTGTGATCTAACCCAGGCCTTGCAGCTTTCCCCACCAGTTTTATGAAGATACTAGAGGCCCAATGCATGAAATTTGTGCAAGAGTAGGCCTTCCTTCCCCTGCTGCCAGCACCGGCTTCCCTCTGGCACCTGGGACCCAGGCTTCCCTTATGGCCCCGGCTTTGTCCAGTCTAATTAGCATTTTATGCTTTTATTATTATAGATAACTAGAGGCCCAATGCACAAGGATTCATGCAAGAATGGGCCTTCCTTCCCCTGGCTGCCAGCTGCCTTTCTGCCTTCCCACGCTGCCCAGAGGCCTGGAGCGGCTGGGATGGTGTGGAATGCCTGCGTCAGCGCCATGGCAATGATGCAAGCGTCACGCCCCCAGCCGCTTGGAGCCTGTATATGCAAATTAACCCGCCATCTTTGCAGGGTTAATTTGCATACTCACTCCTGATTGGCTGGTGGGCATCGCAAAGGTACGGTCAATTTGCATCTTACTCTTTTATTAGTGTAGATTGACATATAACCAAAGATTTGCAGCTTATTCAGAGCTTTTGGCAGTTTAGGCTAAGTGCTTTCTTTTTAAAAAAATTTCTTTTAAAATGTTTTTATTAGGATTGTGAAAAATTCAAAAGCAATACATGCTTTTAATTTAAAGCAATATATTATAAGTCTTTCTATCACTGCTTCCCATAATCAATGTTAACATCCCTGGTGATTTATTAGGTGGGACTATATTGAAATCCCAACTTTAGATCATTTTTGACTTACAATAATGGCAATTTCCTCTGGTTATATTTAAGATGTTCATCCACTTCTCCAATGTACACCAAACAAAAGGATTCGTTTGATTTTGCTTGTTGTACAAAAGTTGGATTAAAAACACACATTATTTTACAACTTACTTTTTTTTATTTAATAAATTGTAAAATAAAAAATAAGGATCTCCTATACGTTTCCAGAAGTTTGGAATGCTCAGTAATATGGGTTCCAAGGAGCTAAGATGGTTTATTGCAGGGCATTCAAATGACACTGAGTCACCTGGTGTGTGTCTTTAATATTCATCTCTCTGACACTTGAGATTTCACACTTTTCTAGAAAGCTTGGCTCACGATTAGAATCTACTGTAGGCCACGCTATCTAATTAGTAATGAGTAACATCCTTTTTTTGCCTTTGTATTTATTATTATAGGAACTTTCTAGTTTGATAAAGTAATGCTGGTTTTCTACTGACTGTGGTATTATAAAACTTCGTTTTATAACAAATTTACATGTACTGGTTAATGTTATGTGTCAATTTGACTGGATCACAGGGTACCCAGATATTTGGCTAAATATTATTTCAGAGTGTGTCTGTGAGGGTGTTTCTGGATGAGATGAGCATTTGAATGGGTGGACTGAGTAAAAGCAGATGGCCCTCCCCAGTGTGGGTGGGCTTCATACAATTCGTTGAGGTCCTGAATAGAACAAAAAGGCAGAGGCAGGGGGAATCTGGCCTCTCTGCCTGACTGCTTGAGCGAAGTCATCCTATTCTCGCGCCCACAGGCTGAGATTTACACACTTACACTATGGTCTCGCCTGGTTCTTGGGACTACAATGGCTTTCCTGGGTCTATAGCTTGCCGATGGTGGAACATTGGATGTCTCAGCCTCCACAAAAGTGTGAGCCAAATCCTCATAATCAATTATCAATCCCCCTCTCTCCCTCCCTGCCTATATTTTATATGTGTCTATTAGTTCTGTTTCTCAGGAGAACGCTGGAGCCAATTTAAATAAAAATGTTTTAAGACTGATTTAAGTTTGGTTAAGATGGACATCAATACTAACTGAACAAATAACACATTTTTTTAAAAAGGGCAAAGAATATGAACAAGTAATTTGTGTAGAAAAAAACAGAAATGACAAAATATCATAGAATAGAAATTCAACATCGGCAGCATCAGGGAAACAGAGAATAATACAATGAGGGTCATCTGCCTATCAGACAGGCAAACATGGAAAAGACTGAGATTATCCATAGGTGTCGAGTGTATGGGGAAAAGATCTCACATAAATAGTAGTGTTGAATATATTATATTATAACATATATAATTTTTTTCAAGAACTATTTGGTAGGATCTAATTATTTTCTACAATGAACAGTAGTACATTCATAATTCCCAAGTGAACTTCTAAAAAGCCACTCTTAATGATTAATGAAGGAAATCTCAAATCCTTTCTTTTCCAATTCCCTCATTCTTAGAGGTTTATATAGAACATACTCTTAGAGATAATTTTCAGGTTGCTTCTAATACTGAGTAAGGAAGTCTGGCAGTGATAATCATCTTTAAAAGCCCAACTCTAGCCCTAGCCAGTTTGGCTTAGTGGATAGAATGTCGGCCTGCGGACTGAAGGATCCTGGGTTAGATTCCGGTCAAGGGCACCTGCATGGGTTGCAGGCTTTATCCCTAGTAGAGGGCATGCAGGAGGCAGCCAATCAACGATTCTCACTCATCATTGATATTTCTATCTCTCTCCCACTCCCTTCCTCTGTGAAATCAATAAAAATATTAAAAGAAAAAAACAGCCCAACTCTAAGTGAGAATTCCTTATAAGCATTCTCCATATTTGCCTGGAGCAATATTAGCCCTGTTACCTGGCTCTTAACAGGGTTCATCACCCACTGATTGGCTGTCCAGAAAGAGGAGGATTGGGTGGGAGGGGAGGAAGGAGGGTGCAGGATGAGGGCTGGGGGAAGGGGAGGGGAGGATGGGCAGAGCTACTGTGTCTGGGTTTCTCTCTCCCTGGCTTCCCTCTATCAACATTCAGTTGTATAAATGCTTTTTGTTTCCCTGCTGTTTGGTTGAGCTTTAATATAAGGCTGGGTCTTAGAACAGAGTTTTAACAATCTTTACAGTCAACCAAATACCCAGACTTTTCCTGAGCCTGGCACATTCCCTTAACCCACTATCCTTTCTAAACAGGATCGTATCAGCCCTATAATGCCTTTCTTTATATGAGCTAGAAAAGTGTCAGCCAGGCTGCAGGGCTCTGTGAGGGGAGGGAGTCCAGGCCCCCTTGTTCACGGGCCTCTGTACTAGCAATCCTATTCCTCACACCAGCCACAGTCCAACTGCTGCACAGGAAATCTTTGCCAATTGCCATTTCCTCATCTCAAATGGTCACAGGACACAGTGGCACCTGCTACAGTTAATGCTGCAGACACGTGGCTCAGGTTTCTTTCCATGGCTTCTCCTTCTAAGGGGCCTTCTGAGATTTCATCAGGGGTCCTTTGTTAATGCGTTTAGTCCCCCAGCCCCTACCTCCATCACACACACACTAACACACCCCTTACAGGCTCAGTGTTCACCCAAGAGACAGAATGTGATGGAGAAGTTAACTGGTATCTCATCCTTTTACTGCTGAGCTCTTATCAGCAAAGAGGAATGATAAGGTAATTTGCTTTTTGGCCTTGAGTTTTAAGTTCTAGGCTTCCTTCCTCGGGGAAAAACAAATGGCCCTTTGTGCTTCAGAGTCTTAAACAGAGAAGTTTCTAGGCCCCTCCACTCAGATCTTTGTTCGGAAACTATATTTATTAAGAAGTACTCAGGATGCGGAAGACAGTTGCTGCAATTAAAGAAGAGAAGTGTGACCCAGCCCTATGGTGCTTCCCTGAGATGGAGAAATCCCTGTGTGTGTGGGGGGGGGGGGTGGGGGGGGGTGGGGGGGGAGGAGGGCGGGGAGGGGAGTGGGTGCAGGTTTCCAGGGTGGCAGGGGTCTGTGTATCCCCACCCCTACAAGAATTCAGGTGGGAGGCTACCTAGAAGCCTGTGGAGGCTGGACACTGCACTCTCCTGCTTGACAGCCTGGGTGAGGGTTTCCATGGATAAACTGTGGCCAGTGGAGAGAGGAGCACAGCACCAGAAAGCCTCTCCATGGCCCTCCCAGGGCCTGCCCTGACTGGCGGAAGAGGGTATCACATGGGTTAGAGGAAGAAGCAGTGGTAACCATAGCACCCACCATGGTACCCATCAGGATGCCCCCACTTTCCTGGGCCCATGAAAGCCTGGGAGACAGGGACAGGGAGACCCTGTAATCCTGATATTAAACTCGTCCCCAACCTTGGGGAGTAAGAACTTGAAGCCAAGTTTAATTTTATTTTAGATACATATAGAAATGTGGCATGCTTTGCACCTGGGTATTGTGTAGCAATTCTTACCTGGTACCCACTTTTCTCTCTATAATGTAATCTACGGAATGTCTCCTTGGAAAGAGAGGGGCTCCTGCATTTTGAGCAGAGCTTCCTTCACTCCTTCCTCTCATCATAATCTTTACCTCATAGAAATCCTCCCTTTTCTAAACAACAGATATAGTTATGCATATTATAATATGCATATATTAATTTATCAGAAACACGAATTCTCAGGACCTTCCCAAGTGCTCTAATCCCCATTTAAAAATAGATAAAAAGAGATCTTCAAGAAGAATCATGAAAACGCGGCCTGAAATTGGGGCCCGCCAGCCTACACCTAGATCTCGATTACACTAGCGATTCCCCCAGTGCCCAGTAGGAACCAACCGGGGAACAACTAAGTGGACTGCAAGTCCCTAGGCAAATGGATTGAGTTCCTTTGACTCTGAGTTTTAAAGTAACAGCACTACACAAAAAGGCAAAGTGCTAGGCACTCCGGAGATACCGAGAAGAAAAAGACATGGGTCCTGCCAGGAGGAAGGCACCGGCTCACTGGAGATATAAGACTGTGAACCATGAAGTCCTCAATGGGGCTGAGCTTGTAGGTAGGACATGGGGAGCCAAAAGGACTGGATGAGTCAGGAATGTCTTCCTAGAGGAGGGGTACTGGGAAAAAACAATTGACCATCCAATGTCCTGATTTCGGTTGGCTGGAAGAGAAAGTAGAAGGGAAAGAGGAGGACTTTTCAAGGACTTGAACAAAGTGACAGATGTGAGAAAGGTCATTGCTTGGTTATGAGGTAGACAATGCATGTTGGGAGTAAAGGGGAATACATGGAGTTAGACCTGGAACGTGGGACCATCTTGTAGATGGCTTTCATCACTAGGCAGAAAAGTTCAGACATAAGCAGTTGGGTTTACAGCATGGGAATTACATGATGAGCAGGATTTAAGGGTGATTAGCAGGCAGCTCCCATGGGAGAGACCAAGTGTTAGCAGTTCCCTGGGTTTATAATGATTTCTTTGTAATAATGCTTATGGTGTTTCTTAAAAGTTGACTTTGGGATGCAAACATTGTGTGTGTTTGTGCATAGAACTTCTAAAGAGGTTTATACCAAGATATGACTTAATCCATGCAATTAGTAAGAGAGAATGGAGGAATTATTGACTTACGAAATCAACAAGTGCAATCAGGCGGAGCTGGGTTGAAGAAATTTGGGAGCTAGCATTAGACCAGGTGCACAAGTATTGACTTCATTAGGAGGTTATGAAAAACTGCAGAAGTTGGCTGACACCATGTTGTTCTGTAAGACCACACTGGCAGGAGGAACAACTGGAGTGTCCCTAGAGACAACTGCTGGAGTCCAGGATAGCTCCTGAGAAACCATCGATATACTAGTATATAAAAGGCTAATATGCTAAGTGTCTGTCCAACTGGTCGCTATGATGCACACTGACCACCAGGGGCAGATGCTCAACACAGGAGCTGCTGAGCTGCAGTGACTTCGCAGCGGCAGTTCTCGGGTGATGCACCCTGAAACCAGAGAGCGGCCGTGCAATTCCACCTTTGGCCGTGGGTTATGTTGTTGCTGGGCACTGTTGGCCCCGAATCTGGTTTACTGCACACTTGCATTTGCATTCCACACCCTGTATGACAGCAACTTTGCAGAGTGCCCTCTCACACTCTGGGACCCCTCTGGGGATATCAGAGAGCCGGTTTTGGCCCACTCCCCACAGACCAGGTCGAGGGACCCACCTGCTGGAGGGTCCCTGCTCACTCCACAGAAGCCTTTTGAGCCATGGCTGCACTCAGCTGGCTGGCCAGGGAAGGACCAAGGGAGGATGGCTCTAGGGCATGTCCAGCCCATCTCGCCCAGTCCCACCCCACCAGCCACCTTCTAATTAATTTCCTTTCAATGTGCATGAATATGTGCACTGGGTCACTAGTCTAAGATAAAGGCAAGTAACGTAACATCTGGGAGCAGCCTCACTGCATTCAGTGTCAGATTTTGCCATGTTCAGTTATTCATTTGCTCATTCACTCAAATTCATTCATTCATTCAAGTATTTATATCTGCTGAGGCACTGTGAATGGTACAGACTTCAACAATCAATGGCAGAGACAGACATGCACATGAATAGTGGCAGTTCAGAGCCACTTTCCTTCATACCCCTGTGTCCCATCCCCATCTCCCCCATGCACTGGAAAAGTGAAATATTTGTTGTGTTGGTAGGTGATTGGTTCTCAGTTTTCCTCCATGAGTTCCAATGTCAACTTTTGCTTTTTGGTTAGTAACATGCGTGGGGACATTCAATGAGAAGTTTCTAGAATTCCTTACTTTTCCCTTCTTTCTAAGGGGTGTGGGTTGGAGGAAGGGTCTTGGTTTGTCTGAGCTGAGGTAAGGGATGCAAAATGAAACAGGCTGGAGAAGAGGGATCACAAGATAAGATATATATTTTCAGTGATTATTATTTTTTAATATATTTTATTGATTTTTTACAGAGAGAAAGGGAGAGGGATAGAGAGTTAGAAACATTGATGAGAGAGAAACATAGATCAGCTGCCTCCTACATACCTCCTACTGGGGATGTGCCCGCAACCAAGGCACATGCCCTTGACTGGAATCAAACCCAGGACCTTTCAGTCCGCAGGCCAATGCTCTATCCACTGAGCCAAACCAGCTAGGGCTATTTTCAGTGATTATTAACCATACAGCAAACAATATTTTCATTGCATCCTGTTCTCTCAGGATGCAATATATCCTCAGATATCTCTGAGAATATTAATTGGAGGCTTCTTGCTTCTTTTCTGTTTCTTATCTTTACTCTTTCCTTTGGGTCACTCTTGTGTTGATTTTTACATATTTTTCCTGTTGTGGTCTTTCTTCAAATATCTGGTCATCTTCAGTTGTCTTTACTTCAAAATGAAGCTATAAGATGCTAATGGATATTTTGTGCTTTTTGCACCTGGGTGGGGCTTGTTAGTTGGGCCTTTACTTGTGGTACTTTAGCTCCACCAGTTCCTTGCTGTGTGGTGTTAGGCAACTTATCAAAGCACTCTGTGCTTCGGTTTCTTCCTATAGTTGTTGTGAGCATTAAATGAATTAATATCCTATATAATAAAGATGTAATATGCAAATGGTCATTACGCCATGAAGTGTAACGACCGACCATGTAATGACTGGATCAGGGATCAGCAGGAGGGTGGGGCAGTGAGCTACAAGTGGGCTGCGGAGAGCTACAGGAAGGGGCAGGGCAGCAAGTTATGAGGGAGGTGCAGGGAGAGGGGGGATGGGAGGAGCTACAGAAGGGTGGGGCAGTGGGCAGAGAGCTACTGGAGGGCAGCAGCGAGCTACTGGTGAGCTACTGGCGCACGGATTCGTGCACAGGGCTACTAGTATAATTATTTACTATAGTGCTATGTAACTATTTGCTACTTCTATTACTTTTACTATGACTATTTGGCAGACACCCTGCTGTTAGCTAAGGAACTCCTAAATGCCAGTATGTCAGGAGGTTTATCCTTGGGACCACTGCATTTTTTAGAGAATAAGGTTGTTGTGTTTTATTGTGGGAGGGGATGTAGAGGGGAGAGCCCATCTGGCTGCCAAGTGGGGTGAGAAGCCAACTGCTCCTTTGTGCTATTTTGTCAATCACCATAATTTCAGCCCCATCACTCACTCAGTTGATGTTAATGAATTGCCTAGTGTCCCAAGTTCTGCTTTGCCAAAGATTTCCTTCTCGTTTTTATCCTTTTCCAACCTTCCACTTACGTAATATAAGTTTAGCTTCCTCTGTTCTCTTTCTTCTGCCACTACTCCTCCATCTGCTGTTTACCCACCAGAAATTCTTTGACATCTCTTTATCTGTTGAGAGTTCCTCTGCCATAACTGGGTATTTATCACCTCTTAAATGCACTTATTATCTTTTGGGGGAATCTCAGTGAGGATAAAATCAAGCATGCTTAATCTGGCATCTTTAATCACATAGTCATATACTCTCTTGACAGATACAGGGCCAGGTCCCATGTTTGAAATCCTGGCTCTTTTACCTGCTACACTTGTAGGATCTTTTAAGCTTGGGCAAGATGAGGAAGGGTGGAGAGAAAGGAAGTGGTAGCCAAAATGACTTGCTTTTGTTGAGGGCTCTTAGAAAACAGTCTACTAATGCATTCCCCTCCTGGAATGATACAGTCGATATGAATTTGCAGTTAGCAGGAGAGAGGGTTTTAGGCAAAGGTTCAGAAAAGATCTTGCAAGTAATGATCAAAATAAATCACTTAAAGAGGGAGATATAAAGTACTTCTGAGTTGCAAGTTATTATGAGCATTTTACTGTAACTACTACCCGGTCATTCCTCCAGGATGTTATTGCTGGAAGCCAGTATGTATATCAACTCAAGAATGGATGTGGGCTATTTCTGCAAAATACAATAGTAGTTCTATTATGAATAACATAATAATGGCTTATGACTCACTATTTCCATTACATTTATCATATGAACATATTGAGTAAAATTAGGACACTGCTTTGAAGCTCTAGATGGTGGAATTTCACACACATTTATGAAATGTAAGTATTTCAAAATCTTACTGGCAAGTAATATTAACGTCAACCAATTACATACTACCCTTCAAACGAACAATTACAGATAATAATAGATTGGTAACCACAACCCTAATTAAACAATTTGCTAATAGCTAATCTATGTTAAAGGAAAAGGTGTTTTAAGCCTGACACATGTTATAAGTCAGGGTCTAACCAGAATAACAGAAACCACAAACATATTGATAAAAGAAGGAATCCAGTGCAGGGGATTGGTTACACATTTGATGATGACCTATGGAGTTTAGTGACAGCGGGAAGTCACTCCCAACCCTGGGCAGAAGAGATGGCGTCACGGGAGCCCAGGGGTGGGCGTCACAGCTGGAGACACAGAAGGCCTTTCTGGCTGGGGCTGGAGCCTTGCTACAGCTACTGTGAGAGATGTCATCCAAGGGCAGGAAGCTTATTGAGAAGCAGCCTGGCCTTTCCCTTCCTCCACTGCTTCTCAGCGGCTGCAGTGGTCAGCTCCACTGAGACACGGAGCAGAGCAAGTGAAGGTGAGAAATGGATCTGAAAGCAAATGGGCCCACCACCTGCACAGCATATACGTAGTATTCTACACAGTATGAATATTCTTTAAGATAGATGACAAGTGTGGATGTCTAATTATAAGTATATGTACATATACTTCTGCAGCTCTGTATGTACTCAGATTAAATTGGAGCCATAGTCTTGGTCAGTTGAGGCAGGACTTTTTTTTTTTTTTTAATATATTTCTTTATTGATTTCAGAGAGGAAGGGAGAATGAGAGAGAGAGATAGAAACATCAATGATGAGAGAGAATTACTGATCGGCTGCTTCCTGCACACCCCCCAATGGAGATCGAGCCCGCAACCCAGGCATGTGCCCTTGGCCGGAATCAAACCTGGGATTCTTCAGTCCGCAGGCTAATGCTCTTATCCACTGATCCAAGGGCGAGGCAGGACTATCTTAATGGATTAAGATCTGGTTCAAATGATCCATATGTTGGCAGCAAAATGAAAACAGCACTAGGTGTTGTAAGAGAAAGTTTATTTAGAAAGTCAGAGAGGTAGAAGAAGTAAGCTGTAGAATAAGTGGGCTCAGGAAACAAGTTACAGAGGCAAAAGAAGGGCCCTTGGAGCTTAGGAAAAAGAGAGAGGCAAAGAAAACATTCCTGGGGGGAGGGAGTAAGGGTAGGGAAAGGCATGGGCATGCTGCCAGAAGGGAGAGCTGCCTGGGTCCTCCGGCTTAAAGGTATTCATCTGGAGGTCTCAGGGGAGGACCCCAATCAGCTTTCCAGGTGTGACCTTTCAGGGTCCTGGTCTCCACTTGCTCAGCGCCAGGGCAAGGGGTCATTGTTAATGGAGCTGGTCCTGATGTTAGCCATGGCACCGCTTGCCTAGTTTTGCTGCTTTTCTGGGCCTAGAGCTGAAATGCAACTGAGGTCTAGATGTATTTGATGAGGGTCAGAACCTCCTTGTCCTGGGGGTTTGATGCTTAGTGGCTATTCTCCAGCACTCTCATTTGTTCCCCTCTAAGGGGATCTAACCCACATGACTAGCAACATGCCAGGGGAGGAAAGTTTAGGGGAGGGTCTGAACTGCATGACCAGAGATATGAAAGGTCAGGGAGTCTAAATCGAATGACCCAGCGATGTGTTGGGGCTTGGGGGGAGGGGGCGAGGGGAGGGAGGGTAAACCTGGGGCAAGGGCCTTGTTTTCCCAGTTTTGCCTATTGCTAGGCACCTGGAGCTTTCTGTCCTGGTGACTTTCTGTACTGGCCCATTGTACTAGCTCTGCTCATGTTTGTCTAACTGCCTACCCCACATAGACTATTGCTAATATATCTATCAATTAAATGACAATTTATTTTTTTAATGCAGGAAACATATCAACCAGCTACCTTTGGACATGGCAACTTTTCCTCCTCTCATTTTATCTCTAATCCTACACTAGGGGCAGGCATATAGTCTAAGATGCAAAACTACAATTCCTATAAATGCCCACCCATATAGAACTCACAGACTGAATGGCTTTTAAAAAAAAATGTGTTTTTTTTTTATTGTTTTCAGAGAGGAATGGAGAGGGAGAGAAAGATAGAAACATCAATGATGAGAGAGACACATTGATCAGCTGCCTCCTGCACGCCACCCACTGGGGGTTGAGCCCGCAACCTGAGCATGTGCCCTTGACTGGAATTGAACCTGGGACCCTTCAGTCTGCAGGCCAACACTCTATCCACTGAGCCAAACCAGCAAGGGCCTGTATGGCTTTTAAAACCAACATCACCTACATTTAAGATCCTTTGGTAAACTTCATGAGACTATAAAATAATAATACAATGAAAACTTTTCACAAATAATAAGAAGAATCTTTGATTCCTTCTTTATAAATGCGAGTGGTAGAAGTGCTGAGCTGGCTGTTTTCCCACACTCCTTTCCTCCTGGCAGATGGCAGAATAAAACAGTCACAGTAGATAGTGCCCTCTTTCAGAGACTCAGAAATATACGGGTACATGGAGAAGTCTTGAGTCTTGGTCTCCTTCAGATTTGAGCATAAAGTCATAAAGGAAACCTGGAGCGTTTGAGAAATGCCTTCAACCTGTGCTTTTTAGAAAGTCGGCTGGCTGGCTATGTGGAGTGGCCCAGGCTGAGCCCAGCTGGACATTGACTCATTTCCTATTTACTCTGAGTCGAGCATCTCACCCCAACTTTCCCTCTGCTCCCTCGGCTAGACTTAAAGCCAAAAGGAAACAAAGACATTAAAGAAGCTGTAGATTGTGCTGCCTTTTCATTCACCTTTTGTTGCAATGAAATAATAGCTTGGATGAACAAAAGGGACCTGTACAATGAATTCTAAATAATTATAATAAAAATGGGTAGAAGGGAAGAAAGAAGAAAGAGTAGAATAAATTAAAGGAAGGAGCTAATGAAAAACTTGGCTAGTCAAAGGGAAGTGTTTATTTCAATGCTGCTACCCTCACCCTCACCCCAGCCTTAACACTATTCACAAAGGAAGTCTCCTGCTAACTAGTCACCAGGAACATGAAAATAGTTGCTCCAAGCAGTTCAATCAGATTCTCTAGGGTGAGGTCCAAGTGTCAGTATTTTTTAAGAGATCCTCGGAGGTGAGCCCCACTTGGGTACAGCGTGGCCAAACATGAGTAGCAGGAATTTTGGGGGTGAGAGATCACAATAGCTATTTAGAGCAATGGCTCCCAGTTGGGAGTTGTCCTAGGAAATTTTTCCCCACACGGCGCCCTCAGTAAGCCAGAAAGTGCCACCCCCAGCCCTGCTGAGGACTGGCATTGCCTTCCACTCATGTGCTCTGAACAGAAGTGCTTAGTAGGAATGATCTTGCCCCCAGGAGGCCTTGGCAACTCCCCTTGGGGCTGTTTTTAGTTGCCACCATAATTAGTGGGCCAGGGATGGGGAAAAGCTAAGCTGCCAGAATGGGTGAGGGCAGGGCCTCAGAAGGAAACTAACATTGGAAACCTATTATTGTTTGTTAGGCACTATGGATGGGCCCTTGAGAGAGGTCCACCCTCCCACTTCTTCATCCCAACACAAACTCACACACCTCACACTATACAGCTCTTCTAAGTTCAGGGGAAAGTAATATGCCAGTGCAGGGAAGCTCAGAGATGGAACCCAGGGGAGAGATGAGAGAACACTGTCCTTGCATAATAAGGCCAGGATAATTATGCACATGAAATAGGGTCAAAGTTGAATTAACAGACGCCCTGTGAATCTCAAATGCAGATGGAAGGGGTTGGGAAAAGAAAAATCTATCCTGCAGCATGAGGTCTGCTTCATTTTAGATGCACAGGACAGCATGAGCTGCAGTCCAAGCAGAAATCCATCATTCCTTAATGCTCACATCCCTGCATCCCCCCTGAGCCAGAGTTCACCTTTTCAACACATAGTCCAATACCAGCTGCCCAGGCCCATACATTCACCCACAGGCAGCCCTGTTATCACTCCATACCTGTGTCCCCAGGACTGACCCTGACCAACCTCCCCAAAGCCTTTTTTTATGTTCTGCCATCCTAAGAACATTGCATCTTTCTTTCCCATGGAAACCACCAGAGCTTTTTTCAGGGCCAGACATCTAACGAGAGTGGAGCCCCATCTTTTCAACTCAGCCAAACACAGTTTTATCCAGTTTCTTTCTTTCGCAAAAGTCCTCAGTAGCACATCTACAGGAGGTTGCTAACTCTTGACAATATACAGTAAATTCTAGATCCATGATTACAAGAAGGGTCTAGAAATACATCAGGTTTGCCTATCCTCTTGAGATGATGGGAAATTACCTTTATTTCTTCCCTAGGATTGGCAAAAGCAGCTGTGGTAGGCAGAATAATGGCTCCCCGGAGATGTCCACATCCTAATCCCAAGAACCTGTGAATATGTCACTTTACCTGGAGAAGGGGGCTTTGCAGACATCATTAAGGTCATAAACCTTGAGATGGAAGATTATCCTAGGTCAGTGGTCGGCAAACTCATTAGTCAACAGAGCCAAATATCAACAGTACAAAGATTGAAATTTCTTTTGAGAGCCAAATTTTTTAAACTTAAACTTCTTCTAACGCCACTTCTTCAAAATAGACTCGTCCAGGCCGTGGTATTTTGTGGAAGAGCCACACTCAAGGGGCCAAAGAGCCGCATGTGGCTCGAGAGCCGCAGTTTGCCCACCATGGTCCTAGGTGATCTGAGGGAGCACAATGTAATCACAGGAGTCCTTAAAAGCAGAGACCCTTTCCCAGCTGTGGTCAGTGAGAGGGAGATGTAACTATGGAAGAAGGGCCACAGGGACACAGCATCGCTGGCTTTGAAGATGAAGGAAGAGAGCCATGAGCCAAGGAATGGATACAGCTTCTAAAATTCGGGTGGGGAGGGAACCGGATTCTCCCCTAGAGTCTCCAGAAAGATACACACAGCTCTGCAGACTCCCTGACTTTAGCCCAGTGGGACCCATGTCAGACTTATGACCCATAGAACTATAAGATAATAAATGTGTGTTTTAAGCCACCAAGTTCATGGTGATTTATTAAAGCAGCAATGGAAAACTAATGCAGAGTTGATTAAAACATGGCTAAAGCTGACCACAGTTTGAGGTCTCCTCTACCGCTATTACTAGAATACAAGTACACTTGGGGTCCGAAGGTAAATGAGACATGTAAATAGATTTTGTGCTTTGGACTTACTGTGAGAGCCATGTAAGCAGTTTTGAAATAGTAGATTTTAAATAGATTTATTATTACTTAATAATAAATCACCTAACCTCTCCGGGCCCAAGTTTCCTCAGCTGTAAACTGAAGAGAGAATAGTGAGCTGCAGAGGGGGCTTCTTTAGAAAGAGTGTTGTAGAGAGGTTTTGTAGTTTCTACTTGATCATCTCTAAGCTTGTTTTTACTCTAACATTTAATAAGTTTAATAATAACAAAAGTCAAGACCACTCCTGGTGGCATGCTGGGCTAAGGGCAAGCCACTATGAATAATCAGCATGTCTGTTTTTCTTGCTGCTATGTTCCCAGTACAAAACACTGTGACCTACACACAGTAGGCAATAAACTAAATTAATAGTTCTGTTCAGTCCCCATTAAACTCATTAAGTCCCATACCTGTAAATATGTTGATGACTCCTAAACTTCTCTCTCTAGCCTGGACTCTTTTCCCGATGGACTCACTGCCATCTTAGCACTTCAATCTGCAGGTATAATCTTAATGTGTCAAAAATAGAACTCTTGTTTCTCCACCTCCCCAAACTTGCTCCCCGACTCCCTACCCCAGACCAGGCTTTCTAATTTCAGTAGATGGTACCACCTCCAATGAGATGCTCAGGCAAAAACCTAGCAGTCATTCTTAACTGCTCTTCTTCCTCCTTAAAGGTTATAATTTATCAAAAAGCCTTACCAGTTTCTACCTTCAAAACATCTCAAATCCAACCACACTTAGAGTTGACCACTCTGGCCCATGACACTATCTTCTCTTCCCTGGATTCCTACGGTGGCCTCCTAACTTATGTCCCCGAATCTAGTCTACTCCACCTACAATCTTTTCTTCACACAAGAGCCAGGATGATTCTCTAAAATCTGAAGCCAGATCATACCACTCCCCTGTTCAAAACTCTCCAGAGACTTCCCATCACAGTCAGAATCAATCCAAAGTCCTAACCATGGTCTAGAAAGCTCAAGTGATCAGGGCCCAGTTTCCTCTCTGATTCCCCTCCACCTCTCTGCCTCGCCAACTCCAATCTGGTCTTACCAGCTTCTTATGTTCCTTGAACATGTCCAGCAGGCCCTACCTCAGGGCCTTTGCACCTACTGCTCTCTGCCTGCAACATGGCTCACCTGAGATTGCAGCATGGCTCACTCTCTTGCTTTATTCAGGTCTCCTCCTCAGGGAGGCCTTATCAACACTCTTTCTAAAGAAGCCCCCTCTGCAGCTCACTATTTTCTTATTTTGCTTTATGTTCATTCATGGTACTTAACAGTCCCTAAATTACAGTATGTGTTTGTTTGCTTCTTAATTGTCTCCCTCACTAGGATGTAAGCTCTATGAGGACAGAGATCTCATGTTTGTTTATTACTTTGTTTACTGCTCTATTCCTAGTGCCGAGTACCATTTCCAGCACGTTATACAGACTCATTAATACTGTTGAATAAGTAAATAAATTGATGGATCATTACTAATCATCCGAGATCAAGCCCAGGGTTTGTTCCCTGGCTCTCCACTTACTAACTAAACAGACTTAGATAAATCACCTAATCTCTCTCTGTCTCAGTTTTCTCATCTATAAAAATGAGCTAGTAATACCTACTGGGAAAGACGGCTGTGAGGCTTAGAGATGGGATGAAAGTGCCTGAGATTAAGCGCTCACTTCATAGACAAATAATTAACCATGAAAGCAAACATTCCTCTTTATGCATTACTTGGTTAAGGGACAAAGCTGATCATCAAACCTGCACTCGTAGAGCCAGAACCTATTGACAGAAAGCGGCACATGAGAGGCTAGGGCAGGAAATGAACCCATTTTGGTGCAGGAGATGCAGAGCTGGGTGTATACAGCAGCTGGAATACCCGAGCTTGGAGATGCTACTTCAGATTCAAGTCAAGTCACCGCTTTGTCCTGGGGACAGCAGCATGGTTAGAGGCAATGATTCAAAATGACCTCAGCTTTTGTCTAATCCGGTCCTGTGACTAGACCTCAGGGGACACCTCATCCAGGGTAGCCATTTCCTTTGCAGCTCTCACCAGGAGACTTACTGACACAGTACAATACGGTGCTGCTGCTACGAAGCTCGAGTTGAGATGAAACGCACAGTACAAACACACACACAGAACGCTCCACTATACTTGTTTTGTATACAGGTTTCTATATATGTATGTAAACATACCGAAAAAGGTCTGGAGGGATAGAAACTAACCAGTGACACTCATTTCCTCAGAAAAGTGAGGCCGTTATTAAAACTGGAAGCAGATATCAAAGAAGGCTTCAGCTTTATCTGAAACAGACTTTTTCAAGAGAATGTATTTCTTCTATAAGTAACCAATTTTTAAAACTGCCCAAACAAGATGATACCAAAACACCACCTTTAAAGTAAAGTGAAGCAATTTACTTTCCCCTAACTAGCAGTCCTCAGATGGGGCATCTCACCCCAGTGGGTGTATAGGAATGCTTGCTGGCAGTAATTGACTGCCAGGCTGCTGCCATTTAGTTCCCCAGGGACGAGCGTGAGACAAAGTTCCACTCCACAAGGTAGCATCCCAGGCACAGCAACAAAAACTTGGCTTGGTTGTACTTATAAACTCATCTGTGACCCCTAATTAAGAATTTCCTGTCTTTGATTTGACTACTGAGATGCCAGCCCATGTTCCATGTGGACATATAAAATTTCATAACAAATGGGCTAGAGAAGTGAGTTGAAAAGCATGGCAGGTGCTCTGGCCAGGAAGCCCAAGTGGCCTGGGTTTCATGCCTCCTTTCAGGAGTATGCCAAAACTTTAAGAAAAAGGGTTGTCCAGGCACCATCCAGCAACTCTGTACTTAGCTAGGACTTTAAGGCATATGTCCCATGGAGCAGTAGTCAGGCAAAAGCTGAGAGCCTTCAAGAGAAAGTTGGGAGGGCCCTTCTCCAGTGGTTAGCTGTTTCCACACAGGACCGTCTGCCCTCAGACCCCCAGCTCTTAGCACCCAGTGATGAGAGATAGAATGGTGATAACAGGCAAAACAGAAGAATGTGTTCTATGTGCCCTTTCAATTCCATACTCTCTGACACTACTGTGGTATAGGCATTCAACAAATATTTATGGAGCATCTGCTAAGTGTCAGCACTGTATCAGGTGCTGGGACACAGAGAATGGGACAGATATGCTTACATTCTATTGGCGAAGACATCATAAACAGATATATGTAATCAGATGATTTAAAATTTGTTGTTGTTGTTGTTGTTAATCACCTGAGGATCTTTTTTCCCATTAAATTTTTAGAGAGTGTAAGGGAGGGGAAGAGACACAGAGAGAGAAACATCGATGTGAGAGAGACACATCGAACGTGCCCTGACCAGGGCCAGGGATCGAGCCTGCAACTGAGGTATATGCCCTTGACCAGAATCGAATCCAGGACCCTTCAGTCTACAGGCTGACGCTCTATCTGCTGAGCAAAACTGGCCAGGGCTCAGATGATGTTAAATAATGATAATTGTTATGATGAAACAACATGAGTAATGTGATTGACAAAGACTGGCAGGAACAGCATATGAGAGAGTTCAGCAGAGACCACTCTGGGAGGGGAGCTGAGGCCATGGGCTGGGTTCTGGGGAGAATAATTGTACAGGGGGTGGCCACTGTGGAAGGCTTATGCCTGTGGGGGCTGTTCCTGTCTCTTGCAGCCCAGACAGGGCATCCTGCCATCTGGGACAGCAGATGTGGCTCACATCTTGTGGGTGGTCTGTGCTCCTGGGCAGTTCAT
Source organism: Plecotus auritus (assembly GCF_963455305.1). Taxonomy (NCBI): domain Eukaryota; kingdom Metazoa; phylum Chordata; class Mammalia; order Chiroptera; family Vespertilionidae; genus Plecotus; species Plecotus auritus. The sequence goes on from NC_137773.1 coordinate 145,031,136, forward strand.
TGTAAACTCATTACAGGAACATTCATGCTGCTTCTTATTTTATTTTCCAGCTGATTCCACCCAAGGTTTCACACACATCTTGAAGAAGCTGATTTCATTTGAATCGAAGATGTAGGAATAGAGTGTAACTGGCATGGGATTTCAAAAATTATTGTTACTTTAATAATTAACACTTATATGGAACTTATTTTGTATCAGGCACTGCTCTTAACACTTTGCAAATGTTAAATCATTTTGTTGTCACAACAAACCTGAATGCAAGACACTGAGGAGTATTATTATCATTCCTAGTAGTTCTTGCATGAGAACATGGGACTGTTTCTCCAATCATGGTCCAGAGTCACTACCCTTTATGTAAAGATGCAACTTTGGATGAGGCCTCATATTTTCTGACTTTTTATGTTGCCAAAGCAGAGAAACTAGCCAGCAGGCCCCAACCTATGCTGCAAAGTCCATACTGTGAGGAGGAGATGAAGGCTTGGAGGAAGAGCCTTCCAATCGTTGATGAAATCTGGCAGTGAAAATATTGGCTGCGACATCACTGTACTTGCCCAGTAGAGGTGCTCAAAACCCAAGCAAATTGCAGTACCAGTGTCTGTGTCCGTGAAAGTGCCGGACAAGGGATCACTGCCACTCTAAGCATGGTTTTCCCACCACACTTCTCTTGTGCTGGACAACCAGGGCTCCCACCCTTCACCTTCTGCTGCTGGCCTGCCCCATTTGTGCTTCGTGACCCTGTGCAACTCCTCCCCCTCCACTGATTGGGCAGGAAGTGAACCACTTAGCATGGACTGCACCTAGTCAATCCAGGATTACCCTCGTTCAAATGAGATCTGAGAGATGATCAGATGGCAGCAGGCTCTGCAGCCAGGAGGACCTGTAGTCTCTGGGCTGGTGGTCACCATAAGCACACAGAGGTGGATGAATGACAAGCAGAGGCAAACAGAGAGAGGCAGAGATGCAGGGAGCAATCATCCTGTGAGCGGCTTTCCCACCTAGTTCTCCATGCCTGGGTGCACCTCACTCACTGTCCTAGGTCTCCTTTACCTATGTCCTTATACCACCTCACCCCTTTGTTATGGAGCTGGTTGGCCTCGGATTCTGTCTCCTGCATACAAACATGGTTTTACTGGAGCGAACAGTATGAGGCCTGGACTTCACACTATTCCCTGGGGATTCAAAGGCCTGTGAAGGCCTGTACTGAAGAGACAGGTCTTCTAACCACTTGGATGATTCACTGTGAAGCTTCAATCACTTGTCACCTAAAATGAAAACTTCTAGAATTTAGATGGTCTTGGGCAAGTGCCTTTGCCTAAGAAATCCCATTCTATGGGACAGATATTTTTTTCTTGGTACTATTATAATGCCAACTCTTTGGACCAAATACTTCCTTTTCTGATGGTTTTTCAGTGCTACCTGCATGCACGCTCTTTAATGGCGAGCATGAATTTCTCCTCCCCACATTAGGCATGGAAATAATAATAGTGAGTCCAATGGTTCTTTAATTTCCAGCACAGAATCTTTTTTTAAAAATTAATTAATGTTACTTGAAACCTCAGTACAGAAGTGATATAAGACAAACCACCGCTGGGTTTCTTCTCTCTGCACCCCTCCCCGCACTCTCAGCCAAAGGTTCTTCTAGAACCCAAGTGCTCTGAGAACAAACGTTTGGTGCACTTGTCAGGGTGGCAGATCCTTTCATCCTATCTCACAAATACCCAGGGGCACCCATTACATGTTATAGACATACTATAGCCCATCCCAAGCTCTGGAAATGCTCTGGAAACACAGTGAAATGAAAGACATGTCCCCAACACAAAGGAGAGGAGGGGTAGATAAGATGCCAATGGCCCGCAAACACAGCCTGTGCCCAGTTACAAGGCAGTCACAAGTACAGGTAGGCCTCCAGGCTCAGAGATGGGAGAAGTGGCCAGGGCTAGAGCAGCTGGCAGCTCCACAAAGCTAGTGGTGCTTCAGTAGGATTTCAACAGATTTACATAAAAAGAGAAAGTAAACTGAGGGGTGGGGGTAATGGGTGCATCCAGACAGGAGGAGAAGCAACAATAAGGGTGAAAAAGGGACCAGTTAGCTTGTGAATTAGGTCAGATAAGAGGGCATTCCAACTGGGAAAATGAGAAGGGGCCATATTTTGAATGACAGGTTAGGAAAATCCAACTCATCTGGGAGACCAGCAAGAGCCCTGCATGATTCAACTTAGGAGGAAAAACACATTAAAAAAAAGAAAAACAAGATAAGACCAAAATCAGACATGAAGCTGCTCAGATGTGGTGTTTGAAAGACGGAGGGTCAACGGTGATGACACATTTCCCCATTGCTGACTCTCCCCCCAAAAGGGTAACGAGCCTTCTGGACTGGTGAAGGCAAACTGCATCATCTTCCCCTATTCATCAGGCATGGCAGAGCAAGCTGACTCATTTGAAGTCACCCATTAGAGGACTCCGGGGGTCCTGACTCACAATCCTTCCCAGAAGAATCCTCTCCAACAAGAACACCTGGTCACCAGCCACGTGTTCAGCAGCAGTGAGAACAGTCTGTGACCCGTGCTTCCCAGATCTGTTTCCTTCTTTTCAAATTGGGGAAAGGGAAACACCCAAACCCTCTCCCAGCCTCAGCCTGAGCCAACTACGACACATTTAGAGCCAAAGCATTCAAAGAAAAATGGCCCAAACCATCACAGTGGAGCACACATGCCGGTGCACACAGTCATCCCTGAAGCAGGCATGAGCATCATTGCTGAACTGGGAAAGGTAGGGGCTGCACTCTTTCCGGCCTGCCCCAAAGGAAGGGCCGGATGCTACAAACTTCCGTGGGAATATGGTATAAGATGTTCCCTCACTAGACACAATTTGATGGTTACACGTTTGGGTTGGCCAGCTCACTCTCTCTCTCTCTCTCCCCTTCCTTCCCTCCTTCCCTTCCTCTCTCCATAATTGAGAACCCAGAAACATGAAGAGGGCACATTTTGGGGTGGGGATAAGGCATCAAAAGTCTGAATGCCCTACACAAGGCTCATGGACGAGGTGGTGAATGGCCACCCTCTTGTCACAGTCCTCTAGTCCCAGACGCTGTCTAAGAGCTCTGCAGGGCGGATGAGAATGACGTCATCAGAAAAGGGGCAAAGCAGAAAGAAGAGAGCTGCCCGTACATCCTCTGTCAGCAGAGGAAGGCCTTCCAGGAGGTCGCACTGGACTTCCCAGCACCTCCCTCTGAATTCGCAGGAGCCTGTTCCTGAGGCTCTGGGGGCCCAGGGGAGGGAGCACCTGTGGTGGCCTTACAGTCAGGAGAGCATGTCAACCACAGTTCAGCCAGTGACTCAGCACTGTTGGGAAGTTGCGACCTCTCTGATATCACCATCTGCTGTCAACACTGGACTCACCCGGCGCCGGTCCCACACTCAGGAGGAAACTCTTAAACCAACTTCCTGGTGACTGAGGCCCTCTTCCACAATGAACATGCCATCTCTCCTTCACTGGTTTTATGTGCCAATTAGTTTTCCAAAATTTATTAATACAATAATGTATACCTGGTTTTTAAAAATTTCAAACAGCACCAAAGGCAGTCCAATAGAAAAGCAAGGGTTTAAGTATAATTTTCTAGTTCTCGGTGCATCCATTTAAGGCAGCATCATGTGACCTCATTTTTGTAGATGAAGAAATTAACCCGCTTTGTGTGTTCTTCCATTTCTGCTCTCCTCCACCCTGTCCTGCCCCTAATCGCTGGCCTCTTTACCATCACTGCTACATGGCACCAAGGTTTACAACTTCTATGTTCTGTTCTAGAAATATAGCTATTTGTGCTTCATCTAGAGCTTGATTCTTTTTTTTAAATCCTCACCCAAGATTATTTTTCCATTGATTTTTAGGGAGAGTGGAAGAGAGAGGGAAAGACAGAGAGAAACATTGCTGTGAGAAAAATACATCGATTGGTTGCCTCTTGCACGAGCCCCAACTAGGGCCCAGGCAGGGCAGGAGCCTGCAACCGAGGTGCGTGCCTTTGACTGGAATTGAACCGGGACCCTTTGGTCTGCAGATTGATGCTCTATCCACTAAGCCAAACCAACTAAGGCTAGAGCTTGATTCTTAAAATAAAAAAAACAACAATAATCAGCATTTATAATATTTTGATTGTGCCAGTTGCTCCCTCCAGAGGCAAGTGGAGACCCTGAGGAAGACATGCAGACAAGTCACTGAAGTTGTGCTGCCCAGAGGAAATAAAACCAGCTGAGTTGGGAGGAGGACTTGGGGAGGGGATGGGAGAGTGTATGAAAGTTATTTTTCCTCAGAAGTTGAAAGTATTTCTCTAACTCTGATCATGAAGGATGGAAGGAACAAAACTAGGGGCCCTCATTTACATATTCCTCTTTATTTTTCAAACACCAACTCTGTGCAAGATACAATGAGAAGCACTTAATATGCATAGGAGAACATTTCTTGCCTACAAAGAGCTCCTAAAGAAGAGAAAGAAAAATCAAAGAGTGTACAAAGAGTGAAAGTTCCTAGAAGGCAGGAATTTTTTTTTTCTATTTTGTTCATTGTTGTATTTTTTGTAGTTAGACTAGCCAATGACTTAATGAATAAGTGAATGAATGAATGAATGAATGCCAGAGTTAATAGTGGAGGGAGGTTAGGGAATGTGGAAGGGAGAATGAGGGAGGGGGATGCCTATGACATCAGTAAGAGAAGGTATGGAGGGCACGTGATTCAGGCCTGAATGCTTAGAGACAGTTCCCAAAGAGAGTTTGGGTTGAATACTGAAGACCAAGTAGGAGGCAGAAATGGGAAAGGTAATTCCCAGTAGTGGGATAGAAGCAGAAGGTGAGTATGGGAACATGGCAGGAAATGAGGTGAGAATGACAAGAGAGAGCATTTCATGAAGGGACTTGTGTGCTGGGCTGACAAGACTTGCTTTACTCCAGGGGTGAGAGGAAGAATCCTGAAGGACTGTCAGCAGGGGAGCAGCATGGTCAGGTCTGTGTTTTAGAGACCCCTCTGCTTGGGCAGGTTTGGGGTAGATGGGGCTGGAGGTGGGAGTCCAGCTAGGGGATGAAGCTGTCTCTGGAATGAGACAAGGTAAGAAGCTGAACTAAGGCGCCTGAGAATGGAGAGAAGAGCTCAGCCCTAAAAACATGGAGAAGGTAGAATCCAGACAGTTTGGTAGCTGAGGGGCTTTGTGGGTGAGCTCCTGATCTGGTGGGGTGGTGGCATCATTCATAAAGAGAAGGACTGAAAGAAGAGCAGTGGGTCCGATCGATGTGGCTCAGTGGTTGAGCACTGACCTATGAGCCAGGAGGTCGAGGTTCGATTCCTGGTCAGGGCACATGTCTGGGCTACGGGCTCAATCCCCAGAAGGGGGTGTACAGCAGATAGCTAATCAATGATTCTCTCTCATCATTGATGTTTCTATCTCTCTCTCCCTCTCCCTTCCTCTCTGAAATCAGTAAGTACCACTGTATGTTATGTACATGGGATATCCAACTAGGGATGTCTCTATTTTTTTTTTTTATCCTCAACTGAGGATATTTTTTCCATTGATTTTTAGAGAGAGTGGGAGGGATTGAGGAGGGGAAGAGAGAGAGAGAGAGAGAGAGAGAGAGAGAGAGAGAGAGAGACATATCATTTGGTTGCTTCTTGCTTGCAGCCCGACCGGGGGCCAGGGATCAAACCTGCAACTGAGGTACGTGCGTGCCTTTGACCAGGAATCAAACTCGAGACCGTTTGGTCCGAGGACTGAGGCTCTAATCACTGAGCAAAACCGGCCAGGGCTGGGGATGTCTTTAGACAGGTGGATCTATTTACATATCAGAGAATTATTGGCAAGTAAGTGGTAGGTAAAGCCACAGACAGAAAGCTGTAGGGTAGTATGAAAGTGAATGAGAAACACTACCTATAAGGATGGACAGACTCAGAGAAGTCCACGTAGTAGACTGGGATTGCTGAACTGGGAGAGGGTGTCACTGTTTTGGTGCAGGGTGTATGAATAAAGGAATGAGTACAGTGTGGGACAAGGGTAGGTTTACAGTTGTGACTACTCAGAATACAAAGTTTACTATTGTGTTATTATTTATTAATTGCTGTATTATTTTCTATATGAACAAATGTAAACCTACTTTGTCCCACCCTGTATATCTCATCCCTGCCTCTCCTTCTGGGTTTCCCTCCCTGAAGTAGCTTCAAGCACTAGATTGTAAACTAGAATCTGTCCCCGTTAATCTTGGATTAACAGCCATGAGAGACACAACTTAGTTCTGGATGTGATTATAAAGTTTCTCTAGGATTTTTAGGAAATGTTGGAAGTCAACCATGGGTTCTCCAACCATGGGTTTCTCTGTTACTTCGTTTTGGTTTTTTAAAAAAAGTCTTTTAATTTTAAAATAGTTTAGGTATAGAGAAAAGTAGAAAAGACAGTACAGAGAATTCCCATATATCCAACACCCAAGTTTTCCCTATTCTTAACACCTTACCTTAGTGTGCTACCTTCGTCATAACTAGTACGCTAATTTTGATGCATTATTAAATAACGTCCATACATTGTTCAGATTTCCTTAGTTTTTAAGCAATGTCCTCTGTTGTTCTAGGAAAGCACCCAGGATACCACATTACATTTGGTTGTCATGTCTCCTTAGGTGCCTCTGGGCTGTGATAGTTTCTCACATTTTCTTTGTTTTTGATGATCTTTCCAGTTTTAATGAGTACTGGTCAAGTTTTATAGAATTTCATTCAGTTTAGATTTTTATGATGTTTTTCTCATTATCAGACTGGGGTTATAAGTTATCAAGAGGAAGCACATAGAGATCAGGTGCCATTTTCATCATATCATATCAAGGTACATGCTGTCAACATGAGTTATCACAGTTGATGTTGACATTGGTCACCTGGTTGAGTCCTGTCTGTCAGGTCTCTCCACTGTACAGTTACTGCCCACCCCCTCCCACACTGTGCTCTTTGGAAGGTCACTATGTGCAGACCACACTTACGGAGTAAAGAGTTTTCTTTCCCCTTCTTGAGGGAGGAGGAAGTTAGCTTTCTAAATCTCATCCTGCCTTGCCCCGGCCGGTGTGGCTCAGTTAGCTGGGCATCGTCCTGTGCACCAAAAGGTTGCCGGTTTGACTCCCAGTCAGGGCACATGATGGCATTACAGGCTGGATCCTTGGTAGGGGGCGAACCTGGAAGGATGTCTTGTCTAGGGACCCATCTGGCAAGCCCTCCAGAGTATATCTGTTGCTATTCTGGTTGTCTACTGAATTGTCATGCATGAGGCGGGCCTAACTTAAAAGTCAGGAATAAGTTAAGAACCCCCAAAAGAGGAGGAATCGGAAAGAAGTACTTGAGAAAAATAAGGATGTTTCATTGTGTTTTGCACATAATGTCCTTCTTTATTACATTAACAGCACTCACTTCTATAAACCAAGAGCATCACAATAAGGGCACACAATGTGATCAGAGACTTTTATATCACTACAAAAAAAGTAAGGTAAAGAATTTCACCCTGGCAGGATGAATCATCCATGGTTGGAGCATCATCCCATACACCAAAGGTTGCCAGTTTGATTACCAGTCAGAGCACACACATAGACTGCAGGTTTGATACCTGGTTGGGGCATGTATGGGAGGCAACTGATCAATGTTTCTCTCTCACATCAATGTTTCTCTCTCTCTCTCCTTCCCTTCCTCTCTAAAAATCAATAAACATATCGTTGGGTGAGGATTAAAAAAATTTTTATACCAAGATTGTAGGAAAGAAGACTATAATTTAAAAACATAATGACACTCCAACAAGAATATTTGCCATGTGAGTAAGGAAACGTAGCATAATAAATTTTTATAACTTAATTAAAAAATTATTGTACTCTGGTAAGCTAAGATCCTACCACCCTATTTTGGTTTCCTCCAGAGTTTGTGTCCTCCTGCCCTCTGGGGCCTCTCCACAGAGTAAGGAAAAGCAAGGAGGTAACAAACATAAACCGTTTTTCTCTTCCACTCGTTTTCCTCCTTATTGCCGGGACCTTGAAGTTCAATGTCATATAAACATTAACTAGCTTCTTAAATAAAGCCACAAAGAGCAAACTGTGACCTGAGCATATGATTTATCTAAATACTTTCCCATGAGCTCTAAGGATTCTAATTTTCTCTCTGCCATCATGTCTCTATCGCATAGAATTAGTTTTAAAATAGTCTTTACTTATCATCATTATTATTATTGTAATTGAAGTGTTTTCCAAAGAATGTCTATCAGAGTTGATTTTAGATGGAAATATCTATTAAGTTGCTTTTTAAATATATTTAAAGTAAAAAAAATAGTAATTCGATTTTTAAAAAAGCATGTTAAATAGCAGTACAAATGGGCAAAACTGATCACACTGGCTAAAGTTTGGAACCCACTGAACTCTTTTTTTTTAAAAAAAAAATAAATCTTTATTGCTCAGATTATTACAATTGTTCCTCATTTTTCCCCCCATAGCTCCCCTCCACCCAGTTCCCACCCCACCCTCTGCCCTTACCCCCCCCCACTGTCCTCATCCATAGGTGTACGATTTTTGTTCAGTCTCTTCCCACACCCCCACACTCCTTTACCCCCAAGAATTGTCAGTCCATTCCCTTTCTATGCCCCTGATTCTATTATATTCACCAGTTTATTCTGTTCATCAGATTTTTTATTCACTTGATTTAGAGATTCACTTGTTGATAGATATGTATTTGTTGTTCATAATTTTTATCTTTCCCTTTTTCTTCTTCTTCTTAAAGAATACCTTTCAGCATTTCATATAATACTGGTTTGGAGGTGATGAACTCCTTTAGCTTTTTCTTATCTCTGAAGCTCTTTATCTGACCTTCAATTCTGAATGATAACTTTGCTGGGTAGAGTAATCTTGGTAGTAGGTTCTTGCTATTCATCACGTTGAATATTTCTTGCCACTCCCGTCTGGCCTGCATAGTTTCTGTTGAGAAATCAGCTGACAATCGTATGGGTGCTCCCTTGTAGGTAACTAACTGTTTTTCTCTTGCTGCTTTTAATATTCTCTCTTTGTCTTTTGCCCTTGGCATTTTAATTATGATGTGTCTTGGTGTGGTCCCCTTTGGATTCTTTTTGTTTGGGGTTCTGTGCGCTTCCTGGACTTGTAAGTCTATTTCTTTCACCAGGTGGGGAAGTTTTCAGTCATTATTTCTTCAAATAGGTTTTCAGAATCTTGCTCTCCTCTTCTTCATCCCCATAATTCTGATGTTGGTACGCTTGAAGTTGTCTCAGAGGCTCCTTACACTATTTTCATATTTTTGGATTCTTTTTTCTTTTTGCTTTTCCGGTTGAATGTTTTTTGCTTCTTTGTATTTCAAATCTTTGACTTGATTCTTGCTATCCTCTAGTCTGCTGTTGGATCTCTGTATATTATTCTTTATTTCAGTCAGTGTATGCTTAATTTCTAGTTGGTCCTTTTTCATATCCTCGAGGATCTCACTAAATTTATCGGCCTTTTCTAGAAAATTCTTGAAAAACCTTATAACCGTGGTTTTGAACTCTATATCCAGTTGTTTGCTTTCCTCCATTTCTTTCATTTGTGACCTGTTTCTTTGTCTCCACATTTTGGCTGCTTCCTTGAGTTGATAGAGTGGCTTTGTGTGCTAGGTGTCCTATAGGGCCCAGTGGTTCAGCCTCCCCAGTTACCTGAGGTGGACACTCTTGGTGCACCCCTTTGTGGGCTGTGTGCACAGTGTTGTTGTAGTTAAGCCTTGATTGTTGTTGGTGTCACTGGGAGGAATTGACCTCCAGGCCAAGTGGCTGTGAGGATCAGCTGTGTCTATGCTGGGAGAAGTTCTATCCTGGAGACACCCTTATGAGACATGACTTGCAAAAGCCTCTGTGCTCAGCTTGGATGGAGCGGAGTCTCAGGGCGGAGAAGACAGCAATGGCTTCCTGTCAGCCCTGCCCTAAGAGGCCCCTGGGTCTCAGTGTCCCGTAGTAATCGCTGCAAGCACCTCTGAGAGAAAGCTGCCCTCGAGTTTCACCCACAGCCAGACAGTCCAGTTTCTCCCCGAATGAGTCTGGGTCTCCAGAGTCTCGACCAGAACTGGAGTTCAGAGCAGTCGGGAGCTTTTGTCACCCTCCTGATTGAGAAAGCCAGCCGCGTACTCAGTTGCCAGTCCTCTCCGCACGTACGCCTGCGTACCTCTGCTTTCCGTAGTTCCTTTGAGTCTCAGTGTGCTTTTCTCTTTCCTGACAGTCCAGTTTCTCCTCGTATGAGTCTGGGTCCCCAGAGTCTCGCCTGGAACTGGAGTTCAGAGGAGTCGGGAGCTTTTGTCTCCCTCCCGATTGAGAAAGCCAGCTGCATACTCAGTTGCCAGCCCTCTCTGTGCGCACGCCTCTGTATCTCTGCCTTCTGCAGCTCCTCTGAGTCTCAGTGTGCTTTTCTCTTTCCTTCTAGTTGTAGAATTTCCACTCAGCCAGCCTTCCTGTGGTTCTGGATGATGTCCATTTTGTCTTTTAGTTGTAGTTTTGAAATTGTGCGAGGCAGCAGTTTAGGTGTTTACCTATACTGCCATCTTGGTTTTCTTCCCCCACTGAACTCTTACATTAATCAGTTTCACAGGTCCAACTTAATGCACACAGAAAGCCTGAATCATCTTATTATAACTTTGGGAAGAACCCATAGCAGCTAAGATGGTACCTTTATATTTTTTTGCTAGTCACCAGTCATCATCTAAACACATTAGCAACAGTTTTCCTTTATAATACAATTGTCCTGATTGCTAGAATCTAAATCACTCAGGCAAATCCTTGAAAACAAATCACATGCCTCATGAACACAATCTTTGCAAGGTTGGTATGAAAAAGGGAGGTTTCTCTGCATTTGCTTTGGATATGCTTTTAGATTTCCTCCTAGGCTACATTTTATTTGCCACAAATTTAAATAATATAAGATTATAGTGAAAATTCCTAACATTAGTTATGTTGCTGAAGAATCTATCCCTTAGTTTTGAGATCTTGATTTTATAAAAATGATCTGTCTTACTTGTTCCTCTCTACCTCCACCATGGTGGTGTTTTCTTTTGTGATGTATGTGTCATTTAGAGTTGGCTTTCTGGACCTGAATTGTGTAGCCCATATGATATCAAATAACTGCAAGACTAATATTAAGAAGATGCTAATTTCCTTAATATTTTTCTGCACCAAGATGTTCTTCCTTAACAAATAATTACATATGTTTGAACGTTTGGTGAATTACTATGTGGTTAATCCCTCTCAACTGCAGGAAGCCTAGATATTTGTAAATTTCCTCAGTGCACCATTTCTGTTTAAGTTAACCTTTTCTAAATACCAAACCGACCAGTTGCCATCAATTCTATCACCTCCCTGATCACCTTGGATCTATCCATAAATAAAGTTCTTGGTTGTTTTAATTTGCTTTTGAAAATTGGGCATAGACAGAACAAATTACTATCACATCACAGAGTTTTGAATTTATCCTAAAATACAACCAGTTATTTATCGTTATGCCTATGTTCCAGAGTATATTTGTTCCAGATCTGTGAAAGAAGAACCAAGTAGGTGGGATCTCAAGACAAGATTTCAAGCTGTATTACAAAGCCACTGTTCTCAAAACAGCCTGGTACTGGCACAAGAACAGACATATAGACCAATGGAATAGAATAGAGAATCCAGATATTGACTCAAACCACTATGTTCAATTAATATTCGACAAAGGAGGCATGAACATACAATGGAGTCAAGACAGTCGCTTCAATAAATGGTGTTGGGAAAATTGGACAGATACATGCAAAAAAATGAAACTAGACCACCAACTTACACCATACACAAAAATAAACTCAAAATGGATACAGGACTTAAACATAAGACGGGAAACCATAAAAATAGTAGAGGAATCCACAGGCAGAGAAACCTCAGACATATGCCAAAGCAATTTCTTCACCGATACTGCTCCTAGGGCAATGGAAGCTAAAGAGAAAATAAACAAATGGGACTACATCAAAATAAAAAGCTTCTGCACAGCAAAAGACACCATCAACAAAACAACAAGAAAGCCCACTGTATGAGAGAACATATTTGCAAATGTTATCACTGATAAAGGTTTAATTTTCAACATCTACAGGGAACTTATACAACTTAATAAAAGGAAGATAAATGATCCAATCAAAAAAATGGGCAACGGACCTAAATAGAATCTTTTTGAAAGAAGACAGAAGGAAGGCCAAGAGACATATGAAAACATGTTCAAAGTCACTAATTATCCAAGAGATGCAAATCAAAACGACAATGCGGTACCATCTCACACCTGTTAGAATGGCAATCATCAATAAATCAACAAACGACAAGTGCTGGTGAGGATGTGGAGAAAAAGGAACCCTCCTGCACTGCTGGTGGGAATGCAGACTGGTGCAGCCACTGTGGAGAACAGTATGGAGTTCCCTCAAAAAACTAAAAATGGAGCTCCCATTTGACCCAGTAATCCCACTTCTAGGAATATATCCCAAGAAACTAGAAACACCAATCAGAAAGGATATATGCACCCCTATGTTCATAGCAGCACAAATCACCATAGCTAAGATTTGGAAACAGCCTAAATGCCTATCAGCAGATGAGTGGATTAGAAAGCTATGGTACATCTACACAATAGAATACTACGCTGCTATAAAAAAGAAGGAATTCTTACCATTTGCAGCAGCATGGATGGACCTGGAGAGCATTATGTTAAGTGAAATAAGCCAGGAAATGAAAGAAAAATACCACATGATCTCACTCATTTATGGAAAATAAAGAACATTATAACCTGATGAATAAAAAGATAGATACAGTGGCAGTAAAGCACCGAATTGACTGTCAAATTACAGCGGGAAGGTTGGGGAGTGTTGGGGAGGGAGGGAAATAGATCAACCAAAGGACTTGTATGCATGCATATAAGCACACCAATGGACACAAGACACTGGGCGGGGGGTGGGATGAGGGCATGCAACAGGGGGTAGGGGAGGCTGGGGGAAGGTCAATGGGGGAAAAAAAAGGAGATATATGTACTAATATATGTAATACTTTAAACAATAAAAAAATAAAAAAAAAAACAGAGTATATTTGTTGCTATTCTGGTTGTCTACTGTTCTTCTACCTTTATAAATACACCCTTCATTTTACAAAGTGACTTTATTTGTTTTATTGATTCTAGGTGTCAGTGACAATGGACTTGATTAACTTTGAAAACACAACTGTTATCGTCATATTATTTCTGAATAATACATTCACATCCTTTCCATTCATGCCAATTCTTTAAGTCTCTTCCTCTCTCTCTTTCCCTCCTACCTCGCTTTCCTTCCTTCATCAAACATTTATTGAGAATCTACATGTCTGGCACTATGCTAGATGCAGGGAATCGATGATGGATAAACTCTCTGTCCCCCATGAAGCTATTTATTGATTTAACACCTTTCCTTCCTGTTTATTCCAAAGGTCATGTAGAGAAAATACACTAATGAAATTCACGGGAAAGAAAGCAAACATGGGCAGCTTTCACTGAGTTGGAAAAAAAATAAGTCACCAACCTTTAGCTGTTGCAGAGTAATCTTTCTTCTGTTGGGGCTCTGGCTATATCAACAATTCTTCTTTTCTCCAAGAACTGGCCCTGGGGAGGGCATTCCTCCTCTTCTAGCATAAATAACATTGGGTGGGAATACTTGGATGGACACCAGTTTGATGAAACCCAGAGCAGCAGGAGAGCCTTCCTAGAAAACGTAGGTGCCCACACTAGCTTGGAGTGGCTGCTTGAGGCCTCTGGTAGAGAGCTCCTGTAGAAAACCACAAATGCACAGGAAATTGGAGAAAATCAGATAAAGGCAAGCCATTAAATGACACATGTACAGAAAGGAAACAGTTAAGAATTAACCCAAATTCATTTAAGGCTATAAGAGCGAGTGGTGCAACGGTTTAGTTAATAAATAGCTAGTCTCCAAAGCTAGGGTATTTGAACCAAATGACTAAGGGCTTTCATAGCCATGAGGGGGCAGGTGGATGGAGAAATGAAACCATCACAGAGAGAATCACAAATTGCTGTGAGAAGTAGGAGCAGGCACTGTAAACTGGACCATCATAGATCTGGACATTCATTGCTCTCTACATATTCATGCATACATCTATTGATAATTTCATTAAATACTTGTTGAGTTCTATTGTTTTTAGATTATGGTGTTGAGGATACAGCAGTGAGAATGCCCTCATGGACCTTAAAATTCAGCAACATGTGGAAGGCACACTGAATAATCAACTGGAATTTAGGTAGAGATTCTATAAGGAAAATGGCGATGTTCAAACTTAAGTCTGAGTTTGGTTAGTGTTTTGAATACCAGAGCTCCAAAAACCTTCCAGTGTAACAAGCTGTCCCTTACCCCCTCATCCTTTCCCTAGTCTGAGGTTGTCTCCCCCACCCCCCCGTTTTTTTTTATTCTTTCAGCTTAGCAAGACCTGTCATGTCTGTAGGGTCCGGTCCCTCTGTGCTCAGGCCTCCAGTCCTTCCCTAATTTCTAATTTCTTCACTCTTTTTGACTTCTACAAATTGAGTTCAAGTTCCTGGACATCCAGATTCAATATTTACTCAACATCCTCTGTTTAACTGATACCCATCAATCTACATGATCCCACTCAAATCCCTAACCTAGCCCTGAAGAACTGGAGTGTGGAGTATTAGCCTGGGCAGTGCCTAGGGAGTATAGCCAGGGACAGAGGTGAGCAAACCCAAACGTAAGAATAGTCCATAGGAATCTATTTGTAGGGACTTGTTGCTTCTAGAAAGACATTCCTGGAAATAATCCATCCTATACCGGGGTTTGGAGATACTTTAGTGGTAAGAGTAAGGGTCTCTTTGTAAATAAAATTGGGGAAAAAGACCTCTTGTAAATTCAAACAAAACAAAGAATATAGGATGGAAAACTACTTGTGGAAAGGTGACCATCACTGAAGAGAACAGAGAAGGAGAAACTGAGGAGGAGGGTTTTATCATTATGTCTCCAATACTATGCCAGTGGGGAGATGACTGGTCTTCTGGTCCATCTGGAAGGCATATCCCATACAAGAGACATGTAATATAATAATTTATTTCATTTATTCATTCCCCTAGTTTTTGTTTTGTTTTTTGAGCATATACTGTGTGGTCCAGATACCATAGAAGATAAGTCAACAGACAAGGTATTGTCTTCCCTATTGGAGCTCGCAGACTAATGAGTAATGCAGGCTTATAAACAACTAATTAAAATACTATAAATTAGGGTTTTTGATTCAAGGTTCCTTGGGACCTCAGAAGGTAGGCAATCCTTACTTTGCAGAAAGGTCAAAGAAAGCATTCCCAAGGAATAGACCTTTCTGTAGAGTTCCAAAGAACAGGGTTTTTCCATGGTGGAATTTTTTTTTGTGTGTGTGTGTATCTCCATTTAGCTCTTCCTAATGGGAAAAGATTGTTTAAGAACTAGTCTACACGAATAGTACAGTTTTTTTTGGCAAGTATAGCTCTCATTGTTAAACTAAAATTCCAGTTCATTTTTAGAACCAGTATGGAAATCACTCACTTGGGCCGGAACTGAAAAAAAGTTTTTGAATCTCCAAAATCAAGGGCTAAATCCTTAAGCAGCATTAGAAGACATAGTAACTGAGAGACCTGGCCTGATTGGTCAGACATCCTTATTTCTCTTTACCAATTTATGATTGGTAACTGGCTCAACCTGGGAGCTTTAGGGAAATGTAAGAGCAAGCTCCACATTTCCAGAACTAAAAGTAAAATGTGTATGGGGATGCAGCAGGGGCTCTTACACACTTAAAGGAAGCACTTCCAAATAGTTCCCAGTAATAGCGGGGGGACTTGAATTAATTTTTATTTTCCCTGGTGCCTAAGCCTTCATACCCGAAGGCCCTGTATTAGTTTGCTAGGGCTGTCATAACAAAATACCACAGGTTTAAACAACAGAAATTAATTTTCTTATGTTCTGGAGGCTGGAAGTCCAAGATCAGGTGTCAGCAGGGTTGATGTCCTCTGAGGTCTCTCCCCTTGGCTTGCAGATAGCTGTCCTGTTACTGTGTCCTAACATGCCTTTTCTCTGTGTGTACACATCCCTAGTGTATCTTTTTGTGCTCAAACTCACCCTTCTTATAAAGAGACAGGTAAGCTTGAATTGGGGTTCACGCTCATGGCCTCATTTTAACTAAATCACCTCTTTAAAGGCCTATCTCCAAATGTAGTCACATTCTAAAGTACTAGAGGCCCGATGCACGAAATTTGTGCAAGAGTAGGCCTTCCTTCCCCCGGCTGCCAGCACCAGCTTCCCTCTGGCACCTGGGACCCGGGCTTCCCTCGCAGCCCCGGCTTCCTCTGGAAGGTCATCCGGAAGGACGTCCAGTGTAATTAGCATACTATGCTTTTATTATTATAGATTAGGATTTCAACATGTAGATTTGGGGGAGACACAATTCAGTCCATAACAGCCCCCTCTGCAGATTCTTGCTGATTGCCTTGTGATTCATTGTGTGGAAAGCAGCATGCGCCACAGAGAAAGCCAGTGGCCATAGGGCCCTCTACTTCATGAGAGAATGCCTACCTCAAACCAAGAGAGAAGTGGAAGTCTTGGGTTCTGCACCCCCTTTTGCATACCTGCACTATATTGCAGAGAGAACCTCCTTTCATGACCTTCCAGGATTTGGGGCATCTCCCTGACAGTTTCTACTAGAGACAGCTCAAATGTCTCTGTATTTTACACTTTAGGATCACATGGGAAAGATACAAACCAATGACTATCAGAGGCTTCAGACTAAGGAGTCTTCAAAGATCTCAGGTTGCTTTCATAAGCAAACTACAATGTGAAAACAGAGTCAAGAGGAGAGGAAGCAAAAAGAACTCTGCAAGGCACAGTTAGCAGCACTATGAAAGTTACTGTTTCCTGTTTGCTAACAAACCTCATTCTTCCAAAGGGGCCTTGTTCAGCATTAACAGGTCCTGTTTGCCAGTGGCTCCGAGTCAATTTACTGAAAACCAGTTGTTTCCATTTCACCTATGTCAGTGATCGGCAAACTGCGGCTCGCGAGCCACATGGGGCTCGCAAACCGCGGTTTGCTGCTCTGTTGACTAATGAGTTTGCCGACCACTGGGATAGGGGCTTAATCACAAGGAACAACAACAGCCTCTAATTATTGGAATCGAGAGTCTAGGTCAGTAGTCGGCAAACTCATTAGTCAACAGAGCAGCAAACCTCGGCTCGTGAGCCGCATGTGGCTCGCGAGCCGCAGTTTGCCGACCACTGACCTATGTCATCTGGGCCAACCCCACCCCTTCCCTTCTTGTCCTTCCCAACAAGTTTCTTCATTGTTTCTAATCCTCCCATTGCCATTTGTTTTCACTTTCCCCAATCCTTTCAAGTACCTCTGGGTTCCTCCAAGCCTTTGTCGCTTTCTCACTTGCTTTATCAATCCTGGTCCTAAATCACTCCCAGCCCCACAGAGCCCTCCCTTTATACCCCCGTCTTTAGCCCCTCGCATTAAACCTATTTCCTCTAGTCTAGGATCTCCCATTACATTAAGCATGTCAAATAGCAACCCGTGGTCTGCATGTGACCCATAACGAATATTTTTGTGGCCCAGCCAATATAACGGTATGTAAGAAACGTTTTAATAAGAATTTCATAACTTAATTTTTACAATATCCTGTTATACATAATTATTAATAACGAACTACAATGTTTGCTAATGACTGATTACTATAATTGTGTTGCATTCATTTCCCTTACGCGCCTTACGCACAGGCACACCATTTCTCTCCACTAATACTAGCAGCGAACATTTTAGCAGCCGATTGCCATGTCATTAGTCTTGGACTGACTTGTTTGGTGTGCACAACAGGAAATACTTTGCTTTCGGAGAACAAGAAAAATAGGTTTATTTGTGTTACGGTTATTATCTTGTTCAGTTATTCAGTGTCTGGTAAGTTAATGTTCAAGAAAAAATATTAATTTTTATTAAAATGTTCTATTATTTTATGTTAATGATTACTCATTTATTTCAGCTCTTTGTATTCAGCATGTCTCTACTGAAATAAATCTACGTTTCTATAAAAGTTGAAGCTTTTTTTTTTTGAGGCCCACATAAACTTAAATTTTGTTTATTTGGCCAGAGTTAGCCTTTGAGTTTGACGTGCTTGCATTACATCCATTCCTCTAGCACAGTGGTAGGCAAACCGTGGCTCGCAAGCCACCTGCGGCTCTTTGGCCCCTTGAGTGTGGCTCTTCCACAAAATACCATGTGCGGGCGTGCATGTACAGCGCGACTGAAACTTTGTGGCCCATGCGCAGAAGTCGGTTTTCGGCTCTCAAAAGAAATTTCAATAGTCGTACTGTTGATATTTGGTTCTGTTGACTAATGAGTTTGCCGACCACTGCTAGCACCTCCCACTAGTCCTTGACTCTCCCACTACCTCAAAGGGAACAGAGGCATTTTAATGGTGATAAATAAAGCCCAGTTGCCTATCAAAAACACTGTACCAATTTGTGCTCACATCAACAGAAAATTATGAAAGCGCTTGATCTCAGAAACCTCTTCACCAACATTATTACTCTTTTATAACAAGCTGATAATATTTTTGTGAAAATAAACATCTTACTGCTGTTTTGTCTTGTAATTTTCTTACTAGTAATGTTGAAAATATTGTCATATGTTTTTTGGTTAACTGTATTTCTAATTCTGTGAATTGCCTGTTCGTATTTGTCCATTTTTCAATTGGGTTGCCTTTTTCATTGATATATATATTTGGATTATTAGACTTTTATCATTTATATATCTCATGAATATTTTTTCCTTGATGTCCCTTGTCTTCTAACTATCTGGGCTGACAGACTGAATATTCCTTAAAATGCTATTAAATGAGCCTGGCCGGCTTGGCTCAGTGGTTGGACATTGACCTCTGAACCAGGAGGTCATGGTTCAATTCCTTGTCAGGGCACATTCTGGGTTGCAGGCTCAATCCTCAGTGTGAGACATGCATGAGGCAGCTGATCAATAATTCTCTCTCATCATTGATGTTTCTATCTCTCTCTCCCTCTCCCCTCCTCTCTGAAATCAATAAAACAATATATTAAAAAAAAAGAATCCATCCAGTATGAATTGCTGTAAACTTTATAAGGTAAAAGAAACAAGTAAATATGGTACATTGATCAGTGAATTGGATTTCAACAAATGGGTCTGCTTCCTTTCCAGTATATATGTCTTAAAATCACAGTTTGGGACTGCATTTCTTAGTTTTATATATGCATTTCCCCCTCATATTCATTACCTTTCTTTTCTTTTTTAATCACACAAGCAATATATTTTATTGTGGAAATGTGGGGCGCGGCTACAGTGTTTGGACAGGTTCAAGCCTTGGCACAGTCCTCTTGTGGCCACATGCAAGTCCCAGCTTGGAGGGCAGACCCCTCCCCGCACTATTATAGCCAACAGCTATAGTTGTAAGCTTGAACCTATGGTCCGAACACGTGGCCCCACATGCCTAAGTGATATAGACTGCAAGTAAACAAAGCTTGATCAGGTGCATGTAATTGAGTAGGATTGAAACCCATGAGAATGTTGTAAACATCTTGACCACGCCCTTACTTTGCCTCATGGCATCTGCTATAAAATAAAGACACGGCTTGTAGTCCGTGGCGCTGTCTCTCCATCAGGGAAGCAGCGTCCCACCGAGACCCAGCTTTCATTCTCTTGTCTGTCTTTTCTAAGCCTTTCAGCCACCCCCACTCAGGTTCACCCTTGGCCGTGCTGGTGCAGCACATAGGCGCCCTGGGGCTGAGTGTGCCATGGCTGTGCCGGCGCGCCACATGGAAAGATTTAAAATATGCGTATGTATAGACAATAACAGACATTTCTTTCTGCCTACCCAATAGTCATTCCCCCTTCATCCATGGTGGTAAAGCCTAGATTTTGTTCAGGCAGCCTCTCAAACTTGTTAATTGGATTATGTAATTCTCTAATTTTATTATTTGATTTATGAAGTTCTGAAAAAGTTACATTAAGGGGAGGGGTAGGATAAACCGAAAAACCTAGCCTCAGGTCCTTCAGTGAGACTGAGGGGCCTGGAACTATTGGGGGGGCGGGGGTGAGCATACAGGGAGAAGTTTACATTTAACAGTGTAGAGAGCCTGCCTTTCTATCTGTTGTGGTTCCAGTTAGAAGGTGCTCAATAAATTCCTAAAAAAGGTCTAAAGTGGATTCTGAGTGGGGCAGTTTTCAGAACTGGTGGACTGGCAAGCCCAGTAGACATCTACTCTTATGAGGGTATTAGGTGAGAGAACTTGGCATGCAATGTGACATAGGACAGATGTTGGTATCTTGCCTGACCCTAGGGAAGAGAAGGACTAAGCCAGAAGCGGAGAACGTCTTTTTATGAGGGACTCTGTATGGCTTGAAATGGTAGTCTTGTTAATGTGATGAGATTGCCTATGTGGCTAGAGGTCTGGGGACTGGCTCTCAGGTTACAAGTAAAATATCACAAACATGTTGCAGACACAGATTCAGAGAGCCATGAAATGTGCACAAAATTCTTTAGAGCCAAACAATGCACATTCAGGTCCAATATACCGGATGAATATGCTGCAAAATAGACACGATGCTTACATAGAAGGTGGGGACTCTTCTTCCACAGGTTCTTTTAATCTTTTTCTTATAAAATATTTCACACCTCAAATAATTTATTTATTTTTTTTAAATAAATCTTTATTCAGATTATTACAATTATTTCTCCTTTTCCCCCCCCATAGCTCCCCTCCACCCATTTCCCACCCCACCTTCTGCCCTTACCTCCCCCCCACTGTCCTCATCCATAGGTGTATGATTTTTGTCCATTCTCTTCATGAACCCCCCATACCCCTTTCCCCCTGAGAATTATCAGTCCACTCCCTTTCTATGCCCCTGATTCTATTATATTCACCAGATTAGTCTGTCCCTCAGGTTTTTAATTCACTTGATTTTTAGGTTCACTTGTTGATAGATATGTATTTGTTGTTCGTAATTTTTATCTTTACTTTTTTCTTCTTCCTCTTCTTTAAGAATACCTTTCAGCATTTCATATAATACTGGTTTGGTGGTGATGAACTCCTTCAGCTTTTTCTTGTCTGTGAAACTCTTTATCTGCCCTTCAATTCTGAATGATAGCTTTGCTGGGTAGAGTAATCTTGGTTGTAGGTTCTTGCTATTCATCACATTGAAAATTTCTTGCCACTCCCGTCTGGCCTGCATAGTTTCTGTTGAGAAGTCAGCTGACAGTCGTATGGGTGCTCCCTTGTAGGTAACTAACTGTTTTTCTCTTGCTGCTTTTAATATTCTCTCTTTGTCTTTTGCTCTTGGCATTTTAATTATGATGTGTCTTGGTGTGGTCCTCTTTGGATTCCTTTTGTTTGGGGTTCTGTGGGCTTCCTGGACTTGTAAGTCTATTTCTTTCACCAGGTGGGGGAAGTTTTCGGTCATTATTTCTTCAAATAGGTTTTCAGTATCTTGCTCTCTCTCTTCTTCTGGCACCCCCATAATTCTGATGTTGGTACGCTTGAAGTTGTCCCAGAGTCTTCTTACATTATCTTCAATTTTTTGGATTTTTTTTTTTGCTTTTTGCTTTTTCGGTTGAGTGTTTTTTGCTTCTTTGTAATTCAATTCTTTGACTTGATTTTTGTGTTCCTCTTGTCTGTTTTTGGGTCTCTGTATAATATTTTTTATTTCAGTCAGTGTATGTTTAATTTCTAGTTGGTCCTTTTTCATATCTTCGAGGGTCTCGTTATATTTATCGGCCTTTTCTAGGATATTCTTAAAAAGTCTTATCACCGTGGTTTTGAATTCTATATCCAGTCGTTTGTTTTCCTCCATTTCTTTCGTTTGTGATCTGATTCTTTGACCCCGCATTTTCATTGATTCCCTGAGTTGGTAAGGTAGATTTGTGTGCTAGGTTTCCAATATGGCCCAGTGGGTCTGCCTCCCCAGTTAACCTGAGGTGGACACTCTTGGTGCACCCCTTTGTGGACTGTGTGTACAGCCTTGTTGTAATTAAGTCTTTATTGTTGTTGGTATCACTGGGAAGAATTGACCCCCAGGCCAGTTGGCTGTAAGGATCAGCTGTGTCTATGCTGGGAGAAGTTCGGTGCTGGAGACAGCCTTATAGGATTAGACTTGCCAAATTGCAATAGCCTCTGTGCTCAGCTTGGATGGGGTGGAGTCTCAGTCTTGGCTTCCCGTCAGCCTTGCCCTTGCGGACTTCAGACCTCTGCCTTCCTGGCTCCCAAGTCTCCGCCCGAGAGTCCAGACTCCCCCCACAAGAGCGTGGGTCCCCAGGGGCTCGCCTGGAACTGGGGTTCACTGCAGTCAGAACTGGGGCTCAGTGCATTCAGGAGCCTCTGACTCCCTTCCACTAGGGAAAGCCTGTGGCAACCTCTGCAGCCTTTGTGCGCACTGGCGCGTGTGCGCTTTCAGTCCTCCGCCTTCCCCGGCTCCCGAGTCTCCGCCCGAGAGTCCAGACTCCCCCCGTAAGAGTGTGGGTCCCCAGGGGCTCGCCCGGAACTGGGGTTCAGTGCAGTCAGAACTGGGGTTCAGTGCGGTCGGGGGCTTCTTTCCCCTTTCCGCCAGAGAAAGTCAGCCAGGCTCTCAGCCGCCCTTCCTCTCTGCGCGCACAAAGACCCTTTGCCGTACCTCCAATTCTATGTGAGCTTTTCTATTTCCTTCTAGTTGTAGAATTTTCACTCAGCCAGCTTTACTGTGGTTCTGGATGGTGTCCGTTCTGTCTTTTAGTTGTAGTTTTGAAATTGTTGTGCAAGGCAGCAGTTTAGGTGTTTACCTATGCCGCCATCTTCACACCTCAAATAATTTAATATGTAAGAGATAAAGAAGGCTAATAAACATCAATCATCTGGCTTAAGAGACAGAACATTATCAATCTCTTTGAAGACCCAGGTATATTTTTCTATTTAATACTCTAAACTGAAAACTGAACACCACACCTTCACTTTGTATGTCATCGGCAGAGTTGCACCACATGCCCATACCAAAACATATTATTTCAATGGTGACAGGACCATCAGGATTGCTTAAACAAGAGGTTTTTAAATTTTTTGGTTTGCAAACCCCTTTACATTCTTAAAAATTACTGAGGACCCCAAAGAGCTTCTGTTTATACTAGAGGCCCAGTGTATGAAATTCATGCACTCGGGGGCGGGGGGTCCCTCAGCCTGGTCTGTGCCTTCTCACAGTCTGGGAGCCCTCAGGGGATATCTGACTGCCAGTTTAGGCCTGTGCAGGGAGCGGGCCTAAGCTGGCAGTCAAACATCCTTAACCCTGCCACGGAGGTGGGAGAGGCTCCTGCTACCGCAGCTGCGCTCACCACCCGTGAGCCC
Organism: Plecotus auritus; assembly: GCF_963455305.1. Classification (NCBI taxonomy): domain Eukaryota; kingdom Metazoa; phylum Chordata; class Mammalia; order Chiroptera; family Vespertilionidae; genus Plecotus; species Plecotus auritus. The sequence continues at coordinate 145,054,541 of NC_137773.1, forward strand.
AGCTTCTGGCTGAGTGGCACTCCCCCTGTGGGAGCACACTGACCACCAGGGGGCAGCTCCTGTTTGAGCATCTGCACCCTGGTGGTCAGTGCATGTCATAGCAACCAGTTGTTCTGCTGTTTGGTCTATTTGCGTATTAGCCTTTTATTATATAGGATTGGTTATATCTAGCAGTAATTACCATATTAGAAATTAAAACAGAACATTTAAAAATATTTAATTCATTTAAAAAATCCAATAATAAATCCAATACATGTTAATACACATGTGCATGCACACACACATACCCCACATAAAAAAAAAAAACACCCACATATTTTCCAAAGCAAAAAATAATTAGTGAGAAGAGCCTCAGTTTTACATTTTTGCAAATCTCTGTTTGGTTCAATATCTGATTCTGCATTCCAGTCTGTTCTAATGTTGCTTTGGTTGAAGTACATGAAAAAAATTTGGCCTCACAGGGATATGTAGTTGGAATTGATAGGAGTGTTTTAATAGCCTTTTCAGATAAGTATGGATACTCTTTTTTGATACTATACCAAAACACAAAAATGATAGCTTCTTATTGGTTAGTAGCAATGTGGAATCTAAAACTATATCAACGAACTTTTCAAGCTGTTACAATAAAAATCCACTGGGCCATTTTGAATTGGAATATAGTTTTTATCCATGCATCTTGGTTCTGTCATTTCATGAAGGTCATTTGGAAAACACTGGATCACTAAGTGAAGTGTTATTAGAACATGTCCACAAATTCTTTGGTACCTCTCCCTTTAAGAGACAGAGCTTATTTTTCCTCTCCTTGCGTGTGGACTCACTTCTAATGAACAGAATGTGGTGGAAATTACACAGTGTGTCTTCTGAGAGTAGATCATAAGGCTTCTATTTTCCTCCCTCTCTCTTGGGTCACTTTGCTCTGGGGGAAGCTGGCTGCCATGTTGTGAGGATACACAAAGCCCATGGAGAAGTCCAGGTGGTGAGGGACTGGGGCCACCTGCCAACAGCCATGTAAGTGTGCCTCTTGGACGCACATGAGCTGCATGCAGCCAAGCTTTCAGATGACGGCATCCTCAACAGACATCTTCACTGCAGCTGCAGGAGAAACCCTAAGTCAGAACCGTCTACCTAAGTCAAATTCTTGACCCAAAGAAATGGAGAGATAATAAATGTTTGCTGTTTTAAATCACTATGTTTGGAGTAATTTGTTCTGCAACAACAGATATCTGAATTATGCAGATCTTCCAAATGTTGACACATTATTCAATGTAAGAAAAAAAAAATCACACTTGCAGATATCATCACCCAGCTCATCAGAAGAATCTTTTAAACATTGGGAAACTGTCAAGTTATGTGGCAGATGTGGTTTTCAAAATTCTAATTTATGCTTGAAAGATAAAATTTTATCATTAGCAACAAATAATGTCAGTTATTTCCCTTGAAGTGACAATCTCATTTTGTTCATTTGGTGGAGAATGTCTACCAAACACCAAGTCCAAATAATCACACTGTCAGTCATCCAAGTAAAAGAGGTGTGTTTTGGGAGTCTAGTTCAGCTAGCGCATTGAACAAGCACAGGACTGCTTTTTGCCAACCAAGCGATACCTATGACTACCTCCACAGGAGGAGGAATCCCACTGCAAATAGCTTAACAATACCTGCCATCAGGACCAGCAGTCCCAGGACATCAACCCACTCCATAGTCTGCAGGTGTTGGGGTTGCCAAGGAAGGCAAGACTCACACAGGCACTAGACGGAGCAACACTTCACTCACCTAGAGAAGAGAAAGAGCAAGATCAACTTCAATAGTGAGTTTCCCCCTGGGCCAGCATGTATGAACTGCATGTACTCCTCTTTGGCTGCAACTGAAGGACCCCCCTTCCCTCCCTGCTAGGAACAGATATAGCAGTAGGGCTGGTCAGGTGCCATATGACACACGTGCTTTAGCAGAAGGAGGAAGTACACATCAAGTCCAGAACAGGGAAAGATGTCCCCAAAAGAGAGGTGGCCAGCACGGGCTCTGAGAGCCCTTTCTCTTTGTAAGGAAATGCTCTAGGCACAAGGCATATTCTTATGCAACTGTACAGGGATTGAAAGACTGCGTACGTGATTGCTTTTCCCAGCACTTTTCCTCAAGACAAATATAGAACACGGGTATGCAGCAGACTCGCTTTACGCCTATTTTTCATCCTGCCACACAGAATATGGAAGGACATGTACTCAAGGTTCAAAATTTAGTATAATGACTGCTTTCAACAGCTTCATTAAGGACATTCTTAGGTGAAATTGGCTCTCCCTCCCTCCAAGAGCATTGGTGAAAAACACAATAACTGCAAATATAGCTCAATGCCATTGCCTTGATTCATGCCAAGGTGCTAGCAGTTTTATATACCATTTTATTTATTTAAAAAGTTTTCTTATTTATTGATTTGAGAGAGGGGGAAATTTATTGTTCCACTTATTAATGCATTCATTGGTTGATTCTTGTATGTGCCCTGACTGGGGTTAAACCCAACTTTAGTGTATCAGGACAATGCTCTAACCATCTGAACTACCCCACCAGGGCCTACATACCATTTTATTAATTTTAAAAAATACATTTTTATTGATTTCAGAGATTGGGAGAAACATAAATTGTCTGCTTCCTGCACGCCCCTTATTGGGGAGGGGGGTACACACCATTTTAAATGTAAATGTCAATACAATGAAAAATACAAATAAATCTTTGTATTACTGTGAAACAGTTTTAACCTTGCAGGTCCCCTAAAAGGGTCTCTGGGACCTCCACAGCTAGCATGGAGGAGTGTGGCAATATTGAGAAACTTAGAATTACTAGCAGAAGGTGGGGGAAGTGGTTTTAACTCCACAGGCCCATGGGCAAGTGTTTACTTCACTTAAAATGTCTGGAACAAAACTAAATTACTGACTTGTGTCTCTCATAAAGAAACAGAGCTCTGAAAAATGTGTTCATCCTCTGCCTGCCTATATTTCTTCCTTTTGGGATATACAGTGATGGTAGGTCACATTCCCTCACTCCTTCACCCCCGTGCCCTAACCCTCCTATTTTGACCCAGTAACTTTCAGTCCAAATGTCCTGCAGTTGTTCCCTCTCAGCCCACTCCTTCCTTCCAATGCTCCAGACTCCCTATCTCAATCCCAATCCCAATCCCACCAGTTGCTCTCATTTCTCGGTCGGTGACCTAAGTGGCCTCTGAGGGGGGAAATGAGAAACAGGCAGTAGGACCCCAGGCGTTGCTGGGGTCTGAGGAAGGAGGCTTTCTCCAGAACCCAGGCATTTGAAACGTGGTGGACGGGCTGTATAAAGCCACAGGGCCAGTGTCACAGGAAGTCATCTTCTTGAGTACAGAGGCGGCAGTCAGGAACCATAGATCTTCCCCCTCCCCGCTAGTGTCCACACCGCCCCCACTCCCCATAGCTCCCACTCCCGCGGCCATGGCTGGAAGTAGCAGAAGAGCTGAAGGACTCACACGTGGAGCCCTGTGGGTCATGCCCTTAGGGCCAAGGTCTTCACTTCTTCCCTCTGGAAAACAGGCCATGCGGGGTGGGAACAAGGGGTCCCAGGAAAACATGTGCATTAGCTATTGGCCTCTGTCTCCAGAGACACCCGGAGGTGGGCAGAGAGTTTGCAGCGGCTTCAGGCCGACAAAGCCGGAGCAGCTTCGGACTGCGGGCGGCTGGCGCGGCTGAGGGAACCAGGAAAGTATTCATCTCTCCCAGGCGAAGCGCGGGAAGGGATGCGCCCGGTCCTTTCCCCTGAGCTCGGGTCTCTCTGACTCAAGCACGACCCCTGGAGGTAATACTCCGCGGCACCTCGCAGCGTTCTACCCCTTTCAGAAACCGTCTCTACTGTAAGGTTTGCTTCATTTTCCGCTTTGGAAAAAAGAGCGTACTTCCGGAGTAGGAACTCCAGGAGCTTTCTGGGAAATGGAGTCTCGGTCAAGAGGATTCTGGGAGTCGTAGTTCACACTGTTCATTCATTTCCGTTTTTACGGCAGAGGTTCTATTGCTCCAGGGCGTGGGGCAGGGGGCCAGGGAAAGGGAAGAGACCTGTGCGTCCAAGCCCACCCGGCCTCCGACCGTCTGCTCTTCGGGTTCCTTGTCCGTTGGGGAGGGGACCCGGGGTGGAATATGACAGATGGACTTGGGTGCCTGTCAATTACAATTGCCAATTGTAATTGGGCAATTACAGCGGCATGTGCTAACTCCGAGATGCAGGACCTAGCGGCATCGTGTTATTGTCAGAAGAGGCATCTGAGCCAAATTTTGGTGGCATAGGACCAGATTGAGGGGAGACACACCCAAATTCTGGGGCCTCGAGATTGCAGAGTCACCAATGAGCAAGGCTATGACCTTGAAAGGACCCTTGAGACACAGACTGTAGAGATGGGCGCTATCCCCCGAAATTGTAAAGATGTTGTTGGTTTAGGCAGGGGTGCGCTGTGACCCTAACATCATGTTACTGAGGTCACTGTGGCTGTTTTCCGCAGGGTCGGGAGGGGAGGGCATTGAGGACCTATCACTACTAGTCCAGGGAGATAAGAGCCAACCGTGGCAATGGCAGTGTGACGATGACTCAGGGAGAGGGACATGTTGAGGATTTCCAGATTTCTGGAAATATTTGCATGTTTGCAGATATTTACACTTAGTGAAATTCTTACTCATAATCTGTCTCAACCCCTCCCCTCCAAAAAAACACTTGAGGGGTCAAGGACTGAGCACACATGTGCAAATCCATTCACAAAACTACTGAGATGCACACTTTGACCCAAAGGGCATTCATGCACAGAGCTACACAACTCCCAGCTATACCCACCCTTGTGAGCACACTGGTATGACAATACACACAGCCACATAGCTACTCATGATCACACACACATACTTATTGCCTCAGACACGGGTCCTGGTAAATGTATCTTTCATCTCAGCTCAAAGACAGTCTGCCCAGAGCTGAGCATGCCCTGCCATCTTGGGCTAAGTGTGTTTGCCCAAAAGGACAGTTGTTGATTTCTTTGGGCCTCTTTCTGGAAATGTCACATAGAGCTCAGCCTTTGTCCTTCCTACTACATCCATGTCCACTAAGACTTTGACTCTTCCTAGTCACTGTCCTGCCACATGGCCTGATGGGAGGGAGAAATGGCGCTTGAATTCAGGCAAAGGTTTTGTATATCTGAATGGATTTGCTGCGAGTCTTCCCAGAGCAGTAGTTCTGAACGTATTTGTATGTGCTGGACTCTTCAGAGTCCGCTGAAAGCTCTGAGCCCTCTTCCCAGGTAAACCACATCTTCATATCCATACTCTGAAAACCCATCTGTGAGGCTCTGATTAGAACCTCACCAGAGGTAGGTCAGAAGGCATTTTCCTGGTTGCCCTCTCTGCAGCCTTCCGGTGGCTCTAGAGGGAAGAAGAGGAGGGCTCCAAGCACCTAGAGGAGTCGGGGTGTGAGAAAAGGGCACCTTCTTTTCCCATCTATGTTACTCTTAGCTGTGCACCCAGGCTGTCAGTCTTGCAGCCCTCTGCTGGGCATTGTCATTCAGCGGGTGAGTGGGAGAGTCGGCCGGGCAAGCAGTTCAGACTTATCAGATGTTTGGTTATTTAGGGTTAGTAGGTCAATTAGAGAGCCAGTAGATCAAACAAATCACTTGTAGTTTAAAAACTTAATCAGCCAACCATCCTGTTAGTCACTCAGGATTAATTTTTCAGATGGACAGTATCCATCAGTCAATTTAGTGGTTCGTCTGTCCATCAGGGAGCCAGTGGTTGGGAACGCTAAACAGCTGGTTCAGCAGTGAGACAAAAGGGCAGTTGGGGTGAGGACATCTGGCTAGTGTTTCTACTTTTACATCCTGAAGGCAATGTAGGAAGGTGGAGAGAGGAACAGACTCTGAGGCCACCAGAGGAGGCTCTAGTTTGCTGGGAAATAAGGCTCAACTGGTGCCGGGAACAAAAGAGGAAAAGCTGCAGAGCAAGGGCCAGGCCGAGCTGTCACTAGAGGGCAGTGTGGCGTCCCTTAATTTCCACGCTGGACACACTGGGGGTTCAACTTCAGGCTTTTGGAGCTCCAGTCTCCGGCTAGCCTCTGAAGAAAGGCTCCTGAAAGGACTTCTCATCTGAGGAATGCCTAACCAAGGAAGACAAACTTGGCTCTGAGCTGGGAGGAAACTGGTTAGCTGCCCACCAGGAGGAGGACTTGCCTTTCCTGGGCACTGCTGCGGCCAGGGGCACGCCAGCACCGGGGAAGAGCAGGAACGGAGTGGGAGGAGCGCCTCACCAGTCTGTCCCAGGAGCAAGGAGGGGGGCAGCTCCCTGAAGCTGAGGCATGGAGGGCAGGACCTATCACCTCCCAGGCTGCATCTCCTTCAGCATCTCTAGGGGCCAAGGAGGAGCCAGACCAATGGCCTGAAACCTCCAGACTCCCATTCCTTGGCTGAATTCCATGATTAGCTGCTGCTTTTGCAATGGATGGCAAGTCTAACTACAGCAGGAGCTTGGAGGTTAGCTACCGACAATGAAGGAAACATGGGGAAAGGACACACAGTGAGTTTCACTTACCTTGGGAATCACAGATCTATATATATAAAAGCCTAGAAAACCGTTAGGACCGGACAACCGGCCAGTAGCTATGTCGCACACTGATCACCAGGGGCCAGACGCTCAATGGAGGAGCTGCCCCTGGTGGTCAGTGCACTCCCACAGCCGACCTCCTGCGGCCGGCCAGCCTCCTGAGGTCCCTCCCGGTGGCCGGCCAGCCCGGATCAGGCCCGATCACTGGCCAGGCCGAGGGACCCCACCTGTGCATGAATTCATGCACTGGGCCTCTAGTATTTTCATAAGGTGTCAAACATGCCACTGGGCACAAAGGCAAGAATCAGAAAATTTGAGTTCTTTTCTCCCGCAAAGGGAAGTGCATGAGGCCAGAAAGTAGTGTCTCCCAGTCATGCTTAGATCGTAATGCTAGGCCTCCAGGGGGGCCTCCTGGCTTACAAAAGTGGCCAGGAACATACTCTGGTTCTAGCCGGTTTTTGTGACTCAGAGCAGTTAAAAGAAAAGAGTAACTTGGGGCACAATGAGTGCTGCCATGGTAGAGGCACCCCGTGTGCCTCACACTTTATCTACCATCTCTTGTGAGAGGTGTCATTCCTGGTTTACAGAGGAGGAATCTGAGGCCTAGGCTTGCTATCATGCCTGAGCTCCCACAGCTGGGAGGGCACAGAACCGGATTTGAACTAAGTCTGCACAGTTCCCAAGTTCTTTCCTTTGCCTGGATACCACACTCCAGACACGGATGGGAAAGGGAGGCGGAGGAAAGTTGGGGAGGTATCTAGGTCCTGAGGTGGCTCTGGATAGGCCTATCCCCATATGCCATGTGATGGTACTGACACCCCTTTTTCTCTCTCCCAGGCGAGCAAGAAATGCAACACCGCCGTCTCGGCACAGCCCCTTCCGCGTTGTGCTATTGCAGGTAATGAAGCTGCAGAGGTGAGTGGGAGCCAGGTCATGAAGGGCCTTGTGAGTCAGCTGAGGGAGCATGGATTTTCTCTAGAAGGCAGCGGAGGGCCAAGGATTTTTAACAAGGAGTGGCATGATTTGATTTGTGCCGACACAAATGTACAACCTATATATGTTGGATAGAAATATTGAGTATACATTTAGTATGTATTAGTAAGCCATCATACGTCCTTAAATTTGGCCCTGTGAGAAATGTTTACTGTAATGGGACAGGAGTCTCCCACTTATCCGCGGTTTCACTCTCCAGTTTCAGTTACCCATGCTCTGAAAATATTAAAGGGAAAATTCCAGAAATAAGCTTTATACGTTTTAAATTTCCCACTATTGTGAGTGGTATGGTGAAATTTCGCACCAACCTGCTCCATCCCACCCAGGACATGAATCATCCCTTTGTCCAGTGTATCCACTACTCGCCTGTTAGTCACTTAGTAACCATCTCGGTTATCAGATGGACTGTCGTGGTATCACAGTGCTTGCGTTCAAGTCACCCTTATTTTATTTAATAATGACCCCAAAGTGCAAGAGTAGTGATGCTGGCAATTCAGATAATGCCAAAGAGAAGCCGTAAAATACTTCCTTTCAGTGAAAAGGTGAAAGTTCTTGACTTAATAGGGAATGAAAAAAATTGTATGCTGAGGTTGCTAAGATCTCTGGTAATAAAGAAATTCATACTAGTTTTGCTGTCGCACCTCAAACTCAAAAGTTGTAGCCACAGTGCATGGTAAGTCCGTAGTTAAGATGGAAAAGGCATTATATTTGTGGGTGGAAAGTTTTAAAAGATTACATTTTTGAGAGAGAGAGACCACATTCACATAACTTTTATTACAGTAGTATATTGCTATAATTGTCCTATTAGTTATTGTTGTTAGTCTCTTGCTGTGCATAATTATACGTTAAACTTTATCACAGGTCTGAATGTGTAGGAAAAAAGATAGAGGACTCAGTATTGTCCATGGTTTCAGGCGTTGCACGTGACCAAACAGTCCCAAATGGTTGAGAGAGGCGTTCTCATATCTTGCTTAAGAATATGGTCCTTCAAGTTAATGGACAACAGCTTTGAGTCCAAGCTCTGATGCATACTAGTTAGCTATGTGAAACCTCAGATTAGTCACTCCATCAAGCTTCCCCATTTCTATGAAGTCTAACAGTGGCATCTAATGCATGTCAACACTAAAGTCATCAACTTGTCCCGGTTTGTCAGGAACTTTACTATTTTTAGCACTGGAACTCCTTCATCCCTCAGCCCCAGACAAACCGAGATGACTGCCCTATTAAACGTCATAAAACTACCCTACCTCCTTTACGTGGAAGACTGGGTCCTGAAGGCTAAAAATTATATTTAATGCTGCCCCCTAGTGGCTGAATATAATATAACACCACTGAAAAGGCTAGATTTACATGATAAGTTTTTTCTTAAAATCAGCAACCAAAAAAAACAAAATAGCAACAAAAAATAAACCCCAACAACAACAACAAAACAACCAGCAACCACTAGCCTAGCCGGTTTGGCTCAATGAGTGACAGAGTGTCGACCTGCAGACTGAAGGGTCCCTGGTTCGATTCTGGTCAAGGGCACATGCCCCAGTTGTGGCTCAATCCCCAGTAGGAGGTGTGCAGGAGGCAGCCTATTAATGATTCTCTCTCATCATTGATGTTTCTATCTCTCTCTCCCTTCCTCCCTGAAATCAATAAAAATATATTTCAAAAAACAGCAACCACTGACGTTAAGAAGCAGAGTAGGGATATTGTCCTAACCATTTAGTTTTAAATTTATAACTGTTGCAGCCCTACTATGTTTTAATATTCATTGATATTCACCAGCAAATACAGTATCTTGTATGGCTATTGGGAAGATTAATGAATTTGTGTTATTCTCTGGGCTTTGACTTTTCCTTTAGGAAAGTGACTTCACACCTCTGAGCCCGTTTCCTCATTTGTATTAGCGGTAACAGGACCTTCCTCAGAAAGTTGTTTAAACTGATAGACATGCCTTTACTACTGACAGTTATCTGGAGGCCAGGCCTCCGGCCCTCACTCTGCCAGGGGCTGGGGCCCTGCAGCTCCGTGCTGGCCCCTCAGGGACATACCTTCTCCTCCTCCTCAAGGCCACTCTCAGCTCCAGAGACCAGGAAGGCCTGGCCAGCCACTCTGATGAATTCAGCTGGTTCCTCTTAAACAGAAGCTATTATTAATCATCTGAGCTGGCCACCGGGCAGGCACTCCGCAGGCGTACAACCCCAACACTCAGGTCAGTGGCCTTGAGCAGTGGGAGCTAGCTGATACCCAGGCCAGAACTCCGTGCCAGCCACTATCAAAGCCGGGACTGCAGTGTAAACCCCACCTGTTTTCTGCTTTCTGCTGCGGTTGTGTTTAAGCACACTAGGTACACCCACCATGGCCTGGGCGGCTCAGTCCATTCTGAAGGCTTCCGAAGACTCGGAGAAACAGAAGCCTGCATCCATGCAGCTCCTGCAGCAGTCTTTATGAGCTCTACAGAAGGGACTCCCTCAAATCTTTCAAAAGCCTAATTCTGCTATAGCTGCGAAGATCCTCAAAAAGGCTTCATAGCAATATCAGATTAAGTTCTTCAATTCTGTTTACTAGTGAAATTAGAAAAATGCACCGCTTATATTAGTTAATACCTATAGCTACACTGGAAAGGGGTTAACTGCTCAGGTAAGCTAGAAAATCAACTCATACATTTGCTGGCCTCTGCTTTGTTCTGTGTAACTTTGATCAAAAGTCTTGTCATCCTGTTTTGGTGCCTTGGTTTTAAGGTTCAATTTCATACATCTTTAAAGATTTAAAAATGTTTCATCTCTATCATGAAATATTATACAGTGGCTATAAAAGAGCTTATTCTATTATCTATCTACTATCTATCTATCTATCATCTATCTCAATGTGGAAATATCTCCCAGATTAAGAGGAGCAAGTTAATAAGGCACATCATTAAAGGAAACAACCAGATAAAAATATTGTTAAGGAAAGCAAGTCATAGAATATATATAAAATGATTCCTATTTAAAAATTATACATTTCTGCATCTGCATGGAAAATTTCTGTAAGAATATCTGCCAGGCTCTCACAGTGTTCCCTCTGGAGGAGGGATTAGAAGAGAATTTCACTTAGAAGTTTTCAGCATTATTTGATTGTTTTCCAATGTGCATTGTGTTAATTTTAATCATAAAAAACAGAAAGCTGAATATACCCATGTACACACACTTGCTATGAACTAAGGCACTGAGCCCATTGCCCAGACACCAAGAATGAAATCCACTCAGCTCAGCTCAATGCTCAGTGTTTGTTTATGGAATGAAATGTCTTAGAACTTGATCCGAAGGAAGATATTTTAATGCTGTGCACATACAATGTCTTGGGAGGCTGTGTTGAGAAGCTGGAGCTGTATATTAAGAATAGTATAGCCCAGTGGTCGGCAAACTCATTAGTCAACAGAGCCAAATATCAACAGTACAACGATTGAAATTTCTTTTGAGAGCCAGATTTTTTAAACTTAAACTTCTTCTAATGCCACTTCTTCAAAATAGACTCGCCCAGGCCATGGTATTTTGTGGAAGAGCCACACTCAAGGGGCCAAAGAGCCGCATGTGGCTCGCGAGCCTTGGTTTGCTGACCACTGGTATAGCCCAGCCGCGGTGGCTTAGTGGTTGAGCATCGACCTATGAACCAGGAGGTCACGGTTCAATTCCTGGTCAGGGCACATGCTTGGGTTGTGGGCTGGATACCCAGTGTGGGGCGTGCAGGAGGCAGCCGATTAATGATTCTCCCTTATCATTGATGTTTCTCTCTCTCTAGTAAAAATAAGAAAGAATAGTATATAAATGTGTAATCATTATGTTGTATACCTAAAACTAGTGTAATATTGTATGTGAACCATAATTTAAAAAATAAAAATTTAAAAATCTGGGGGAGGGGGAGGGAAGAACACAGATTGTGATCTGTTGAATGAGGAAGCACGAGCCACCCCCACGGAGGCAGCAGGTAGCTCCCCCAGCATCCAAGCGCCCACTTTCGGGAAGTGAAACCCACCCACGGGTTGTTTTGATTGAAGGCGCAGTTTCAATACATCCACACAAAGGAAGTAGTCACAAGATTTATTACTTACAGATCCCAGTTAGGGGGATGCCACTGAGCTGGGGGAATGGCAGTCCTCCATCCGGGTCATGTGCAGCAGGAGGCAGAGAGCAGCGGAGCAAACACCTATGGCTTATAAGGTGGCTGGGGCGGGGGCCACTCACCCTTTGCAGGCTTAACTCTAAGCGGTTATTTTCAGAGGTGCCATGGAAAAGGAAAGCGGGAACTGACGATGGGCGTCCCAAGCTCAAGTTCTTACCTAAGTGTCCGGACTCTGGGTGTGAGCAGGGCTGCCATGTTGTGAAAGGCCGTGGCAACAATTCAGAAAAACAAAGCTGTTTTCCTCAAAGGTTGTTTTTCTCACCACAGAGGCAAAACCTGTATCTACACTTTCAATGTGGGCTCTTATCCAAAATATTTACCTTTACCAACAGATGTTACAAATTAATTTTTAAAACATCTTCTGATTCAATTCTATGTTCTTCAAGCTGTGTTTAGCAGCTCTAATGCAAATACTGCGAGAGAGAGAGAGAAAAAAAACACCTGTTTAGGCTTTAATACTCCAGAGACAACACAAGATGGTCAGCAATAATAGAAGCAGGTAAGATAAATGTTCACCTAGCCCTAGGCCACCAGCTGGGACACGTCCTCCTGGCCCAGTGAGCTCGCTGCTGCCCTGAGAGAAGGAAGCAGGACGTCCCTTTCCGTTGTCCCTGCTGGGCCCAGCGCAGCCTGTCAGCGGCCACAGCGCGCCACGGGGGCCTGGCCCTCCCTTCCCCACATGTGCTGTAGAGTTTTCTAATTTAGCACATTTTTATTTATACACAAATAAAGGATAAATCTTAAAAATACTGGCACTCACTTGAAAAGAACCAGAGTGACTTAGAGGTACAAACCGTTAGTGGCACGTACAAGTATTCATCAAAATTTATTCATAGAAACATGTATTTAAACGCAACACTGGGTAAAAACAAAGAGAAATGAAGGGAATATCAATGACACCGGAGAACCTCACTTGCATGTTACATCTCTTCGCACAGAACTAGCACCATTAGTTCAGAAACCACAGATTTCATCATTGCTTCTAATATATAAAATACCTTATAAAGATTATTTAACTATCTAGTACCAAAGTTCTTCCAAAAACGTACTTAAAAATCAGTTAGAATGTACCTTTTGAAACTCACAAAAAGGGTTTAAAAGTTGATCCGATTCTACAGCTTGTCCAAGGGAATAAGCCATAATTCGTTTTATTGGAAGGAAGGGCCTGTATTCAGCTTCTGGCTCCCTTCTGAACACCAACCAGGGACAGCAAATGGGATATTACGTAGGAATCAGAGCACATCTAAAACTGGTCTCAGAAAATATCTTCCTAGACTATAAAAATACCAAGTGGAATACAAAAATTTCAGCATATACAGCAAATAGACGACAGCAGACACATGTTTAAATCACCCTTAAAACTATCATACCACAATCATCATGAACATCAAGTATTATTCTGACAACTTTTCTGTGATTCCTTCTGATTCAATGTGTATTTCCCTTTGTTTTGTTATAACAGATACAGGCCAAATTCTGTGTTTCTAGCAGAAGTGACTGGAGGCACCGCTGAATAATTCTTGGCATCCACCCGGTTCTCAAAGTGCTGAGAGTGCAATTGTAGGAGAGCCTGTGTTTTAGATCAGGCGCCAGCAAGCGCCAGCCCCAGGGCCACGCCTGACGGGCGGCCTGTTTTGTGCGACCTGTGCACGCTTTGCGTACTGTCTGTGGGTGCGTTCCCGTGACAAGGGCAGAACGAAATGGCTGTGACAAGAGACTGGCTGTGGCTTTCTGGCCTGCACGGTCTAAACTATGTACTCTCTGGCCTTGTACAGAAGAAGTCTGTCAAGCCCTATTTTACATAAATTACTTGGGGAAATTTTTCACTGAACAAGGATACAGTAAGATGGTCCCAGGTTAAGAACATTTGGGCTGTGGCTTGCTGGTCCCATTGTACAGTAAGTACCACGGCAGGTCAGAAGAATATGCATGTGGGTTGGCAACTTTGAGCATTAAAATAGTCTGGCATAGTAAGCAAAGTCTGGCTATGATAAAGTACCTTCCTTTTTTCTGTGAATTGGCCATTGTGTTATCAAGTAACGCCCGAACCCGAATTCAACAATGTACTCATTGTTCAACCGAAGCCATCCGTGTGGCTCCCGAGCACAGTTCCTAGCCACGAAAATCAATAACCTCGTACCCTTAGTGAAGGCTGGAACTACAAGTGTACCTTTCCCATCCCTCTGCTTCGACACAGATTCTGTAAGGGCTGGACTCTGCGCCTCCTACTAGAATCCTTTCTGGTGACAGGCATCGTAATAATTAGTGCTGCCAGTGCCCAGGGCCTCCAGCATGTCCCTCCTGACAAAGCGGACCAAGCTGTCGAGGGGGCACATGGGCTTGGGCCAGCGCTGGCGGTGGTCCTGGCAGAAGGAGGTGTGGAACGTGACGTCGACACCGTTGTAGAGAACCCGGACGGCGTGCTCCCGGGGCTTTTCCCTGTCTTGCCAGAGCTCAAAGATCAGCCTGGCCGCGAACCTCGGGAACCTGGCTTCCGTCAGGCCCAAGGCGCTGAGGACCGGGGACAGAGTGACGTCGTGCGCAGAATAGAGGGCGAAGACCTCTTCTCTCCTGCCCTCGGCGGCTCGCAGCATGCGGCCAATGGTCTGGTTCAGGATGGGGTGGGCGCCCAGGAGCGCATACCCCAGATACAGTTTCTTCTCCCGCCTCTCCCTCTCGTCCTCGATCTGATGGGTCTTGATCACCTTGAAGTGCTCCATGTCAATGCAGCCGTCTCTGGTGCAGGGGAAGCTGAGGTTGTGGCAGAAGTGGCAGAGCAGGGAGTCGATGGGGTTGGCGGCCCGCAGCTGCTTGGTGGGGATGTCCACGATCTTGGCCATCTCCCCGTAGGCCCGCTCCAGCTGGCTGTTCTTCAGGCGTAAGAGGTACTGCCGGCGCTGCTCCTTTTCCAGGTAGTGATTTCTCACAGGGCAGTAGCAGTTCCCGGAGCAGAACAGAGCGCTGGGCTGGTGCCTGAAATAAACCTTCTTCCAGTCAAAATCGGGGAGAAAGCCATACAGCAGGGCCAGCCCGCTTTGCAGCGTCCGGCTTTTCCCCGTGGTCTCTAAGTAGAGCTGGTCGGGGGACCAGTCACCGGGCAGGAGTTTGTGTTTCTTTAGGTAGATGTCCCTCAGCAGCTGGCCATTCTGCAGATGTTGCACGACTCCTGAAACAGAGCGACACAAGCTTTCCTGACCGGCAGCTCAGCCAAGAGAACGGCCAGGGGAAGGAGTCAGCGCCCTGCTCCGGACACCTTCGAACAGGGTGAGATCATGTGATCGAGCCTGCCGCCCACTGCGTGGAAGCTGTGAGAATGGGTTCACGCCAGCCTGACGGGGGGGCACCTTGGAGTTACCCACGAAGGGACGAGCCGAGGGAGCCCTGTCCTGGGGACCCACAGCCTTTCTGGGGAGCACAATGACCGTCTGCTTCAACACCCCCTGTAGACCAGCCCCTTCCCTGTGGGAGACCCTGTGCCTGGCAGGCCTCGGATGGAAGGAGTCACCCGCTGGGTGGGTGCCCAGGCTGTAGGTGTCACAGGTCTAAGGAGAGCTTTGTCCCTGGGCCCAGGGACATGGCATTCCTCAGCCTGCAGGGAGAACTCCGGGAACTCAATCAGGAAGAGAAAAGGCCGCTTGCTGGCTGCTTGGTCCTCTCGGTGCTGGGACGTTCCCTCTGCCAACATTTAGGTACGTTCTGCCTAACCTTGCTCGGGCTTTACCAGCTCGTCCATAAGGACACTCTCTCTGAACGAATATGGAACGATCTCCCAGATACACAGAGAGAATGTGCGGAAAAAAGCAAAGTGCCTAACAGTATGTTTTTATGCTCCTTTTAAATAAAAATGGGGGGCCCTGGTTGGTGTGGCTCAGCTGGTTGGAACATCATCCCATACATCAAAAGGTTGCGGGTTCGATCCCCGGTCGGGGCCCATTTGGAAGGCAACCGGTTAATGTTTTTCTCTCACATTGATGTCTCTCTCTCTCTCTCTCTCTCTCTCTCTCTCTCCCTCCCTCTCTAAAATCAGCAAATAAAAATGGGGGGAAATAAGAATGTATATTTGCAGTTGTCTGTGCTCTGCATAAAGAAACTTGGGAAGGATGCACAAGAAACTGATCTCAATGGTTACCTGGGAATGATGGGGGCACAGAAATGGTGTGGCTGGAACATGGGTAGGAGCAAGAATTTCAAGTTTACCTTTAAGATGTTTTAGTGTTGAACCACAGTACAGTAACAATGGCCTTTTTTTAAAAAAAAAAAAAAAAAAAGCCTTCTCTTCAAGCAAGAGAAGGTAATCCAAGATAAAGCAAGCTCGCCTGCCAGCCAATGGGATGCAATTTCAGTAACAAACATGCATTGTCTGAGAGTGGGAACCATATGCAGGCCCCATGACCAGCCGTATCATTTACTCAGATGCCCACACAGTTTGAACAGCTCCACCACCAAGATGAGACAACTTAAGGCTGAAATGCAGAGGCAGAGGGCACTGTTGGCCCAGGAAGGGGAATAGCTCAGAAAACCCCCCAACAAAGGATGTCCTACTCTGAATGAAGAATATGGATTGAGAGCAGAATTCCCTCAGAGACTGGGGCTGGGACAAGCCTTAGCATTTCCAAAATGATTTGCAAAATAAGGCAAACCTTGAGTGACAACATTAAGAACCTGTATCTGGGCCTAGTTCACCTCTGGGCCTACCTCACCTTCTCAGCTACATATATTGAAGGTAGAGTGCTTACTGCGGGCCAGACCTTTCTCCTTTAATCCTCACAAAAAGCCCGTAAAGGCTTATGATTCCCCTCATTTCCCTTATTTTCTAGGTGAGGAAACGGAGGCCCTTCACGGTTGAGAAGTAGCAGATCTGAGCCCCCATCTGGCCCCAACCTTGTGTTCTTAGTCCCTTGTCACAGTCCCTACATTTTCATGCAGAAATACTAAGTTCTAGCCATTGAAGACTTCTTATACTCTCCAAACGCAGCCTGCTATTCCTGCCTTTGTTCCTGCCCTTCACCCTCCTCTGCCCAGAGAAACCCCCATCCTGCACCTGGCTCCACTCCTGCCTTCCCTGTGGTCTTCCTTCTCCCTCCCCCCAGGTTCCATGAACAACTCCTTCGGTTCCCACAGGCCGCTGGACCTCTGGGCCGTTAGCAGCGTTCACTGAGCCTCCTGCTGTGCGAGGCACTTTCCACGTGCTATCGCATTTCACTCACCACTAGCCCTGTCCGGAAGGTATCAGCCCCATTTTACGGGGCTGTCTATCCTCCAGAGACTGTGTTTATCCTATACGACCCTGCGGCCTGCAGCAGTAGGCTGGTCTCCCTGCGCCTCGTCCCACTGCAGCTGAGGGGTCCGCTAGGACAGGCAGGGGAGCATCTTACTCACCCAGGCCCCACCCCTCCCCCACACTCAACAGCTGCCAAAGCACCTTGAGCAGAGCAGGCCCGTGATCAGTCTGTTCTTACGTAGTCTCTGCAGGTGCCAAAGTGTGCCAGTGACAAATGACTGCTCTAACAGCGAGGCTTTCTTAAAATAAAATTTAAAATAGAAGATGAAATTGGCCATTAAGAGAGAATAAGGGAACAGGAGCAAACAATACTGCAAAAATAATTTCTAGAGTAATGCTAATTTACTAGTAGAATATTATAATGATGATAATAAATCAATGAGAAGAAAGGTCAGAATGAACGACTATCTCTAAGTGTGTGACCGCCTCAGGCCCCTCCCCCCGCCACTCTTCTCAGGGGCAGCCCCTGGACCCAAAGGCTGGGTCCCACTCTCAATGCACAGTCACTCTGACCTCTTGCCAGGTGATGGCCCTGACCCTCAAGGACCCCTTCAGACTCTCTCTCTCACGAATGTGGACTTGCCAGCCCATCTGTGGGTGTGGCTAGGACTGTCACTGTTGACAGACACCCAGCAAAACCACGGAGGCAGCGACAGGCAGACTTTTTATTCCCGGCTCCAGTCTCCGGAGGCCTGCTCGTGTTCTTGCCCTCACCGTCGTGAGTCACTGTGAATCCTCACGATAATGTCCCTTTTGTGCTTGAGTTGGTTTCTGTTACTTGCAACCAGAGTCTAAGCAGTGGTTCTCAGCAAGCCTGGGTCTGCCCTCAGGGAGGGTTTGGCGGCTGAGCTGTCACAATAATACGGGCAATAATGTCCCTGACACCCAGCGGGTGGTGGCCAGGGGGCTGGACAGCCTTCACAAGGAACTGTTCTCGGTCCCATAGAACTTCTGAATGTATCGTAAGACATTCCCACACGTGAAAAATCTGTTTATATAGCCTGGAACCCACTTAAAAAAAATATTGTTATTGATTTCAGAGAGGAAGGAAGAGGGAGAGAGAGAGAGAAACATCAATGATGAGAATCATTGATCGGCTGCCTCCTGCCCGCCCCCTACTGGGGATTAAGCCCTCAACTCAGCATGTGCCCTTGACCAGAATCGAACCCGGGACCCTTCACTGAGCCAAACCAGCTAGGGCGAACCCACTTTTTTTTTTTGAATCTATAAACACAGTCATTTTTGCATAACATTAACATCCAATGACTTTCCAAGAAACAAGATATTAATTGAGGGACACTTGTATTTTGTTTTGATCAGAACTTGTAAAAAAAAACATGTTCCAACACTTGGTATTAAAGTCACCAATACACCTCTCAGTCAGTCTGCACTGGTAGCTGTCAGTCAGCAACCTATTTTTACGTGTAAGCAACTGATTCCAGTTTCTAGTGTAGGTGTGCGCAAGCATTTACACCGAGGCACACAGAATTCTGTAACAAATTAGTTTCCTTTTCCCCTCCTTTATATTATAGTTAGGGTCTCTGATATATTTTAAGATTATATATGTAGAAAGATTATATTATATTCAAATTTCACTTGAGGATAGTTAAGGGAGCACCCTCGCTTGTTAATAAAAGGGGTGCTGGATCTGGTAGGATGACTCCTGTTTTAATCCAAATGCAGAATGTGTATGCGTGGAACTAATTATCAAAAGCTTTTGAAAAAACTCCTTCTCCAAGGCTGGCCCTCCAGGGCCTTCAGCTTGCCCCTCCCTCTCTGCCACTCACTACCATTCTCCCAGCGACAGGACAGAGACCTTCCACCCATCAAAGCTGAGGTCCCACGATGCTGGGGAACAAGAAGACAGAGCATGGCCAATAGGTCTTCCCGTTTCTTCCAAAAAAGCTGGGACCAACAGAGGTCCTTTGAGGTCCCAGATTGAAGTAGGAAACTGGAAGCTCCTGGGAACCCACCAGTTCTTTCTCTTCCCTACAAAGGTGATCCCACAATTAACTCACCGACGACTCTGACAGTGAACTGGCTGCACCACAGTACAAACAGAGCTGCAAGAAAACGGTGGTCTGACCGAACCAAACTCCGCACTCCGCAGGGATCTGCCCTGTGTTTCTCCCTGAGGCCTGGCACACTGAAACTTACCAGGTGTATTGCTTGAAGTATCTGAGAACATGGGATTAATTGTATAAATTATGGCCCAGCCACAGTGGGATAATATGTAGCAATCAGAGATGGTGTTGTTGATGAATAGGGAAGGATGATCACAATATACTAAGTGAAAACGTGGGTAACAAAATAGTGTGTTTAGTAAGATACCACTGTGAGTATGCACTCACGCACATGCACGCACATGCACACACATGCATGAACACAGAAAGAAAGATAACTAATTACTTTGGTGGAATTATGGGAGCTATTTTTCTTCCTTTTGCTTGTCATTCCTAATTTCTCTTCCATGAACATATACTGCCTTTGTAATAACAAAAACGTTATTATTTTTATTTTTTTTAGAAATCAGATGTTAATGAGGATGTTGGTGGACTCAGAGCTGTGGAGTGCCAGTCCTTATTTCCCTACGAGCCCACAGCGTCTGGCCCAGGAGCATTCGCTCTCCGCTCTCAGTGTGTGCGAGTGGTGTCACACGTACCTGTCTGTGTGAGCTCTCCCATCTCACAGAGCGGGTGATTGGGGAAAAGAGGCAGGGAATGTAAGGGGCTTTCGAAAGAGGCTCCGGATCCCTTTGACATGTGACTAACGAAAGCTTCCAGCTTCGGGTGATACGGTTTCCTAAAGAGACAACAGAGATCTGGAGGTCAGTACACTCCGAAGCAGTCTGCGATGGTTTCAGCTTCACAAATAAAACCCCAAGAGTGTGCCCTTCCTCTCCCACAAAGGCAATCGCTCAATCACTTTTACATTCCAATTTCGTTATTACTCACCCACCGATGGCTACGCATAACCCACTCTGCAAGGCCAGCCGAGCACTCTCCTCTGCTGAAGTGCCCATCACGTTGGGAGTCAGCTTTGCCCTCCACTGTCGGTTCCCAACCTGCGCCCCTCCAGGCTCCCTCTCCAGACACCATGCCTATGCTGGGAGTCCTCGATCTGTCCCTCCCCTGCCCACACAGGCCACCTGTCCCCCCCCCCCCCCCCCCCGCTTCCTGCAAACGTGTCCTCCACGGGCTGCACACCTCTCTCCTGCATCCCTGCAGCCACCAGCTGGGTTCCGGCTCAGGCAGCTTCTGTCTGGATGGCACGGGTTCCTCTTTGGATTACCTGCAGCCTATTCCTGCCCCTCTCATCAGCCTTCTCCACTGCCAGTGCAATCTCCTTAAAAGGCAACCCCGACTCATCACTGCCCTTCCACATGCTGCCTTCTGGAAGGGGCCACGCGTGCCTGTTGGTCTGCTCTGGCCCCACCTCGCGTTGAGGCTCAGGGCTCCCCAGCCCTTTCCACTCTAATGCTGAGCTCTGGACACACACAGCCACCAACCGACTTCTGTTCCCCCAACACACTTGTTCTTTCACGCTTCCAAGACTTCCCACATGCTGCCTCTTCCTCCTTAAAAACCGCACCCTGGTCCGGCCAGTGTGGCTCAGGGGTTGAGTGTCAACTCATCAACCAAGAGATCACTGGTTCTATTCCAGGTCAGGGCACATGCCCAGGTTGTGGGCTAGGTCCCCACTAGGGGGTGTGCAGGAGACAGCCAATTGGTAATTCTCATCAATGTTTCTATTTCTCTATCCCTCTCCTTTCCTCTCTAAAATCAACGAAAACATATTTTTTTAAAAAACAACCCACCCCAACCTTTACCTTGGTAACTCTTAATCCTTAACTTATCTGACCTCTGGAAAGGCTCTTTTGAAGAAAATTAACTGATTAAGATAACCGAGATCTCTATAGCTCTCTACAATTCACTATGTATTTTGCACACACAATATGTATTTCATGTGGGGTGGTCACAAATAGCAAAACAATAACAACACCGGTATGTTTATGAGACCTGACTTTTTTTAATATTTCTCCCATGAAGTACATGTGGTAAATCAAGATTTAATTTATCTTTCTAGTCACCAATACACAATTTCCCTGAATAATGAAATGACCTATGAATATATACATATTTTCTCTGAATAATGAAATGACCTATGAATATAGACACAATTCCTCTGAATAATGAGGTGACTTATGAATATTTACACCTTTTCTTTGAATAGTAAAATGGCCTATGAATGTGTATACATTTTCCAGCTGAACAGAAGCGGATAGACTAGTCCCCGCTAAACCAAATCAGCATGAAAAGCAGCAAAGAGAAATTGTTCTAATGGTCGACCCCTGCTGTTGAAAGCCCAATTAACATTGACAATGCTTTTAAAATGGCTACCAGAATGGGTTTAATATCTTTCAAAAACATAAAGCTAAAAAAAAAAAATCCATCTTTCATAAAATAGGCTTTGGAACTAGAGAATGCTAATCCTGTCGTACAGGACGGTCAGGTCATTTACCCTGGCCTGTGCCGGGCGGGGCTGTCTCTGCATGCAGACAGAGGGTGTGCTTTTCATCCGGAGGCTGAAACGTATAAATATTTGCAAACTCGGAAATAAAATTTCCAACTGATCACGAGGCTGCCGATAGGAATGCACATAAACGAAGGCCGTCAACAGGAGGCAAATGCTCTGCTGCGAGCCACTCCTTCCGGTTGGTGATGTCTGAGGATCTGGGAGAGCGTGGCTGCCAATTTTAGAAACAGGATTTCAAGACTGAAAGTGTTTGCTGAGATGTCCCGGGTTTTCAGGGAATCCGACTGCTTAATGAGGTGTCTGTTTCTAACGGCATTCATGAAAACTTGCTTTTGGTAGGGCGAGATGAGGACTCACAGAAGAAAAACTTCACTTACGGAAGAGAAGACAAATGGCTGATGTGCTATCCCAAGGCCCCCTGAGGGCAACCACCTTCTTTAAATCCTTAGGAGCCCATTCTCCCCTTCACGCCTCCTGTTCAGCCAGGGACTGGTTTTACTGTTACTCAGACATGCCCAGCTCTCCCAGCCTCAGGCCTTTTGCACACACCGTTCCCGCCATCTGGAACACGCTTTCCCCAGATCCTCCCGGGGCCGGCTCCTTCACTTCATTTAGGTGCCTGCTCACATGCCACGTCCTGCTACATGAGCCAGGTACATGTGACAGCACCTGGCACACGACTTGCATTTAAGAATAAAATTCACTGAATAAAAATATTGATTTATTTTTTTCTTCTTTGGGTGTAGAAAAGAGTATCAAATTCATATTCATGAATGCAAAAGAAACCATTTACTAAACATAGCAATGGCTAATAACCTTACTGCTGGCTAAACATAGTCCCGTGAGGGTAAAAAGAGCACCTCTGTCATGAGGCACAGGGCATTCACGCAGACACAGCTTCTACTACCAAGACTCAGGGAGCCACGCAATGTGTCGTGGTGAAGGGGAACGCTGGGGTGACCGACTTGCACGGACATCCAACTCCTCGCTGTGCACGGCCCAGACATCCCCTCCCACTGGACTGCAGTAACGGCCACACTCCAGGACTCACGGCCTTTTAGGAGGCCATAAAAATGAGTAATTCCTGAAGCTGAACTAGCACCTGGGGAGGCAGCAGGCACTGCTGGTGACCCCAATCCCACAGTCCCAGGGGATTCAGAGGCCTGAAGTGGATTCTAATGGCTGGGAGTCCTGTCCGCTCTTATGAATGGACATTTATTGTTTTTATTTAAAGATGGACTTAATTAAATGACATGAATTAATTAAACATGCATGCCCCACCCACTTTCTGCAAAGGACTTAAAAAAGTAGATTCTAAAAATACAGAATATTTGATCAAACTAGGCCACAAGATCAAGGCCAGGGACAAGGAAGGCAGAGGCAGCCAGGGCAGCTGGTCCCCAGAAACTATGCCTCTCAAATGGAAGCCCCAGAAACGGCCCTATCTGTGCATCCTGCCATCGCCCTGACAGAACGAGGGGCCCTGGCACCTGTCCTGGCTCCATGACCACGGCCACTCGGGAGGAAGAGACGCTGGCCCTAGGAGACCTGCAGGCTGCTGTGCTAAATGACACGTCACCCCCTTATCAAGCTCTTAGCATGGACCAGGCTCAGGGCCTCGCTCTCCCACCTCAGTCAGACGTCACAAGGGCGTGGGAAGGGAGGCATCACTGCCCCCGTGTTCCAGGTCTGCACACTGAGGCTCAGAGAGCGCAGCGATCTTCCCTACACACACAGGCTAATCGGCCTCACAGGACTCCGTGCTGAGACTTCAATCTGATAGGAGCACACGACAGGCAATTATGACTTATGATTCTCACTTAGATCCTGAATTCATTCTGCCACCAAACTCGTCCAACAACTATTACATGCCAGGCTCGAGCTGGGCATGGATGATACAGGAAGGAGTGAGACCCAATGCCCGGGAGAAGCTGGTGATGGGGGGAGGGCAGAGACAATCACGCTGGGAAGACAAGCTGTAAAGTGCCAGGCTGCACGGGGGGAGGCCCTGCACGCTGCCAAGTGGCCCTGCCCAATGGCCCGTTTTCTGGGAACGACCAGAATGGCCCCAGAGCTTCAAGTGCCCAGGGACCTTCTAGCAACAGTGACTGACCCCTCGTCTGAGCCGAGCCTCTCAAATTCTCACTTCTGAGAAGTGGAAGCGCAGACAGAGAAAGAGGACCAGAAGCCGCAAGGAGCCAGGGATAAAGCAGGGCGCTGTCCATGAGTCCTGGAGGCTGTCTTGGGTCCGGCCAGCTCAGAGGCCCAGGAGCCTATCTGTGCCCGGGCTGTTCAAAGGGTGGATATCTAGCCAGCATGCAAAGGTAGGACTGTGCCAGCTGTTAACACAAAGAAACTTGGCTGTGCCCGATCTAGCAAACCCACGTCCCCAAGCTGCCTTCCCTGCACCCCACCCTGTGCCCTCCTCCCATTCTGGATGCTCAAGCCCAGTGGTAGGCAAACTCATTAGTCAACAGAGCCAAATATCAACAGTACAACGATTGAAATTTCTTTTGAGAGCCATATTTTTTAAACTTAAACTTCTTCTAACGCCACTTCTTCAAAATAGACTTGCCCAGGCCGTGGTATTTTGTGGAAGACCCACACTCAAGGGGCCAAAGAGCCGCATGTGGCTCGCGAGCTGCAGTTTGCCGACCACTGCCCTAGCCCATCCCCGTGGTCCAGGAACATAAGAATTAATGCCCAGCACAGCAAGTGACCTCCACCGTTGCCCCAGTGTTCAGGCCAGTTAAGGTCTGAGGATGAAATGTTTTGTTCGGAGACCATTCCCCCACGTGTCTTCCTGTCCAGTTTGCAGTGAGGCACTGGCTGTGCCTGATACAAGCCGAGGACCCATTCTCACACACAGGGAGAGGTTTCCTAGAGGGGCCAGCATCTCTGGGGGCCCCGAAGGAGCTGTGGGAGTGGGCCAAGCAGGCATGGGGGACCAGCAAGCCAGGTGGCAGGTGCAAAGGTGGGAATGGCAGGGGCAGAGGACCTCCACGGGAAGGCTGACCCAGAAGGCTGGAGAAGGGAGGAGGAGAGCCGGTGCCTGCGTGGCACCCTGACACGGGCTCTGGGACATGCCCCCAGGCTCGCTGAGCACAGAAAACACAAATACCCAGAGTGCGAGCATCACGACCTCCAGCAGGAAATGAAACAACACGGGAAAGCCTGCAGTCACACAGTATCTCATGTTTCCACCAAAGATGGTTCACGTCACCTTCTCCGTAACACTGGACAGTGAGACGGCCTGAGAGTCGAAGAGTTAACCTGAACCTCCCGGGTTCACACTGTGGCCCACATGGAAAGAACCGCCCCGGCTGCGGGGAGGGAATCCGTGGTTCCACCAGGCTGCCCGGGGCAGGCTGGCAACCAGGAGCATTCCATCGACATATCATCTTCCCCACTGAGCACTTCCCTCCGTCTCCTCTCCTCATTCAGCATATTCTGTGCGGGGTGTTACGTGTCCCCAGACACGTTTGCTGAGGCCTGGCCCATCACTTTTATTGCTAACTGTGCCTCCAGTTTTAGAGCCATGCCATTTCCATATGCACTGTTCCCACTCTTTTCAATTATTTTTCCTCCTAAGGGCTCTCAACCAAGAGCAGGCTGTCTCTACCCCTCTGGACATTTGAAGTAACATCATCCATTGATATGGCTTTGCAAGTAAACGACAGTGTTCTTTCCCCTCTATCATCTCACATACTCCTCACCCCAACTCTGCATGGTCAGCATCGCCATCCCATTTCAGAGACAGAAGACTGAGGCTCACAGAGACTAAGGGGCTTATTTGCTGCTCTGAATGGAATAGCTGAGCCAGGTCTGAGGACTCCTAACCCAGTGTTCACTGCACCACATCCAGCCATTTCTCAAACTGAAGAACAGCAGGTGGGAGAGTGGGCCTCAGACTGGCCAGGGCTTTATCTGCTGTGTGGCCTCACCTCTCTGTTTTCTCAACTGTGAGACGGCAGTAACATGCAGGATTGTTCTGAAGATCAGACTCTTGGTGAACTGCACTCACTCCATGACAGGTCACTCCCCATCCTGTCATCCGTTCCCCCATCAGCATCATGATTAAGACAGAGAGAACAGATTCTTGAAAGGAACTTTTTTTTTTAAGTGCAATTTACCTGTTAGCCACTAGAGTGCAGTCAATTTCTGGTCGCTTTGTTTTGGGAATGACATACAGTGGGTATCTGTCCCCATGTCGAATGAACACATGCACTGAGACCAGCTTAAAATGATGCGGAGCATGACCTGCGAGAGACAGACAGACATAAAGGGAGACAGATACATTGCATTGTTATCACTCAGAAGTGTCAATTCTTTTCACTGCACTAAAGTGAGGAGGGGTAACTGGGAGCAGGGTGCTGTGCTGGGGTCCGGGTGGGGTGCCTCTGAATAGACTCACTGGCAGGGCACAGGGACATGAGTGGGCTGGTTATGCCCCAGGCCAACAGAAGTCACAGGGAGGCTATGGTGGCCAGCTGGAGGCCAGGGAAATGTGGGCAGGAATATTCCTGTGTCCTCGCTCACATCCACAGACTACGGGAGGCCCAAAAACAGTAAACAGTGAACATATGTCTTCTTGAAATCTCTCATCAAACAAGGCAGGGCACAAAGAGAGTCAACATCATTCTTTGGTACACTCTCAAAAAAGCAAAATTCAACGTGGAAATCACATTTTCCCACACCTTTCCTGCAAGACACCAGCAGGACGTCCTAAGCCCCAGAGTGTCTACTCAGAAAAGCTGGGGGTGATGCACTAGAAGTGAGGAAGCTAAGACCTGGGAACTCACTCAAGGGCACAGCCTAGTGGCAGCTGCAGGAATTGCGCCGAGGTCGGGGCGCGCCTCACCACCAGGCTGTGCTGTGTGAAGAACCAGTTCCCAGAGGGGTGTCCGTCCAGGTACCAAGTTGGGCAGCGCGGGCAGGCCTACCTTCCATGCTGCGCTCGGCCACACTGGGAATGTTGCAATACAAGAGAGCTTCGTAAACCGGGTCCATCCCGGGGGGCTCCGTCACAGGGTCGGGCATGATTCTCTTTCGACTCTTGCTACTCACTCCATTCTTAGCTACGGACACCGGGATCAGGTGGACTGCAAGGAAAGTCAAGCAGGTCACGGCACGTGCAGTCACAGGTGGGCACCGAGCGTGGCTGGATTTTCACCTTGAATAACTGTTCTTTCCCTCAGCATAGACTTCAGCGTAGCAAGAAGTCAGCGTTCCCTCCAAGAACTGTTTCTCGAGCCCCCACTGTGCCTTGCCTCTTTCTCGATGCCATGACCCTCTGCTCACTAATAATTATGCGACATCAGTGGGGCCTCCCTCGCGGGGTGAAGAAAGAACTAACTTCATTCAAACGGATGACCTCCTTCCCAACACCCTTTGAATTCTAGTAAATACGAAGGAAGGAAACCACCACCTTTTGAGTATCTATGGAGAGCGAGGCATAGGTGTCTGACATGTCTCATTTAATACCATCTGCTGTGCACTCTGTGGCCCCAGAGCCCAATCCCAGCACTATGAATGTGTCCGGAAGGAGATGGCTCATCTCATGATGATTTGCTTCTTTTCATTTTTGTTTATTGTATTGATGGTCCCCACAAAATAGAGAAAAGGAGAGAAAGGCAGGGCCAGGACCTAGCCCACAAGCCCCTCTCTGTCCTGGGGCCTCAGGCCACCTCAGTTACTTCCCCAAACTCAGCGATCCACAGGGTCCGCAGGTAATGTTACAACCAGGTGTCTGCAGCCAGCTCGTTAGCTGGAAGTCATAGACTTGTTCAAAGGCAGGCCAGCGCCTTTCCTCCAGGGCACCAAGCCAATGCCCATGGTCTCTGGCTCATCTCCCCATGTCGGGGTCTGGCCAGGGCTGAGGACAAAAATCTAGCTGCATACCTGGCCTTCTTCATCCAGCTCTAGCCTTAAGAACCTGCTGTACGCAAGCCCTTTACAAGTGCCTCAAAACTGATTTTTTCCCCTTTAAATATGTTTTTATTGATTTTAGAGAGAAAGAGAGAAAAATTGATGAGAGAGAAACATCGATGGCTACCTCCTGCATGCTCCCTACTGGGGATTGAGCCTGCAACCCGGGCACGTGCCCTGACAGGGAATTGAAATGGTGACCTTTTGGTGCATGGGACGACACCCAACCAACTGAGCCACACCGGCCAGGGCTCAAAACTGACTTCAACAGAGCACTGTGGGGGCCCCCACCCCTGGGTCAGACTACCACCCCGCCTTTCCTTCGGTGGAGTGGCTCCTCCCCCGTGCCCGCTGCCTGGTGTGTGGGGAGGGGTGTCATGCTGCTCCTCCAGGACCCTGTGCTTGCCATGCTGACTGCTCCAGGGATGGGGGCCTGGCACGAGCCAACTGTGCCAATAAAGGCCCTTTCCAGAAAGGGGGGCTCCCGCGGGGAGAGTTCATTTCACAGGGCGTTAGGCAGCCTCCAGACCCCTGCCTCCTGCCGTCCGTGCCTTGAGCTGTCCCCACCATACCTGCGCATGCTGTTTAGTCACTCAGCTCTTGTCTGATCACTCAGACACCTGGCAGATTAAAGGCAGCTGTTGGGGACCCACAGGTGTCCAGTGAAGGTAAGCATGATGGGGCTGGAGTGTTGGCTCCACTCTGTCTCGATTGCTCTGGGCTCAGGTGTCCCACAAGTCACACCACTGACGGCACCAGAAAAGAGCAGAGGACCCCGGTGTGGCCCCGCCATCGGCTTTTACCCTCCTGGCTCCCGGGCCTGCCTCACCCTCAGTCTGAGCTGGTTGCCTCCTTGGGGGTCTGTAGTCACCTCTTCCTTGGGACTCCTCTTTTCCAGTGTCATCATAGCCTGTCCTCAGTCACCCCTGCCCCACAGCTGTCCATGGTTCTGAAGGCAGGGAGAAGTGTGGGGCTGGGGGCTCACAGTCGTGAAGACCTGGGGTCAGGTGCTGGCTCTGTTACTGCCTCACTGCGCGTGACCTCGGGCAAGCATTCCTGCCTGTTACGGATCATTTCCTTCATCTGTAAAATGGCCCCTAGTGCTGTCACCCGATTTCTCTAATTTCTTCCTCCCAGTAATCTACAGCTCCTCAGTTCCCTCTCCTTCACCCGCCTGCCAAGGAATAATGATTTGTTCTCACAGGCAATTCCCACAATTCCCTCAGTGCTCTTCAATCCACTAAGTTGCCTTAAATGCCCAATCTGTCTCTACCGTGCACTGAATATAAAAATGTCTGCGTGTAATTCTCAAGTATCAACCAGAACCACAACGCCAGAGCCCACAGCTCTGTTATTTGCCTCAGGTTATTTGTTTTGAAAGGCCTGGGTGGAAATCGGGTTTACAGGTAAAATGTGAAAATCAAATCCCCATCTGTACGTGCTGAGACATCTGGTTTTACACAGACAAGATGGAGCAGTCGAATCCACGGTTCCCACTGTGATCTACCCACTTTGGGCCACGACAGAAACCAGTCTTTTCTTGTTATCCTCATCCTTCATCACGCCCCGTTCCTCACTCGTGTTGCCTCATGGGGAACCAGGGTCAGAATCCAGTCAGTGCTTTGGGTGCCAGTGATGAGAGCCAGGAAATCACAACAGGGGTGACACCCGGGGCTGGGGGCTCAGCTCCTGCCCTAGGCTGTTCCCAAGCTCTTATCTCCTCTCTGCCCTCTGACATCTGCCACTGAGACCCAAGTCCACAGGACTGCCAGAGTGCAGAGGCAGAGCCCACCATGGCCTGCGCCCCAGCCCGTGTGCAGCCTCTCGGGGGGGCCCCTGACGACTGGCCTCGACCTAACGGGGTCCTCTGGGTTACATGATGCAAGCACCAAGGTCTCCAAATCATGACAGAAACTAGACATCACCAAGATTCCAGGACAGGACCTCACCCCCTCCCCACATAACTGTGGAGAGAATGTCAGCCTCCTTAACCATCTCAGGGCCTAGATCCCCTCTGCCTCGTCTTTGAGAATCTTATAAAAGATACTGCTCCTCACCCTGGAAAAAGGACCATATATGCAACTTTTGATTTTGATTTCTGGGGGTTCATGGGACCCCTGAAAACACATGAGACAATATGGACATCCGTGGACTCAGGCTAAGGACCCAAGCTCTCTGTGTGCACACCTGACTTCACCTCTTATTCAGGGTTCAGATTCTGCCCTCGTGGATAAAAAAGAAACAAAAACCTGTGGTATATATGTACCCTACACATATATGGAATATTACTCAGCCATAAAAATAATAAATCTTACCATTTGTGACAGCATGGATGGACCTCGAGGGCATTATGCTAAGTGAAATAAGTCAGCCAGAGAAAGACAAACACTGTATGATGTCACTTATATGTGGAATCTAGAGAACAGAATAAACTGATGAACAAAATAGAAGCAGATTCATAGAAACAGAGAACTGGTGGTTGCACTGGGTGAAGAGGTGAAGGGGCCAAGAAGCACAAATGGGTAGTTACAAAACAGTCACGGGGAAGTAAGCAAAGCATAGGAAATACAGTTAATGAGACATATTACAATAACTATGTATGGTGCCAGTTGGGGTACCGGAAATATCAAAAGGAACACTACGTAAAGTGTACGATTACCTAACCACTAAGCTGTACACCAGAAACCAATATAAAATAAAATGTAAAAAAAAAATTAAAAGAGTCTGCCCTTAAGCTCTAAATCCTGATCAGCTTCACACACTGCCCCCTCCAAACCCTTCGCTCAAGGGGGGGATAAGGGGGGCAGGGGGGCTGCTGTCAAGACCACGGAGGTCCACTCTGATGACCACCTGCTGCCCTCGACACGACTTTCTCTCTCTGTTAAAAATGCCATCATCTTGGAACAGGAGCTCCATGGCCAAGACAGCAGGGAGTGGGGTCCCGAGCTGGTCAGTGCGCGCAGTGACGCAGCTCCACCTGGGCAGGCTCCCCGTGCCTGGCTCGCCCCCTCCATGGTGACTGCCATGTAAACACGTCCTGGAGCTTTCTCTCCTAATCTGTCTCTCTTCATACAGCCTTGGCGATCTGCAAATACTCTCCTTAATTCACGATGACTTTCACTAACACTCTGTAGTTTTATGAGTTTATCTCCTCTAAATGGGAGATTCCCTTATCAATACTGCTGACTACACGTGCACACACAACACACACATGTATTCCCATGTAAAGTTAATACTGTATGACAAGCTTCCAAGTCGATGGAGATAGGTCTATGTAATCGCGGTATAAAGGATGCAGGAGTGTCTACTGTTGGACACTGGTTGCCTTCCCCCTTCTTCCTGTTATAAGCAAGGCCGCAATAAACACCTATTCTTAGGAGTAATTCTCTAAGATCAGAAACAAGAAAGAAAGAAAAGAAAAGAAATGAATTGGAGGGAGGGAGGGAGGGAGGGAGGCCACCTAGGAAGAAAAGAAGCAATGACCCACAGACACAATGTGTCCGAAGGCCCTGCTACATGATGTTCTCACCCCCTCCAGTGTAAGTACATGAGCTTAAAATGTTGTGATGAAAGTTGATTCATCAGAATAAATGTTGTCGCTTATCTACAGAATTTTCTTCACCCACAGACACTTAACTATGTGGTAGCTGCACATGAAGTGTTCGGAGGAAACTCAGAAATTAGTCAGAAAATAAACCTCCGAGAAAAGGATCAAAGTTAATTTTAAAAATCCTATCTAATAAAGGAATAATATGCAAATTGACTGTCACTCCAACACACAAGATGGCTGCCCCCATGTGGTCCAAGATGGCTGCCCCCATGTGGACACAAGATGGCCAGCAGGGGAGGGCAGTTGGGAGGAACCAGGCCTACAAGGGAGGGCAGTTGGGGGCAATCAAGCCTGCAGGGGAGGGCAGTTAGGGGTGACCAGGCTGGCAGAGGAGGGAAGTTGGGGGCGACCGGGCCTGCAGGGAAGGGCAGTTGGGGGGGACCCAGACCTGCAGGGGAGAGCAGTTGTGGGGGGACCAGGCCTGCAGAGAAGGGCAGTTAGGGGTGACCAGGCCTGCAGGGGAGGGCAGTTAGGGGCAATCAGGAAGGCAGGCAGGTGAGCAGTTGGGAGCCAGCAGTCCTGGATTATGAGAGGGATGTCCGACTGCCTAAACGGGCAGTCGGACATCCCTCAAGGGGTCCCAGATTGGAGAGGGTGCAGGCTGGGCTGAGGGACACACCCCCGTGCATGAATTTCGTGCACCGGGCCTCTAGTACTAAATAAAAAATGTTAGTGATAATGATGCTATGGGGATATCATGACAGAACTCTTCAGTTAAAAATGCAAGCCCTCATTATTAATTTCCCATTCTATTTGACTCAAACTCACCAGAATAAAAACCTGGGAAGCACCTTATTATTGTAGCTTTTAAAATAGACAGAACATGCCACCCTTGGTGTTCTAAGGGCTGCATCCCCAAACCTTTGCCACCAAAACGTAGCGATATTCATGAATCCCCCAGTTTGCACATACCCCTGGGGAGTATGTTTCTCTGAATAAAATATACACCGGACACAGAGGAAAGAAGGACCAAGTCCCCCGGCTGGACAGTGGGACGCGGACTGGTCAGCAACTGAGGAGCTCAATCTCAGCTACTGTTACGGAATTGGTGCCTCCCACCACATGCCTCGGACCTTCAGGGACGCCCACAAGTAGTTGGAGCTGCAAGCACTCAGGAGAGCGGCCTTACAGAGCAACGGAGGCTGAAGAAGCCAGGGTCTGAAGGACTAGGCAAGGTACATGTCACACTCACACCCCCCGGCGCGGTGTGTGTCCTTGCAGGGACCCTGGCTTTCCTATTCAGAGGCAATTTTCTTCTAATTTCTACGCTGTGCTACCAAGCATGGCGGGTCTCCTCCCTAGCATATGGCAGATTCAAAGCAGCCTATGGAGGGGATATGGGGGCTGGAAGACTCAGGAAAATGATGGCTCTGCAGGGAAGAAAGGTGCTGGGGGACTACAGAACACACACACATCCCCCACATGCACACACACACCACATGCATACACACACACACACACACGCCACACATCCCCCACACGCACACACACACCACATGCATACACACACCACATGCACACACACGCACCACATGCGCACACACACACCACATGCATGCACACACACGCACACACACGCACCACATGCGCACACACACCACATGCACACACACCACATGCACACACATGCACACACACGCACCACATGCACACACACACCACATGCACACACACGCACCACATGCGCACACACACACCACATGCATGCACACACACGCACACACACACACCACATGCGCACACACACCACATGCACACACACCACATGCACACACATGCACACACACGCACCACATGCACACACACCACATGCACACACGCACCACATGCACACACACACCACATGCACACACACACCACATGCACACACACACCACATGCACACACCCCACATGCACACACACGCACCACATGCACACACGCACCACATGCACACACACACCACATGCACACACCCCACATGCACACACGCACACCACAGGCACACACATACACACACCCCACATGTACACACACAACTCAGACTCACCACACACACATCATTCACACTTACCCCACATACACCACCCCAACACACATACCACCCACTCCCACACCACCACACATCATACACACACACACACACACACAACTCAGACTCAGCACACACACATCATTCACACACTCACATCCCACATACACCCCCCACAGAGCTGGGTAAGCTGGGCTCCCCAGCTGCCCACCTGAGAACCTGGGGCAGTTACCTGCCTCCCTTAGCTCAGGGCCCCACCCCTCTGCTGTTGTTCTATCTCCTGCACGGCCTCTCTTCCCCCATCTGCCCAGATTTCCTCTTTTCCCTGGATCTGCACCACCAGGCACCAAACCCGGAGCTGAGCCAAGGAGGCTGGGAGGCTGGGAAGTGGAGAAAGAGAGCTCACTCTCCCTAAGGGCAGCCCCACCCAGCTGCTCAGGGACTGTGGGTGTAGGCTTGCTGGGCAGTCTGGTTTTTAAAGGACGGGTTGGAGGTTTATGTGAAATTGCCTAGTTTTAAAACATTGGTAAATAAATTTTAAAAGGTGAAAACATGGTTGAGCCAAACAAAAACAAACTTACACGCTGTCGGTCTGGAGTGGCTTCCACATGCTCCTGGGAGACCTGGTCTCCCCACGAGGACACCAGTCCCCACACAGAGGCTCTGGAGAGGGTCTCTTGGGCTCGCTCAGTCCCTGAAATCTACCCTCTGGTGGGACACCACACCCATTCACACCCCAGCCTCCTTTAGGTGGCCTTCAGGACCTCCAGTGCCCTGCTCTTCCTCCTGCTCTGCCCCCAGCTCCTCGTTGTCTGGACCTTGTCCTGCCTCTCCTCTGCTCAGCGTGCTCTCCCTGGGCCTCCTCGTCCAGACCCAAGAGCCATCAGGCCTGCATGGCTGACCTCCTAGTGCAGTGGTCGGCAAACTCATTAGTCAACAGAGCCAAGTATCAACAGTACAATGATTGAAATTTCTTTTGAGAGTCAAATTTTTCAAACTTAAACTTCTTCTAATGCCACTTCTTCAAAATAGACTCGCCCAGGCCGTGGTATTTTGTGGAAGAGCCACACTCAAGGGGCCAAAGAGCCGCATGTGGCTCGCGAGCCGCAGTTTGCTGACCACTGTCCTAGCCTATGTCCGGGGCATTTCCTTCAGCCTTCAGCACACGTATCCCATATGGACATGAGACGTTTATGTGAATGAATGCGTGAATGCATGGGTGAAGGAAGCATCTACTGAACTACCCGAGCCAAATTCCTACGTGCCCCCGGGTTGCCTCCAGCATTACCCACCTACCAGCCTCTGAACAGGTAGCCCCCAACACTGTGTTCACTAAACTCACCCCAGGGGCCTGTTATGAATGCAGACTCTGGGTCCCACTCATGCCAAGACTGCGAGTCTGCAGCGAGGGGTCCAGAAGGTGCTCTCTCTTTTTGTTTCTGGAACATGCATTCTAACAAGAACCTGGGCCACTCTGATCAGGTGCTCAGGAGACCACACTTTGGCAAACGCTCTACCGAACTGGGGCCTTTCCAAGACACAAATCTGATGGTGTCTTCCCTGCTTCAGTGGCTCCCCGCACCTGCAAGATACAATGTGATGGTGGTGGTGCCCTGGCCTGTGTCCACTGACACAGCTACACACAGGTGGCTAGCCTCAACTTCTCTTGCTCTGCCTTTGCATTCCCATCTCCTTCAGCCAGGAATGCCCATCCCAGCTTCCTCTTTGGCCAACTCCTACTCATCTCTCAAGGATGAACCCCTTCTGGGAGTCTTCTCTGACCTCCAAGGTTAGTTTCTTGTCCTCTACCCTCCCATTTCACCCTGCCATAAATTCTCTATTTCATTTTATTTAGCCAACACGCATACAGTGATTACTGTGTCGGGCGCTATTCTAAGTGTTTTATAAATATCACTTTACTTAATCCTTTGCCGACCTTATGAAATAGGAACTCTCATTATCCCCATTTTACAGATGAGGAAACAGAGGCACAGAGAAGGGAAATAAATGGAGGACAGGGATTCGATCGAGGCAGTCTGGCTCCAGAGTCCATGTTCTTTCTCATGCTGCCGCCTCTGACTGGTCCTAGCTCATTGCACACTGTGTCCCAGGCACCTGCTCCTGACTCTCCACTCGGCAGAGAGCGCCTGCAG
The DNA here is from genome assembly GCF_963455305.1 of Plecotus auritus. Taxonomy (NCBI): domain Eukaryota; kingdom Metazoa; phylum Chordata; class Mammalia; order Chiroptera; family Vespertilionidae; genus Plecotus; species Plecotus auritus. The sequence continues at coordinate 145,089,781 of NC_137773.1, forward strand.
CCCGGGGGAGATCAACCTCCCAGCCCAGGGCCTCGCAAACTGCAAACTCAAGGAACCTCCGCTGAAGGACACGGCTGTGCGTGCTCAGGACCCCGGATCGACAAGGAACACACAAGTCACAAAATCTCAGCGTCTGAAGTGACTTCAAATGGCACCAGGTGCAATGAGCTGCCTAACAGTCTGCTCTTCAGAGAGCGACGCTCCAGGGTGGCACACCCCCCGCTCCACCGCCGAGGGACGCCGACGCTTGACTGAAATGTGTCTCCATGGCCACGCAGAACAGGCCCGACTCCTCCTGCAGAAAGGGCTCTTGCTCCTGCAGACAACCCTGGCTTTCACTTCTGCCTGGGGATCGGATTCTCCCTTGGAACCTGCTCTGGTCAACTGGGCTGAAGAAGGTGACCCCAGACATAGGTGCCATGTGCCAATTTAGATTAACTCCTACCACAGCCAATGGACTCTGATAAAAAACAAACAAAAGTATGATGTATTACACACACACACACACACACACACACACACACACACACACACTAAGCTAAAGTAACATAAGTCTCTGCAGCCTCTGAAACAGCAAGAGCCCTGGTTTCTGAGGAAGGTGCATCGCCCAGGACTCTGTACTGTTGCTGAAAAGGTTTATGCTGATTAGGCTTCTGGAGCCAAGGGGTTTCCCACAAGCGCTCTGTTCTCACACCAACACTGCAAAGCAACAACCATGATAACAACAACAAGGATCAACTCCATTTTACAGGAGAAAGAGGCTCCAGGAGGTCAAGCTTGCCCAAGGGCATTGCCCAAGGGCACACGGCTGCTAAGAGGCAGAGCATCCTTCAAACCCGGGAGCTGACTCCAGAGCCTGCCTGCTCCTGACCCGCTGCCATTTGGGGAATGCGGGTTGGAACAGTGAAATGCGCATGAAATAAGCGCCCAGGAAAGGCTGCGCGGAAGCAGGAAAATGGACGATTACAAAGGAGCAGAAAAAAGAAAAACAACGAATTGTTCACGAGTCTTCACAGCCTGATGGCCTTTCCCTGTTGCGCTCCAGGAGTCCCTCAGTCTGCGGTGTTATTTTCCCCCCTTGTGCTCATTTTAACCGGAATAACTAAAGATATTCATGCCTACTTACTCCCTTCTACAATTTAAAAATCAGGAATTTCGGAATGTCCCTATTTCAAAACTCAAAAACATCAAGGACTTGAAAATACAAACTGAATGATTTTCATTAAAGGCTATTAGCATATAGCAAGATATTAGCACCACTTAAAATAAACATATTTTGAGAAACTATGAACTATCTTAACCTTTTTTTATCCTTTCTCTACCACCTCTACCCCTGACGTTGTAGATAATTGCCCAACACACATAAGCACTTAATAAATATATGTGGGTTCACGGACACACTTTCTGCATCAAGGGAGAGAAAAAAACTTTTTTGGAAAACCTGATTTTTAAAATTGTAACCTGTGTCATAACTTTCTCATGTTCAAAACATCAGAAGAAGAAAATTACCAACAGGACAAAAGAAAAGGCACAGTCATTTGCAGAAGTAACACTGTACTGCTTACTTAAAGCAAGAGAAAACCAAGTTATACCTGAATGCCTCAACCATATTCCTTAAAATAATGGTAAGTGCTAATCTGATATTCAAAAATTCGTCAACAGAAATGGTGAAGAAAAAGTCCCTGTATTTCAGGGTAGGAATAAAAACGTAAGTGGTACTCAAGCATATATCTTTGTATCATAAATCAGTGAAGTTTCTAACACCATAAAAATGAGCAACCAACCAAGCAATTAAATAAACAAAGCCATTACACTCCATTGCCACAGACATGGGGAAATGCCAAAACTACATGTTACCTAGAAGTAGAAGCGCAGCAAGAGCATCCATATCTCAGTAGCGTTCCGAACTGCAACGCATCCAAGAAGGAGAGAGCTCAGACCCGCGCAGGCTAATTTACCCTGAAAAATTTTCCTTTCAGAAAGTATGGCTGAAAATTGGCTCTCCTGAAACAGAAGGGACTTTCACAAGAGTTATATAAGCAAAACACACAGGCCAATTCAGTGACGTGGGAACCACCTCATGCAAAAGCAACGCAGCGAACACAAGTAACCCCCATTCACGTCCCAGATCCCGGCAGCTTCTCAGAATAAAAATCCAGGCCGAATGGAACCTCCCGCCTCTGCAGCCAAAGGGTGGAAAATTTTTAATGAAAAGTTATACACAATTAAACAACTGAGAGTCCTAGCACACTTTTTGGGAAGGATTCCTACTTTATGGCTCGTTAACCATCGTATCTTTAAACGTCCTATGTGAGCCTAATCTTGAAGGCTTTTCCAATTCTGGACGGATAAATGAGTACTTTAAATTCTTTCTAGGGTTAGAAATAGGCTGTCATAGGCACCAGATGGGTGTATGGAATCTGCCACAAACTGGAGGTGAATCAGGGAAACTTGCTCAAAGCCTCCTCTCTTCAGACCACTTTTTCCAAATGCCAAGTCTTTCCCACGTTCCTCGGCGCCCGTGGAACATCCCACTCGCCAAGCCACCTGCTCGTTTTCCATCATTCAAACTGCGCAGAAACGCCACCTCCTCACAGAGCCATCCGCGGCGGTGATGGGTGCCAACCACTTGTCTCCCGCCCATAAGGTTGAGGAGGTAAACGGAGGGAAGGTGGGCGACAGTAAGAACACCATTCTCAGCTTGACGCAGACGGGGAAAGGGAAGCAGGATCAGTCTGCTTTTCAGAGCAGGCAGAGATTCATTCATTCCCCTAACAAACATCATGAAACACCTCCTGTGTGGTGGGCAGTGCAGTTCCTTGGGTACCGAAGAAAACAAGGTGTGGACCCCTCTCTCAGAGAGCAGACAATCGAGTAGGAGGAAAAGATACAAGAACTGAAAATGATGATAGTGCATGGTTAGTGCAAGAAGGAAAGAGTCAGCCATCATGCTCAATTAATATTTGACAAAGGAGGTAAGAGCATACAATGGAGTCAAAACAGTCTCTTCAATAAATGGTGCTTGGGAATTTGGACAGATACATGCAAAAAAATGAAACTAGACCACCAACTTACACCATACACAAAAACAAACTCAAAATGGCTAAAGGACTTGAATGTAAGATGGGAAACCATAAAAATCCTACAAGACTCCATAGGCAGCAAAATAGCAGTCATATGTCATAGCAATATCTTTACAGACACAGCCCCTAGGGCAGTGGTCGGCAAACCGCGGCGCGTGAGCCGCGCCGCTGTTTGCTGCTCTGTTGACTAATGAGTTTGCTGACCACTGACCTAGACTCTCGATTCCAATAATTACAGGCTGTTGTTGTTCCTTGTGATTAAGCCCCTATCCCAGTGGTCGGCAAACTCATTAGTCAACAGAGTGGCAAACTGCGGCTTGCGAGCCGCATGTGGCTCGTGAGCCGCAGTTTGCCGACCACTGCCCTAGGGCAATGGAGACTAAGGAGAAAATAAACAAATGGGACTACATCAAAATAAAAAGCTTCTGCACAGCAAAAGAAACCATCAACAAAAAAACAAGAAAGCCCACTGCATGGGAGAACATATTTGCCAATGATATTTCTGATAAGGGTTTAATCTCCAAAATTTACAGGGAACTCATACAACTTAACAAAAGGAAGATAAGCGACCCAATCAAAAAATGAGCAAAGGATCTAAATAGACACTTTCGAAGGAGGACATACAGAAGGCCCAGAGACATATGAAAACATGTTCAAAGTCACTAATCATCAAAGAGATGCAAATCATAACAACAATGAGATACCATCTTACACCTGTCAGAATGGCTATCATCAACAAATGAACAAATGACAAGTGCTGGCGAGGATGCGGAGAAAAAGGAACCCTCCTGCACTGCTGGTGGGAATGCAGACTGGTGCAGCCACTGTAGAAAACAGTATGGAGTTTCCTGAAAAAGTTAAAAATGGAACTCCCATCTAACCCAGTAATCCCACTTCTAGGACTATATCCCAAGAAAACAGAAACACCAATCAGAAAGGATATATGCACCCCTATGTTCATAGCAGCACAATTTACAACAGCTGGGATTTGGAAACAGCCTAAGTGCTCTACACAATGGAATACTATGCCACTATTAAAAAGAAGGAACTTTTACCATTTGCAACAGCATGGATGGAACTGGAGAGCATTATGCTAAGCGAAATAAGCCAGTCAGAGAAAGATAAATATCACATGATCTCACTCATATCTACACTAATAAAAGAGAAAGATGCAAATTGACCGTACCTTCGCGACACCCACTAGCCAATCAGGAGTGAGTATGCAAATTAACCCAACAAAGATGATGGGTTAATTTGCATATAGAGGCACCAAGCAGCCAGGGTGGGACACTTGTGGACGCAGGTGTTCCGCACCGCCCCAACTGCTCTGGGCCTCTGGGCAGCATGGGAAGGCGGAAAGGCAGCTCCGGCCAGAGCAAAGGTGGTGCCGGCAGCCAGGGGAAGGAAGGCCCATTCTTGCATGAATCTTCATGCATCAGGCCTCTAGTGTGGGATATGATAACCAACATAATTTGATGAACAAGAATAGATCTATCTAGAGAAAAATGGTAGGGGGTGTGGTTAGAGAGCAACCAAAGGACTTATATGCATGCATATTAGCATAACCAATAGACATAGACACTGGGGCGGTGGGAGCTTGCCCGGGCTGGGAAGGGATGGGGGAGGGGATCAATTGGGGGAAAAGGAGACATATGTAAAACTTTAGAGAATAAATAAAAAAAACTCTAGCAAAAAATAAAAAAGGAAACAGAGTCAGGACGATGTACATCAAAGAAGCACCAGACTCAGCTGGGGGCCATGGAAGGTTCCTGGAGGCGAAAAGGGCTGAGTGAAGGGGGAGAGGGGAGGAAGGTAGGGAGGTGAGGAGGAGAGCACTCCAGGCAGAGGGGCCGGCGGATCTGGGCACAGAACAGCTGGATATGGAGAGAATGCCAGGCAACTGGGCAAGGCTGTGTCATCAAGTCCAAGGTGAGAGAGGCCACAGGATGGCGAAGGGCCTCCGAGACCATGGGCCACCACTGAAAGGTTACAACCGAGGGTTGTAGGGCCAGATCTGTATTTGAGGATGGTGCACGGATCTGGGCCCAGCCCGAGCACGGGCTCCCAGTGAAGGGCAAAGTGCTGGGCAGGGAGGTCTGGGGCCTGGCTTCACCGGCCGAGCTCTTGCCTCGCCAGGCAATTTCCCTGCTGCCCAGGGGGCTGTGTATCATACCTAATGCCCCCACCCTCCCCAACAGCTCCAACCCACTTCCCACTGAACATAAAGTAGACACAACCCGCAAGGAACCAGCCAGGAGGTCAAATACCTCAGCTCTGAGTGGCTTGGCAGGACGAGAAAACAAGCTGGGCCACTCAGTGTCTCCGGGAATCTAAGGATCCGGGAATAACCAGGCAGTTTAGGAATCTGTGCAGAAGCCAAAAATGGGTCACAAGGCCTAGTGAGCGCGCTTGTCCCTCGGCCAAGAAAGATGCCAGAACAATTCAGGGGTTGAGGATTCCTGCCCCCGGCCATCGGCCATTAGCACCAATAATAAAAAGACTCGGTTGTTTTCAACCCCACGGTCCACTTGGACGCCAGGGGCTTTGGGCCTACTTGCTCGCCTGGAGGGCCCTCTGTTTCAGAGTGAGCCCCCCGCCGCCCCCCTCCCGGATACTCACAGAACTGCAGGCTGAGGCTCAGGAGGGCCAGCAGCGCAGCGAGCGCCAGCAGCAGCAAGAAGCGATTGCGGAAAAGCATTATTGTTTGTTCTGTCTCCTCCTCATGGTTTCACCTCAAATCGGGAACATGCCCTGTGAATAAAGCAGAGGCAATAAGCATGTGTTCCGAGCTGGAAAACCAAGTTTGGCAACTGATGAAAATAATCCAATTAGCCCAGGCCTCGGGCAGGCAGACGTCGTCCTAGCGGGGAGAACAATGGGGAGCTTCGGGTTCCGTCTCTGCCCCCAAATGAGGCCGCCAAGAACGGGCTGTCAAATTAATAAGAGGAAACCAGTTCATGAATGGTTCGTTTATCTGATATCAACAGGGAATGAGATACTTTACAGCATGACCTTTCCAAAGAAAAAGGTAAAGGAAGTTTATTGAGCACTTATTAGTACGGTGTGCCAGACAGTGAAGTGTTTCTGGGACCAGCTCACGCTCACCCCATTCTGACCCCCAACTACTCCCTCTCTCTCTCTCTTTTTTAAACTACCTTAGCTTCCAGTCTTACGTTCTTTTTTAAAATATATTTTTATTGATTTCAGAGAGGAAGAGAAAGGGAGAGATAGATAGATAGATAGATAGATACATCAATGATGAGAGAGAATCATTGATCGGCTGCCTCTTGCACAACCCCTACAGGGGATTGAGCCTGCAACCCAGGCATATGCCCTTGACCGGAATCGAACCCGGAACCCTTCAGTTCACAGGCCAACGCTCTATCCACTGAGCCAAACCAGCTAAGGCTGCCTCTTTTTTTTGATGTTTTGCTAAGATGACTCCGGTCTTCTTTATTTTTAACATTAACCTGAACGCCAATCACTGCGATGTATGTCACAGTAATGTCTTTAGGGACAGGTGGGGTGTACCTGGGGACTTGTTCCTATAAGCAGCCCTTTCTGTTAGAGACCTTCCCCCCACTTAACCATTGAGCTATTTCAGCTGCATTAACAGGTCTTCCTGCAGCTCCACCCACCTCAGAACTGTGCACAAGGGCTCAAGGGCTCTAAAAAATGTTGCATACGGCCCTAACTGACCCTGCTGTGAAGGAAAGAAAAAGTGAATGTTCCCTATATGTTTTCCCCCATCACTCTTAGATACCAAGTTTATTTCCTGGTCTCATTTGCATTTGAAGTAGAACTTGGAACATCACACTCTTTAGAAAAGGGTCTTCAACCAGAATAAAATTAGAACAGTCATCCCCAACTGGATTTTATCAGCAGAATCTTTTCCACCTTTAAACACAATCTCCTTCAGAGCCCAGACAGACACGGTCAGATAAAAGCTCACCTGCTGATGTGGTGAGTGTTGCACCACTTTGTGAATATACGAAAAACCACTAAATTGCACACCAAGTGACTTGTACGCTATATGGATTCTAGCTCAATAAAGCTGTTGTTTTGTTTTGTTTTTAAAGCCTATCTGCAGGGCATGAAGCAGCAGCCAGAGCCCTGGAGTTCCCTGGTCCCCATCCTCACCCCCACAAGGGCCCTGCAAAGGAGTTTGAGAACCACTCCTTGCAGGGTTATGTCAGAGAACATTTGCTCAAAGATTGACGTAAATACACACGTACCTCACAACTGGGTCTGGACATCTGGCAACCAGCATTTCTGTTAACAAACAGATCCCAATTTTACACCTTCAAAGGAACACTGCTTCTGTCCCTCTAGTTACTGCCCCCCACTAAGGGTCAGTGCCTCGTGTCCCATGACATCTGCACCTCTTCCTGGGACACTCCCCTCCTTGCCCTGGTGGTGTCTCCTGCTTCAGCCCCTCAGAGAGTAGACCTGCCTCTTGGTCGCTCTGCACTTGGGTGTGGGAGGTCAGGGCCTTCCTTCTGGTGCTGGGCCAGGTCTGGCCCCTCCACCACTTCCTGCCTCCAGTCACTCAGGGGATTTTTTCCATCACACTTACTGGCAGCTGCGGCTATTAGAACTACTAAGTCTGTGCCCTTTGGTTTTACCAGACACTGCCTTTGCATACGAGGATGAACCACAAGATGGTTCAGAGTTGTCTTCGTGTGGGCATTAGGTGGAAACAATCGCTACTTGCTGAGTAAAGTCTCAGGCTGATAGCATGGTGGATTCATTGCTGTGGTGACTCCCAATTTGTTTGTGCCTTTCTGGATCAATGGCCTTGTAGAATCACCTCCCACATTGACTCTAAGTTTCGAATAGGTATTGGCCTTGGCCAATGGGACAACAGCTAGTGAGCAGCGAGCAGAGGCTTGAAAAGTCCTCATGTATTGGGGCTTGTCCTCCTTTGCTGCTTTTGGAACTCTTAAGACCACCATGTGAAGATACCGGACTAGCAGCTGGCGGATGATGGACCAGGTGCAGGCAGAGCTGCAGACAACCAGCCTGCCAATCACCACACATGTGAGGAAGGCCATCCCAGATCATCCAGCCCAGCCACACCACCGGCAGATGGATATCAGGAGGGTCAGCCCAGACTAAAAGAACCACGTGGCCAACCCACACAGCACAAGCAAATATAATGGTTGTTGTTTTAAGCCACTACATTCTGGGAGCTTGATATAAAACAAAGAAACTGATACAATAAAGAGGAAATGCTTAGCACCTTTACTAGGAATTTCTTCTTCTCTTTTTTTTTTATTGATTTCAGAGAGGAAGGGAGAGGGAGAGAGATAGATAGAAACATCAATGATGAGAGAGACTCATTGATTGGCTGCCTCCTGCACGCCCCCTATTGGGGATCGGGCCTGCAACCTAGGCATGTGTTCTTGACTGGAATCGAACCCGGGACCCTTCAGTCCACAGGCCGATGCTCTATCCACTGAGCCAAACCAGGTAGGGCACTAAGAATTTCTAAGCCAGGGTCTAGTCCCCACATCTTCATCTGCAGGTGTCGTTTGCAAAGCTCTCTCGTCTGCATTCTTCAATATGCTGAGCGCTATTTGGAAAAAAGGGCTATATTTAGTTCTAGACTTAAAATACTGAGGACATGCTGGGTTAACCAGATGGCTGGGATCACGTGACTGCCTTACTGCTTTTAGCTTTCAGGCTACTGACATCTCTGCGTATCTGATGCTTTGCATTTGATGACACGGGCCTCGATCTGGGAGCACCCGCCCCTCCCCTTGATGCTGTCTGGGTTTCTGTGCTCCACTCCTCTTCTGACTCTCCCTTGGCAGCTGCCAAATGCCGGGTGATGGTCAGAGTCTCGCTGCCTCTGCTTGTGCTAGGGACCAGCTTGGCGTGATCACAGCCCTGGGAGTGATGAACACATGCTTTATTCTGGAGCCTATTTCCTTAGGTAACTAGGAGAGGAAGGCCATGCTTTGTTCTTAATTTTTTAAAAAAAATGACTATAATGATGACATAATCCAAAATTCACATGGACTGGAAGATATTTGTGTTTGCAGCTGGAACTAGGACGCCATCCAGTGTGTGTGTGTGTGTGTGTGTGTGTGTGTGTGTGCACGCGCACCCTACCCTTTTTCATGACCAACGTGGGAACCGGGGACACGGTTCTGCCCTGGGGTGTGTCTTCATGGGGAACAACTCCTTGGTGAGAGACTGACAGGAGCCCTGACATAGTGGAAAGGGGACTGGCACATCTGTGACAATTCCTTGCTCAGCCACTTGGTTTCTGGGTGCCCTCCACACAATGCACTGACTTCACTGCTCAGGATCTAGGACAGCCATGGGCAAACTACGGCCCGCAGGCCAGATCCGGCCCGATTGGCTGTTCTATCCGGCCCGCGGAGCCGAAAGAGTGGAGGGTTCTCTTGCTCTCCCCTCCGCTCCTTTACTTTGAATTTATATTAGTTCACACAAACACTCCATCCATGCTTTTGTTCCGGCCCTCCGGTCCAGTTTAAGAACTCATTGTGGCCCTCGAGTCAAAAAGTTTGCCCACCCCTGAAGGATCTGCTCTTTAACAAAGAAGCGGGTTGAGAGTCTAAAAAAGCAGGAGGGTGGTGAGGAACAGCTGTCGTCACTTGCAGAACCGTGGCACAGAGGTGCCGTGCTGTGTTGCACTCCCCAGCTCTGGGGGAATCGTAGGGACCTGGGGACTCTGTACCATCCTCAAAACACAAAGATCTGCCCTTTCCCTGAGCTGCTGCTTCTGTCCCAGGCTGTTCCTCTTCCAAATCCTGGCCACTGGCCACTTCCCTACTCCCCGGCCCAACCCCAACGGTCAGGGCAGGCAGCCACGTCTGCAGCCGGTTCCTAGCAAGACTTCCCCGGGGCTGACTCAGCTGTGGTGCCCCGACATTGCCACAGGTTCTCCTGCCTGGCACATCCGTGTCAACTTCTGGTGGGCCCCATCCTAAGAAGAGATTACCAATTAAAACCCTAAATCCTGCAAATGGTGTACAGAATTTAGGGTTTTAAATATGACCATAACTGCTTGTAAGAAAAATGTACATTCAATTATCTCTCATTTGTGTCGTTAAAATGCCATTACCAAGATAGAAAGGTGGTACTAAAGAAAATGCTTTACATGTATTATACACTTTTATTTTACTTTTTTCTCTCCGACTCTGGCCCAAGCTCAGGCCCCACTCTCCATAGACCGCTTTCTCTTTTTCCATCCCTCGCAAGGAGGCTCATGCCGCCATTCAGGAAGCCACACCATCTGTGGGTCCCTCTGGCCATATTCCTTCCACAGGGGTCTGCACACACCCCTGGGGAGGCTGCAGCTCCTCCGGACACTCCATCAGGCCCGTCCAGTCATGCGAAGTGACGGCCACGTCTCTGGGTCCACAGCCTGCTCACTCGCAGCCCAGAGAATAAAGTCCCTGGGAAGATGCACTGGCCCCTCAGCAGGCGGAGACGCTGGGATTGCCACCTACCTCAGCATGGCTCCCTCGTCTCCGAACCCCCACCCCTCTCAGGCCCCAGGGCCTTGCATGCAAAAGGTGCTCTACACCCAATATGGCATCACGACCAAACCCAAGTCCTATAAATACTTCCATGGAAACAACTATTTTGTGTCCGAGGCTAAACATACCACAGTGGCCAGTCATCAGATGTGTACTGGGCACAGCCTGAATCTGATGTGCTAAACCCACGCGGTAAAAATACCTCAAATCCAGAAATAAAATGGTTACTCTGAATTCCCGATGAAACGGCAAACAGTAAAACAGCCAACTGCAATGCAACTTTACAACAGCTTTGAACAGTCAAAGGAAATCTTTTAGAATATAATTTTGAAAAAAGAAGTACTAGTTAGTAGGCATTTCCCATTATAGTATGGTAAACAGTATTTCTGAATTAAGAGGAAAAAGGAACACCTCAACAGCATTTGTACAAGCTACATTCTGCCACCAGAGACGTCCACAGCCCAAGCCCTGGCCTGATTTTCACCGTGTACGAGCTAGACGTGCCACGGCTAGTGACTGGTCTCGGGGTCCCCTTTGATGTGTACAGAAGTCCGGGTTTGAAATATGACCATAACTGCTGGAAAGAAAAATGTGTATCCAATTATCTCCTCTCTTTGTGTTGTTAAAATACCGTTACCAAGAGAGAAAGGTGGTATTAAAGAAAATGCTTTAGATGTATTATGTACTTTCATTTTATTTTTTTTGGTCCTTATCATTTTGGCCTAAGTAAATACAGCATTATATAATTAAAAAAAACCACCAAACCCAAATCTATAATTGTGAAATAAATATGAACTTAGCAAAGGTAAAGTCTGTATCTTAATAGTCCTCCCTGCCCAAGGTCACCTCTCAAAGTAGAGTTTAACTACAAAATCAAAGATGCCTGGCTAAGAATAAACCAACTGTAAAGTCTGCTGAATGACAGATTCCAGAACCTCATGAAAACCCCAGGCAGTGGGATAGGCACCAAGGAGGCTGTGGGCTCCCAGCAGTTACTCACATTCCAGTTATTCAAATCCCAGCTCATTTGCAGGCTCAGTTCTAACGGTTGAAAGCAATTTGCTCATCTAGTCAACCAGTTGATTCAAAAGAACGTATTTCCCAAGAGCCGGTATGTGTCAGGCAATATCTCAAGTGCTGAGGACACAGGAAGCAGGACCCTGAGCACAGGTTCTGCCATCTTAGAGGGCACAGCTGAAATGTTCAAAAGTATTTATGGTAAAAAGTATATGGGAGCTAGGAATTGCTTTAAAATATTGGGAGGGGGTGAAGGAGGAATTAATGAAACAAGACTGGCAAAATGCTGACAACTGTTGAAACTGGGTGAACATTGAGGGTGTGTTATATGATCTGCTCTGCTTTTGTGTACATTTGAAAAGTTTTTTTTAAAAAAAGATGTAAAGAAAAAAAAAAAAAAAGGAAGCTCACAGTCTGATCAGTGGAACAGCGAGTTAATATAAGGAGACCATTAGGCCATATGAGACCAGTGGCAATGGGAAGCAGGATCGGGGAGGGGAGGAGGTCTACCCTGGCCCAGAGAGGGTGGTAGGTTTCCTTGAGAAGGCTCAGCCACAGCTCATTCTTGAAGAGCAGATTGGAGTGACTGCCTTTGTAACTGCATATTAGAGAAACAGAAGGAACCAAAGAAACAGCGCTGAGTAAGACTGTACTGATGTACGGACTGTTGGGGGTAGCGGGAAAGTTTGCCTTGTTTGTGAATGAGAGGAGCCAGAGCAGGGAGGTGGGTGAGTTCAGACGCCACTCAACAGCTGCATGTGCATTGAGACTGCCGTGTCAGGGGAGAGATGGCTGCCCAGAGGCCCCTTGGGACTGGACAGGGGAACCCCTCCTTGTCTGGGTCTGCTTCCCCATAGGAAGGGTTTGCCTTTGGCCTGGCACCCACAGGCAGAGGTCTCACTCCCCCTGCCCAGGCCAGCAGGCACATTGACCCCAAGAAGTGACATTACTAAGGGGACCCAACACACCTTTTGGAGTCCCCTCAGGACACAAAGCCACTGACCTCCAGGTTTGAGCGGGGATGGAGGATTGATCCCAGGATCTGTGCCACCACGCAGTGCCAGCTTGAGAGACAGAACAACCTTGTGGACTGACCCTCATTTTCTAGCCAGGGTTCTGTCTCTTCTCTCACCAGCCTCCTTTGGGAATATTGGACAGGAGCAGGCCCAGAGGGCTCCCTTAAAGGATGCCCATTAGTCATGGGGGGCTCCCCTTGAACACGCTGTACTTTGCCCCACAGCTGACACTCCCAGGGCTCCTCTCTCACACGTGTCCTTGCTCCTGTGGAACAGCCCATCTTCTGGGCTACTGAGAGGAGACGTAATCCATGATAGGAATGGCAACAACCACCTCCTGGCTATGGGGTAACCACTTGGGGTGGGGAGGCCATCAATGCTGCAGATCAGTCCCAAAGCTGGCTCAGGGCAAAGGTAGCATCAGGCCCCATGCTCTTTGGTCCTGCTTTTTAGGGCTCATTATAATCTGGCCGCACCCCACAAATCCCACTCCATGTCCCAGTCCTTCCTTTACCACGTAGTTAACACACGGGCTCAGGGGTCAGCTGGCTAGGCCTAAAGCCCATCTCTAGCCCTTACTGAGCCACAGTTTTCTCATCTATAAAATGGGAACAAGCATAGAATCCACCTCATAGGTTGCGTAAGGGGAGGTTAACATGTGTAAGGGACACAGCAGAGTACCTGGCTCCTAATAAGTGCTAGGTAAAAGTTAGCAATGATTTCTCTTATGGCTTTAATACCCACCACCCACGTGTGAAATACTCACCTTTCTTGCCCCTGTCTTTACCCCCCATTCGGAAACAGAATGCCTGTGGGACCATGACAGGCAAAGTCAGATTCTGAGAGGTTCTAGACACCACTTGGTTCAAGTCCCTTGACTGACCAGAAGAGAGGCCAGGACAGGTCAGAAGTAGCACCAAGTTCCAGGTGGCCCAGGGAGGCCTGGCTCTCATCACTTAGAGCCTTGCTGCACACCAGAGGGTGGCACCCAGCACTCTGTCACGTTATTCCTCTTCCCTGTAGAGGACACACTATCCACCGAAGTCTATTCTCTCCTTCTTCCTAACAGAGTCCTCTAGGCTTTAGCTGGATACAGGGCCACCCCACTAGAGATCGTATTCCCCAGACTCCCTTGCAACTAGTGAGAGGGTTAGCTTGACACCCAGGCAGACAGGGCAGGGGTCCAGTGGAAAACAAAGGCAGATGGAACACAGGCAGGGGCAGACACGGCAGTTTGAGCAAGCCTCATCACAGAAACCAGCCATGCAGGAATAACAAAATGTTTTCGGACGCAAAGCGGGAGGAATGTGAAACTAGGGAGGGACTGCAACAATGAGGTGAACTGACGCAGAGAAACAGGGAAGTTCAGGTCCGTTGCTGGGCAAGAACAATTAAGGGAATCAATCAGGTGGCGACACAGGTAGCTATAGAGCAGGTTTGTAGCAAATATATACCCCTAGACTACAAGGCTTCAAGGGGAGCAACCCATTATTTGGGCCCCCTTCCTGCGGGAAGTCTGAATCTGCTTGTAATGAATTTTCCACGCTTTTGCATAAATCTGGTCCATGGAGCTCATTTTTCGGCGTAGCGAGACAAGACCCAGGGGAAAAACACGCGGCTCACGGTTCCGGTTATCACTAGTTGCATTATATGACCACGTCCTGGCCAAGAAATGGTGACTGGAAGAAGAAGGTCAGAATCCCACTCTGACCTTCCCCTTCCCCTTCCCATCCTCTGAATCCCTGGTGTGGTGCTGGGCCAGCTTTCTTGAAGCACATGAAACACATCCTAATGGATGACCCCGTGGTGCAGGCCACCCATGTCTGTGACTGCCTACCATCTCAAATTGTTCTGTGAGAGAACAACCCATCTCACAACCTTTTAAAGTTGATATTTCAACTTACATTATAGCAGCCAAACCAACACCCTCACCAGAACTGGCCTTAGCACTAGGAGCACTGGGCCCCGCCTGGGTAGTGATGAATAAGCACGTACTGTACACAGTCACAATGAACTGCACTAGGCAGGGAGCTGGGTCCCTGACCAGGCTGAACGGCACTCTTAGGTGTGATATAAATAAGACCTGGTCATGGTAGCCTTTGTTCTTTGGGGGTTTTATTTTTTGTTTTATCTTAACTCATGCATCTATGATGATGGCCTAGCTACAGGTAACAGGAAACACTAGCTAATGTAACGGGACTGGTCCATGTTCTCACACCAGGAGCCACAGTATTAGCAAGAGCAGCTCTAGGGTCAGAGAATTCAGCCACTCAAAGGCATCATCGGGAAGCCAGGCTCCTTCCATCTCTGGCCTCTGCCATCTTCTGTGTTTGTCCTAGCCCTACGAAGCTACCCTCAAGGATCATAAGACGGTGGCCACACAGCCACACTTGGCAAGCTGCACGTTTCTACTGGGGCCTTCCAGAAACTCTCCAGCGGACTTCCCCTAACGTCTAAGGGCCAGCACTGGGTCATGGGCTCATGCCCAAACCAATCGCTGGCCCCGGGAACCAGCCACAACAATCGGGTGAAAACAATCGGGATTCACCTCCTGGCAGAGGCTCACGGGAGAGAGAGGGTGGAAACCTGAACGGAATGGGAGTTCTGTTAGGAACAAGGGAACGAGGGGGTGTCTGCAGCAACCCGCACGTGGAGAAGGCTTGACAACACACACAATTATTCTAAAAACTTATCCTCAAACCCAGCCTGCTGATGACAGTCACAGTACTTTTCAGACCAAAGCGCATACAGTCATAATTATATGTTTAAGAAACATCAGTACTGGTTTGCTCAGGCAGAATTCAGCAGTGACAAATGGCAGAGCAGCATCCGTCGGCCTATTGATGGTATACATCCCACTAACAAGGCCTTTGATCCCTATCTTACATGTGTTTAAATGGGCAGCATGAATTATTTACCAACCGTTTCTCTCCAGAAAGGAGTGGAGGAAGATAATCTGCAGACTTAGATTTTTTCGGATCTCTGAAACATTAACGTTTCTTCCCTTCATGTGTGAACGACACGTTCCTACCGCTCTCTCCTTTGAAGTTTTTTTCCAGTTCAAGGTGGCTGAGCATTTCTTAGCAGACTGAAATAACTAATTCATCAAGCCAGGATTTCCACTTTTATGTACTTCAGTGTTTTCTCCCCCCACCCCTTGACATTTTGGGAGAAGCTCTGTTCCATCCAACTTCTGCTTTGTTCTTTCTTAAGTTTTAGAAATAGCTACATATGAAACCGACATTCTTATTTTAATATGCTGAGAACAACTATGAGTACGTCAACAACAAAAAAGGAGAACACGCAGTTGGCAGGATTGACTCACCACAAAGCCACTTTAAAAATATGGCTGATTCTTCTTATTTTGCCAGCAAACTGTATCAAAATGTCAAGGAAAACACACGAGGATTAAATATGCAGGGCCGTAAAACACAAAGACAAGTGGCATACAATGAAGCTTCATGTGGTGAAAGCCCCGTTTTTAAAGGCAAAAACAAAGCGCTTACTGAGCAGGGCCTGAGAATCACAGCTGTGCGATGTGAACCAGGCACACCTGAAAGGCCAGGCTGCCAAGGCCACTCTGAAAGCTGCATTTCCTATGTTAACGATACCACACAGAAACGGGATTTTGCTCTGGATGGATACGTGATCGGGAGCGCTCATGCACGCCACAGATCAAGGCATTGCGCCCCATCTTTTTCAGGCTGGGAGCACACTCAGCTGCAGAGCTTTGACAAAACCCTGTGCTCCCCGCCAGCCCGTTCCACGGCTTGATCATGACAAAGCAAGGGCTCCAGGTTGTCTATGGACAGTGATCAATGCTGGTGCCCGTGGGGAGGAGCTCCATGCCCTTAAAATCTTCTTTAGAGAACGGCTGGATGGTTCGGTGGGAGGCTGGCAGCATCGGCCTCAGTACAGAATGAGCCCTCCTGCCCAAAGAGGGAGTGTGGGCAGCTACTGGCTGGGGGTGCTCTGGGGAGCTGACATGGGTGACCTCTAGGAGCCCTCCATGTGCTGAGATCCAAGGATTCTCTGATTCAGATACCAAAACAAGCTTCTAAAACCTTTTCCCCTGCCTTTGCACTTATGAAAAGACAGGTAGAACAAAGAGAGCTAAGAGTGATGTCACATGGGAATCACAGACATTTAGCTCGGGAAGGAATGCAAATTACTATCTAGCTCCAGCTCCCTTACAGTAAAGCAGGGAAGAACACTGTTATAAGCTCCAAAACTCTGATTTAGCTTAGGTTAAAGCTGTAATGAAACACAAGCCTCAAAATCAGTGGTTCTTATCATGCACAGTGGTGAAAAAATGAAAGCTTTTCTTCTAAGATCAGGAGCAAGACAAGGATGCCCACTCTCACCACTTTTATTCAACACTAGTGTCCCAGTGCACGGATTCGTGCACATTGAAAGGAAATTGATTAGAAGAAATATTTTAATATTGCTATTTGCCCTTTTTTCTATAATAGAAGTGTCAACTAAATTCACAATCAACAACGACAGATTGAAACACAAGCATGCGGTTGGCACCAGCGAGAGCTTTATATGTATTGCGCAAGCGCAAGTCAACTTAGGCTTTTATATATATAGATAAACTTGCTTAATTAGACCTGCTTTCTGATGTAGCTACAGTTTTTCCAGCCCAGTGAAGCACCCTAACTTCTCTTTCAGGTAACTGTCAGCAACACAGCAGTAAATATCAACACAAAGCAGATTATTATTCTAGATCACACAGGGAGAATAAAGGGTAAAATATTTTACTGTAGCAGTGTTTGACTATATTTTGTGTAGTGAGAAAACCTGATGTCATTTTTAAGTTCCACCATTTCTTACTTCTTTTCCGTCAGGTCAAGTTTCTAAACTTTCTAAATCTCTGTTTTCTGGCTGATGAAAAGAAAATAGGATTCTACTGAGTCTCCTATCTACCCACTCCAGGACTTCTGTGAAGATCAAATGAGATGAGGCATGTGAAAATGCTTCACAAACATTTGGTTAAACTGTAAAATGTTTGCACCTGGCTATAAAGCAAGTCGGGTTCCTGGGCTGAAGAAACTCCAAGGATGCTAGTGGCTAGGGAGAAGAAGCCGGGTGTTGTTATGTGATATCATTACCCAGCGCCCACAGCGACCATTTCCAGGCTGGGCTGCACTGTGGGCCGCATTTGTCCCAGGGGGTCTTGGCAGCATTGGCTGCGATTTGGGGGCGTGTCGCTCCAGGGTGGTGGCGGGGTCTGTGTCCCACTTGGGGGAAGCTGAGTGTTGGTGTGTCAGTGCCAGGTTCGTCCGTGGTGCCATTTATTTATTTATTTATTTATTTATTTATTTAAATAAATCTTTATTTTTCAGTTTATTACAGGTGTTCCTCTTTCCCCCCCTCCATAGCTCCCCTCCACCTGATTCCCCACCCCACCCCATGCCCTTCCTCCCGCCACTGTCTTCATCCATAGGTGTAAGATTTTTGTCCAGTCTCTTCCTGCACCCCTCCCACCCCTTCCCCCCTGAGAATTGTCAGTCCACTCCCTTTCTATGTCCCTGATTCTATTATATTCATCAGTCCATTCTGTTCATCAGATTTTTTTATTCACTTGATTTTTAGATTCACTTGTTGATATGTATGTATTTGTTGTTCATAATTTTTATCTTTACCTTTTTCTTCTTCTTCCTCTTCTTAAAGAATACCCTTCAGCATTTCATATAATACTGGTTTGGTGGTGATGAACTCCTTTAGCTTTATCTTGTCTGTGAAGCTCTTTATCTGACCTTCAATTTGAAAGATAGCTTTGCTTGGTAGAGTAATCTTGGTTGTAGGTTCTTGCTATTCATCACTTTGAATATTTCTTGCCACTCCCTTCTGGCCTGAATAGTTCCTGTTGAGAAATCAGCTGACAGTCGTATGGGTACTCCCTTGTAGGTAACTAACTGTTTTTCTCTTGCTGCTTTCAAGATTCTCTGTCTTTTGTCCTTGGCATTTTAATTATGATGTGTCTTGGTGTGGTCCTCTTTGGATTCCTCTTGTTTGGGGTTCTCTGCGCTTCCTGGACTTGTAAGTCTATTTCTTTCACCTGGTAGGGAAAGTTTTCTGTCATTATTTCTTCTAATAGGTTTTCAATATTTTGCTCTCTCTCTTCTTCTGGCACCCCAGTAATTTGGATGTTGGTACGCTTAAAGTTGTCCCAGAGGCTCCTTACACTATCTTCATATTTTTGGATTCTTTTTTCTTTTTGTTTTTCTGGTTGGGTGTTTTTTGTTTCCTCATATTTCAGATCTTTGGTTTGATTCTTGGGGTCCTTTGATCTACAGTTGAATTTCTGTATATTCTTTATTTCAGACAGTGTATGCTTAATTTCTGACTGGTCCTTTTCCATTTTTTTGGCATTCTCATTAAGATCCTTAAAGGTCTAAGTTCCTCAGAGGTTTTTAGAAGATTCTTGAGTAACCTTATGAATGTGGTTTTGAGCTCTATGTCCAGTAGTTTGCTTTCCTCCATTTCTTTCATTTGTGATTTGCTGCTTCCCTGTGTTGATGAAGTGGTTTTCTGTGGTAGGTGACCAGTGGTTCAGCCTATCACCTGAGGTGGACACTCTTGGTGCACCCCTTTGTGGGCTGAGTGCAAAGTCTTGGTGTAGTTAAGCCTTGATTGCTGTTGGTACACTGGGAGGAATTGACCTCCAGGCCAATTAACTGTGAGGACCCGCTGTGTCTATAATGGAAGAACTGCTGTGCTGGAGACACGCTTATGGGGCAGGACTTGTTTCAGTGGGGCTTTGGTGCTCACTGAGTCTGCCTCTTGAATGTGTCACTTATGGATGTGAGTAGTTGAAATCTGGTGTCGTCTCACATTGACCACTAGATACACTAGCTTCTGGATCTCCAATGAAGTGCAGGTCAGCTACTGTCTGAGGCCACCCAGCAGGAGCTACAGCGAGAACTACAGTTTTCTCCTCTTTGCTTGGGGTTTGGAGGTTTTGGAGCTGTCTGACCAGAGCTGCAGTTTGTTAGGTTAAGCTGTGATAGGGCAGACCATTTATATGCAAAAGCCGCTGCATGGAGTTTGGGTGGGTTTGTAGATTGTGCGGGGCAGGGTCTCAGGGAGTCACTCGGCTAGGGCGTGGCAAAGAGCGATGGCTGCCAGTCAGCCATCTCTGCGTCTCCAAGTCCCCGCGTCCCACCACAGTAAACAATGATTGCTGTGTGCACCTCTGCACGAAAGCCACCCTCACTTTCTGACCCGATGGCAGACAGTCCAGCTTCTCCCTGTAGGAGTTTGGGTCCCCAGTGTCTCCCCAGAAACTGGAGTTCAGGGTATTCGGGAGCTTGTCTCCCTTCAGGTTGAAAAAATCAGTGCACCCAGTCGCCCGCTGCCAGCCCAATTCGTGCGCCTCCGTACCTCAGCTTTTCAGTGCTTGTGCACGTCTCAATGCTCTTTTCTCTGTCCTTCTAGTTGTAGAACTTCCACTCAGCCAGCTTTCCCGTGGTTCTGGGCGATAGACGTTTTGTCTTTTAGTTGTAGTTTTTAAACTGTTGTGCGAGGCAGCAGTTTAGGTGTTTACCTATGCTGCCATCTTGGTTCGCCCCGCCATTTGTTTTTAAGTGGCCAGTGCGCATCATGGCAGCTCCTGTGTTGAGCATCTGCTACCCCTGGTGGTCAGTGCGTGTCATAGCTACCGGTCGGATGGACAGACACTTAGCCTTTTATATATATACTAGAGGCCCGGTGCACAAAATTCGTGCACGGGGGGTGTGTCCCTCAGCCCAGCCTGCACCCTCTCCAATCTGGGACCCCTCAAGGGATGTCTGACTGCCCGATTAGGCCCGATCCCGGTAGAATCAGGCCTAAATGGTCAGTCGGACATCCCTCTCACAATCCAGGACTGCTGGCTCCCAACTGCTCACCTGCCTGCCTTCCTGATTGCCCCTAACCGCTTCTGCCTGCCAGCCTGATCACCCCCTAACCACTCCCCTGACAGCCTGATTGATGCCTAACTGCTCCCCTTCCAGCCTGTTTGCCCCTAACTGCCCTCCCCTGCAGGCCTGGTCACCCCTAACTGCCCTCCCCCGCAGGCCTGGTCACCCCAAACTGTTCTCCCCTGCAGGCCTGGGTCCCCCCGCAACTGCCTTTCCCTGCAGGCCAGGTCGCCCCCAACTTCCCTCCTCTGCTGGCCTGGTCACCCCTAACTGCCCTCCCCTGCAGGCTTGATCGCTCCCAACTGCCCTCCCTTGCAGGCCTGGTCCCTCCCAACTGCCCTCCCTTGCTGGCCTGATCGCCCACAACTGCCCTCCCTTGCAGAACTGGTTCCTCCCAACTGCCCTCCCCTGCTGGCCATCTTGTCGTGGCCACCTTGTGTCCACATGGGGGCAGCCATCTTTGACCACATGGGGCAGCCATCTTGTGTGTTGGAGTGATGGTCAATTTCCATATTACTCTTTTATTAGATAGGATATAGATAGTACTGGAAGTACTAGTCGGAGCAATTGGGCAAGATAAAGAAATAAAAGGCATCCAAATCAGAATGGAAGAAGTAAAAAGGTCTCTATTTGCAGATGACATGTTATATACAGAAAACCTTAAAGACTCCACACACACAAAAAAAACCTGTTAAACAAATTCAGTAAAGTTAGAAGACAAAAATCAATTGCATTTCTATACACATTTCTAACAATGAACTATCAGAAGAGAAATTAAGAAAATAATCCCATGCCTGGCTGACATGGCTCAGTGGTTGAACATCGACCTATGAACCAGGAGGTCATGGGTCGATTCACTGTCATGGCACATGCCTGGGTTACAGGTTCGATCCCCAGTAGGAGGTGTGTAGGAGGCAGCCAATCAATGATTCTCTCTCATCATTGATGTTTCTATCTCTCTCTCCCTCTCCCTTCCTCTCTGAAATAAATAAAAACGTATTTAAAAAAAAGAAAGAAAACAATCCCATTTATAATAGCATCAAAAAGAATAAAATACTTGGGAATAAATTTAACTAAAGAGTTGAAAGATCTATACACTGAAAACTATATGACACTGATGAAAGAAATCAAAGACACAGATAAATGGAAAGATGCTCTTTATGATTTGGAAAAATTAATATTAAATGTCCATACTAACCAAAGCAGTTCTATCAAAATTCCAATGGCATTTTTCACTGTAATAGAAAAAAAACTATCCTAGAATTTATATGGAACCACAATAGCCAAAGCAATCTTGAGAAAGAATAAAGCCAGAGGCATCATGCTTCCTGATTTCAAACTGTATTACAAAGCAAAAATCAAAACAGTATGGCACTGGCATAAAAACAGATACACAGTCCAATGGAACAGAATAGAGAACCCAGATTAAAAAAACAACAACACGCATATGTGGTCAATTAACTTATGACAAAGGAGCCAGAAATATATAATGGAGAAAAGACAGTCTCTTCAATAAATGGTTTTGGGAAAACTAGACAGCCACATGCAAAAGAATGAAATTGGACCCTTATCTCGCACCAAAAACAAAAATTAACTGCAAATGGATTAAAGACTTGAACGTAAGACATGAAACCATAAAACTCCTAGAAAACAGGGGTAAGCTCCTTGACATTGCTCTTGTCAATGATTTTTTTGGATTTGACACTTAAAGCAAAAAGAAACAAGTGGGACTACAGAGCTTCTACACAGCAAAAGAAATAATCAACAAAATGAAAAGGCAACCTAAGAAATGTGACAAAATATTTGCAAATCGTATGTTGGATAAGGAGTCGATATCCAAAATATATAAATAACATATACTATTCACCCACTCTGTGTGGTTCAGTGGTTAAGCATCAAACTATTAACCATGAGGTCATGGTTCAATTCCCATCAGAGCACATGTCCGATTGTGGGCTCAATCCCCAAGGGGGCATGTAGGAGGCAGCCAATCAATGATCTCTCTCATCATTGATGCTTCTATCTCTCTCTCTCCCTTCCTCTCTGAAATAAATTAAAAAAATATTTTTTTAAAAAAACTTATACTACTCAACAGCCTCCCCAAAAAAGCAACAACAACAATACTCTGATTAAAAATGGGCAGAAGAACTAAATAGACATATTTCCAAAGATGGCATAAAAACGGCCAGCAGGTATATGAAAAGATGCTCAACATCAGTAATCATCAGGGAAATGCAAATCAAAACCACAATGAGATACCACCTCATACCTATTAGAATGACTATCATAAAAAGCAACAAGAGATAACAAGTGTTGGTGAGGATGTGGAGAAAAGGGAACCTTTGTGCAACTCCTGGTGGGAATGTAAATTGATGCAGCCACTATGCAAAACAGTATGGAGATTCCTAAAAAAAAAAAATAAAAATAGAAATACCATATGGTCCAGCAATTCCACTTCTGGGTACAGATCTGAAGGAACCAAAATTACTATCTTGAAGAAATATCTGTACTCCATGTTCACTGCAGCATTACTTCCAGGAATAATCACTCATCCCCATCCTGATACCATTGTCTTGGAACCAAACTGGACTGCTTTTATGAAGGAAAAATAATCTATTACGTTAAGCCACTGAATTTGGGGATTTATTTGTTATAGTAGCTTAACATCAGTACTAATACTTGTCCATATATAGGCTTTTGATAAAGATTAAACAAAATAATATATTTTGTTATATATTGTTATTTTATTATACCTGAATCATAATAGCACAATAACAGTTAATTCCTTCCCATTCATGGGTCTTCCAATCGAGTGAAAATACACCAATAAAATCAATTTTGTTGCTTTGGAGTAACAGCTTTCTAGTACAGATTTAAATGTAGAGATTGAGGCCACCCCTTTAGGCTTATTATCAGGCAACATTTGGGAAGAGTTCTGATCATTTACATCTTTAAATCACTGTGATCTGGGCTATGATGCTTACCTTGAAACCTAACTTGAAACTGAGATAGGTAGAGATCCTGAAACTAAGGAGCCACCCTACTCAGTGGATGGTGGGCCCTTTCGGGTTTTCCAGAGCAAGTCACACTGACCTGTAAATTACTAGGGGTTCTGAAAAAGTCAACAGAACATAATGAGAAATGTGGGGGAAGAAGCTGCTGACGCAAGTGATTTTGAGAATGCAAAGCACTGATCCTTGTTTACACACCGTTTCCACAAACCTAAGCTAAATGAGCAAATACGTATTCTGCATTACCACCATAAAATTTAGTTTCTAAATTGTGTTTCTGAGGATGTGTGCTAAATAGGGTAAAGAGTTATCCTGCAATATTTAGAGGGTGTTTTGTTTAAACAATCATCTTCCCAGGTCTGTTATGGTGTTAGTTGGGCACTATTCATTGTCAACTGTTGCATTATTAGTTGGGTGTTATAGGACATCATGTCATAGATTGTGTCTAGTAACGGTCTGGGCCCAGTCCACCTCCAGACCAGGAAGAGAACAGTAAAATGCTGGTTGTTTGAAGCCACCAGGTTTGTGATGATTTGTTATGCAGCAACAGTGAGTTCCATGATGCAGGGACTTTGTCAGTCTTGTTTCTACTCTTGTATCCCCAGTGCCTGGCCCAGAGCAGATACTCAGTCAATATTGGTTGGATGAATGAATAGAATAGATGAATAATGGTGTTGTGAGTTCTGTTGGTTACAGAAGACTGGCTCTGTCCACCAACCTTGTGATAACTAACCACAGACTGCCAATCATAGATTCAATCAGGTTGGAGATCTACATTTCCTCTTCCCAAGTTAGGAACATACCTGAAAGTCTTCTTTTGTAAGAAAAAGAAATCATTCTAACAGATTAATTTTAAAACATAATGCAAAATCTTGTTCCAGAAGAATTGACTTCTTTGTTTTTTCCATTGAGGTATAATTGACATATAGCATTCTATTAGTGCCAGATGCACAGCATAATGATCTGATATTTATATGTATTTCAAAATGATCACCACAGTAACTCTAGTTAACATCTGTCACTATACAGTTATAAAATTTGTTTTTCCTTGTGATGAGAAATTTTAACATCTCTTCTCTTAGCGACTCTCAAATATGTAATAGAGTATTATTAATAAAGGTCACCATGTTGTACATTTCATCCCCATGACTTATTTTATAAGTGGAAGTTTGTACCTTTTGACCTCTTTCACCCATTTGACCCATCCCCATTCCTGCCTCTGGCAACCACCAATCTGTTCTCTGTATCAATGAACTTAGTTTTGTTTGTTCACTTGTTTAGATTCCACATATAAGTGAGCCCATAAAACTGCTTTCTATAAACTTCCCGGCAGGTGGCATCGGAACTCTACCCTTTAGTGGTTTCTTATGTGTTCTTAGGATACCCATCAAACCTTGCCCACGGCCTACAAGGCCCCACTATCAGTCCAGCCTCACCTCAAGCTCCCACACCATAACCTCCAGCCATCCTGGCCATCTCTCAGACCCACAAAAGAGCCTTGCTCCGTGGGGACTGGGGGCCTGTGTCCATCCGTGCATGTCCTCTGACAACCCAATTAGGAAGTGGGTCAGTGGGGCAGGCACTGACCCCCTACAAGAAAGAACCTGAGATGAAGAAACCTGTGCCTCTCTGAATCTGCTTGGGATGGGGGAGTGGGGACAAGGAACAGGCTGGAGCCAGGATACAAGGCCATACAGCCTTCTTGGGAGGACTTTGGTGGCCAAGGCAGGTAGGAAGATTTGAAGCCAAGGCTAAAACACTCAGGAGAGTAGAGGGTGGTAGTTTTAAAGCATGTTCACAAACTCTCTGTCACATGTCCCATCAAGAGAGGGTTCTGGGCCTCCTGCGCTGGCTTTGGGACCACCTCGATGAGTAGAATGGGGTAGAAATGATGCATGACCTCTGAGGCCAGTTAGAAAATTCCATGCAGATCCTATCTGATTTGATCTCTCCTGGGAACCCTGCTTTGGAGCCCTGAAGCTACCATGCTGGCGAAACCATGTCAGAGGCCACCCAGAGGCAGGAATGCCCAAGCAGCCTGCACTGTTAGAGTCTTTCCAGCCCAGGCATCAGACACGTTAAGCGAGGGAACATTCGGATGATTCCAGTCAAGCCACTGCCTGTATAACTGAGATCTGAGCAAGAAACACCAGCTGGGCCCAGTCCACCTCCAGACCAGGAAGAGAACAGTACAATGCTGGTCGTTTGAAGCCACCAGGTTTGGGATGATTTGTTATGCAGCAATAGTGAGTTCCACGATGCTGGAACTTTGTCAGTCTTGCTTCTACTCTTGTATCCCCAGTGCCTGGCCCGGAGCAGATACTCAGTCAATATTTGTTGGATGAATGAATAGAATAGATGAATGAACAGAGGAGAGGCCCACTACAGTCAACAGCAGTCCATCTTCTTTGCCTTCCCCCAGCTAACATGCTACTTCTCCTCTGACCGTCCACCTTTCCCGTCTGCTGACTCCTGATCAGCCCTTGACCTCAGCTCAAAGACCACTGTCTCCGGGAAGCTGCCCTTGAACTCCCCTGTCTAGATCAGCATTCTGCCTGACACTCTCAAGTCACCTTGTATTTCTCCTTCATGACACTTCCCAGGACTATCATTACACAAGCAAATAATCACGTTGAAATTCTTGGCTGGCTGTCTCCTGTCATTAAATCATAAGCCACCTGACAGTGGTGGTGATGTTGGCCTGGTCACAAGCATATCTCCAGGGCTGGACAAAGCCTGCACCAAGCTGGTTGACCACGACAGAACATTTCTGGAGACCAGCAACATAGAGTTCAGCTGTTTTTACTCACAACAATGCTGACACCAAATGTGTGGGTTTCCTCTGTCTCACAACAACTGATTTTCCAATTTTCTGGGCGCCAGCTGGGTGCCCTACAATTCAATTCAATTCTGACCTTGACTACCCTAACTTAGCATCAGACTCCACAGGTTTAAGGTCTCAGTCCCAAAGATAGCCCCCACTTCACATGCCAGTTGCAAGTATGGGATCCTCAGGTTTCCCATTTCTGTCAACGTGGCTACAAAGTTTGGGGAGGGAGCGGGGCTATTTCCCACAACCCCCACCCCTTTCAGGTTCAATAATTTGCCAGAACAGCTCACAAAACTCTGGGAGACACTTTACTTACTGTTGCTGTAGATTTATTATAAAGGATACAACTCAGGAACCGCCAAATGGAAGAAATGCACAGGGAAAGGTGTGGGGCAAGGCAGAGCTTCCATGCCCTCTCTCCTGGCACCTCAATGTTCACAGCCCCGGAAGCTCTCTAAACCCTGCTGCTTAGAGGTTTCCACAGAGGTTTCACCACGCAGGCACCATGGATTCAATCACTGGTCATTGGTGATTGAACTCAACCTCCAGCCCCTCTTACCTCCCTGAGTTTTTCTGGCAACCAACCCCCATCCTAAAGCTGTTTGGGGGCTCCCAGCCTACAGTCATCTCATTGGCATATAAAAGACAATATAGGAGCTGTGTGCCAGGAACCTGGGACAAAGACCATTATTTTATATGATGCCACAATAGCCAATTCCATTATCAGAAGGTGCTAATTCTTAGAAATCTCGTTAATGTCGAGCTAGAATTGGTCTCTAACTACTTGCCTATCCTCTACCAGGCTTTCCAAACCCACACCCAGATCATCCTCACCACACAGAACCCAACAGGGTGAGTGTCTTCTTCAGGCTTACACCACAGTCAGAGTAAGAGCTAGAATTTGAAGCCAGCTCTTCTGAATTGCCAGTTCAAGACTGCTTCCATTACACCACACTGCCTCCTGAATATTTTTGTGGTAGGCAGTTGGACAGACATGAGCCGAGCAAGAATGATTGGCCAGGTACAGAAGGTCATCAGGGTGGAAAGTTCCAGGTGCGTAGCAATGGGCAAGACTGGGAAAACCAGGACCTCGCCGCCAGAGTAACCTTTCCTCCCCTAGCATATCATTCGCCATGTGGCTTGGACCCTCCCCTGACCTTTCTCCCCTGGCATGTAGCTAGTCATGTGGTAGACCCCAGAGGAGTAAGAACAAGGGGACTAAGAGTGCCCTTGCATGACCATTCCCTTAAGCATTAACCCCTAGGAATAACATCTAGGCCTCAGCTGTATTTCAGCTCCAGGCCCAGAAGAGCAGTAAAATCAGACAAGCGAAGCCATGGCTGACATCAGGACCAATATCACTGACTAATGACCCACTGCCCTGGTGCCGACCAATCAGTAGAGACCCTGAAAGGACACATCTGGAAAGCTGATGCGTAGTCTAATGGGATCCTTTCCTGGGACTTCCCCTGAAGTCCCCACCCTTAAAAGCCCTTAGGACAGAGGATGCAGCCCTCTCTCCCTCTCAGGAGCACGCTCATACCTTTCCCTTCCTCCCCCTCTTCCCCTAGGTGTGTTACCTTGATCTTTCTTTCCCCTAAGCTCCAAGGGCCCCTTCTTTTGTCTCTGTCACTTGTTTCCTGAACCCATTTCTTCTACAGCTCACTTCTACCTCTGTGACTTCCTTTTTTGTTGTTGTTAATCCTCACTCAAGGATATTTTTCCCCATTGATTTTTAGGGAGAGTGGAAGAGAGAGGGAAAGACAGAGAAAAACATCAATGTCAGAGAAACACATCGACTGGTTGCCTCCTGCACGCACCCAGACCAGGGCCCGGGCTGGGGAGGATCCTACAACCAAGGTACATGCCCTTGATCGGAATCGAACCAGGAACCCTTTGGTCCGCAGGCCGATGCTCTATCCACTGAGCCAAACCGGCTAGAGCTTGAGCTCTGTGACTTTCTAAGTAAACGTTTGCTTATAGTTTGAGTCTTGGCTCTGAATTCTTTCCTCAAGTACCAAGATTGCTGAACCAAGTTCCTGTCTGACTCCACCGCCCTAACACCTGGTGCTATTTTCACCGCCAACGTTTTCACTGATGTTCAATGCTCTGGAAGTATCACAATCCCTCCATCCAAACAAACAAGGTGTGCACTTTTCATAACAGACACTATGAAAATGGTGATGCTTCTTTAACAAATAGTGTTCAATGTCTATGTATAACAAGAGTTCACGGCAACATTCCAGGCACTTCCCTGACAAATGCCTAAGGGATAGGCCCCTGAGCAAACATCTAAGTCAGATTTTAATTTGATTCCTATTTACTGGACAGAGGATGCTCCTTCTGCTTTCCTGCTTTCCTGTGACTGGTTATTTGCGGGATCTTTGAAGATTAAAGACATAAACTAAGGTAAAGAATACTTCAGGTGATTGCAACAGTTCAGTAAGACAGCAGCCCTGAACAACTGAGTTTTTGAAGACAAGGCAATGACCTGGAAAAGAAAATGTGAAAACTTTAATGTGAAAAAGAAAAAAAAGGACACGGAACCATGCACTGCATGACGATAATTTTTAAAAATGTGTTTATATAGCCCTAGCAGGTTTGGCTGAGCAGTTAGAGTGTCGGTCCGAGGACCGAACGGTCGAAGCTTTGATTCCAGTCAAGGGCACATATCTCGGTTGCAGGCTCCATCCCAGGTCAGGATGCATGCAGGAGGCAACCAATCGATGTGTCTCTCTCCATCGAGTTTCTCTGTCGCTCCCCCGCCCTTCTGCACTCTTTAAAAACAAAAACAAACAAAAAAACAATGGAAAAAATATCCTCTGGTGAGGACTAAAAACAAAAATAAATACATAAATAAATGTGTATATGTTTAGAAAACTAGGATGGAAAGATATATAAATTTTAAGATGACGTTTCTCATGCTTCAGATTGGCAAAAAATAAAAACATCATTCATGTCTAGTGAATATTATTATCAATGAGGATGAATGAATTCTTTCACACACTGTTGGTGAGAGAGTTGTGTGGGAAGGGAAAATTTCACTTCCTTCATAGTTCTTCTGGCTAGTCTAATAATTAAACTGACACGAGACAGATTAACAGAAGAAAATAACCAAATTTAATAACATATGGGGGGGTCTGTAAAAATAAGGGACCCTGGGACAAATCAGGCAGTTGGGGCTTCGAGGCCATCTTGAGCTAAGGAGAAAGGGGGGTAGTGACTTGGACTTCAAAGGGAAGGTCGGCAATTCACAGGTAGATGAGAAGGAGTAAACATTTGGTGAACAAATTCTTGCTGGGCCACCCAGAAGCATCGGGGACACCGAGAGGGGTCTAAGAACAGACTCTGTGAGGTCGCTCCCTGTTGGCCACACTTAGTTCATATTATGCTAAGGTGACAGATAGTTCCCTTGCTTTAAAGCAGGTTTTTCTATCTGAATTCCTTTAGGCAGGTAAGGGGGGAAGCTCTTCTTAAGTTTGTTAAGACTTTGTCTTTAGCTGGAAATAATCTGCATGCTAGGGTGACACATTCTGGGAGACTGGTTCTGAACCTCTACAGTGTCTTAAAAGTAACCAACTTAAAAGAGTCAAATTCCCAAAAAGGTGTATCTGTGGTTGGCAAACTGCTCCTGATAGGGAAAAGCTGATCATAAGAACAGAGCCGCAGTTACTTAATCATTATTCACCTTACTAACTATAGATACGTTTTCCTACAGACCTTAGGAAACCGGAGGATGTGCTGCAAGAAGAAAAACAGAGCTGGAGGAAGATAACAGACACCTTGGGGCCAGATGGATCCACTTCTCAGAAAAGAAAATACATTTTGAGAACAGACAAAGGACAGGAGATGCTTTGATATGGTTGCTGTGCCTGGGCACTGACCCTCTCTGGGAGTTTGCTTCAGGAATACTGACCATTCTTGAGCTGGTTTTAACACCATTGAAAATTAACTACCTTGTTATTGGACTTCAAGATCCTGGAAAGAGACACATGGACCACAGACCCTGCAACTATTCTTCCCCCCTCCCCCCGCCCCCCCTCCACCCCCCCTTCCCCTTTCCTTTGCATACAGCCTCTCTCTCATCCTTTTCCCTATATAAACAGCCAGCTAGTAGGAGGAGTAGAGCAGATTTTCGTGGATGACCTGCTGTTCATCCATACTGCTGGCATTACTGGAATAAACGCTCACATATGATTCAACCCTGTCTCTGCTTAAATAGTGACAGGCAGCCCGGACCCATTAGTTGTCTGATTTCACTCCCCCTCAGGGTTAACTAGAATAGAATTCATGAAAAAGTGGTGGTCTCATTAAAACAATAAACACACAAGAATTCACATTCTGGGTATCCTCAAAATATGCCCACTCATATGTACAAAGCAGAAATGGGACTAATTATAAAAATGTTCATCCATAGGGTAATGGTTGAAAAATTAAAGTTTGTCCATACAATGAAACATGATTCAGCCGTAAAAAGAAAAAGGTGGACTTAGGTGAGCACGTGGAGAAACCTCCAGGAGGTACTACCAAGTTAAAAATACAGGAGGAGAAGAAACCTAAGTGTCCATCGTTAGACAAATGAAGAAAGATGTGCTGCATATATACAATGGAATATTACTCAGCCATAAAAAGAATAAAATCTTACCATTTGCGACAATACGGATGGGCCTAGAGGGTATTGTGCTAAGTGAAACAAGTCAGATGGAGAAAGACAAACACCATATGATTTCACTTACATGTGGAATCTAAAAAACAAACAAACAAGCAGAACGAAAACAAACTCATAGAGGCACAGAACAAACTGATGGTTGCCAGGTTGGAGAGGAATTGGGAGGATGGGTGAATAAGGTTAAAGGATTAAGAAGTACAAATTGCCTATTATAAAAATAGACAAGGGGATGTGAAGTACAGCTTAGGGAATATAGTCAATAATCCTATAAAAGAAAAGGCTAATATGCAAATTGACCGAACGGCGGAACAACCGGTTGCTATGCGCGTACTGGCCACCAGGGTGCAGATGCTCCCACAGGGGGAGCGCCACTCAGCCAGAAGCCCTGAGCCAGGCTCACAGCAAGCACAGCGGTGGTGGCAGAGCCTCTCCCACCTCCGCGGCAACGCTAAGGATGTCCAAATGAGGGCTTAGGCCCACTCTCTGAGCCATCAGTCGGACATCCCCTGAGGGGTCCTGAACTGCAAGAGGACACAGTCCAGGCTGAGGGACCCCCCTCCCCAAGTGCATGAATTTCATGCACCGGGCCTCTAGTATTATAATAACTATCTATGGTGCCAGATGGGTACTAGACTTATTGAGGTGATCACTTTGTAAGTTATGTAAATGTCTAATCACTATG
The DNA here is from genome assembly GCF_963455305.1 of Plecotus auritus. Lineage (NCBI taxonomy): Eukaryota > Metazoa > Chordata > Mammalia > Chiroptera > Vespertilionidae > Plecotus > Plecotus auritus. The sequence continues at coordinate 145,121,510 of NC_137773.1, forward strand.
TTGTACAACTGAAACTAATATAATATTGTGTGATAAATGTAACTGAAAAAAACATTTTTAAAAAGTGAAAAAAAATACATGAGTGTATAAGCAGCAGCATAATAGATACAGTAGGATCTCATGTAGGTAAAACATACACTTGTATATCTTGATATATATGTGGAAATGTTAAGGAAACATATAAACTTACAGAAAAAGGTCTGGAAGGAGAAAGCCCCCAAATTAACAGTGATCATCTCTATTATGGACTTTTCAGAATTTCATATGTTTAATGCCTTGTTTTTACAAGGTGTTGTATACAAATAACAAAAAATAAGATTTGTAACGACAGAAGAAAATGTTATATTGTTAAGACAAAAATTCAAGCTACCATACATCATGTACGGTTGAAGCTCAATTATGTTATAAAAAGACTAGAGGCCCGGCGCACGAAATTCGTGCACGGGGGTGAGAGGGTTCCCTCAGCCCAGCCTACACCCTCTCCAATCTGGGACCCCTCAAGGGATGTCTGACTGCCGTTTAAGCCCGATCCGGGTGGGATCAGGCCTAAATGGGCAGTCGGATATCCCTATCACAATCCAGGACTGCTGGCTCCCAACTGCTCGCCTGCCTGCCTTCCTGATTGCCCCTAACCGCTTCTGCCTGCCAGCCTGATCACCCCCTAACCACTCCCCTGACAACCTGATTGATGCCTAACTGCTCCCCTGCCAGCCTGTTTGCCCCTAACTGCCCTCCCCTGCAGGCCTGGTCACCCCTAACTGCCCTCCCCTGCAGGCCTGGTCACCCCTAACTGCCCTCACCTGCAGGCCTGGTCCCCCCACAACTGCTCTCCCCTGCAGGCCTGGGTCGCCCCCAACTTCCCTCCTCTGCAGGCTTGGTCACCCCTAACTGCCCTCTCCTGCAGGCCTGGCCCCCCCTCAACTGCTCTCCCCTGCAGGCCTGGGTCCCTCCCAACTGCCTGTCCCTGAAGGCCTGGTCACCCCCAACTTCCCTCCTCTGCCAGCTTGGTCACCCATAACTGCCCTCCCCTGCAGGCTTGATTGCCCTCAACTACCCTCCCTTGCAGGCCTGGTCCCTCCCAACTGCCCTCCCTTGCTGGCCATCTTGTGGTGGCCATCTTGTGTCCACATGGGGGCAGGATCTTTGACCACATGGGGGCAGCCATCTTGTGTGTTGGAGTGATGGTCAATCTGCATATTACTATTTTATTAGATAAGATAGAGGCCTGGTGCACGGGTGGGGGCCAGCTGGTTTGCCCTGAAGGGTGTCCCTGATCAGGGTGTGGGTTCCCTTGGGGCGTGGGGCGGCCTGGGTGAGGGGCCTGTGGTGGTTTGCAGGCCGGCCACGCCCCCTGGTGACCCAAGTGGAGGCCCTGGTATCTGGGGTTTATTTATCTTCTATAATTGAAACTCTGTAGCCTGGAGTGGAGCCAAGCCTTCTGCTTGATCCAAGGTGGCAGCCATTTCTGTTGGAATTTATGTATCTTCTATAATTGAAACTTTGTAGCCTTAAGCAGAGGCCTGGGCTGGCCAGGGCTGCAGAAGCTTGGCTTCCTCCATCTCCGCAGGCAACCCTAGCCTCCTGCTTTTTCCATCTCTGTGGCTGCCGCCATTTCTGTTTGGGTTTATGTATCTTCTATCATTGAAACTTTGTAGCATTGAGTGGAGGCCTAGGCTGGCAAGGGCAGGCGGAAAGCTTGGCTTCCTCCATCGCCGGGGAAACCCAAGCCTCCCTCCTGCTCTCTGTGGCTGTAGCCATCTTGGTTGGGTTTATTTGCATATTTGCTCCTGATTGGCTTGTGGGCGTGGCTTGTGGGTGTAGCAGAGTTATGGTTAATTTGCATATTACTCTTTTATTAGATAGGATATGTTACAAAACTGGTCTGAGTGGTTTGAAACAGGGTGGGAGTGGGACTTTTTATTCTATACTCTTCAGAATTTTGAAGGTGAGTGAATGTAACAAATTTTTTAAAACTGGAAAGAGAAAATATGCCCTTAATGTTATGTGTGGTTATGGCTGGAATTACAGGTAATTTTAATTTTCTTTAAAACAAATTACAAGAAGTAAGGTTGACTTACAACCCTTAAGCAGGTGATAGGATCCTGGAAGATTTGTTTTCTTGTTCGTAGATTTCTGCATTTTCCAAATTTTCTTAAACAAACGTATTACTTTTATTTTTCCATTTTATTTTTTACTTTTACAATCAGAAAAAAAAGAAAGCTGTAAACTCATTTAAATTATTTTTAAAGAATGTAGTCAAGCAAGAAGTCACCAGGCAGGTACATGATAAATTATAAAGAGATCAGATGTTTTGAAAGAGCACCTCCTTTCAAAACTCAACCCAACATGGGACCTGATGTGTAAGAAAGACAAACGCAGAGTTTACTGGGAGGGGCCTCGTGCCCACTCACCTACAGAATCCAGGGTTCCAGGACACCATTAGGAAGTGCACTGTTATAGACAGACCGAGGCTGCAGGGGCTGGGGGCAGGCTCTTAGTGCTGGGATGGTCAGAGAGGGCTTCAGGGAGGAGGCAGAAACAGTGTTAAAGCTAAAAGGATGTCCGTGGGCATGCCTGATGTGAACAGGCATTTCGAGGAGGAGAAATGATGTGCACACCAGTACAAGCCCTCCCCTCCCGGCACTGCTGACTGACAGCAGGTTTTCTGCAGTGACTCATCTGTGATCAGGGTGGAGAACCGCTGGGGCCAGACTAGGTTCCCTCTAGGAAGAGGGAGTCACAGAAGGTTCCTGAACACATGCATGACAGAACGAAGGAGCTGCTGCTGAACACGCTCCTGCATATTCATTCTCTCTCCTCGAGCTATAGCCAGGCACTGGCAGCAAGAAGACAGGCAACCTTCTAGGCCCTGATATATGAGGGCCTGCAGCTCTCTGCTACACAACTGATGGGTTTTGCCAAGGCTGTGCTGTACTTGGTCAGAATGACAGGCCAGACAGGCTAGGTACCTTCCTACAGTCCTAGCCTCAGGCAACCTACATTCTAAGGGCAACCAGGCTGCGTACCTCACTGGGACTGAGACCAATGCCTTCTACTCCACTATTTAGCAGCTGTGGCACCGCGGGCAAGTTACTCTCTCTGAGCTGCAGTTTCTGCTCCTGTAAATGGTGATTCAATTATTCATACAAGAAGTATTTACTGAGCATCTGCTATATGCCAAATATAGTCATAGAAACTGGGGATCAGTAGTGACCAAATCATTCCAAAACTCCTACCCTCATGGAGCTTATATTCTAGTGGGATGTGAACTACCCACTTCATGGGGTTGTGAACGAGATGAGATGGGATATTTCCTGGAAAGCAATGATGGCAGTAACAATTCTGCACCTAATTCCAACCTGTGTGAGGTTTTCTCCCCGACATCACCACCAACCAATTCTCTGACACCAGCTGGGGGTCCCTGCAGTTCAACTCAATTCTGACACTATCTACCTGGAGTTGGCATCAGATCTCACAGGTTAAGGGCTCAGTCCCCCAAGACTGCCCCTTCACCACAAATCCAGTTGTTCCTGTACTTCTGACCAGCTAGCTATCGCCTAGAGTCTCCAATAACCCCCTCCTTGGGTCTGATTAATTTGCTAAGGTGGCTCACAGAACTCAAAGCAACATTTACTTACTAGATTACTGGTTTATTATCAAAGGACATAACTCAGGAACAGCCAGATGGAAGAGATGCATAGGGCAGGTATGTGGGAAAGGTCGCATAGTCTTCATGCCCTCTCCTGGGGTGCCACACTCCTCAAATCTCCACGTGTTCACCAACCTGGAAGCTCTCCAAACCCCATTCTTTAGGTTCCTAAGGAGGCTTCATTACATAGACATGATTGATTAAATCACTGACCACTGGTGACTGCTTCAACCTCCAGCTCCTTCTCCCCAGAGCTCTGGGGGTGCGACTGAGTCCAACCCTCTGGTCACAAGCTTGGTTTTCCTGGCAACCAGCCCCATCCTTAGGTTACCTGAGGCCTTGCCCAAAGTCACCCCATTAACATAAATTACACCATTATTGCTCTCATCACAGGAAATTCCAAGGGTTTTTGAAACTCTGTGCCAGAAACAGGGATGAAGAACAAATATATCCTATATCAGTGGTCGGCAAACTCATTAGTCAACAGAGCCAAATATCAACAGTACGATTGAAATTTCGAGAGCCAAATTTTTTAAACTTAAACTTCTTCTAACGCCACTTCTTCAAAATAGACTCACCCAGGCCGTGGTATTTTGTTGAAGAGCCACACTCAAGGGGCCAAAGAGCCACATGTGGCTCGCAAGCCACAGTTTGCCGACCACTGTCCTATATAATAAAAGCCTAATATGCAAATAGACCCAAGGGTGGAATGACCGCTTGCTATGACGCGCAGTGACCACCAGGGGGCTGATGCTCAATGCAGGAGCTGCCCCCAATCCACAGGCCCCAGGCTGGTCAAGGCGAGTGCCAGTGGAGGTGGGAGGGGGGCCTCTGATTGTCCCGCCAGTCACCCCACAGAAGGAGGTGACAGGTGGCGGCGGAGGGTGAGGCAGTGAGTGGGAGGCACCAGGCCGGCCAAGGTGGGTGCCAGCAGGGTCCCCCCCCATTGCCCCGCTGGTCGCCCTGCAGAGGGAGGTGACTGGCGGAGGCAGCGGGGGGGCGGGGCCGGAGAGTGGGCAGCACCAGGCCGGGCAAGGGGGGGTGCCAGCGGGGGCCCCCCAATCAGGCCCCCCAATCGCCCCACTGGTCGCCCTGCAGAGGGAGGCGACCGGTGGTGGCATTGGGGGTGGGGCCTGTGAGCGGGCAGTGCCAGGCTGGCCAAGACAGGTACCAGCGGGGGCCCTCGATCGCCCCACCAGTCACCCCACAGATCGGCCCTGATCGCCGGCCAGGCCTAGGGACCCTACCTGTGCATGAATTTCATGTATGTATGTATATGTATGTATATGTATATATATCTTACTATAAATCACAATATCAAAGTAATTTATTATTATGCATTCCCTACAGCCCTTTGTACCAAGGAGGCACCCAGCAAACACCAGAGGTCTGAAAGTTTTCTACCCAGAAACAAAGTGCCCTACAATTAGCACTGGCCCTACTTAGACTAGCCCGATGGTCCTCTCTCTGCACCCCCGCCTTGCCCCGACCATAGCACTGTCAATTCCACACTAATAAACAGTGCAGGCATTCAGAATGAAGGAGATCACCCTTGTGGCCATTCATCACAATAAATGCTGCTGCCGGCTCTTAGAAACCCTCTCAGCCCTCAAGTCCTCAGGGAGACGGAGTAAAACTGCGGGCCGTCCCTTCTCAGGCAGCTCAGGCAGTGCGGGCTATAGACCTCAACTCACTGACAGAGAACCCTCATGGGCTGCAGGGCAGCACCTAGGGGCCTCATGCGGGTGACCTGGCCCCTCCAACCAGCTGGCCCATGGCAAGGCAAGCCCTCACTTGGTGGATTTCAGCGTTAAAGGTTCGTTTCAATGCGCCCATGGAGTGGGTAATAGGCACAGGCAGCACATATTCTGAGCCGCGTGGTCAGAATTATTGGTATGAGTTGAAAGGAAAAAATAAATTGTAAGCCAACTTCAGAACCGTCCTTGGGGTTCCAAGAAAGCACTCCATCAAAAAACTTGCTGGCACATATGGTGATATGTAATGACAGTTTCAGCTTTCCCCACCAACTACATGCTGGTGTTCTGATGCCAGCCTCTATTTTTGCAGCCTGAGTAATGCCTGGGCAAAGGACCAGATGAGAATTGGAGACAGGGGGGCAGGGCAAGAGAGGTGATGGCACAAGAAATGGGGCCCAGATCCTCCTCAGCCTCCAACAGCCAACTCTTTGGAGCATTGTTTAGGACAGCAGCCAAGGGCTCCTCAGATCCTGGCTAACTTCCTCTGAAGCCTCGTCGCCCTTCTAGCCCCAGAGCCTGAGCTCCCCTTGGGCGGGTACCTCATCTGCCTTGTTCAGCACTGTCTTAAATGAGTGAATGACCACACCACAGCAGCCCGACTCCGGGACGCTGTTCCCTGAAACCCCACATTCCCCTTCTCGTAACTTAGAGTCCGTGTCTACTTCACTCTCTTGGCCCCGATGCCTTCTTGATCTGGTTAACTCCTGCTCATCCTTAAACTCAGCTCAAATGCCACCTCCCCCGGGAAGTCCTCCCTGACCCTGAGGTTGGGTGAGTTCCTCCAACAATGAGCAACCACAGCCCTCCCACAACCCTCATCAACACCACAGGCTCCAGTCAGCTTCTTTGCTTGCCTCCCCCAGGGCTGGGTGGACACAGAGCTGAGTAAACAGCAGGTGCTCAGTAGGTGTGTGTGGGAAGGAAGGGAGGAAAGAAGGGCACCAAGAACGAAGCTGTCAGAAACCTACAACAAACTGAATGAGAACAAATCATTCAAACCCAATAGATCAATGGATCATTCATTAATGTTACTGGGGAAAAACAGCAGGAAGCAGTTGGGAAAACATTTCTCAATGAATTCCAGTGGGAAGCAGAGGTCACTGTTTGCTGTGTCCTCACCTCTGAACCTCTGTACCCTGCCCCCAGATGTGGGCTGGGGCTAGGGCTGAATAGCAGGAGAAACTCTGGAAGGCTGGGTGAGTAGGGGCACTTGCAGGCTCACGAGCAAGGAGCTCTCACTGGCTTGGCGCTCTCAAAGGCTCCTCTGGCCTTGGGGGTGCCGGAGACTGTTGTTTTTTTCTGGGGTAACCTACAACTGCTGAGGGACATCGATTAGACCTCATTCCCACAAAGCTGTTAAGAACATGCCCTGGTTCAAGAAACGGGGATCACGAGGACCTTCCATTGTCCTGCTGACCCAGTTCCCCAAAGTGGGAACAGAAGCAGGGATTGAGGACAGATGATGTGGGAATAAAGCCTGTTTTTGGCTTGAGCCTACTTAGCACAGTATTTCCTTCTAAGACAGGCACCCACTTGCCCATCAATATTCATTTCTTCTTCCTGGCTAAGAGCATCCTGATTGGGGGTGGGGAGAACAGTGTAACAGAGACTGCCGGCTAATGATGAAACTCCTATCCTCTTCCTCCTACGCACAGTGCTGGGCCACCTTTCACAGCCTCTGTTGCAGGAGCTGTGACCATGTGACGGAGCACTGGTTAATGGAATAATTCACCACCTCCATGCCTGGTCCATAACTCGTCCCCTGCACCATCCTCCATGCGCCTTCCTCTTGTGCTGATTGATGCAAACGGGCATGGCAGCCTTAAGAGCCTGGGTCCCTAATTCACCTCTGGAAGGAACAGCCATGTTGAACATTATGTGAACAAAAAGTAAATGTCTATCATATGTGAGCCATTAAGCATTTTGGGGTTGCTTCTCATCAGTGAGCCTACCAAACCATCTGTGCAGCAATGTGCCTGGATAAATACTCACACTGCCCTTTTAATTAGGAATGGTCACGTGACAGTTCTGGCCATGAAACGCCAGGGGAAGTCTGCTGAGTGTTTTGAGGAAAATGTCTGCTTTCCTGATAAAAGGTACCACTGTGGCTGGAGCCTCCTTGCTGCTGCAGTCATTCTGCCATCCGGAAGGAAAGGCCAAGGCAGTAACAGAAGTCGCCAGCCCAGACAGACATCAGCTGCTGAAACCAGTGCCAGCAACCACCTACCTTCAGACTTCTTATCACATGAGAAAAATAAACCATTATTTGCTTAAGCCACTGAGGCAGGGCTTTCCGTTACTTGAAGCCAAGCACAATCCTAACTGCGTTGCAACCGCTCACTCATTCACCCAACCTTTATCAGGCCTATTTCATGCCAGTCATTGTGCTAAGGATTGAAGACTTAGAGATGAGCTGGGGTGGCCCCTGCCCTCCAGGAGCTCCCAGTCAAGCTGGGGGTGGGGGGTGGGGGAAGGACAATCCTAATGCGGTGGGAACTGGATACCGTGAGGACACACATCGTCCCCGGGAAGTGTGAGCATTGGGTGGTGGGCGGGCAGAGGCAAGGAGTTCCCAACTCCCTTTCTGGCAGAGCAAACAAACACTCCTCAGGCTAAAGAGCAAGTGAAAAGAATGTGCTATGCTCAGTCAAGCCAACTGCGCTTACTCACTGTACATCAAGCTGTTAAACACCATCAATTAATGCAGCTGTTTCAAAATAATCAGCAGTCATTAGAGCAAGGAGAAGAGGAGAAAATTAAAAAAAAATCACACACCATTAACTTAGAAATTATGTGAACCAAGGATGAGGCAGCCTTGATTAGATCTTGCCTGCTGACGTTAGCCATCGTCTAAAATATAATTTCTTTTTCAAAGAAGACACACTAATTTTTCACTTAGAAGTCAGAGCAAAAAAAAAAATCAAACACAAAAACACACACCACGAAACAACCAACTGTTCATGCCATGACCTTTGACCATAAATGTCCAAGCTTTGATCATTCAGGTCCGTGTTTCCATTAGGGACTTTGATGGAGACAAATTGGCGACAAAAGATGACCTGTTTGGGAAATCAAGAGGCAACCGAGACCAGAGAAGTCAGAGCGCCTGGGGAACTGTTTGGAAACTAGAGAAAAGGTTTTCCTCCTTTTAATTCAATTATGCTTTCACACAAATGAGTGTGTTTTTGTTAAATGAATGGCAATATTTGTCATTTTCTAAAAGATTTTTAAAAATTTGATGTTAGAGAAAGGAAGGGGAGAGAAACATCAGTGGTTGTCTCCCCACATGCTCTGCCCTCGAATCGAATCTGCAACCTGGGTATGTGCCCTGACTGGGAATCAAACCCACCACCTTTTTTTTTCCCATTTTTTTTTTTTTATTGATTAAGGTATTACATGTGTACATATCTTCCCATTGCCCCTTCCCATCCCACTCCCACCACCTTTTGATGCACCGACGATGCTCCAACCAATCGAGCTACATCGACCAGGGGCGATTTGCCATTTCTTTATTTTCCAAGTGTGGGAAAAGTATTAAACAAACAAACAAAAAAACAAAGACAAAGCCCCACTGACTTCAAAGTCCAGTAGATTAAACACGAATAAAAATAAGCAGGCTCCCCATTAAGAGACCTGATGATCAGGTTTCTGATCTGACTGCTCACTTACGCGTCTGAAGCACTCCAGGGCCGAGCAGAGCAGACGTGCGCTAACCACACTCACAAGGCAGAGCAGCGCTCCGGTTCCGAGGCAGCGATCACGGGAGGTCTCTAGTCCTCAGCCCATTGCCGAGGCCCTGCGCCAGCTCTGCCATGGCAGGGGCTAGCTGGGCAGGCTGCCATCGGGAGTGTCTTTGTAGGACACACGGAACAAGCGAGGGTGAGTTCTGAGGAGGAAGGATCTCCCGTTCCAGGACCAGTTTATGAAACCCACGCCTATCAACACAGTTTCCCAGAGACCTTCATGCCAAGGAGGTTCCGGCTATGGCAGACCCAAGAAATATGGTTGTCAGGCCTTCCGCCTCCGGCCCCCTACCTGCCCCCGGGAGCAGCTGTACCATTCCTCACTCAGGGAACTGGGTCTCCGGCGGTCTCGTGGGCTTCTGGGGCTGTTGAAGAGCCAAGTCCAAAACGTGGTCAGGCCAGCATGCTGTCGACCAGGACCAAGAACAGTGCTGGCAAACCAGGTAAGTAAATATTGAGTTTATGGTCTCATGTTACACTTCCCACTGACAACCTTAGGCCAAGAGGGATAGTTAAAACATTAACAACCAGCATGTGTCAGACACATACCAACCACATGAGTGCCTGTCTTAAACAGCTGGCAAGGCCACATCATATGAGTGTGTACCAGGTAAAGATCATCACACACCACCCCCATGTCAGCCCTCTACAGGCCACGGCCCAGGCTCTAATGGCCATGACAGGTGGCCAAGGGCCAGGTGAGTGGCTGGGAAATGTCTGCACTACCATTCATGTTCTTTGCTATGAACTTAAGTATAATGTCCGCTGTTCCATGAAGACAGAGACAGTGTGTCTTATCCATTGTCATACATTCATTATATCAGTACGGTTGGTCGCACCAAGGATGTATTTTTAAAGAATGAATGAATAAATGGTAATAACAGCTAATATATTTTTAAGCACATATCATGTGCAGGGCACTACTCTAAGTCCGGTCATGTACAATCTCATTTCAGCTTCACAACAATACCATGAGGTAGGTATTATTATCATCATCCCAATTTTATAAATGAGGAAACTGAGGCACGGAACGGTCAAGTAACTTGCCTAGTACAAGATTAGTAATGGATTCAAAGCCAGTGTGGCTTCAGAGTCTACACTCTCAACCACTGCAATGCGCTGAATGCACCACCAAACGCAGGTACTCTAGTATTAGGAAGTCATCAACGGAGAACATCTGACAGCCACAAACCCGGAGACATCCTCCCAGGAGGTTGCTGGTGGTGCCAAGCACACACTGTTTCTGTTTGTTTGACTTGTAATGAAAGCTGATACCTAAGCAGGAGACCACCTGTAATTTTCAAATAACTATTTTTAAAAAAATATGTTTTAATTAATTTCAGAGAGGAAGGGAGAGGGAGAGACAGGTAGAAACATCAATGATGAAAGAGAATCATTGATCAGCTGCCTTCTGCACGCCCCACACTGAGGATCGAGTCTGCAAACCAGGCATGTGCCGTGACCAGGAATCGAACCAGCAACCTCGTGGTGCATAGGTCAATGCTCAACCACTGAGCTACTCCCGCCGGCCGGGCTCAAATAACTATTAAGTATATTTGATTATCAAGCCACATTAGCAGGAATATCTAGGTTTACATAGTATTTGCTGCTCAAAATACATGAATTCCAGGGGAAGTCCTTTACACACCCTGTGGTCCTGTATTACCATCTCTAAGCAGGTCCCAGACTTGCGGGAAGGACTGAACCAGATCACAGAGATGGTTGCCTATTTACACGATAAGGTATTATAGAAGCAGGATGGATGATCATAATAATTAGTATATTTCAATATAATGGCAGATGGAAATTTCTATCCTCATCAATCTATACTTGTCAAAATTCTATACTTATCCACACTACTCTGAAAGTTCCTATTTATCTCTCCACGTTTTAGTAACCATGTTTAAAGCTTAACAATTTATTTCTACAAGATAGTTTCCCTTTATTATTATCTCTGAGCTTCTGTACATATCTACTGTAAGTTTAATAATTTTTCTCTACCTTAATGCAACTGCTTCATTCACTTAAGAAGCATAAAGAGCTGAACAGCTTGGCTCAGTGCTGACCTATGAACCAGGAGGTCACGGTTTGATTCCCTGTCAGGACACATGCCCAGGTTGTGGGCTTGATCCCCAGTAGGGGGCCTGCAGGAGGCAGTGAATCAATGATTCTCTCTCTTCATTGATGTTTCTCTCCCTTCCTTTCTGAAATCAATAAAAAGATGTTTATTAAAAAAAAAAAAAGCACAAAGAGTTAATAAGGCAGTAATTGTTTTAGTCTAACTTTAGATTCTCCTATATTAACAGATGACAAAATTAGCAAGCAAGAGCTTCATTTTTTTAAAATATAATTAAAAGGCTCAAAGCTCAAAATGATATTGCTGTAGCTCTGAAGGCCTCAAGTTTGGGGTTGGACCCAAGAATGAGGTAAGTCTAGGAAAGTCAGCTGTGGTTCTGTTGGTTGGAAAGACATGTCTCCATATAATTGAGGGGGAGGAAAAATCATATTCAAACTATTAATAAATTTGATATAAATGATACCTCTAACTACGTAAAGGAGTGTAGAAGAGGGGAGGGGATGGGGGTGTCAAAACTAGGTGCGATAATTTTCAATTCAGTCTGTTTTTTAAAGCTCTGGTTTCTAAGGAAGTCAGTTATACACGGAGGCAGAGAGTGGCAAGCAGATGACAAAGGGATGCCTAGTAGTATAAAAACATGAACGTATAAGTTGGGGAAGTGACTGTGCAAACAAACCAGAATTTTCAAGTTCCTACTGTTGCTACCACTGGGTGTTTGAGTTGCCCAAACTCTCCCCTACCCTGAGCACCAGCACAGAGATGGCTCTGCTGATGTTTTAAGTGCAGATGGAAAAGGCTGGGGGAGAGAGAGGAAGAGAAGCGGGAAGGACAGAGGGATGCACACATGACCCAGCCAAGAGGATACGGGTGCAGGACTACTTCACAAGGCTCCTCCAAGTTCTTTTCTCGGTGCCTTTGTTGGATATTTTTTCTGTTGCTCTTCAGAGAGAGTGGGAGGGAGGGAGGGAGGGGGATAGACACACACACACACACACACACACACACACACACACACACATTGACTGGTTGCCTCCCACTTGCTCCCTGACCAGGGGCAGGGAGCAAAACTGCAGGCCGAAGCTCTAACCACTGAGCAACCAGTGGGGCTCTCAGTGCCTTTTTAATCATTAACTTCCTCCATGCTCTGGAATAAAGCTGACTGGCCTATTCCCTTCCAAAAGCCAGTGGCTGCCCCATTGAAGGCCCTAGCATTCAGAGCTGGGGTGGAGGCTAGCAGGGCCGAGTCTGTGGCTCAATTAGGCTACCCTGGCCTACCTACCTTTTGGACTCAGAGCAGACCCTGCAATTTTATTCCTGCTTCCTCTTAGCTGCTTTGCAGTATCTCCAGGTCATAGTCCATCTACAAAGCTGCCCATGAGATTCAAGAAGGGGCCGTGGGAGATGACTTCTGTCAAAATGCCACAACCCTAGCAGAAGGCAGCTGGTGCCTCTTCTTCACCCACTAAGTGCAAGATGCACAAACCCTACTGGCTGCTTCTCTCCTTGCCAAACCCCTGGACTCTCCCTTCAGCATCTTAGGTGTAAGGTGGTTCCCCCAGACCAGTGGTCGGCATACTCATTAATCAACAGAGAGGTTTGCCGACCACTGTCCCAGACCAATGTTACACAAGCCATCACTTCCAAAGGGGCCACAGCCCTCATTCAGTGCTCTCCCACCTTGCTAAGCTCAACTCTCAGCTGGCCTTTCAAAGCCTTCTAGGAACCAGGATGGTGGGCCCAGCAAACTTTATTTCAGGTTTCTGCAGGGCCATTTTCCCCCTCAGTGACTTTGCTCCTAATGGTAACCCTTATACCAGAATGTGGACACAGTCCTAATCCACCAGCCAAGATCCTTGTTCCAGGTTTGAAGTCTTCCCCTCTGAGTGTGTAGGACCGTTTGCCTGCCCACCTCCAGATAGCAGAGTCAGTCTCAGTCCCTCCCTCCCTCCCTCCCTCTCTTTCTCACCCACAGCTGCAGGCATTAATTAAACCTCTTCTAGAAAACAGCTTTTCACCAGCTTCAGAAATCCTGGGTAAGAGCCAGACCTGGAGACAGAGACCGTCTGGGTAAGAAAGATAAGCCCACCACAGCATGAGCCTGTGGGCAGTGCAGGTTCCCACATTCAAGGGACGGTTCTGAATTCCAGCTCTTCCTGGACCTCTGAAAAAGGGGGCACCGGGGTCTCCGCCCCCTCAGCCTCAAGCTGTATTCTCCAGAGCTGACCCTGGACAGGGGCAGAAGCGCTGCACTTGGCTCCATCTGCCAGCGGTCACAGTCACCTATGACGGAAACACTATGAAAAACCACCTGCCTCCTCCCCCCAACGGAGCTGCAAACCCTACTGCTAGGCCTGTGCAAGAAGGGGCACTCCCGGCTCTGGTGGGGAGCAGTTATTTGGGGTGGGCAGTGCCCACTGGAGTGAAGGTGGTGCAATCAGAAGTAGCCCGCAGGCTCCACAAGCACACCACATCCCCAAGTGCTTCCTCCATCATGGGCAGGGATGAGGGATGCAGAAGGGGGCTGTGGCCACAGTTCACGGCCCTATTGGTTAAGCTGTGGAGGACTCACCTCTCAGCAAACAGCTTTAGCTCCCCAACGGGCCCAATTCTGTGATAAGGACAACTGATTTCCTTCCTGGAAATGATGGAGGCCCTATTCAGGTTAGAGAACCAGCTCGCAGAGCCTAACCCATAAATTGAGCACTCTGCCCAAATACACACAGAAATGAATTTGTCTCTTGTAAGACTAATATGTGTGTATGTGTGTGTGTGTGTGTGTGTGTGTGTGTTTGATTAATTTAAGGATAACATTTTTGAAAATAGTGCAGCACAATGGAAAAACATGGGTTATGGTCTCAGACTGGATTTAAGAGGGTGACCCATTTTTCTAGACAAACTGAGTACCAGCACTTAGAGGGTGCCAGGGGCTGGGTGCAGGGGCCACAGAGATAGTTTCACTCCGTCTCTGGCCAGTGGGGCATCCTAGAGTCAACACCTTATCACAGAGAGGAGTGGTGAGGGCTGAGGAGATGCCCACTGGAATTTGTGGACACTCAGAGGGAGTCTTCTGTGTCCCATCGTGATCTGGGGCTAATTACTCTATTAATTCACCATTCGGGGGTGAATGGATATTGAGCTAATTACTATTCAAGCCAATCAATAAAAATAAAAAATAGTTGCTGATTCTGCAGTTTCACAAATGCTTAGAGTGCGGTGATGCAGAGGCAGGTGGGCCAGCCTGTCCCTGGTGCCCAAAGGCAGCCTCCCACGCATCCGTGAGGGCGGGCTGGCCAGGAGCCAATCCCTAAAAGAGATGTACCCCCTACATGTCATTTCTCTGCAATAGGCAATTAATTCAATCCGAGACCTAATGAAAGCCAGAAGGGAGGGGAGAGATTCAGGCACTGGCTTCCAGGCTGCAACCATGCATCTGCACCTCTCTCCAGGGAGCACGAGGCTTGTCAAGCCATCTGTTTTAAACTCTTCCCACAGAAGTCCAGGCTGGGCACCAACACCTGAGGAGAAGGAGTTGTTGCCAAGCCCCGTCTGCGGTTACCTCACGTTTGTAAGGCTGGGTTGGGCACTATCAGCTCCACAGATTGGGGTTCATCCGAGGGCATTCTGCAAAAATGTCCCCACGACGAGAAGCACTCTGAGGCCCCCCTGGGCCATTCACCTCACACTTCCCCCTTCGCACCGATTTGATGCCACATCTCTCCTGGTTTTACTTTTGGAATGCTTACAAAGCATCCTTGCTTTCCTACGAAGACACTGGACACGCAGGCTGTATAACCTCGCTCCTTTGCTTAACGCCCAGCCGAAGCGGGAAAATATGGCTCCCAATCCGCTTCCATCGTTAATCCTCTAACCACCCACAGGTACAACTTGAAAGACCGCTGCAGCCACAAAGAGAGCAACCTGCTCTAAGCAGATGCAGTTTTGTGTGTGAGAGACAAAACCGGCTTCTTTAAAAGATTGCGACATATTCGAGTTCACCAGCAAAAGCAACGCCGTGGGGTCGGAACCACGCAGTCCTAACCTGAGCTTCCAGGCGCGTCAGCCCGCGCACCGAGTGACCTCTCCGCGGGGCCCCAGGACGCCCGCAGGCGCGGGGCGCAGGTAGCAGCCAAGAAGAGCCACCCCCAGAAAGGCCACGGAGAAGTTGCCGCCGCCTTCTCATCTGGAGGCGAGCGGGTTGGGCACTGCCCGGGAAGGGGTACCCGGGGAGCTCGAGTTCGGGCTGGAATCCGGCGGCAGGAGTGCGGGGGCCGAGCGGGAGATGGTTGGAGGGGCGGGGACTCGGGTGGAGGCTGGCAAGGGAAGAGGGGGCGCGGGACTGGACTGGGAGAAGCGGGAGGTGGTGGGGTGGCAAGGAGGTAGGGGGCGAGAGCTTGGGGAGAGGGCGGCGGAATCGCAGGCAGGGTTAGGGAGCGCTGGGGCTTGTAGAGGGGGCGGGGGCTGGGACGAGGGGCGCGCGGGGGAGGCTTGAGGAAGGGGATGGCTTAGGGAGAGGGAGCGAGTAAGGCTGGGGTTTGGGGAGGACGCAGATGGGCGGGGGGGGGGGGCAGCTTAGTTGCGGGTTCAGACCCGCCTGACTGGCTCTTCCACGGGAGACACGGGTCGTCCCGGCCTCGGCGCGTCCAGAGGAACCCCTCGGTCTCCCAACCCCGGACCCTGGGACGCCTGCCCGCCTCCAGCCTCCGCGCCGCTCCGCTTCAACCGCGACCAGCCAAGCCCGGCCCGGCCCGCGCCACGCTCACCGCCCATAGTCCCGGCCCCGACTCCGTAGCTCCGCGCCGATTCAGCGCTCACCGCCTGCTCGCCTGGCTCAAAGGGAGGCTAGGACCGCGCGCACAGACCGCGGGACAGCGCGACAGCCCACAGCGCCCCCTGCCGACCTCGCCGCGCACCGCGCTCGGCCCGCCCCGCGTCAGGCGTCCCCGAGCTCCGCCCCGAAGGCGGAGAGGCGGTCCCGCTGCCCGGCGGGCGAGTGGGGTGCCGAAGTGCTTGTGAGAGGACACTGACTCTTGGAAGCCAAACGGAGCCCCCAGAGACGGTCCAGTCTGCAGACCCCCGCGGTGGGCGAAAGCTACGGTCACGGGCGTCTGAGTGCACAGAGACCGCGGCCACTTGCGTGCAGGGCCGCCGCGCGCCACACACCGCCGGACTCGGGATCTGGGGCTGTGCGGACAGACGGGATGCACCGCCCGGCCCGGGCCTGGGGTCTTAGTGCGGTTGCCTTTGGGCCGTGCGCGTGGCCTGGCGCCGCCCTGGTCCCGGTGCTGGGCTTGGCGCGCATGTTTGGGGTCCGCCACGGCTGGGTAGCTGCTGCCGCGTGGACTCAAACTGTTACAAGTCTCGTCACCGTGTCCCCATTACCCCTTTCACCTACTCCACGCTTCTCTTCCGGCGCCAACCACATCCGGCCCGTGAGTCAACTGGAGACCTCCCTGCGGCTCTGTCTCCGGACAGTCTGCAGGCGCCGGGGGAGGTCGCGGCTGAGCAGCCGGTCTCCCCGCCCCCTCCCCGCTCCATGGCTTCCCCCCAGGGCTACTGAAGATCCACAGAGCATTTGGCCTATTTCTGTAACTAACTTGGGCATCCGAGAGTTGAATTTGATTTGATGCCATATTTGTGGGTCATTTCTTCCAAGTGTAGGTCTTCGGTGTCAGTGGGAAGTCCACAGTGACCCTATGTGCCTAGCACAGCTGGCCTTGAGCAAAATAGATACTCATCAGTATCACCACTTTTTCCCTTCCAGCCGCACTTTCTGGAGGAGCTAGTCATTGGCCTCCCAATTCCACTCCTGTATTGATGGCTCCCAAACCCACACACTACCCCTGCATATTTTACCCAGATTCCTACTTACTCTGGTTTTCTAAGAACGTCCCATCTCAAGTCAGCAAATTCTCTTTCCCAACACCCAACTTCATCTACCCTGTGGTATCGCCATTCCCCCTGCCACCTGGGACGCCTTCCTCACCTCGGGGCTCAATGTCCAGTCAGTGTTTGCTCCCAAACTCCGCTAACCTGCCAGTCTCACATTCCCCTGGTGCTACGCTGCCCTCAGCTCCTTCCTGCCCTGACTCCAGACACGCCCTGACTCCAGACACCCCCTCCCAGTGAGCCCTGTATCTCCCAGCACAAAATCTTTCACTGTCCCTTTAGCATCACCCCAGACTTTTCCATCTGGCTCTCAGTCCACCCACCACACCCAACACTTCTCCTTCCATACAGGCTTCTCCCCAGTGTCCTCCCACTAATCCCAGGCTCTCCCCCTGGCTGGCACTGCCTTCCTCTCCCCTACAGACGTCAGTCAGGGCATCTTCTGCTGTAGATGACAGACAACCCAACTCACACTTGCTTAACAAAGAATTGGTTGACTCATGTAAATGAAAGGTCCTGGATTTAGTCCCAGGGACTAAGGATTTCAGGGACTCTCCATCTCTCAGCTTTGCTTCCTTCCACGTGAGCTACACTCTCGGGCATCACGTGAGAGCCTGGCAGATCCAAGCTCACAACCTCACAGCATCAAGTCCAGCAGAAAAACAGCTTCTCTTTGCCAACCATCCACAAGCCTTGGGCCTGGTTCAGATCGGCACCTATTGAGTCACCTGTCCATCCTGCTCCCCAGCTACTGTGACCCCACGGGGAGTGGTTCCCCCTCTCTCTCAGCTACCTCTCATCCCTCACAGGGCCATGTGGCTGCTCCTGGATCCCTTCTCTGTCACGGGGACTAAAGGTGACTTAGGGACACCATCTGGAACCGTTCCCCCCCAAAACCTGCCACACCACCACTTCACTTTGCTGCAGCCCTACTGTGCTGGTACAGGGCATCCTGGGGTAGAGTTCCAAACAGGAGGTGGGGCACAGGCTCTCTCCGCTTTCATCTTCCTCCTCAAACTACCTGGGATGTCTGTCTTTGTACCATATGCCTCCCTAGGTGGAGACCTAGCACAGAGGTGGCCTCGGCCCCTCAGGGAACCTGGCAGACTCTCCCCAGACTCTCTCTCTCCAGTCTCTTTCCTCATCACCCCTATTCCCTGAGAGCTTCTAAGCCCCTCCCATTCTAGAGGAAGTGTCCACACCCTCCACCCTGTGGACTTTGGGTTCTGAGTGGTACCCACCCTGCCCTGCCCCTTAGGGAAATAACACCTCATGGCTGAGCCATAAAGGAGGAAGGGGCTGTAAGAAAGGGTTCCTACAGGGAAATAAATAAATATATATAAATATCCCAAGACCATCACCTCTGTCAAACCTCTTTCCTTTGTGGTTGTTGAGGAGGTAGGTAGCCAGTGACCACCTGGCTAGCCCCTGGGGAGGCTGTGTCAGAGATTGTCGCTGACCCAAAGGAAAGCACAGGCAGCTTCCTATCATGCCTGAAATTAGGACCTGGGTTTTTCAATTCCATGTCCAGTAAACCGCCCATACGATTTAGAATTGGTTTTTCTGTCACTTGCAAGCAAGAAAGCCCGGAGTAGGTCAAGCCCATAGCTCAGTGCCTGGCGCATTGGTTCCTGCAAAAATAGTAACTATCATCATCATTATTCATCTGCTGAAGGAGCAAACGTGCCCATTGGTGACTGTAAAACAGTAGCAAGAAAAAAGTGCAGTGTCTCTGGCTTGTCGCCATGGTCTCCCCTTCCATCCACAGCCTGCTGCTTTTGTCCTTTTCACATACACGTGTTGGCCCAGGGAAAATCTCAAAATTCATTGGAATCTGAACCCACCCATCTTGTAAAAATAGTCCCAGGCTCACCCAAGTCATGCCTATGCGTTTTACACAAGCAAACCTGCCTAGACAGAGAGCAGCTAGGAGCAGGTGCCCATCTTCAATTCAGTTTCAATCCACTGAGCAAAAATTAAGCCAATATTTGCACAGCCTCCTTTGATTTGTGCTGTAGAGTTAGAGAAACAATGGGCTTCTGTCCTCACCATTAAAGGGATTTTCCTATGGGGGAAAACAAGTAGGCTAGGACACAGATGGAGGTAACAATACCAGGGAGTCCTTTGGGGGAGGGAGTGGGGTGCTTTACTTGGACCAGGCTCTAAGCTCCACAGTCTGTGCTGCCTGCAACCCTGCCTTACAACGGAAGTACACATCTGCACAAAACATTTTTATTTGTGTCTCCTACAGTCTCTAGGTGACAAATATTTTAAAATTCCATTTACCATGGATTTTGTTTCTCTGATTATAAAAGGAGTGCCCATTCCTTATTTTAAAAAACCCTGGAAAAATACTAAGTTCACAAAAATAAAGGTGAAAATAAAAATTATCCAAAATAAATTTGTGTTGATTAATATAGTAGAGAATATCAAACCAAGATATTCTTCCACACCACTGCTGGCAAACCCAGGGTCTTGGGGGAAATAGATATCTTGTAAAAGGCTAAAGGTCATTTCTTAAGTTCTTGCAAAAATGCCGGATTCGCCCTGGCACATGTATATGATTAAAGACTGCAATCTGAGCCTCCCAGCTCCAGGGTGGTCTGCTCTCTATTATTTATGTATGCATGATTCATTTTCTTAGCTACCAGCTGCAATCCCTTCTCCCCACCCCCAGCAGGCTTATTATACTAGCCCCTTCTCTTCCTGAGAGCAACTAGGGAGGGCAAACTCATTTTACCATTTTTCTGGCTGAAATTTAATTAGAAAGGCAAATACAGAAAAACAGAACACAAAATGACCATGTTAAATAGAAATAAAAGATGGCTCTCAAAACTGACCCTGAGCAGAAAAATAAAAAATTATAAAGAACTGAAGCAATTTGCTGAATCATAGGTCTAAATATTCATTTTGTCCTCTAAACTCTGAGCCCAAGCAAAAAAAATGTTTCTAAAGAAAAAAGAAACAAGCACTTGGTGAACTCACAAAAATCTCATTGAGAAATCATAAAAGGACAATAAGGATTTGGGCGATTTCATCAACAACAGTGCCTGGCACATACCATATAAAACTGGCTGATCAGATGAATGAACCAACAGTCCATCCCTCTCATTTTACAGTTAGAAACCAATCAGAAAGGAGACAAGAGGAGAGTGGGAATCTGCAGTCTCATGGGCCCCTGGGAGACAAAAGCTGGAGTTCCCTGCTCATGAGAGAGCTGGGACCAGATAACACCCCAGACTTCCAGATAGGAGCCAAAACAGGAAAGATGGAAGCTTGAAAACAACCGTAAGATGCTGAAAGAAAGTCCCTGCCCACACAGAATTCTAGAGAAAACAAGAAACAGTGGGTAATCTACTTGTTCAAAATCAATCACAGTGACATAATGCAAGAGCCAGGACTAGGATCTAGGCTTTGTGAACACTTCAGTAGCCTAGAGAATTCCTGTTGCAACATACCCTTACCAACACTTGGGTATGTCAGTATTTTAAATTTCAGTCATTCTGATGGGTACGATTTCTGACTTGGGAAGGGGGTGCATGTAATTGTCAGGCACTGAGATAAGGGAGACAAGTGTCTTCTGAAAAGACATAACAAGAGGACAGATTGAAGCCCGGCCAGCATGGCTCAGTGGTTGAGCGTTGACCTATGAACCAGGAGGTCATGGTTCGATTCCTGGTCAGGGCACATGCCCGGGTTGCGGGCTGGATCCCCAGTAGAGACAGCCAATCAATGATGTTTCTCTCTCATCGATGTTTCTATCTATCACTCTCTTTTCCTCTCTCTCTCTAAAAAAAAAAAAATCAATAAAAACATTAAAAAAAAAAAAAGAATCCATTTGCAGGTCAGAACTGTCCAGTGTGCACATCGTGACATCATGATTCTTCACTAGGGTCCTTCATTCAGGTCCCAGGTCCCTCAGGGTCTGCACCACCCGGAGGTCAGCACCCACATGGCTCACGTGGCTGTGACTTGTCACCACCGTGAGCCTGTCAACTCCTCAGATGACTCCCTGAATCCTGAGAGTGCCTTGCACATGCCTGCGATCAATGTCTGTTGATCAAGTCGCTGTTAATGAATAGAGACGGCTTCATCAGTGAATATTGATGAAATGGGACTGCTGCTCCCTCTGGACAGCAAGCCAGGGCTTTTGCCAAGAGAGGCAGCAAAGAATACCCAATCAGCTGGATGTGTTCCAGCAGTCCTCTCCATGGACAAATCGTTAATCAGATCTGGGGGTGTTGGGGGGGGGGTCTCTCTGTTGTCATGGTGATTCTTAAAAAAAAACAAACCCAAAGGCTTCTTCTTTATCAGCATCCCAGACATCAAGACTCTGAAGTAATGGCTCTTTGAAAATGGAATCATATTAATAAGATCTACTCGACTGAACAATGTGTGTCTTTCTTTCTTTTGATTAGATGCATTATTAACTTGGCTAGCAGCAAGACCTCATCAATGCAAAGTGCCCATTCATAAAGAACACCACTTCCAGCATGGAATGAATAAGGATGCAGCTCACCAATTTCAGAGATGCTGGTGGATAAGGAAGAAGCTCTGTGAATGGTGGTCTTTGGGCTATAGATACTTGAAGGGCTTGGACTGTGTGTGGGTCATTTCTGTTGGATGAATCTTCAAATGCTGGGGCAGCCCACACAGGCCAGCGGATCAGGCTGGTCACAACGCCTCAGAGGAAAGCTGAGAACAAGGAAATCTCACATTAGCTTTACATTGTGCAAGAGCTGAATTGCAAGAATCTTGGAATTTTACTCCTCTCATGTCTTGGTATCACCTTTTGACATTTGGATTTAATAATATTCAGTGTTTTTTGAGCTAATAATGTGTTGAATAGACTTTAAAATGGCCCCCAATGACCCTAACTACTGGTGTTCACACCCTTGTAAACTCCCCTCCCCTTGAGTGTGGTCAGGACCTTCACTTTCTTCTAACCAATAGAATATGGCAAAGGTAATGAGATGACACTTCTGTGATCACAATACTTAAAATCTAACTTCTGTCTTGTTAGCAAACTCTCCCCCTTGCTGGTATAATGAGGTAAGATACCATACTGTGAGCTATTCTATAGGCCAGTGGTTCTCAACTTTTCTAATGCCGCGACCCTTTAATACAGTTCATGTTGTGGTGACCCCCAACCATAAAATTATTTTTGTTGCTACTTCATAACTGTAATTTTGCTAATGTTATGAATTGTAATGTAAACATCTGTGTTTTCCGATTGTCTTAAGCTCTACAGCAGCGGTTCTCAAAGACAACTGGGTCATGATCCACAGGTTGAGAACCGCTAGCAGGGTCGCCTAAGACCATCGGAAAACACAGATATTTACATTACGATTCATAACAGTAGCAAAATTACAGTTATGAAGTAGCAACGAAAATAATGTTATGGTTGGGGGTCACCACAGCATGAGGAACTGTATTAAAGGGTCGCAGCATTAGAAAGGTTGAGAACCACTGCTAGGCGGACTCCAGCCAACAGCCAGGGAGGAACTGAAACCCTCAGGCCAACAACCCACAGGGAACTGAATCCTGCCAACAACCACATGAGCTTGGAAGTAGATTCTTCCCCAATCAGATCTCCAGATGAAACTCCAGCCCTGACTAACACCTTGATTGAAGCCTCATGAAAAATCCTAAAGCAGGGTACTCAGCTAAGCCAGACCTGGAATCCTGACCCACACAAACTCTTTGATAATAAATATGTGTTGTTTTAAGCCATTGTCTTTGTGATGACTTGTTACACTACAATAGATCTTTAATACAAGCACCCACTGATGCTCAAATGCCATGGACACACCAGTGAACAAGATAGACAATTCCCAGCCTTTATGGACACTCCCTTCTAGTTGATTTATCTATACTAATAAAAGGGTAATATGCTAATTAGACCGGGAGACCTTCCAGACAAAGCCATGGTGGCGGGGCCAAGGCAGAGGTGGTTAGGGGCGATCAGGCTGGCAGGGGGGGCAGTTGGGGGTGAGCAGGCTGGCATGGGGGGCCATTGGGGTTGAGCAGGCTGGCAGGGGGGTACAGTTGGGGGTGAGCAGGCCGGCAGAGGGGGGCAGTTGGGAACGAGCAGGCTGGCAGGGGGGTGCAGTTGGGGGCGAGCAGGCCGGCAGGCAGAGTGGTTAGGGGCCATCAGGCAAGCAGGCAGGCAGGTGAGCAGTTAGGAGCCAGCGGTCCCAGATTGCGAGAGGGATGTCTGACTGCCGGTTTAGGCCCGATCCCTATAGGGGATCCTGAGTGGTTCCAGATTGGAGAGGGTGCAGGCCGGGCTTAGGGACACCCCCCATGCATGAATTACGTGCACTGGGCCACTAGTTTATCGATAAATCATTGCCAAAAAAGAAAGAAAGAAGACTAAAGGACTAGAGCAGGAGGTGGATGGTATTTTAGATAGGGTTGGTGAGATGGTTCTCTATGAGGAGGAGGCATTTGGGCAGAGAACTGAAGAAGTGGAATATCAGAGGACATTCAGGGCAGAGGAAATGGCAAGTCCAAAGGTCCTGGAGTGGAAGCAAGCTGGGCAAGTTGAGTCCCAATTAGCAGAGGGAATGTCGTAAGAGATGAGCTCAGTTAGTAGAGTCAGATCCCAGACGGTCCTGCAGGACCGTGAGAGGAGGTGGCAGAGGCTTCTGAACAGCCGAGTGACTTACTGTATGTTTGAAAGAATGATTTTCATCTAATATCCACAATACGAATTGCACAGAGGCTGCACAGGGCCTGGAAAGTGACAAAAAGCCTCTCATCGATTTTCTTCAGAGATTCTTTCAGAAACCCTCTGACGTAGATGGGGCAGGTACAGGAATTCATTCCCAACTTTACATCCCTCTGGTTCTAAATGCTGGTCTCTGTGGCTGGACTTCTGGGTCCTTTCCCCACACTCAGGAGTTATTAGTATGGAAGCAGGACAAACGGTGAGTCATCCAACTCATGACTGATCATAATGTCAAAGAGGCTCTGAACATTTGCGTGGGAAATGAAATAGATGAAAAACAGTGATTCTCAGATGCACAGTATTTGCAGCCAGGATGTTTAGTGGGTGAAATCCTTTATTTTTTTTTTTTTATTCGCAGGTGTCCTTTTTAAAAATTCTTTTTTTCTTTTTGCTGTTCTGAATGGGTGTTTTCTGCTACCTTGTCTTCTGAACAGTTGACTCAATTCTTTGCTTCATCTGATCTGCTATTAATTCCTTCTAGTGTATTCCTCATTTTGGATATTGTATTCTTTATTTTTGACTGGTTATTTTTTTATAATTTCAATGTCATTTTTAATGATTATATGTCTTTGTTAAAGTTCTCACTAAGTTCCTTTTCAGCATCTTTATAACCAGTGTTTGGAACTTTAGTAGCTTGCTTGTAATTCCATTTCATTTAGCTCTTTCTTTTGGTGATTTCTTCTGTTCTTTCATTTGGGGCATGCTTCTTTGTCTTCCTTCTGTTCAGCTGGTCTTAAGATGGTTATCCAAGTGGATTGTTCTATAATTTAGTTGTAATTTTGCTGTGGTCATGGGAGGAGATGAGTACAATATCTACCTACTCTACCATCTTGATTAGATACCTAGTCAGTAGGAATCTTTTTGAAATTTCAGAGAAATAATATCTTGAAAATATTTCTTATGAATTATATTGGGCCCATTACTGTTAACCTAAAATGTTTCAAATACCATTAAGATGTTGGATTGTTGTTTATTTGTGTGTGTGTGTGTGTGTGTGTGTGTGTGTGTGTGTGTGTGTGTGTTTTAGTGGTACTCTCTTTATACAGGGTGAGGCAAAAGTAGGTTTATAGTTGTGAGTATTTGAAACACAAAGTTTATTATTTATTAATTATTGTATTATTTTCCATGTGAACAACTGTAAACCTACTTTACCCAACCCTGTATTATTATTTTACAGGCTATATAAATATATTACAAGTTTTATATATTCACATATACTATTAATTCTTTGACCTTATTTTTTTGTAATATTTGAGTCCCACATGTACAATATTTTTATCAATGTAAACCTCAGGTTTAAAAGAGACACCTATATTATTATCTCCGAAGTTCAAGAGATTAAGTAAAGGACCTCTACGTTTTCTTAGTGGGCCACAGGAGAGGAGGGAACCAAATCTAACCTTAGTGGAAGATACGTGACTGAAACTTCACCCCACTCTCTATCTACTCCCTCATCCATCCATTTACCCAGTTAATTCACACATCCACTCAACCATCCATCCAGTATCCATCCACCCATCTATCCATCCACTCACCCACCCATTCAGGCAACAAATATCTATTAAGAACCAAACAGAGCCAGACGTGTAATAGAAAACTGGAGACAAGGCAGACATGACCTCTGCCCTTATATAGTCTAATCTTTGTTCTCCACACCAAGCTGGGAACCTTCCCTAAAGCACCATTTCCTCCACTTCCCTTGAGCTCCCATTTATGCAATCACACATTTCAGTCTTGCGGGGTCATTCCAGGTAAACTTTGCTCCCCAATCTTTGGGAAGCAGACTCGAAGAGATTCCTTCAAAGCACTCTCTGAGTTGAATGTGATCAAAGCGGACAATCAGAGATCTCAGCATCTGGTCAAAAGTCCTTCTGGTGCCTAATGAATGGGGAGGCTCTTCCAGGTACCACAAAGCCTTCTGAAAGAAATATTCACGGATGTTGACTAATTGTCACATATTGGCAGGATGGACAGGTATGTTCTTATTTTCAAAAAGTACATGGTTCTCTCTAGATCCTGCTTCTCTATCCACTCTGCCTTAGAATTTTGGTGTGTTCCCGGAGATGAAGTGTTCTGTTTTATGGACCCTGAGTGATCTCATCCATTTCCTTTACCAGATCTGAATCCTGGTCTGACCTGATCTCCTAAGCTCTGGATTTGTGTTATCTATTTTCCTGCTGGACTCACATGTCCCAAAGGGATTAGAAACTCAATCTGTCCTAAACCAAACTCTTATGGCAAGTACCCCAGAACTCTAAGATCTGATGAATGTAATCCACTGGGAAAATCTTTTGGGCTGACCAGATTAGCATAGAGAGACCATAGCTAATTCAGGAACAAGAACCTTTCTTAACAAGCATACAGCAGAGAGAGGGTGAGCAGCAGAGAGAACCTAAGAGAAAACTATGTAATTGTCCAAGGAAGACAGACCCTGGATAGAGGGGTCCTGGGCAGTGCTGCCACTGGAGATGACCTCAGTCCTGGAGTGGGAGATTATTTTAGACTTTCTGGTTCAGGGTCGATGCTTCCTAAGCAGCTGAATAATGAAGACTTTGCCTTCTCAGCACATTGACACACTGAGAACCTTCCCGATCCCATATCAGGATCCCAGTGCTGTAAACATGCCCTTCTGCTGGAGGCAGTCATCAGTGTCTTATGAGTATGATTAGTGTGAGCCAAACACAGAAAGACATCATACTGAGTGGCCTGAGAAGCTGAGCCCAGGCCTGGCCTGGATTCCCCAGGTGGTGCAGGGAGCCACTGTCCATTGTACACGGCACTGATGCCATCCAGCTGATCTGTGTTTATACCAGTGGGCAAACCCACCTTCTTGCTGTGATTTCCAGGTCCATTGGTTCTGGCACTTCTCTTGTTTACTAATTAACACCTGTGAGTTCACCTTTAGGAGCCGTCACTCCAGTAACTAAGGGTTTCATGCCATTTAAATGAAGTTTGTGGATGGGGTATAAATTGGTTCAATACTGGGAAACTGATTGGCAGTACTTACGAAAGATAAATACCTACTCCATGATCCAGAAATCCCAAATCTAGGTATATATATTCAAGAGAAATTAGTGCATACATCTGTCAAAAGACATGTATAAGAATGTTCACCACATGCCGAAACCGGTTTGGCTCAGTGGATAGAGCGTCGGCCTGCGGACTGAAAGGTCCCGGGTTCGATTCCGGTCAAGGGCATGTACCTTGGTTGCGGGCACATCCCCAGTGGGAGGTGTGCAGGAGGCAGCTGATCGATGTTTCTCTCTCATCGATGTTTCTAGCTCTCTATCCCTCTCCCTTCCTCTCTGTGAAATGTCAATAAAAAAAAAAAGAATGTTCACCACAGCCGTTTCCATTATAGCCCAAACTGAAAACAACTCAAATGCCCATCAATAGGAGAACTGATTTAAAAACTGCCTCGGCTGTTTGGGGCTGGAGCTGGGGAGTTTGTACTCTCACAGATGCCCCAGTTGTCCCAGTTAGTCCTGATGCTCAGTAGGTCTAGGATTGGCCCGGCCTCAGGCCTCACTGCCTCTCAGGGACAGAAGCTGCCGCTTCCCCTGGTACAGCAGGGAGGAGGGGCCCCTCTGTTGGCCCTGACAGGGCAGCTGCAGCCCTGCATGGAGGTCTGGCCAAGTATGAAAAATTGTACCCAGCAGCAGGCCCAGCAGAATCTCCTGAAAGGTGCCGGCAGACAGCTGTGTCCCTTTGCCATTCCTACCCAATACCAGTTTCAGGGATTGTTACTTTGAATTTTTTGTGCATTTGACCAAATATAATCATTTTTTCTCATCTATCCTGCACAGAGAAGCCAAGTTAAGCTGCTGGGCACAGCATCTGCCCTCATCCTTCCACTTGAACATTTTCATGGGCTCCTTCCCATCCAGAGGTGAAACTCCTGGCCCAGGGTGGTATGGCCTGACCTCTGCTCCTGCCTTTTCTCCAGGTGGTCTCTTTCACAAAACCCCTGGAGCCTTGCTCATTCTTCCCTATCTTCCCCTCCATGATCCGCAATACCCGAGATCTTCCTTATTCTCTCCAGATCCTATCTCAGCTTCAATATCCCCTCCTCCAGGGAGCCCTCCCTGACTGGCTTGGCCCATAGTCCTTCCTGGAACACTCGCTGTTGTTCTTGTCTCCTGCCATGCTGTGTCCTGTGACCTTCACACATCTGAGTCCTAACAACAAGCAGAGGTCACTTCTCAAGGTCACCAGGCAGTTCTTGAATGTCTTCTTGATTCCTTACCTACACTCCCCCACTATGGCCCTGGATTGTCCTAACAATACCCTTTGCCCTTCTTGACCTGCCCTCAAAACTGACCTGCTCTGTGGCCCTTTACTCCTCTATGAAACTGATAAGCCAGTATGTAATCATTTAATCAGGCTACTTAATTTTTCATTTTATTAGAAGAGGAGCTAAATTTTATGGGTCATCTGCCTTATGCTATATGCTTTACCTCAGTTACCTTATTCATCACAAAAATTCTCCATGCCCATTTTATCAATGCAGAAACTAACCTTCAGGGGAGTTACGCGATGTGCTCAAAGCCGCACAGCCAGTGAGTGATGGAGCAGGGGAGCGAGATCTAAGCAAGGCATTGTCAATTCTTTCTTTCCTGTTCTGCAGAGTTCGTAACAGTCACTAGATGGCGTCGCGAGGCGACCACGAACCAGGCTTCCTTGGAAGTACGGTAATGTTGATGGGATGCTGAGCCTGAGGTGCCCATATTCACCACCAGGGGGCAGGCGGGGAAAAGAAATGGCACATAGGGTCACAAGGGGCAGCCTAGCTGCAAATAACTAGGGACCCCATTACCTTCCAGCTGGGGAAGGCCAGAGTAGCTCACTGATGATCTTAGTTATTCTAAACATACTTCGCAAAATGTGTTCTTGAAATCTTCCTTACATATAATGAAGCACCAAAGTCTTAGGCAGAACTTTAATATTTTTTCTTAACTTAAAGTCATCAGTGTGGTTAATAGAAAAAAAACAGAATCTCACTGTGTAACTTCTGGCTTGAGCAACAAAGAGAGCCATTAATTACCGCCCAGTGCCAGAGACTTTACATGCATTGTCTCATTTAATCTGTACATCGTGGAAAGGTTCTGAGAGGTGAAGAAACTCGCCCAAGTTTACACAGCAGAACCAGGATTTCAATCCCAAACTTCAAAGTTTCTTAGCCTCTTTGAGCCTCCATAGCCTCATCTGTTAAGTGGGCATAATCATAATAACACACATCCCAGTGTTGAATAAGATAATGTAGATGAAGTGCCTCAGAGAGGGCACGGGTGTGGCTGCTAAGGTGGGTGAAGTAGAAGATGCTAGTTACCTGGGGTCTGTCACGCAGTGAATTCTAAAACAGGCCCCCAAGCAGTCTCCCTCTGCAGCACCGGTAGCATTATCAATTCCGATGGCGGTGTTTTCGTACCTGATTTACACAGAGAAACTGAGGCACAGGAAGGGGAAGATTTGGCCGAATTTTCTGAATTGGAGGTGTTCATTAATTCTCATTGACTCACATACTTGACGTTTTTTGAAGACTACCATGTATCAGGCCTGTGCTAGGCACTGGAATACAGGGATGACTCACATACTGTCCCATCCTTTCAGGTGTTCTGGGAAAAGATGATTGTCATCATCAGGACTATGTTCTCATCCCTCTGTAATGTCACCTCACTCATACATCCATTTATTTGACCTGTCTACCAATTCACCCATTCACCCACTCACCCATCTACCCACCTACCAGTCTATCTATTCATCCACCTATTCCCTCACCTGAGGTCTTCATCTATCTACCTATCTATCCATCCACGGATCCACCTATTTTTTAAATATTTATTGATTTCAGAGAGGAAGGGAGAGGGAGAGAGGGAGAGAAACATCAACGATGAAAGAGAATCATTGATCCGCTGCCTCCCGCACGCCCCCCACTAGGGATTGAGCCTGCAACCCAGGCATGTGCCCTGACCCGGAACCTGACCTCCTGGTTCATAGTTCGAGGCTCAACCACTGAGCCACGCCAGCCAGGCTCCACCTATTTTTTCATTCATTCATTCATTCATTCACTCATCCATTCATCCATTCATCCATCCACCCACTTGTCTGTACATCCATCTAAACAATTGTTTGGGTATTCTTTCCTCTGAGTGAAGTCTCTCCTTAATGCTCCCACAGTCCCTTATGCTTATCCCTATCACATCACTGATTACTTTGGTTATAATAGTCTGTTCTCATGATTGTATTCCCTTCTAAACAGTGAGCTACCTGAGAACAGGAGACTGGGGCATGAGACAGTAAATGCTGTTGAATAAAGCAGAGAAGCCCCAAGTGGGAGCTGGCACCTTAGGGTTTGTTTAAGATGATCCACTGGAATGCAGGAGGACAATATTAGAACTTCCATTTGCATTTCATTTTTGAGTAAATAACAAGAGCATAATTAATCATCTCCTGATATTTAATATCCTGATTGGTAGTGGCACAGCTGATATATTGGATAGTCCTGCATCGCTGGCTTTCAAGCAATTGCAAAAGCAGTATTTCTTCAGCCATATTATGTCATTGATGTTAATTTTACAAAAGCAAGATTTTTACATATTAGAATATTTATGTGACTTTGTAACAAGATGTCACGTGATTAACATTTTTTAATTAGTTGGTGTTTAAATGTGTTTAACATCATCCCCTGAATTGAATATCAAAGGGCAAAACTGGGTATTATATTTACCAAAACAAGAGGGTAAACCAAGACAGAAAACATGAAATTTAGGACACAGCATAGCAGGGCAGGGGAGTCCAGAATGGCTAGCTACTGGGCAGCAGGCCCCAGAAAGCAGCCCGTTCAGATGGAGCTGATGGCCGGAGAACTCAAGGAAAAGGACTTTTGGCAAGCCTGGTGTTTAGACAGGACGTGCCAAATGGAGCACTGCTGAATTGGTTGTTAAATAGCAGCTAACATGAGGCATTCTTCTTCCACTGCCAGGTCTCTTCCTGGGGTCCCCTGGACTTCACCTCAGAGCAGATCCTGAGGAGTTAATGCCTGGCAGAGCAGGGCCTTCCCACACTCTGCCCTGTGCTTTGGTGGCCAGTGCTTTGTCCGTTCTGGTTGCTCTCTGCTATAAATCATCCAATTTAATTATTGAATTAAATTGGGTTGGTTGGTGATTAAATATTTTTAGTGGGATTCCTTGGTGGTTAGAACATCTGATATGATGGAAAGTTTGAATAAAAAGTGAGGATGTCTTATAGGCAAGTAGGACAGGAAAACAAAGGCAAAGAGAAACTCCAGGACAAACAAAAAGCTTGCAAGAAAGATAGTGTATAGCCCTAAACGGTTTGGCTTAGTGGATAGAGCATCAGCCTGTGGACTGAAGGGTCCCAGTTTCGATTCCAGTCAAGGGCATGTACCTTGGTTGCGGGCACATCCCCAGTAGGGAGTGTGCAGGAGGCAGCTGATGGATGTTTCTAACTCTCTATCCCTCACCCTTCCTCTCTGTAAAAAATCAATGAAATATATATATTTTTTAAAAAAGAAAGACAGTGTGCTTATAGTATGGTACCCTACCTTGCTGAACCCCCATTGATATTTGCCTAGTTGTAATATTGTGAGCATTGCTCCCGGATTTTCAGTTTTTAGACTCAAGCTGTAAACAAAGAACAGAAACCATTCTTGTAGTTATAGAATGAAACATTAATCTTGAAATCATAAAGTAAAGCTGACCAGGCTTGGGAGGAAAAGAAATTAAATAGGGAGAGAAACTAATATCTTCACCTCACCAAGGGAGCGTCAGAAAGATACTGTGGAAGGATGGTGGGCCCGTGAGTAGAAAGATCAGAGTATTTACACTTACAAAGGAATGCGTATGATCATTTAAATTCAGGTTAATCAATAAGCTAACTGATAATGCCTAACATTGATAAGTCTAAAAAGCATCTTAAAATTATATTTTCTGGGGATATGGAGTGAACCACCAGCAAGAGCTCAGAGCGGCCCCACTGGGAGCTGGTTGGGGGCGGGGGCGCTTTCCCTTACAGCTCGTCTGTGCTCTTGACTTTAAAACCAACCATGTGCATGTGCTAAAAATTCAAAACTAGCAAGGGCTTTCTTGTGATTAAAGTGGATGAAGTGGAGGCTATTTGACAACACTCCATTCAATGGTGGTTCTTGAAATCTAAAACGTATTGACGCTTTGCTTAGAAATCTGTTGCAACTCAAGACCCTCCCCCCAAAACCTTGCCCTCTCTCTCCGTGTTGGGCCTCATCAAGTGAGGTCTGACAGGAGTGGCCAGGTGGGGTCCCAGCGCTGGAAGGCTGCTGCTTAGGTCAGAAAAGAATTGAGGGCTCTTCTCTGGGTTGCATACTGTGTGTGGGGGCAGGGAAGGAATCAGACCAGATCCCACACAGTGGTCACTCAGCAATCCAGCCTCTCCCCTGCATCTGTCCCCCCTGCACCTCCCACACACCCCTAATTAGGATAAAGGGCAGGGGACGTACAGGGTGAGGGTCATTCCTGGCCAGTGAACAAGGACCAGGGCTACTTGCTTGCTGGACCTGCTGCTCCAGCCCCTGTCACATCTTGCAGCCCCAGCATTCCTCCCTGGCAGTTGTCAGCCAGACACATGCACACGTGAGGCAGGCCTGTCCATCTGCAGGTGGGAGGGCAGGCCCCAGGAAGGCCTGCTCCTTCTCCTCTCCTCTCTTCCCCGTCCACCCCAATGTGAAGAGAGCTGAGGACACTAGTCTGTACTGCATCCTCCAGCCCCTCCTACTACTCCCCTTCTGCCCACCCCAGGCCCCGCCCAGACACCCAGATTCTGCCCAAGGACAAGGCCCCTGATTTTAAAATAATGCACCCCTACTCCCCACCAAACCCCCGACTCTCAGGGTCCTGCTCATAGTTATACAGAAACTTGCTACACAAAGGGTGGTTCTTGGACCAGCAGCACAGGCACCACCCGACAGCTTATTGGAAATGCAGAATCTTGGGCTCCATTCTAGACCTCCTGCATCAGAATCTGCATTAAAAGTAACACCCATGTGATTCACATGCACGTTAATGTCTGAGAACAGTGAGTTAGAATACACCATCCGATAAATCAACTTAACGCTGTTACAACCAGCCAACGTTTCAAAGTGCTTCCTATGTGCCAGGCTGTGTGCTAAGACTTTTCATGTCTTGTCATATTTAACTTTCACACAGCTTCACATGGTAGGGACTCTATTGAACCCACCTGGGTTTAGCTTCACAGATGAAGAAGCTAAAGTTTGAAAAAAGATCAAGCAACTTACCTAAGGTCACACAGCAAAGGGCAGGGATCTGGAGCCAGGAGATCTGGCTCTAGAAAACTCATAGGACTCAAGACTGATGTGAAGCCTGGCTGATGTGGCTCAGTGGTTGAGCACTAACCAATGAACCAAGAGGTCACGGATCAATTCCTGGTCAGGGCACATGCCTGGGTTGTGGGCTCGATTCCAGCAGGGGGCATGCAGGAGGCAGCCGATCAATGATTCTCCCTCATCATTGATATTTCTCTCTCTCTCTCCCTCTCTGAAATCAACACACACACACACACACACACACACACACACACACACACACACACACACAGTGGCCAGATTATTATGACCACCTGACATTTGTAGGCAAATTAGCTATAATTTCGCGCTGAAGTTGCTAGAGGGCCAGACCATTATAAATAGGGAAGCAGGTTGTTTACCATGACAGTAGAAGTGATTTTTTCCCCCTGAAGATATGGGTAAACAACGCGATTTAACAGCCTCTGAACGTGGGATGATTGTTGGCTCTTGGAGCCATGGAGCGAGTGTCAGCAAAACAGCTGAATTCGTTAAATGTTCAAGAGCAGCTGTTGTTAAAGTGTTTAAAGATTGGACTGTCAGCCGAAAATCTGGGTCTGAACGTGCGAATTGTGGCCGTCAGCAACTAGTCAATGTTAGGGCAGAACGGAGAGTGGCAAGACTGATACAAGACGGGCAACAATGCATCAAATTACTGCAGATCTTAATCAGGGATCCTCTCAAATGATCTCTGAACGCACAATAATAATCTGGCCACTCAGTGTGTGTGTGTGTGTGTGTGTGTGTGTGTGTGTGTGTGTGTATATATATATATATATATATATATATATATATATATATATATATATAGAGAGAGAGAGAGAGAGAGAGAGAGAGAGAGAGAGATACTGAGGTGAACTCAAGAACCACTTTTTACAAGGGTGACTTTGGGCATGTCAATAGCCTCATCTGTGGAATGAGAATGATAGTGTCTACCACTGGGGGTTTTATTTTTCAATGAGAAGATATGCAAGTCCCTAACCCAGTGGTCGGCAAATTGCGGCTTGCGAGCCGCGGTTTGCCGCTCTGTTGACTAATGAGTTTGCCGACCACTGGACTAATGTTACCGTGTAGTTGGAAGCTGTGAGGATTAGGCAATTGTGGCATATTGTGTGCAAAGAGGTAAAGGGTAGTATATGACAGTGGTCGGCAAACTCATTAGTGAACAGAGCGGCAAACCGCAGCTCGCGAGCCGCAGTTTGCCGACCACTGCCCTAACCCAACAGACGTTATTGGGCTCTCATCTTGGAGGCCTGGGCCAGGGATGTCGATGTTGAGATGGGAGATGACATCCTGCCCTTGGAGAGGTCAGAGCCCTGGGAGAAACTGACTTATGGGCTGGTTATGGCTGGGGGCCTTGGGGGTCAGAGCAGAGAGGTGCTACTTGGTCTGGGCAGGAGGAAACCCTTGCCTAGAGGAGGTGATGTCTGGGCTGAGCTCTGAAGAAGTTAGGCTGGTGGAGAAGGGAGAGGCAACAGCCAGGGCTGGAATGGCAGCGAGTGAGTTTGCAGACAATAGTACCCAGCAGCCAGGCCAAGAGGACCCGGGCAAGGCGGTCCCTGCACCACAGAGCAGGGCAGGGGAAGGCAGGCAGGGGAAGGCAGGCAGGGGCCAGAGAGCAAATGGGCATTTGTCTGCCCTTCCCCACCAGCCTGCTTCCAGGCTCTTTCTCGCTTCTGGTTTTTAACGGACACACATTTGCTTTCTCCTCTTCCTGCTGCTGGATTTGGAGACGCAGTTTTTGGGGCTAGCGCCTCAGACCCCCACAGTTCCGCTTTCCAGCTTCCTCCTCACATCTGACTCTGGTCTTGGGACCATGGTCCCTACCCTCAAGGTTGCCCACTTGGCGGGTTGGTACCTCCTCCTCAGGGCAAACCCCGGGCCAGGGTTCACAGATGAGCAAGCTCCTCAGTGGGAGCCTTTGTGCAGAGCCAACCTGCCCAGCCACACCTGGCATCCTGATGCCCAATCTCCCGCCCCTCCTTCTGCTCGGACAGGGAGCACCTTGAGTGCAAAGGCACTACTGTTGACCTTAAATAAATAGATAGCCAGCTATTTCTCCAGCAAAATGAATTGTAGGTTAGGGACATGCGGCCCATTGGCAAACCTTGCAGAAATCCAGAGGAACACGGAGAAGAGCGCTCCCCTGTGGACTTGGGAGAGGCTGTTGCATGCGAAGAGTTCATTGGAGGAAAGTTGGCAGTGTGGCGACTTTCCATTGGCAGAGTTACGGCGTCTCCCATTGGCCCAGCTGTCCACAAGGAGGAGTCTTCTTTTCCTGCCCAGGTCCTGGAGCACCACTTCCTGTGGGAGATGCACCGCTAGTCTCCTCCTGTTGGGGTCAGTGGTGTGCATTGAGTGACAGGTGTATGGACGTTCTCTTTTAGCCTCCCGACTTTCATTTCCACAGGGCCACATTCATTTCTGACGCTCAGTGTCCAGGAATGGGGCCTGGCACGCAGTGGCATGAATGGATGGCCTCACATCCATATCACAGCCCAGCAGCCAAAGTAAGGGAAAGAAAACGCATGGACTGCACCTCCCGGCCGGCCTGCCTGATGGTGCCAGGGCCACAGTGGTTCAGTCTCCAGCTCTCCTTAGTCCGGGCTCAGAGCACCTCAACTCCCCCATTTCTGTCCTCCAGGAGGACCCGGTCTAGGCAAAGTACCTGAGGCTGGAGGTGGGAGTGGGGCGTTCCAGGCCTTTCTACCCAGAGGAAGATCTGCTCCCCACAGCAAAGGGGGGATAAGGGACAGGCCCTGCCAGAGGGGAGGGATAGCCCGGGTGGGGAGATAGGAGATCTGTGATGAGAATACATACTGAATAACGCAAACCCGCTGATCGTTTCAGGGCCAAACCCTATGACTCAGGCCTGCCACACTCCCCCAGTGAGGTGTCTACTGAGTTCCTGCCTGGGACCCCTGGGGGAGTGCCTGAACCTCCTGCTAGAAGCTGGAGGGCTCTTTGAAATGACTTGTTTCATCTTAAAAATTCATGAGAATTTTGCACTCTCCTTCTGGGCTTGTTTTAATGCAACATCGTGCGTTAAATTACTTTCCTCATGAATGAAATAGAAGCTGTAGACGGGTGCCTGAGTTCTGCCACCCCCGCGCCCCCCCCTCCCCCCCCCCCCCCCCCCCCCCCCGCCCTGTGACTTTGCAGTCTGCCGGCACAGGCTTGGTGAGGAGACAGCCATTCTGTTGTTCTTCCTGCCCGGCTTCCATCACTTTCTGGTACCGTGGTCCACTTCCCTTTTAGTGGAACTAACCCTCCTCTTTGTCCACAGGCCAACTCTGCCCTCTGTCCCGGGGGTAGACCCGTAGCTCAGCGTACATTCCTCTGAGCACAGTGATTGCTTCAGGAGTGAACTCGAGGCCTGAGCTACACCACGGAGCATCAGCCCTAGGGCTTCTGCTGCTTTATATCAGACCAACTGTCCCAAAGGCCTGTGCAGCGAGGACGGTTAAACTTCTAGGAAACAGCCTAGAAGCTTCGAGGCCACATAGTACAGAAAAGCTGCCTTGGGAAGGAAGCAACCCAAAGGAAAGCAGAACTGAAACAGGGAAAGAGGCGAAGTCCCCAGGGGCCATGTAAGTCCCCGGATCTAGCCATCCCTGAAGCCCTGTAATTTGTTTGTTTGTTAAACTGGTTTGCATTAGGTTTCTTTCCCTTCGAACCAAGAGAGCTCTGACTAATGCAGCTAGTGGACACATGCCCCGGTTTGGAGGCCCAGGCTTGTTGGAAAGAAGTTTAGAGCTTTGGCATTGGAGCCGGAAGACTGGATTTGGGTCCTAGCTTTCCCACAAACCTGCTGTGTGACTTTAAAGGTTGGATTTGATCATCTCCAGGGTTTTTTCCAACTGTAAGATCCTCTGCCTGAAAATTTCATGAAATTTTAGCGAAAGGCAAATTCACCCTAGACTTGGGATGGGATTCCTGGGCTGCGAAACTGGAGATTCTGACTCTGCATCTGAGTGGGGCTTAGAAATCTGGAATTTTAATGCCACGTCCAGGTGGTTTTGATACATAGCCATGTTTGGAAACCACTCAGAAGCTTAAATTCTTTTTCTTAAGGCAGCCATTTAAAGATCCATCCAAAAGGAATTTACTTAGCACATACTATGTGCGAGTGGCACCTTCTTCTGACAATGGCCTTCTTGTTGTGTGGGGAGGGTGACCTCCATCCTCAGGCTGGACTTTCTGTAAAATCCCAATGCTGGCTCTGAGAAAGAACATACTTTACTGGCACCACACTTCCTCCAGTCATTCAATTGCTTCATAAATAGCATTTAAAACTTTTATTGATGAATAAGCTATTCACTGTCCAGTTGGTTCATTTATAAACAGCAAGTAGGTGAATGTGTGCATTTATGTCGCTGTTGCTGTTGACGTCTCATTTAAAACCTTAACAAGACCGTGCCATGGCAACCGTTACTCCCATATTACTAGAATTCAAATGGCTTATTATCAAGATAAACATTTATTATATTAAGGTATGCAATATTAGT
This sequence comes from Plecotus auritus, assembly GCF_963455305.1. Classification (NCBI taxonomy): domain Eukaryota; kingdom Metazoa; phylum Chordata; class Mammalia; order Chiroptera; family Vespertilionidae; genus Plecotus; species Plecotus auritus. The sequence goes on from NC_137773.1 coordinate 145,159,218, forward strand.
GTCATATTTTATACATGGTTACTTGTAGCATGGTTCAGCTCGGGGCCAACACCATATTGAATTATTTAAAGCCATTTCTCCTTGGGTTATTAAAAAGTTCAGTAAAATATATATTAGTGTATAAAATTTTAATGCATAGTTCACATTGCAGTGTTTGCAAGCTCTTGGCCTTTAGAAGAGGGAAAGCGAGGGAAACCAGGCTCCAACCAGACGGTGTGTTTGAGAAGGTGCTCAGTGTACTAGCCCTGATCCTCTCAGTCTTAATCCTCGCCGTTATCCCAGTTCCCCGTACATCAAAGGCATGAAAGCAAACACAGCCTGTACTTGGTCTCAGCAATGACCTCCACCCTGCCAGGCCCTCTGATACAAGTTACAGGTGAGGAGGTTAGAATAAGGGGACAGTCCACCAATCATGGCTCTGAGAAGCCTTCAGGTCCCTCCCTAATCTCAGTGACTTTGGCCCCTGCCGACTTGAATACAGAGAAGTGTCCACCAATTCCCTCTGCTATGTATGACCCTATAACCCTAGGGTCATTCAGGTGGGCAATGAGGCAGGCCTTCCCCACACTGCTGTTTACCCATTTCACGAGTATTCCTTTTTTCTTCCCTGAACCACACCTTCCCTAGAAGAGCTAGGTGGGGTTGGAGAACGTGTTTTTAAAAAGCTAGCAAATGGGGAGCCTGCTATTGCCACGGTCCCCTCCTATCGGCCCAGAGACCTCAAATCAGGGTAATAAACTCTACAAATGTCTGGTTACACCAAGGTTGGAGCTGGTGGCCATCAGCCTGAGCAGATTACTGCCTTCCTCTGAGCCCCAGTTTCCCCAGTAAATACTTGATGCTGTGAATAGAAGACACACCACACAGACTAGGTGATCCCCAATCATTCATTCCCACTCCACGAATGTGGATTCTCTTCTCCTGAGGTCTGGGTCATCAGCAGCTTCTCTTTATTTTTCTTATCTCCCGATGGCTGTAGATCAAGCTGGACCTGCAGTGAGTATTCAGTAAGTAAGTATTCTATGGCAGCAAAATGGGTCGTGTTTTTCATTTCTTGTCTCCTCTTCACACTAGGAAACTCTCAGGAGGAAAAGGTAGTTTTCCTTTGGTAACAGATAAGGGCAGGCTGGGTCTGCACGCCTTTGCCTCTGGACATGCATGTTAAGAGCTTTGGGGATTCAAAGCTGGAACAGAAACTCCCAGGAGTATTAGGTTGGGTCCCCAGAAGTAGATCCTGAGACAAGCATTTGGGGACAGTCTAGGAGGTGGTCCCAGGAGTCACTGACAGGAAAGTGGTGAAGTGAGAACACGAGGAAAAGGGAGCCAATGCAGGTGTGTGAATGAGCAGGTTACACGCTCCGGGCTCCATGCTGCTTGGATGACTGGGAGGTTGTGGGAAACACAGCTCTGTGTCATCCGACCCAGGCGCCAGGAGCTGGTGTATTTATCAGCCAAGTGCTGTTCGTCATTGGTTGAAGTGGCTCCCAGCATCAATACATATTAAATACTTAGAGGTGGCCCTAACTGGTTTGGCTCAGTGGATAGAGCGTCGGCCTGTGAACTGAAAGGTCCCAGGTTCGATTCCAGTCAAGGGCATGTACCTTGGTTGCAGGCACATTCCCAGTAGGAGGTGTGCAGGAGGCAGCTGATCGATGTTTCTCTCTCATCGATATTTCTAACTCTCTATCTCTCTCCCTTCCTCTCTGTAAAAAATCAATAAAATATATATATTTTTAAAAAATAAATACTTAGAGGTGAATCTCACAAAAAAATATGTAACACTTATCCACTAACACTACTAAACACCTGTGAGGGAAATTAAAGAAGACCCAAATAAATGGGGAAATCTATGTTTTTCATGAATTGGAAGACTCGGTATTGTTAAGATGTCAATTCTTCCCAAATTGATTTACAGATTCAATGCAATCTTTAGTGAAATCCAAGCAAATTTTCTTTTCAGAAAAAATTAACAATCTGATTCTGAAATTCATATGGAAATACAAAGGAACTAGGATAGTCAAAATGCATTTCATAACAAATGAAGTTAGAGTACTAATACTAACTGATTTCAAGACTTACTATGAAGCTACAGGAGTCAAGACAGTGACTACTAAGGTATCAAGGTAGACAAACAGATCAATGAAAGAGAATAGAGTCCACAAAAAGACCACACATATTTGGACAACTACGTTTTTACAAAGATGCAAAGGCAATTGGTGATGGAACATTTGGATATCTATATGCAATATTATGATTTCATCAATGCCTTATACAATATACATAAATTAACTTAAAATGAACCAAAGAACTAAATGAAAAACCTAAAACTTTAAAACTTCTAGAAGAAAACAAAGAATAAAATCTTTGTGATCTTGGGTAAAGCAGAGATTTCTTTAATAAGACACCAAAAGCACAGTCTATAAGAGAACAGATTAGTAATTTGGACCTTATTAAAGTTAAAGACATTGCTAAGAGAATGAAAAGACAGTCTACACACTGGGAGAAAATAAAGCATACATCTGATAAAGAATGTGTATCAAGAATATATAAAGGACTCTCAAAAATTAATAATGAAGACACACCAATTAAAAATGAGCAAAAGATTTGAACAGATATTTCAGCAAGGAAGATATATGGATGGTAAATAAGCACATGAAAAGATGCTCAGCATCATTAGTCATTTGGGACCTATAAATTAAAAACCTCAATTAAATACCACTTCAGCCCTGCCTGTGTGGCTCAGTGGATGAGCATCGACCTATGAACCAGGAGATCACAGTTCCATTCCTGGTCAGGGCACATGCCGGGATTGCAGGCTCAATCCCCAGTAGGGGGCGTGCAGGAGGCAGCCAATCAATGATTCTCTCATCATTGATGTTTCTATCTCTATTTCCCTTCCTCTCCGAAATAAAATATATATATATATATTTTAAAAAAACACTTCATACCGAAACTTCTAAAGGCTAAAAGCTAATCATATCAAATGTTGGCAAGGCTGTGAAGGGACTGAAACTCTCACATAGTGGAAACGTAAAATGACCGAATAACTTTGGTCAACAACTTGGTAGTTTCTTTAAAAGTTAAATATACATCTACTATATGATCGAGCATTCTACGCCTAGGTATTTTTACCCAAGAGAAAAGAAAGCATATGCCCACATGTGAATATTTACAGCAGCTTTATTTGTAAAAGCCCCAATCCAGAAGCAGCCTAAATGCCCATCAATGGTGAATGGACAAACAAGTTATAGTATATCCATCCAATGGGATGCTACTCAGCAGTAAAAAGGAATGAATTGTGGCTGCCCAATAAAAATATGGATTCATCTTAAAATAATTATGCTGACAAAACAAGAAAGCCCACCGCATGGGAGAACATATTTGCCAATGCTATTTCAGATAAGAGTTTAATCTCCAAAATTTACAGAGAACTCATACAACTTAACAAAAGGAAGATAAACGACTCAATCAAAAAATGGGCAAAGGACCTAAGTAGACACTTTTCGAAAGAGGACATACAGAAGGCCGAGAGACATATGAAAACATGCTCAAAGTCACTAATCATCCGAGAGATGCAAAACAAAACAACAATGAGGTACCATCTCACACCTGTCAGAATGGCTATCATCAACAAATCAACAAACTACAAGTGCTGGCGAGGATGTGGAGAAAAAGGAACCCTCCTGCACTGCTGGTGGGAATGCAGACTGGTGCAGCCACTGTGGAGAACAGTATGGAGTTTCCTCAAAAAATTAAAAATGGAGCTCCCATTTGACCCAGTAATCCCACTCCTAGAACTATATCCCAAGAAACCAGAAACACCAATCAGAAAAGAAATATGCACCCCTATGTTCATAGCAACACAATTTACAATAGCTAAGATTTGGAAACAGCCTAAGTGCCCATCAGCAGATGAGTGGATTAAAAACTGTGGTACATCTACACAGTGGAATATTATGCTGCTATAAAAAAGAAGGAACTTTTACCATTTGTAACAGCATGGATGGAACTGGAGAGCATTATGCTAAGTGAAATAAACCAGTCGGAGAAAGATAAATATCACATGATCTCACTCATATGTGGGATATAATGATCAACATAATTTGATGAGCAAGAATAGATCCAGAGACAAATGGCAGGAGAGGTGGAGGGGTTAGAGAGCAACCAAAGGACTTGTAAGCATGCATATTAGCATAACCAATGGACACAGACACTGGGGCGGTAGGGGCTTGCCCAGGGTGGGAATGGCTGCGGGGGCGGGGGGGGGGGGGGGAGGGGGAGTCAATTGGGGAAAAAGGAGACATATGTAAAACTTAAGATAATAAAAAAAATAATAATTATGCTGAATGAAAGAACCTAGATAAAAAGAGCACATTAAAATCCAAATATGTTTGTTAGTGATCAAAAATGGAAATAACAAGATACTAAATTCCAAGCTTAGATACCAGTCACTGGAGAGCACATCAATGATAGAAAATTGTTAGTGACCTGGAGATCAAATCAGGGGATTTTATTTTTATTTTCAAAGGTTGGTGAGAAATGGCAAGTTGATTTCAACAGTCAGAGTCTCCTTGATTATTAACTCATGTGATCAGATGTAAATGTTCATCTTTCCAAATCAATTCACCTGCAGAGAACTCATTCTTTTTTTCAATTTTAAACAATGAGTAGAATGAACACTATAATAAACTCTCATGCTCCCATTCTTCAACTTCAACAATTTTCAGCTCATTGCCTGTCTTGTTTCATGTATATATCCCTGTGCCTCCAGGCCCCACATCTTGCCATTTCACCTGGAAATATTTGTTTGTATTTCTACAAGAAATGAATTATTTTCAGTCTTTGTTTTAAACTTCTAATAATTCAGAACCAGTCCTGGCAACTTCATCTGAAAATCTTGGCGGGGTTTAGAAAGAATGTGGGACTCTCTTCTCTCACACATTGATAAAGGAGAAGGGTTTACCTGCCAAGAAATTTTTCTTAAGGAAAAAAAAAAAAAAGGCTTATCTTCTCTGTTTACAAAAAAAAAAAAAGTTGGTTTTTCTGTAGCTAGTGGCAGTGATATCCTTTCAGGGCCTGTGTGAAAGTCCCAGGGGCCGTTGTGTAACACGACCATTATCCAGGAAAGGAATGTGCGTTTGTAGATGGAAATGTGAAATTCTAGAGTCTAGTCCCTGTGCGCAGTCGTCTCGCAGGGGCATCCGCACTTGCTGAGGGAGGCCACCTGATACGGGAAATCGCGGACCAGATGTTGTGCTCCTGTGAGTGCTTCTAGGACATCGGCTCTCTGGAGATATTTTCACGAGACACTGGGATTCTTTGTTCTTCAAAACCTTCAAATCTCTCAGCTTCCTTTTTTTTTTTTTTTTTTTCTGCTGTGGAACCATCTCTCTCCTCAGATGCAATAACTGTGCTAAAGTTGCTGCCAAGGGAAATACTGCATTGCATCCAAAGCCTTTCTAGTGAGAAAGAAGTAACTTTCTGAAAACAGAAATTTAGGGATCCTGCTCTTTCCCTCCTCTTTTTTTTTTTTTTTTGTACATTTAGGTATATGTACATGAGGGGCACTTCAGGAAAGAGACCACTTATCATAGGCCAAGTGAAATGTGTTCAAAGTTGATGGAGCACCCAAAGGCGATCAGAATTGAGCTGTAACCGGTTAATTCCAACCCCAGCAGCCTGGTTGGGATCCTGGAGCTGGCTCTTGCAACAGCTGATGGTTAAAATTTCAGAAATTTTGCAAGTTGGTTACTGATTACATTAAAAATTAAATCATATAAGCTCACAATTAAATAAGCGGTATTAAAAACAAAGGTTAAAAAACACACAAAGGTAATACTCAAAATTCATCATGTTTTGATTCGTTTACTAACATCTTTGCCCTCCAGGTAATTTCCATTTATTGTTTCTATATGGTGAAAATACTACTGATCGCCTTTTCCCAACTCTGCATTGAGTGGCATCACAGTGGAGCTGGAACTTGGCTGTGGTGGGAGTATTCACACCTGCCATGGCTCCTGCAACAGCATTTTAAAAACCTAGTTCCAGGCCCTGGCCCTGCTGCTTCTTGCTACACCGTTGGACTATACTTTGGGAAGAATGCCATTGTGATGGTAGCCTAAGGCGCCTTGGAGAGGCTTCAGGTGTTTAGCATCTGATGTTCACATGGGAGAGTTACAGGGCCCTTAGTACACACATTTGGAACAAATTAGCTTTTACTTATTTATACACTAAAGCTTGGAATCTTTGCCATTTAAAAAAAAATAAACATAGCAGATCTACAGGATAAAGTCCACCACATATTCTTCTCTTGATAACCAAAGGTCTACTATCCTTCCTTCCCTGCCCTGTTCTGTTAGGACCTCTATGGATGACACCAATCAGGGTCCCTGGCCTGCTATGCTCCTAAGGGTTTCAGCCAATGGGAGGCTCTGATGGAAGATGGGAGGCGGGACAAGAGACAGGTCAGGGTATTTATGCCTAGCTCCCTCCTTGCCAGGCTGTGGTTGGCATTGGCTGTTGAGTGGCTCTCTTATAGGTACAGTTTCCTTTTACTAATTACTGCTTCCTTCTCTTAGCCCTCTGCCCCTAGGGATGGTAAGTTTTCCCCTTCCACGGATACCAGCCCAGGTGCTTCACCTGTTGTTGGTTTCCTGAACCCTGCCCATGCCCCTGTTCATAGCCCCTTTATTAAACTCTCCTCAGCCTCCCTTTTGAGCAGGCTGGCTGTTTCCTCCTGGATTCTGACCCAGACCAAGCCTTTACTCTTGTGTGGCTTACAGGGCCCCCATCCTTCCTCATTGCACCCTTTCTCCATACAGCTTGCCTCCATCACCTGAGACTGGTCAACGTTCTCTCACACTCTCAGCCCTTCTCGCCTGTATGCATTGCTTCTGCTGTGCCTTCACTCCTCTGGGCCCCGATGCTCATACTGGCAGCAGGAGAGAAATACCCCTTGGGTCTGGCACAATCCTGGTACAGAGCCATTTTCTGGCTTCAAATGATGGCTGAAAGGCAATTATTTCCTTCAAATGGCATCCCTGTGCAGCAAATCATTAGCGTATTTTCTTCCTTGGATGGAAAAATACTCAGGCACAGACAGCATTACGGAGGCCTCTGTGCTGGTTAGAAGAGTGGGAAATACTTACCTTGCTTCTCCCACAGTCGCTGACTGGACTGGGCGCTCAACCAACACCAGCGCTGCTTCTAGGAAAAGAGCCCTATTTGTTGGGTCAACAAAGAAGGTGAGGACAGTCGTCAAGGAAGGGCTGGCTTGTCACCGGCTTATCTACTCCCCAAACCCATCAGAAAAGTGGTGGGGAGCCTCCAAACCCACCATCTTACTGAAGGAAGCCAGGTCTGGAAATACCAGGAACCAAACCATTCCGTAGTCAGGTCTCACTGTCTCAACTTCTATTCAGAACAGGACATTCAAGGGCAAACCATTTGCAGTCTGCTCTGTACTTACCAGTCTAGGTTATTCTGACACTGCCATTCAGAACCCGCCCTTCTCTGGTAATGCTGGGTGGGCTGGGGCTGCTTTCTCTGGCCTGGAACGTACATTCTCACTAACAGCAACTGCATCTCTACTGGCGTGACTTAATTAAGCAGCTCATCCTGCAGGGCTGCCCATTAGAATCACCTGGGGAGCTACCACGGCTGGGTCCCACCTCCAGACGGCCTTTAATTGGTCTGGGGAAGGGCCTGGGCACTGGGACTTTTTTTTTACAAATGTCCTTATGGGATTTTACTGTGCACCTGGGCTTGTCTGACCCTATCAGCCAGCTCATAAAAGAGGACCCAGGAATCCTTGTCCTGTCTCGTGGGAGTTCACTGTTTAACCAGAGACACAGACAATTGTGGTGTTCAGGCAGAGATCTGGGGGACTGTGAACTTCTCAGTGTCTAAGGCCATGAGATACTTCACAGTCAAGTCCAGAGCTAGCAGACTCCCGCTGAACCCTCCCTGGGTTGGGGTGTGTGTGTGTGTGTATTTATTACCCTCTGATGTGTGTTATGGTTATAGTCTAGAGCAGCGGTCGCCAACCAGTGGTCTACGGATCACTGGTGGTCCACGAGGTCCGAAAGGTTGGCGACCGCTGGTCCAGAGAGTCCAACTCAGAAGCCTGGACCCAGACCCAGGCAGTCAAAGCCCATGAGAGAGGGATGTCCTGATGCTGTGCTGTGGGACTCACATCAGGGCTCTGGCCCCCTAAGCCTGAGGCCAGGCCTCTGCAGGGAGCTGCTTCCCACAAACCTGAAGGAAGGACACCTCCAGCCTCCAGCCCAGACCAGAAGGGTGGGAGAACACGGCCCCTGGTGGCGTGCAGCATGGCTGGTTCTTTGGGTCTGCCCTCACCAAAGTGGTCTTCCCTAAAGAAGCAGGTGTGGAGGGTGCCTCTTCCTCCAGGAAGCCTTCCGCGTAGGCCCTTGGTGAGCTTCCTCTCATTTTATCAGGCTGCACTGTGTCTCCCCTGGGGCTGGGGCATATCTGCATGACTGCTGGGTCCTCAGTATTCATTCTCTTGGCACAGTGCGTGTATGGCTGAGTGGAAGTTGTGCCAGTCCTGACCCGTCCCTCAGTCTGGATTGGCTCCTCGGCCTTGAGCCTGGCTAAGCCACACACTGACGCTTCAGCAATCTGCACGGCTCCTTGGTGGCGAGGTGCACTTCCAAAGTCACACCCAGCCCCACCATCGGGCCTACTTTGAAATGGTTATCTTATAGGGTTTACCCTGCTTGGCCCCGTGTCCCCTGCAGAGCTGCCCTTTGGACATCACAGCCCTGGCCTCAGGAGCATGCCCTGTTTTTCTACCATCACAGCCAGCTTCGCATGGGCCCAGGACCCGGGCACAGTTCTCTTCCAGGGCAGGCCTTTGTCAAATGGCTAGCGTTTGGGCTCAAGTGGGGACAAGACAGAAGAGATGAGAACAGTCTGGAGAGAGAATCACATTCCTGCCTCTGAGTGTCTGGGGAAGACCAGCCAGGTTGACAGAAGAAGCCCTCCCCCCCCCCCCCCCACCGCCCCAAGAGCATGAATAAACAGCTGAGGGACTGAATGACACACTTTATTAGAAACGTTCCTCATTCATCAGTCAAATTCACATTAAAGTGGGGGCGGCAGTGCCGTCTGGGGCTCTGAGATTCCACTGCTGGGACAATTTCCAGTTAAAAATGAGTCTGGGCAGAGAGTGTCGGAAACACTCACGGGATGCCCAGAGGAGGCGGTCTCAGCAGCAGCATCCTGCCGGGAGAGGGCCAGGTTGGAGCAGGCGAAGAGGTGCCTCCCCTGTCCACCCTTCCAGTTACAACGCTGCCCCCACGGGCCCCACGCTGATAAATAAACAGCACGTCACACACACATTTGAAACAAACAAGCTCGTACAAGTCTCCTAAAGTGAAAAAATAATTTGCTCAAATAAAGCTTTGTGGCAACCAGGCTGCATCCTGAGTGGATGGTTGCCTAGAGACTCCCGGCACCCCCGGAAGTCTCCCAGGGCATCATCCACCAGGGGGTTGCAATGCCCCCAATCCCCCCATTAGCACCTTTGGACTAAGTACTGCCCTCACTCCTCATACTCCTCTCTTAAAATGCACCTGCTACTTAAAATAATAATAAAAGAAACACTCTGTCCCTGCGGGTGAATTCGTGAGACTCAGCTTCCCTGAATAAGAGGTGCCTGGGGCAAACAGGGGGCAGTGGGTGGGTGTGGGGCAGGAAGGCAGCTAACACGGGTAAGTAAACGACTTTCAAAGAGGTAAGCCAGAAGGCGGCTAAACACTGCTGGGGCCACTGGCCAGTTCTGCCTTCGGGCATCCCTTTCAAAGGGGCAAAGTCCTAAAGTATCCGGCTGCCCTGACAAGGGGTGAGGGCCCAGAGGGGACCCAGTGCGCTGCTGGCATCATTCATTATTCAGAGGCAGTTTCTCCCCCAGCTGGCCCTGTCTGCTCCGGGCACACAACAGAGTCTCCTGCCCCAATGTTTTATTCATTCTCTTGAATATGGAAACAGGCTCTCGGATCAATACGATCCGGTGGCTGCGGAGTCCAGTGGGCGGGCGGGCCCCCCTCCGGGCACAGGCCCCGGGTACTTCGCGGCTTCCAAGGCGGTGCGGGACTTGGGAGAGCTGCTTCTCAGGCAGCAAATACTGTTGGCAACAGACATTCATTTTTAAAGTTGGGAATACGTACTGGCCTTTCAAAGAACAAAGTTCTGGGGAACCGGGGTGAGAAAGACCCCTTCCTGAATGTTCTGTGTGCCCGTGAAATGAGAGGCCGGGCCAGCGGCATGCCCATGGCTGCCCATCAGCGCCCACAGCCCTGCTCACTGGTACTGCAGGTAGTTTTTGAGAGACTGAGGCAGAGGCAGGGAGCCGATGTCCGGCAGGCGCTGGCGGCCCAGGGCCAGGCGGATGGATCTCCGGCACAGGTCCATCAGCGGCAGGGGCTCGGCTGCAATGAGAGGGAAGCAGGTTAGAGTCTCGCCAGCGCCTTCCTCGCACCTTCTTCCCACCTGTCCTCCCACCTACCCGCTGTGCCCCGCCCACCTACCCGCTGTGCTCCGCCCACCTACCCACTGTGCCCCGCCCACCTACCCACTGTGCTCCGCCAGCCCATCTGTAAAGCGGAGCAACAGTTCGCAGGTTTGCGGAGGCGATGGAAGGACGTGACAGGTGCACAGTGCCTTGCCCGGGCCACACAATGCAGTGGGAGCTCGGGAAGCGTCGGTCCCTGCTCAGGGCCTGTTGGCACCAAGCACCACCCCGACCGGACGTGCCCTCTTCCTCCATTCAGACAAACAGCAAGGATTTTCCGTTTCATTCACTTAACGATGGATTAGTGACAAGGAGACTGTGAACTTCCTAAAGGACGTGACCCTGACTCATCTGTCCCAGGCCCCAGCTGAGCCTGTTACCGGGATGATCCAGTGGTCATCGGTTAAATGAATGAACTGACTTGCAGCTCTGGGCCATCTCCTCTGTAGCTGCTGGAAGCTACTGAAACAAATTGCTCTTTCCCGGCAGCACTTCTGTCCTGGCTCCCTCCTCTCCTCTCCTGTAAACTCCCTGAGAACAGGGCATGTTTTAATGGACAAGAGGCGTGTGGTGAGAGTTAAACGAGTCAGAAAGTGTAAAGAACTTAGCACAGTGCTCAGCATACAGTAGGTTCCGTAAACACCCAGTCTGGCTATCTCCCTCATGCCCAGGCCTTTGTTTGGTTGCCCGGGTGAGGCAGAGCTCGGGAGGACTGGTAGCAGGATAGGCTCGGGCTGGCAGACAAGCAGTTCCTTTTCTGATGGGAGATGGGCTTGCATTTTATATCAGGGGGAAAAATTGAGCTGTTAAAGTTTGATAATCATTGTCAAAGCTTAAAAGCTTTCTTAATCACTTTAATGCTCTAGGCACATACTAGGTCCTCAACGCCCCAGATGCACAGCCTTATCAGCACACTCAGCTCCCTGTGTGTTCCCTGCCTAATTAGGAGCTGAACAGAAGGGAAGGTGGCCTTTTATCTTCACTCCTCTGCAATCATTGAAATCAGTCCAGAGCCCAAACTCCAAAGGCAGAGAGAAAGGAGGGGCTGGAGTTCAGAGCACCTCTTTAGATCTCAGTGTGAAATATCAATCCTCTCTCCTCATTCCCATGACAGCACAGCAACCCCCAGTGCACAGAGAAAGCCCTGGTGCCACTGCGGAGCTTCCAGCTCGGAGGATGCCAGCATCGCTGGGCCATCCCTCCAACTCCTCCGCCTCACCCACCTTGGCTTTGGAACTTCTTAGAGCTGTCAAATATCAAGGTTTGGAAATGGTGGGCGAAAAGGGGCCACATGCTAATGTGACTGGCTCAGGGAAGGCCTGCCTGGCGGCCTTGCAGACTTAGAGACCTAAAGTAGCCACAAAGGATGGTCTGAAATGAAAACTTTTAAAATTAAAAAGCAATTTATGGTGAGTGGTCATGTTGTAGGCCGGCATTTCCCCTGATAAAGGTTAATCTTTACTTTAACTGGGCCTATTGTCTTTTTCTATCTATGATAATTTGGAATGTCAAAGTAATTTTCCTTTTTCTGGGCCCCTCAAAGCACAGGCACTGCTCTGTGGAGACCACAAATCCCCTCATTGTCATTGAGTTAATCGTTGACTGTTAACTACCCTGTGCCCAGCTAAGTAAAAGAAGTGTCTACCATTTTACTTTTTATCCAATCCCAGAGGTTTCCCCACTTTGCTTCCTCCCACCTCCCTGAACCATCACCAACAGATTTTGTGTCACCCACTTATGTCTCCTCTTTCGATTGTAATGTGAAAAACAAGGTGCAAAGCTGCCATTCTCCGGAGCATTATCTCAGTCCATTGAGATTCTGCTTCCTGGCAATTGTTGACAGTTTGACTCAGATAAACTCAGAAAAAAATTCCTCACAGGTTTGAATGTTTCTTCCATTAACAAAGTGATGAGCGGCATTCTCAGAAATGCTTTCTGACTAAAGATAAAATTTAAAAAGAATCATTGTTTGCAAAAGTGAATATCCAAATGGCCAATAAATATATGAAAATGCGTTCTACTTCCTGAGCCACCAGGGACATACAAATTAACACTATACTGTGACTCTCCGAGATGCCAACCAGGATGGCTAAAATGAAAACAAGACAATAGCAAGTGTTGGTGAGGATGTGGAGTAACTGGAATTCTCATAATGCTGCAGGTGGGTGGGTAAACTGGCACGCCCACTTGGGAAAACTGGAGGCATCTCCTAAAGCTGAACCTATGGCCTGCAATTTTACTCCCGGGTGTACACATGTTCACCCAAATGCACATACACGAATACTCATGGAGGTAACCAACTGCAAACAACAACTTTACTATCCACCAACAGTGGGATGTCTACATAAATGTGTATCTTCACAGAGTCAAATACTAATCCACCATGAAAATGAAGGAACCACAATTGCATGCAAAAATATGGACGAATCTCTCAAACATAAGTATGAATGAAAGAAAAGTACATTTTGTGTGACTTTATCTGTACCAAGTTCAAACACACAGAAGGATGAAGTTAGGCAGTGGTGACGTGGGGGGAGCAGTGATTGGAAGGGGGCACGACATGATGGAGCTCCTGGGGGGCTGGTAGTGTTCCCCTTGATTTGATTTGATTTGATTTCTGCCTATACCAGTGCATTCACTTTGTAAAAATCATCAAGCTTACTCACCTGAGATGAGTACACTTTCTGCATAAATGTCAAGAACAAATTCACAGTAAAACAATGAGTCACTGAGTCCAGAGTGCTTCATTCAGCTCCCTGCCGGTTGAGTGTGGATACAACACAAGCCAGTGAGGGCAAAGTAGGAAAAGGGGGGCTGGCTTGGAATCCTGGCTCCTGCTCCCACCACCAGTGGGCCAGAGAGCTGGCTCACCTTCCTAGAGCCACATTTTTCTCATCTGTGGAGTGGGGATAGCAAGGCCTCCATAACGCATTGTGACGATGGCAAGACAGAGCATGCTCCTTTCCTTAAAGGCATTCTCTTATTTCATGCCATGAGCCTAAGAAGTATGTTTAAAAATAGAAATAATTTGCTTATTGTGGTTCAAAAATGCCTCGGTACATCATACTAATTGTCGACAATGCTATGCTCTGGTTGAAGATTTATTGGAGCCGGAGCAGGATGTCTGGTTCTGTATTAAAAATATCACCAGGCGACCATTTTCAAAGTTCTCCAGTGTCCTGTATTTTCCATCACTATCCCCCTGCACGGCCCTGAGTAAGCCACATTACTTCCCAGGACTCTGTTTTGCAGGCAGTAAAACGGGGGAGTTAGCTATCGGCTATGATGGTCTATGACTGTGACAGGAACAAGGAGATCTTGGCCCAGGGATTGGTAGCTTTGGCTGCTTCCCTGGGCCCCTCCAAGTCTCCTCTGCATGCAGTGGGGAGTTGCTAAGACACGAGTCCCCACCCTACCTCCATCCCTGCATTTATATTTTGGAAAAAATGTCAACATTTTAAGGTCAGGAGGTGCAATTCTTCTGCAACAGTTGAAGACAATGATCAGCAGATGGAGGAAGGTTTGAGCAACAGCCCTGAAATCGGAACTTAAGTAGACCGGGCACTGTTGTTATTTTCAGGAAAAGAAACGAGAAGACACACGTATGGGCACACACACACACTCTATGTGTCAGACACATCACTAGTCACTTATCCACAGCCCGTGGCTTTGGTGTCTGAGGACAGAATTGTCTGCTGGCCTCTGGGCCTCTCATGCAGCTCCTTCAGCTGGAACTCCCTGCCCTGCACGGCCTGCCGGGCCTGCCTCCTCTTTCAGGACCCAAATCAAGTGCTTCCTCCTCCCCAGTGACTTGGCTCCTCTGCCCTCTGCCTGCACCTGGCAGGTGTCAACCCACTGAGGTAACTGCACAAATGGACACGTGTATCATTACCTACTCACCTCTCAACTACAGCATCCCTGTACCTGTTGGCCCTGTCATGGCCAACAGAGACCTCGGCTCACGTCTAGAAAGCATTTGGAGTTTTCTCTTAACAAGCCTCACCATTTCCCCAGCAAAAAGGGTGGTGACGACAGGTGGGACACAGCAGCATCTTCAGATGAACTCTGTGCTGACAAGCGTCATTGGCCCAGGTGATCCCCAGAGCCCAGGTGGGGCCTCATGTTTCCCGGGGATTGAGAGTGAGCAAGTCACTTCACGTGCTCAGGAGCCCTACATAGCAAAACAGTCCAAATAAGGCATGGCCTTCCCTAGCCACCCTGCCGGGCAGAGACATGGGGAATCTCCAAAGGGTAGAACCCAGCACAGGGAGTGCTAGAAAATGCCACCTGAACTGGGGCGCGGGGGGGGGGGGGGGGAATTGTGCCTCTCCCACCCAGCCTGTCCCTGAAACTACAGAAGAGATGTGTGTGTGTGTGTGTGTGTGTGTGTGTGTGTGTGCGTGTGTGTGTGTGTGTGTGAAGGCCATGAGAACAGTGCTGTGAAGCAGGAAAGGCAGTCAGCAGGCTAGACATCAGGATGGGGTAGGAGGGTGGAGATATCGAGCAGAGGACAGGTAGCCCTACACACCAGGGGTGAACACGGCTCTCACCAAAGGGGCCCTGGAGAAGCCCCAAGCTCCAGCAGCGAAGGCAGACTGGGCATGGAGCAAACATCAGGGTAATCCCTTAAAGAGCTGTAATGCCGACACCTGGGCTGCTCTCTGAATGAGGCGGGTGGCCTCCGGAGGCCCCTGCCAGTGCTGAGTGCAGTGGAGAAGCTGAACGCTGCGTGAGTGAGCCCTGCACCCCCATAGAGGGACTGGCTGCCTGGAGCTCCTTGACCCAGTGCCCACAGGAGAGTGTGTCCAGCAAAATATTTTCAGCCAAAGACTTCCAGGTGCTTCCAGCAGAGAGGGAGTTACGCTGCTGCAGGTCAAACAGCAGCTCCACTGTCAGATGTGTCTAGTCAAGAAGAGCCTCTACCTGCCCAGTCTGAAAGTTACTCGAGGGGGCACTCCAGCAAAATGAAAAAGGAATCCCGGGAAAGGGGAGAGTCAGTGGAACTCAGAGCGAAGGAAGGTCGCTGAATGATGGGAAGACCCATTAGGTCTTGATGCTTGGAAGAGCCTCCTCACAGTGGCCTTCATTTCTCTAAAGTCCTCCCACCCCCTCACCCCCACCCCCTCCCACACACACAATGCTCTGTGCCTCGTCACCTCTGACCCCAGCCCTCAGCTTCCCCACCACTCACATCTCCCACTGTGCCCACTGCACTTCCACGTTTCTGAGAGCTCCCTCCACCTCCCACCTTAACGGAACTGCACATTCTCTCCCAGGACACCACTGCCCTTCCTTCCATCGACTGTTTGTGCTCCCAGGCTAAGGCTCCCATGCTTGTGGCACGTGCCAGGCGGGCTTCTGAGGGAGGTGGGGCCAGACTCCTTGCTTCCTTTTGCCACATACAAGGCGCCTCCTTCTGCTTGTGAGAAATCCCAGCCGCTCCACAGCTCACACCACTTGGCTCAGTCCCCTCTCTCTCCTCGCTGCTGCTGTCTACTGACCTCTGATCCTGGTTTGCCAGGGCTCTGGCCTGGCCTCCCAGGCCCCCTCTCCACCATACCTGCCTCGACCTCTGGACAGAATCCTCCACAGACACACCCTCTTATCACTCAGGCTCCTGGCTGTAGACTGCCTCATCCTCCAGACACTCTCCTCCTCCCCCCAGTGATCCACTCCCTGGGCCACACATGGACGTCAACATCACCACCAAATGCCCATTCTAGTACTTTAGTCTCTGACCACCGGATCAGCCACCCCCACTGTGACCCTATTTCTCATCACAGAAACCTCTAGACTTCAGAGCCCTCTTTTTGCTCAATCCATCAGCATTCCTTTTCTCCACCTTCCCTCTTCATCCAGCTGGACAACCCACTATTCCCAGAGACACAGGGCCTGGGGCAGGTATGGTGGGGTGGCCAGTGAGTGGCTGGGGGCACAGGGCTGGGGCCTGGACAAATGGGAACAGCAGCATCCTGAGTTCAGATTATCTCTGTTTGGTTCCATTTCTGGGCCTCCTCTCCTCGAACCTGCCACACAGCTGAGTGGAAAGTGGCTAAGGAGCTGGCGGCCCTGGTTCAGGCCAGCCTCAGCCACCAGCTGGCAGAGCAGCCTGCCTGCCTTCCCAGGACCTCAGAGCTGCAGTGTGGCAAGTGGCTTGGCAGAGAAGACACAGGATCCTGGCCACCAGCTGACACTTGGCAGAGCAGAAATCACAGATTAGGTTAACATGTCCATGAAAAGTAGATGGTAAGCCAGTGATATAAATGTTAGCTGATGTAGAAAGTGCCTGGGAAAGGCCCCTGAGCTGACTGTCCTCTGAATCCAGTGGTGCCTGGCAGAGCCATGCCCTGGAAACATACCTTGCCAGAGGCAGGTGTGTTGTCAGTCTGACCTTTAGCTCAGGTGCCAGGGGGTGGATTTCATTATCTAAATCCAGCCAGGCACCAGGAACAAACACAATTATCTGGGCCCACCCAGAAGTGACGATTACAAAGAAGCCACAAGAATGCACATATTTTATCTTAAACTTTAGTAAAACTTCCTGGTATCTTACTGTATAAAATAAATGCACTGTATGGGCTCTGGATCCCTGTCTCTCCATCAGAGGACAGCTGTCCCACCGGGTCTCAGCTTTCCCTACTGTCTTTGTGTCTGTCTCTTTCATTTTCTCAATCCCCCGTCACCCCTACTAAGGACTCCTGTCCACTCTCTAGCTGTGCTGGTTGTCGAGAAAAGAGAAATATTTATATCTGCCACACCAGCACAGCCAAGGGTGAACCTGAGGAGGGGCGGAGAAGGATTAAAGAAGACAGAGAGAATACAGCTGGGGTTCAGCAGATCTCCCATGTCTGGATGAGGACACAGAAAAGTCCAGCCTGCAAGCCAATGCTTTATTTTATAGTCTCATTAAAACAAGGGTAGATTAACATGTAGACAAATGTTCTTGTTTTGGCAACACTTGCTGCACCTCCCACAGTCCATTAGCTACTTAAGGAGGAATTAGGGAGGGCTACAAGGTCAGGCTTAATTATGCTAGGAGAGCTCTGCCTTCCAGGGTGGGCCTTGTTTGTGGCCCTGCCACAGGTCAGTCCGAGACTTAATCTTATAGCCGCTCCCTACAAGCTGAACCTTGGAGACCCAGGGTTGTGGCTCCCAAGTTTGTGTCACAGGCCAGGTGGGCTTCCTGGAGGAGGTGGTGCAGGAGAAGGCTATGGAACAACTCCATTTGGAAACATCCCGTCGTGTTCAGACGTCATCACCTTATTTTCGGTTCAGGAAATGTGGTTTCCCTGCCCCTGACCTGTGACAAATCCCTGACTGCCCCGAGGTGCTGTGGAATCCTTCCTAGAGGCTGGTGTGGTCTCATCCCTGGAGACTTTGGGCTGCCACAGGCAGCGACTGGCTCTTGTGCAGTGGAGAAGCTGAACCAGCCCTTGTGGCTCTGCCTTGACATCATGGGGCTGGGGCTGGGGCTGGGGCTAGGGCTGGGGCTGGGAGAGGGGCAGCGGCTCCAATGAGCCCCATCTCTACAGAGGCAACGGCAGCTGGAGAGCCCTCCAGCGAGGTCCCGGCAGCCGGCAGAATTAGAAACACTCTGCCAGTTCCTCCGTCTGGTGGAAGGTGCTCCTGACTCAGCTGAAACATTTCCCAGAAAATCCGACTGTTTTCAGTTTGGAGCCCATCCTGCTGGCTGCATGATGGCTGGACAAGGGCAGCCCCTAGTCACATGAGAACCTCAGGGAGGGGCCTCTAGCTGGCGTGCACCCTGCACCACGGGACAAGTTTCTCTGCCTCTGCAGCCGTGGGTTCAGCCTGGCTCCGTGCGGATGCTGAAGGAAGCACATGGGACATGGGGAGACAGGGGTGGGAGCAGAGAGGCCTGTAGACAGTCGATGCTCATCCCACCCAGGGCAGGGGCAGGCCCTCAGGGATGGGACCCCCATTCCTCATGGTGCGTCCCCTTCTAAAGAAGAAGAATAAGGATTGTGGGGCTGTAGGACTTGCCTACCAGAGAGCAAGACCTACTTAAAGCCACAGCAATGAACACAGTGTGGTATTGGCACAGGAATAGACAAACTGGAAAATTCTAGAACAACTAGAACCAAGCAAGGCATTGTTTAGACACACATCTATATGTGGAAAATCTATAAGGAAACAAGCAAAGGAAAAGTAAACAGGAACTTCAGAGGCGTGGTAGTCTTGAGCGAAGGGTGGGGGTTGGCAGGGATGAGGAGGGAGGAGCACAGAGGTACCTGACTGTCTATGACTGGTCCTCGGGCTCAGGGGTGGAGTCATGGTGGCACTGAATTGTAAAGAAGGAAACACATCAAGAGCAAATTAGGGGCTATGCATGGCACCAACTGTGAGACTATATCACAACCAAGGGTTATGTTTAGCCAAATTCTGTGTATCAGAGGTTCAGTTTAAGAGAGGGGGTGGAGGGGGGAGAGAAGAGAGAGAGAGAGAGAGAGAGAGAGAGAGAGAGAGAGAGAGAGAGAGAGAGAGAATGAGAAAAGTTATAAGTTGGTCTCAATTTGCCTCAAACAAGAGCGTGGCTAGAAGATGAGTGAGAGTTAAACTCTCGTTAAGAAGTAGGAATGGAGTCCCCCTTGCCTGAGCACTTAGGCTGCTCAGGGGAAAACATCGCGGGCCAGGGCAGCAGCCGGCGAGTGAGACCTGGAGACGCCTTCTGGCCGCATCCTCGGGGAACGTGGCAGGATGAGACGAGGGGCAGAGGCCAGCTACCCGCCTGGCACAGGGGGCGATCAATACATGACAACTGCTGTTTCAGGACAAAGTGAACGCAGAGGCAGCTGGTGCGGAGCTGAGGGCAGGACACCAGGTGGGACGCCTCTGTGTCGATAGCCACAGGGAACTCCGCCCAGAGGTCCGAGAGGGGCAGAGCAGCGGGTCAGGGAGCCAGGTCCGAGTCCTGTTCTGTGGGGTCCCAGCTCCAGCCCTGTCGGTCAGCCTCTGCTCCGTCACAGGGTGTTCCTTCCAATCTTTCCATCAGAAGCAGGAGCATGAGGAAACCCATAAATGTTGGCATATTTTCAAAGTCCACGTTGGTGGTCTCATTGGGCTCCTCGGCAATAATAACAAGTTAT
This sequence comes from Plecotus auritus, assembly GCF_963455305.1. NCBI lineage: Eukaryota > Metazoa > Chordata > Mammalia > Chiroptera > Vespertilionidae > Plecotus > Plecotus auritus. The sequence goes on from NC_137773.1 coordinate 145,178,859, forward strand.
AATAGGAAGAGTCGCAGCAAGGGCTCACACAGCACCTCCCATGTCATGAGATGCTCTAAGCACTTCACTTTCTGTGCTTCTCACTGCGACCCGATGAGGTAGCTACTGATATGCATGCCCCTTTACAGACGGAGGAACCGGGCCACGGAGAAGTTAAGTATCTCAATTACCAAGTTTAAGGGGTAAAAATGAAACTGGAACTCGGGCAGCCTGGTTCAGGACCCATCCTCTGTTGCCAGACTTTCCTGGGGAGGCGGGGTGACCGTCGCTGCAGAGGAAACCTTCCCCAGCCCCACTCATCTGTCACTCGGTCCCGGTGTCCCAGTCCCTGCCCCTCAGCCTGGCTCCATGTGCTGGTGCTGGCTCACCTCTGTGTACCGAGGCCCCTGAGTGCACTGGAGGTGGGCCCCTGACCCAGCAAAGGCCTGCCGTGGGCTCTCAGGTAAGCTGAGAGGTGGCCCTGACGAAGGACCCTGCCTAGTGGGGGACAGTGACTACTGGGTCATCCAACCCACCTGGTCCTGACGGGCATTTGGCCTGAAGCGTTTGGAGAGGAGAAGGAAGCCAATGCAGATGGTGTGAGGGGGTCTTCTCCCTCCAGGCCCAACCACCAGGCCCACCGCCATCAGGCTCCGTTGCTAATGCAGCCCTCGCTGCGCTCTTCCCACCCATCGGGGCTGACGGCACGGCTGACTCCTGGTTTCCAGCACATAGCCAAGGTCAGGCACACTTCCTTCCACTTGGGAAACATCACCAGGTTAGCCTCTTGCTAAGCAGCACGAGCCCCTGGGGTTTAATATGAAGGCTTTCTAATGGATTTATTGTGTTTGTTTGACCTTTCCAAGTGTGAGCTCAGACCAGGCCCAGAGGAGGGTGCTGGAAGCTTGTTTTTCTTAAGTTAAGCAAAACTGATAAGTAAACGGAATTCTTGGATGAAGTCTACCAGGTTTTCTCAACAGAGTAGCTTCAGTCAAAGAGACCCCGTTGGGCTCAAGAGGAGGCTGTGCTCACGGGTCGCTCTGGAGGCGGGGGAGTGTGCCTACTGAGAAGTGGTAACTGAGGAGGTCTGCAAATACAGGTTTTTCAGCGCGGAAAGAGCCACGCCACAGAAAAATAGCTAGCAAACTTGGGAACGACTGCTCTAGTTCGACTTCTAGTTTCAAGGCAAATAGTTCCTTGTTTTAGGAGACTTTTTAAAAAGTTATTGATCAGCACAGCCGGTGTGGCTCAGTGGTTGAGCATTGGCCTATGAACTGGGAGGTCCGGTTCGATTCCCAGTCAGGGCACATGTCAAGGTTGTGGGCTTCATCCCCAGTGTGTGTGTGTGTGTGTGTGTGTGTGTGTGTGTGTGTGTGTGTTGGTGGCGGGGGGGGGGGGGGGGACGGGATTGTGCAGGAGGCAGCCAAACAATGATTCTCTCTCATCATTGATGTTTCCAGCTCTCTCTCCCTCTCCCTTCCTCTCTGAAATCAATAAAAATATATATTTTTTAAAAAGTTAATGATCAGTGCATGAATGAAAATAACCTCTAGTAATCACAAATATGTTTGGACTTTAGACCAGAGGCTGCAGATTCCAATGCCTAGAGCAGCCTCGGGCCAACTACGGCCCCCGGGCCGGATCCGGCTGTTCTATCGGGTTCTCTTGCTCTCCCCTCCGCTCCTTTACTTTGAATTTATATTAGTTCACACAGACACTCCATCCATGCTTTTGTTCCGGCCCTCCGGTCCAGTTTAAGAACCCATTGTGGCCCTCGAGTCAAAAAGTTTGCCCACTCCTGGCCTAGAGGCTGGGCAGGTCACCGAAGTAACTATCAAGGAGCAGGTGTAAGCAGTGGGCAAAGGGAGAGGGTGGGGCCTGTGGTCCCCACAGGACGGACATGCAGAAGGGGCCGCCACTCAGCTCCAAGCAGGAAGGTGGGCCTGTGTTATAGATGTCCTGCTCTTTCCAAAAAAAAAAAAGGCCAGGAATCAAAGATTTTTATGAATTGTCCAGGTTATTTTAATTTAGTGTGGTCAAATAAAATATTCCTAGGCCCAGACACAGCCTTGGGCTGCCACTGCCACTGCCACTGCCACTGCCACTGCCACTGCCACTGCCACTTCTATTTCGGAGTGAATCTCACCTGCCACCTTTATGGCAAGTCGGCACCTGCCATCCCACTTGGGGGCAGCCCATCCTCAGAATCTGCCAGAAGCTCTGATCCAACTACAGAGACACGGCTCCACCAGATCCAGGCACCTGCTCACCGTGCTTCCGCGCCGTGGCCAACTCTAGCTGCAATCCCCATAACTCTGTGCAAAACCCAGAACCTGGCGAAGACCCCCTCTCTCCCTGAGGTCTCCCAGTGCGGTTCTCAGCATCCAGCCTGGGAAGCACCCCTCTCTTCTTTTAAACTGAAGGCGTGAGAACAACTTAGGTTTACAAAGCATGCGGTCTTTTCCGAGGACCTTCACAAACATCCGATTGGCAGTGAGAGAATCATTCCACAAACACACTCACGGTGTCTGAGGCCCTAAGGAACCTGTACTGACCAGGAAGCAGAGAGAGATGCTGATTTCAGTTATGTGCAAACCGGAGCATTCCACTTTCTCGTGCATTGGATTCCGCTCTCGTGGCAATCTCTCCCAAGCCCACGCTTCTTTCCTGCCTCATCAGTCCATTCTAGGGACCTTACATAGCCACGTACTGCATGCTAGGCCCTGTGCCCAAAATCTCTGACACATCATTTCCCTCCGTCCTCACTACAAGCTCATGAGAGAGATGCTACAGAGCCACAGTCCCTTATCCAAAACCCTGTTTCAGAATTCAGAGAATTCCAGAGCTTAGCAATTTGGCTGCATATGCCATATATATATATATATATATATATATATATATATATATATATATATATATATATATATATATATTGCATAACATCCCAGTGGTCCGAGACAGTGCCTGCAATCAAACACCTTCCTATTTCTATAGTGAAACCCATGAATATTCATACCGAGTGAAATAAGAAATGACTATAAATAGCATTACACCAGTTCAGGTTGAGTGTGGCTGCCAAATGAGTTTGGCTCAAACTTAGGAATAAAGTTTTGGTTTTTAGAACACAGTCCTACACGAGAACCTTCATTTTACAGATAGACGATGCTGACAGGTTAAGTGACTTGCTTAGCGAGGGTCATCCTGGAGATTGAATTCAAGCCAGAAGTCTGTCTTCAGAGCCCATGTCTATAACCACGTCGTTACACGGGGAAAGAGCACAGATTTCTGTGGGAAACAGCTGAACGTTCTAATCCCTGCTCTGCCAGTTAGGAGCTGTGGGATTTGGGCAAATCTTCACCCCTGAGGCCCTCAGCTTCTGTGGAGGTCATTAGAACTCTTCTCAAAAATCCCAGCTCTCACACACCGGGCACAGGATCAGCTTACCCTTCCCCACTCACCTGAAGGTAGGTGTGGCCATGAAACTTACTTTGGCCGGAGAAATGTCAGTGGAAGTGACATGTGTCACTTCAACTGGAAGTTTTAGGAGCCAGTATGTGCATTACTGCCTTTTATTTTCCATTAGTGACCATTAGGGGCTGCTCCTTCTGCCCTGGACCTGAAATGAGGACACAAACCTTGCATAATCGAGCCTTCTGCTGACCAGCAACGGCATGCAGCAAGGGCAAAAACAAACGTTGTTTGAAGCTAGTGCCATTTGGGGCTTGTCTGTTACTGCAGCAAGACCTGGCCTATGCTGACTGACATAGGCTCTTTCTCTATAAAACAAGTCATGTGAAGACTGAGTGAGGGGGCACATGTGAAGGTCCAACATTAACTAGCGCCTGGCAACAGACATGAGTTAATTCCCTCTCCCATTCTCAGCCAGAATTTCCCAGCTGTAAGGGTAATAGTTAAGCTGCCCTGTTTCAATGCGTGAAACTGCTCGTTGGCCTATGCGGTATTAGCAGAAAGGATTTTCCAACATCCACAAAAATGTGAATGTTTGCTTATGCATTCAGTCACTCATGTCCCTCATCTCATTCTGGTTTTGATGAAGAGGCTGAGAAAGATGGTGGGAGGTTGGGGACAGAATCCCAAACCTGAGGATCCCAGGTTCTTGATGGACGTGACATCGTGGTCCAAATATCCCCAAAGGCGGGACTGCAAAGGGCCCACTGTCAGGCGAGATCAGGAGAGCCAGGCAGCCTGCAGACAGCTGCTGAGCACAGAGGAAGCCCCGTTTCCCCGGAAGGGCTGCTAAGCGGGGGCTGCGCAGGCGGACAGATGGAGGGAGTGAGGCTTTGGGGAGGAGACTCTCAGAGATGAAAATGTTCAGTTGCCACAGAACTTGCATTAAGACCCCATCTAGCAACACTGATTAGGGAGCTATAAATAGCACCTGGGCTCTCACAGGCCATAAAACACTTCCCTGCAGGCTCCCGGCCTATAGTCTGCCCTGCTTAATTGGGGCTCCAAATAAAATACCTGGAAGGCCCTCGTTGTCATAGTGACCAGTTGCTAGGATAGGGATGGGGCTGAGGTTAGACACAGGGCAAAGGTGGGGAGAAGGAAGCTGAGGAGGAGGAAAGAGAAGGGGGAAAGGGTGGGATCACTGGTAAAGGTTACCGAGAAGTCCGGGATCACATCAAGAGGCTGGTGGACGAGCAGACTGCAGCCTATAGCGGCTGCAAAAAAATGGCAGCCTCATCCATCTCCTTTTCTAACCAAAGGCTACCGAGGCAAGGCAGTGGGCCCGGCTGGCCTTGGGTAGATATGAGAGGCAGAAGATCCGAGTTTGAGTCCTGGCTTGGTCACTGAGCAGCTAGGAGACCTTGGTGGGCTCCCACCTTCTCTGGGCCTCTGGTCTATTCCACTGTAAAAGGAGGGGCCAGGTGGGGGGTCTCTAAACTCTTCATACACAGCTGGGGCTCGACAATTGGACCCCACCACTGCCGAGAAGAACGGAGAAGCCCTCCATGTTCCGAGTCACCTCCAAGACACGGAAAGTGAGGAAAGCAAGGCGCACGTCAGGGCGTGAGGGGAATGCTGCCGTGGGTGTGTTTGCAGAAAATATCTTAGAAGAAAACACAAGAATCTGACAGCATCTGCTGTCTCTGGGTGCGGTGGCTGGGAACAGGGTGGGCAGGAGACTTGTCACTGTCATGTTTTAATTAAGCTTATGAATGTATCTCACATCAATGCAACCTAAACTTAACAAATACTGGACTTCAAAAGGCCCAGGTTTTAATGAATGAATAAATGACCTACTACACCAATGGGTCACCCTCCATGAACTGGTCTCTTCGCCGAGGACTCTCTGCCCATGTGCTCCTTGAACTTCTTGCAGTCTCCTGAGCTTGGCTTTGTGTCTGGAAGCCTCCGTGCCTTTGCACAGGCTGCACCCACCCCGGAAATGCCTTTTCCTTCTAGTAACATCTTTAAATTAAACTCCAATATCCCTCCTTCTGGGAACACTTCCCTGATGCCACAGCTGCCCCAAACACCTGTTACTCTCTCCGCTGCACTCCTACCTCACTCCCTCTAGCCCTTTGTTAATGCTTACCTCATCATGTGGCTCCCCCAATAAACCAGGAGCAATTTGAGGCGGGGCCCAGGTACAACACTCTGCATCCCCAAAGGACCACACACACAGAGCATCCATTCCAGATGATTCCCTTGCAGTGTATCTGCTGAAATTCAAGTCTCTGCTCTCATATCACCTGTTCCCTCAGCCTCATTTGAATATGCCGGGAAAGTTAATTTTTAACTTTAGCCTGAGCTAAATACTAGCAGGAAGGGCTGCACCCAGCAACACACACTGTGAGGGGCCTGCCCTACTGATCCGCCCGACTCTGGATAATGCGTTTTGTGGATTGTTCACCACGAAGGTATCTTCTGGGCCTTCCCCTGGGCTGCCTTCCTGCCTTCTAGCTCGGGAATCCCATGGTAATGAGGCACCCATAGGAAGGGGCTGCCAGGCAGAGGGTCTCAGCTCTGCAATTTAACCGGCTGTGGGACCTCGGCAAGACCCTGACCCTTGGCTGGTCCCCATCCACAGCATGAGGGGCTTGGACCAGAGTCCCTAAGGCCCTGCCCATTTGGACAATCTATCCAGAATTTTAAATATCAGCCCAAGCAGGGCTGAACAGTGAGAGAAGTCCACTCTAGATAAACAAATAAAATCCCAAGTGAAGGTCAGAGACCAGAGGAGGGAATGTAGGGAGACCCCAGTGGTTATAGGATGATATTTACATGTAAGACACACTCCCATGGGTAAACCCAGAAACCTAAGGAAATCTCTCTTCTTCCAGGTCTCTGAATTGAGGTCACTATTGAAGTGTGTCTGCAGCTAGACTGCCCCCTGTGGATGGCGTGTGGGGAGGACAGGACACAGATTACACCCAACCCCTCTCTCTGCTACCGAATGAACTTTCCAGACTGAATAAAGTGATGCTGTGATCAGGACAGCCTTATCACCCTGATTGATCCGAAAGATCCATCGCTTGTAAACTTTCACTCTATTAACCCTTATGTTAGTTACTAATGGATTTCTGATGGTTTCGCTTCCAGCATCCTTTGCCTCTTTTAATTCCCTTGGTGGGGCGGGGGGGTGTTTATCCCAGAAACTGCCCCATCTTAGCTCCAGGGCTGGAGCCTGTGACTGGGACTGAGCCAATCAGCACTTTCCAATCCACGTTCAGGGGTGGGTATGTCACCCAAGTGGGCCCAATCAGAATGCAGTCTAGAACTTGTGCTGGATTCGGCTGCTGCAAGCATGCTGATTCCTCATGGCTAAGAAGGGAAGGGGTAGGCCCAGGGCTCCTCACAGTCACATTGGGCCTGAGAAAGAAGACCACAGGGGTCCCCATCCTTAATGTGTGTCAGAGGGCCTTCTGTGTGATGCTCTGTGGGATGGGAGATCTCAGGATCAGTGTGGAAACAGTCTTTATTTTCATGTAGGTTGACAGTATGGGAACCTACAGCCCTGTTAGGTACCCTTTAGGCACCACGAGACACAAAGGACAAAAAAGCTGAGAAATGCAGAGAGAGAGAGAAACCAGATCCTGGCAATAGTGTCTGAATCCTGGATATAGGTGAGGCTCAAGCCAGATTCACTCCAGGACTAGTTAGTGAAAAAACTCCATAAATCCCCTTTATCAAAGTGGGCGTTTTGGGTAAGATTTCCTGTTTCTTACACAAGAGAATACAACTAATAAACCACCCCTCTGTGCTAGGACGTCTCTAGACTCTGAACCTGAGTTCTTGAAGTCTGATCAGAAGTAATTCCTGGTGGAGACACCCTGGTGTATGGAAGTTCAATGCAACCTAAGAATGACAACGAAGAGTCAGGGGGTGTTAGGTTAGAAGGGATCTCCAGAAATGCCTGTCCACGCAGACGCTGCGTAAGCAAGGGCCTGCAACTCACTCAGAGAGCTGAAGTGCCTGGCATACTGGCAGCGCGGCCAGTCTAGGGCAGAGAACAGACCAGCGTCCCCGATTCTCACTTCCAACATGGATTCCCTCCAGGGGCCCACAGTAGTCCTCTGGTTAAACCTGCGTTTCTCTTTTCAATCTCTCTCCTTTGCTATGCAGAAGCTTTGCCACCAGGTGGCGATGTGGAGTCACTGCATGCGGTGTGGGATTGAGGTTGTGGCCATGGATTGACTTTTAAGAAAATGTATCTTTATTTATCTCAAAAGATAATTTACATATAAAATTATGATTTATTTAAATATATCTTTGAAGATAAATCAAAGAATTATAATTGGGGTTAGTTAAACTGTCTCTTTCCTAATTATTTGCCTCTTTCTAACCCTGCCTATGAGGGGGTGAATGCAGCCCTGCCATGAATTAGCTGGATGTCTTTGGCAAGCTATTTCTCTAGGAGCTCAACTTATCCACCTGTACCAATGGGTTCACTGATACTCGATATAGGGCTGTTGTGAAGGAGAATGTCATGGTTACATCCTTAGGGACTATCACATAGGAGGTGTTCAGTGCATCTCGGGTGAAGAAATAAATGTGGTACCTAGTGAAATAGTATAAGCAACTGCTCAATAAATGACACATTACTAGAGGCAAAGGGAAGCAGGTCTACTTCTCAAATGATAGGCCATCGGCAGTAAGAAGGGGTTTGAGGAACTCACTGGGAAGCCATAAATCACAGTGCGTCCGTCCATGGCTGCCCACTTGCTGACCCCATAAAGCTCCCCACCACGCACCCCGGCTAGAATCCTCTGCTAGTCCTCTTCCCCTTTCTCTGTGAGCTCCCTGGCCTCGCCTCACCTGTGAACAGGGGGCTAACAGGTCCCTGAAAGTGCTAAAGCTTCTCAGGGAACTGGGTCTCCTCATTTCGCACTCTTTCACGGGCTGCCTTTCCAGGCTCAGGGCCTCATTCTCTGCATCTGTAAAATCTGCCCGGCTTGGATGTTGCCCACATCTCCTCCAGAGGGGGGACCCTGGGAACACCCTCCCCCTCGGGCTGACAGGCTTCCCCAGGGGCACAGAATTCCCTTAACTTCAAACCTCCTCAACTCTAACGGAACAAATTATGTGACGCTTTATTTTCCCCAGCTTGAATGGGCAGAGCTAGCACCTCATAAAATGACAGGGAAAATATTTGGCTGGTTTCGTAGACCGGGGCCACAAAGGCTCACTTGTGATGGGCGGCCGTGCCCAGATCTGCGCAGCGAGGTCTGCAGACACCGATGCCCGCCTGACACGGGCCAGCTGTGCGCAGTCCACCAGGCCTGGGAGCCTCTCGGCCTCACCAGGCCATCTCCTCCCACACACTTCCAGGGCCCGAGCTGCCAAAACAACCTGGTCATTGGCCCTGCAGAGGGATCCTCGTGGGCATGCCGGGAGGCCCTCAAAGAAGCTTCTGTGGACTGGTCAGCACAGCCACCCAGGAGATGTCTGTAGGGTATCCGGGTCAGTCTGGCCCCAGCAGGAATCCACCCACCAACTTCCTTCTTGCCAGACTCAAGTGCTTTCTGGCCTCCCTGCCTTTGCTCCTGCCATTCCTCCTGCCTGGAACAGCACCATTCCGTGTCTCTCCATCGAGCCCAGTCCTACCCCTCCCAGCCCCGCCCAAGGTCCTCCTCAGCCCACCCCTCGGTGATTCTGCACACGCAGGGATACACCCTTCCATGAGCTGACGGCACCCACTGCCTGTGCCCCTTGTTACATAATTAATCACACCCTTCTTGGGGTGCCTTTTTTATTAATGCTGAGATAACTTATTTCACTGACACCTCATTTATTTGAAACGTTGAGAAAGAGCTTTTTCAACATCAGTGACTTTTTCTGGAAAATTATCCTGTTAAGCATAAACCACTTTTAGTTTGATCTCTTTGGGTGAAATTTTTTCTAAAATGCTTTATGCCCTCATCTTTTTTTTTAAATTTAATTATTTTCAGTTTTATTGACATATAAAACCATGTACGTTTAAGGTGCACCAGAGTGATTTGATATACGCTTATATTGTGAAATGATACTACGCCCTCATCTTAAATCAATCACCCTACACATAATGGAATCCATTTTTGAAGGTTCAGGCTTAGAAAAGGCAATGCCACTTTTGGTACTGACTGTGTTCTGCCCGGCTCCTGTGGTGGGGGCTGTGTGCCCCTTTGCCGAATGGCCCAGACTGACGGGCCTTAATGAACAGCCCCCACTGCTGTGCCTGCAGAGCAATGGCTTGCTGCCGCAGTCCTGTGCCCTCCGTGTGGGAGAGTGGTCCCTGCTGCGGGGCTGCAGCTGGTGTGCTTGCCTCTGGCCTCCCCCCGCCCCCGCCCCGGCCCCCACTCTCGTTTGCTGTTTCTATTCGGAGAAAGCAGTGGGAGGAAGATGACCACGCCCACGTAAACTCAAGTAGGGTGTAGATGAACAGTAAATAGTATCTGAGATATTTTCTGAACTTCAAAACAGAAATTGGGTTCAAGGCCCGGAGTGAATCTTTTCATTCATTCTCGGGGCGTGGAGCTGAGGTGCCAAATAACTTTCTATGCTGATGGTCCTTGAGGTGATGAGTAGGCTCCACTGTCCGCACCCTGTGTGTGACCCCTGACTCAGCAATAAGACCCAGATGACTCGTTTTGGGCAATGCGTGGCCAGGATGTGGCTCACCCTAGAGCACCGTTACCAGTTGTTGAATTGTATTGTGAAAGAGGGGCCTCCTGGGCCTGCAATGGAGCTGGCTCAGCCTCATCGCTGGCTCAGAGGGGCGTGGCTCCAGGTTGCTGGCAGCTGCTGTCTCCAGAGGATGCACCTTTGGGATGGCTGGGGATTGCTAAAGCCTCATTGCAAATAGTCTGATCTCCGGTTCTCGGGAAATAAGAGATGTCAAACAACTTTATGTAGCACACAGAATCGCATGGTTACTTAGGACCCATTTCTTGTAAGTTACCATAGCTGGTTTGAGCTGCAGTAAATCCTCTTTTAAGGCCTGGGAACTGAGGGGCTGAACAAAGAGCTGGGCATGGTGACCGCACAGCCAATCAGTATTCAGGGACAGCAGGAAGAAAGGGCCTGGAGCCCAGGTGGGAGGTGGAGGCCGAGGTGTAGCCTCTGACCCACAGGTGGGGTAGCCTGGCTGCCCTGAGGCTTGACGAGTCCTGCCAAGCAGTGTGCTCCTCCCAGGGATGCTTTCCTCAGGCAGCCACCTTGACCAGGAGGCATCTCACTTTGGCACCTGGCCTTGGGCACTGTTAATCACACCAAATCTTCCTCACGCAAACTTCTTCCACACACAAAGCTTTACTTCCTGCTGGCTTCCTTCAACCTTTGTGAGACCTTATCTGTCTCCCCAGCTTTGTTTCCTGCCCCCCTCCATGTGTGCCATCTGCTATTTCAGTTCTTAAATTGGACAAGACTCCTTCTCACCTCAGGGCCTTTGCACATGCCATTCCTTCTGCCTGGAATACCTTTTTCTTCACTCCTGCCCCACAATAGACACCTTGCTAGGTAATTCCTCCTCTAAGCTTAGAGGTGCCCTAGATTTGCCTTCTCTGACTCCCAAGAAGACCAGACCCTCTTCATGCACTCTCCCAGCACCCCCTGCCTCCCTGGTGTGCCACCCGCACCATGTGACCAGGGGGTAATTTCCGTGATTGGTTGTAACGTGTCTCCCTGCTCAGTGATGAGTTCTATGGGCTGGGTTCCTGGCTGGCTTGCTCACTGCCTTATCTTTAGCACCTAGCACAGGGCCGGGCACATAGTGCATGGTCAGTGCAATTTTATTCAATGAATCAATCACTATGCCCTTCTCTCCAACACCAGCCATGGCAAGCTGCCTCCGGGTCCTAAGCCCTCTCATCACTGATTTCTTGCTTTTTCTGCCAGATACATCTTTCTTGCCTAAGTACTTCCTGCTCTTCGATGAAGGAGTGAATGAATCATTCAAACAAACAAGCCATTAGAATTGCGGATAATCTACCTGGGAATCAGGAGGCCCTGCGCTGCACAACCGGGAAGGCACTGAACGTGTGGCAGAGAAGCAGTCACAGGGGAGAGCCCTCGAGGGGGGGCCTGCCTGCAACGGAGCTCATCGAATTTACAAGCATCCCTCTGAGATGCTTTCGGGAAATTCTGTAAAGTCTCCAGTGAGCGAGGCTGGTGAGTGGAAATGAATAGTGCAGGTTCTATTACGATTAATTTAAGATGGGCATGCGTCCTCAACCCATCTCATACTACTGTTGTTCAGCCTAGGGAAGGGGGAAATATTCATTAGGAGGGAAGAACCTAGGTGTCCATCATCTCGGGAATGTTTTTGCAGGGAGCCGTCAGAGCTACCTGTCCGTGACCACTTCTGTGTGCCAGCACCATGCTGGGCAGTCACCTCCATTATTTAATCCTCAGGAGAACCTGGACAGGTGGGAGTTACCTCCATTTTACAGATGAGAAGGTGGAGGCTCAGCGAGTATGACTAACTCGGCCAGGGTTACAGAAGGAGCTGTGGCAGAGGTGGGCTTTACCTCTGGTGGCCAACCCCAAAGTCTCTGCCCAGCTGCAGAGGGAGGTGCTGGGCAGAGGTCCTCCGAGCTCCAGATGAAATGCTGCCAGGGAAACAAGGTTTCCAGCCCCTGGTCCAAGCAGACCTGGAGTCTCCAGTGGGGCCTTCCCCAGCCTCCCAGCCTGGACTGCAGTGGCCAGGGAGGAAAGGAAGGCGGGCCCTCAGGCATGCAGGCCAGTCCAGGCCACTAGAGCATGCAGGGTCAGCTTGCTGAGGTGTGGCAGTCTCCAGGGACGGCATTGGGCTCTAAGGTCCCCACCCTTCTCCACAGGGACCTCCTGCACTGCCAGCCTTGGAAGGTCTGGATGGCAGTGCCATTCATGGATGACAAGTCCCACCTGTCCTTCTGCACTGGCAAAGCTGCGGGCGTCATGAGAAGCCAGCCCTCTGTCTCCCTGAAGAAACAAGCACAATGGCCCTGGCTGGTGTGGCTCAGAGGGTGAGCATTGACCTATGAACCAGGAGGTCACGGTTCAATTCCCAGTTAGGCCACATGCCTGGGCTGCAGGCTTGATGCCCAGTGTGGGGTGTGCAGGAGGCAGCTGGTCAATGATTCCCTCTCGTCACTGATATTTCTCCCTCTCCCTCTCCCTTCCTCTCTGAAATCAATAAACAAAGAAAGAAAGAAGCACGATGTGTCCCAGGGAAGTTGCATTCCCTGTGTGGTCCCTGTGGATCTCCATCCCCAGAGCAGCAGCCATGTGGCTTGGGCCCTGGAGAGGGGGCCTCTGACCACTTCACGGGACTCCTTGGTGGGTTTATGCAAAAGCCTTTCCTCAAGGCTACTGTGTGGTTAGTTCTTGGGGTGCAGAGGGTACCCTTGCCTTCTCTCTTGGGACTCCAGGCCTGCACCCAGGGCTGCCAAGTCCTGGGACCGAGGGTGCCCAGTCTACAGGCTCTTTTTCCTCATGCCCCTCCTCACCCCTGGCCTCACCTGTTCATGCCATCTCGACGGGTCATTCTGAACACACACTCTGGGGCCAGGGCTTTCTATTGTTGAGCACATGAGCCTTTACCCTCTGTCCAGGTCAGCCGGCGCTGCCATTGCAAAGCGCCACAGACTTGGTGGCCTAAGCAACAGCAATGCTTTGTCTCCCAATTCTGGGGGCTGCAAGTCTAAGATCAAGGTGCCGGCAGGGTTGGTTCCTCCAACCGGGAGGGAGCCTGTTCCGTGCTCTCCCCTCGCTCGGGCGGGGGGGTGGGGGTTGCTGGCAGTCTCTGGTGGTCCTTAGCCTGCAGACACCTCACCCTGACCTCTGCCTTCACACAGTGTTCTCCCAGCATCCGTGCCTCTGTGTCCCAATCTCCCCTTTTCATAAGGACAGTCATCAATATTGGATCAGAGCCCCCTCTAATGACCTCATCTTAACTTACTACATGTTATTACATCTTATTTCCAAATAAGGTCATATTCTGAGGTACTGGAGGTTAGGACTTCAACATATGAATTTTAGGGGAACACAATTCAACCCATAATACTCTGTTTACTTTCTGTAAGGAAATATGAGGGCTACTGGGGAAGAATAAGACGTGGCCCGGCAGTGACTACTGTGTAGCTGGGTGGACAGGATCCCCAAAGACACCCCTGGAGAAGCACGACATAAAGAGAGAGACGTGTGCAGAAGGCAGCACAGAGAGGCAGAGCCATCGGAGCCACAGGAGGGGACCACGCAGCCGCTGTGTGGCTGACAACAGCCACTGCCACAGACGTGTGGCTTCTGGGCCTGGGCCTGGGCACATGTCTGACGGTTGTGTTGTTTACAGTGGCCTCTAACCGAGGGGATTCTCAGAAGAAGATACACATGGGCTATGGTGATAAACGTTCAGCTAAGGTGAGCCCACGAGGCCAGGCTCAACCTCAGCCCCAGCCCATTCTGATGCCACAGTCTCTTGTTCTTAATTAAATCTGAGTTCACAATAACATACCTTCCCAACAAGACCAACAACCAAGCTCACTCAATATAAACTCCCCAAAGGAAGGGTCCCCCAATCCTGAGATGCTACAAGGCATTAGCCAAGCCTTTGTTGCCCCCTTCCCAGGGCCCCAAACTGTAAAATATACATGTTACTTTAATTAACCGGAGAAACCATTTCTGGAAAACCCGTTGGCATTTGGTACCAGCAATCTCAAACACACTTCATATTCCCTGACCCATTATTCTACTCCTAACAACCTGCCACGCTGAGGTAAGGAAAGGGGGCAGCAGGCAAAAGCAGGCGCATCCACGGCAATGCTGTTTATAAAAGGGGAAATCGGAAACAACCTAAATGTACAAAACAGAGGAGGGTTAATTAGATTATGATATCACCAAATGGTGACATAGTATTTAGTCATTAAAGAGTATGTTATGCCACCACTACTTATCACTGTTTGGGAAGTACGGGCCAAACAATTAGAGAGGAGAAAGCAGGCAACCCTGTCCTCATCTGCAGACGATGACTGCATACCGAGGCCACCCAAGAGAGTCCAGAGAGAACCTCCCAGAGAAATAAAAGTGCACTGAGGCAGAAAATTACCGGCAACCCAAAACCAGCAGCTTCCCTCCAGGCATATAACAAGGTAGGGGATACAATGGGGGATAGGATTCTCCCCGTAACAACAACGAAGATGGCATGCCTAGGAATAAACATGACAAGAGACCTGTGAGACTTGTAAGAGTGAAAACTGAAATCATACTAAGGCACATAACAGAAAACTTGAATAATGGAAAGACATATTTTATGCTTGGGTTGGAGTACTTAACAACTCAAAACTATCCATTATCCCATAACGTAATCTATAAATGCAGTATGATCCCAATTAAAATACCAACAGGATTTTGGGGGCACCTTACCAAGGTGATTAAGTTTACCTGGAAAAGTGCACACAAGAGAAGAAATGGGAAAATACTAAAAATAAAGAGCAGTGCGTCGGGAACTGTCCCACTGGCTATGAAAACAGCTTTTTAATCATAGCACGGCAGTAATTCAAACCACTTGGTGAAGGTCTAGACTGATGGAGCAAAGGAATGCTGTGCTTCTCCAAGAATCGGCGAGTACCTGCTCCTCGTAAGATAATGGTCTGGTGGAGACGAAGGGGCACCGATTGGAGAACCAGATGGCCCTGGGCTGTCTTCCCAGCCTGTGTGGTCCTAGATGCCTGTTTTTATTTCATGCGACTCCGGTGAGAATTAGGGTAATGGGTGTAAAGTGCTCAGAACAGGGTCCCAGAACAGTGGATACTCATTAGAAGGTCACTATTATTATCAACAATATGTTACTATTTTTTATTTTACAATTATTCTAACTATTGGTTATTACCACACTGCCACCCAATCAGAGGCCTTCTGTCCTGTAGCATCAGCTATATCCCAGCTCTCCATCGGGTCCCTCCTCCCAAATAGCACTACCTACAGATCTCTGAGCCCACCCCTCCTCCCTTAACAGAGGGGAGGCCAGTCTCCTCCTCCGAGAGACGAGCGCAAAGTCAAAGGGAAGAGGCCTCAGGAGCTATTCCCACGGAAAGACGAAAACTGTGGGAGATGTGTGCCTTTGGAGGGAAGCGTGGGCAGCCTCGAACACGGTCTCTGTTGTTCGAAAGCCCGGGACAGAATTACTGAGGCTCTTCCCATTCTCAGGGTGAGTCGGAGCAGGGACAATGGTGGAGATGGGTTCAAGGCCAACAAAGGCCCGGCCTGACTTCAGGGATGGCCTGTGTGAGGACAGAGGGACGCTAGGCCACATGGGGCTGGAAGCTGGTGATGGCGAGGCCCCCGTGCAGGCCGAGTGGCCTGGCCTGGTTCCTGCCATAGCACCGATGGTCAGGAAAGGATGGAGCCAGAAGAGATGGCGTTTGAGAGGGATGAATCTGGAAGCCACGGACCAGGGTGAGGACAGGGGGCCCAGAGACTGGAAGGTCAGCCAGGATGCGGATGCCGCTGACCAGGAGAGCGGGAGGTGCCGGGCTGTTTCAACCCTGGGGCACGCCGGGCGCAAGGCTCCGGACTACACATTTTTTAAGGGCCTCAAAAACTGTTGGAGACCTGACATGAATTTATTGGTTCAAAAATGACTGGGGCAGGGGCAAGTTGGCAAAATTAATACATGTTTAATTCACTATCTATTCCAAATAAAAGAGCATTACATCAAGAAGTCAATTGCAACTTAGCACAATTCAACTCTCAGTTATACCTTCATTATAATTAGTGCAGGATGGTGTATATTTTAACATGTTAAGCAGCACAAGCTAAAAAAGAGATAATACAGAGTATGGAATTAGAAAACCAAATAGCCTCCATACTCTAGGAAATTTGCCATAATGCAAAAAGATGGAACCCACCGGTAATTCCTGTAAAGTCCTTGTTTAAGGCCTTGGAAATAAATCCAGCTGGCAGGCCAGGAAGAGCAGGCCTGGCAGTATGTTCAGGGAAGGAGAGTTACAAGCTCCCTGAGACAGGACTATGTGAGCTGGCTGCCCAGTTAGCTAAAACTACCATGAGCATCAAAAGAAGCATGGGGTCCAGAGAACAGGAAGCGAGGTCCCACTAGAACCTGTGTTAGAGGGACCTGGCTGTCCATCATCCAATCTACCTCTTCCTGGTCACTAAAATCACTTGCTATCTATTCGCCTCCTTCCTTGCTTCCACCTGTGGCCCTGGGTCGTCATCACATCCAGGTTTGGCTCCCCTTCCACCGGGAGCTTAGAGAAAGCTTCTGGCTTGGGGGCTGTTTCTACCCCCTCTATGGGCTGCTGGCTTCCTGAATCCAGGCCCGGACTCAGCCCAGACTTGCTCACAGGCATCTCCTCACTGCTCACCACTTTGGACCCAAGATCTCAAATGATGCCACATCTGGTTCCCGGTCCTTGTTCTTTTGGGGAGTCTCTCTGCCCACAGTGCCAGCTCCACCCTGTTTAGCCCCATTGTCCCCCTCGCTATACATTTCTCTGTGGCTGCACTCTCTGTCTCAGAGAACATGTGGGGTTGAGAAGAGGCCCAGCCACTTATGCAGAAAGCACTGGGGCAGATTACCTAAAATGTTCCAGGGGGCAAGGCACACAACGTCCTGAGCCGTCCCTGTATTCCAGGTCCCAACCGCTTCCCGGGAAGTTTGGGCAGGCACAGCCCTCCCCACCATTCCTCACACAGAGAGCAGTGGAAATGTCTGGGGCCTGCTGACAACAGAGCCAGATGACATTAGGATTTATATGAGTTTTGACAACATCAAGTCCCAGCAAAGCCCCAGGGGAGCGGGAAAGGAGCAGGTGGGGGAGCGAGGAATGAATAGTCTGTTCTGAGCCCCAGGACAGCCTCTTCCATTATGCATCTGTATTCATCCCGTAGCCATGGCGCTCCAGGCAGAGGCCCAAACAATACAGAGGACACAGCTGTTGAGGAGCTTACAGTCTCAAATTTTCCGCCTCAGAGTAGCCCGGAAATCCCTTCCTGAACATGCCCTCCGCAGACTCCGCAGCCTGCAGAAGCCACCCTCTCCAGGGGCGCGGGGGCTGCCACATCACCCTCACACCTGGCACCAGGCACATGTCTGTGCCAAGGCCCCTCCGCCCCTCTGCCGCGGCTCCCTTCCCCCCACAGTGCCGGGCTAGAGGTGCAGGGCCAGCCAGGCCCGAGGTGGAGGGAGGAGGGGTTGGCAATGCCGGGCAGCATGGAGGGGGCTGCTGCGGGAGCCAGAGGAGGAAGAGCAGGATGGAGCTGCGTCCAGGCAGAGTGACTCCTGTGCTCCGACTGGCCCCCAAAGCAAGGCTGCCGCAAATATCGTTCTAGAAATAGAGTGAGCATGCCCGGCTACCTCTAAACAAAGGGAACCGGCCAGGCCAGGGTGGCATTTGTTAAATGTGGGCTGTGCGCTGGACATCCCCATAGAGCCTCCTGGCCTCCTAGTGGGTAAACAACGACCCTGCTAGTACCCACTTCCCAGAAGAGGAAACTGCAAGGAGGTTTACATGGTATCAGGAGAGGGGGCCGGTTGCCAAGAGTTCAGCGAGGCCTGGCTCAGGCTCCGGGAAGCTGGGGAAGGGGGCACATGGCTCCTCATACCCAGCTGGTAAGGACGACCTGGGCTTCCATCTGAGCCTCTTGCAGAGGCTGAGATGCGCATAAACATATATCTCTGTGTGTGTGACAAATATTGGTGTGGGAGGAGGGGCAGGGAAGCACAGCCGGGCCTGGCAGCCGGCACAGCCCCTCTCCAGCAGGCACGGTGCTAAGGTGGCTCTGGAGATGCGGAAGTTTCTGCAGCTGTGACTGTTCCACTGTGAGCCTAGAGCCCCGCTTAACTTCTCTGGGCCTCCCGTGTCACCTAAGATCAAACGTTCTGATGAATTAAGTTACACCTCAGTTAGTCTAGCACAGTGGTCGGCAAACCGCGGCTCGCGAGCCACATGCGGCTCATGAGCCGCGGTTTGCCGCTCTGTTGACTAATGAGTTTGCCGACCACTGGTCTAGCAGAATAAGCATGTTGAGAGAGAAACATCAATGGGTTGCCTCCCATATGCACCCCAACCAAGATCAAACACACAACCTAGGTATGTGCCGTGACCGGGAAATGAACCCACAACCTTTTGGTGTATGGGACGATGCTCCAACCAGCTGAGCCACCTGCCAGGGCTGCTCAGGACACTTTTGATGGTCAAAAATAATAGAAAGTAGATTTAAACGTTGAAAAGCACTTGTAAGTAAGAGGCACTATGTTTGTTGAGACAATAATTTCTATCGTTACCAACAACTCGTGTTTATGGTGTCTTACTCTGTGCTGTTTCTTATTATGTACTATCTCATATAATCTCCACAACAGCCCTTATGAGGTAGTTGTGGAGAAACTGAGGCTTGGTTTCTAAGCATTACGGTGCCCAAGGGCTTGTATCATGGTTGTCAAGATCTTCTGGATGCTGCACCTCTCCTCCCTTATCCAACTGCCTACGCAGCACCTCCTCTGGCATGCCCGATGGCCATGTCAGCCTTCACAGATTCAAGGTCAAGTTCCCATCACCATCAGTCTTGCCCATCTCGGTTAATGGCACCTCCATCCTTCCAGTTGCTGGGCCCCAAACCTGGAGATCATCCTTGACTCATTGACTCTTCTCTCCCCCCCTCCCCGCCCCCCCGCCACAGCAAATCCTGTTGGTCTTTCAGAATATAACCAGCAACCAGCTGCTTCCCATCACGTTGACTGCCACCATGCTGATCCAAGCCACCGGCATGAAAACAGCCTCCTAACTGGCCTCCCTGCTCCCTTACAACTTATTCCCAAGACCGCAGTTAAAGCGACGCTGCTAAAACCAGAGGCAAGTCGTCACTCCTCTTCCCGGACCCACGGACTCTTCATGTCACTCAGAGAGAACGCCAGATGTCATACTTGACCTGCCTACCCCAGGCTCAGTTCCTCTGTGGCTTCACCCCGGCTCCCCTTCCCCTTGCCCATGGGTTCCCTGTGCCTCAGGGCCTCTGCCCTCGCTGGGACTTCTGCCTGGATAGCTCTTTCCAGATACACCCACCTTGCTCGTTCCCTCTCCTTTCAAGTTCTTGGCTCAAATGTCACTTTCTCAACAAAACCTTCCTCAACACGCTATTTAAATCTGCAAATTCCAGCTTCTTCCAACTCACGCTAGGCTAGCCCCTTCAGTACTTTATTTTTCTCTATAGCACTTATCATTAGCTAACATTTTATTATCTGTGTATTGACTGGTTATCTACCTCCACCTACTAACGTGTACGCTTCATAAGGACAGGGATTTTTGTCTGTTTTGTCCCTGCTGTGTATGCAATAGTGCTTGGCACATAGTAGATGCTCAATTAATATGTGCAGAATAAATGAATTTAAAAAATTTCTTGTCTAGGGTCATATGGTGGTAGAGTTGGGGTTTAAATTCTGTGCTGACCCTAATGTATATTTCCAATCTGGGAGGTAGAGGAGAGAGGAGGGGTGAGGGAAGAAGAGAGAGAAAGAGAGAGGACATGAATGAGAACTGTTCTGCTTCGTATTTCCCTACATTTCTAAGTAGACTGAAGGGGGGCAGAAGCAGAAAAGGGGGAGGTGGCCAGCATCATGCAAGAGGATTCCACTCCTCACAAGTAGACATACCTAGGTCTGACCAGCTGCTTTAAGGAAGCAACAAAAAGCAATTCCAAAGGAGGCTCCAAAGTGCCTTCTCAAGGTCACCAGCTAATTAGGGACAGAGCTGTCAACACCCACAAATTCTGGCAAGATTTCTGTGAAATCCCTGAAAATTGGTTTTTCAAAGATAACTGGCTTTTGGCAAATTCTCCAAAGAATAAGGCCAGGGCTTCCGACTAAATGCGTCCAACTGTCCATCATCTCACCTGGTTCCTGACCCTGAGGCTGCTGGCAGACACAGGTTTGTGCAAGTCTCCAGTAAAAGAAGCAGTCAAGGACAATGGTAGGCTGAGTGGATAGAAACACCATATCCGCTCATGTCCTCTGCTACACCCCCAGCCTTTGCTCAAACTGCCCCCAGAGCCTGCCTTGCTCCCTGGGGCTGTACCTCCAGGCAGAGGTCCCTTCCTCTGCAGAGCTGTCCTTCACCCGAGATCTGTGTCCCCTGTGTGCTCTCTGTCCCTTTTCTGAGGTGGATGTATGAGCTGGACCCTGTCAACCCATCTTTGCAGCCAAAACACCCAGCCCAGGTCTGGGGGAGGTGAAGAAGGCTTGGCCCGTGTTTGGACAGTTAAATACTGGCCTGCTGGACGAGGACAAGGGTTCCTCACACACTCCCCTCCCTTGAGGGCCTGTACCTCTAGCTGGGTTAGGGGTGGGCAAACTTTGTGACTCAAGGGCCAAAATGGGTTCTTAAACTGGACCAGAGGGCCGGAACAAAAGCATGGATGGAGTGTTTGTGTGAACTAATATAAATTCAAAGTAAAGGAGCAGAGGGGAGAGCAAGAGAACCCTCCGCTCTTTCGGCTCCGCGGGCCGGATAGAACAGCTGAACGGGCCGGATCCGGCCCGCGGGCCGTAGTTTGCCCACAGCTGGGTTAGTCCCATCCTTGGGGGGTGCGGCAGGAAGCAGGCCGTCTGGAAGGGCTCCTAGGTGCACCAACTAGCACCCGACATTCAGTCATGAAGGATGAAGTTTCAGAAGGATAAGTATAGTGTGGACCTGTTTATGGCTTTTTTTTTTTTTTTTTTTTTTGCTTACTCAGTGCATTTATTGTGCGGATGGAATAAGACAAGCATAAAGGGAACAAGATGTGAATCTAGCAATCAGTATTAGAGGCGGATGCAGATGTGCCTGTGTATGCCTGGAACGGGTCTGAGGGGCTCTACAAGCAATCGGTGACAGCGGGCATGTCTTACTGTGGTTCTCCTGAGACAAGGCTTTGGGTGCAGGTAGTTTTGGGGGCAGGTGATCTCAGGAAATAAAAATGAGGGAGGGGGACAGTAAAACAGGGAAGGGAGTGAGACAAGAAAGGGTGCGTTGATGAGTTGACACTGTGGGTGACTGGGGCTCATTTCTGTGGGACCCTCTGGCCAGCTGTGTAGAATGCACCTCAGAACTGACTCACTGGAGGCTGGGGAGGTGGGGCACTTATCCACCGAGCCCTGCCCCGCAGGGGGTTGAGGGGTACCCTCAAGGGAATGTCCTGGGAGGGAGCAGATGCCACCACAGTGCGGGAACAACGGGCTGGGACTGTCCACCACAGCGGCTCTGAAACCTGGTGGTGGTGGGCCGGGGGTGGGGGGGGTGGGGGGGGGCGGGGGGCGGGGGGGAGATGCGGTTCCCAAGAACCTGCTGGGAAAGAGGGATGGCCGGAGACTCCTGGGCTTTTCACAATGACACCCTTTGTGTGGGCTGGTTTGGGAAGGACATTAAGCACAGGAAGCCCAACATTCTGCTCTTCCCTGCCACCTAGAAACAGCTTCGGTCACCTGCTCGGGTACAGCTCGGAACGGTATTGTTTTGCCGAGGGAATTTGTGCAGCAGAATCGACTTTGTGCCCTTTGTGTCCCCACACAGCACTGGTGACACCTTCCCTTGAAGCTGGTGCCAGCCGCCTCTGCAGGCCGGGGGAGCGGGTGGGCAGGTGCCGGGACCGTTTTCCAAGGCGGATCTGGGAAGGAGGTTCGGGTCCAGCTGGAACTCGGAGAGCAGGGAGGCCCCCGTGGGCCGGCTCCCCGCCATGGCGCACGGTGCGTTTATCACTGACGCCAGGGTCCCAGCCATGACACACGGTGCTGCCTAAGTGGCCACTGGGGCTTTAAATCTTTGCTCCAAGGTCACTTCCATTTTCCTGCTCACTGAGCACAACCAAACATTTGCTCCCTAAAGAAAAGTCTATCTCTTAACGTTGTAAGCACAGAAGTGACCCACCACCCACCCCCTCTGCAGAAGAGACAGCAACTCCTCAGGTTGCGGCTGGAGACACTCACCATCCCCCTCCTCTGGCCTCTCCCCCCCCCCCCGCACCCCCCAGGTCAGCCTTGGCGGGCTCGGGGAGTGCAGGGCTCTGAGGGTGAAGGCACTCAGCTCCGGGCCACCTCTGGAGCGTCTGCCTCCTCATCTGGACAACGGGTACAGCACGCCCGCTCCCCAGGACACAAGATCGTGGGTGCAAAGCAGCGGCCACACTGCCTGACGGTGCTGGGACCCCAAAACTGGGGGCTTCGCCAGCACACCCTGGACTTTTTGCCTCCTGCTGGGTCCCTCCTCCTGGGTCACCTCCCTGCGTGACCTGCCTGCCTCCCACTCCTCCAGTCTTGTCTGCACCAAGTCCACGGTGCCTCCCACCCTCCACTAACTGGCATCCTCTGCAGATGTGGCTTCATCAGCTCCTCCAGCCCCTCCCGTGGCTCCCACAGCCATGGCAGCCTGAAGTCCAAAATCCGCAGCTGTGAGCTCCATGCCTGTCTCGGCCCGGCCCTGTCAACCTCTGGTCTGTCACCCTCACCACAGCCACACTACTGACCACACTGCCTACCCCATGAGCCCCGTGAGGACAGTCCTCCTTCAAGGCAGGCCTGCAGGGCTCATTCTCCGAGTGGGGGTCAGGGTCCTGTGTGCAGATTTGACCGCGAGAGCTCAGAAGTCCGGTCCTTGGTGCTGCGCGTCACCTCGGGGCAGCTGTCCCCAAAGCTCTGGGCCATCTCCACCCTCAGCCCTTCCCCTCCTAAACCCAGGTCTGCTCTGCTTCGGCACCGACGTCCCCACGCAGGACAGCACAAGCTCTGGGTCAGCTGAGGTCAAATCTCAGCTTTGTTTTTCACCAGCTGTGTGATCTTGGGCAAGTCCCCATGCCTCTGTTCCCCCACGGTGTTCTATCAGGTAAAGGCTCTAATAGCGGAGCCTGGGGCACAGCATCATCATTATAACCTTCCCCATAGTTCTGACGTACGGAGCGTGTCCTGTGTGTCACGCTGCAGTCATTCTGTCCTCATCCTCACTCTGCAAGGCGGGACATATTATTCTTGTTTTACAAATGCGGCAACCAGGTCCTAGAGGGGCAAGGTACCTAGAATCCTAGCCCAGGCCTTCCTGATCCCACGCCCCTGCTCTTCAGAGCCAATACCCTTTACATGCACACACCAGACACTGGGTCCTAAGCTCTTTATGTATATTACCACGTGTGTGAGCCTTGCAATAGCCCTACAAGGTAGGTACTATTATTATCCCATCTCACAGATAAGGAAACAAAGGAACAGAGAGGTTCAGTAGCATACACAAAGTCACACAGCAATCAGCAGCACAGCCAGGATTGGAACCCAGGCAGTGGAGGTCACAGCTAACTGCTCCCTTCTGTGTCTCATCCCTGCTTTGCCCTCTCTTGTTTCCTGTGATCCCCTTAACATCCCCTCAAGGCACATAGTACTAGCCCTGTTTCACAGCAGGTGTGAAATTAAACCAGGAGACAATACATTTCCAGCTGTGAAAATAAAATGGCTCAGGACTTTCCTCAAATTCTTTCTGCATTATTACATTCTGGAAAAGCTCTCATTGGGAGCTGCGGCTGCAGCTACCTTGGTGACATTGTGTTTCTTTCTTGTCCTTCTAGTCCATGCTTTAACGGCACAGACTGTTCTGCGGACTCCGGACTGGCAGAAGGGCAATGGACACATTAAGGAGGCCACAGATCAGGAACAAAATCAGACGGCAGAACACCAAGAAACCTTTCACCTAGAATTCAGCTCGGTGCTGGGGCCTTGGAGAGTGGCTGGCCGTGTGCCTGACACTGTTTGCAGGAACTGCACCCAACACCTTGGGGATCCCTGGAGGGAGGACCTTCTGGCTGTAGACCAGCATGTCAAACACTCTGAGTGCATGCTGTTGGCTCCATGCCCTCAAAGAAGGAAGGCATCGTTAATTGTGCTCAATGTTCTTTCCCACAGAAGCCAGGTGAAGCCTCAGGATCCTTTGTAGAACAGTATTCTTGGCAGCACTTAGGACTGCATGTCTCAGCTTCCTTGCAGCTAAGAGTGGTATGTGATAACTTTTTGGCCAATGAGCTATAAGCAGACACATAGCATGGTATTTCTGAGATATCGTTTCTGAGACAGTGTGCCCTCCTTCAGCTCTGATTTCATCCTACTGCCTGGAATGTGGATGCAAAGGCTGGAGCTCTGGCAGCCATTCCAGATCATGAGGTACCTTTAGCAATGGAAGTCACAGGTTGGGAAAGTAGAGTTGCAGGTGGAAAGAGTCTGGGGCACCTCATGGAGTCCCACAATATCTTTGAACTGCCTGCTTCCAGACTGGTCTTAAATGAGACACGAACCTCTATTCTTGTTTAAGCCTATAGAGTATTAGGGATTTTGGGTTGTACAAAGTCCGACCAAACTTATACTGATAGCCCCCTAACACCCACTTACTCCCCATGTGCACTTCCAGCATGCTGTCCAATTTGCAGGCTCCTGAAACTATCAAGCTGCTCCACACCCCAAGCCTGTACCTGTTACATGCTGTTCCTCTGTCTGAAACACACTCCCCCCTCCTCTAGGTGGCAAACACCACTCCTCCTTTAAGACTCAGCTCAAGTGGGAAGACTCCGGGGAAGCTGCCTTGGATTACAAGGTTATAGTGCATCTACCCCCTGAGTTTTCATGGTGCTCTGTGTCTCCTGCTCAACTGTAGCCCCATCACCCTCTCCTGTAATTATCTATAACCAGAGCTATCTTGGGAAGCTCCTGGTAGCAAGGGCAGTGCCCAAGCTTCCCCGTGGGCCCAGACGGAGGAAGCACCGTGAATGTCTGTAGAAAGAATGAATAACATATGAATGAGTGTCTGGAGGGGTCACACATTCTAGGCTACAAAAGCTCCAGCAGCTGCTGTAGCCAGGGAAGGCTTCCTGGAGGAAGAGGTGGTAGACAGGAGCATAGAGCACACTAGCTTGGGCTATTGGGCCAGGCTACTGCCTGTGGCACAGAAATCAGACACCATAAACCCTCAAGAGATCTTTATATGGCTTAACAGAATGTCTCCAAGAGAGTCCCTAGGCATCTCTGAGAGGTCATGGCCCCCAGCTGTTGGATCACCAATTGGTAGTGATTGACAGGGCAGCTGTCTAAATGAGCTCCAAGGCCCCGGGTCGGGCAGGGGAGGGGTCAAGCATTGTTGGAAACTGAGCTTACTCTGCTGGCGTTGTATAGCCATCTGGTTTGGGTCAGAGGTCTCTAGGGACAGGTTTGATTTATAGGCCTGTGTAGCTGCCCAGGCGGCATGGGGGAGGGCACAGAGAGGCCAGGGCAGGGGTGTGGGGGAGGAGGATAGGGGGGCAGGCAGGGGCCCCTCAGAAGCTGAGCAAGCACCATGCTTTTGCTCTCATCCTCGGAATGCCTCAGGTTGCTTTTAGTAGAGAAACATCGCAAAAGAAAGTACTGAAAAAGCCAAGAAGTCTTCATGGTGCACCACGCCCAGGGCTGTAGCATGGGCTGCAATCTGGGAGGAGACAAGGATCCACGTGAGCTCCATGCAGTGAGGCCCTGCTGGAGATGTGCACGGGGCTTGTCACACTGACGGGCTCCCTGACCTCTCTCTGTCACCCTCCAGTGCAGCCATTATGAGCCACATTTTACAGCTGATGACACCACAGCGAACGCCCAGAGAGTCCCACAGCCTCGAAGGGCGGAGCTGGGATTCAAACCCTGGCTCTCTGCCTAACCTCAGAGCCTTTCCCCTCCTCAGGGCCTCCAGAAGTTTCTCGAGTTCAGAGGAGGGAGAGGTAAGCAGGTGCCACAGTCCGATGAGGAGGAGCCACAGAGAAAGATGTCCGGGGACTGGTCACTAACAAGGTGGCCGTGCCTTCCTCCTTTCTGGGTTAAAAAACTCCAAAATCCCCTCCATCCACCCAAAGGTGCTCCAGCAACTCAGAACAGAGTTATCAACATGGACTGAGACGATCAAAGAGGACTTTTAAAACGAAGTTGGCATCTCTCTGAGCCTTGAGAAAGGATCGCTTCAGGCAGACGGAGGAGTGGGTCTGGCCTCAGGCAGGGGGCACAGCACAAGCAAAAGTGTGGGGTGAGATCTGCCTGCTGAGATGGGGGTGCTGGGCCTGGGAGGGAGACCACACACGGGCACATCCCCTCGGGTCAGCCTAGAGAAAAGCACAGCTAAGACCCTCCTCCCTGGGGCAGAGCCAGCGGTGGCCTTTCTCCTGGCAGGAGGCAGAGAACTCGGGCCAGGAGGAGCTGATGCCTTTCTTGTGTCTTCTCCTGGACATGACCTGGGACCGAGAGAGGCACCCCACCAGGGTTCTACTAGGGGTGGTGGGACTGGGTAGCATGGGGACAAGTGTCTCCTCTGAGAAACCATGGAACACAGTTCCCACAGGCCCTCCACAGAAGCCGGGAAAGCCATGGGCCTGGCACTGCACCGAGCTCCTTGGATATGTAAGGTGGCCCCACTGTCTGGTGAAGACGCCTGGGTCTCAGGGGAGTGCCGTGGCTGGCCCAGGTCACACAGCTCGGCAAAACCTGGCCTTAAACCCGTTTCTAGAGAAGTTCAGATCATCACGCCTAGACTGAGCAAGGAGAGCAGGTCTTTAAGCATCTCAGGGGCTTAAAGACCTGGTGCAGCTCATCAGCACAGGGAAGACACCAGGCCCAAGAAAGGAGGCCTCGGGGCTTCCCGAAAGGGAGATGTGGAACCTGGGAATCAGACAGACTCGGGTCCCAATTCCAGCTCTGGCTCTGCAACCTCTCACAGCCTCAATGTCTTCGTCCATGAAATCGGGATATTAACACAATCCACTCAAAAGGGTTTAATGGAATTGCATTTGCATATATAAAGCCCTTCGTTGGGGGCAGGGAGATGTTCAACAAATGGTAACTCTGACTTATCTTCACCGACAGTTTTGTTGGAAGGCACACCCATTTTGGGTGGGAAAGATGGCTCTGGAGGCATTCAAACTCCCCTCTCTGTTCTGCACATCTGTGGTGGGGACTTCATGAAACACCAGAGCTGGAGCTGAGCAATGAACCCAACCATGGCTGGTGTGCAGCCGGCAATCCATCACTAACAAGTCAGCCAGAAATGTCACCTAGGAATGCAGATGAAAGCCTATTTCAGCCAGGGACGGCCCCGAATCATGAAACTGGACACCAGGCTACTTCCTGCCAAGCGCACACCCGCGTGAGGTGCTGGCGAAGCCCAGCTCTGGCCTTTGACCTCTGCCCTTGATTTGTTTACATGCACCAGCGGGGCGGGATCGGAGCCTGAGATGGGCCAAGGGTTCAGAAAATGACAACCAGACCCAGCCACACACACACATGTGTCAGGGACAGGGAGGGAGGAGCATGAGGACATGCTGGTGAAAGGCGGTGGGCTCAGGAGGAAAGCAAAGAGCCAGCGTGGCCCCGCAGGTGACGGCCAGTGCCTCTCTGCCCCACTGCGGTTCCACAGCATGGATAGAAAGCCACCTGCGTGTTCAGGCTGTGGGGGACACGGGAAGAACACACTCGTCGCCTTCCCCAAAGAGCCTACTGCCCATGCGAAGAGAAGGAAGGGAACCCCAGTGCCTTCAAATCACGCTGCTGACAGCCTATAATGACAAGTCAAAATGCATCATCCACAGCCTCTCACATGATCTGGACCGTACCATGTGCAAAGGGCTTGCAAGGGCCTGATTTAGTCCGTCTCCATAACAACCCTCTTTCTTATTCCTCCCCTTTCACCAGAGGAGACAGAGACCCATGGGCTCAGGGCCTCACCCAAGGACCTAGGAAGGGTGTTGCTGCTCCCCGACCCGAACCAGGGTGTTCTGGGCTATTGTCTCCACCACAGAGGCTGCCTCTCCCTCCAGCAGGGTTCCTGACCCCTGCTGTCCCCCGGTCCCCCTCCTCCGAATTCCTGGCATACCTCTTGTCATTGCCCCCCTCATGGCTCTCCCCACCCAGAACTCTGACCTTCTGTAAGGTTGCCTGGGCATCTGCACTGCATCTTCTTCCCGCACCCACCCCCTCATGCTGGGGGCCTGTGGCTGGGGAGCACTTGAGTGTGGCTAGTGCAACTGAAGAGCTGCATTTTTAGCTTAATTTTTTAAAATATATTTTTATTGATTTCAGAGAAGAAGGGAGAGGGAGAGAGAGATAGAAACATCAATGATAAGAAAGTCATTGATCAGCCGCCTCCTGCACGTCCCACACTGGGGATCGAGCCTGCAATCTGGGCATGTGCCCTGACCGATAATCAAACTGTGA
This sequence comes from Plecotus auritus, assembly GCF_963455305.1. Lineage (NCBI taxonomy): Eukaryota > Metazoa > Chordata > Mammalia > Chiroptera > Vespertilionidae > Plecotus > Plecotus auritus. Next base: position 145,207,498 of record NC_137773.1, read on the forward strand.
TCTCCTGGAACATAGGTCAACACTCAACCACTGAGCCACGCCAGCTGGGCTTACTTAATTTTAATTAGTTTGAACTTAACTGTAAATAGCCACAAGGCTACTGTATTGGGCAGTGCAGCCGTGTAAAGTGTTTGTCTCCCAAATCAGATATGCAGACAGTTTCTCAATATTTGATACCAATGAATAATGGTGACTCCTTGAGGTCATCTTGTCCTTCTTTTGATGGAGAAACAGAGGCACAGAGAGGGGAGGTGGCTTACCCAAGGTCATATAGATGGTGGCCAGGTTTCCTGGCTCCCAGTCCAGTGCTCTGTCTCCTCGTAGGACTTATCTCTTTTCCTCCCTCTTTTCCATCCCAAATCAGACTCAGGGTAAAATCCAATTAGTTCAGGTAGAGAATGCTTTTTCAACCTTCACACATCTGAACAACCCATTTTGGCAAAACGCCTTGAAGAGCCAAGGAAGGCTGCCCGTGCCAGTCAAAAGGGAAGCAAAAGCCCTCAAACCACCTTGTCCCTGCTGGTGGCTTGCCCAGCCTGGAGGTCACATGCACCCAGGCCAGCAGAGGCCTGTCCAAGCCTTGGGGCTCCGCCATGCCAGGGGACAGAAGGGAGGGCAGAGCCCGCCTGAGCAGAACCAGCCTGGTGTCCCCTCCCAGGGTACAGCCAGACGTGGAGAAGCCACAGCACAGTGGACAGTGGGTGGCTCGGTGGTTGAGCATCCACCTATGAATTGGGAGGTCACAGTTCAATTCCTGGTCCAGGCATGCGCCGGGGTTGTGGGCTTGGTCCTCGGTGGGGGTCATATATTGGGGGGAGGGTTAGTGGTTCTCTCTCATCATTGATGTTTCTGTCTCTCCCCCTCTCCCTTCCTCTCTGAAATCAATAAAGATATATTTAAACAAACAAACAAACAAAAAACAGCTACAAAAGAACAGCGTGGGATGGGGACTCCTCAAGACCACATGGGGCCCCCCTCCCGCTCCGTAGAGGCCCCTTCTCTAGGCTGGATTGCCCGGTGGCTCTTGGTAGACCCATGGAACTCTGTGCTTCAACATACACACACCTAGAGTTCTGCTTCTGGAACAATGACAAGGTGTAAAAACAAACTATGGGCTTCAAATCAGCTCTCCCACTCGCAGGGCGACCCGGGCACGGCCCCCAAACCAGCTCACGTGCAAATGGAAATGACAATATCCACCTTAGTCAAAGGCCACCCTCCCCAAAGTCCCCCAAACATGTCCTCTGTCAAACCAGGGACTTGTCCCCGTGGGAAAGAAACTTCCCATATTGCTTCTTTAAAATAACGCTGTTTATGACTTTCCTAAAATGGTAACACAGCTGATTTCACGGCTGGAAGGCAATGCCGGGCCCTACTGCTCCGAGCCCCGGCCCTGGTCCGCCCTGCACCACGCCCGGCCTCGCTGGCCGCCCTGGTGGCCACTTGCAGGCTGGTCCCCACCGACTCGCTCTCCCCCTGGATCTTCCCACGGCTCTCATTCACATGCCCCCTCCCCAGAAAGGGGGCCACGGCAGCAGTTCAGCCACACCCTGCATCATTTCCTCCAGTTTTGTTCTCTTAAATCACACAGAACTATATCTAAATTTACCAGGGCATTTGTTTTTCTGTTGTTTGTGTGTGTGTGTGTGTGTTTCTGTTTCTGTCTGTCTCTCCCCCTGAATAGTCATCGCAGCATCGCCAGTGCCTGGCACAGAGGAGGTGTTCAGAAACCAGCCACCGAGTGACCGGTGGACGGGTGGAGAGCCCCTCCTACTGTGGCTGTGGCTCCTGGCCCAGACGGCACAGGCAGGCCCTTCACAAACGCCGAGTGACAGGACAAATGGCTGATGTCACCGTCCCTTCCCACACCAGGGGCAGACTGCCTACGTAGGACCATGTGTGGTTGTGGAAAAAGCAATGGCTCCTTTACACGCAGATCAAATTAGTGGCTCTGGGCAGGGTGCGCCTACTTTCCAGGTACTGTTTCTAGCTAACTGGAACCTTCTCAGGAGTCCCTTCCCCTTCTCAGTTTCAGTGAGAAGCGTGCACACGCTTTCTGTTCTGGGCCGAGGCTGTGGGAAGGGATGCTCTTTCCCAGGGCCTGCCCTCCACCCAAAGATGGGGGCTTTGTCATCTGCTTTGTGGACTTAGTCACCCGGCCATTCAGTCAATAGACGCTGACTGAGAGCCCACCACATGCCAGGTGCCGGGACACAAGGGCAAAGGGACAGTTTAGCCCCCACCGGCGGGGAAAATGCAGCCACTCGGGGACTCCCGACTGCACCTACGCCATCTCGGGGGCGGGCACAGAAACGGCACACACAGGACACACAGCTCCCAGAGCCCTGGCCGAGGGCCTGACTTTGGGCATTGCTTCTGTCCCTCCTGAGGCCCCCGGGATGCTCCAGGAGGAAACGACGGGGCAAAGCGGCCTTTCCAAACTCAGCGCCCAGCACTAACTCAGGCCACATGGACGGAGCATCTGTCTCCGTGGCACCGGAGCTGCACGCACCATCCTTAGGTCCCCAGGCCTGACCCAGTCAAGACGGGGATCCTGAGCCCTGCTGCCTGGGGAGCACTCCCCACAAGCAGTCCCTGGGAATCGGGACATCACTGCTCCTCCCTCCCAACACATGACCTTGCACCCACCCACCCAGCAGCCTCCTCCCAGCCAGGTATGCCAAACAGCCAACTTCTGGCCGATCACCTGGGAAGCTTGTAACACACACACACACACACACACACACACACACACACACACACACTCACACACACACACACACACACACACACTCCAAGGCCCACTGATTCAATAGGTGAGAGACAGCCAACATCTGTGTTTTTCGCATTCTCCCTGAGGGATGCTGATATAGAGGCAGGTGTGCTAAGTGGCCAGCAGGTAGGACCCAACCCAGAGGCAGCAATCAGAGGACTAGGGGAACCTCTGCCTGCACCCGAGAAGCACTGGGCCCATCAGCGGCTCTCAGGACTTTAAACAAGACCTGGGACAACACCGTGCAGCCAACAGTGAGGAGGGAGCCATCAGGGCGCAGGGCTGGGGTCAGGGCCACCTTGAGCTAAAGCCAAAGGGCGCCCAAATTATGAGGGAAGAGAAAAAAAATACAGGAGAGGTCAGAAACAGTAGGGGGGGGGGCGGGCATCCATGGAACAGATGTGCAGCTGAGGCAGCAATGGGGTACCTGGGCACACTCCCCTTCCTGGGCCTACCCCAGTCCTCACGCAACCGTACACTCACCCCCTTTCCTGAGGCAACTTTAGTCTTCTGGGATGTGGACTTCCAAAGGGGCCCCAACTAAACATCCCAACCCCATTCTTGGCGCTTGGCCTCTGGGTGAGCGCTGTGAGTGACCCTCAGCTGTGATTCTGGCCCCTCACTCCAGAGGCGGCCACCCGTGGGACCCCACCTGCCCCTCCTAGTGAGGCCCAGACATCAGGCAGAGAGCGGCCACCCTCCTAAGTAAACACCAGAAGCACACCGGCTCTCACCCGGGGACGTACTCGTGAAATGCATTTTGAGGAAGAAACATCAACAAGTAGGCCAACATCTGGAACGTGGCTGAGGCTCCAAATGGCTCAACTCAAATGCTTCCCCTTACATGATTCTAAGCCGAGACGACAATGTCTTTGCTGGCAGCTCTGGCCCCTCACTGCACCCTAGTGGGGTCACTGGCCTTGGAGGTGGGAGAGATGAGGGGCAGCAGGTGCCCCATCAAGTGTGGTCTCAGGGGCCAGTGACAGGGAAGCCTGTGCCCATCGGAGCTCCCAGCGGTCGGGTCACAAAGTAGGGCTGGCAGCTCTATTTATAGAAGCAGACGCCAGCAAAGATAAAAAAGTGGGAAGCCAGCACGGCGGTATTTTCCAAGCTCATGCTGTCTCGGCTTAATTTCATCCCAAGCAAATAAATCATTAAGGAGGCGCGGAGTCCTGGAAGATCTGATGAAGAAGGGCTATTAAACAGCACAGCCTTAACTTGAATTATGGAAGGCCGCAGACAAGCAGCCTTGTTAGTGTCTGGGCTAAGCCGTAACTCAGGCTAGCGGCCCCCTCGCCTCAACCAAGGGACAAGACTGGGAGGATCCGCTGGCTTCCCGGCCCTCGGCATTTGCCACCTGTCCAGCAGGCCACATGCTCTCCCAGTCGTTTAAACACCCTCCTGCAAAGCGGCAGACTCCAGCCATGTCTTTCCCAAGCAGCACCCACTCGGCATCAGCACCCTTTCCAATCGGCAGGGTGAGGACGCACGCAGCCTGGCTGGACTGTACTGTCCTGAAGGGTGTTTAAACGGGACCTGCCAATGCTGGCTTCGGTAAACACTCGCTGTGGCAAGCGTGGCGTGGAGGTTGGAGTCGTGGGCACTGGGGTTTGAGGCCTGGGTGCAAGTCTGCAGATGGCTGCCTCCCAAGCATGTGCCACATGTGAGCAGCCCCTTCATCGCCCTCGGCCTCAGTCTCCTTGTGTGTGAAGTGGGAGGCAGCTCCTTCTCCTCCTCTGCGGGGACTGGTGAGCTCACGTGCAGAGGGAGCTTGCTAGCATGTGCGCTGGCTGGCGGAGGTTTACATCAGACGATGCCCGCAGCCCTGAGCGGTGTCTGGCCTTTGGTAAGCGCTCCATCTATGGTATTTAACTAAGAGCCGTTTCTATTTGCGGTAATCCCTTCCCAAACAAAGTGGCCCTCGTGGGAAATTCACGGATAATGGTGTGGATTGACTTGTGTTGACCTTGCTGGCACCTGTGAGAACCTGGGTTCCAGCACACGTAGACTGAGTCACGTGGTCGTAGGGAGGATGTGAACAAGAGGGCAGTGGGCTGGGTGGGAAAGGGAATGGATGCAGGAGGCACGGGAATCGCCCTCACATCAGCCAGCCAGGAGGGGCGGTGGCAGAGCCAGGCTCGGCGACGCTGGGCCTCGCTGGAACGGGGAAGAGGCCATTTCCAATAAAGAGGTCAGCACAGATCAAGGCACGGAGGGATAAGCAGGCTAACGTGGCTGCGGGGTCAGAGTGGGGTTTGGCGGGTGGAACGTGGGACTAGGGGCACCCCAGAGTGCGGTGGCCTTGTCCTCTGCCCACCTTCATCGGGCAGCATCATGGGCATCACCTAGGAACTGATGAAATGCAGAACCTGGGACCCCACCCTGCTTTCCTAAGTCAGAGTCTGCACTTAACAAGACCCTCCCCCATCTCCTCCCCCCCCCCCCCCACCCCGGCTGACTCCAAGGCACATTGAGGTTTGAGAAGCACTGGTGGCAGGCCTAGGGGTGAGTCCCACCACCATACTCACTTTGCAGGTATGAGACGGTAGGAAACTTAGGCCCAGGTCATCCAGGTAGTAAGTGAAGAGACCAGTTATCTCTGGTCTCTGATGTGCTGAACCTCGTTGTTCTAAGGCCTCGAGCATGTGGGAGGCATTGAGAAGCCAAAAAAGAGGGTCTTCGTGAGGGCGTGGGGCTGGGGGAGCACCTATCTAAATCCTGCCCACGTCCCAAGGCCACCCCCTAGGAAACTCTTCAGGCGCCCCCCACCCCCCATCCTTCTGCACTCCAATGTCCTCCATCATTTGTGTCAAGGTTCTTCAAGACAGGCCTGTGAACTGCATGGAATTCTCACTCTCTCATTTCTGACCAGGTGTGTTTTCAAGGGGGATCGGAGGCCTGAGATTTTTTTAATCAGCAGGTAACTTTAGAAAAGTTCTCCCAGCTCCCTGGTCCATTCAGCTCCCACCTGTAAAGTGAGGGTCTTGCGTTGGTTGCAGGAACTGCATCTGTTCCAGCCCCGATGCCTGGGGCCCTCCCCCTCCTGCCAGCCCCTGAAACCGGGAGACATACGGCCTCTTTCCCCTTCTCTTTCTTCCAAAGGTCCGGTAGCCGACAGCCCACAGCCAGGCCTAGACACATCTGTTTGGAGGCAGAGTCTGCCCTCAGACCCACCACCTCAGCACTCATCTCCCCCCAATACACATGGGCATAGCTGGGGGGACACTGCCTGTTTGGACACTCTGGCTGACACGCTCACCAGGCAAGTCACCACTGGGAGCTACAAAACACTTGAACCCAGCATTAAGCTGGATACTTTAAAACGGCTCAGAGTGAAGGCGACACACTGTCAGCTCATTTGTAACACATTCACAGTGGCCTTTGAACCTCAGATGGCATTTCCATCATATCCACTAAAGGGTCAAAAACCTCCCAAACCAACATACTCCCTGGTGTGAAATCCCTCAGATTTCACAATGTGGACCCAAATTTAATAACAATAATTGTTTCCAAATTTAATAACACTAAGTAATTTTACAATCTATGGGAGCTATAAAAGTCATAATGGGCATTTTTTAAACCCACCTTTTTTAACACCTACTATATATCAGGCACCAGCCTAGTCATTTTGTACTGGAATGCCAAGATCCTGAATTGAATTGCAGAGCCCATAATGCAGCGTCCGCTTGGCCTGGATATGGGGACAGGTGTGCCCGGCATGGCACGCAAGTCAAGGTGGGAATGGGTCACTCAGGAGACAGGTTCTCAAGGCGGTGGCAGCTGATAGCCAGGCCTCCTCTACTCCAGCCAGCCGTGGCTCAGGTCTTGCTGCACTGCAGGAAAGAGAGCTGTGCAGGGGACGGGAGGCCAGTACCTGAATGTGCATTTATTGAGCACCTACTATGTACTCTGTTCCAAGGGGTGCTGTGGGGGTTGGCCAAGAAGGATACAGTCTCCACTTCAAAGAACTACCACTTTCAGCAGGAGCAGCCACAGCAATAACAGCGGCAGAACACACTTAGTGTGGCCTCCTCTGGGCAAGTCAGGGGCACAGGAGTCCTACTCTGCTGACATTCACCTTACGTGAGGACTGACTGGATTATACAGCTCAAAGGGTCTGCGTCCAACCATGCGTTTAAACCCTCCTTAATAACAAAGTAATGCTATTCTACTGTATTTTAAACTGGAAACTGAATCATTCACAAGCATTCATCGGGTGCCTATGATGAGCTCGGCACTGGGCATGCTCCGATTGGTAATGCCGGAGAAGCTTCATTTCTGCATCAATTTTAAGACCCATAGCAACTCTGCAAGGTACGCATCATCATTCCCATTGCACAGATGGTAAAACTAAGGCTCCAGGGTGTTGATTTGGCAGAAGGGTGTAGACATGGAATTCAAATCAAAATCAAAAGTTTATTCTGAAAGTCTGGAAACTGTCTGATGTCCAAAAAAGGGGTTGGAATAATTAAATTACGATACAGCCATACCATGGACACTCATGTAGCTGTTAACAAAGAACGAAGCAGCTCCATGCTAATCACATTAAACAGTCACCAAGATAGATTAAGAGGGGAAATGAGAGGCAGAGCAATGTTTGCAGTATGATCACACTTGTGTAAAATGTCTGTGTCATAAAATTCTGGAAGGACACATGAGAAATTGCTAACAGTGGTTGCCAGCAGGGAGAGGAGCTGGGGAGCTATGGGGGTTGTGGGGGTATTTCTCTGGCTACCCTTTGGTAGTGTTTAAATTTGCTGCCATGCACACAGTTTACCTCTGAGAAGTAAATGCATCCTATTTTTAAATCCCTCTCTGTCCACTTCCCCACATATGCCTCCTGAGTCACCCTCTGTGCCCCAAGCAACTTCATCTCCATCTGGGGAAAGAAGACAGATCCACATGGAAAGTGAGAGAATGGGGCGAACAGGGGGAGAACTCAGTGCTGAATTAAGGGTGCAGGAGACAGAGCCCTGGCTGAGGGCTGGGGGGCGGGCTGGATTCAGGGCAGAATCATAGGGCAGGGGGTGAGGGGGAGCCCAGGCCTGGACCTGGTTAGGAGGGAAGAGGAGCTGAGTCCAGATGTCAGCAAGGCTGTGAGGATCGCGCCACCCAGGAGACACAGGGGAGTTGAGCAGGAAGGTCAGGAGTTCAGCGCAGACTGGGCGGGAAGCTCTGGCGAGGGCATGGTGTCCTTGTGGTCATCCTGGTAGACAGCTCTCTCTGGCCTTCATCAATACCGGGAACCTTGGCTGGCCGCCAGCCTCCTCTGCTGAGCCATTGCACCAATAAATAGTTGTTGGCAGATCAATTAAACCATCTAGGAACTACGTCTGGAAATACAATTTCCCCGGCTCGATGCAGGCAGACAAGTCTCTCTGCCAGTCAGGCCTGCGATCCTACGGTTCCCACTCTCCACCCTCAGAAAGGCAGCCCAGGACACCAGCACCCGCTCTGTGGAATCAGGCCCTGTGCAGTGGGCGGAATGGAAGCAGGGCACAGGAGCGGTTATGACCTGGGTTTAAGTACAGCTCTGCTACTTATTAGCTGTGTGGCTTGGGGCAAATTCTTCACTTTCCAAGAATCAGTTTCCTTTTATAAAATGGGGATGATAACAGTCACCTTGTCTCAAGGTTTATTGTGTGACACACACACACACACACACACACACACACGAAAAAAGAATAAAATGAGTGCAACACTTGGCCCAAGGCACAGAACATGGGTGGTATCTTTTAAAAGGTATAATTATTATGACCCCCAAATCAAAGCTGCTCAGGACTCCAAGCCTGCTTGTCTCCTCTCCACTTCCTGTGTCACTCACATACCACTCACCCAAGAACTCCAAGACAGGAGACAAAGCCGGTCTGTCAGCCCTCCTGGCAGCCAGCATGGAGGAGGAGGCAGGAGCATGAGCCCAGGAGCAATTCCTGAAACCAGCCCAGAGCTGATTCCAAAGGCCTGGCCCATCCCAGGGGCCAAACCTCACAGCAGTTGGGACATTTGCAGCGACATTATCCCGTTAGCAATCAAAGCATGCCTGATTCATGGCCACTGCTGGGGCCGCCTTTATGCAACTAGCTTTTTGGAACACCCAGAGGAGCTCTATGCTGAGCCAAGAGCTTTGAGTGCTGGGAGGGAGGAGGAAACACAGGGACAGCATCTCAGGACCTCCCCGAAACTCTCAGCTAAAGGAAAGGGTCGTGCCCTTTGCTGCACCTGGATGGGGGAAGCAACTTCTTCTGTCCGTTCTCTTTCTGCCTTGACTGCAAACAGCTCCACAAGGGACCCACTGGCCCAGTGTGAATCCTGCTTCCCCCAGTTCCTAGCTGTGTGACCTTGAGCAACTTATTCAAGCTCTCTGTGCCTCAATTCTTCATCATAAAATAAAGGTGATAATACAGGTATTAGCTCACAGAGTTGTCACAAGGACTGAGTTAGAATTTGTAAAGTGCTTAGCACAGACTAAGCACTATATTAGTTTTTGCTGTTATTAGATAAGTATCCGTGATTGCTGCTGTTATTATTTGGGCCCTGGACCCCGTCACCTGGAGACAGCTTGCCCGTTTGCCTGGCCTCGCTTGTTTCTCAGCTCACTCAGGTAGCAGAGGCCCCAGGAGGCCTGCATCTCTTTGCAGCCGTGGGCAAACTACGGCCCGCGGGCCGGATCCGGCCCGTTTGGCTGTTCTATCCGGCCTGTGGAGCCGAAAGAGCGGAGGGTTCTCTTGCTCTCCCCTCCACTCCTTTACTTTGAATTTATGTTAGTTCACACAAACACTCCATCCATGCTTTTGTTCCGGCCCTCCGGTCCAGTTTAAGAACCCATTGTGGCCCTCCAGTCAAAAAGTTTGCCCACCCCTGCTTTAGAGCAAACCCCAGGTGCTGAGCGGTTTCACTCCAGGGCATAGCTGAAGTACTGCATTTGCAACGGAAAGAGCACTTCCGGGAGGTCTTCCCTCAACAAACACATGCTTCAGAGTTCAATGCAGTTAGCACTTTCTAAGTCTTGCTTTTACGGTCATAAATATTCAAAAATTGAGAAAATGGGATAGCTTACTTTAACCACATTAGGGGAGAAGCCTCTACTAGGGCCATTTCTGTTTTAATCCATAAGTGAGCCCCAGGACCCGGCCCAGCTCACCTAGTTAATCAAAGCAGTGAGCACCAATCGCCGTGCGCCTGCTCTGTGCTGGCGAGCTTTGTCGTACCCGTTTTACAAAGGAGAACAATGGGTTCAGAGAGAGGAGGTAATCATTGTCCCTGGCCTCCTGGTGGGTGCTGGGCTCTGAGGGCCCTGGGCAGAGTTCTGCCCCATGATCTTGTGGGGCAACAACCCCAGAGAACAGCCCCACCTTTCTGCTCTTGAGCCTGTCTCTAACTGCGGCCACATCCCAGGAGGGTCTGAGTTTGGGGACCCGCCATCATTCCACGACCACTGTGGGCTCAGAATCATCATGCACAGAATCCCACCTTGGGTCACCTTCCCTGCCCAGAGACTCCCTAGGGCCAAACCCTTCCCAGTGCCCAGGGACCCTCAGGTGGACTTCAGCCCAGGTCACCAGCTATAGGCATCACAGAGTCCCTTCCCAAGTAGCTCCTGCCAGACTCCACTGCAGCCTGTGCTATGGCCCATCCTATAGTCAGGTCTTGTCCCACTGACCATGGGCCTTTAGAAGCCCAGAGAAGCTGAGCTCCCCCTTTCTGCAGGCATACTCTGCCTGAGTCAGAGAACATGACCCCTATCTGGGGAACAGGCCAGTGGCACAGCAGACAAGTCAATCCTGTCACCGAATGGGAGATGCCATAGGCTCACATCCCATGACATCCTGGACTCCCCTGGAGTCCTGGATGGGCATTCCAGCTTTAGCCCACCCTGAAAAAAAATCACTGCCAGCGTGGAGGATGAAACACTCCAAATTTCAGTCTCGAGTTTCTTTAGTCACCTGAAGGATCCAGGAGTTCAAAATGCCCCAAACACAACTGTTCTTTCCCACGCAGACCCCCACCCCCAGCAGCACACCGAGGAGGACACCATGACTAGATTGCTCCAATCCTATCATGTGTGGGAGAGCCACTGGCTGCAACCTTGCTAACACCTTAGCTTTGAACCTGAAAACCAAGCACCAGATGATACCCAAGTGTGAATCAATGCCCAGGAGGAAGCCCACCTTGGGGGCCCAACTGTTGGCTCAGGTAGCTCCCACAGGGTGTCAATGTCAGCCTCTAATCCCAGCTACCATATTATTGGTGCCCCCACACCAGATCTCACAGTAGCTATGAAAAGGATCTGATACTGTCCCAATTTACAGATGAGTAAAATGAGTCGCAAGGCATTAGCAGCCGTGGGCAAACTATGGCCCGCGGGCCAGATCCGGCCCGTTTCAGCTGTTCTATCCGGCCCGCGGAGGCGGAAGAGCGGAGGGTTCTCTTGCTCTCCCCTCCGCTCCTTTACTTTGAATTTATATTAGTTCACACAAACACTCCATCCATGCTTTTGTTCCGGCCCTCCGGTCCAGTTTAAGAACCCATTGTGGCCCTCGAGTCAAAAAGTTTGCCCACCCCTGCATTAGAGTGACTGACTCACCGAAGACACAAAAGCACTGAGCGTTAAGGATGCAGTTGGAAATAAGGCAGACCAGACTCAAGAGCCGTACACCAAGCCCACCTGTCTAGTCCAGTGATGAATTCTGGCAAGTAAATTTTCCAATTCTGATTTTAGAGGAGTGTTGTTGGTGTCCGTCTTCTCAGCACTTAGGTGTGCCTGGTCACCATGTCCAGACATTCTCCACAAGGCACTGGGATGACTAAACTAGCATTCTTAGGACACACACATCTGCTCCTAGATTTAACCAGTTAATCAGAACAAACAGAACACTGTGCCATTCAACGGCAATCTTAGTCCAGCAACTAGAAAAACAAAATATGAGCAAGAATGTCACCGATTAGACCAGAGAGCTGAGCATACCAGCCACCTCTGTTGGCCTGCCACCCTTGAAAGGCCAACCCACCCTGCACGTAAGTATAAATCTTACTTGAGTAAAATCTTGTTCTTGACTTTTCTTGCGTGTTACTCTCAACTTATGGGGGAAGCATGGAAAAAAGAGTGGGCTTCAGAGGCTGACACACCCAGGGAGACCTGGTCCTAGCTCTCTGTAGCCCCACTCTTCAGTTTTCTCATCTCTAAAATGGGGACAATTATGGCTCTTATTTAAAACGAACAAACTGAAATTCTGGCTTTCACCCACCTCTGTGAGCTTTATCAGGGGTGTGAGCTTTTAGCAGTGTGGACAAGGAGTGTGTGAGCCCACAAGGTCCTGGCATTGTTATGGGATAGACATCCATGTGCCCCTCTGTCCAGAGGCCACCCTGCCTCCAGGAGTGACTTCATCCTAAAACCAGTAACCACTTTTGTTACTGCGGCCCCGCCGATTGACTGTGTATGTTCAATGCAGGGAGACCTTAGAACTGTTAGGGGTCAAACCCAGCAGCCTACGGGCTTGTCTGCAGCCTGCAAGGGTGTTTTGTTGGCCCACATGCTGTTTTCAGCAGCGACCAACTTTAAAATTGGGATAGTTCACACAAAATCTAGATTTCTGGGTCCTCTTGGAAAACCAGAAGATTCCGCAACGTGCAGCTCTCATTCCCACCGAGGCGATGATCGGCCAGAGAGGAGAGGCAGCTGCCCCCTTTAACAGACAGGTCACTAGGAAGAGCCGGAATTGGGGTGTTTAGCCCCGCATACAGTAGGTGGTCAATAAATGATAGTTGTGATCACTACTTATTACTTATCAGTAACTTCCGTGCACGGCACTTAAGTACAGGGACTGTGCCTTCTACTGGCCACTCTCCTTCTGCTGTGAGCAGGAGGCTAGGCACACAGGAGACCTCATTTTGCATAACCTTTATAGAGGCCGGAGGATTCAAAGTCAGCATCAACACTTAAAGCCCTTATTAGGTGCCAGTCACTCTACTAATTACTTCGCATATGGCATTATCTCACTGGATCTTCCAACACAGCCCTAGCCATAATTACTGACATTGGGGAAACGGAGGCACCGCGCACGATCACTAAGCCAGCCAAAGGAGAGTTACACCAGCAAGAGCGTGTCCCCAGAGTCCACGTTCTAATCACACTCTACCCACGGCAGGGTCACCCCAAGTGCTGATGGAGGGCGGGGCCTCACCTGTGTCCAGCCTCCCTCGCCGACCCCCCTGGAGTCAGGCAGACTCTGGATGCACTTACGGTCAAGGCCGTTGATGTAGCGCATGGTGACTTCACAGTGGCCCCACACAGCACTCACCACCGGGTACAGCTTCTTGCCCTTGAGACCGCGAAAGGCCACGCCCAGGTACTGGCCGTCCACGACGAAGCTGAGCGTGCCCTCGTCCATGTCCAGCACCACGAGCAGCGAGTCCGGCAGTGCGAAGGCCTCCTCGGGCTCCAGGAAGGCCGGGTAGGCCACGCCGGGCCGGTTCTTGCCATCGTGGTAGAGGCGACTGCGGCCCAGGTCCCAGCCCCACGACTCGGCGTCGCTGCCCACCAGCGCCGTGTAGCCCACCGAGTGCAAGGGCGCCCGGGCCGTGGCCACGCCCACCACCGCGTGGGTGCCCCGCTGCCGCACGGGCCAGTGGATCTGCCAGGCGTGCAGGCCGCGGGCGTGGCCCACCTTGCCGCGGATGCCGTCGGTGCTCTGGGCCACCGGGTGCCGGTGGAAGGTGAGCCGGTCGTCGTCCTTGACGAAGACGTTGAGCGAGCGGTCCTCGGGGTTCCACGCGTGCCGCAGCTGCACAGCCAGCCCCGCCGCGGGCATGTCCAGCAGCTGGTCCAGCCGCGCCGGCCGCTCTGGCTCTGCTCCGCGCAGCTCCCGCTTGGCCGGCCGCAGCGCCGGCTCGCGAACCTCCACCGACTTGAGGCTCCCCGAGAGCTTCTGGCCCATGGTTCACTCCCAGGAGGGGCCCCGGCTCAGGCCACTGCTACCTCGTGGGAGCTGCCACTCCCCGCTGCCAGGGATGGGCCAGGGGCCTGGGAACCAGGCTGCCGGACGGTCTACCTCCACAGCCTCTGCCGGGCTGGGGCAGGGGCCCAAGCTCCTGGAAGGAAGCAAAGGGCACAGGTTATAACAGCAGCATCGATGCCATTTATGCCCATGCCTTGGCTGAGCCCTTACCATGCCTTAATAATAATTAATTAATATAGCTGGCACTTACCTAATACTTGCCATATGCCAGACACTGTTCTAAATGATTTACATTTATTAGCTTATTTAATCCTTAAACCTCCCCGTGACATATACACGACTCCCAAATTATAGATGAGAAAACTAAAAGAGACGGGTAAGTAATTAACCGAAGTCCTACAGCTAATAAGGGGCTGAGCCAAGACTCAAACGGAGGCCACCTGGCTTCAGCGTCCATGGTCTGTACTTGGAGCAATACTAGGTCATTTTCTTTTAGAAATATGGACTAAACCCAGAGAAGTTAAGTGACTTGTCCAAGATCACTGAGGCTGGAGAGGAGCCCAGGTGCATTTGATTCCAGAGGACACGCCCTGTGCCAAGGCTGGGGCCACAGCTGCCTAAGACATGGGGGCCGGAGACACAGAGGCTATGGCCCCTCATCTTTCCCTGGCTGCCCTGGGGAGCTTACATAGCATCTAAAGTACAGTCAGTGTTGACAAGTAAGATACAGAGCGAGGATCCAGCACAATCACCCAGGGACATGGAGATGGATACAAGGCAACCATCTGAGGATGGGGTGGGGTCTCCATGGAAAGATGAGCAGGAAGCAGGGGGATAAGGGAGCTGGTGTCCAGGCTCTGGACCCAAACAGGACTGCATCCAAATCCCCCCATCTCTCTGAGACTCCAGTTTCCTCATCTATAAAATGGAGATAAAATGCTTCCCTCCAGGTGGCATGGGCGTCTGAGAGACAATAATATAAAGGGCTGGCCTGAGACTCTGTGGGCAGGCTTTCCTCTCTGGGTCTATCCGCGGGGCATCCCAGGTGAAGGCGTTCCCTTTGGAGGGGCAAGCTCTTTCTTTGGGCATATAAACCCTGTCAACAGCATTCACTCTGGGAAACCTCCTGTGAGGCAGGATCCTCGTTTTCAGGGAGGAGGACTTAGCCACCATCACTAGGAGACCAGCCAGACCCAGGGTGCTTGGATGGGCCCTGGTGTGAGTTGAGATGGGGAGCTGAGCCCTGCAGCCTGTCCAGGGCAAGGGCATGTGCCCTCCCCACCCTGGCCTGAGCGTTGCTGGGCTCAGAAAATCTTCCACTGAGACGGACCAGGAGACAGGTGTTTTTCATCCCTTGCTCCGGCGGGCCGTGGCCTCCCACCCAAACAGTGGCACGACTCCCAGCCAGAGTGCAGGCGGAGAGGGAGTGAAGCCTGCTGCCACACAGCACAGGCAGAGATGCCGTGGATTTCTTCTTTAACTCTCCTACTTTATTCTCAACTCCCATTTCCTTTCCTTTCTATGGTTAGACCCCAGCTTCAGCTCGCGCCGACTCCATCCAGAGAGCTCTGGCTAATGTTGAATCTGGAGGAATACCAGAACACATAGCAAGGAAAATTCACAACCCCAGACAGTTCTAAGTTAGCAGGATAAAGGTACGCCTTTTGATATCCCAAATCACCCACAGTAAAAGAGAAAGAGACACAGAAATGCAAATTCTATCTTCGGCAAAACTAGAGCACATTTGTAACCTGAACCACAGCTTCTAAGGAGAGGCTGCCAAAAACAGTAAAGGGCTGCCAAAAGCGGTGAGGATCCAAGGGGGTGTGAGAAAGCACCTACACAAGCCACCTGTGGCTGCAACGCTCGGATAAAGCTGCCTGATCGCTCTTGGCTGATACTCCCTGAAGGAAAAAAACAAAACAAAACAAGGATTCCTAACCAGGAAAAATGGGAACAGGGCGTGTGGCCTGGCAATGGGAGCTGCCTGTGACACCCAGGTCACCCATGAACATGGACGTGAACATAAGGCCAACCACCTGAGGATGGGGTGGGGTCTCATAGGAAGGTCGGTGTGAGGCAGGGGGATAGAGGAGGAAAGAGGAGGACATGGCTAACAAAGAAAACCACAGACCAGCCATCTTCACGGGGAGCAGTGTGTTGGTGAGGCGGAGCGGGAGAGGGGCCTGAATGGGGGGAAGGCTATAGCTGCAGGTCTCTGCTGTCTGGGTAGAAGCTAAAAGAAATCACTGCCACAGCCCTGTGAACAGTTACCAGGAACCTGAGAGCGACCCCGCTGTCCTAGAATACTCCCATGAACCTCCTCTACATGCATCCCCTGCAAAATGCTGATCTGAGAAGGTTCGCCCCTTTCAAAGAGCAACCAGCACACAATATAGTCCAAGATGCTAGAGGAGAAATCAAGGAGGAAAAGAACAGAAAAAAAAAAAATATGGCAAACCAAGAAAACTCGCCAGAAAAAAAAGCTGCACAAAGCACATAAAAATCATGATCACATTTGTAAACTAATTTTATGATCACTTTTTCAAAAGGGAGACAACCAGTATAGTCTTTAAAAAAAAATTTTAATGCGTTTTATGTAGTTCTAAAGGCTACCTCCAGAAGAACTAAAAATACAAACCTTCCAGTTCTTAGAAGGAACACAACACAAAATAAAACAAACCATACCATGAAAGAGTTTGTTTTAAAAAGCAATGGAAGCAAAAAGACATAAAACTACTAAAAAGAAAACTACTAAAAAGAAAGGATCCTAAGATCGGGGAACAAGACAAAACCCTCAACAGATGCTTCCTACAAGAGACATCCCCAAAGCAAAATGATTTGACAATTTTGAAAATAAAGGAAGAGCAAATATATACCAGGTAAGTGCTACCTCAAATTAAACAGGCACTATCACCTTAATATAGTCAAGAAAAGTTGAATTCAGGATAAATGGTTCCAAATGAAACAAAGAAGAACACTTTATAATGATAACGAATATGGCCCTAACCGGTTTGGGTCAGTGGATAGAGCGTCGGCCTGCGGACTGAAGGGTCCCAGGTTCGATTCCGGTCAGGGGCATGTACCTTGGTTGCAGGTACATCCCCAATAGGGGGTGTGCAGGAGGAAGCTGATCGATGTTTCTCATCAATGTTTCTAACTCTCTATTCCTCTCCCTTCCTCTAAACTTCAGTTCTTTAAAAATAATAATAATAATAATAATAATAACGAATATGACCCACAATTGAAGATCTAACACACCAAATGACAGCACCCAAATTCAGAGCAAAAGCAACGGGAAACACAAGGAAGAACAGACGGATACACAGTAGAGGCAGGTGATTTTAATTCGCCTCTTTTAGCTCATGAAGATCAAGAGACCACATTAGGTAAAGTCAGAAAAACCAAAATTGCATAATTAAGAAGATGGTTTTAATTGATGTATACTTCGAAAAAATTTCCCATGTTTTAGGCCACAAATAAAACCTCGCCAAAAAAGCTGAAGTAATGCAGACTCTGATAACATACAAGCAAAATTAGAAATTAATCACAAAACTCTACCACATGGAACATTTTTTAAAAACTCTCCTTTAGTTCCCCTACTCTGTGTACATCTGTTATTTACAAGTGATCGGCTTACCAGGCATCTTAGGAAATTCCCCTTAGGAGGCAGCAGTGGTCTCAGGCCAACAGAAGTAGGCCAACATTGCCGGAGCACCTTCTTTCCTACCACTCGCACCCCTCGGTGCTGTTGGCAGACTGCTGCAGCCAGCCCTCTGTCACTGCAGCACTTCCCAAGCTTTACGAAAACCACCCCTTATATTTCTGTGCATGACAGGTCTCTGTCCTGTCTGTCATGGAGCAGTTTTGCCAATTTAAATGTGACTACGGTATAAACAGTAAAATGGCTGTAAACAAACAAACAAACAAACTCTCTTTTAAACAACCCAGATTTTTAAAAGAGAGATCTATATAGAAATTGCAGAATACCTAGAGAATAAGAATAATAAGAAATATTCCATGTATTAGAATCTGTGGGATCTCACTCAAATCGTGCTCAGAGGCCATTATGCCTGTTTTACTTATACTAGCAAATAAAAAAGCATAAAAATACATGAATTAAGCAAAATAAGATAGAAAAAAATAGAACTAATCAAACAATCTAAGCACCGGTTCTTTGAGGGGGGAAATACAGTACCACAAAAACCAAACCAATAAAACATATAAACCACTTAATCTACTCATTTGGTCTATATTACCATATTATTATTAGATTATATCTATTATGTTAATCTATCATGTTGATAATACTAGTATGTACCCTTGATATGATGTAATAAAATAACACATTACCTCTGTGGTTGTCCTCCTACAAACCCCTGAGTCTAATCATGAGAAAAACATAGGACAAATTCCATCAAAATACCCCACTAGTCCTCCTCCAAACTGTCAAGGCCATTAAAGACAGTCACAGCCAAGAGGAGCCTAAGGAGACATACAACCAAATCTGATGTGATGTCCTGGATAAGATCCTGGAACAAAAAAGGACATTAGGTAAAAACTAAGGAAATCTGAATGAAGTATGGCCTTTAGTTAATCACAATAATCAATACTGGTTCATTAGTTGTGATAAATGTAGCACACTAATGTAAGAAGTTAATAATAGGGGACACTTGGTGTGAGTATATGGAACTCTCTGTACCATCTACTCAGTTTTTCTATCAATCTGAATCTAGTCTAAATAAAGTCTATTTACTAAAAACATTAAATGAATTTCTAAATTTTAGATAATACCAAAAAATGTACAATAACTTGAAATCAACTCTATCTCATTAACCAGATATAAACATTGTTAGTATTTGCTGTATTTCATTTTATTCCTTTTTTGTCCATAAAATATTAATAAGTTTTCTTTTTTAAAATTGGCATCATGGGACTTTATTCAGGTTATCTCACCTAAAATTTAATAATTAACATGTTCATATATTACTAAATATACTTTAAACGCATGACTTTATGACTAAATAAAATAATAAACCTTGTAAACCACTTAATAATTTAAAAGAGAGGAGCGGCCCTAACCGGTTTGGCTCAGTGGATAGAGCGTCGGCCTGTGGACTCAAGGGTCCCAGGTTCGATTCTGGTCGGGGGCATGTACCTTGGTTGCGGGCACATCCCCAGTGGGAGGTGTGTGGGAGGCAGCTGATTGATGTTTCTCTCTCATCAATGTTTCTAACTCTCTATCCTTCTCCCTTCCTCTCTGTAAAAAATCAATAAAATATATTTAAAAAAATAAAATAAAAGAGAGGAGCGGAAGACACAAATACGTAAAATATGAAATGAAAATGTGAAATAACCAAATGGCATAGCAAAAAACACCCATAAAATAAGTTTGTTGTTTTAAAATGGGGAGATATGTGCAGCACAAATCATAAATATGATAAACTCCTACAAATGAGTCCAAGAAGACCAACCCCAATACAAAATGAGACAGGATACTACAAACAGTTCACACATAAAAAACAAACAGCTTCTTTGAAAAGATGATCTCTCTACCAAATGCGTAATAAAAGAGAAACAAACTAGTTAGAACTACAATGAAATGCCCTTTTGGTGTATTAGTGAAGATCAAAAAGCTGGATAACGCTTTCCTGGAGAAGCAGGCAGGTTCCTACACTGCTAAACTGAAGGTTAAATGGTGTAACCTCAGTGAACGGCAAATTAGCACCTTCTCTCAGAATTACAAATGCACATACCCTTGACCTAGCAAGTCCACTTCCAGTATTTATTCAGATATGTTCTCAAATGTGCAAAACTTCATATATACATATATATGTGTATATGTACTATATATCATGTATGTATTGTATATTATATAATATGTAATACAAGTATACATAAATTACTGTATGTGTCACATCTATAAATATGCAGCATTGCTTGTCATAGCAAAATATTGGGAGAAACTCCAAATGAAGACGGGATAATTTTTTTGCAAGAAGTTCTGCTTTTATTGCATTAAAGACTGTAAATGATAAGACTATAAATTATGGCAAATCCATATAAGAAAAAACTAGGCAGCTGGAGAAAAGAAGGTACTGATATGGAAGATCCAACCGATAGATGAAGTCAAGCAAACAAGGTGCTGTGTCCGGTTTGCTACCATTCATTACTGTGGAGGTCGAGGGAGGGGTGAAGGAGTAAGAGGGAAGAGAGAAGAAAGGGAGAGGGAGAGGAGCATTTAACCCAAAGGGTTTCACCCAGCCCTTGAGACTCATCTAGCTTATGAGAAATAAGATAACATGTGAACCCTAGCCAGTTTGGCTCAGTGGATAGAGCGTTGGCCTATGGACTGAAGGGTCCTGGGTTTGATTCCGGTCAAGGGCATGTACCTCAGTTGCAATCTCCTTCCCCACCCTGGCTCTGGTCAGGGCTCATGCAGGAGGCAACAACATCGATTTCCTTCACACTGATATTTCTCTCTGTCTTTCCCTCTCTCTTCCACTCTCTCTAAAAATCAATGGAAAAATATCCTCTGGTGAGGATAAAAAATAATAATAACATGTGAGAGGCACAGGGTGTGTGGTGGAGACTCAATCAGTTGAACCAGCACACTCACCCAGGGTCCTCTCTGGAAGATTGCACAGACTGCCCAAGGGCGTCTGACTGGGAGGTCAGGGGCTTAGAATCTGCCGCTTTCGTAATTCACTTAAAGGCACCTCTGCTGGAATTCTAACAGACCAGGAAACTAGGCTCCAAGAGGAAGCGGCCTGACCAAAGTCACACAGGTAAAGCCAGCAGGGCTGCTCCCACCCTACGTAGCCTGAACCCAAAGTCTCCACTGCCTCTACTCCCCTTTCTTTCTCCATCGCTAACCTTAAATATATGTACTCACTCTGTGCCAGGCGGCGTGACAGCTGCTTCACAGGAACTACGAGGCATGTACCCCTTTATTCAAAAGAGGAAAGAGACTCCCAGGGAGAGGTTCCCAATGAGTGGCAGTGCGGGGGTGGACCCCAGGGCCACAGTAGGACGAGCCTGTGCTCCACCATCCTCCTCCACGCTGTTAGAACAGAGCCTCGCCATGAAGCCCACACAGGACATGCCTAAGGGAAAGGCCCACGACCATGCCAACTCTGCTGCTGTTGAAGAGACGACGTGAAGGTGTTTGAAAGCAGCAGCCAGGCAGCAGCTTCAGAGGAGACCCATGCGGGGTCATCGAGGGCAAGGTGCACTCCCTCCTGGCTGCAGCCTCAGGGCCTCAACGCCTCTGCCACCATCAGTGGCAGGCGGGGATCCTGAAGGCTGCCCACACTGGGGACATGGCAAGGTGGACATATAACAAACAGCCCCTTTGCTGCCCCCCTCCCCCCAGACAGGGACCAGGATGGAGTGTTCATGCCCACTAAGGAAAACTAGTGACATCACAATATAAGGAAGGGCAGGCAGGGGTTGAATTCCTGTCTGTCCACTGGGCCTGACCAAGGGGTTAACCTCTCTGAGATGCATCCAAAAAGTGTGGCTAACCATGTGCTAACCTCGCCGGCCTTTGCAAGGATCAGGGTTGACATCTGTGAAGTCTAGAATGGCACAGGGCACCCAAGAGGCACCCAGAGAATGTTAAGTGCTGCTTTAAACTGTGTACGTCCTCCAACATTGCCCTCTCTCCATCTGAATGCATCCTAAAGAAACAACCATGGGGGTGCTCCAAGATTCAGCTACAGAAGAACCTTCAAGGGCAACAGTCAGGATCAGAATCAAGAAACAGAATGACAAGCCCAGCCGGCATGGCTCAGTGCTTGAGCGTTGACCTATGAACCAGGAGGTCACAGTTCGATTCCCGGTCAGGGCACATGCCCGGGTTGCGGGCTCGACCCCCAGTGTGGGGTGCGCAGGAGGCAGCCAATCAATGATTCTCTCTCATCATTGATGTTTCTATCTCTCTCTCCCTCTCCTTACTTCTCTGAATTAATTTTTTTTTTTATGTAAAAAAGAAACAGAATGACCAGCTGGAGATAGGGCCAAGGCCAGAGCTAGAAGACAGGAAGCGACAGAGTCCCAACTCCTAAACTGGGTGAGTCACAGGTAAGTCCTCATGTCTTTGTCCAGGTGTGTGGGGCCCTGAGTCCATCCTTCCTCCTCTCCCCAGTCCTGCCTGAGAGCCCCACCTCCTCCAAGAAGCCTGCCCCATTCCCCTCGGCCTCCAGGTGCCTGCCCCACACCCTGTCACTGGGCCAACCAGGACTCCCTGGTCCTGCTCATCTGCATTTTTCTTCCTTGAGGGCACTCCTCTGAGGACAGAGAGGCTTCACCTGGCCTCCTCGCTCCCCTGGTGCAGACACAGGCTCAGTACTTTGAAGACAGGGCCGAGCACATGTGTGGGTGTGGAGAGGCGACACTGGGCTTCAGGGAGGTCTCGTTGTCTGCCCTCTTTAGAGTCACAAGGTGGGGACACCAGACCCAGTTCTGCCACTGACACAGCCTCTGGGCAGCTGACTCGAGGCTGTAGCCAGTCCGCCCCTTTGTTAGACACGCTGTGCATCCTTCCTGCTTGCAGTCCTCATTTGTTTGTTCAACAGACACTTAGTGAATGTCTGCCATGTGCCAGGCTCTGTGCTGCTAAGAGCTAGGGACACAGTAGTGGCCAAGTCAGGCTCAATCCCTGCCCTCTCTCTCCAGCCAGAGGGAGTGGGCGCTTGCCACCTTTCTCTGTTGGTCTCCACCACAGCTCGTGGCCCGGGGCCGGGCTCACGGCAGATAGAAATCACATTATCTCTGAGCCCAGTAAGCCCGGGGCACACTGAGCAATGCCTAAGGCGCCTCCGTCACATTCCCCCCAAAACCAAACTCACTGTCCTCTGCCATGCTTGGAGGGGGATGCTTACTGACATTATCGGGAAGGATCCGCTCCAGGACTTCAATGATGGCAGAGCGAGAAAACAGAAGCTCAGATTGCCCATTGCCCTTCCCAGAACCCTGGCGGGTGTTGCAGTTCAACAGGGAAATGAGGAGACACGAAACATCGATGTCGCAATGCTTAAGAAGCCTCAGCTGCTTGCAAAATGTGACACTCGGTCTTCAGAGGCCGAGGACTCGGAATCCCCTTCTGGGCGGCCTGTCTGGCTGGGCTCGCCCAGGCAGGGGGTTTGCCAGGCGACATGATTGCTGCAGGAACTGGCAATGATGGGGTGTAATGCTCCCCTCAGTGTAGCCTTTGGCTTCAGACTTGCTGGGGTAGTGGGTGGCTGTGGATTTCATTCCTTCCTTTAAGCAGAGCAATGATGCCTCCCTGGATCTGAGGCCACAGGAAGTTGAGACCCTATCACTTCCCTCGAGGGAGAGCTGACGACCCAGTTACAGGTCTGAAAAATGACAAGGACTGTAAAAAGCAGTGCAGGTTAATGCCACTGGAATTCCTTTAATAGGCTGAACACTGCTTTCAAATACATACTCCAGCACTTGTACAACGCAAAGCCGGTCTAATCATGCTCCCTGCTTGAGATCCTCCCATCTCTCCGCCGCTTTCCGGATCAAGTGCAGACTCCTGACCCTAACCCTCCCCAAATGCTCCCCTGTGCTCCCCCAGCCCATCTTCCTCCGTGAACCCCTTCACCATCTCCCCACTCACATGCCCTGACATGCTGCTGCTCCTGTTCCTTCTCTCTCCCTGCTCACCCCCACACTGCACACATCTGGGTCCCCCTGTTCTCAGAACCCTGTCCCTGTCTCCATCACAGACTAATCACAAGGGGCTGTGATGTTTTCCTAGCTGTCTCCCTCCCACCCGCTGGGGAACACACAGCGAGGCTGGGTCTTCTCACTGGAGTCTCCGGGACTCGGCGTGGCTCTGGCCCAGGGAGAGTGGTGGGTGGCCGTCTACACAGTGCCCAGGCCTGAACAAATGAATAAAAGCCACCCGCTACCTCAGAAAGCACTCCACCGAGACACGAACGGGGAGCACAGAGCTCCAGGAGCCCCGTCTTCATTCCTCATTTTCATCTCCGTACCTTTGTGAAGAGACAACGATGCCTACTTGGACTGGGGTTTTTAAAGATTTCCTTAGTACAAATATTAAGCAGACGAGCTGTTTTATGAAAAGATGCTCACTCAGCATGAACCTGCCAATGATGAATGAACTGAAGGGTCCCCAGGTTTTATTCACAGGCGTCCATCAGCGTTCCCCCTCTGTACCAGGCACAGAGCTCACCCTGCAACTGCCGGGCAAGCCCTTTCTTCCCAAGAGCTCCCAAAGAGGGCCATCTGTCCAGGTCCAGGTGCGACTGTCTCACGCCTGTCTTTCTGGAGCTGAATCAATGAGGCTTCCCCGAGCCTCTCCTTCTTGCGGGGTTTCCATGGGAATCCTCCCACGCGTGACTGAGCCAGGAGCCCCCAAGGCGGAAGCTCGGGCTGGCAGCCAACAAGAAGAGCAGGGGCTGGGATGAAGGAGGTTTGCAGGCCAGCATGCTCTGCAAGGTCATTTGAAAGAGACACACCTTCGTGGCAGGCCTGGTCCACACTGCAGCTGCCTCTGTGCCCAGAGGGCTGTCCCAGGCACATGTGGGTGGTTCTGCAGGACAGCTGGTCTCTGGGAGGCCCAGCAAGGCTCAGGCTGGAGCAAAGCTGGAGGAGAGGGGATGGGGGAGGGTGCTGCATAATGTGACGCTCTTGGGAAGACTCCTATGAAGAAAACACAAGAATCTTCATATCTAGCCCCTCTGTTCTCTCCCAGGCTGCACTCTGCCCCGTTGGTATAACTGGTTGTCTGAAAACTCGGATGCCTGAAAGAAAAGCGAACCTATTCGTGCCTCAGACTTGATCTAGGCGATCATAAGAGGGATCTGCTGGGATTTCTGAAGGTCCCTCTGGTTAAGCCTGAGGGGTCTCTGAGATCATTTTTGAGATGGAGGTGGGGGGGAGGCGGGGGAGACTGGAGAGGAAGAGGGGATGGTGAGGAAGCAGGGAGCCAGGGAGACCCAGAGAGGGAGAGGCAGCACCGGGTGGGAGGGAGCCACTCGGCCCCAGGAACCTGTGTGACTTGCATATCGCACAGTGTGTGGCTGACAGGGCAGATGTCTCTGTGGCCTAACTCACTGGACTGAACTTCACTTTTCCCTCGAGAAGGCAGAGCTCCAGGCTCACCCCAAATGACATTCCGCAGCACGAACAGCCAGGTGCCGACTGTGGAGCAGCTCTAGGCCTCTTCCTTTGAACATAATAGCACATGAAGGTGTTGGGCTCACAGCAGCTTCCTGCCACCTCCTGGCTCCAGGGCCCACCTTGCTTGCCCCATAAATGGGGTGCCCCTTAGGTCACATCTTCAGTCTCTCTCTCTCTCTTTCTCTCTTTCTCTCTCTCTCTCTCTCCCTCCCTCCCTCCCTCCCTCCATGTGTCTTGGCTTGATTGGCATTTCCAGCCCTTGCAGATTCTCCCAAACTGGGTCTCCAGCCCTGCCTTCTCTCCTCAGCACCCAGCGACCTAGAAGCCTTGGGGCACCCCAGACTAGGGCTCCTTCAAAAGACCTTGTGAAGCCAGCTGGCTTCTTTTCACCATAAGCCTCCACCCTCTCCAGATGTCAGACATGGAGGCACCCACTGGCACCTCAGAATCCACACACCAGGGCTGACCTCAGCCCTTTCCCTCTCTGGCATGCCAGGTTCCTCTCTGCACGTCCCTGTGTCTGCCATGGGTCCCCCATCTCTCAGTCTCCCTCACTCAATGTCTTCCACTTCCCTGGCCTGGATGACTGCAATGGTCTTCTTACAGGGCTTTGGGGCTCCAATCTGTGTTCCCAACCCACCTTCCCTGCAGCCCACCTACCTTTTATTTCAACGCTCCAGGTGGCTTCTCCAGGGAGAAGTTGCACCCCTTAGCTTAGTGCATAAAAGTACCGTTCTTGCTTATTTCTCCCACACCCAGTCTCCCTGCACGGCCCACTGCAGACCAGTCACACCAGACTCCCCAGGCACCACATACCTTGGTGTCCCGGGAGCCTTCCCACCTCCTCTTGCCTGGCTGGCACATATTAATCCCTAACCCATATCCAAGCAGGCCGGCCACCTCCACAGCAGCCCTCCTTCCTCCTGCACCAGTCTTTGAAATAAAATAGAAATACAAACTGGAAAGATGTTTAAGTGGAATAGCTGGCAAGTTGAATTTTGTTTGTTGTTTGCCAAATGTAGCTTAAATTTCATGTATTACTATTTTTAAGGAAGAAAAAAATAATGAAATCAGGGCCCTGGCTGGGTAGCTCAATTGGTTAGAGCTCGTCCTGATATGCTAACGTGGTGGGTTCGATCCAGAGTCAGAGCACATATAAGAATCAACCAATGAATGCATAAATGAGTGAAACAACAAAACTCTCTCTAATCAATAAAAAAATTAAAAAATAAATGGAATCAATCAGAGGGCTATGCCCTTGTGTAAAGCATGTTTATATTATGCCACCGATACTTTGTCTTTCTAAGAACTCCATAATCAGTGGCGCTTAAAATAAATGAAGGGTTTGGAGGATGAGGAGGGACTCCCCGTCAGCATGAGTGACAGAAGCTGCCGGAGTTGGTTGGAGGGTAGAGGCCCCAAAATGGGAAAATCCAGTGTCCTGATCCCCTCTTGCCCAGGTGCAGGGTGCAGTGACTGGCAGGGAAGAGGGTGGGCAGATCCTGAATTCTAATAGCGTTTATCCCAGGCTCAGCATTACATTTTAAGTCTTTCTGATTTTGGCTTATCAGAGTGCAGGGTGGTGGTGGGGGCGGGAGAAGGGATGTTGGGAGGATGGGGATGAAGATTCCTAGACAGGAGAGAACTACTCTGACCCCCACCTCCAACCTCTTCCAGATGAGGAAACCGAGCTGGGAGAGACCACAGTACTTGCCCAAAGTCATACCACAGGCGGGTGGTGGAGGCAGAATTTGAACTCAAGCCTGACTCCAGAGCTGGGAGCCCTCCACCTCCTCGTGACAGCGGTACAGAAGCGCCCTCCTCTCCCTTCCAGTCCGTAACAGCCCCGGACTGCACGCTCCGACTGCAGGGCGGTGGGGGCAGCCACTCCCCCCTCCCCGCCCGCGCCCGCTATTCCCGCTAGGGCCCTCGGTGCATCCTGCGCCAACCAGACCGACACGTTTGCTGCCCTCCCGGCTCAAGCCTCCTCCCTTCTTCCCAGACCCCAGACCCCAACCCCCTGCCCGAGACTCCGGAGCGGGAGACCCCCTCCCTTCCAGAGCAGCGCCAAGTTTGTCTCTAAGCAAGGCCAGGAACTGGCACCGAACAGCGCTCAGGCCGGGCGACCAGCCACACGACCCCAGGGTCAAAAAGAAAAATAATAAATAGCGACAGCTACCACTTCACCAGAGCCAACTGCGTACGGGAGATGCTGCGGCTCCGAAAAGTTGGGTGGCACGCTTGGGCTCACACCGCTGATAATAATGCCAGTTAACATTTGATTGAGTGTTTCCTAAATGCCAGGCACAGGTCTGCTTACGTTACAAGCATAGATCCCACCAGTACCCCAGTACCCCTAAAAACGGGTACCATTATCACCCCCATCCTACGGTGAGAAAATCGAGGTTTGGGAGACTTGCCCAAGGTCACCCATCCAATGAATGACAGATCATGGACCCAAACCCAGGCAGGGTGACCTGGGCGGGGGGCGGGGGGAGGGGTGAGATTGGGGGGAGGGAGCAATATTTTGTGCTGTCTCCATTACTCAGAGAAGTAGCAGGCTTCGAACCTACAGTTCCAGAGGCTGGCCCCAAACGCCCCAAGGCTGCGCGCAAACCACCCAGCTCCGACTATTACAGCCGGCAGAGAGGAATTCCCGGGGACCCGGACGGGACTCAAGCCAGGAGCGCCGGCTGTGGCGAGTGCTGGCTCGCACGCGGCCCGCGCGGCCAGATCTCGGCTCTCGGCTCCCGCGCGCCTCAGGGCGCCCCTCACCAGAAGCTGGAGAATACTCACCATAAAAGAGAGGGCGAACGCCGGCAGGTTCTGGACTCCCCGAGGAGACGGCTGCCGCCGACGCCCACTCAGGGGCGCCCGAGCTACCCTGCAGACGCCGGCTCGCTCCCTGGGGCCAGGGGTGCGTCCTCACGGCTGGTGCCCAGCAGCAGCGCCCCCTCTGCCCGGCAGGGTGGCCTGGAGTTGGAGCGTTCTTGGGGAAGTTGGCGCTCGGACTCCACGGGAAGGTGCGAGAGGTCGGGTAGGAGCGGGCAAGCGCCCTCCTGCGCAGATCCCGGGGGCGCGCCGAGGCCCTCGCAGTGGCCGCTCCAAAGCTCTGCGCCCGACCCGGAGGGCGGCGAGTCCCGAGCTCAGGGCTCACGGGCCGCGCCTTGGCCGCCGGCCCCTGGCACGCCCTGCGTCTTCCCCTGCGCCCTGAGCGCAGGCAGCGGTGACTGGAGCTGGGCCCCGGACGCGGACTGCGGTGCGCTCATCGCCCTCCCCAGGGGCTGGGCGCCTTTGTGCGCGGGGCGCGCCGGCCGCCGCGGCCAGCACTGGATGCTGCAGCCGCCGCCGCCTCCCCCTCCTCCACCGCCGCCCGCTCCCCGCCTTCCCGGCCGGCCCGGAGGCTGCAGCTGAAAGCCGATCCGGCTGAGCTCATCCCTGAAGGCCACTAATCCAATAGCCGCGGAAGGCGCGGCCGCCGGGAACGCCCCTTCCCCCACCATCCCGCGCCCCGGCCCGTCCCAGCTCGGGCCGCTGCCGGCGCCGCCACCTTCCCGAGGCCACCAGCTGGCGGGAGAGGGAAGTGGAACCCGCGCCCCTGTGCAGAGTCGGCGGCACGGTCGCCATTCACCCGCCCGCTCGCCGGCTCACTCCCTCACTCACGCACTCATTCATGCGCTCGGGTCCTCCCCCATTCATTCAAGCGCGCCCGCGTGGGTACCCCTGAGGGGGAGGAGACACCCAGAGTCATTCCGAAAGCTTTGGTGTCTTTACCCAACGCACGTGGGAAATAGCAGCCGGGAAAAGAGGTCTAATATCCTCTTACCTAGACACATGACCACACTTCATTTTTTAAGATCAAGCTCCAACTCATCTCTTGAAGTTCAATTTCATACTGCACTTGCTTCACAGGGCCTTCCCGGCCTATCGGAGTTGCTGGGAAATGGATTTCTCTGCTCAGCCGGCTACCAACGCTGATGGTGGGCCGCTGCTTTTTGAGTTTGAGCTGAGAGATAAGGAAGACAGGGTGCTGCTAGCATCTGTGCTTCCTTGGGGAAGCTGAAAGTTCCTATTCTGGAGGCCATCCTCTGTGCGCCCAGACTTGACTTCAGTTCCATTCCGCAGTCCTTTGTCTCAACCCAGCTGTCTCTGTGCCAAATACCAGAAAGCCTAGCTACAGAGCTCCTGTTTCACCAGGGACACAGACAAGTAAAGACAATCCAATCGATGGGGCTGTGGGTCTCCTTTCCCAGACTGGGAAGGGCAATCTGGGAGTGCTTCCTAGTGGAGGTGGCCACACAAATTAGCTCCTGGATGGTCATTTGGGTCACCTACCACAGCACAGAGCCTATGGTATGACTGGAATGTGAACAGAAAGTGGTGAGATGAAGCTGGGGGGATAGACAGTGGCTAGGGTCTTGGGGGCCATCCCAAGAGTCTGGCCTTTTCCCGGGATCATTTGGAGAAGCTATTAACCAGGGGAGTGACATTGTCAGATTTGCATTCTAGAAAGATCTCTCAGCATCAGAGTGGATGGATGGAGGAAACCAGCGTGGAAGCTACTGAAATAGCCCAAGCAAAGATGATGCTTCTTGAATCGGGGCAGTCGTGGTGGGTTGATAAAAGAATGTACTGATCAAGTATTTATGGCACTTATTCTGTGTTGTTATGGCATTTGTACATCTGTCTCCCTCCTAATACTGTGAACCCCCAGGAGGGCAAGTATCTGTACTTGATATCTCTGGATCCCCTGTACCTCTCCCAGAACAGATATTGAGTAAACGGGATTGAACTGACCCGAATGGCAGTTCAGAACTCCCTTCACACATACTATATTTCCAGGGATCTCCACAGCAGTCCTTCCTCCCAGAGCACCTACTTGACAAGCAACTGTGGGTCCAATGGGCATGGTTGAGGAACAAGAAAAGAAAATCTGAGGAAAGAAGGTCAGAAGCAAAGAGGAGTTTAAAGAAGACTTTTAAGCTGGTGGTTTCTCCACCTGGACCCAACCCAATCTGGCTGACAGGGTGGACGAGGGTATGCCCATTGCTTCCACTCCTTGCTAGAAAACATTATAGCAGCTTCAAGCACCAGATGGGGAGGGCGCAATGGCCACAATGTGAGAAACTACCTCCTCCCTCCACTGGGGACTCCAGATAGGCTCACCACAGGGGCCCCGTATCTGAGGCTATGCCTTAGGCACAAAGGAGTGTCCACATCAGCGCCTCGGGTGTCCCTGTAGGCCCAAAGTACTCCAGCCCCCGGATATCCGGGGAAAGAACTTGCCATTTTGGGAGAAGCCAGGATATCCTGGCTGTGAAAACTCCAGATTGAGGTGAGCAGCCTCTGAGATGGCTCCCAGTGATCCCTGAGTCTTAGTTTCACACCCTTATGTAACCCCTCCCCTTAGCTGTAGGCTGGCCTTATTGACTTGCTCCTCACCAATAGAACACCATAGAAGTGATGGGATGTCCCTCCAAGATTAGGTTATTAAAAATCTATGGGTTGCCTGGCTGGCCTTTCTCAGTGGTTAAGCGTCGACCTATGAACCAGGAGGTCACGGTTCGATTCCCGGTCAGGGCACATGCTCGGGTTGCAGTCTTGATCCCCAGTTAAGGGGAGTGCAGGAGGCAGCCGATCAATGATTCTCTTTCATCATGGATGTTTCTGTCGCTCTCTCCTTCTCCCTTCCTCTCTGAAATCAATAAAAATATATTTAAAAACAAGAACACCTGTGGCTTCTGTTTTACTCATCTTCTCTCTCTCATTCTTGCTCTTGCTATCTTTTGGGATCACCTCTCTGGGAGAAGTCAGCTGCCAAGTTCTGAGGCAGCCTTGGAGAGAGGCCCAGGTGGGGTGGGACTGAGGGCGGCCAACACCCATGGGAGTGGATTTGACAGTGGATCGCTCCCTAGCTGAGCCTTCATATGAGACTGCAGCTCTGTCTGACACCTCGACTGTGATTTCACGAGAAACCTTGAGTCAGACATACTCATCTGGGCTGTACCCAGATGCCTGACCCGCAGAAACTACGAGAATAGATGTTTGTTGTCTTAAGCTGCTAAATTTTGGGATAATTTGTTGTGTAGCAATAGATAATTAATACAATATGGTCTTAAGTGTCCAAGGATGATTCAAAAAATAAACCCTCGAAGAACTAGCCAGTCTCACTCAAAAGGAAGCACAATATTTCATAAACATAGCCAGGCAGTCCTGGGCTTACATTTCAATTCAGATTCTTTGGGTCTTAGCTTCCTCATTGTAACAGGGACAGAAGAATCTCCTGAGCATGGTTATCTGTTGTAGTCATCTACTTCTCACCAAGATCTACAGCAGCCTTGGAATTCCTGAGCTGAGGCAAAGTCATGCCTGGAGCAGAAGGTCCATTAGGGGCCCAGGCAGTCAGGGTTACAGAACTGATGCTTATAATGCAAAGCTGTGAACCCCACCACTGCTCGTCTCTTCTCCCAAAAGGGCTTGGTTTACAATCTACTTACCAGGTTTTAGACATTGAAGCCTTGGTCTCCTTCTCTGTCTTCCACAAGTATCAACCGTGGTTGAACAGAAGTTAAGGAAAATCCTCCGTTCTGAAACACCCTGGAGCTTGAAGCTTGCTCCAGAGATGTGCATGCCACGGAGGAGAATGTGGAGTGTGAGGTCTGCATGTCTCTGCCCTCCTTCCCTCCTTCCCTTTGAGCCCAGCCCACAGTGTGGTATTGCCCATCAGGTGCTCATCTCTCTGATCTTGTTCCTCTTAACAGCTCAGCAGGATATCCTGTCTTTCCCCACAGCTGCAGCAGCCTCCTCACCTCTGCCCTACTGCCAGAGCTGTCTTCATCAAGTTAAACTCTCCCCCGCCCGTCCCTTCAGAGGTACCCTTCACAGGATGGTTTTCCCATTCTCAGCTGAATTCGGCTCCTGTGTACTAGTCTCACAGCTGTGCTCTGGGCCAGGCCACACTGAGACCCTCTCAGCAGTTCCAGTGAGCCATGCTCTTTCTCCCTGACACAGGCCTTTGCACACACTGACCTCTCTGTCAGGTACGAACTCCCCAGGGAGCCCTGATTCACCCTTCAGCTGCCTGCGTGCATGGTCTGCCCCAGGAAGCCTCCTGACACCCTGGGCTCAGAGTGCTTCCTTCCCTCGGTGGCCCAATCCCACTGTTGCTGTTGCCTCTTTTCCTGCTCCCCCTCCTGCTCCCAAGATGTAAGCATTTCTAGGGCACAGCTGTCTTTTTTCATCTTTATGGCTTTAGCACCCCCACCTACAATTTCATCTTACTCATTTCTAAGTCCAAAGCTCTACAGTCTTCCCAAGTAGCCCTGGGTGGGCCAGGGGCACAACACTTTGTGGCCTGACCCAAGTCACATTTTGCAAAGCCTTCGGGAATTGTCAGGCTCCTGCAGCAGACGGTGACTCTGTTAGGACAGGGCTGTGTCTGATTCATCCCAGTGCTTCTGGCACGGCACCTCACCTAGAGCCAGGTTCACAGTGAACATCTACTACATGTTTATGGGATAAATGATTGAAGGCAGAGGGGCAGGAAGGAAAGACAGAGGTTGGAAGGAAGGAAGAGAGGCTGGTTCTACTGGCATTCTTCCCTCTTTCTCTCTTCCTTCCTTCCTTCTAATCTAATACATTGAATGCTGAAAATTGGATTAATCATAGTCCTTGACTCATGACACCCTGTCGTCATTAGCCTGTGCACAGCCCTTATTATTTATATATTTATTTATAATATCATAAATACCCATGAACCCACCCACCATCCAACCCCAGGCACCTATATCTCCATATCATCTTCTTACCTAGCCCATCTTTTGCCTTCCCTTCTCATAAAACCGCTACCCTGGTTGTTAAGGTTGATAACTTCCTTGTATTATTTAATACTAGAGGCCTGGTGCACGAAATTTATGCACAGGGGGCGGGGAGGGGGGTTGTCCCTCAGCCCAGCCTGCACCCTCTCCAATCTGGGACCCCTCTCATAATCCAGGACTGCTGGCTCCCAACTGCTCGCCTGCCTGCCGTCCTGATTGCCCCTAACTGCTTCTGCCTGCCAGCCTGATCACCCTCTAACCACTCCCCTGCCAGGCTGATTGATGCCTAACTGCTCCCCTGCCAGCCTGTTTGCCCCTAATTGCCCACCCCTGCAGGCCTGGGTCCCCCCCAACTGCCCTTCCCTGCAGGCCCGGTCGCCCCCAACTTTCCTCCTCTGCCAGCCTGGTCACCCCTAGCTGCCCTCCCCTGCAGGCTTGATCACCCCCAACTGCCCTCCCCTGCTGGCCATCTTGTGGCAGCCATCTTGTGTCCACATGGGGGCAGGATCTTAGACCACATGGGAGCAGCCATCTTGTGTGTTGGAGTGACAGTCAATTTGCATATTACTCTTTTATTAGATAGGATATATATTAGCCCTGAGTGGAAAAAATATGTATATATAAAGTTAGGCATATGTACATGCCTAAACATTATTTTATTTAGTTGTGCTTGTGTGTTTTTAAACTTTATTGAAACACATTATTGCGCATCTTGTTTTCTAGTACTTGCTTTTTGGACTTGACAAGGCTCATCCATGTTGATGCATGTAACTGTAACCCATTCATTGTCACGGCTTATAATAGTTGAGTAGATGGACAAACAGAATGTTCAAAAATTACTTGTGACATGTTAAAGATGGTAAGGAGCGCGCTATTCAAGGGGGGCTACTACAATGAGGTTTTGTAGTTGAGGGGAGAGGTCAGGCCCCATGTTGAACACCACAAGGACAAGTGGGAATTTATAGCCAAGGAGCAGGGTGCGGGTCGGTGGATAGAAAATTACTCAGAGCAAACATCGGGGGTAAGGGAGGATTCTGGCTAACCTGACCTCACAGGGTTTTTGCAAGAGGCAGGCCAGGGTGAGGGATGAGGAATTTGTTCAGCTATCGAGGGCAATCAGATACCGAAGGGTGCTAGATTTTCACTAATCTGACAGGATTCTTGTTCAAACTGGATTCTAGAAGGAGAGAGGGAAGTGCAAAGGCAGGTCTGTTCAAACGGGAGCCTGATTAAAATTTGGGGAAAGGAGAGCGTCTTTGTCAGCAATTCATTTTTTTCATGCTCCTCGCAAGGGGCGTTTGGATTGATTTTAGTTTGGGGCTATTGTGGACGGCTCTGCTATGAACATTCCTGAACATTTCCCCGAGTGCATCTGTGCTAATGTTTTCTTAAGACTATTCTTAGGAGTGGAATTGTTGATTCACTGTCTAGCATGGGTCAGCCCACCAAAATGAAATGCTGAAAACTGTTTCACTCCTCCACATTACATGTCACCCGGAAAATGCAAATTCAAACAACAGTGAGCAACCACGACATACCTATTAGAATGACCAAAATCCAGAACACGGACAGGACTGAATGCTGGCAGAAATGTGAAGAAACAGGAAGTCTTGTTCATTGCAGGTGGTTTGCAAACTAGTACAGCCACGTGGGAAGACAGTTTGGCAGTTTCTTACAAACTAAAATACTCTTACCATCTGATTCAGCAATCAGGCACCTTGGTATTTACCCAGATGAGTTGAAAACTGATGTCTACACAAAATCCTGCACGTGGATGTTTATAGCAGCTTTATTCACGATTGTTAAGACTTGGACATGACTAAACTGTCCTTCAATAGGCGAATGGACAAACTGCGGCACATCCAAACAATGGAATATTATTCAGCACTAAAAAGAAACGAGCTATCAAGTCATAAAAAGACATGGACCTAAATGCTTATTATAAGTGAAAGGAGCTAATCTGCAAAGACTACATACTGTATCCATCCAGCTATATGACATTCTGGAAAGGGCAGAACTATGGAGACAGTAAAAAGGTCAGTGGCTGCCCTGGGCGGGGGGAGGGAGGGAGTAGTGGGAGGGACACAGAAGATTTTTAGGGCAATGAAATTACTCTAAACATTCCCCGTCTTATTGCCCTTTACTTCTTAGATTATTAGAGCTAGTGGGGCCCAGAGATCTTTGGAATACACCTAAATTAGTCTGCAGTAAGAAAGAAGACAGATGAGACTCAGTGACCAAGGCACCCAAATTCATTCAGTGAACACTGAGCCTGGTGCAGGACAAGATATTAAGGACACGCACACACACATGCACTAGAACACACATACCTATATCCAGAGGTCTGGAGATTTCTATTGTCATAAAATGCCTTGCTACATGGTGATGAGGTGGCAAGATGGGAGGGACAGATCATGGCAGGGTCACACCACAAGATTTTTAGGTTTTTAATTCATTTATATAATTTTCATTTTCCTCTTATATAAAACTAGAGGCCCCTCGGCCTGGCCTGTGCCCTCTCGCAATCCAGAACCCCTCGGGAGATGTTGGACTGCGGGTTTCGGCCTGATCTCCACAGGCCAGGTCAAGGGACCCCACCAGTACACAAATCCGTGCACTGCACCTCTAGTATGCATATAAGATCTTTGGTTAATCTCTTCCCACCCTCCCTCCTTCCCCCTTCCCTCTGAGATTCATCAGTCTGTTCCATCTTTCCATGCCTGTGCATTAAGCGTCTGCCCCCTGGTGGTCAGTGCGTGTCATAGCTACCAGTCAGACGGTCGAATGGTTGAATGGTCGCTTAGGCTTTTATATATATAGACAAGAGGCCCAGTGCATGAAATTCTTGCACAGGTGCAGTCCCTAGGCCTGGCCAGTGATCGAAGTGCGAACATCTGGCGTGGAAGGGCAGGTCGCAGCTGATCTCTGGGCTCTGGGCAGCACCTGGGCCCCTGGGCCCCCATGCACCCCCTGCTCCTGAGTCACGA
This sequence comes from Plecotus auritus, assembly GCF_963455305.1. Classification (NCBI taxonomy): domain Eukaryota; kingdom Metazoa; phylum Chordata; class Mammalia; order Chiroptera; family Vespertilionidae; genus Plecotus; species Plecotus auritus. Next base: position 145,243,190 of record NC_137773.1, read on the forward strand.
TGCCCAAGTCCCCATGTGGAGATGCGGTGAGCGCGGCCAGATGCTGCGGGCCGGGATGCAGCATGGGCCTCTGGGCTGCCCAGTGGCGCTGCATGGAAGCTGGGCAGGCAGCGCGCTCGGCCCCTGCGGTCCCAGTGGCTGTGGCCAGGCTCACCCAGAAAACACTGCACGGGTGCAGGGTGGGCTCCTTGTGGGCGCCCAGCACCTGAGCACAGGGGCTTCCCTGGCATGCAAGCCCTGGTGTCCCAGGGGAGAGTAGCAGGAGGAGTGAGAGGGAGCTCGGCAGACACCTCGCATTCTCACCACACCTCCGTCCCCGACGCCCGCCATGTTCCGCACCACCCCCTGGTGCTCAGCGTATGTCATAGTGAGCAGTCGAACGCCTGGTCTAGGGGACAATGTGCATATTAGGCTTTTATTATTATAGCATGGGTGATAATATCTATCACATGGAGTTGTGAGGATTAAAGGAGGTGATGTCTGTAAGGGCTTGTCCCACAAGCGGTGATCTTACATAAGTTATCAAATGTCTGGGAGCTCAGCTTTCCGGTCTGTAAATTGGAACTAACCAAGTGCCTTTTTCTAGTGACATCTGTCACTTTTGGACTTAGAGCAGCCAAACCACCTTCCTAAGCGTGAGGAACTCCCCACCACACGAATCTGGGTAGGAAGCAGAGTCACTTCCCAGTGATGGGCAAAAAGCCCAGCACTCGGTCCTGGCTCTCAGATCTCCTGCAAACCCTCTTCACATTTTGCTTTTGGTGAAATCAAACACCCAACTCCCCTTCATTTCCCAGCCTCCTTTGCCGCTGGATGCAGCGTGATCTGGATTCTGCCAAGCAGACACAGCAGCCTGTTTCAAGAAGTGAGCTCCGTGGGGAAACGCGGGCCTAGGCTGTCCCTTCTGGCTGGTACGCCTGGGGAAGTAGAGGCAGCTCTTTTCTGATCTCAGCTGTAGTAGAAGCTCCCTGCTTAGGCCAGATCTGCAGTGGAGTTACAAATGTGTTCCTGAAAACTCGGTACAGAACCTCCTTTTCATAGTCCTGATGATTCTGTGAGTTATTTAATGTTTTACTATGTCCCAATCTGCACAAACTAGGCACCCTTTCTGTTACGGTCCCTTTTCCAGGCTACCTGCCCACTCGGCCAATCAGGACCTTCCTCTTGGGTCTTCAAAGATGGAAGCAGCCCTAGCCGGTTGCTCAGTGGTTAGGGTGTCGGCCTGTGGACTGAAGGGTCGTGGGTTCAATTCACATCCACGTCACAGACCTCAATTTAGGGCTCCATCCCGGGCCTTGGTTGGCGTGCAGGAGGCAACCAGTTATGTGTCTCTGTGTTTCTCTTGCATCAGTGTTTCTCTCTTTCTGTCTCTCCCTCCCCCTTCCATTCTCTCTAAAAACATCAATGGAAAAAAAAATATCCTAGGGTGAGGATTAAAAAAGAAAACTGGAAGCAAGCATTCAAAAAAGGATGGTGAATTTATTCTGATGGGGGGAGGGGTGGCCACAGCAACCTCCAGACCCCAGGGACAGTATTAGCAGTGGTGCCCACCCCCGTGTCCAGTGATCAGCTGGGAGTGACATCTGTCTTCAACAGATTGGGTTTGGGGTGTGATTCCAGCTGTGGTTCTGCTGCCCTGAATTTGTTGCTGATTTTATTGTTCCTGCCTGCCTTTTTTTGCATCTGGTTCTCCAGCCTTCCCAGTCATTCTGTGATTTCCCAGTTTCCTTTCTTTTTGTTCATACAGTGAATTACATTGATTAACTTTTCCATGTGGAGCTAGCTTTGCATTTCTGGGATAAGTCCCACTTGGTCATGATATTTATTCTTTTAACTAGAGGCCCGGTGAATGAATTTGTGCACAAGTGGGGTCCAGCCACCTACCCCAATTGGGGCCAATCGGGGCCAGACTGGTGGGAGTGGGGAAGGGGCCGTGGGCCATTGGCCCGCTGGCCCTGCCCCCAATTGGGGTGGGGGGGTGATTAGGGGTGGGGCTGGCCAGGGGAGGGGCTGCAAGAGGTTGGGGGGCTGACTGGGGCCCAGATTGGGCTGGTTGGCTGCCACAGTGCGTGTCATAGCGACTGATCATTCCGGTCGTTCCGGTTGTTCTGGTCACTTGGATTCCTTATGCATCTATATTCATAAAGGATATTGGTCTGTGCTTTTCTCGTAATATCTTTGCCTGGGTTTGGTCTTCAAGAATGAATTAAGAGCCCTGGCCAGCGTTTCTCAATGGCTGGAGCCTCAGAGGAAGGGTCACAGGTTTAATTCCCAGTCAAGGGCACCTGCCTGGGTTGCAGGCAACTGATGGATGTATCTCTCTCACATCGAAGTTTGTCTCTCTCTCTCTTCCCCTCTCTTTTCCTTTCGATCTCTCTAAAAATCAATGGAAAAAAATAACCTCCAGTGAAGATTAACAAAAAAAGAAAAAAAAAGAATTAGTTAAGAAGTGTATCTTTTTTTTTTTCTATTTTCTGGAAGAGTTTGTGTAAAATTGGTATTATTTCCTCCTTAAATGTTTCACAGAGTGCACCAGTGGAGTAATCTGACCCTGGCATTTTCTTTGAATTTCTTTAAAATAGAAATTCAACTTCTTTAATAGATATAGAGCTATGTGGCTCTCTGTTTCTTTCTTAGTGAGCTATGGTTAATTTATATCTTTTAAGAAATGTATCCATTTTATCTCATTATTGGATACATTAGCATTAGGTTGTCCATAGTATTTCCTTATTATCCTTTTCATATATGTGGAATCTGTAGTGATGTCTGTCACCTCTCATTTCTGATATTGGTAATTTGGATCCTTTCTCTCTCTCTTTTTGCCTGCTCAGTCTGGTTAGCAGTTTATCAATTTTATTGATCTTCTCAAAGAAGCACCTTTTGGTTTTATTTATTTCTTTGGACTTTTTTTTTCTATTTTATTGATATGTACTCTGATCGTTGCTATTTTTTTCTGCTTACTTTGGCATCCATTTGCTTTTCCGTTTCTAGTCTTTTAAGGTGAAAGCTAAGATAATTGATTTGAGATCACTTTTCTTGTCTAATATAGGCATTTTAGTGCTACAGATTTCTTTTTAAGGGCTGTTTTAGCTGCATCCCACAAATTTTGCTATGTTGCTTTTCATTTTCATTCGGTTCAAAATGCTTTGTGACTTCAAATTCTCCTTTGACTCATAGGTTACTTAGAATTGTGTTATTTTGTTTCTAAATATTTGAAGATTTTCCAGACATCATTCTGGTATTGATTTCTAATTTAATTCTATAGTCGTCAGAGAATATTCTTTGTGTGACATGAAGTTCTAAATTTACTAAAATTTGTTTTATGGCTCAGAACATAGTTGATCTTAGCCTGTGCAGTGTGGCTCTGTGGGTGAGCATCGACCTTTGAACCAGGAGTCATGGTTTGATTCCCAGTCAAGGCACATGTCCTGGTTGTGGGCTTGATTCCCAGTAGGGGGTGTGTAGGAGGCAGCCGATCAGTGATTCTCTCTCATCGTTGATGTTTCTATCTCTCTCACCCTCTCCCTTCCTTTCTGAAATCAATAAATATATATTTTTTAAAAGAACATAGTTGATTTCTGTAAATGTTTGGGGTGTACTTAAAAAGAATGTGTATTTTGTTATTGTTGGGTGGAGTGTTCTGGAAATAGCAATGAGGTCAAGTTAGTTGTTAGTCAAGAGTTCTACTGACTTTCTGTCTACCTGTTCTGTCAATTATTAAGAGAAGGATGTTGAAATAAGTTTTTCTTTCATGTTTTTGTACCGTCACCTTTGAGTTACGTCCCTTTATGAAATGACCTTCTTTGTGCCTGCTAATATTCACTTCTCTGAAATCTATTTTGTTTGGTTTTATTATATTCACTCTAGCTTCATTTTAAAATGTTAGCCTCATGTATCTCTCCCCATAATTTTATTTGTAGCCTATAGTATATGTAGCCTATAGAACAGTATATTTAAAATGGGTTTCTTCTAGGTAGCATATTGTTGTGACTTGATTCTATTACCTGATTGGGTAATCTCTGCCTTTTGATTGGGGCATTTAAACTATTCCATTGAATAAGATTATTGATATGGTTGGTTTTAAATCTACCCTTTTGCTATTTGTTTTGTATTTGTTCTTTTTTTCCTCTCTTTTTCTCTTACTTTTGATTAGTGTTTAAAAGTTCATTTTGTTTCCTCTGTTGGTTAATTGGCTGTAAGTCATCGTTGTGTGATTTTAGTGGCTGCTTTGCGGCTTACAGTACACGTCTATCACTAGTCACAGCCCACCTTGAAGTAGCACACTGTTTCACATCGAGTGTAAGAACTTTCCATGTCTCCTCTCTTGGCCTTTGTGCATAGCTGTCATACATTTCACTCCTGTCATGCATTTTACATATGTTACAAACCCCTTCATACATTTTCATTTTTGCTCTAAACCGTTGATTATCTTTTCAAGATATTTAAATAATAATTTAAAAGTCATTCTATTCACCCATATAGTTGCCATTTCAAATACTTCTCATTCCTTTGTATAGATCCATATTTCCATCTGCTATAGTTTCCCTTCTGCCTGAAGGATTTCCTTGAAACATTTCTTACAGTGCAGTCAGCTGCTGATGATTTATTCAGCCTTTGTATGTCTGAAAAAAAATCATATTTGCCTTCATTTTTAAAAGATATTTTCTCTTGGTAAAAAAATTCTAGGTTGATGGAATTTTTTTCCCCATTTCAGCACTTTAGAGATGTTGCTGCTTGTCTTTTAGCTTCAATTGTTTCTGACAACAAAAATCCACAGTTATCTTCATCTTTGTTATTCTGTAGGTAATGTGTTTCCTCTTCCCTCCAGGCTACTTGTAACATTTTTCTTTATCAGTCCTTTCAATCCATTTGATTATGATGTGTCTGGGTGTGGTCTTCTTCATGTTTCTTGTGCTTGAGTTTTGCTGAGCCTTTTAGATCTGTGGTTTATAGTTTTCATCATCTGGGGATTTTTTTTTTTTTTTTGGCCATTATTTCTTCAAATATTTTTCTGGTCTTTCCATTTCCTTCAAAGGCTTCAATTACACACATATAGGCCACCCAAAGCTGTCCTGCAGCTCACTGTCCTTCTGTTCGCTTTTTTCATCTAAAACAGATAAAACATCTCTGGGCTTCATTTTCAACAGTTCCTATTTTTATGTCTTAACTTCCCTAGCCCTTCCTCTGCTATAGCTAATTGGCAGTTAATCCCATACAGTGTATTTTCATCTCAGATACTGTAGTTTTCGTCTCTAGAAATCCAACTTGGGCCTTTTTTATATCTCCCATTCTATATTTAACATGTGCAGCTTTCCTCTAGTATCTTGAACGTATGCAACACAGTCATAATAATTTTTAAATGTCCTTGTCTACTAATTCTGTTATCTGTGTCATTTCTGAGTTAGTTTCAACGGGTTGATCTTTCTCCTCCCTTTGCATTGTGTGTGCCTGCTTCTTTGCATGTCTGCTCATCTTTGCCCACCGGGCAGCAAGACCCTTTGGAGTCTTCTGTTTGACGTCCAGCTGGCTGCCGGGAATAGATACTGTTTCTCGTTCTAGGGGGGCTCCAGGGTCGTTCCCTCTGGCCTTCTTGGTAGTTATTTCCCAGGCCTTGGATCGTTTCCTCTTATGCACATCGTGATTTTGACTCAGCTGAATCCTTCCGCGGCCCCTTTGCAAATCTCCATGGTCCTCTTCCTTTCCTGGACATTTCTGTCACCTTGGCCCCCTGCTCTCAGCTCCATATTCCTAAATCAAGGAGAGGACCAAGCTCTGCCTGGCTTCCCCCTTTTTCAGTGCGACAGCCTGGAAATTCTCTAGGCAGCAAGCTGGGTCAGATGTTTGTTCCCACCTCTTAGAGGTACCTGTCCTTCACTGCTTATTGTCTAATACCTTGAGAACCGTTGTTCCATACATTTCATCTGGTGTTTCAGTTCTTTCAGGTGGGAGGGAACATCCAGATTCTGTTGTTCTGTCTTGGCTGGAAGCAAAAGCCTTCCTTTTGCACTTCCTTTTGTACGCAGAGTACTTTTCTGATGTTTATAATGGAAAACCTGTGCTGAAACACTACCTTACATGACGAATGTGAAGATTAAATGAGAGAACACGTGCAAATGCTCAGGACAGTGCCAGCACAGAGCTAGTGTTCAATTGATGTTGATGTACCAGTCAGCTTTTGCTGTGACAACAAAAACCTCCACATCTCAGTGGCTTACAACATCAAACATTTCTAGCTCAAGGATCTACTGGTCTATTTGCTCTGCTGACGCTGTTTGTCATGACCCAGCTGTGGGTGGCTTACCTTGAGCGCCAGGCTTTCTCATTCTGGGACCCGGCTGACAGACACAGCCTCTGAGAAGACGAGAGCACGAGGCCAAATAAACCCGTGAAATGCATTTAATGTTCTGCCTGATGTGGTGCCTATGGCATCCTCTCATCTCCCATTGGCCAGAGCAGGCCAGATGGCCTTCCTGAGAACCAATGGGCTGCTGCTGTACTCTGCCCAGAGAGTCCTGCAGAGAAGGGATGTATGATTCTCTTACAGAAGAGGGAGCTGATACTTGGGAACAATTACACAATTTACTACAGCTGGAGATTGTTATTAACATCCTCTCTGCAGGTAAGTTTCCTTGTACAATTTTGTTCAAAGCAATGCGTTAGGAGAATTGAGGTGGATGCATCTCTGCCCATTAGCATTTTCTTTATTGTAGACATATAGCTGTCCTCATTTGATTTGTTATTGACTGTGGACTCTGATTACTGCAGGAGGAAGGGCAATTCACTCATAATGGGCTGGAAGGCCATTGAGACAGGTTGATGGAGAGAACAGGCAGTTCGAGGGCAAACAGTATCATTGATCTGAGCATTGGGTGGGTAACTGAATGACTTGGTTCAGTCGTCAATGTGCCACTTCTATTTTAGGTGCCCAAGCCTTTATTTTTTTTGCCATTTGTACAAGAAACAAGGACCCAAGGCCAAGGCTCCCATGATGCATTTGAGAAAATCAGCCCATCCCTGGAGGATGCCAGTCACTTCCCTCTTCATCCAGGAATCTACCCTACCCATCTCAGCCTGAATGGTTCTGCCCTCCACTGAATTCAAAGAGCCTTTGTTTCAGGGTATTTCACTTGGCAATGAATTATAGGCCTACATGGAATAGATTTTCTGTTACATTAATTAACTACCATGTGGTTCGAGGATGAAGGAACTCAGATTTCCCAAGCACTTTCTCTATGCCAGGTCCCTTACATGTAGAGGCTATTCTAAAACTCACGAAGACTTGCTGATGTAGGTACTGGTGGCTCTGTTCTACAGGTGTGGAAAGAGAGGTTAAGTTCAAGGTCACATAGCTAGTAAGTGGCAGAGCTGTGATTTGAACTCCTTTAGCGTTTGCTATAGCAGAGAGTGGCTGTTCCATTCCATTTCATTATCAGAACCAGGAATCTGGGGGTCACCTGATGCTTCTCTCTCTTATTCCCCATCACCAGTTCTATGGGTTTTGCCTCCTGATAGCTTCCTCACGTTCCTCTTCAGGCGAAGCTACCATCGCCTCTCACATTTTAACCATTCTCCCTGTGCTTAACCTTGCCCTCCTGAGACCGTCTCCAGTTCTTCACAGAGCAGCCACATTTACAACACAAATCAGACCATATCACTTCCATGCTGAAAACCAGGCAAAGCTTCCTTTTGTTCTCGGACTTCCTTCAGGAAGCCATAAAGGAAAAATTTTAATTTAAGTAGGAAAAAAATCTATAAAGCTCTTCAGAGGCAAAAATAATAATACATATAAATTGCCATAAAGCAAGGTAAAGAACTAACAAATTAAAGGGAAATATTAATAATACCACATGACTAAAAAAGAGTTTTATTCCTCATCCTATCTAAAAAAAGAGTAATATGCAAATTGACCATCATTCCAACACACAAGATGGCCGCCCCCATGTGGTCAAAGATAGCAGCCCCTATGTGGACATAAGATGGCTGCCACAAGATGGCTGGCAGGGGAGGACAGTTGGGAGGGACCAGGCCTGCAAGGGAGGACAGTTGGGGGGGGGGACCCAGGCCTGCAGGGGAGGGCAGTTGGGGGGGACCAGGCCAGCAGGGGAGGGCAGTTGGGGGTGACCAGGCTGACAAGGGAGGGCAGTTAGGGGCAACCAGGCCTGCAAGGGAGGGCAGCAGGGGAGGGCAGTTGAGAGGGACCAGGCCTGCAGGGGAGGGCAGTTGGGGGGGACCAGGTCAGCAAGGGAGGGCAGTTAGGGGTGACCAGGCTAGCAGGGGAGGGCAGTTGAGGGTGACCAGTCTGGCAGGGGAGGGCAGTTAGGGTGACCAGACGGCAGGGGAGGGCAGTTAGGGGCAATTGGGCTGGCAGGGGAGCAGTTAGGCATCAATCAGGCTGGCAGGGGAGTGGTTAGGGGGTGATCAGGCTGGCAGGCAGAAGCGGTTAGGGGCAATCAGGCAGGCAGGCAGGCGAGCAGTTGGGAGCCAGCAGTCCTGGATAGTGAGAGGGATGTCCCAGATTGGAGAGGGTGCAGGCTGGGCTGAGGGACACCCCCCTGTGCACGAATTTCGTGCACCGGGCCTCTGGTTATATATAAAGACTTAACAAATTAACAGAAAGTGATCAATATCCAATAGCAAAATCACAAAAATTTCATTTACAATAAGAGAGAAAAGTGACCTATAAATTCATAAAAAAGATGTTCTACTGCTCATATAATTAAATAAATGAGAAACAGGCAAAAGGGTTGCCTACCATATTGGCATAGATTGAAGTTCTGAAGATACACATGTTGATGAAGCTGTAAGGATCCATGCAATTTCCCACAGGGTTTGTACAATCAAGACTATTTTAATACCTTTGCAGATCTCAGGCACTCCGACTTGGAAGCCATGCTGCCTATGAAATATATTAAAATAACACCTGCATCCTGTATTAAGCATAATTTTTGCTGATATTGAAATACTGAAAGACTTTTATAATGTTGTCTTTGAAATCACTTGGCTATAAGTAATTCTTATGATCGCCTATTTAATCTATGACAGGCTATTTCTCAACAGTCATTACACATACTTGTGAATTCTTGCAAAATGAGCCAAATATATACCCTACTGATTGTTTTCAAATAGAATCAATTTTTTATGAATAAGGACATTATACGTGATACATTGTAGAGATAGATAATTAAATATTGATTGGTCTCAGACTTGCCATTTGCCTTTGTGTCAGGAAGTGAACATACACTGTTCAGTGCCCAGCACTTCCTAGGCCCTGATGCTGAGCTACGCCTACAGACCATGCTCATGGCGAAAGGGCGGCGGACACACATCTCGGGGGGACAACTGGGCAATGTCTCTCAGTAGTACCATGTGCAGACTTTTTCCTACACATCTACTCACTCATGTGCCCAAACATGCCTTTATCAGAGTGTTCCTGGCCACATTGTACATAATAACAAAAAATAGAAGAAACTTAAATTATGCATTAGTATGGATTGAGTCATATAAAATGCCATCCACTGCACTGATGTGGGAAAGGCTCTTTGTGCATTGTCAAGCAAAACAAATGAAGGTACAAAACACTGTTTAGAATCCCATCCTCCTCCCCCACACACTAGTTAGTGTCTTCTTTTTTTAGGAGAAGAGCTATATTCTTACATATGTGTGCGCATTTGTGAAATAGTTCTGGAAGAACATATGGGAAACCTTGACCGCGGTTATCTCTAAGGAGTGAGACAGAGATGGTGAAGGCATTGAGTTGTCTTCTAATACAATCCAGGAGTTATCTATAATAATAAAAGCTTAATATGCTAATTAGACCAGACATCCTTCCAGACAACCTTCTGGCCGAAGCCGGGGCTGCCAGGGAAGCCCAGGACCCTGGTGCCAGAGGGAAGCCGGTGCCGGCAGCCGGGGGAAGGAAGGCCAACTCTTGCACAAATTTTGTGCATCGGGCCTCTAGCTTTTCATAACGGTTTAACAACGGGGTAAGAAGAGGAGGATAGGGAAGGGAAGGAGAAGAAAAAACAAATTCTTAAACTGGACTACAAAGTTGCATGTTCAGGATCCTGCCCACTCAGGCTTTATCTTGGGCTCCTTGCCCTCCCTGTAAATGCTCTAGCTCACCCATCTGCTCTCAGTTCTTCAAATTTCTAGTTCTCCCTCCCATCTCTGGCTCTTTGCACCTGCTGTTCCTTCTGCCTGGAACTACCCCCACTAGCATACACACACTTAGTTAACTTTCATTCCTCTTCCCAGTGATTTCTTGTCCCTGAGGGAAGCGTTCCCTGACATCTGGGGCTGGGCCAAACTCCCTGTTATGAACTTTCGTGGCACCCTATGCCTTTTACTCATGACACTAATCCCAGTTTAAAATTCTATGCCTGTAGGGTTTTGTTTTATGTCTGGGTCCTTTAGTAAATTGCTGATAATCATATCTCTGACATCTAACACCCGGTCTAACATGTACTAGGTGCTCCATAAATATTTAATGAGTAAGTGAATCAACTAGAGAGGAAGCAGAGGAGGGCGGGCATTGTTTTTCCAACATGGCCCCTGTCAAGTTCTTCCCACCCAACAGCCTTATAATTTGAGCTGCAAAGGACTTCCCCAGCACTGTTATAACACACAAGAATGAACACTCTCTAGACCAGCCAGCATGACTCAGTAGTTGAGCATCAACCTGTGAACAGGATGTCACAGTTCTATTCCCAGCCAGGGCACATGCCTGGGTTGTGGGCTCCATCCCCAGTAGGGGGCGTGCAGGAGGCAGCTGATAATAATTCTCATCACTGATGTTTCTATCTCTCTCTCCTCTCCCATGTTCTCTCTAAAATCAATAAAAACATTTTTTTAAAAAAAGAATGAATACTTGTGGAGAAGGGGAAGAGGTGTCAGTGGGCTTCCTTTTAGTAATTTTAGATTTTTGTTGATGTCATGGCTGTTCAAACTCGACAGAATAAATGTCCATTTCATATTGGATATTATTTTGTCACACATGCCAGACAGGCTTAACATAAATTTAAAAGGAGCAACTACATAGACAAAACAAAGATAAAAGGAGATTTCCACTGATAATATCGCTGACAGACCTGACTCTCCCAGAGAAAACAATATAAACTTTGGATAAATATACTTCTCCCAAAACTTACACCCCCCCCCCAAAAAAAAAAGACCTGATTACACAGAAGAATGAACAAAGGCAGATTCCTGACAGGAGTCAACATTTGGGAAAAATGAAAAACTCAGATGACTTACTCAAATTCAAGGCTTTTAGTCTTGGCCTAAAGCTAACTCAGCACCACACAAGGCAGCTAAACCTCTGCTAGACATCCTGCATTTTTTCACCTGGAAAAGTAGAGGACAGAGTTCAGGACAACCGTGGCCACTGGAAAGTGAAGGGGAAACCTATAAAGGAGCAGGCCAGGGAGAGAAAGTCCCAAACGTGTGCAAAATCTCTCCTCAAACCTCTGTGTACCCCTTCGTCTGTGCACGTCTGGGGCAGGGTGTGAGCAGCATGGTTAAGGAACAAAGCAGTGAACTGAGGTTTGAGCTGCTACCCAAGAGAAAGAATTTGCAGATGGAACCCAACAAAAGTAATCGCCTGCAAAGGAAAACAAGCAGACATACAAAGCAGAATCTCGAATCTCTGCAACATAATTGCCACAATGTTGGGAATACAACCCAAAACTGTTTGACATGTGAAGATTAGGAAAATTTGACCCATCATCAAGAAAAAAGAAAATCATCCTGGTTGAAGTGGTTCGTTGCTTGAGCATCATCCTGTGCACTGAAAGGATTCCGTCTGAATTCCCTGTCAGGGCATGTATCTGGGTTGTGGGTTTGATCCCCACTTGAGGCAAATACAGAAGGCAACCGATTGATGTTTCTCTCTCACATAGATGTTTCTCTCTCTCTCCCCGCATGTCCTCGGGTGAGGATTAAAAAATAAGAAAAAAGAAAATCAACAAAGACTAACCTTGAGATAGCTCAGATGTTCAAATGAGCATATAAGGATTTTAAAGCAGCTGTTGTAATTATAATTTTATACTATAATTCTACACAAACTCTTCCAAAAAAAACCCCAAAAAACAAAAAAGAATGAAATACTTCTCAATTCATTCTGAGGCCAGCATTACCCTGATAACAAAGCTGAAGACACAGCAAGAAAATAAAACCACAGGCCAATGTGAACATAGATGCAAACATTCCTTTAAAATGTTAGTGGCCACGACTGGTTTGGCTCAGTGGATAGAGCATCAGCCTGCGGACTGAAGGGTCCCAGGTTCGATTCCGGTCAAGGGCATGTACCTTGGTTGTGGGCACATCCCCAGTAGGGGGTGTGCAGGAGGCAGCTGATCGATGTTTCTAACTCTCTATCCTTCTCCCTTCCTCTCTATAAAAAATCAATAAAATATATTTAAAAAAAAATAAAAATTTAGTGAATTTAATTGAACAGTATATTAAAGAAAATAATACATCCTGACCAAGTGGGGTTTATACTAGAATGCAAGATTGGCTCAACATTCCGAAGCCAATCAATATAATTCATATTACAGATGAAAAAGACAACTATATGATCACGTTAATAAACACACAAAAAAAGCTTTTGAGAAAATTCAATTCTCATCTATGATAACTCTCAGCAAACTAGGAATAGAAGACAGTAAAGGAAAATTTTTCAACTGGATAAAGGGTATCTACTTAAACACCTAGAGCTAAACTCATACTCACTGATAAAAGACTGAAGTATTTCTCCCCAAAATGTAGAGAAGAATGCTCACTCTCATCATTCCTATCCAGCATCATACTGGAGATCCTAGCAAGAGCAATGAGACAAGAAACTGAAATGAAAGACATTTAAACAGGAAAGAAAGAAAGAAAGAAAGAAAGAAAGAAAGAAAGAAAGAAAGAAAGAAAGGAAAAAGAGAGAGAAAGAAAGAGAGAAAGAGAAAAAGAGAGAAAGGGAGAAAGAGAAAGAAAGGAAACTATTTGTTAACATGATCACCTGCCCTGGCTGGTTTTCTCAGTGGTGAGAGGATCAGCCCGCAGACTAAAGGGTCTCTGGTTTGATTCCCAGTCCAGGGTACATACTTGGGTTGCAGGTACAATCCCTGGCCCTGGTCCAGGTGTGTGGGAGAGGCAACCAATCAATGTGTCTTTCATATTGTTGTTTCTCTCTCTCTCTCTCTCCCCCCCTCTACTCTCTCTAAAAACCAATGGAAAAATATCCTTGGGTGAGGATTAACAACAACAACAAAAAATTCCCCAAAAGCAAAACATGATCATCTAGGTAAAAAGTTTCAAAGAATCAACAAAATAAGCTATTTAGAATACTAAGTGAGTTTAATAATATCAGAGGATAAAAAGTCAACATACAAAAATAAATTGTGCTTTATATACTTTCAATGAACAATTGTAAATTGAAATTTAAGAGTGTCATTTATATATATAAAAGCCTAATATGCAAATGTCCCCTCAGGCATTTGACCGGGAGTTCAATCGCTCGCTATGACGTGCGCTGACTACCAGGGGGCGGCACGGAACAAAGGAAGGCCCGGCCAGCAGCAGGAAGTCCCTGACTGGCCCTGATCGCCGGTCAGACCTGGGGACCATACCCATGCATGAATTTCCTGCACCAGGCCTCTAGTAAGATTATAAAAACCAATATATATAGTGATAATTTTTTTAAAGTATGTGTAAGATTTGTCTGAGAGAAATCAAACAGGACTTAAATTAATGGATAGCTATACCATGTTCATAAATCAGAAGACTTATTATTAAGATGTCAGTTCCCCTAAACTGATATATAGACTCCACACAACCCCAATCAATATTCCAGGAGGCTTTTTGACATTGACAAGCTGATTCTAAAAGTAATATGGGGAAAAAAATAAAAATCTACAATAACCAAACCATTTGAAAAATAGAACAAGTTAAAGGATTCAAATTATCTAGTTTCATAACTTTTAAGCTATAATAATCAATAGTATGATATTGGCATATGAGTAGACATATAGATCAATGGAACAGAATAGAACCCAGAAATAGACCCATTCATACAGAGTCAATTAATTTTCAACAAAGGTGCTAAGCTAATTCAATGGAGAAAACAATCCTTTTTATTTTATTTTATTTTATTTTATTATTTTATTTTATTATTTTATTTATTTTTAATCCTCACCTGAGGATATTTTCCCAATGATTTTTAGAGAGAGTAGAAGAGAGAGAGAAAGACAGAGAGAAATATCGATGTGAGAGAAACACATCAACTGGTTGCCTCTTGCACCAGCCCTGACCAGGGCCAGGCTGGGGTGGGATGGAGGAGTTGGGGGGAGCGTGCCCTTGACCAGAATTGAATCCGGGACCCTTCAGTCCGAAGGCAGATGCTCTATCCACTGAGCCAAACTGGTTAGGGCAGAGAAAATAATCTTTAAAAACACACACACAAAAAAACCCTTGATCTTACACTTGTACCACATATAAAAATTAATTCAAAAGTGGATCATAGAGGTAATGTAAAATGTTTCTGACCTTAGATTTAGGCAAAGATTTCTTAGAAAGGACATACAAAAACATGGACCTAACAAGAACAGTTGGTAAATTCCTCAAAATGAAAAGTTTCTGTTCTTTGGAAGACTGTTAAAATTATGAAAAGACAAACCACAGTGGGGAGAAATATGTGCAAGACGCATAACTGATAAGGGATTCGTTTCCAGAATTTATGAAGAACCCTCACAGTTCAATAATAAGAAAACAAATAAGTCAGCTTAAAATATGGGTAATAAAATTTGTATATGTACAAAAATACAGAATGTTAATAGAAGTATAAATCACCCTATTTTATACTTAAGTGGGGTCTTGGCAGTTTTCCTTGCTCTTGGGGGTGTGGGCTGGGAAAAGCATGGGACCAGAAGCCGGATGCGGACATCAGTGATTTGTGTGTACATTTGGATGTGGACATGCAAAGTCACTGGAAGGTCAAGATGCTAAAATGGCTTTCTTTCTATAGCTTCCTTCCCCCCCCCCTCCTCCTCCTCCTCCTCCTCCTTCTTCTCTCTCTCTTTCTCTCTCTGTCCTTCTTTCTGTCTTTCTTTCTTTCATTTGTGTGTGTTTTTTTCCCCTTCTGCTGCCAGGCCTCCTTCCTGGCTCTGCCTCTAGGATGCACATTATCCCTCCTGCCCTGGCCTGTGGCCGTTCTGCCTCCTTATCATCTTCACGTTTCCTCTTTGGAGCCATCACAGTCAGCGCCTGCTCTCTGGCCAGAGCTGCGGCATTTCTCCCTTCTCTACTGGGGGAGCTCCCTGAGCCACCGCGGAGCATGCCTGGAGGGTGAATGCAGTCAATTAAATGAAATCAAGGGCTCCCGGGCTCAGGATACAAAGCCACACCTTACAGGGAACAGCTGCTCTAGACTTTTAAAAATGCCTCCCTGGTGTCTCCCGTAAGCCTCAGTGGGCCTTGTGTGATGGGATGAGTAACATCCTCACTTCACAGGGACGAGACCCGGGGCCTTGCCACGGCCATCAGAAGGAGCAAGCAAGGAGAGCCGCCTGCTCACAGAATGCCTCCTGTCTCACAGGAGACTGGTGGGTGCTGAGCTGAACCGGCGTTGCAGCCAGAGAAACTCAGGTCTGAGCTGGCCTCCCACTTGCCAGCTGTGTGACTCGGGGCAAGTCCTTTACCTCCTCGGAGCTTCCCTTCCCGTGCTGTGCTTGGAGAACACCACCCGCCCCTCAGAGTTGTTAATGATGATCAAATGCACACGAAGATAAAATTCTTGTATAAGGAGCTCATTTAATTTCTTTCTCAGTGAAGACAAATCTGCTTATCTGTGACTTTTCTTTGTGTCTGTCCTCACTTCTTTTATTTTGAAATATTAAAACCTAAACATTAGAAACCTCCTGTTACGTATATACATAAAAATGGAACTATTTCCCCCCAATTATTTGCAACTATTCTTTTCCTTCTTCATTTTTCCTACTTCCCCTTTTCTCTTCCCTCCCCTTGGCCCCCTAAACATAATCACATACCCTTGGCCCATGATTTCTCCCTGTGCTTGAGTCTCACTCAGAAAAGATCGGCAGAAGGAAAGGGAACACTTTTGCACTGTTGGTGGGAAGGTAAACCAGTGTAGCCACTATGAAGAACAGTATGGAGGTTCCTTAAAAAATTAAAAATTGAACTAACATAAGATCTAGCAATTCCACTTCTGGGTACATCTCTGAAAGATATGAAACCACTATCTCAAAGAGCTATCTGCACTGCCATGTTCATTATGATGGCCAAGACCCGGAAACAACCTAAGTGTCCTTCAACAAACGGATAAAGGAAATGTCTATTCTTTATAATAAAAGCCTAGTATGCAGATTGTCCCCTTGACTGGAAGGTCATCCGGGAGTTCAACCAGGGGGCGGCTGGCGGGGGGTGGGGGGGGCGGGGGGGAGAGAGGGAGGCCCCAGTCAGCAGCCCGCAGCCACTAGGGACCCTTCCAGCACACCAATTTCATGCACTGGGCCTCCAGAGAGAGAGCGAGAATCCCCCAAAAATATGAATGCATTTGGAATGATTATAAAGAAATGGATATATATATATTTTTTTGTCAATGCCTGTTTTCAAACTGATAACCTTTCTGGCCCAGGTACTGCTGATAACTGTGAAGCAATGGAATTGCAAACATCAAGAAGCATTTTGTTCAGTATTTGTGTGCGCTCAGTTTGTCGACTGTTGCTGGTTTTGAACTGTAAACTTTATCTTTAATGTATCCCCATTAAAAATAATCTAGTGGTACTTTAGGATAAATGTTCTTTGTTCAAAGCTTAGTCTGGCTTCACCCATTATTTCAAATCAGTTAAAACTGAAAAGGAGTGAAAATTTAGTGAGTTATCAACTGTTAAAGTCTGTACACATTTTTGGGGGCACTATATATTAATAATATATATTATTATGTATATTAATGTATTAATATATTAACAATATATTATTGTATAACATATATAATAATTATTATATATATTATTCAGCCATAAAAAAAGAAGAAAACCTTGCCATTTGTAACAACATGAATGGACTTAGAGGACATATGCTAAATAAAATAAGTCAGACAGAGAAAGACATATCCTGTATGATCTCACTTATATGTGGAATCTAAAAAAGCTGAACTAGCCCTGACCGGTTTGGCTCAGTGGATAGAGCGTCGGCCTGCAGACTGAAGGGTCCCGGGTTCGATTCCGGTCAAGGGCATGTACCTTGGTTGTGGGCATATCCCCAGTGGGGGGTGTGCAGGAGGCAGCTGATCGATGTTTCTCTCTCATCGATGTTTCTAACTCTCTATCCCTCTCCCTTCCTCTCTGTAAAAAATCAATAAAGTATATTTAAAAAAAAATAAAAAAGCTGAACTGACAGAAATAGAGAGTAAAATGGTGGTTACCAGGGGCTGTGTGTGTGGGGGGGTGGGGGGCGGTGGTCAGGGGGAGATTTTGGTCAAAGGGTACAAATTCTCAGATAATAAGGTGAATAAATTCTGGGGAATCTAATGTACAGCATGGTGACTACAATTAAAAATACTGTGTTGTATAATTGGTAGTTTTTAAGACAGTAGATCTTACATATGTTATCACCACACACAAAAATGGTAATTATGTGAGAGGATGGAGGTGTTAACTAATCTAATTGTGGCAAATATTTTGCAATATATATGTATATCCAATCATCACATTGTACACCTTAAACTTACATATAGGTCAATATCTCAGTAAAGCTGGATAAGAAAAAAGCAAGACCCCAGTCACTGCAAGAAAATTATGTGAGAGAGAACTTTCTAACGAATGCCACCTGCACACGTGTGCGTTGACCTCCAAAAGGGAGGGAGAAGGAAACTGCTTCACAGGAGGTAGAATGGACTTTGCATAAAGTTCTCAGACATTCGGACACACTGGTGCCTCTGGGCCTGATCAGTCCCCCACACACTCAGAGACCAAGGCCTGAGGTGAACAGTGAGACAGTCTGGGGGGCATCCCTGTCTTCTGTCCCAACATTCCTGCCCACAAAGCCCCTCTTTAAATCCTTGGCAAGGGCCTGGACCACGGGCCCATCTGGGCTTGGCCGTGAGAGTGAGAGGCGGCCAGGCGGACACAAAGCGAGACTGACCCCGGCCCCCAGAAGGCGTCCCTGCATTGTTCTGAGGGAAGCCCTGGACAGCCCCCAGGCCAGGGGAGGGGAGCAGGTGGGGCTCAGATGGCAGGCGGCACCCTCTAGCCAGACAGATGGCGAACAAAGGGGCACACAAAGGAGGCAAAGGCACCGGAGCAGCCCCCACGAGGGCCGGCTCGCTGCCTCAGACACGAGCTGCCCCTCAGAGCATCGTGACACCAGGGGAAGGGAGCAGCCACTTGGCTGTTAGAATTTCACAGCCAAATCCTAACTCCCGTTTTACAGACGAGAAAACTGGGTTAAGAAATGCTTGTCCACAGTCACGCGTCAGGATGTAAAGCAAGCAGTCTGTTCCCAGCGCCTGTAGTCTTGACCTACTTCGCCGACTTTTCCTATATGGTAAATATTGAGCTCTTGGCCTCGTGCACACAACGTCTGGCCAAGGTCAGAAGACAAAACTCTAAAATTTCCTGAGCCCGTGTTATGCAGAGCCAGGGAATTCTCAGTGGGGACAAATGAATCAAGATGCCAAATGGCTTGACTAGAGGTATTCACATCACAATAAAATGTGCCTTCAGTTTAAAATAATTGCTTTGAAAAAAGAGAGACTTTTGGACCACACACAGCTGCGCTGAAGCACAACCAATCTGAACAACTGCGGGCTCCCGTGAGCATGCTTTGCAAACATCTGGAGGTGGCCCTGAGGTTTTGCCAACATGAGGGCTCCCTGGTACCATGAGGAGGAAGGACATGAGGTGGCTGTCATGCAGAGCGCAAGCTCTGCCTCAAGGAAAAAGCAGAGAAGCAGAACCATCAGAGAGCAGGGAGGGGAGAGCAGTTCCACTGGCCATCGCTGCGTGCCAGGTTTTACAGACCCCACTGACTCCTCAGTAGTCAGCATCGTCTCCATTTTACAGGTGAGGAAGCGAGAAGTCCCCCTTCTTCTGGCAAAGGCGATGCATTTTCCCTTGCCCCACTCACAGCCTCCTGGGGTTCAGGTGAGGCTCCCAGGGACCCAGCCGGGCCGCCCCGTCATATTCAATCCCTAGGATGCAGTGATTGGGTCAGGACGGTGCAGGTGACTCAAGTCAGTCAAAGAGATTTGGTCCTGGGGCTTGGTGGCCTCCTGGGAACGAGGATCCCTTTGTTGTTGGCCAGGATGGCAGCAAAGATAGGGGGGTGGGGGGTGGCCTCAAGAGGTGAGGGACGTGTGGAGTCAGAGCCTTCTTGAGACTGAACTGTCCGGAGTAGGACCAGGAGATGAGTGAGACCCAATCCCGGGGTCCTCTGAGCCCTGTGTTGCTTGAAGCCTTTCAGGTATATGAGCAAAGCAATGCCCAGTTTTGATTAAGTCCATTGGTTTTCTTCTGCTGCTGGTTTCCCCTGAATTCCCTGCACAGATGGTGGTGCTAATCATCTTGCTCAGTCATGTTCTGTCCTCATTAGTCACTGGAGGGCCCCAGGGGCGGAGGATGGGCACCTGGGGAGACCAGACTTCCCAGCCTCCCTTGCAGCTCGTGGGACAGCAACGGAGTTCTCGCTCTTCTTTCAACTATTCCATTTACTCTCCACTCCACTCTTTCTGCTTTTCCTGGATTATTCCAATGGAAATTCTAGACATCTTATCATTTACCCTCAGATAAGGTCCTTTTATTTTTATTTATTTTTTTTCTTTTACTTATTTAATTAATTTATTTTTTAATAAATCTTTATTGTTCAGATTATTACATATGTTCCTCTTTTTGTCCACCATAGCTCCCCTCCACCTGATTCCCCACCCCACCCCATGCCCTTACCCACCGCCACTGTCTTCATCCATAGGTGTAAGATTTTTGTCCCATCTCTTCCCGCACCCCTCACACTCCCTTTCCCCTGAGAATTGTCAGTCCACTCTCTTTCTATGCCCCTGATTTTATTATATTCATCAGTTTATTCTGTTCATCAGCTTTTTCATTCACTTGATTTTTAGATTCACTTGTTGATAGGTATGTATTTGTTGTCATTTTGTTGTTCATAATTTTTATCTTTACCTTTTTCTTCTTCTTCCTCCTCTTAAAGAATACCCTTTAGCATTTCATATAATCCTGGTTTGGTGGTGATGAACTCCTTTAGCTTTTTCTTGTCTGTGAAGCTCTTTATCTGCCCTTCAATTCTAAATGATAGCTTTGCTGGGTAGAGTAATCTTGGTAGTAGGTTCTTGCTATTCATCACTTTGAATATTTCTTGCCACTCCCGTCTGGCCTGCATAGTTTCTGCCAAGAAATCAGCTGATAGTCGTATGGGTACTCCCTTGTAGGTAACTAACTGTTTTTCTCTTGCTGCTTTCAAGATTCTCTTTGTCTTTTGCCCTTGGCATTTTAATTATGATGTGTCTTGGTGTGGTCCTGTTTGGATTCCTCTTGTTTGCGGTTCTCTGTGCTTCCTGAACTTGTAAGTCTATTTCTTTCACCAGGTAGGGAAAGTTTTCTGTCATTATTTTTTCTAATAGGTTTTCAATATTTTGCTCTCTCTCTCTTCTTCTGGCACCCCAATAATTGGGATGTTGGTATGCTTAAGGTTGTCCCAGAGGCTCCTTACACTATCTTCATATTTTTGGATTCTTTTTTCTTTTTGTTTTTCTGGTTGGGTGTTTTTTGTTTCCTCATGTTTCAAATCTTTGGTTTGATTCTTGGGGTCCTTTGATCTATTGTTGAATTTCTGTATATTCTTTATTTCAGACAGTGTATGCTTAATTTCTGACTGGTCCTTTTCCATTTTTTTGGCATTCTCATTAAGATCTTTAAAGGTCTCACTAAGTTCCTCAGAGGTTTTTAGCAGATTCTTGAGTAACCTTATAAATGTGGTTTTGAACTCTATGTCCAGTAGTTTGCTTTCCTCCATTTCTTTCATTTGTGACATGTTTCTTTGTCTCCGCATTCTGGCTGCTTCCCTGTGTTGATGGAGTGGCTTTGTGTGGTAGGTGACCTATATGGCCCAGTGGTTCAGCCTCCCCAATCACCTGAGGTGGATACTCTTGGTGCACTCCTTTGTAGGCTGAGTGCACAGTCTTGTTGTAGTTAAGCCTTGATTGCTGTTGGTACACTGGGAGGAATTGACCTCCAGGCCAATTGGCTCTGAGGACCCGCTGTGTCTATAATGGAAGAACTGCTGCGCTGGAGATACCCTTATGGGGCAGGACTTGTTTCAGTGGGGCTTTGGTGCTCACTGAGTCTGCCTCTTGAATGTGTCACTTATGAATGTAAGAAGTTGAAAGCTGGTGTCGTCTCACTCTGATCACTAGGTACACTGGCTTCTGGATCTCCAATGGCGTGCAGGTCAGCTACTGTCTGAGGCCACCCAGCAGGAGCTACAGCGAGGTCTGCAGATTTCTCCTGGTCTGACCAGAGCTGCAGTTTGTTAGGTTAAGCTGCGATAGGGCAGGCTATTTATATGCAAAATCCACTGTGCACAGTGGGGTGGGTTTGTAAATTGGACGTGGCGGGGTCTCAGGGAGTCACTAGGGCGTGGCAAACAGCGATGGCTGTCAGTCAGCCGTCTCTGCATCTCTGCATTTCCAAGTCCCCGCACCCCACGCCCCAGCGCAGTAAACAATGATTCCGGCGTGCAGCTCTGCAAGAAAGCCACCCTCACTTTCCTACCCAACGGCAGACAGTCCAGCTTCTCCCCATAGGGGTCTGGGTCCCCAGAGTCTCGCCAGAAACTGGAGTTCAGAGTAATGGGGAGCTGTGTCTCCCTTTAGGTTGAAAGAAACAGCGCACGCAGTCACCAACTGCCAGCCCGATTCGCGCGCCTGCATACCTCAGCTTTTCCGCGCTTGTGCATGTCTCAATGCTGTTTGCTCTTTCCTTCTAGTTGTAGAACTTCTACTCAGACAGCTTTCCCGTGGTTTTGGATGATAGACGTTTTGTCTTTTAGTTGTAGTTTCGGTGTGGTTGTGAGAGGCAGCACAGGTGTATACCTTATGCCGCCATCTTGGTTTCCTCAGATAAGGTCTTTTTAAAAAAGCACTACCACAATACCATTATCACAGCTAACAAAATTATGATAATGCCTTAAAATCATTTACTACCCAATCCATGCTTATGTTTTCCCAATTGTCTTAAAATGTCCTTTTGTAATCAGTTTGTTCTGATCAGAATCCAATTATGATCCTTTTGCTTATGTCTTCTGTGTCTTAATGTCTTTTATGTTTATTTTTCTCTGTAATAATAGCCCCTGTCATTCTTAACCCACATTATTTATTTCTTGGGGAAACAGTAATTTATCCTGTAGAATTTCCAACATTCTGGCCTTGAAGGATTGCATGTTCACAGTGTTTCTTTCTTTTTTTTTTTTTTTTAACATATTGTTATTGATTTCAGTGAGAAAGGGAGAGGGAGAGAGATAGAAACATCAATGATGAGAGAGAATCATTGACTGGCTGCCTCCTGCACACCCCACAAGGGGGATCGAGCCTGCAACCCAGGCATGTGCCCTGACCAGGAATCAAACTGTGACCTCCTGGTTCAGAGGTTGACGCTCACCCACTGAGCCACACCGGCCAGGCTACTGTGTTTCTTAATATGTCCCTCCATCCCTTGTATGTTCTACAAAGTATAGGAAGACCTAGAGGTGCGGTTTGATTCAGGTTCCTTTCTCTTTGGCGAGAGCACTTCGCCGTGGTGCTGTGTGTTTTCTACGCAGTCACACGTGGAGGCACATCACATGTGGTGATGTTAAAACTGATCAGGGTTGAGGTCTCAACCTGGTGTATCCATCATAAAGCACCCTCACCTTCCACCTCACGGTTTTAGCATCATTGATGATTGTGGCTTAGATCCATGATTTCAATAGGGGTTACAAATGGTGGTTTTCTGATGGTTACGTTTTTTGCTCTTATTAACCATAATTCTTTCAGAAAGATACACTTTCCCCCATCAACTATTTGATATCTCTGAAATATAGTCCATCTGGTAAAGACAGAATGGAATGCTCATTTCCTTTTATTTCCCTTTTCCAGGATAATGACTTATTTCCTACCAAACTTAAACAAAACCCCCATAAGTTTTAAATGCATATTATTTAAAGGGGGGTTAAAGTACATGTAATATTTGAATGTGTTATAATCATTATTCTTTTTGATGCTCTAAGCGTCTCATCTTTGGCGACTGAGAGCCCCTGGAAGCTGCACTCTGCATCTTCCCACATGACCCAGCCGTCCTGGGGGCTTCCTTGCTTTCTGCACAAGGTGTTCCAGGCTTTTCTTGTCTGTGTCCGGCCCCCGGCCTAGAGTCTGCCGTTTCTCCAAGAGCCCTGGTTCCTTTCGGTGGTGAATGATGCTTAAAACAACACAATCATTTCACAAGCCCTTCCCCTGTGGAAGTGAAGCAGACAAGCAAGTGCCCACAATCGCTGGTCAGATCTTTTCTGGGCAGCCGGGGGAGACAGACACTGCAGAGCTGCCTCACTGTATTCAAGATTTTGGCCTCTGGCTGGCCCTGCCGGAAAGGACCGTGGAGAAAAGCCCAGAAAAACCAAGCCCAGCTGTCTTCGCATCCTTCCCGCCGAGCAACTGGCCAAGAGCTGACAGGTGTGAGGCGGTGGTTTCCTGGAGACCTGCTTCCTCTGCTCACCAAGCTGATGTCTGAAACAAAGTGTGCCGGCTTCCTCCCCGCGCTCTGTGGCTCAGTGCGGAATCGTGTGTGTGTGGAGGAGCAGAGGATGCTTAAGGGCTCTGGGTAGGGGCTTTACAAACAGTTAAAAACCTCACCGCCACCCTAGGAGCTAAGTACCATTTCTATCCTCATTGTACAGATGAGGAAAATGAGGTTCAAAGAGATGAAGTCACTTGGCTAAGGTCATCGTATAAGTAAGAGGACGGGCTACAGTAGACAGACCTGAGTCTCTTGGACTTCGCAATAACGAAACTCCCTAAGCCTGGGCAAGGAGGCACTGTTACAATCTCAGATAATGCCAGTGCCCGCCCGGTGTGGCTCAGTCAGTTGGTGGAGCATTGGTCCCATACACCAGGAGGTCATAGGTTCGATTCCTCGTCAGGGCACATGCCTGGGTTGCAGGCTTGATCCTGAGTATGGGGGAGTGCAGGAGACAGCCAATCGATGGTTCTCTCTCATCGATGTTTCTCTCTCTCTTCCTCTCTCTGAAATCAATAAAAACATATTTTAAAAAACACACACACAACAAACAAACAAAAGCAGCTAGCAGCAGTGACTGAAATGGCAAATGCCACTCCAATATTAATTTCCCAGCCTCCCTTGCAGTTCAGGGCAGCCAGTGAGATGTAAGCAAAGTTGTTGGATGGGACTTCTGGGGAAGCTCCTAACTAGGGAAACAGTGGCTGCAGAGTACCCCATTGCCCTCTTTTCATTCCTAGCTTCCTGCTTACATTTCGGCCAAGATGATTGGACTCCACTGTCATCTTGAATTGTAAAAACAGCTTTGAAAATGGAAGGCACTAAGGGTAAGGGGACAGAGAGATAGAAAGAGCCTGGGTCCTTGATAGCAGAGGAATGGCCATGCCAGGTGGACTGCCTATGGCCAAGACTCTCTCCTTGATCAAATCTGACCAGGCTCCCCTGAACTCTCTTTTCAACTAGACCCTGACTTTTGAGTTTCCATGTTTATCTCTGCACTGTCCAATTTTAGCAAGAATCCTGCTAAATCAGTTTAGCCAGAAACCCTCCATCCTCAGTACCTGACCACCCTGGACATAGGATCGGACATCCTCCACCATCCTCCAGATCACCCTGGCCTCCTTCAGCAAGAACCCTGTGAAGTCAGGTCAGCCAGAACCCTCCCTCACCCCTGATGTCTGCTCTCAGTAATTATCTATCCACTGACCGCCCCCACCCCGCACCCTGCTCCTTCGCTATAAGTTCCCTTCGCTACATTGTCCGTGTTTGATGTGCAGCCTGATCTCTCTCCCCATCTACAAAACCCCATTGTAGTAGCCGCCCTTGAATAGAGCCTTCCTTAATACTATCTTTAATATGTCATAAATAGTTTTTTTCTTTGACATCTGTCTTTGGACTTCATTTATGGGAGAGAGAAAGAGATCTCTGTTTAGTTTGAGCCCTTCATCTGGGTGTTTTGTTCAGGGCAGATGAGTCTAATCTACGTTGTTATAAACAGCAACCTCAAAAGCAGAAACAGGACAGAATTCTGCATCTTCACTGATGCCCTCGCTTGGAGGCTATCAGCCTTCCTGATAAAACTTTCTCTTTTATGATAAATAGTTTGCAAGGCTCTCTTTATCATCTTGACACAAATTTACATGCAACATATCCAAATCAATACAAAATCCTTCCGAGATCATAATTCTAATATAAAGGAGAAATGGAAGTAATTTGTAAAAAAAAAAAAAATGTGTATTTCAATATATAAATGCTTGGGCACAATGACACCAGCAGACACAATAAAGCAGTCAGATGCCAACACCTATACATAAGATCGCCGTGCATGTGACCACTTGCGATGCAGGCCACCAGGGGGGTTATTAATGACTCAGACACAGGAGTGGTATTGTCCTTGGGGTGTGACTTTCTGAAAAGGCAAACAAACAACCCTCGGCAAACTTTCAATCATAATGAAACAAAGCATAACCTTACCCTGATTTACACAGTAGGTGCATTTCTAGAACACATGACATTAAGCCACACAAAAATAATTCGTGTGTAAACATAAAATAAAAATGCTTTGTGTGTATACATAAAAATACTTTGTGTTTACATATGAAACAAAAAGTTCTAGGAGGAGCTAATTACAAACAGGTTTTTCACCTACATGATCTTCTGGCCGGACACTGAGAATTCATGTGGGGTGCAGGGCAGCTTTGTTATATGAGATTGCCCCACAATGGACCCCACACCTGCCAGGACTCCCCTCCAGTCAACCTGAGCACTAAGAGCACTTCTGCAACTTCCCAAGCGCCCCCTAGTGTCCTCACTGAAAATTGCTGGCAGAGCGCGCTCTGGGAAATGCAGGCATGAACTATGCAGTTCCAGAAGAAGAGCAAAATCAGCCGCCACAATGAAAGTGGTGTTTCTACTTCATGCTCCTTCCCGATGCCAAGGGCGACTCTGGGCTCAGGCATCCTGGTCCCCGTTTGCCAGATGAAGAAGCAGAAGACGCTGGGCAATCACTGAGCTGAAAGAGTTGTGCCCTCAATACTTCAGTTCCAAATCTCCGATCTAACCAAGAAGGAGGGAGAATAACCACCCACACAGCTCTCTGCTTTATGTACAAACACCTAGCCAACCTGCGCATTTTTCTCAGAAGACACTTGCCCATTACTTTGGGCTGGCTAATGAATCCTTGGATAATTTGAAATTATAATCCAATGATGCTCGTAGGAATAGAGAGGAAATGCCCTGTGGCACATTTCTGTTACCATCCATCACTCAGCCCGAATGGGACAGGGATGAGCAGGAACTCCTTCAGACTCACAGTCCTACAGCCAGCCCTTGGCTGATATTCAGCGGCAAGAGGAACGTTATTAAAGGAGTTCCCAAGAACAGCGACATGAGAGGAATCAATACGAAATCCGCAAAAATTCATATTTCTTCTACAAAAAACCCCAATAACACCTGACCAGTTTTTTTCATCTACCAACACCAGATTGGCATCACCGGACTTTGGGCATGGTGAATTACATGGTGATTTCTCTCCTTCCCTTCATAGACACAGGGTGGACACTCAACTTTCTGACATGTCCCTCTCATTGTTTCCATATCCATTTTTCATTTTAAAGTTAAAAAAAAAAATGCTTTCTCTACCCAACACAAGTTTTTGCTTTTTTTCTTGAAACAGCAGAAAGAGGCTGGCAGAAGTTTCTTGAAGCATAGGTCAGGCAGACAAAGGGTTTCCATGAAAGTGCAGATGCCTGCTTCCTCTGACTGGGCAAAGGGTGGGCCCCGAAGGATACTGCCCTCGTCGGCCTTCTCACACGTGTTTATCAAATTTAATGCTCAGGGTAGCCCTGCTCAGGTAGGCATCATTCTCATTTATAGACTAGTGGCCCGGTGCACAAAATTTGTGCACATTAAAAGGGGGACCCAGAGTCAAGTCCCCGCCCACCCACATGCGCCTCAAAATCGTGTGAGACCCAGACCCGGCCACCCCCTTCCCCCATTGGGCTAGATCCAGACCCAGCCAGTACCATCCTTGTCAAGCCCTGTTGGGCAGGGGGCGCAGCCTCAGGCCCCTGTCAAGCCCCACTGGGCCGGGGGGGGCACGGCCTGAGTTCCCCTGACCCAGCACTGGGGGTGCACCTTGAGGTCCCCCGTCAAGCCCCGCTGGGTGGGGAGCATGGCCTGAGGTCCCCTGTCAAGCCCCGCCAGGCAGAGAGGGGTGCAGCCTCAGGTCTCCTGGCCCGGTGCTGGGGTGGGGGTGCAGCCTGAGGTCCCCCAGCATGGTGCCAGGGTGGGGGGCTCGGCCTGAAGTCCTCTGTCAAGCCCCACCTGGTGGGGGGCACAGCCTGAGGTCTCCCGGCCTGGCGCTGGGGCAGGGGGATCAGCCTCAGGTCCCCTAGCCCAGCACCAGGATGGGAAGCGCACCTTGAGGTCTCCCGTCAAACTCCACCGGGTGGGGGGCGTGTGGCCTCGGGTCCCCTGGCCTGGCGCCGGGGCGGGGGTCACGACTTGAGGTCCCCCAGCCTGGCGCTGGGGCAAGGGGGGAGGCCTGAGGTCCCCTGTCAAGCCCCACGGGGGCGGGGGAGGGTGTAGCCTCAGGTCCCTGCTGATTGCTCATTAAGACTCCTTAAGGGAACTTGGTCTCAGCTGTGGGTGCAGCCATCTTTGTGATGGAGTGATGGTCAATTAGCATATTCCCTCTTTATTAGATAGGATGGGAAAATAAGAGAAGGTGACTTGCTCAAGTTCCCAGAGCAGGTGCCGGAGTTAGGCTCTGAACCCAGATGTGTCTGAACAAAAAAACCATGGTGAGCCTATGCCACCCTTTGAAAATTACCTGCTTGAGCAACTTTGCCCTCCTCACCACTGCACAGGGGACCAGGTAGTCACTGCCCATCAGGCATTGTTTGTTTTGTGGCACCAGGAGCTGGACTTCCTGCCCTCCGAATCTGTCTGAGTCCCCAAATCACCCAGCTGCTATTTTTAACTTCATAATCTCATTCTGGCTAAATTATACCATTAAATCATAATATGCAGCCCACATTTGCACATAGACAAGAGGAACTCCAGGGCTGAAATTGTAAATGCAGATTCTACCTACAAAATCCTTTGGAAAGTAGCTCTCTCCCCTTTGAGTTCTGTCTCTCTCACAAATACAACTGAGTACAATTCTACTGGTCTCTCACTATGAAGAACTGTTGAAGGAAGTTGTCAATTCCAGGGAGCTCTGCCAGGACTCCTCTGTAACTCAGTAAACATTTGCTGAATATTAATCTCTCTATATATAAAAGGCTAATATGCAAAGTGTCCCCTCGGGAGTTCTACCAGGAGACTGGGAGTTCGATTGCTCAGTATGATGTGCACTGACCACCAAGGGGGCGGTGCGGAACGAAGGAAAGCCCAAGGCCTAGGGACCCTACCAGTTTACCAATTTCGTGCACCGGGCCTCTAGTAAATGAATAAACAAGAAAACTGGTGAATGTATTCCATGCTTCTGTGGACTGAGAATACATTCCCAATTATACGGCTGGTACAGGCCTGCTGCAGTCATTGGCTCTGCTCCTCTCCCAGTTGCTTTAAAGTGAAACCCTCCAGGAACAAAGAGGAAATTGCCCCAATAAACACAATATTACTTTAAATCCTTGATTTCCTCTGTGACATAGCAGAGCATTTACTCTAATGCCTATTCAAGTCAGCACGAAATCTCATCCCCCAAAAAGAGAGGCAAGACAGAGAAAGGAGGGCATTTGTCACAACTGTAATTAGACTCAGAATCAAATTGTTTTAAAGATACAGTGTCAATATTTTGCAGACTATTCCCCTGTGTGGTGGAGAATCTGGAAGCACCCAGCTGCTATTTTAAACTTCATAATCTCATTCTGGCTAAATTATACCATTAAATCATAATATGCAGCCCACATTTGCACATAGACAAGAGGACCAACTAGTACCTTAGAGGACAAGTACCTAATGGTGAATATATTTATTCAAATTACATTTCATTTGCCCTGTGTCACAGGAGACTATGGAGCCACTCTTAATTTCTCTCCATGTTTTAACATCTGCAATTTATCAGGCCCATGGGGATCTCCCATGTTTTCAAAAAAGGTGAATGTGATGAATTTCTGGGGGTGCTCCTCTGTGGGTGAATGCTGCTTCCAGGTTCTGAGGGCTCTGGCCCAGCTCAGGATGGGAAGAACCGTCTGTGGAACTCCAACCCGGGAGACAGAGGAGGTGACAAGCCCCACAGTGGCTGCTAGGTGCCCCCTAGGGCTTCTGAAGGGGCAAGACACCTTATTTCTATGTAAGCCTCAAGCTAATTCTGTTCCTAAGGCCTTTTCAATTAGGAATACGTTTAGGTGGGAAGAGACGTTGGGGCGGATTTTCCCCTATTTTTCATGAAAATTAAGGGTTGGGTTGCACTGGTACTCATTTCTAGCTGTTTCAGGAATAGAATGATCAGCTCTTCAAATGCATTGCAACCACACAGTATCACTTATGTGGTCTTCCCTCCCAAACTGCATAACCTCAATCTACTCATGAGGACAAAGTAAGACAAAACCAAATTGCAAGTCATTTTGCCAAAGAACTGGTCTGTGCTTTGACAAATATTAGTGCCTGGAGCGTGAAAAGCTGAGAATTGCTCCCGAGTGAGGAGACACGACAACTAAGTGCCATGTGTGATTCTGAACGGGATCTTTTTGCTATAAAGGACTTGACTGAAGCACCCAGCAATATTTGAACATTGCACTGTACTTCAAAAAATAGTACTTGTTAATGTTACTTTTCTTGAATGGGATTAATTGCACTATTGTTTTATAAGAGAATGCCCTTGATCTCTAAAACTTACTCTTAACTGAAAAAAAATGAAACTAAAACAAAATTGAATGAGAATATGCATATAATATGCACACTGTATTAGTTTCCTTTGGTTGCTTCAACAACTTACCACAAACTTAGTGGCTTTTAAGTAACACAATTTTATTACCTTTCAGTTTTGGAAGTCAAGTTTAAAAATGGGTCTTATTGGGCTGAAATCAAGGTGTCTGCAGGACTATGTTTCTTTTTAGAGCATCTGGGGGAGAATGTGGGGTGGGGTTTTTTGCCTTTTCCAGCTTCTGGAATTGCCCCACATTCCTTGGCTCATGGCACCCTTCCATTCTCAAAGCCTGTGATGGCCAGTTAAGTCTTTGTCACGATGCCATTTCTTTGGTTCTGACTCTTCTGTCTCCCTTTTTCTCATTTATAAGGACTCTTGTGCTTACATTGGACCCACCTGGATAAGCCAGGATACTCCTTTACCTTAAAGTCAGCTGATTTGCAACCTTAAATTTGTCTGCAACCTTAATTCCCCCTGCCACGCAATGTACTATATTTATAGGCATCAGGGATTAGGATGTGGGCATCTCTGGGGGCCATTATTCTTCCTAACACACACACACACACACACACACACACACACACAATGAGAGAAAGAAAAAGAAAACAATGTGTTAAGATGTTAACAAGTTAACAATACACACCTGAAACCTATATGTTCATGTTAACCAATGTCACCCCATCAACTTAATTAAAAAAAACAACCTCCCCCCACCCCACACAAAAAAACAAGTTAACAATAGATATGTAGAAGCTAATTGTGATAGTCTTTTGGGTTTGAAATTTTTTCAAAATATAAAATTTAATTTAAAAAAAGTCCCTCCTTACAGTAGTGCTGGATATTTTAAGTAGCACGAATGCACAATCCCTTATCTGAAATTCAAAAGCTCTGAAAACTGTCCCCTTTGGCTTCAAAACTCCACCTGAACTGTCCGGAGGCTCTTCACAGCCTCTCTGTACTCCCTTGCTGTGCTGCTTGCTCATCAATGCCCCTGCACTCCCCCTGCCCTGTCTCACGTGGGGAACCAACCTCACATGCCAGGCTGGCAGGTCCTGGGAGGCAAAACTGGGAGGTAGCGCCCTGCGCTCCAAGGCCCAGAGTTCAACAGAGCAAACGCCCACGCCACCCCAGCTACTGTGAGATCAGCAGGACTCAACCCCGAGGGCCAGGAGCGGAGGACCAAGGACCGGGAGCACAGATGGCTTTGGGAGGAGGTGATGCTATTAGAAAGCGTGTGGAGAAGACCAGCCAGAGCGCAGGGCCTGTGAGAGAAAATCAAGTCCATCAGTCTGATGGACGGGCAGTGGAGGTTGCGGGGCAGATGAGGCCAGGCCGTGGAAGAGGCTTCTAAGTAAGGAAACTACCTTGATCCTGAGGTTCCTGAGAAGCCACCAGAGGGATTTTTATTACGGAATATTTATTAAGAGAACACACGCACCCGCAAATAAATGTGGTAGGCAGCTTTTACGTGGGATGCCCGTGATTCCTGCCGTCCACACGCTGGTGGAGTCCCCATCCGTCACCCCGCCTGAGCGTGGGAATGGCTTCGAAGGAACAGAAGCCGGCAAAGGTCTCGGGCTGTCACTTCCCGGGTTCCTTTATGAACGCTCTGGCTTCCCCTCAGGCTCGCTCTTTGGCTTCCACTCCCTCCCTCCCCCTGATGGAGCATCTGCCACGCTGTGGACTGCAGACAGACCGACAGACGGCAGGGAACTGAGGGCCGCGATCAGGGATCTGGGCTCTCAATCCAGCAACTGAATGCGGCTGACAGCCCGCGAGGGAGGCTGAGGCAGATCCTTCCGCAGTTAGGTCCTGGGTGCATCGCAGCCCCAGCCAACAGCTCGCAGCCTCCGAGTCCCTGAATTGGAGGCTCAGGCCCACAGAAACTGTAAGATAAGTGATTTGCTGCTTTAAATTCTTAAGTTTTGGGGTAATTTGTTATGCAGTGATATCTAAAAAGAAATTTTAAAAAATAATTTGACCCACCAGCTGCTTGAAGAAATAGAGCTTCGGTTCCTTCAAAGCCTCCTGGGTGCCTTTCTTTATCCTCCCTCGCCCCCTTTCTCCTGCCAGAGGTAACCTCCATCCAGAATTTTGCGTTTATCATTCCCTGGCTTTTCCTTATTATTTGAACAACTGTATGATTCCTAAACAAATTGTATTGACTTTTGCAGGTTTAAAGGAAAGAAATGGGGGAAAAATAGATACAGAGGCAAAGAAGCATTGAACAGACTGTCAAACTACAGTGGGAAGGCAGGGGAGATTGGGGTAGGGGGGCTGTAAGAGATCAACCGAAGGACTTGTACGCATGCATATAAGCATAACCAATGGATACAAGACACTGGGGGAGGGGGGTAGGTAAAGGCATGTACTGGGCGGTAGGGGAGGCCGGGGGGAGGTCAATGGGGGAAAAAAAAAGGAGACATATGTACTACTATTTGTAATACTTCAAACAATTAAAAAAATAAAATTAAATTAGAGCTTTATATGAACAGTCACACTCTATATATGCTTCTGCCACTTCCTTTTTTTGTTGTTGTTGTTTTTTGTTTTTTTAACATCCAAAACGAAGTTCCTGTGATTGAGCCATGTTGATCATATGGTTCATTCATTTTCACTGATGTGAATTTCTCCGTCTCCTGTCCTTGGACACGCAGAATGTTTTCAGTGTTTTGCTATTGCAACCAGGCTGCTATGGACATTTCTGTGCATGACTCCTGGAACATATGAGCCAAGGTTTCTCAAGGTATACACCCAGGGGTGGAAGTGCCAGCTTATATGGTATAGGCATCTTCAACTTTATAACATAATGCACTGTATTTTCCAAAGTGTCCTATGATACTACTTTACACTCGCAACTGGAGTGCATAAGAATTCCTTTGTTCTACATCTATTTGAGATTGTCTGATTTATTCATTTTTGCCTTTTTGATGGTTATAAAATGTCAAGATTTGAATTTGCAAGATGAACATTTTTCACATTATTGTATATTAAGTTTTATTCTCCTGTGAAATACTTATTTATGACTTTCGTCTAGGTTTTTATTGGGTTGTCTCACAGTTCTTTATTCTGAGACTATACCTTGTCAGCTATATATATATTTTAAATATATATATTTTAAATATATTCTTCTAGCTTTTGAATTATCTTTTCATTACTTTTGAAGTGTTTTGAAGAAAAGACATTATGAAGTTTAATGTAGTCTAATTTATCAATCATTTCCTGTATGAAATGCACTTTTTGTGTCTTCCTTTAGAAAACTTCCTCTCCCACTAGTTTAAAAAGACTTTCTCCTTAACATTGCAAAAGTTTGGCCTCTCACAGTTAAGTCTAATCCATCTGAAATGGATTCTTTTAGTATTGTGTAAGGTACCCACCAGTTAGATGTGACTATTCAAGTTCATAATCGTTCATATGGAAAACCTTGTTGGATGGTCCAGCCAGTTCTGATTGGCAGTGCTC
Source organism: Plecotus auritus (assembly GCF_963455305.1). Lineage (NCBI taxonomy): Eukaryota > Metazoa > Chordata > Mammalia > Chiroptera > Vespertilionidae > Plecotus > Plecotus auritus. The sequence goes on from NC_137773.1 coordinate 145,276,808, forward strand.
TCTCTGACACAGTCAAGTCTCTGCATAAGTGTCTGTCTGCTTCTGGGCTCTGTCTTCTGTTCCATTGTTCTGGTTATATATCCCTTTACCAATACCATACATTGTAATTCGTCTAACTTCATAATAATGCCACCTTACCTTATCCTTCTTCTTTAGACACATCTAGGTTATTCTGTTTCATCATGTACATTTTGCAATTATTTTAACTAAATTCCAAGAAAAATGCTGCTGAGTTTAAATTTTATAGAGTCCATAGTTCTACTGGAGGCAATTAGTATTATCCTAAATATTATTTTTCTATCCATGATATGTTGTACCTCTCCAATTATTTGGAATTTTTATAGTTTTCTAAGAGTTTTATCGTTTTCTCCATATTTTTCTGAACTTTAGATCCAGTTATTTTGCTGTTGCTACTGTAAATGGTATTATTTAAAATTTACATTGTGTTCATTGCTGCTATAAAGCACAATCATTTCTTTAGATCTAGCAACATTGTTAAACATATGTTAACTTCAATAATTTATCTATAGATTCTTTTGAGTTTTCGACATGGGTAATCAATAGCTTAGTTTCCTCTTTCTAATCATTTCTGGCTAGGATTGTTAAGTACAATGTTGAATAAAAATAGTAACAACACTTTTCTTGACTTGTTCCTGATTTTAAAAGAACGGCAACATTTCGCTTTTAAGTAGATGAATTTAAGGGCAATTTGCCCTCATCATTAGGAGTTAGGGTTTCTGGTGCACAATGAGGCCAGGGAGGGATATGAGGGGGACCCAGAAGATCCACTTGGGCGTCAATTTTGAAGGTAACTGGACAAGTGATGCAAACTGTCCTGAAAAGTTATGGTGACCAGAAACGCAGACCCTTCAGAGATGAGTTAAACCATGCCATCAGGTGTGCCACTGAGACCAATGAAAGCATGACTTGAGAGGGAGTGTAATCTAGAACAGATAGTGGAACAGGAGAGTGATGAGTACTGGTTGCATCTCCAAGAAGTGCTTGGGGCTGTGACCTCATAACCTTCCTCCTAAGATTTCCCCAGCAAGAGCAGCTCACAGGCATTCTGGAGCTGCAGGGCACTGAGATGACAGGAGAATGCATCACACAGATGCCTGTTTCAATGAATTTATTCATTTGATCTAAATTGTTGCATTTATTGGCATGCACTTTTCATATTTTTAAATTAGCCTTTCAGTATCTGTGGTACTTGTAGGAGGTCTTTGCTTGTTTTTGTAGACTGTTCAGTTTTTTGCCTTATGTATTTTATTATATATTCTGTAAAATATATTGTATTTTCTCCCAGTCTGTGGCTTTTTACTTTTAATGTCTTTTTACTTTTTAAAAATGTTTAGTGTATTAATCCTTGCCTACTCCAAGGTTGCAAAGATACCGTTTTCTTCTACGTTTGCAATTTTTAACTTTATCCCTCAGATTTTTGCATGTTTGGTGAGATAATGGTTCATTTTTATCCATATTGATATCCACTTGCTCTAGCACACTTATTGGGGGTTATAGAGAGAAAAAACAAATCCAAAACCAGCATATAATCTAGGAAGGTGCAGATCATATAAGCTATGCTACTCAAACAACTCAGTAAGTCTATACAGTGGAGATCAATCTATTGGACAGTCGTGAAAGGTAGGATTCAGAAGCAGCGATTGAAAACTGGCTATTTATTTACCTTGACAATAAAAGACTCAAGGAGATATAAGGTGCTTCGGGAGAGTAGGGACCTAGAACATAAAAGAGGTTTGGCACTAAATTTTGTTGGGCTGAATGTGATGAGTTCCTTTGAATTAGGCTAGGTTTGGAATCCTGGGCCTACCAACTGGTTTTAAATCTCGTCAGTGTTGTCAAGTCCCAGAATAGAAAAAGATGTTATTTCTCCTGATGAGTTGCTACACTTTTATCTTTGCTTCAACAAGGAATGTTCCTCTCCATATTAGTCCTTCAAATTTCTATCATTGTATCAAAACCTGGTTAAAATACTATTTTTATCTGGCTGGTGTGGCTCAGTGGTTGAACGTTGACCTATGAACCAGGTCACGGTTCGATTCCTGGTCAGGGCACATGACTAGGTTGCAGGCTTGATCCCCAGTAGGGGGCATGCAGGAGGCAGCCCATCAATGATTCTCATCATTTATGTTTCTCTCTCTCCTGCCCCAAAATCAATAAAAATATATTTTAAAAATACTGTCTTCTCCAGGCAACCTTTCCAGATTTTCCTGAATTAATCACCACAACACTTCCAGAGAACATAGGACATCCCTGAGGCTCAAAGGTAGACTTGAGAGCAGCTCACATAGGACAAACTGAACCTGATATTAAGACTGACTTTCTATGATGTCACAGTGATGCTTTAGGGGGAAAAAATCAGTGGTTCCTCAGTAGCACTAGGATAAAAGCTAAGTTCTATATAGATCAGCTTCAAAAATAGTTCATGCTGTTCCAGTTTACATCCTTATCTCCACTTCTCATTACTTCCCAATGTTTTATTCTGGGCTGCTGATCCACATAGATCTTTCCTTTGAGTGAAAAGGTGGTTTTTTAAAATCATCTCAATGTCATCCTAAGTGTTGATGAAAAACCTAGTATAAATAAAGGAAAAACATTCAGAACATCCAAATGATAAAGGCCCAGTTGTGACTAATATCCCTGTAAGTACCATTTTTCTATTCACCCAAAGTTAGACCGATATTTGGCATGTTCCTCAAAGATCTACAAAGGCTGTTGGGAAATTCCATGAAATCACTGTATATACATAGCACTATATGAATTTAATTACTGGATTGACTATATAAAGGTAGCTCAATGGTCTGTGCAATGCAAAAAAAAAATCATTTAACTACAATTGTCTGCTTAGTTAAGTTTTATGAGTTGTAGAGACGTCACACTTGAACCTTAAGAAATCATAAACTCACAAATTCCTTCCTCTATCACAGCTCCTGATATTCAGTAATGAACACATACATACAATTTAAACTTGGGACACTTGAGCTGTCATACCAACCTCAACCATTATTTTGCCAATGTCTTCACTGTACCCAGTATTTCAGTCTTCAGTGGAAAGAGTACTGTTAGTTAAGGCCAAACAATTTCAGCTTTATGTAAACTTTCAGAAATGAAACATGACAAATTTGTCCTGGTTTCCTCACCTACAAAACTGAGTGATGTTTCATGGTAGCTACGATTTGGGAAAACTTGGATAAAATGTAAAGTGGTAAGTAGGTACTACATAACACATACCTGTGTCACTTATATTTCAACCTATCACATGTAGATTCATTTTGTTATTCTAAACAAGTTTCCAGCTTTTTACTTTTAAATACCTTAGCTTTCCTAAAAGCTGCAACTAAAACAAACAAAAAAAGCTACTAATAAACACACATTACATACTAGGAAGGTATTAATCAAATAATAATGTTGCTCCAATTTCTCAGATGTTCTTTGCAAACTGCATATTTAAAAAGTACAGGACTTAAAGATCAATAAACCTGTGTAAAATGTGGAAGAACAGAAATTTCTTACTGAACTATGAGAGTTTGATTATTTGCAGAGATTTCACCAGGTCTAGCAGATAGGAGCCTAACATACAACTTGAAAATGGCAATGCATTTTAGTTCTACACATAATCCTAAGGTATGATTATATCCTCACCATACCGGAATATTAGGGTCTACACCAGGCGTCCTCAAACTATGGCCCGCGGGCCACATGTGGCCCGCCGAGGACATTTATCCGGCCCGCCGGGTGCCGCTGCCTGTCCTGCTTAGCAGCTGACTAGTCCTGGGCCCGCAGTGCGCATAGGAATTTGTTCATAGTTTTTTTTTTAAACTATAGTCCGGCCCTCCAACGGTCTGAGGGACAGTGAACTGGCCCCGTTTAAAAAAGTTTGAGGACCCCTGGTATACACTAATAAAAGAGAAAGATACAAACTGACTGTACCTTTGCGACGCCCACCAGCCAATCAGGAGTATGCAAATTAACCCAATAAAGATGGCAGGTTAATTTGCATACACAGGCGCTGAGTGTTGGGGGTGGGATGCTTGCGTAGTTGCCATGGCTGCTCCGGGCCTCTGGGCAGCCTGGGAAGGCGGAAAGGTGGCTCCGGGCCGGAGCAAATATAGAAAGGCAGCTTGGGGCTGGAGCAAAGGCAGAAAGGTGGCTCTGGCCTGAGCGAAGGCAGTGCCTGCAGTCAGGGGAAGGCAGGCCCATTCTTGCACGAATCTTCATGCATCGGGCCTCTAGTACACATATATTAAAAAAACACTGGCCCTACCTTGTTTGGCTCAGTGGATAGAGCATCAGCCTGCGGACTGAAGGGTCAGGGGTTTGATTCTGGTCAAGGGCACATGCCCAGTTGCAGGCTCAATCCCAGTGGGGGGCATGCAGGAGGCAGCCAATCAGTTATTCTCTCTCATCACTGATGTTCCTATCTCTCTCTCCCTTCCTCTCTGAAGTCAATAAAATATTTAAAAAACACCGTATTTTCATAAGCATATTTTAATGTTTAAACTTTTCACAATTCAAATAAAATTCAGCTAGTTAAACACAGAGGAAATGCACATAATTTACAGCCATGTACAGAATACAATAGCAATCCTCATATAAATGGTCAAAAGATATCAACTCTTGAAATTAATTATCAGCTATGACTTTGAAAGGTCAAGATTTAATTGTTCACATATACAGGGGTACACATTCAAAATGCTTAACACAAAAACTGAGTGAAACTAGAATTTTCAGTTTCTAAAAAGAGTAACATAAAAAGCAGTATATAGCTAAATGAGAAATATAAGGGCATGACAGAGAAGAGATCTGAGTAGGCAGAAAGTTAGTACATTATATGTTTTTATATAATTAAAATTCCTTCCAATTTAAATCATTCAGAACTATCTGTTCTTAGGAATGTTGAAGTCATGATCAATATTAGAGGAAAAAGCTAAACTATTATATTTATCAGACCCAAAAGGGTCCCTATATATAATATTGTACTAACAGTCTGGGCAGAAGAGCATGTAAACAACCAAAGACAGGCATGAACAACACCGGGAGAGTAAAGGATAGATTGATTTCTAGCATTCAAATCCTTCAAGTTCAAATTAAAATTTTAGTGATTTAACACAAATCTAAAAATACTGACATGTTTATGCTCCAATAAGAGTAAACCCTCATTATTTTTAACCCAAACTCTGCTGGTCCTAATATACTAATGCTTTTCTACAATGGGCATTAGGTTTTAGGAGACAAAAGGCTGGATTAAATTATCTAATAATATTCTATTCTTGGTTTCGAAGTTACAAATCAATTACTTGTGGGCCCCATCCAGAAAGGCTGGTTCCACAGTTACATACATAATAAAAATTAAGACAAGGCTTTGGTGATAGTTTTTTCCTGGATTTAAAAGCACTGTATGGGATCCCACAATCACAGGGTTTGGTAATTCTTAAATTTGGACTTTGAAATTAAAGGGACTGTTTTCTATGAGCCACAGGTACCAGAGTTCTTTCTGCTGCTCTATGAGAGTATGCTATTTCAGTATCTACTGCTTTAACCTGAAAAAGTTCAGTTTAATTTTCTACAATAAAAATACATACCCATCTAAAGAGTGCTGACTACCTCCATATTAGAAATAAAATGTTATCTGATAGAAAACAGATGAAAACAAAACATTGTTTTAAAAAAAGTCCAATGCTTTAAGTATATGTTTTTCTTTTTAAACATTTGCATCAATTAAAAACAAGATCTACAAAGAAATGTTTCAGAGGCAAATTTTATAAATAACTTGTAGTGTTTTTGTTTTTCAAATTATCTCTGTCATACATAAAGTAAACTACAGCTGACTGTGCTTTGGAGAAAAACAGAATTAAATGACATTGCTCCTTTCCAGTTGTTGCACAAAGAAACAAAGCCTAAAACTAAGATCTTTTCCTTCCAGTACATACATAAAACTCACTTTTAAAAGCTAACTATGCACTAAAGGTCAACGTAAATTTTACTTGCTAAATATAAACAGGAATAGAATACATGTTCATCCTTGAAGGGCACTTGCTATGAATTTGCTACAACTAAATAATAAGATGTTCCTTAGCTGCTGGTTTCCATATAATTCTTAGCATTTATGGGGTATTGAGATCATTAAGCTAAGGGGGAGTCTCTTTCCTACTTCAATACAACTAATATTTACGAATCTTCACAAGGCAAATGGCACTATGTTAGGCAGGACGAGTGGCACCTGAAAAGGCAAACACTATAGATGGAGACTTTCTTTACAGATTTAAGTTAGAAACCCATTTTTTGTGGGTTGTTGTTGTTGTTTTTGTTTTTTGGCATGTTCCTCAATAAATATCAAAGCTGAAATTCACCATAAAAGTTAAGAATAATTCCAAAGGTAATGAAACTCAAGTTTGCCTTTGGTCTCCAAATAGATTGGAATGTTTTCAATTCCAATCAAAGCACCTAAAAAACATCCAGTTACTGTTGATTACAAGGAAGTTAAAAAGGAGAAGGAATTTAAGAGGGCACTGTGTTTCACTGGTGACAGCAGAGAAGCTTGCAATGACATGCTATAATTTTCTATGTTAGGTCACTACAGTGTACATAGAATACTTAACCATTTACATTAAAGATCTCCAAACAACACACCAAAAGTCCAGAAAAAAATGTTATGAACACTTTCTGCCTAATACATGACCAATATTTAAGAAAAATTTTTTAACATGGGATTCTCTCCTTTTACTACCTCTCCCCCTGAAAGGCCACAAAGTGCATTCACAGAGTCATTCTTAAGGTAGAGCCATTGCACAAATGTACAGTTCATGTGTATTGAAATGAGTACCACATTGGAGGTTAATTGTAGAAATTTTCGTACACTAGTACAGCAACAACTGTAAACTAAAGTCTCTTAATAGAATTACAGCCAACATCTTCCTAAGGGTCATACATATAATGCATGTAAAGTATTAAAGGGTGCAGTTGAACTCAACAGCAAAATGTAAAAGCTATATCCTGTTAGCACACTTAATCTGAATTAACTTGAATCTTTCTGATTTACCATTCAAGAAACTAGGATAAATTTCTTTACAAAATGATCCCATGTCAATTAGGATCACTCACCTGCTCAATCAGATAACAGGCCCCAGGTATTTATGTCACCTTAAAAAATAAAAAATAAAAACTTGAGGGGCAAAACTGAAAATTACCATTTTCTCTATGAAATAAATGCAATCTATATAGATATTCAGGAAAAAAAATTCAAAGGTTCAAATTCTTAATGTGAAAGCAAATTGAGAAAGACCCAGAAGTGGTAAATTTTTTCCACTTTAAGAAAATAATGCTTAGGTATAATATGTGGTAATTCAAGTTCAAAACCAGTAAATCACTGAAAAGACAATTGCATTCATTCCAGACAAGAGGATATGCTGAAATGGTCTAAAAATCAATATTTTTACTGGTTTATTTTGTCCCAAACTATTACCATTTGAGTTTGATACATAAATTAACTATTTAAGTGTCCACATTATGCTAAACAGCAAGCACCTGCTGCAGCAGTAGGAACCAAAACATTTTAATGATAAAGATATCAAGATACTTAGGACAGTATTTCATTAGTTGTCAACTGATGCCAAATAATTAACTTTAAAGTACTGAGCCAGATCCTCTCAAGGACTAATGTGGAAGTGATAGTGAGGATCACACTATTCCTGTTATTTTATAAGAATTACACAGAAGCCAAAAGTTAGAAATTTATGACTGCCAATACTATCTTTGGATAGTTTATAGACTAGTATATAACTAGGGATGGCTTTGTTTAGAAGACTGGAAAAGTATTCATGGAATAAATACTATACTCTGCCACAAATAAACAAAATGCAGCTGTGTCCCATGGACATGGTAGAGAAAATGGCAATTTTAAGGAAGGAGTGCTTCTAAAGGCTTTTTCTTGAAGGCAGCCCAGGTTTTATTCACATTACTGAAAAGGTCAAGTAATGTGGTTATGATTATTTGAATTCCAACAACCAGACTTCCACTTAGACATAGTGACACATTCCCAAACCATTTTTCTTCTGTCCATCATGCTGGTTCCGATACTCCATGGTCCACTGTAATCTTTTGGTCTTCCCTCTTTATATTCGGTGGCCTGATATTGCTATCCATTGAGCAGGTAAACCACCAATTCATAGGTGGCCATCATAATGGCTGTGTTGGGAATCTGTCTCACCAGATGAGTTGTTAGACCACGGTAAAGAGACCCGTAACCTTCCTCTTGAACAACCAAAGACAGTGTCTGAAAAAAAGATCTATATTTTGTTCCCTCTTCACGTAGTCTTGTTCTTACAACTTCTGTTTAGGAAAAAAATAAGATCATTTTATTTAAACATTAGTTATATCTTTACATCCTCTTAATACTGAATACATCCCATTTACCTGTAAGTGTAAGCTTAGGATAAATAAGAAATTTTGATATGTAACTTATTGAAACTAGTCACATTATAATGCCACCAAACTTCTAAGATCGCTGGCTAAAGTCATGTGTACTTATAAAATTTCATAGGTTCCTGAATGGTGAAAGACAGAATGAAATAAAAGGATCCTTTGTATACCAGATATAGATAAAAGGGAGAATAAATGTGATCGGAAAAAGGTGAAGGAGCAGGAAAGGGAGTGGAGGTGGTATCAAAGATGAAAGAAGCAGAAAAGTGGACAGCACAATGAGAAAATAGAATTACTAATCTGTCTACAATGCTCTGCATGTACCAACATAAATTGCATGTGGATAAGACTGAAAATGTTTAAAATACAAGCTGCCACCCGGCCAGTGTGGCTCAGTGGTTGAATCAGGAGACTGCATTTCTATTCCTAGTCAAGGCACATGCCTGGGTTGTGGGCTTGATCCCCAGTAGGGAGCGTGCAGGAGGCAGCCCATTAATTATTCTTCTCTCACCATTGATGTTCTATCTCTCTCTTCCTCTCTGAAATCAATAAAAGTATATTAAAAAGAGAAACAAGGACTTTCCTAAGGAAACTGGAAAAAATTCATAGTCCAACTTGGTTAGAGTTGTTTTTATTCATAAATTACATTTTAAAGCATATACTCATTTTCTAGACCTGTTCATTTTTCCTAATACAGCTTTAACCACAGAGCCTTAGTTTTATAGAGTGAATATAAATGTTTATTAGTGTAACAAAAGTGAAGTAATTAGCCCTGGCCAGGTAGCTTAGCTGGTTAGAGCATCATCCCCATATGCCAAGATTGTGGGTTCAGTCCCCGGTCAGGGCACATACAAGAATTAACCAATGAATGCATAAATAAGTGGAAAATAGATTGATGTTTCTCTCTCTAAAAATCAATAAATAAATAAAATAAAAAACAAAAAAACACCAAAAACCAGTTTGCTCTGCTTAAAAAAAAACAAAAAAAAACGAAGTGCTTAGATTAAAAACCTGAACCAAAACAAACCTCAAACACACCAAAATCAAAGACTACACTTAAAACAAAGTTACCAGAAAAATTCAGCATGTTGCAGACCAATTCTTAAGTTATTTCCTTAGCTATCTATGAAACAAGCTAACATTGTAAAACTTAGACAGAAATAAAAGAAATCACTCATATATACTTACTTGCCAACATGAAATAATGTAAAATAGCTTGGTCTTTGGGAATGCAGACTTCAATTCAATTTTGGACTCTATGCCCTATCTGGTTTGGCTCAGTGAATAGAGCGTCAGCCTGCAGACTGAAGGGTTCCACATTGGATTCCGGTCAAGGGCACATGCCCGGGTTGCGAGCTCGATCCCCAGTAGGGGGTGTGCAGGAGGCAGCCAATCAATGATTCCCTCTCATCATTGATGTCTCTCTCTCTCTCTCTCTCTCCATCCTCTCCTCTCTGAAATTAATATGTGTGTATGTGTATGTGTGTGTGTGTGTGTGTGTGTGTGTATAAAAATTGGACTCCATCACAGAGTATACTAAGTTACATAATCTTAGCATTTTTTGTTTCCCTCTTAAAAATGAAGACAGTTCTGTTTATGTTCTCGCATACCTAGACTTTGCAAGATTTTTATGTAAATTAGCAATAAACTATATAATGTGTCTATAGCATGTATAAAGTATATATAGCACTACATCCATATTTAAAATAAAATAAAATAAAAACTTGCCCAAAGTCATCTGCTTGGAATTTGACTGACTCTGCTTTAAAATGTGTCGAGCTCCTGCTATATCATCCCATGCTATTATAGCATATAATGATCTATTAAAATTGCTTTGTATTACTATACATATTAATCCCATTATGATGAACTCTTAAGAACTTTTTTGTTACATGGAAGTTCAGTAAAATTCTAAATTCTCTAATAAGTGGGCTAATGGCTGGGATGGGAGAGTATTTCTGAATTAATAAAATATTACCTATAGAAACTCAACTTCTCTTACCGTGTGGATATGCTATACTTGTGGCACAAGTTTTTGAGGTGGCAGCAGCCAGCATCATTCCCACAAAATCTGATGCTTCTTTTACAGACTCTTCATCATTTTCCATCGTCGAAGCAATCTTATATTCCAGTAGTTTTTGCTTAATACTTTCATAAATAACAAAATGGATAACAGTCTCTGATATTCCAGCATATGAAGCAGACATGCCCCTATAAAATCCTCTCAGTCCATCAGTCTGGTACACTTTACGAACACATTCAAAAGCACCCATTTGCTTTTCCCCACGGTTCCTGAAAAGCAAAATAAAAATCTTTTTAATGTAAATAAAGTAGTACAGGTTTTTAAATATAGCAAATAAAATATAGTAGAAATATGCCACTGTGATATAAAGAATGATTCCCTTAACTTATGAAGAAATGAAATCGAAATTTTAAAGCATTCATTTTAGATTTTGTATTCTTTTATCCCAAATGTGTCATATTAGATGGGTAACATGTGTGTAGTTTATTTGACTGAATGTGAAATATACTGCACTGAATTTTCAATTTCATGTCCTCACTGAAGTCTGTATTGTAGGGATAAGCAACAAAATCCTTTAGTTCAAATATACTGTGACTGAAGCTCAAGATAAAAACAAAACAAACAAAAAATACATCATATTAAATCCAGTTCTACGTTTTCTTTTGCATTTAATAACATAAAAAATGACTGAGACACTAATGATGACAGTGCATCACAAAAGCACGATTAATCTAATTTCTGTGCACTTGAGGGATTCTTCCAACCCCACCCAGTTCTTCTCAAAAAGTGACTGGGTGAATTTAAGACAAATTTACTATGATCCTTTAAATGCCATGGCCTATCTTTCATTTCAGTATCCTAGTGAGTAGTGAACGAGGATCTCTACAGTCATTAAGTATTTATCGAACATTGGGCCCAAGAAAATGTTCTTAGTGCTGCTTTTTATGGGCACAGCATCTATTCTTACAAGTATATAATTTTGAGCCTGTAAAAATATTTATAGCCTTACATGATTCCTCCAATAGAACCCCATTTACAAGAAATGGGTTTAAATGCTACCCACAGGGAAAGAAATAGAAGATTTACCTCTTTATAAATTATACATAACCTGTTTCTGACATAAGATAAAACCACAATGAAGACACCTACCTCATAATCTACAAATTCTTCCAATTTTATGAACTAAGGCCTGTCTTCACGAATGACACTGAATAAATACTTAGTTGAATAACTCATGCAACCATCTGGAATGAGTTTCTGCCATCAGATCCTTCCTTACAAAGTTAAAAGAGCTAAAGTCCCAAAGGGTAACATGCAAACAAATACATCAGCCCTGTTTTTGATTGCAGTGTTATAAATTAGCATCTTTAAATCAGTGTTTTATGATTACCTCAACCTCGTCCCATTCCTCACTCCCAAGCTTAAGAAGATATGTTAACTTGGGTTACAATTATAAGTGAAAGAATAATATTAAAGAATTTTAAGCCATGCTTTTCCCGGATCTCCTGTAATCCACCCTATAACATACTGAAGCATACAACTAGTTTATAATAGTACAAAATAGGCTGGCATCTCACACTTTGCCTAACCTTTGGTTTTTCTTATCCACCATTATTATCTTTCAGATCTTTGGCTTTAAGAAATACACTTTGAGTTTTGCTACAACACATAAGATTTCATTAAAAAGTATTCCAGACGAAAGAATTAGACATTTCTTTTCAAATCTCCAAACATGCAGTTCAGCAAGACAGAATGTGAAAAACAGATCTTTAATCAAATGTAATTATTAATCATTTCTTATATCAGTTTTACTTATAGTTTATAAGATATAACACTACTTGCCTAGAATATAGCAGTCTACTCTAGACTGAAAGGCTAAGTTGGTTTCAAAACTATTAACATTACTAGAGGCCAGGCGCACGAAATTAGTGCATGGGGGAGGGGGGTGTCCCTCAGCCCAGTCGGACATCCCTCTCACAATCCAGGACTGCTGGCTCCCAACTGCTCGCCTGCCTGCCTTCCTGATTGCCCCTAACCGCTTCTGCCTGCCAGCCTGATCACCCCCTACCCACTCCCCTGCCAGCCTGATTGATGCCTAACTGCTCCCCTGCCAGCCTGTTTGCCCCTAACTGCCCTCCCCTGCAGGCCTGGTCCCCCCCAACTGCCCTCCCCTGCAGGCCTGGTCACCCCTAACTGCCCTCCCCTGCAGGCCTGGTCACCCCCAACTGCTCTCCTCTGTAGGCCTGGGTCCCTCCCAACTGCCTTTCCCTGCAGGCCTGGTCACCCCCAACTTCCCTCCTCTGCCAGCTTGGTCACCCATAACTGCCCTCCCCTGCAGGCTTGATCACCCCCAACTGCCCTCCCTTGCAAGCCTGGTCCCTCCCAACTGCCCTCCCTTGCTGGCTATCTTGTGGTAGCCATCTTGTGTCCACATGGGGGCAGGATCTTTGATCACATGGGGGCAGCCATCTTGTGTGTTGGAGTGACGGTCAATCTGCATATTACTCTTTTATTAGGTAGGATAGAGGCCTGCTGCAGGGGTGGGGGCCAGCTGGTTTGCCCTGAAGGGTGTCCCAGATCAGGGTGGGGGTTCCCTTGGGGTGTGAGGCGGCCTGGGCAAGGGGCCTGTGGTGGTTTGCAGGCCGGCCACGCCCCCTGGCGACCCAAGCGGAGGCCCTGGTATCCTGGGTTTATTTATCTTCTACAATTGAAACTTTGTAGCCTGGAGCAGAGCCAAGCCTTCTGCTTGCTCTGGGGCGGCAGCCATTTTTGGGGGGATTTATGTATCTTCTATAATTGAAACTTTGTAGCCTTAAGCGGAGGCCTGGGCTGGCCAGGGTGTGCAGAAAGCTTGGCTTCCTCCATCACCGGGGGCAACCCTAGCCCCCTGCTCTTTCCAGCTCTGTGGCTGCCGCCATTTCTGTTTGGGTTTATGTATCTTCTATCATTGAAACTTTGTAGCCTTGAGTGGAGGCCTAGGCTGGCAAGGGCAGGCGGAAAGCTTGGCTTCCTCCATTGCCAGGGAAACCCAAGCCTTCCTCCTGCTCTCTGTGGCGGTAGCCATCTTGGTTGGATTTGCATATTTGCTCCTGATTGGCTTGTGGGTGTAGCGGAGTGATGGTTAATTTGCATATTACTCTTTTATTAGATAGGATTATTATACACCAGATGGGATCATGTCTCTACTTAACAGTATCAGCTTCTCCCCATCCTCCGTTCTAAAGGCCAGCAGAAACTGAGATGGCAAGACTCTAAGCTGCATTGCTTCTGGCCTTTTCTCAGATCCCAGAACATGCCAATGGCCGTAAACTTAGAACCTGTATGGTTTGCACTGATTGTTGCCTCTGCTTAAATTGGTCTCAAAAAGCCATTCCTTGACTATTCCATCGAAGTTGGTCACCACTGTTTCCTGGTATATCTCTAGAACCTATCAGTGCCTGCTCAATATAGATTTGTCGAATGAATGAATCTTGCTACCATAAAGCTGTCAGTGGTAACAGATGAAGTCTATGAATAAAGGAGAGCAAAATCCCTAGCCAGGACTTTCTGTATATAATAAGGTTACTGAATTTGAGCAATGATCCTCAAAGATGTAGTCTAGACTGGTTGATCATGTTGATTATTTAGCTGTTGGGAGATAGATTATAACCACCCATAACTACTTGGGCTAGGTTAATATATCCTTCTTCTTTCTTTCTTCTCCTCTTATTTAAAAACACAACACATAATACACTTTCTTCCCTGAAAGTCTCATACTGCCAACTACTATATTGCTTTTGCTTCTGATGGTAGACCCACTTGGGGTCCAATTAACATCACAAATTACTATGTTCAAAACAAAACAATTCAGCAGCAAAAGAGGAGACACTGAAATCTCACTGATATAAATTTATAGAAAAAAATTAGTTGAAACCAAGTTTAATAATTTTGTTTTAATGAAATAACATACCTTGCATCAAGCTGTAACCGAGTCTTTACAAGCCAAATGGGGTTGGTTGCAGTGATTGCGGTAAAACCTAAACAAACATGTTTAAAATGAACTCTGGTAAAAATGAATATACTATTATTCTAAGGTTTTAAAAATTTATAAATCTATATTAAATAAAATGCAAATAAATATTTAAAGTATTAACTGACATATGCTTTATGCTTTTATTTACAAATCCATACAAACATGAACATTTGTACTTTATTTCCAAACTACATATTCAAATTCTGACCACAATAACTAAAAGATAATGTTTTAAGAGCAAAATCTGACTATATATAAATTTCTCTCCCAAAATATTCAGGATATCCTCTGAATGGCCTCTGCTCTCTAACTAAATTCAGAAACCCATTTCTATAGACAAATATATAAAAATTTTGTGTGTTCTATGGCCTTTTAGCATGCAAATACTACAATCACTAAACTTGGGGTCCAATTAACATCACAATCCACTTTGTTCAAATGGACTCAGCATTTACTAATATTTAATCTTAAGCTGACCGTATAACAGAAAAGATTGTTGTTTGGCCTTATGAATACTTTACATAAACATATGCTTAATACTGTTAAAATAATGGTATCAAAGAGGAAAGGTTTCTGTTAGGATTAATAGGACAAATCTATTTTTCATCCACTTAAACACATACAAAAACTCAAAAGTTCAAAAAGTTACAAATGGAAACTTCCCTCTCACTTTTACAGACACTAAAGAGAGAAACTTGGGGTAGAGGCACCTCTAGTTTACTTTTAAAACTGAAGTAATACTTTCTATTGAATACTAGCAGGTCAAGCACATTATTTTTAGAAAGGTGGACTATAACCAACACATTTAATATGAGTAAAGTACTTTTGGAAACAAAAATGCTGTGGTGTATATTAGGGATAAATGCAAAATAATTTTACTAAATTGTATACAAAATGGAATTCAGTTACACAGGTTCTTTTCCCTTTCTATAATATCAGATAATTAGCTAACTCAAATTTTACTCCCTTAATCCATTGCTTTGACACTGCAGAAATAGCCAAACGTTTCACAAAGGGGTGCTCAAATCGAATCTATCAAGCAAGTAAAGGAAATAAAAGTTTTATATAACTCCTTTAATAATCTTGTAATGGTTATATAGTCTCCTTCTAAGTGCTTTTAAATACTACATACATGTGTATAAAACTAAAATGGGACCAATAATTTGATAAGCATCAGTCAGTACTAAAAAAAAATTTAAATTGTTGGATAGGTTGCCAGGACTAAGATTCTTTCCACGCATATATTCTAGCAACAGGAAGGAGATGAAAAATATGAAACTGTCAGATCAGTTTAAATATTTTTTTTTGAAAACATTTCTCTTGCATGACCTAGTCTGAGAATGAAGTTTTATAGTATACATATTTTTTCTTCTCTTAAACCTCATTTTTCTAAGTGAAAGTCAAACTAAAGATACTCAAATTTTTCTTTAAAGCTAATATGAACCAGACATCAGTATTCTGGTGATATCCTTAATTTAATAATTCTTTATTTTTAAACTTAAATATTTGTATAGCTACATGAATGTACAGCAATATTATGGGTTTATTAGTAAAAAACAAACAAACAATAACTGCTAATCAAATCAACAAAATAGTCTACATTACACATAATGGCTTTTATTAATTATTCTGTGAAAATTTAAAAAGGCCAAAATAGGGAATTCTTACATTAAACTAAATAAAACAAAAAACAAAACAAACAAAAAACCCAGCCTGTCTAGGTAAAAATCTCATTCAACTTATTACACTTTATTTGAAAAGAAGATAAGCATCAAAGTATTTTTATAAGTAATTATGTTCTACTTCTAAAAATATAAACTTAGTACCCCAAAGCTTAATACTCTTCCAAGTCACAAAATTCCTCAGAGGCAGAAAAACCTCCAGATATGTAAACTTTAAAATGTCACATTAAACATTTATATTATAAAAAATGTAATTTCAAAATACCCATAAGTTATAATTTTAATTATTCTCTGTATATATTAAACAAAGACAGAAAGCAAACAACAGGTATTTCTCACTTAACTAAAATTCATTTCCAGACACAAATTAATCTATGGAACAGAATACATCAAAATTTAGGTGAGAGAATGTTGTCATCTAATCCCTATATAACTGCTATTATCAGTAACCTGTGCTTACTATATAGTTTTAGTTCTTAATAAGGACACTAGCCTAACTGCCAGCAAACCATCAGGTTAAAGAATTTAGACATATCCACAGGTTTTTAGCTAATGATCTTATCTTACAAAAGATACTCCAATAAATTAAGTAGACATTATTAGGGTAATTAAATCTAGAAAAATATAATCTATTAATTCAAAAAGTGAAGTAAGTGGGAAGAAACAAAAATGTATCACTAATTTAGAATTACATATGGTAAGGCAATTTGAAGTGGACAAACAGCCAAAACTAAACATATCTACCTATTTTTTCTAAGAAAACATACACAATGATACTGGGAATGGTGCCCCCTTAAATTTCTAAATACTTTTTATTTTGGCATTTAAATTTTGTGCCATTTTGCTAATATGGTAATTCATAGTAATATTCTGAGAACCCTGTTAAATATTAAAACTGACTTAGAGGTCTATGACGAAGATATTTGTAGGTTAAGAATTAATGTTGCTCCACAGTCAATTAAAGAAAAGTGGCAATAACACTGGCCATACTATTAGTAGTGTGGTTAGTGTTTTATTAGAAAGTTTTAAAAAACTTTTAAAATACAATTTTAAGTTTTGCTTCATCTAAGACTCCACTTGATAACATAAACCCAGCAATTTTCAACCTTTTTCATCTCATGGCACACATAAACTAATTACTAAAAATCTGCAGCACACCAAAAAAAGAAGAAAAAAAAAAGGTAATTTTGATTCATTCACAGCAGATATCTATTGTTTTGTTGGCTGTTGTGATTTTTTTTTTTAATTTGCCAATATAAGGGAAAAGAGGTCTGTGCTCCTGACTAAATAGTCAGGTATCACATGTTTTAAAATTCTTGCAGCACACTGGTTGAAAATCGCTGATATAAACCAATTAAAAACCAGATTAACAGAAATCCCACTTATAGTAAACTTGCTGAAAATGCCTATTTCATTAAGTGAGTGATACCTGTAGTATTGCATTTTTAATATTTTTTATTTCAATTAACTTCTTTAGTAGTAACAAAGCTCACCCTAACTTTCTAAGGGAAATATATTAACACTACTAAAAGAAAATTAAAACAAAAACAGCTAAGATCCTATATATTCTTAGAATGCATTTATTTGGAAAGTAATGGTAGGTATTAAGATCAATGTTTTTGTAAGAGAGTAGAAAAAAGCCAAGTACCAACAGACAAGAGAATAGAAAGCACTGTATTAGACATTTAAAATAGGTTATGCTCTGCAAACAACTATTTTTTCTAGAGGTTGTAGGATGCTATGATACCAGTTATAACTATGTATATATCTTAAGTAGTGTTATCCAATTCTTTGGTGGTCAAAACAATTATGGCCAACCTGAGGACCCCAGGCTTTTATTACATGATGATTGAAAAGTTACCCCATTTGTCCTTCTAGAAGGAATATTATAAAGGGATCAGAATTAAAGTTTTATAAAATATTCAGATAATGCACACACAAATTCCGGAAATACAAGTTCATTTCCCGCCTTCTATTAATTCCACAGCTATTATAAATTCCCAGGGGGTATTTCTTATAACTAGAGGCTGCAAGAGATGCTCAGATCAGTACTCACGAGGTTTAAGTTAGTCCATATTTCTACAGGAAGTGACCTGCGGATGGGGAGCATGAGATGACACGATCTCACTCTTTTCTCGGGAGAAATGTACAGTAAATGCCTAAAATAGACACAGGCTTTTCTGTATCATAACAACAAGCAGTGACCTCATCAGAAACATGTGTACAAAATGAATCCCATTGGAAGGATTTGAGAAATATTTACGGTGAGATCTAACTTCTTGAAAATTTTACGTTAAAAAAAAAGAAAGGAAGGAATACCAGAATGGGCCATAATTTTTTTTTTTTTAATGTACCGAGTACTGAAAATTTTGCCATCTGCAGCAATTTCAGAGTCCAAATACTTACCTAAAAGAAGAACAATTTTGCCTTAAAGAAAAAAAATGCTAACCTTGTCAAAGGGGAATCTAATAAAATATTTGGAGGGGATAATCATATCCCATTTTCCTGCCATTATCATCTGCCATGATCCAAATTGAAATCACAATAATCAGCTTACTTAGTTAATCTCAAAAGAAAAAAAACCCAAGAATATTCAAGTAACTTCATTTTTAATGATTTAAATTTTTTAAATGAAATACAGTATAGTATATGCTGCTACAGTAGTACCTTTCACCTTTTGCACTATGGCCAGTAATATTGCACATCCATTTTTATGGAATATTTTGGGTTATTTTGTATTTAATTTCTTGTGTTCTACAAAACAAAAAACAGGAAGAATGTTTACAGACAAACACACTAAACACCTGTCCAACCATCAATCTGGCTGAATGAACTGCCATGGACAAATATATGCAAGACTTTTCTATTTCAATTTTTACTCAAAAACTTAACCTTTGATAGTAAACTTTGAATCTAACAGAAAAATATGTCTTGAAAAATAAAATTAAATGCTATAAGCAAATCTAGTAAATGTTAAATAATTATATGTATTTTAAAGATTGAGTGATAACTTTTTGAATATATAATCCAATAAAAGTTGGAAGTCATTTTCTTTAAATCTGTAATGCTGTATATAAAAGTATATATATTCCAGATAAAAACTTTTAAAAATTGGGAATTACTATAAAAAAAACTTAATTCTATTTTTTTAAATATACAGCTCTGTATAGGTATATCCAGAGGGATATGCAAGTTCATTTAAGTAAAAATATACAAATACCCTCAATAGCTAAGTTTCATTTAGTCTGACAAAAGTCATATGTAGGAAGGAAAAAAAAAAGGCAGGTAAAGCACAAAAAATCAACATTACTTAATTTGATTAAATAGCCTCACAATTAAAAAAAAATCAGCGCATGGACATTTAGAGCTCAATTTAAAGGTTTACAAATTCTTTTGTATTCCCTTGAAATACTACAACAAATGAAAATAAGATCCACTTCAAAATGTCCTTTTAGCTAAAAGGATTTAGTAACTATAGTTCATATGGATAAAATGCAAATGATTTGAGGACTTGAAATAAAAATTATGTACAAAGTACAGTATATTACTAAATCCTTAACGTGTGAGCTACTTGATATGGCACAATATAGCAGGCAATATCATTAATGGACTACTTTTAGTGTGTTTTTTGATATTAAAGTGACAAGGTTAGCATTTTTTTTGAATAGCCAATTAGAAAACAATTTTCACATGACTGCCTCTAAGCACTTTGCACCCCCAATTCATATTTATAAGGCCTCTAAAAATGATCCTGAAGAAAAACCAGAGCAGTCTGGTCTAGATTATTTCAAGAATGAAGGGGGCAAAAGGCTACCTTAATGAGTCTGCATGGGACCATTCCGTTTCACCAACCAAGTAGTTATGTATATAAAAACCGAAAAGCTAAATGTTAATGCTTGTAAACAGTGCAAGATAGTTCTGAAAGCACAATCTTAGAAAAAAATGTAACTGCAAACAAATTGAAGTATTTTCAAAATACACAAGAAGTGTATAGTGCAATAATCTCTAAACAGGTATATAAGACTATCAACAACCAAAATTGAGAATTCAAGTTGAGAAATAGTATCAATGTTTAGAATAAAAACAAAGTTAATACTTGTATATATTTGGGAGAAAAAAATCAAAGTAACAATTCCACTGAAATTCTTTGCAATGTGAATCAAATATAATAAATTTTGATAAGATATTCTAATGAAAAAAAAAATGTTCCAGTGGGACTCAGGAAATTCTGAAACTGAATTTGCAATACTGACTATCTACCAACTTTCCTCCACTTAAAATTAATGCTGATCTACTTTCTTGGTTTTAATTATTTCAAAAATGAAAGATTAACATTTCTTTAAAAATTTCTGGGGTTAAAAAACAAAAATGTTTAAACACTGGTAACCCAGAAATATATTCTAAAGATCCGATAGTTTGTAATTAGCTACTAACTTTTACCTTATACCCGCTGAGTGTGCAGAGGGAAAATCGTATCTATTCATATTCAACATCTATAAAAAGTACATTAAAAAAATAATTATCATTTTAAGTAGGTGACCTCTATGGTACTGAAGAACTAATTCTCAAGATATAAATGTATGCAGGACAACCTACTCATTCTAAGGATAAGGTAACGGAAGTTCACATAAATTACTTAACTTGCCCAAGAGCTCTCCACATTGGTAAATAAGTATTTTGCCTTGATCTTTAAAGTTTTATCTTCCAGCTTTAAAATGTCAATGAGTTAATCAACAATTACTAACTATAACAAGCCTTGAAAATATTTTATAAGGTATATGTTAAATTATATGGCAATCGATCTTTCAGAAATTAACATTTCAAACTTACACTTAGTTCGTTAAGTATGTGGTTCAAATTGATCCAATTTATTTCTAAACAGAAAATGGTTAACAGTTTAAGGCACTCATTGTTAAGCACATAACTGACAATTAATTGATCAACAAGTGAAGACAGTACATATAATTTGCTTTATAAAGTCTAACATAATTTAGAAATGTGAGACATGGTTCAATATGCAACAAACCCCAAAAAACTGTAGAGATTTTTTCTAATGAGAACCAAAGGTCATGGCTTTGTTTAACATGCATAGCAAAAACTGATTCCAGAGCCAGACTGGCCAAACCAATCTACCAGTTTAGTGTATCTGGTACACTAAGGCAGGGCAGAGAGAAGCCCAGGACTGGTTGTTTTAATTCAGAATCATACATACTCAATGATGACAGAAGAATTCCTGAAAACATTTCTATAGCAAGCACGTACATAACCAGTGCCTAGATTTCAAGTGCCATCCAGTGTGATTTATGTGAAATGCTAAACATATTTTTCAATATACATACATTACAGTAACTCTTGAGTTATCAGTAATACATCACTCACAAAAATGTCAGCATTTGAGCACAGGACAAAATGAATACTTTACCAAGAACTGCCGGCACATTTCAGACAGAAGCCAAAACATGCAGCAGAAAGGAAAAGGCACTAACAGAAATTGAGGAGAGAAGAATAAATTACAGCTCCATAACTTACTGATACTGTAATTATGATTGGATTCTTAAAACTGTTAAAAGTGATCAGTAAATATTCAGTAAACTACGCAAGACAATGTAAATAGTATACATTTGTGACCTGTATGCTATCACAAATTCCTAACTACAAAATGCCAAATGACAACAGCTCTTACATATACGGCCTGTCAAATTTATTGTATACTAATAAATGCAAAAATCATGTTTGTGGATGCTAATCAATTAGAAGCACATTGTCTTAACTTTACAAATTTATCATAATTCAATATATTAAGTCTCTAAGTTTCAGAAAAAAATTTTTAATATTATATAGTCATACCTGCCATTGCAGCTGAAATCATGTGTACCTGGGTAGAATCAGGATCAAATACACCATTCAACTTTTCCTTGCAGTTTGAATAAGCAGCGAAATATATTGCTCTAAAATAAAGATTTAAATTTTATCAATAGGCATACTGCTTAATTCATAAGACTTAAATGACATGTAAATTAATCTTTATAATTTTACAGTAGAGGCATTTTAAAACATAAAGTATTAGCTATGTGCTCATGTAACATCAGGTTAATTTACACATTTTTTTCATGAAGATCCTCTTAATGAGTTTGTATCAACTCATTAAGAAAAAGACATATCCCAGGCCGATGAGTTCAGTGGTTAGAGTGGGCTCAATTCCTGGTCAAGGTACCTGGGTTGCAGGTTCCTTCCCTGGCCAGGTCTGTCAGGGCCATGTGGGAAGCAACCAATTGACGTGTCTCTCTCACATTGATGTTTTTCTCCTCCCCCCA
Organism: Plecotus auritus; assembly: GCF_963455305.1. Lineage (NCBI taxonomy): Eukaryota > Metazoa > Chordata > Mammalia > Chiroptera > Vespertilionidae > Plecotus > Plecotus auritus. The sequence goes on from NC_137773.1 coordinate 145,299,275, forward strand.
CCCCACCCCGCCCCTTTTCCTCCCTTCCACTGTAACTAAAAGTGATAGAAAAATATCCTTGGGTGAAGACTGAAAAAAAAACAAAAAACAAGAAAAAAACCCTTAAATGTAAATAAAGTTCCTCAAACAGACATCCCCTTCACCCTGCCCCAATACTTTGAGAATAACTAACTATAACTGAAAGTATTTGTATAAAATTTTGAAAACACATGAATAAGGCTGGAAGACTTATGTAGCACTAAGGCTAAATTAAATACATTTGAATTAAGGAAATATGGTATGAGCACATATATATTTTTGGGGGAAAGGAGGGAGGGAAAAGAAAGATAAAACTGACCCAATTGATCAAAATGTATGTTAAACAATTTTGAGATACTATAGTATATTTTAACCTGTACTATACACAGATCACTTCACAATTTCCTTAAACAAGACAAAACAATTCTGAAAGAAATGAGCACCAGCAGGTCAGGTGATGTTTTCCAAGGGAAGTTAAGCCCTGGCTGGGTTGCTCAGTTGGTTGGAGTGTTGTCCCATACACAAAAAGGTCGGGGGTTCAATCCCCAGTTGGGACACGTATGGGAGGCAACCGATTGATGTTCCTCTTTCACATCGATGTTTCCCTTTCTCTTTCTGTCTCTCTCTCTCATCAATAAACATATCTCAAGCAAGAATAAAGAAAAAGGGGGGAGTGAATATAATTTAAAATAAAACGTACTGTTTTATGAAAAAGGAAAATATAGGATACATTTAATGATGCCAAATTGTGAACACAAATAAACACTGCATTCCTAGAAATCAATAAGAAAAAAGAGCCTGGTGGGTGTGGCTCACTGATTGAGCATCAACTTATGAACCAGGTCACAGTTCAATTCCTGGTCAGGGCACATGCTCGGGTTGTGGGTTGGATCCCCAGTAGGGGCTGTGCAGAAAGCAGCAGATCAATGATTCTCTCTCATCATTGATGTTTCTATCTCTACCTCTCCCTTCCTCTCTGAAATCAATAAAATATATTTTTAAAAACAGAAAAAGACATTCTAATGAGAAAATAAGCAAGGAATATACACAGGTAATTCACAAAAGAGATACAAATAATTGTAAGGAGGGTGTGATTATAACAAAAATTAAACAAATGTACATTAAAACAGTGAAAAATCATGTTTAGTCTATTTGGCAAGTATTAAAAGACATAAATAGCCCTAGCTGGTTTGGCTCAATGGATAGAGCAGTGGTCGGCAAACTCATTAGTCAACAGAGCCAAATGTCAACAGTACGATTGAAATTTCTTTTGAGAGCCAAATTTTTTAAACTTAAACTTCTTCTAATGCCACTTCTTCAAAACAGACTTGCCCAGGCCGTGGTATTTTGTGGAAGAGCCACACTCAAGGGGCCAAAGAGCCGCATGTGGCTCGCGAGCCGCAGTTTGCCAACCACTGGGACAGAGAGTCTGCCTGTGGACTGAAGGGTCCCAGGCTCGATTCCGGCCAAGGGCACATGCCTGGGTTGCGGGCTTGATCCTCAGTAGGGGGTGTGCAGGAGGCAGCCGATCAATGATTCTCTCTCATCATTGATGTTTCTCTCTCTTCCTTTCTAAAATCAGTAAAATATTTAAAAAAAGACATAAATAGTAGCCAAAATTAGTAATACATGGATAAAGAGCAAATAATTCACTATTTGAGAATAAAAATGTAGAATGCCTTTTCAGAAGGCAGATGAGCAATATTTATTAATTGTAAATGTGCATGTGCCCTTTTATCCAGAAATTCTTTTAGGTAACTATCCTAAAGAAAGAAATATGTTAATTTAAGTACTCAAAGATAAAGGTACAGTGAAGTTAACAAAACCATTATTTTTGTTGTTGTTTTTTAACAGAGGAAGAGAGGGAGAAACATTAATTTGATGTGTACATACCTACAACCTGGGTATGTAACCTGACCAGGAATCAAACTCACCACCTTTTGGTGTGTGGGCTGATGCTCCAATCAACTGAGCCACACTGGCCAGGGCACAAAACCATTATTTTTAAACAGCAAAAATCTGAAAATAAATCTAAAGGCTTATCAATTTAAAAAATGCTTATTAGTAAGAGAATAGTCATACTACGCAATTTTGAAAAAATTCTATACATTTTCATGGAAAAATCCTTCAAGATAAATTGGGCAAAATATTTTTAATATGATTAAATATATGTAAAGGGTAATTAAGTCTACATATACATTTTATGTACATGACAGGCCAGAAATACACTGCACTGTTTATTAATGGTTTTGTAAAAAAAAGAATAAGTGTGTGTGGGAAGGGAATGTGCACTGGGTGAGAAAGAGGTGATGTGTTTAAGGTAGAAGGACAAGCTTGCTATACTTATTTTTTTAGTCTTTATAGTAAGGACAAAATTTGAGTAATTTTTTAAGGGAGAAAATAGTCCGTAAGAAAGTTCAAACAAAATAAATAATGAGACATGGGCCTGGTATATTGTTTGGATACAGAAAGCTGGGTATGCATTTTCACTCTGAATGTGAAATCTGCACAGCATTCTATCATGGAAAAAGTCAATCTAAGATAAAACCATATCAGAGAAAAATGACAAATTAATGTATGAAGGCCTTTTTTGGCTTCTTGAATAGGGATTGAAACCATTCTGTTTAGCTTGTCTCCTAAACCAAAAAATAGGATTAGTTCTGAAGATCCAGGTCTTCCCCTTTCTTTCTGCTAGTTCCTTTAGTTTGCCTTTTAAACTTGGCACAAAAACTGCTTCACAATAATCTCACTATGAGTTCCTTTGCACCTCCACATGGTGCAACCTCCCCAACCTCTCAGATGCTGAGATCTGTTTGTTACACCACACTGCTTTATCCTTACCACCTTCACCTCACCATCTCCCTTCATTAAGCTTCAAACAAGAAAAGATTGAGACAATTTTGCTCTTTTTTTTTTACCTGGAAGGAGCCACCCCCACTAAATTGGGGCCTAATCCTCTAAACAAAGAACGTGGCCCTTCTTTCTCCAAGATCACCCTGAAAGAGAAAAACATTAGTTAGGAAGAAATAACTTTCAAAGTCTGGTACTATATTTGTATAGCAAACTTAGCATCTAAATCCCATTATGTTTGTACTATAATGTATTATGCTGCTCTGGTCAGTTTTCCTTACTTATGAAACATCTGTTTTTCTTGACAGTTACTGAAGACGTATAGATTTACCAGTGATAATAAAGAGGGGGGGGGGCGAGGGGAGAGAGAGGGGGAGAGGAAAGGGAAGGGTGCCCAGAATCAGTTTTGATAAAACTAGATTAGACAGAAACAGAGTTAAGAATAACAAATTATATAGCACATTTTGAATATTCAGTGTTTTTTAGCCCTTTCTGTATCACAGTCCCCTTCAGAAATTAAGAAAGGTAGCTGTCCTTAAAAAAAAAAAATACACATTTGCAAATACTCACAATTTTGTATACATTTTCACCTAATTTTTTAGACCTCTTAAAGCTCATCTATGAGCCATCTAAAAAACTAAGAGAGCTCTGGGGGATTCCTAAAGTTCCTGGGTAAGAAGCCATGAAACACTCATACCCACTAGGATGGCTATAGTAAAACAAACAGACATAAAACGGGTTGGAGGTGATGTGCAGAAATTGAAAATCTCATTCATTGGCCTTGGGAATGTAAAATATAGCCACTTTTGGCAACAGTTTGGCAATTTCGCAAAATGTGAAACAACATAAAATTACCGTATGACCCAGCAAATCCATTCCTAGTATATCCCCAAGAGAAATGAAAACCTATGTCCCTATAGTGACATTTTTCATAATACCCCAAAACTGAAAACAACCCAAATGTCCACCAACAGATGAGTAGATAAACAATGACATGTTTGGCAATATAAAGATACTTGTCACAACATGGATGAGCCTTGAAAACATCATGTGAAGTGAAAGAAGCCAGTCACACAAAAACCACATATTATATAATTTCATTTATTTAGGCATAGCTATTGTGACAAAAAGTAGATTAGTAGTCCTAAGGCTGGGAGGAAGCTAAGAGGGAAGGGAGAAAATGAGGAGTGACTGCTAATAGATAAGGGTTTCTTTTTGTGGTAATAAAACTGTTCTAAATTTAGAATGTAGTGATGGCTACAATTCTGTGAATAAACCAAAAACAATGAAATTATACACTTTAAATGGGTGAATTTTATAGTATATGAATTATCCTATATAATAAAAGGCTAATATGCAAATTGTCCCCTCGAGGGAGTTTTGACCAGGAGTTCGACCAGGGGGTGGGGCCGGCCAGCCAACCGCCCGCAGCCCCTTCCTCCAGCCCCCCACCCCTTCCACGGGCTAGAATCTCAATAAAGATGTTGAGGGGAGGGGGAAAAGCAGCAGCAGCCATGAAACAGAGTCCCAGAGCAAAGAGATGCTAGGACAAGAGAATGAAGACTGGGAAATCACCTTTATACTGATGATAGGTGAAACATGATAAATTAACTCTTATATAAGAGAGCCTGAAAAAGTGAGAAATTAAAGCAGAGGTCAGAGGTCCTATAGTTCCTCTGAGGAAAGTCAGGGAATGCAGAACCACTAAAAAACAGAATAGCCCTGCCCTAGCCAGTTTGGCTCAGTGAATAGAGCATCAGCCTGTGGACTGAAGGGGCCCGGATTCGATTCCAGTCAAGGGCACATGCTGGGGTTTTGGGCTCTATCCCTAGTAGGGGGCCTGCAGAAGGAAGCCGATCAATGATTCTCTCTCATCATTGATGTTTCTATCTCTCTCTCCCTCTCCCTTCCTCTCTGAAATCAATAAAAATATATTTAAAAGAAAGAAAAACAGAATAGCCCTGGCTGGTGTGGCTCAGTAGGTTGGGCATAATCCCGTGCACCAAAGGTTGCTGTTTCAATTCCCAGTCAGGGGGTACATGCCGGGTTACAGGCTCGATCCCTGGTAGAAGGCATACAGGAGGCAGCCAATCAATGTATTGCTCTCACATTGATGTTTCCTCTCTCCCTTCTCTCTCTAAAAATCAATTTTTAAAAATCTTAAAAATAAAAGGCAAAAAACAACAACACCATAATAAAAAATGCAAAAAAATGAAACTAGATCACCAACTTACACCATACACAAAATTAAACTCAAAATGGATACAGGACTTAAATATAAGACGGGAAACCATAAAAATACTAGAGGAATCCACAGGCAGCAAAATCTCAGACATATGCCAAAAGAACTTTTTCAGTGATACTGCCCCTAGGGCAATGGAAGCCAAAGAGAAAATAAACAAATGGGACTACATCAAAATAAAAAGCTTTTGCACAGCAAAAGAAACCATCAACAAAACAACAGGAAACCCCACTGTATGGGAGAACATATTTGCAAATGGTATCACTGATAAAGGTTTAATTTCCAACATCTACAGGCAGCTTATACAACTTAATAAAAGGAAGATAAATGATCCAATAAAAAAATGGGCAACGAACCTAAATAGAATCTTTTCGAAAGAAGACAGAAGGAAGGCCAAGAGACACATGAAAACATGCTCAAAGTCACTAATTATCCGAGAGATGCAAATCAAAACGACAATGCGATCCCATCTCACACCTGTCAGAATGGCTATCATCAACAAATCAACAAACGACAAGTGTTGGCGAGGATGTGGAGAAAAAGGAACCCTCGTGCACTGCTGGTGGGAATGCAGACTGGTGCAGCCACTGTGGAGAACAGTATGGAGTTTCCTCAAAAAACTGAAAATGGAACTCCCATTTGACCCAGTAATCCCACTCCTAGGAATATATCCTAAGAAACCAGAAACACCAATCAGAAAGGATATATGCACCCCTATGTTCATAGCGGCACAATTTACAATAGCTAAGATTTGGAAACAGCCTAGGTGCCCGTCAGCAGATGACTGGATCAGAAAACTATGGTACATCTACACAATGGAATACTATGCTGCCATAAAAAAGAAGGAATTACTACCATTTGTAGGCACCTGGATGGAATTAGAGAACATTATGCTAAGTGAAATAAGCTAGTCAATGAAAGAAAAATACCACATGATCTCACTCATTTGGGGATAATGAAAAACATTATAAACTGATGAACAAAAAGATAGTTACAGAGGCAGTAAAGCCTCAAACAGACTGTCTAATTACAGCGGTAAGGTTAGGGAGAGGTGGGGGGAATAAGAGATCAACTGAAGGACTTGTATGCATGCATATAAAAGTAACCAACGTATGCAAAACATTGGTGGGTGAGGGCATGTATGGGAATGGGGTGGAGGGGGGGCAATGGTAAGATATGTACACATATAATACCTTAATAAAAACTTGAAAAAAAAATCTTAAAAATAAAAGGCAAAAAACAACAACACCATAATAAAAAATAATAGTGTTGTCACAAAGGTCAAAGGGAGAACTTTGAGAGGTAATCAGTGGTAATAAATGTCAAAATCATATTAAAATATTCTTATTAATCGGAAGTATTTACAAATAAGTATGGCATTTTAATTCAAACTTGTTAACAATTTCATTCTACCTATTTGTGTACTTAGGTAAGTTTAAACAAAGAAAAGACTGATAAAATCTTTTGGTAGAGAAAGTAAACACACAGTATGAGCTTATTTGCTACTACAAAATAAACACTAGTGAACTAAGTTCAGATTATGTCCCAATTGAGCTGATAAGGCAGACACACAAGGCATTCAGTTACATACCTAAGTTTAAACATGTAAAACCTAGTTGCAATAGTTTTAAAATTTCAACCCAATTTGTAACATAATAAAGTATGGTGAAATGTAAAAACAAATCTTTTTTAAAGCATCAAGAATGCCAAACAATGAATCACATTTTAAAATCAGTAGAAGTCTGCTTTAATCTCAATTATTGTTTAAGTTATATAAAAGTCACAGACTGCCATTAATTGGACTTATTACTTAATTCAAAATAAAATACCTATAATAGTTTTAGAAAATAAATCCACTGGATAAGTGCAAAAAATATTCCAAATATACCCAAGTTAGATAATACATTTTATATTATCCAAGATAATACACTTTATATTAGCCAATAGAAAATGTTGGATGATCATTATTAATGAACATAATTCAGAGAAACTCTAACATTAAGTTCGTAAAATTTTTAAAATGTCAATATAAACAAACAAATATATGGACATCATTAAGGTAGATAAACTAAAAATGAGTACTGTGCTCTCACTTTAGGCAATGGAGAGGTCCAGGAGACACTACTCGGTTGACACTGGCTCCAGCCATGGTGTTCAGCTGAACTTCAGAGACATAAAGCGTCAGAGAAGATGACTGTAGCCGTGTTTTTACAACTTCCAGTGGACATGTCAGAATAGCTCCCACGGTACCACCACATCTACAAAAAATGAAAAGAACAAAACTTACCTACTTAATTCCTAAGTTAGTATACATGTAGGCAACTAGAAGTTTACCAAGGTACTAAAATGTAACTTATTTTATTTTAGAAGACTAAATACTTTTTTAACATTTCATTTATTTGACTGCATACAAAAACACCTTTGGTAGTTAGAAAGAACTAAGCTTAATATCTACCTCACAAGTGTCAATAAGAAATACTCAAGAAATTTCCTATCTTGTACCCTTTCTTACACAGCTACTAAAGAATTTGTTCCACAAGTTAAATAAAAAAGAGGGAACACCTAAGACTAATACTATGTTATATGTCAATATTTCAATAAAACTGGGAGGAAAAGGAGGGAATTGAATGCAGGAACAAAATAACCCAGGAGAGGGAGAATGGAGTCCCAAGATGACAGTGAAATGTCGAGACTCAGAAAAATAACCAGGCTAGTCCAGTGGTCGGCAAACTGCGGCTCGCGAGCCACATGCAGCTCTTTGGCCCCTTGAGTGTGGCTCTTCCACAAAATACCACGGCCTGGGCGAGTCTATTTTGAAGAATTGGCATTAGAAGAAGTTTAAGTTTAAAAAATTTGGCTCTCAAAAGAAATTTCAATCGTTGTACTGTTGATATTTTGCTCAGTTGACTAATGAGTTTGCCGACCACTGGGCTAGTCTGACGTTGAGGCTCAGTGGTTGAGTGTTGACCAGTGAATCAGGAAGTCATGAGGTCATGGTTCCATTCTAGTAGCCCAGGTTGTGGGCTTGATCCTCAGTAGGGGGCATGCAGAAAGCAGCTAATTAATGATTCTCTCTCATCGTTTATGTTTCTCTCTATCCCTTCATCAACCTCTAAAATAAATAAAAACTTACCAAAAAAAAAAAAAAAAGAACCAGGCCAGATAGGATTAGGATGACAGAATTCAGAGGGATAAGATCTCCAGGGGAAAAAAAAGACTAATAGACAAATATATTTGACCATATGAAAATAAATATTCAAGTATAAATATTCACATAACTAAGCAAACATTTTACAATGTGGGGCAATTATTAACTCTAGGGGAGAAAATGAAATTATTCAAGAAAATGAAGTTATTCAAAATGAATACACCTTTGCTGTGCTATCAACAATATTTATATTGTCATAGTAAGGTAAGCACTGACTATTGATTTAACAAAAAACTATGATGTAAATAACTATATATTGAGAGGAGGAAAAGAAGGGGTAAACAGGGAGTGATATACTATAACTAAATCCCCATCTATCAGAAAAGAAAGTATGAAGAAAATACCAAAGGTAATAGCTAAGACTTATAGGAAGTTCCTATTAAGAAGGTGTGAGGGGGAATTGTAGAAATGCTGATTTTTATTATTTTTCAGCACCCTTTTTTTAACCTTTTGAATACATTTTTAATTAATTTATCAAAATTTTAGCAGTATTTTTTTAAAAAACAGCAGGGGTGCCCTAACAGGTTTGGCTCAGTGGATAGAGCGTCGGCCTGCGGACTGGAAGGTTCCAGGTTCGATTCTGGTCAAGGGCATGTACCTTGGTTGCGGGCACATCCCCAGTAGGAGGTGTGCAAGTGGCAGCTGATCGATGTTTCTCTCATCGATGTTTCTAACTCTCTGTCCCTCTCCCTTCCTCTCTGTAAAGAATCAATAAAATATATATTTAAAAAAAATAAAAATAAAAAACAGCAGGGGTTTTTAACTAGAGAATGTGGTTGATATTTCTGGGACTCACTGGACCCCATGAAAAAAATGATGTATATAGTACGTAAGTGTCTTTTTACTCAGAACTTCAAAAAAAAAAATCAGAATCTTGACCACTTCTCATCATTTCCACCTTGGTCGAAGCCACTGTATTTTTAATTGTATTGAAAACTTAAGTCAGATCAGTCTCTCCTCTGCTAAAAACTTTCCAGACTTCCTAACTCATTCAGAATAAAAACCGAAGTCCTCACAATGGCCTATAAAATCTTATACAATTTGTTCTTTATTGATCCCTCTGACCTCATCTACCATTCACCTTCTCACTGCTCCAGCCACACTGGCCTCTCCGATACCTTAATTATAGTTGACTCTTAAACAATATGGGGGTTAGAAGCAGTAACTCCCATCCCTATGTAGTTTAAAAATCCATATATAACTTTTGAGTTTAATACAAGGGGTCCCTGATTGGAGAGGGTGCAGACTGGGCTGAGGGAACCCCCTCCTTCATGCACTGGGCCACTAGTATATAATATTAAGTATAATGCACTGCCATAGATACAGAAATGACTGTGGCTGGGTCCCAATAAAACTTTATCTATGGACAGTGAAATTTGAGTTTCATGTAATTTTCATGTCATGAAATATTATTCTCCTTTTGGTTTTTTCCTCCAAGCATTTAAAAATGTTAAGAACATCTTCAGCTTGTAGGTTATACAAAAACGGGTGGCAGGCAAATTTGGTCCAGAGACCAAAATTTGTGTACCTATTTTCTAAGTCAAAACCTGTAAACTGGTGGCTCATTGGCCATTCTAGTCCACATATGTATTTTGTTTGACTTTTAACAATAGTTTTAATTGAATCCATTACCAATGTTTTTGTTTTCTAATTTTTTGTTGTTAATCCTCAACAGAGGATATTTTTCCATTGATTTTTTAGAGAGAGTGGAAGGGAGAGGGAGAGACAAGAGAGAGAGACTTCAATGTGAGAGAGACACATGGATTGGTTGCCTCCTACACGTGGCACCAGGGACTGAGCTTGCAACCCAGGTACGTGCCCTTGACCAGAATCCGGGACCCTTCAATCTGCAGGCTGCCGCTTTATCCACTGAGCAAAACAGGCTAGGGCTCTAATATTTTAATTAATATATATATATATATATATATATATATATATATATATATATATTTCTTCATTGATTTCAGAGAGGAAGGGAGAGGGAGAGATAGAAACATCAGTGATGAGAATCATTGATTGGCTGCCTCCTGCACGCCCCCCACTGGGGATTGAGCCCACAATCCAGGCACATGCCCTTGGCCGGAATCGAACCCAGGACCCTTCAGTCCGCAGGCCGAGGCCCTATTCACTGAACCAAACCGGCTAGCAGCCGTGGGAAAACTACGGCCCGCGGGCCGGATGCGGCCCGTTCGGCTGTTCTATCTGGCCCGCGGAGCCGAAAGAGCAGAGGGTTCTCTTGCTCTCCCCTCCGCTCCTTTACTTTGAATTTATATTAGTTCACACAAACACTCCATCCATGCTTTTGTTCCAGCCCTCCGGTCCAGTTTAAGAACCCATTGTGGCCCTCGAGTCAAAAAGTTTGCCCACCCCTGGGCTAGGGCATACACACAGTTTTTAAAAAGGCCAAGTGAAGAAGCTCCTATAATTATCTAGGTATGAGGTATTGAGGGCTGAAAATCATTAGTTGCAAATGAGATAAAGAGATACAGAGGCTTTTTGATATCCAACTATCCTCAAGTCTCACTGGTTCTACAATCAAAACTTCCTTTCATATTTCTCCTCACAATCCCCACCGTAAGTGCCTTAAAGCAAGCCGTCATTTTATTTCTTGCCTTCTAAGTGATCGAGAGTCCCTCTGGTCCAGTAATGTGGCCAATGAGTTAATGTGCTACTAATAAAGACTAACTTGGACCTTTTACTATTAAAATAAAAAGTTATAGTTAAGTTGCTCACTCCATTGCTTTAAATGCTTTGATTAGCAAAGAGAGAACAGTCAAGCTTGATAGCCGAAGAGCACAGAAGTTCATTATTCTGTAACAACAGAAATCTAGATGGACAGTTTCTACGGTTAAGAATCACTATACTTTAAATGTCACATAACCTTGGGATATCCAGGTTAGAGCACCTAAACTATATAATCTTGGTGAAACTACCTGGATCAATGCTCATTTTAGAGAGTTATAGGCAGTTATCATACATTTTAAAGATATAAGAAGGCCAAGGTTGCTTTCTTATGCACTGATATTAGGGAATATTTAGAACTGTTTAAAAATTCTGGCATGCCAGGTGTTCTAACTACTTAAGGGCCTATGATCCCTTGAGTAAAACAGTGGCTAAAAGCTACTTAGCAAGGAGATTTTTTAAAAAATATATTTTATTGATTTTTACAGAGAAGAAGGGAGAGGGATAGAGAGTTCGAAACATCAATGAGGGAGAAACATTGATCAGCTGCCTCCTGCACACCCCCTACTGGGGATGTGCCTGCAACCAAGGTACATGCCCCTGACCAGAATCAAACCTGGGACCCTTCAGTCCACAGGCCGACACTCTGTCCACTGAGCCAAACCTGTCAGGGCAGCATGGAGATTTAAAAAAAAAAATGTTTTGAAGCCAGGCATAGTGTAACCAAAAGACTTGTTAAAATAAAAACACACACACACAAAATCAGTGCAAATATGTCTTATAAGAAAGAAGAAGCCTCTGGGGGCCCCCAAGTGCTCTCCCCCACTCAAGTTATATCAACATAGGAATAAGAAGTTTAGGGTGGTGGTGAAGGGGATAGGAGTTAAGAGAAATTGTTCACTAGGTATGAATAAGAAGATTAGTCTCTGCCATATTGCCACCACAATCAGTCAGTCTCAGCCATATTGCCACCAAGAGTCATCAGTCCCTATGTCAGCTGCATAAACACAAAACCCCATCAACCGGATGGCCTCAAGCTGCGGAGCAACGCTGAATCTTTGCTTTCTCTGGCTCTAGCGGACTTTTACTAGCCACACCAGGGGAGGAACTCAAGGCACCCCAGGATTCTGCTCAGGAAAAGGTGGGTCATGGAAAAGAACTAGGATTCTAAGACTGTAGTTGTTAGACATATTTCCTTGATTTTAACCTTCTGAGCATGTATAGAGCAGGACCCTTGTTTTTAATATGCAAGGTAATTTATAAATGGACAAAACCTATACTGATTGGGTCCACATTACTGTTTGTTGTATGTGTGTGCGCGTGTGGGTGTATATGTATGTGGGTGTATATATACAGTATGTATATGTATTTTAAAAATATATGCTGTTGTGTGTGCTTGTGTGTATATATATTTATGTACTTTAGAAATATATGTATTAATTTGAAGCAAACCTATTTTGTCAGACAACTGCAGAGTTAGCTTTGTGAATAGACTGAATACTTTGTCATTTTTCTGTCTGCAGGTAATATAGCCCACTGTAATTTCCTAATTAGGGCATTAGTCAAATTAAGAAATACTACTAAGGGGAGAAACCAAGATGGCGGTATAGGTAAACACCTAAACTGCTGCCTCGCACAACAATTTCAAAACTACGACTAAAAGACAAAACGGACATCATCCAGAACCACAGGAAGGCTGGCTGAGTGGAAATTCTATAACTAGAAGGAAAGAGAAAAGCATACTGAGACTCAGAGGAACTGCAGGAGGCAGAGGTACTGAGACGTGCGCACGGAGAGGACTGGCAATTGAGTACGTGGCTGGCTTTTTCAAGCCGGAGGGAGACAAAAGCTCCTGACTGCACTGAACTCCAGTTCCAGGCGAGACTCTGGGGACCCAGACTCATTCGGGGAGAAACTGGAAGGTCTGGCAGCGGGAAGAACTTGAGGGCGGCTTTCTCTCAGAGGGGCTTGCAGCAAATACCACGGGGCACTGAGACACAGGGGCCTATTAGGGCAGGGCTGACGGGAAACCAATGCTGTCTGCTCCACCCTGAGACTCCGCCCCATCCAAGCTGAGCACAGAGGCTTTTGCAAGTCTAGTCTCATAAGGGTGTCTCCAGCACAGAAGTTCTCCCAATGTAGACACAGCTGATCCTCACAGCCAATTGGCCAGGAGGTCAATTCCTCCCAGTGATAACAACAATCAAGGCTTAACTACAACAAGACTGTGCACACAGCCCACAAAGGGGTGCACCAAGAGTGTCCACCTCAGGTAACTGGGGAGGCTGAGCCACTGGGCCCTATAGGACACCTAGCACACAAAGCCACTCTATCAACTCAGGGAAGCAGCCAAAATGCGGAGACAAAGAAACAGATCACAAATGAAAGAAATGGAGGAAAGCAAATGACTGGATATAGAGTTCAAAACCACGGTTATAAGGTTTTTCAAGAATTTTCTAGAAAAGGCTGATAAATTTAGCTTGACCCTCGAGGATATGAAAAAGGACCAACTAGAAATAAGGACCAACTGACTGAAATAAAAAATATTATACAGAGATCTAACAACAGACTAGAGGATCGCAAGAATCAAGTTCAAGATTTGAAATACAAAGAAGCAAAAAACACTCAACCGGAAAAGCAAAAAGAAAAAAAGAATCCAAAAATATGAAGATAGTGTAAGGAGCCTCTGGGACAACTTCAAGTGTACCAACATCAGAATTATGGGGGTGCCAGAAGAAGAGAGAGAGCAAGATACTGAAAACCTATTTGAAGAAATAATGACAGAAAACTTCCCCCACCTGGTGAAAGAAATAGACTTACAAGTCCAGGAAGCGCACAGAACCCCAAACAAAAGGAATCCAAAGAGGACCATACCAAGACACATCATAATTAAAATGCCAAGGGCAAAAGACAAAGAGAGAATATTAAAAGCAGCAAGAGAAAAACAGTTACCTACAAGGGAGCACCCATACGATTGTCAGCTGATTTCTCAACAGAAACTATGCAGGCCAGACGGGAATGGCAAGAAATATTCAAAGTGATGAATAGCAAGAACCTACAACCAAGATTACTCTACCCAGCAAAGCTATCATTTAGAATTGAAGGGCAGATAAAGAGCTTCACAGATAAGAAAAAGCTAAAGGAGTTCATCACCACCAAACCAGTATTACATGAAATGCTGAAAGGTATTCTTTAAGAAGAGGAAGAAGAAGAAAAAGGTAAAGATAAAAATTATGAACAACAAATACATGTCTATCAACAAGTGAACCTAAAAATCAAGTGAATAAAAAATCTGATGAACAGAATAAACTGGTGAATATAATAGAATCAGGGGCATAGAAAGGGAGTGGACTGATAATTCTCGGGGGGAAAGGGGTGTGGGGGGTGCGGGAAGAGACTGGACAAAAATCGTACACCAATGGATGAGGACAGCTGGGGGGGAGGTAAGGGCAGAGGGTGGGGTGGGAACCGGGTGGAGGGGTGCTATGAGGAAAAAAAGAGGGAACGATTCTAATAATCTGAACAATAAAGATTTATTAAATTAAAAAATAAATAAAAGTACTAATTAGAAGAGGAAAAAAAAAGAAAATGGACTTCGAAATAAAAAAGATTCAAGTTTTGAAAAAAAAAAAAAAAAAAGAAAAGAAATACTAAGGCCCAATCAGTGTGGCTCAGCGGACTGAGCATCATCCCACGCACCAAGAGGATGCTGATTCGATTCCCAGTCAGGACATATGCCCGGGTTGTGGGCTCCATCTCTAGTAGGGGGCATGCAGGGAGGCAGCTGATAATGTTTCTCTATCACCAATGTTTCTATCTTCTCTCCCTCTCCTTTCCTTTCTCTAAAAAATAAATAAATGCACTCCCACTATTCCCTTTTATCCTGCTCCACTTTTTCATTTTTTTCCTTAGCAATGAACACCTTTTAATTAATGATATAATTCAATCCACCTCTTCATATAATTATGGGTATTTTTCAATTCTACATTAAAACTGACAAGTGGTAGGTTCTTAAAGCTTAGTTGCAATTGGAATCTGAACTATACCAATAAACTTTACACAGTTACATTAAAATCCATTAGTCTATCTTACATTTTGAATCTTTTATCCATGCATGACTCTGTAACATCATGCACTGATCATTTGAAAAATATTGGTTCACTGAGTTACTCAGGTCTTCCAAGTGTTGATACATTTTATTATGCAATTTAAAAATTTACACTTCCTGTCAGTCCAAGATTTCAAAAACCATATTTTTGCTTGAAAACTCATATTTTGTCATATGGCAAAAGTTTTGTCATTGGTTTTCCTTGAATCAACAGGCCCACTGCCTTCATTTTTTGAGAAAATGTCTGCCAAGTAGTCAAGTCTGAATAGTCAGTCAATTAACTGTTCTTTAAAGTAAGAAAGATTATGAAAAAAGAGGCTAGCTCAACTTGAGACTGAAGCAACTACAAAACTACTTTGGTATGCAGAAACACTTTATTCGTATTTCCCATTTTGTCACACAGAAATAAAGATGAGTACACTCAAGAGTCAAGACTTAATAAAACTATTAATTTTTCTGCTTTAAGAACATTCGTAAGTGAAACTGTTTTTTAAATTGCTAGTGCCAACAACTACTAGTACAACAGGGCAACACTGCCTTGATGCATGCTAACCAGCAGTTTTACCCATCATTGCTTATGAACCATCAGTACAAACGCAACACAGTGAAAAAGCAAATAGTGTCTTAGTATTTTCAGGAAAATAGCTTTAACCTCTCAGACCAATGAAAGGGTCTTGGGAACTCTCAGTGGTCCATGACCCAGCT
The DNA here is from genome assembly GCF_963455305.1 of Plecotus auritus. Lineage (NCBI taxonomy): Eukaryota > Metazoa > Chordata > Mammalia > Chiroptera > Vespertilionidae > Plecotus > Plecotus auritus. The sequence goes on from NC_137773.1 coordinate 145,315,088, forward strand.
GGCTGCACTACACTAACACACTTACACGAAAATAGTTTCAAGAATACTCTACATTAGGATAAGTAACTTCCCTTAGTCTTGTAATCTATTAGAATTAAAGAATGCATTTTTACAAGGAAAAGAAAAGGTGGTAAAATTATGGAAGTAGGGCTAATAAAAAACTAAGTGGAAATAAACCACATTAGTTATACTTTTAAGTATTCTACTTCTGCCCTGATTTTACAAAGAACCAGGTAAAGTAATTTAACAAATTTCTGCAGAATCAACATATTTGACACCCAAGTGGGAATTTCTTACTGAATAAATGAATGGATAGATTAATTCCATAACAACAAAGTTTTTTAGATAATTTGAGATATTACTCATTACACTCTGTCACAGAAGCTACAAAGGAAAAAATTCAACAACTTAAGTGTTGAAGGTGTAGTCCTCCCATTTGAGACAATCTCTCTCTCAAATAGGAAAGAAAATAGTGAACTGCCTCTTGGTGGACATATGCACATCTGACACAATACTAGACATTGTATAGTTCTATTAAAGAATTAAAAAATATATTTCATATTTATATATTCATATAGAGACATATAGTGATATTAAACGTGAAATTAAACTTTATTGACACATCCTTTTGCAGGATGCTGTGAGTTGCCTCCAAAACTCAATTAACATAACCAATGACCTTACAAACTCTGAATGTTAACTCTGGCAAAACATAATGGGACCAAAGGGTGTCTTAAAGAAAGCACGAGTTATGCATGTGAGTATGTCACCCAGACACAAGGTCCAGTGCTGCTGGTCTGTTTCAAATGATCCTGATTTAATAATACAGCCACTAGGCTATTAGAAATCTGAGATCCTGATAAACACATACTTCAATAAATACTATTATAATCAGGAAAACAATCCAAAGGCTCCACATTCAGACAATTTTTGTCTAAGATTAAATGTCGCTATGAAAAGTTACTTAATTCTTTTAAAATATATTGTGTTTTCATAATTTAACCCAAATGATACTTGTGTTTGCCCAGGCAAACAACTTAAAAAAAAAAAAAAAAAGATCTTTCCTTTTAACTACCTTGTTATTAAAGTAAAACTAAATTTCCTAGCTCCCAATTTACTTGATTCTATCAGGATTTTTAAAAAATGAAATCTAGTTTTCTATGAAGAACATGTAAAACTGCTTGCCTATGTAAGCCACTGTGAGGTATAAGAGAATTAGACATCTTCAATTAAGAACAATGTCACGGAAGCAGCCTGATTTACATTTCCACAATGCTTAGCATGCAGACTTCCAGAATATTCTACAGAATTGATTTTATATAATAAAGAGCTGGAAGAATCTTTAGAGATTCTTTACATCTCATTTTACATGTATGGAAAACTGACCTTGGAAGTCAATTTTTCATACTTCAGTATTTTTTTCTGTATTTTGAAGGGGATGAAACAGATGATCTTTACCATCCTCCCTAGTTCTAATGTTTCTCTCATATCGATAAGCCAGGTTTTATAGAGTGACTTATGCAAGTGCATTTAAATGTAAAATCAAGACAACATGCAAAGGAAGGGAATTTACAAGGCTGAGTACCTATCTTATGTCAGACCCTACATCCCAGTATCTTGTTTAATACTGTAAATGACCTGCACAGGCTAGGTTCTTTCAGGGAGGGGCTCCTACATCTATTTTTTAGAAGCTGCAAAAACTGTCCATTCCTGCCATGGCTGGTTTGGATCAGTGGATAGAGCACCGACCTGCAGACTTAAGGGTCCCGGGTTCAATTCCGGTCAAGGGCACATGCCCGGGTTGCAGGCTCCATCCCCAATACGGGGAGTGCAGGAAGCAGCCGATAAATTATTCTCTCTCATCATTGATGTTTCTCTCTCTCTCTCCTCTCTCTCTCTCCCTCCCTCCCTCCCTCCCTCTCCCTCTGCCTTCCACTCTGAAACCAATAAAAATATATTTAAAAAACAAACAACCCTCTCCATTCCTGTTTTTAAAGAAAAAGCTAACCAGAAAGGCCTTTATATGTATTAATAAAAAAGTGATAATAACAAAGTTGATCCTAAACCAAACTGGGAAGTTAGTGCAATCAAAGTAATATTTCAAGTAAATATGCCCTGCATTTAAGAAAACTTGATATATGAATCTCAAATGCAGAGTAATAGAAATGTTAGGACATATAGAGAAAAGCCTTAGAGATCGTATAGTATGTCTTCCACATTTTATAGATGAAGCAATTAAAATCAAAGGTCTTGTCCATTTTTTCATTCAAAATAGTGGCCAGAAGTAGTGCAGTCTCCTAACTTTCAGGCGTTTGCTAGCGATCTAATTACCACAGGGAATCCAATTATTTGCATAACGAGGCATCTTTACATCTACATGGCCAATGAGTTTTTAAAAATTGATTGAATTTGCCAAGATTACCAATAAATGAATCAGCGATGTGTAAAGCAAACTTTGCCTAAATTGGGTCTCACGAGTTAAAAGAAACATTTTAAATGTCAGAGCAGTGGTTGGCCCACAATTGGTGTCCAGTAAACGTTCAATGAATGTGCCACAAGGCAAGGAATGGCATCACTGGCAACAGAGTCCACATGTCCAACTCAAATGAAGACATTGTGAGTAGAGCTGCGAATACATCAATTTAATATTCTTAAAAAGGTTGATTAAAGAACAAACTATGGCCTAAGGGGATGTGACTTTAAATGGTCATATAGGCAGAAAAAAATTATGCCTCAACATAATTCACCGTAGCCATTTTTGATAGAACTCTTTATGATCCTAAACTTAAAATTGTTACGATTCTTCAAATAACTTGGAAGGGACAAACCCGAAAGGGAACCTAAACTGGCTCAACAAAGTATCAGCTGACAACCTAAAACTTCAGGCTCCGTCCTAACCCTGTAAGACACTAGTTACCTCCAGAGCTTCTGACCTGTCCCTACCCCCACCCCCGACTTTCTCTTTCAAAAAAAGGCAAAGCGGCGGGTGCAGCAGAGGACTGGCTGGTTTTCCAAAGAATGCGACCTCGGAGGCATGGCCGCTTTTTGCACCGCATCTCATAACCTTGGAGAAACTCGCGAAGGGAAATTTCCAAGAGCTAGAAACCTACAGCTACCGCGGGAGAGAGAATACCAAAGCCTATCTAGTGCCGGGAACCCCCAAGGGCCGCCCCGGAAATCGGGGGCTCGAGGCCGCGGCGCGGCCTGAGCGGCTTGAGGAGGCCCCGTGGCCCGCGCGGCAGAAGGGAAGGAGGCGGCCCAGGCCCGGCGCCCATTTTGTCTTCGGCCTCCGCACGTCCCGCCCCGTTCTCCATCCCCAGCTTCCCGGCCAAGCAACCTACGTGAGGCCCGCAGCTAGCTGCACTCCTGCCGCGGCCCGCATCGCAGACACCCGCTAGGCCTCGGCGCGTGGCCCCAACTCCGCCTGCCCTCAGGCCCCAGCCCCGCAGGCCCCAAACCTCACGTCCTTCCTCGGCTTCATCCCCTCAACCCTCCCCGATGGGGCCGCACCCCGTCATTCTGCGGACCGAGCCCCCCTCGCCCGCGCCTCCGCCCAGCCCCTCTGCCCGAGTCCACCCGCCCGCCTGGGCCGTACCCCCCGGCAAACAGATGCACCAGCGTGTCCCTCTGGCTCATTCTCTCTCCCGCATGTCCTCCGGGCGCTGAGGCAGGACGCGGACCTGGCCGCCCGCGACGGCCGGCGGCTTCGGTCCGGCACTGGAACCGCACAGGGACCCAAGGTGGCGACGAAAAGCTGGCGGAGGTGCGTCTGCAGAAAGTCGCCGGCGCGGCCCTCCCAGCAGCGCGGAGCGGCGCCGCCTCCCGCTCTAGCCCGGCGCTCACGACCCGAGCTAGAGAGCGAGGGAGGCGGCGGGCCGGGGCGGGGTTAGGCTGGCTGCGGGGGAGAGAATATTCCGTGACCCCTCCCCCTTCATATAAACAGAAGCTCCCATTGGTCTGCGCTGGTCGACGTCACGAGTCCAGCATGCCTGTTTCACGTGATCGCTAAGGGGTTTCTCAATGAAAGGGGCTGGTAGGCGGGGCCAGAGCGCGTGCGGGAGGGTAGTAGGTCATTGTGCCCTCGCACCTAATCCGCGGGCGGTGAAGACTGCACCCCGCGGCGCGTGGGTGGGCGCACAGATCCCCGGGACCACGCTCTCGCCTGGACTTAGGGAGAAACTGCCGGTATTCCTGGTACCCCAGCAGAGTCAGGGGGTGAACCTGACAAGTCTCTGCTTTACTTTTTTTAAGAGATATTTTAAAAATAATAATTAATAAAAATTTTAAAGATTTTTTTAGAGCAGTTTTAGGTTTACAACAAAATGAGGAAAAGCGTGGGTGAGGAAAGATTAACCGGGGAATTTATATGCATACTAGAGGCCTGGTGCTCAAACTCGTGTAGAGGCGGGGTGGGGGGGTGTCCCTCAGCCCAGCCTGCACCCTCTCCAATCTGGGACCCTTGAGGGATGTCCGACTGCCTGTTTAGGTCTGATCCCGGTAGGATTGGGCCTAAACGGGCAGTCGGACATCAGGCAGGCAGTCAGACATCCCACTCACAATCCAGGACTGCTGGCTCCCAACTGCTTGCTTGCCTGCCTTCCTGATTGCCCCTAACCACTTCTGCCTGCCAGCCTAATCACCCCCTAACCACTCCCCTGCCAGCCTGATTGATGCCTAACTGCTCCCCTGCCAGCCTGTTTGCCCCTAACAGCCCTCCCCTGCAGGCCTGGTCACCCCTAACTGCCCTCCCCTGCAGGCCTGGGTCCCCCCCCCAACTGCCCTTCCCTGCAGGCTTGGTTGCCCCCAGCTGACCTCCCTTGCGGGCCTGGTCCCTCCCAACTGCCCCCTCTGCTGGCCTGATCGCCCACAACTGCCCTCCCTTGCAGACCTGGTCCCTCCTAACTGCCCTTCCCTGCTGGGCATCTTGTGGTGGCCATCTTGTGTCCACATGGGGGCAGCCATCTTTGACCACATGGGGGCAGCTATCTTGTGTGTTGGAGTGATGGTCAATTTGCATATTACTCTTTTATTAGATAGGATATGCATAGCCCATGGACATAGGCAATAGTGCAGTGAAGTCTTGGCAGGGGCGGGTAAAGGGTGGAAGGGGTCAATGCGGGGGGGGGGGGGGAGGGAGGGTGACATCTGCAATATTTTCAGCAATAAAGAGAAATTAAAAATTTTTTTGAGATTTCCTATAGACTCTGTTTGATTCACTTAAAAATTGGATTTATGACCCCATTTCTGCCTCTTAGTATCTACCTCAGAGTTATAATAAACAATGTATGAATATCTACCTCAGAGTTATAATAAACAATGTATGAATATCTACCTCAGAGTTATAATAAACAATGTATGAAAAGGCCCCTACAAGGAAACTCAGGACCACCAACAACAGTACAGCGTTTACAAACAATGCTTGTAATAGTGGAAAATTGGCATCAATAGGGGAATGGAGAATTAATTCATGACACATTCCTATTGTGAATATTATGCAATTATGACAAGGGTGAGGTAGTTCTGTGTGTGTGTGGGGGGGGGGGGGGGAATCCCCAAAACCTACTAACTAAAGCAGGCAAATACAATTGAAACACTAAGATTTGTTTTAGAAAGAATAAAGACATTTACTCATTCTAATCAGCAAATATTTTTATGTGTATGGGTGTGTATATATAGGGTGGGGCAAAAGTTTATTCTTATATTATTATTCATTAAGCATTATATCATTTTCCATACCAACAACTGTAAACCTACTTTTGCCCCCTACACACACACAGGCACACACACACACAAGGAAAGAAAATGTTTTATTCCTCCAAAACACAGTGATTAAATATTTAAAACATTTGCTAATTATTTCTAAGGTGAAGAAACGTACAGAGAATAATGTAACAACATAATCTGCACTCATCACCCACACTGAAGAAATGTTAATATTTTCCACCTCTTTGTTCGGTAACTTTCCATTCCACCTTCGAGGCCCTCTCCATGCTTCCCTCCTCAGACGTGATTATCCAGGGCCCACCTTCCCTTCCTTCCTGGGATCCATTCTTCATGAAGTTCCCCCTGGCTGCCTCAGCTCTCTATGTTCTTTACCTCTCCTAAATTCCTACCAAATGTGCAGACTGCATGCCACTGGCAAGTAAGTGTTCATCCACTCTGCCGTATATGTTCATCTGTAAAAAAGGCATACTAGTAAGAGGACCCACCTCATTAGGTAGTTGTGAGGACTAAATGTAAAGCACATAGAATAATTAGTAGTGGTACTTTACTGCCTTGTATTATTACTGCCTTGTTAATGCAACAGTTTTGGGAAAGTATGGCCACGTGCCGAGTTTTATTTCTACATTTTTGTGTTTGTTTTTTCAAAATGTCCCCCTCTTATGGTCCGCTGAAGCTCTGGAATCAGATGGACTGTGCTGGATTCATATCCAAAGCTCCTTCTGGAGGAACTGAATAATATTGGACAAGTCAATTATTTTACACTTCAGTTTCTTCATGAAAAATTGGGGGGATAATATCGCCTTATGAGGTAGTTGTGAGAGTTGCCATTAACATTTAGTGGGCATTTCTTTCCTTTTTTATAGCAGATTTATTGAGGTATCATTCACATACCATAAAATTCACCCATTTAAAGTGTACAATTTAGTGGTTTTATTATATTCTCATGGTTGTACCACAACCACAATTCACATATCACCACAACCTAATTTCAGAACATTTTTCTCACCGAAGAAGAAACCCCACACTTGTTACAGTCACTCCCATTCTCCTCTCCACCATCCCCTGACAACCACTAATCTTCTTCCTGTTGCTCTGGATTTGCATAACCTGGACTTTTCCTGTAAATGGAATCATACATTATGTAACCTTTTATGTCTGCTTTTTTAAAAAAACTAAGCATGCTTTCAAGGTTTATTCATGTTGTAGCATGTATCAGTACTTCATTCCCTTTAATAACTGAATAATTTTCCACTGTATAGATATGCCACATTTTATTTATCCATTCTCAATTGATGGCCATTTAGATTTTCTACTTTGGGGCTATCATGAATAATGATGCCATGAACATTTGTGTACAATTTTAGCCTAGACATAAGCTTTCAGTTGTCTTGAGGATATTCCTGGGGGTGGAATGGCTGGGGCACATGATAACTCTATGTTTAACCTGTAGAGTAACTGCCATACTGTTTTCCAAAGTGGCTGCACCATTTTAAGTGCTTTTCTTTGAAGACAATAGCTTTAGCTCCATGTTTTTGACATAGTGAATGTCATAGTTATTATATTTAATGCAGCTTCTGAAACTGGTAAGGAGGGAGCCAGAATTCTCATGTGTAGACCAGTTTTTCCCATAATGGCCAATTACAATTATAATGTGACCGTTTCCTTTTGAACCTCCTTCAGATGCCATCGTGGAAGGAGACTCTGCCCCAGATGGAGTCATGAGGGCAGTTCTCTCGAATGCAGGTTTGATGTCTCATTGAGCCACCACTCCCATCAGCTGCTTGGTGTAACATTCCCAGTCAATGATGGTTAAAGGTTCTTCTGATACACAGGTGACAAGCAGAGCTAGCACTGGAAATAGATAACGAGCTTGTAGAAATGGATTTTCCCCACAATGAATTAGCAGTTTGCTTGCAGGAAACAGTATCTCTCAGGGACTAATTCAGGAATGTGTCCCAGGAGGCTTGGAAAAACCCCAGCTAACCAACTTTGTCTACCAGCTAGGACAGGAGTATTAGAAGGGTGGGGAGACCTTGCAAAGATAGATTTTGTTGAGATAAGAGTGTAACACACTTTTTAATGATATCTGAATAATGCCTGGGACTTCAACTGTTTTGGTAATATAGAAGTAGTAACCTTCTCCCCCTGCTCCCCCCCCCCCCATTTTGGAACCTATCCAAGGCCCGACCAAAAGTCCCTGCTTTGTCTGTTAGCATTCATTCTTTGTAGGCAAACAAACAACCCAATTCAAAAAATGGGAAAACGATTTGAGTAGATATTTCTCCAAAGATTTACAAATGGCCAGTAAGTACATGAAAAGATGTTCAACATCACTAATCATTCAGGAAATGCAGATAAAAATCACAGTGAGATACTAATTCACACCATTAAGGTGGCTATTATAAAAACAGAACCAAACAAAAAAATACCTATTGTTAGCCAGGATGTGGAGAAATTGGAATCCTGTATATTGCTGACGGGAATGTACAATGGATTTTTTTAAAGCAGTTTGAGACTTTCAGAAAAATTAAGCAGAAAGTAAGAGTTCCAAAATTCTCCTCCCTCCACCTCTATTTCCCTTACAATCAACACCCTGCCCCAGAATATTAAATTTGTTGAATTTACATTGACCCATCATTATCACTGAAAGCCCATAGTTGACATTAGGGTTCACTCTTTGTGTTTTACATTCTATGGGTGTTGACCAAATGTATGAGATGCACCCACCTTATAGAGTCATATGAAATAGTTTCACTGCCCTAAAAATTCTGTATTCCCATTTGACACTCCCTGCTCCCAACCCCTGACCCACTGATATTTTTACTGTATCCATAGCTTTACCTTTTCCAAAATGTCATACAGTTGGAATCATACAGTAGCCTTTTCATATTGACTTCTTTCACAGCAATATGCATTTAAGGTTTCTCCATGTCTCTTTTTTTAACTTGTTATTTTTAAATATATTTTTATAGATTTCAGAGAGGAAGGGAGAGGGAGAAATTGAAACATCAATGATGAGAGAGAATCATTGATCGGCTGCCTCCTGCATGCCCCCTACTAGGGGTTGAGCCCATAACCTGGGATATGCCCTTGACCAGAATTGAACCTGGGACCCTCAGTCCACAGGCCAATGCTCTATCCACTGAGCCAAACCAGCTAGAGCTTCTCCATGTCTTTTAACAGCTTAATAGCTTTTTTGGCACTAAATATTCCATTGTCTGGATGTACCATAATTTGTTTATTGATTCACATACTGAAGGACATCTTGGTGGCTTCCAAATTTTGGCAATTATGAATAAAACTGCTATAAACAAAAACAAAACAAAACAGAAAATATTTCCCCTCTGGCTTCTGTTAAGTTGCCAAAGGAGGAACAAACAAGGCCAAAAAGGGTAAAGAATTATAAATTTACTAGAGGCCTGGTGCATGAAAATTCGTGCACTGGGTGGGAGGGGGGGGATTCCTCAGCCGGGCCTGCCCGCTCTCACAGTCTGGGAGCCCTCAGGGGATGTCTGACTGATGGCTTAGGCCTGCTCATCTGCGGGAGGTGACTGGGCTGATTAGGGGAAGGCACCACCCCATCATCCCGCTGCTGCTGCCACTGCCGGCCACGGCGGCTGCGAGGCCTGAGCCCTGGGCCTTGCAGCCACCAGGGCTCATGGCTGCCATGAGCCCCGGGCCTTGCAGCCACTGTGGCTTTGTCCTGTGGACATCCAGATAGACATCCACCCTAATTAGCATATTACTCTTTTATTAGTATAGATTAGGTCATCTGGGAAACCAGATGGGATGAATCCCAAAATGGTGCCAGTCGCAAGGGACCGGGAGAAAGAGTTTTAAAGGACTCTAGGTGGGCTTTTAGGGAAGAAGAATTCTCTGGGCAGGTCTGGATCCTGGGAAAGTCTAGAGGGGAAGGTTAATGGTTTTAGCAAGTGGAATGTGGTCTTAGCAAGTGGAATGTGGTCTAAGCAAAAGGCAGTGTCGATTGTGGTCTAAAGGTCAGTTCCCATTGGGGCGGGGGGAGGGTGTTGATTCAATTATTTGATCAGACCTAACGGCTTCCAGGGCTAATATTGAGAAATTTGAATCCATTTGTACCTCTGGTCTTTATACAGAACATGTTTTTTGCTCTTTTAACCTTTCAGGATCTCTTAAATCCCTGGTTTGGAGAAATTTCATGACAAAGTGCCATGTTGATGGTGTGTTCTCTTCATTCACTGTGCTGGGTACTCTCTGTGGGTCTTTTCAGTCTGGAAATGAAAATCTAGGATTTATCCTTGGAATGTTCTTTAATGGTTTCACATGCGCTAATTTGGATCTTTCAGCCCCCAAAGCCAAAAAGTGTAGTTGATATTTTCTCTCCCCAACAGTACCTGACAAGAAGTTAGCACTCAATTAGGGGCCAATGGTTAAAAGGACAGATTTCTGTTTTGGCAACAAGGTGATGAGAAGCAGCACTTGACAAATATTTGGTGGAGAAAAGAGTGATAACAGATTCATTTCCCACATGGCCAGTTTCGTTGAGTCTGGGGCGAGGAGAACCGGTTCAGCAGCTTTCTACCTGCATCAGGCCATGCCCTCAAATACCACTTAGTAGCCCAGTGAACAGAAGGGAAATGGAGAACAGAAGGGAAATGGAGACTCCCCAGAGTCTCACTGTACTTGGGTTAGGGTCAAAGATCAATGCTGGAAGGGAAAGTCCCACACTCTCGGACGGCCCTTAAATCTCCCAGAAACACAGGATACTAAGAACTTTCTGTACTTAATGTTTCTCTCTGCTCCTCAGTTGATCTTATAATGTTTTCTTCTAGGATGTCAGTGAAACCATCTCCATCCAGCTTCTTGACCACAGTTAAACAACTTGTTTTTTATGTTTTCGTTGGCTGGGAAATACCTAAAGTTATTTCCACAGCTTTTTCATAATTTTGGCTCTGTAAGGCTTTTACTTCCACACAAAATAGAGTAGTAACAGTGAACAGAAATACTATTAAAACCTAAAAATAAATATATAAACCAATGGTTTTGAAGACACCTGATAGGCTATGAAACAAGATTCCTAAGAGACGGGAAACAAACAAAGCATGCCATCAATTGCCCCAGCTTAGTGCCTGGAGAAAGTTTCCAGGCCACAGCGCAGGCAAGTGCACAGGCAGAGCCTGGCAGATTCTGTGGATTGGGGACACGCAGCCGAGAGTCCAGAGAGATCAAGGTAGCTATGGTTTGTGGGACAGAGTGCCGGGAACCCCAGATATCTGCAGAGGGTCCTCCTTAAGTTTTAGCCTGAGTACTGATCAGTACATGCACATGAGGAAACTACCTGAGGAAGGAAAAAGGAAAACACAAAACCCTCCTCATAGAATTAGAGGGAACAGTACTTGGCATTCATACAGCGCCAGGAATATTCCCATCAATCAGAATGCGAAATCTTACCAATGATGGAGCATTGGGTACAGGACTCAGAAGGGCCTTCATAGTGAGGAAGAATTAGCCCTAGATTAAATATTGTTCTGGTCCTGTCAAATACATCTTAAAAGTGAGATATGAGAGGATTAAATTGTGTGTAATTAAATTCAAATAAAAATATTTATAGGAATACAAAAATATCTATGCCTGACAAGGTAAAATTCACAATGTCTGGCATCAATCAAAGATTACCAGACATGCAAAGAAACAGGAAAATATGACCCAAAATATGCTATTACAATTTTCATATATATATATATATATATATATATATATATATATATATGAAGGAGAAACATGTCATTCAAAGATAAACTGTGCTAAATTATAAACCCTTACACCCACTAAAATAACAAAGCTATAGTTAATAAGCCAACAAAAGAGGTAGAATTGAATCATAAAAAATATACAATCAAATAAAAGACAGGAGAAGGGCACAAAGAGCACACGGGACAAATAGAAAACAAATATCAAGATGGTGGATTTAAACCTAACTATAGCAATAATCATTTTACATGTAAATGGCCCTAATTTAAAGGAGGTGATTGTCAAATTGGACAAAAAGCAAGACCCAACTATATTCTCCCTAGTATTTAAATATTAAGACACAAATATGTTAAAGTAAAAAGAGGGAAAAAGATATCCATGCTAACGTTAAGTCAAAAGAAAGCTGATAGAACAAGTAGACAGACAATAGGCAAGGATATACTAGCTTCAAACAGCACTATCAACTACCTTGTCCTAATTGACCTTTATAGAATACTTCTCTCAACAACAATAGAACACACACACACACCCCTCCCCAGGTGCACAGGGAACATTTATCAGGCAGAACAGATTCTGGGCCAACAGAAAATATGTGAAAAATTTTAAGAGGGCTCTGCCCTGGCCAAGTGGATCCGTTGGTTGTAGCATCACCAAAAAATTTTCCGGACCAATTCCCAGTCAGGGCACAAACCTAGAAAATGGGTTTGATCCCCAGTTGGGGTGCATATGGGAGGCAACCATCAATCTTTCTCTCTCTTTCTTTCTCTCACTCTCACCCTTCCTCTCTCTCTAAAAATCAATACTTGGGTTAGGGTTAAGATTGGTAAAACTGTGGGTGTGAATGAGAAATAGTGCACTATTCATTCAGTCCAAGAAATCAAATATTTATTATAGTTATACAACTAACTTTTATTCAGCTGCTTTTTTAAAAAAATATATTTTATTGATATTTTACGGAGAGGAAGGGAGAGGGATAGAGAGTTAGAAATATCGATGAGAGAGAAACTTCTATCAGCTGCCTCTGGCACACTTCCTACTGGGGATGTGCCCGAAACCCAGGTACATGCCCTTGACCGGAATTGAACCTGGGACCTTGCAGTCCGCAGGCTGACGCTCTATCCACTGAGCCAAACCGGTCAGGGCCTCAGCTGCTTTTTATCAATTAGGAATCTGACACATTGGTAGATGCTTTCACATATATTATCTCATTTTGTTCTCACAACACAGCTATGAGGCTGGGTTAAGTCAAGAGACTTAACTCCCCATGGAGGAGGGAAGCGGGGTGGGGGGGGAGAGAGGGAGAGAGAGAGAGAGGGAGAGAGAGAGAGAGAGAGAGAGAGAGGACAAAGATGAAGAAGTAGAGAAAGAAGAACAAAAGAGAAAGAGGAGGAGGGGGAAGAAGGGGAGAGACACGGAGAGAGACAGAGAGAGAAGGAAGTTCAATGCCCTTAGGGTGGCACTTCATGGTGAAGTCCCTGTCTATCTCTTCCTCCCATTCTCTTACCCCTTCCTACAAGCATAGATCCCTCTACCAGTGGTTCTCAACCTTTCTAATGCTGCGACCCTTTAATACAGTTCCTCACATTGTGGTGACCCTCAACTATAAAATTATTTTCATTGCTACTTCATAACTGTAATTTTGCTACTGTTAATGAATCGTAATGTAAATATCTGAGAACCGCTAGCAGGGTCGCCTAAGACCATTGGAAAACACAGATATTTACATTACGATTCTTAACAGTAGCAAAATTACAGTTATGAAGTAGCAACGAAAATAATTTTATGGTTGGGGTCACCACAACATGAGGAACTGTATTAAAGGGTCGCGGCATTAGGAAGGTTGAGAACCACTGCTCTATACCAACTGACCTGCTGATGTTGCCCCCACTCACATAGTTTTTTCAATCCTTTGGGCTTTCAGACAAGGTTAAAACACCTCCCTCCCCTCCTTATTCTTCTACAGCCCTGTGCTAGCCTCTCCAGACCATGCCCTGTCCACTCCTTATACAACAGGCACCATGCTTCTCCAGGTTTGGAATCATTCCATGTTTGTCTTTGTGGCTTCTTTGGCACTTGATATCATGGACATTCAATAAATATTGTCCATGTGCCTGCCCTGAGCCAAGTACTGTCCTAGTAAAACAACCAGGCAGGCAAGAGCAACAAGAATATATGCTCTAGCCTAGCTGGTTGGCTCAGTGGATAGTCGGCCTGCAGACTGAAGGGTCCTGCGTTGGATTCTGGTCAGCACACATGTCCGGTTTGCTCGCTCGATCCCCAGTGGGGGGCGTGCAGGAGGCAGCTGATCAATGATTCTCTCTCATCATGATGTTTCTATCTTTCTTTCCCACTCCCTTCCTCTTGGAAATAAAAAAATATATATTAAAAAAAAAAAAAAAGAATATATGCTCTCGCCTGGCCAGTGTGTCTCAGTGGTTGAGCGTCGACCTATATGTCGACCAGGATGTCATAGTTCCATTCCCCGTCAGGGCACATACCCAGGCTGTGGGCTCGATCCCCAGTAGGGGGGCTTGCAAGAGGCAGCTGATCAGTGATTCTCTCTCATTATTGATGTTTCTAGCTCTCTCTCCCTCTCCCTTCCTCTTTGAAATAAAAAACCCCCATATATATATATATATATATATGTATACATACATAAGTATACATATATCTATAATAATAAAAGCATAATATGCTAATTAGACCGGACGTCCTTCTGGACGACCTTCCAGACGAAGCTGGGGATGCAAGGGAAATCCAGGTCCCGTGTGTCAGAGGGAAGCCGGTGCTGGCAGCCAGGGGAAGGAAGGCTTACTCTTGCACGAATTTCATGCATCAGGCCTCTAGTATATGGTGGTCAACAAATAAAATAATTCCATACTGTGAAATTATTTTACTGAGAAGAAAAACAATTGATGGGAGGTTGTAGTTTAGACTGAGTGGTTATGGACATACTCTCTGGGGACATTAATGTTCAGAGCTGAAAGTGATAGGAACCAGCAATGTGAAGATGGGGTTGTATTGGTTTGCTAGGGCTGCCATAACAAAAATTCCACAGAGTGGGTGGCTTAAGCAACAGAAATTTGTTTTCTCATAGTTCTGGAAGCTAGAAGGCCAAGATCAAGGCGTCGGCAAATGTGGTTTCTTCTGAGGCCTCTCTTCTGACTTGCAGATGGCTGCCTTCTCACTGTGTCCTTATATTGTTGTCTTTCAGTCTGTGTGTGTCTGTGCCCTAATCTCCTTTTATAAAGACACCGGTCATATTGGATTAGAGCCCACCCATATGACCTCATCTTACTTAAATTTCATCTTTAAGGGCCCCATGTCTAAATACATTCACATTCTGATGTACTGGAGGTTCAGACTTCAACATATGAAATTTGGGAGAGCACAATTCAGCTCAGCTCATTACGAGGGAAGTGCATTTCCAGGAATAGCAAGTGCAAAGGCCGTGAGTGAGTTTAAGGTACAAGGAGGGCAGTGCAACAGGAGCATCGTGAGCAGGGAAAGACTGCTGGAGGTGGAGTTGGACAGGTGACCAGGGGCTGACTACTGTACACTCTTGTAGGTCATGGCAAGGATTTTATTCTAAGTGAGATGGAAAGCCACAGGAGGGTTTTAAGCATGATAGTGCAAGACTCAGTTTTCAATTGCAAAAGATCACTTTGGTAATATGTAGAAAATGGGTGGAAGGAGGGCAAGAAAGGAACTGTGAAGGGGGGCTATTGCAGATGGTGGCTTGGACAGAGGCCTCTCAGAGAAATAATGAGTGTGCTAGGTGAAAGGAAGAGTAAGTGGACGGGGAGGAGGAAGAAAGTATGTAGTACCTTTGATGTAATTTTTAGCCAAAATTCCTCATCATGACATGTAGAAGGTGCTAATTTAGGAACACTTCCCATGAATAAGGCAGGGTCATTCTAATGAAACCTGGGTAATTTGACTAGAATAGTAAGTGCCACTAACCCTTCCTTCCTTCCTTCCTTCCTTCCTTCCTTCCTTCCTTCCTTCCTTCCTTCCTTCCTTTCTTTTTTAAAATATGCTTGTATTGATTTTAAAGAGAAAGAGGAAGGGAGAAAGAGGAAGGGAGAAAGAGAAACATCGATGTGAGAGAAACATGGATTTAGCTGCCTCCAGTATGCCCCCTACTGGGGATCAAGCCTGCAACCCAGGCATGTACCCTGACCAGGAATCAAACCAGTAGCTTCCTGGTGCATGGGATGATGTTCAACCAACAGAGCCACGCTGGCCAAGGTAACATGTACTTGCTTTATATGTAGTTTCAGTTCATCCTCAGAACAATCCCATGAGAGGGAATTGCCACCATCATGTGGAGATAAGGAATGGAGGCTCTAGTGAAGACATTGGTGAGCATCAGAGTCAGAAATGCCTTTCCAGGCCCCAGGCCCTGCTAGGTACCCTGCTCTTTCCCCTGCCCTGGGGCCCTCCCAAGGCTGCCCACTTGGGGCTTAGAGGAGGACTGCTGGCTCTTTCTCCCCTGAGCAGCTGACCCTATCTCAGATCTGCCAGCAGAATGAGCCCCACACTGGAGACCTGAGGCTGAGGGCCTTTAATAAGATAGAGTTGCTAAAAGGGAACATTTAATTGCATGTTTTATTAATTTGCTCTCTGTGAAATATTAATCACAAACTCTTGTGAACACAGCGTCTGGGAGCAGTGAGCAACTTTGAGTTATGACAATCTTGAGGTACTGAAACTTGCCCAGTTCTGGTTTCTCAGTTGAGTTCTATCTCATGACCTCTACTCTGTCTCACCAGAGAGAACCACTCTACCCGGAGGACTGTTACTCAACTCTGTCCTTTGGCCCTCCTGAGGACAGCTGCAGGCTTAATTTTTGTGAAAAAGGAAACAAAATATTTGAAAGGAAAGAAAGAAAGGGGGCCCTAGCTGGTTTGCTCAGTGGATAAAGCATCAGCCTGTGGACTGAAGGGTCCTGGATTTGATTCCAGTCAAGGGCATATGCCCGAGTTGCAGGCTCCATCCCCAGTGGGGGGCATGCAGGAGGCAGCTGATCAATGATTCTATCTCATCATTGATGTTTCTATCTCTCTCTCCCTTCCTCTCTGAAATTAATACAAATATATTTTTAAGAAAGAAAGAAAGGGAGAAAACCTGGGTGGGAAGGCTGGCAGCTGGCAATGGCGGGGAAAGCAGAAGCTGGCCAGGAGAAGGGGGTAAGGGAGGGAGAGAGGTCAAGTTGAAAACCTCCTCTTCCTGCCCAGACCTCTGAGCAGAGGAAAGAGAACCTGACTTGAGCTGCCTGCTGTGGGGTGAGGCCAGGCCACCCTCCAGCCCCAGGTGGTTGTCTGCTGGCCTGGAGGAATGCCAGCAATGAACACCAAACAGAAGTGCTCTTTATTTTACTGGGACCACAGTGCACACTGCCACCTTCTCTTCAGAGAGCCCAGGAACAGTGTTAAGAAATAGTCAACAAGGAGAAGGGAGTGGCCAGTGTGGAGGGCAGGTATCCAGTGGGTTTCAGAGGAGGTACAGTTTCTGCTCCAGGGCACTCCCATCTTCATAGGAGCACAAGGGCCCCTTTCCCTGATGGGGAAGCAATTGCTTACTGTGGGAAGGCATGTTGATATAGGAGGTAATTGGATTCCTGCCCTTAGGGAATGGCTGGTTTGAGGGACTGGATAAGTTTAAAGGGGTCCTAGGCTAATGGTCTCTGTTCTCAGGGAGCCCCCAATTCGTCCTTGGGGAAAATTTTGCCAATGTAGCTCACACAACCACTATCTACTATGAACTCTAGGATGTGGTGGACACACGCATGAAGATGACTAGGGTGCCTTATCACATTTGAAGAAGTGTAAGGTAGTATCCAGGCATCTCTTGTTTAAGTAACCAGTAGATACAGACTTTACAAAGCATTCTGCTTTTTAGATCCAAATACATATTTCAAATTAGTGGGGGAAATGAATTATTCAATAAGTCATGTTGTGGTTACTACTAGATTGTCACATCATTAGCAAACAAACAAAATTTGGATTCCCAATCTCACTACTTGGATCAAAACAAATTCCAGAGAGAACAAAGATTTAAATACAAAATGTTAAGTCAAGTTAAGACAATGAGAAGACAAGCCACAGGCTGGGAGAAAATATTTGTAAAACACATGTCTTAAAAAGGAATGTTATCCAAAATATAGAAAGAACTCTTAAAACTCAACAATAAGAAAACAATAAAATAAAAACATGGACAAAAGATCTGAATAGACACTTCACCAATGAAGATATGCAGATGACAAGGAAGCATATAAAAAGACTAGAGGCCCAGTGCACAAAATCTTGCACAGGGGGAGGGTGTCCCCTCAGCCCAGCCTGCACCCTCTTCAATTTGGGACCCCTCAGAGGATGTCCGACTGCTGGTTTAGGCCTGATCCTGGGCCTAAACTGGCAGTTGGACATCCCTTTCACAATCCTGGACTGCTGGCTCCTAATCGCTCACCTGCCTGCCTGCCTGGTCACCCCTAACTGCCCCCCCTGCCAGCCTAGTTGCCCTTAACTGCCCCCTGCTGCTGTCCAGGTCACCCTCAACTGCCCCCTCCCTGCTGGCCTGGTCACTCCTAACTGTCCCCCCCCCCCCCCGCCAGCCTGGTCACCCCTTACTGCTCCCCTCGCCACCAGCCTGGTTGCCCCCAACTGCCCACCTCTGCTGGCCTGGTTGCCCCTAACTGCCCCCCCCCACTGACCTGGTCACCTCCAACTACCCCCCCCCCCCCCGCTGGCCTGATCACCCCCAACTGCCCCCTCCCTGCTGGCCTGGTCGCCCCTCATGGCACCCCCACCGGCCTGGTTGCCCCACGCAGCCTGCTTGTTCAGTCGTTTGGTCACCTCTCACTAACCCCCCCTGCTGGCCTGGTTGTAGGCAGCCATCTTTCGAGGGTGTGAGGGTTAATTTGCATATTACCTCTTATTATATAGGATGTTCAGGGTTATATGTCACCAGGTAAATACAACTTAAAACAATGAGCTATAACTACACACCTAGGAGAATGGCCAAAATCCGAAACATGGACATCATCAAATTCTGATGGGGATATGGAGCAACAAGAACGCTCATTCAGGGCTGGTGGGAATGCAATATGATACAGCTACTTTGTAAGACAGTTTGGCAGTTTCTTAAAAAACTGAAATTCCTTTACCATACAATTCAGAAGAGTTGAAAAACCTATATCCATTTTAAAAACCTGCACACGATGTTTATAGCAGTTTTATTCATAATTGTCAAAACTCAGAAGCAACTATGTCCTTCAGTAGGTGAATAGATAAATAAATTCTATTACATCCAAACAATGGAATATTATTTAGCATTAAAAGGAAATGAGCTGCCTAGCTGGTTTGGCTCAATGGATAGAGCATTGGCCTTTGGACTGAAGGGTCCCAGGTTCGGTTCTGGTCAAGGGCATGTACCTTGGTTGTAGGCTCCTCCCAGGCCCAGGCCCTGATCTGGGCTCCTGCAGGAGGCAATCAACCTATGTGTATATTTCTCTCTCTCTGTCTTAACTTCTCTCTTCCACTCTCTCTAAAAATCAATGGAAAAATATCCTTGGGTAAGGATTAAAAAATAA
Organism: Plecotus auritus; assembly: GCF_963455305.1. Lineage (NCBI taxonomy): Eukaryota > Metazoa > Chordata > Mammalia > Chiroptera > Vespertilionidae > Plecotus > Plecotus auritus. Next base: position 145,334,133 of record NC_137773.1, read on the forward strand.
AATAAAATAAATAAAACAATCATATTAAAAATAAAAAAAAGGAAATGAGCCCTAGCTTGTTTGGCTCATTGGATAGAGCATTGGCCTGCAGACTGAAGGGGTCCCGGGGTTCAATTCTGGTCAAAGGCACATGCCCAGGTTGTGGGCTCAATCCCCAGAGGGGGGCGTGCAGGAGGCAGCTGATCAATGATTCTCTCTCATCATTGATGTTTCTATCTCTCTCTCCCTTTCCCTTCCTCTCTAAAAACCAATAAAAATATGTTTTTGTAAAAAAGGAAATGAGCTATCAAGCTGTGAAAAGACATGGAGGAACCTTAAAGCGTATTTCTAAGAGAAAGAAGCCAATTTGAGAAGGCTATATACCATATGATTCCAGCATATGACATTTGGAAAGGATAAAAAACTGTGGAGACAGTGTAAAGACCAGAGGTTGGAGAAGGGAGGGATGAATAAGCAGAGCACAGTGAATTTTTATGGCAGAGAAACTGTTCTGTATAATACTATAATGGTGGATATGTTTTATTATACATTTGGCAATACCCATCAAATGTACAGCACCATAAATGAAACCCAAGGTGAACTATGGAGTCGGGGTGATAATGATGTGTCAGTGTAGGTTCATCAATGATAACAGATGTACTGTTCTGCTTGGGGATGTTGATAGTGGGTTGTGATTGTGTGGAGACAGGGCGTAGATGGAAATTCTCTACTTTACTTTTAATATTGCTGTGCACCTAAAACCTAAAGTCTATTAAAAAAATTAAATCATCAGAAACAAAATGAAACAAAAAAGTGATGCCAAGCAGCTTTCTTTATAATATCCCCAAACTGGAAAATATCCGATTGGTGAAAGGATAAACAAACTTCTTACAGCCCTTCTAGCAACCTGGTTTCTGATTAACCAAAGTCTATCCCCAGATTAGACCGATTGATCCTGCTGATCTCACACCTGGCCCCAGGCTCCTTTCCCTCCCAGCAGCTAGGTCTGGATCCTACATAAAGACAGGCTGGCTTTTAGGTCAAGGTCAGTTGGATCCTGTCCTGTCCAGAGGTGGCTTCCTGGTCTCAGGCGTGGCCTTGGCACCCAAGTCACCCTCCCCAGCCTAGTTTGAATGGTGTTTATGCTCTGAGGCTTGGTTGCCTTGATCCCTGTGCTGGCCTCTGGCTTCTCTGAGAGGAAGTCCTTTTCCTGTGTGTCCTAAAGATCCTCCCTTGCTCTCAAGCCAGTCATTTTTTTTCTTTTCTGGGAACTTTCTATGACTCTGAGCTTCTAGAAGGTCTTCCAATCCTTCCTGGGTACCTACTGTGAGCCAAGAACTTAGCTGCCCTCAAGTTAGTTGTTCATAGTTTAGTGGGATGGACAGACAACCAAATAGGCCATAATAAGTCATGGCTGTGACAAGAGGAAGCACGGGGAGGGGAGGAAGAATGGGATCCTACCCGGTAGGATCCCAGCTGAAGAGATCAGGGGAGATTCCTACAAGGGGTGATGTTTGAGCCCTGACCTGAAAGGCAGACAGGAAGACATGCAGGGGGAGATGCACAGGCAGAAGGAATGACCTGTGTGGAAACCTGAAACAGGAGAGTGAACTTTGGGACCTGGAGGTAGGAAAACCCCACAGCTCCTTTCCTCCTTTGGGCCGTGTTTGTCAGGACCATCTCTTCTATCTGGTGGTTAAGGCCCATCCTACCCTGTGTTAGCTATGTAATATGAAATTTAGCAGCTTCACACAGCAAACATGCATTATTTCGGACAGGTTCGGAGGTCAGGAATCAGCAGCTCAGCTGGGACTCAGGGCCTCTCATGTGGTTGCAGTGACGCTATCTCCTGGGCCAGAGTCTTCGTAAAGTTTGACTCAGGTTAGGGAATCTGCTTCCAAGCTCATTCCCGTGGTTGTTGGTAAGCTTCAGTTTCTCACCATGTGGCCTCTCCACAAGGAATGCTTATAATGTAGTAGCTGACTTCAGGGATAAAAATGGGGGTGAGGGAAGGGGGACCCATATGAGAGGCAACCAATCAATGTTTTTCTCTCACATTGATGTTTCCCTCCCTTCCCCTTTCTCTAAAATCAATAAACATATCTTTGGGTGAGGATTAAAAAAAAAGGAAAGGCCCGGCCGGTGTTGCTCAATGGTTAAGCATTGACCCATGAACCAGGAGGTCATGCTTCAACCACATGCCCGGGGTTGCAGGCTCAATGCCCAGTAGGGGGAATGCAAGAGGCAGCCAATTAATGATTCTCTCTCATCACTGATGTTTCTATCTCTCTTTCTCCCTTCCTCTCTGAAATTAAAAAAAAAAAAAAAAAAAAAAACTGAAGAAAGAAAGAAAGAAAGAAAGAAAGAAAGAGAGAAAGAAAGAGAGAAAGAAAGAAAGAACGAACACAGGCTTAGGTTGCTGACAAACCTAATTCCATCATTAGCCAAGGTCCTTAACCTCTCTGAGCCTCACTTTCTTCATCTTGAAAAGTGGTGCTCTGAAGATCCAATGAGATAATTCATACAAAGTATTTAGTGGAAATGGTTGTAAAATTGATACTTTCTTTAATTTACTTTTTTCCCAATATGAATGGTATTGCTTTTGGTCTTGTCACTGCCATCTTCCTTCAAGATCCAACTCAATTCTACCTTTACTTCAAATCTATCACAGTAATCAAGCCAACATCACCACCTCTGTTCCCTAACCTCCAATAACACTCTGAATCAGCTATTCATAATTCAGTACTTATTTACCTATCATCTTACATTACTTTCTTTTTATTTTGGGTGGGTCCTGTCTTCACAGTTAGATTTTAACTGCCTTTTCCTAAGTGCCTCTAGTAAAGTCCGATACAGCAGTTACCCAACGATCGCTTGGCAGTTGTTCAAGATACCAAATGTCCTTGGGAAGCTAGTGGCAAAGTCAACCCCCTGCTTTGAGTTCAAAAACTTTCAGGAAGGGAAGGTAAGGGAAGGAAGAGGGAGCAAAGCAGCTAAGTACAATACTGTCAGGAATCTCTGCATTTAAAGCTTTGTATGTTCTTTCCATTACTATGCTTTTATTGGGTTTCCAAATTAATTGCTAAAACTGTAAGCACTGTGTGGCTAGCAATCAGCAAGGAAACTATCAAACCAGATTGGGTTCATTTCTTTACAACAGTGTGAATTGATCTTACTTCTGCAGAGGAAAACAGACTCACACCCTTTAAAACCCTGCTTACAATATACCAATTTCATATTAATCTGAAAATATAATGTAAACAGACAGCAATGGTACTATTTAAAAAAAAAACCACACACACACACAAACCCACCCAAACCTACATTTTTTGCTGCAGTTGACATGTTTATCAAAGTGGAGACTATTTTGCAATAAGAGAAGAATGGTTCCATTAAGGCATAAGCTCTATGGAATCTAGTGGCTGGCTTTGAGGGCTATTTTAGGGCCTTCATGACATGTTATAAATGTCTGTGTTGACAGCTCTAGCTTCCTGTTACCAAATGTGAATAAAATTAGTCCTCATTTAAAAAAGGAGCTCATTGTATAGAGAAAATAGAATTTCAGAGTTGGTTTATTAGTGGATCCATGGCTTTTATAGAACATGCTGCTGCAAATGGGAAGGATTCCCAGCACACTGTGTATTGTTGGAAGTATTTGCAGAAGAATAACATTACAGCACTACTCTGGTAATGACCCTAAGCAGCAGGTCATTTTGTGGGAATCTGATGAAGCCAAGGAAGGGACTGTTCCCCAGAAAGATTCATAATCATAAATAAAAACATGTAAGCGTTCCATTGATTGCTTACAAGAGTCAATGGATCCTAGGTTAGGACACTCTAGGATCAAGTTGACCAGGGAGTGTGGAATTTTTAAGAGGCTAGGAAGTCAGTGATGGCCTGGAGGATATGGCTGTGTCCCACTGGCTCCCTAGAACCCCGCATGGAGTGCTCAGGTAATGTTGGAATGAATGATTAAATGGCTACAAACATGATTAGAGCAGGTGTCTCCAAGATCATAACAGAGTAGGACAGGTCAGTGGCTTTAGGGAAGAACACCAGTGTAAGTGACAACCTCATACAGGCGTGGACAAAAGTAGGCTTACAAGTTATGAGTACATGAATCACAGTTTATTCTTGTATTATTTATTATTATTAACCTACTTTTGTCCACCCCTGAATATATAAAAAATATATCTTAAAAAGGACATATATGAAAAAGTAAATTAAAGAAAGTATCAATTTTGTCCTTTCTCATGTCTGTCCTTTTTAAGATATATTTTTATTGATTTCAGAGAAGAAGGGAGAGGAAGAGAGAAATAGAAACATCAATGATGAGAGAGAATCATTCATCGACTGCCTCCTGCATGCTCCCTACTGGGAATTGAGCCTGCAACCTGGGCATGTGCCCTTGACCAGAATTGAACCCAGGACCCTTCAGTCTGCAAGCCGACTCTCTAGCCACTGAGCAAAACCGGCTAGGGCTCCTGTCTGTCCTGATGAGCACAGTTGGCCTTGGTGAATGCAGCCAGAGAGGTCATGCCTACACCTTGATCTCTGTCCCTATTAGGGAGTAGATAATCTAGACACAGTGAGAGAGGCAGAACTACTGTCCTTTGGCTGATCCTGGTTCTACTCTAAGAATCCCATGCCCTCAGGTGCTCGGTCCCCCACGAGGGCCCACCTTGGGAGTCTCCCCTTTCCACATGGCACTTGGCTGCCTGCCTGCACTTTCCTTTTCTTCCTGGCAATATGCCCACATCCTTGCTGCTGTGATCTCAGGAGGCGATCTGATAAATGAATTTACAGCAGCCACTATATAACAACTTAACTCTGTTACTCAAAGGGATGAATCTCTAAGAGTGCTAATTTGATGGGGGTGGGTAGGTGTTTGTAAATGGAATAGCCTTGCCCAGGGTGGTGACATTCTTTCCTGCCAATGAGCATCACATGAGATCTTGGCACACAGGTCCAGGTTTGAGTCCTGGCTCCCCCACCCACCGGCTGTGGGATCTTGGCCAAGTCATGTTCATTTCGTTGAGCTTTAATTTCCTCTTCTCTAAAGTGAGGAAATGAGTCTTCCAGCCCTCACAGGGTGGTAGGAAAGAACAGGTGAGTATGTAAATGTAAAAGAAACTGTTGGGCACTTGGCAAGTATTGTAATGAATATTATGCTCGGATTAGCCTTGTCAGGACTGGGGGTGGGGGTGGCAAAGGTTGGGGTGTTGTGGAAATGAAGCCAAATAGTCCCATTAAAATTCTGGAATCTAGGGGTCAGGTTTGGAAATAAATTTCAAAAATGATTGAACTCTGTGGGTTTCTCCTATGCCCCAAGCTCTGCCTCCATTGCCCCAGTGGGCTCCAAGGCTTGCCAACCACACACTGGAGGCCACTCAGAGAATTCTTGAACGACTCCTCTAGGCCTGGGCACCGCAAAAGCAGGAGTCCACACGGCAACAGAGGGCAAGAAGTGAGACGTGTGACCTGTGCTTCATTCCTTTTCTTGTCGGGGGGGTGGGGGGGTGGGGGGGTGGGTGGGGGGAGCATACACTCTGAGTCTTGGACATTTGTAAAAGAGATTTGTGAATGACCAGTGTCAATGTCAGGTCACATTGGGTCAGCCCCATTGGAAGTATAGCACAGAGCAGTTTGAGGGAGGCCCCTGCTGACTTGCCTTAAAGATTAGAGACGGCGCAACCTCATGGTAACTCTCTTCACTGCTTGTTGGATAGAGGCATCTTTTGAGGCAGAGCACGAGGGTGTAGGGGGGTGGGGGGGAAGCAAGGTGCAGTTCAGGATCAGACCTAGGCGGGTATTTAAGTGGAAATGTCCTTCCTGCAGGCAGCTGGTGATGCCATCAGGGGAGCGACATTTGGAAGCCACCAGCCAGGAGATGGTGGGGAAAGCTGTGGGAGTTGTTTGGCTCTCGAGGGAAGTGTACTGAGTGAGAGGAGGGACTCCTATATCTAGTGGTGTGCCAGCAGGAAGGTGGGAGGTGGGAGCCATTGTCCTGAGTGCAGGAACTAAGGTGTATGCGGTTTATAGAGTGATCAACCCAAGAACATGCATGCATATATGCATAACCCATAGGCAGGCTAGAAGGGGCCAATGGGGGGGGGGTGGAAAGGGGACATGTGTGATACTTTCAACAATAAAGATTTAATTTTAAAAACAGTAATAAAATGGACTAAAAGTCAGTAAACTTTTTATTATCATGAATGATTCTAAATAATGCCAGGGATAAAATTTTTCTTTCTACAGGGGCAGATGGTTCCTGCTACCCCATCCCCGGCATACCACCACCTATGTCCCCTTGCATTTGTTCACTCCTTGCTTGGAGAATGACTTCCTGAATGGCACACCACTCTCCAAATGGGCTCTGACCAAGAGCTGGGCCTCTGTTTGCCTGAGATGCTGAAACAGAATTGCAACGTGGTGGCTTTAGCAAAAAGGAAGACAAGAGCTTCTAGAGATGGAGAGAGAGATTCCTGCATTGGGACCAACCGTGCCCGAGGATGTCCCCGAAATGATTATCTATACTAATAGAAGCCAACAAATTCCCTTTTGCATCTAGTTTGATTCGGGCTTTTGCCACCGAGATTCCAGTTATAACATACATGAGTTATATGTTTCCAGGCACAGGAAACTCCATAACCTTTGGTTGTACACAAGGTGTTCTGATTCTCACCTAGTGGCTGGGATAGAGGCTGTGGTTTCTAGGATTTTTCCCGACTTTGGTGACCCTTGTCATCACTAAGCAAACAAACACCCTGGCAAGTCACAGAGATACCTTTCTGTGCACACCAGAACTCAATAGGAAGTTGCTTGGACCCAACCCAAGGCAATTATTTACAGAAGTCCTCAAAGAATGTAATTACAGGGCCACAGTGCAGGGACCCATACCATGAGCGCAACTCCTGAGTGCCTTTTTCATCTCATGGCACACATAAACTAATTACTAAAATTCTGCAGCACATAAATATATATATATATTTATAATCTTTTATAAATTATATATATATAATCTTTTATAAATTATATATATATATATTGATTTCAGAGAGGAAGGAAGAGGGAGAGAGAGATAGAAACATCAATGATGAGAGAGAATCATTGATCGGCTGCCTCCTGCACGCCCCCCACTGGGGATCGAGCAACCCAGGTATGTGCCCTTGACCGGAATCCAACCTGGGACCCTTCAATCCACAGGCCAACGCTCTATCCACCGAGCCAAACCGGCTAGGGCCAAAAATTATATTTTTTTCTGATCTGACAAAACACTGTAGGTATACTTCTCAGTCATTCATACCTGGTGGCTATTGTTGTGTTGTCTCTTGTCATTTTTTAAAAAAGATTTATTACTTATTTTTTGTTGTACAATTATTTTAATAAAGTGAAACAGTGAGTGAAAAGTACAAAACACACAGCTGCCTCCTTCCCCGTAGTGAAGTATCAAAGGTTTGCATGGCCCCTAATTAGTGTCACAGTAAAGGAGTCTGCCGACCAGGCTGGGGCAGGCTGGCGGAGTTCCCACGGCCCGGATCATCCTGCGAGAGAACGAATGAAGAAAACGAGGGGTCAGAACCTTCTAGGAAACCTGGACTCATAAAAACATGGCAAAGATTATGCTCAAAACAGCGGAGCGGTCGTGTAGCTGGGTCTCTCCCACCCTCTTAAGTATCAACAGGAAAATACAGGTTCTGAAGCAGGAAGCTGGAGCATTAACAAACGGGGTACGTGCCGCAATAGGTAAGTGAACACGTCTGTTTCTCCAAAGTCTCGCGTTGCCTTCCCACCACGCGCGGGATCAGGGTGCGGCAGAGCGCAGGCTCCGCGTAGACAGCCGGCCCGCGTGCAGTTACTGGTCCCCAGATCCGTGGAGGAGCTTGGCGGCCTTGTGCATGGCTGCCGGCCACGCCGTGGACTGTTTGCTGCTGGCATGTGCATCTCCCCCTGCAGTCAGCTTCGGCCGGGTCATGCCCTCCGCCCCTGGCGCTGAGGACTGCCGGGACGTTCCCGTGGCCCGCGCGGTGCCCCCCCTGGCGGCCCGGAAGCCTTCCGTGAGGACCCGCACGGACGAGACGTGTGTGACTTTGATCTCGTGGCGGCTGACTCTGTCCAGAAGCAGGTATCTCTGGTCATTGGAAAGACGACAAACCATCGTTTCTGATTTCTCTGAGTTTGCAAAACTTACGAGGAAGATGACTCCGCTGCCTGAGAACGCGGCCTCCTTGCATGACACGCACTGGCACGCGGCGCCCAGGAAGCACGTCTTGTCATTTTTTAATCTGACAGTCTAAGGGAAAAGGGGTCAGTGCCCCTGACTAAATAGTCAGATATTGCACGTTTTCTTTTTGTGTTTTTGTTGTTAATCCTCACCTGAGGATATGTTTCCATTGGATTTGAGAGTAGAAGGGAGGGAGAGAGACAGAGAGAAACATCCATGTGAGAGAAACACATTGATTGGTTGCCTCCGGCATGCGTCCTGACCGGGGCCAGGGATCGCACCTGCACCCTTCAGTCCGGGGGTGGGGGTGGGGGTGGGGGTGGGGGTGGGGCGGGGCGGAGTGTGAGTGACACTCTATCCAATGAGCCACACTGACTAGGGCCACATATTGTATGTTTTAAAAATTCTCGCAACACACTCGTGTGCTTCCTGCAGCACACCAGGTGAAAATTGCTGCTCTAGGGTATTACACAAGAAAGTCACTGAACTAGTTGAACTTGCACTTAGGATAAAAAAAATTCCAATGCATAGCTTAGTATGAGGAGGCCTGAATCAAAAGCATTTCACATGAAAAAACTGTGAAGATAAAACTTTTAAAGAAGCAGAAGGAGCCGGGTTGGTGTGGCTCAGTGGTTGAGCATTGGCCTATGAACCAGGAGGTCAACGATTTGATTCCCAATCAGGGCACATGCCTGGCTTGCCGGCTTGACTCTTAGTAGGGGGCACGCAGGAGGCAGCGGATCCATGTTTCCCTGTCATCAATGTTTCTTTCTCCCTTCCCCTCTGAAATCAATAAAAATATATTAAAAAAAAATAAAATGACCCAAAACAAACTCAGCCCTTCACTGGGAAAGGAAACAGTTTCTCCCATGGGCATAGGTCGCTTGCCAGGCCCCCGGGGGGAGGCTGCACACAGCCTCTACCACGCTAGTTCCTTGTGCTCTAGTGTCATGTTGGGTTCAGCCAATGGAAAACACTAGCAGGGGGGCAGAGAGGTCAGGCTATTTACATCTCCTCCCTCTCCTCCCTGCGGGTTTTTGTGTTTGTTCCTCAGAGGTAGTGGTTCTCAAAGAGACACCACACCTGCAGCATCTGCACCACCTAGGAGCCAGTGAGAAGTGTGAGGTTTGGGCCCTACTCCCAACCTTCGGGGGACCCAGCAATCTGCATTTTCACAAGCCCTCCAGGGGATTGTGATGCTCTCTAAAGTTTGAGAAGCGCTGACACAAGTCCACAGTTCCTGTGGGCAGACCTTCCTCTGCAGTCCTAGCTTTTACTAGACTCAGTAATTCTCTCCCCCTTTTTTTGTTCCTTCAGATCTGGAGGTAGAAAGGGCTTCTCAGCACAGGTGGTACTTTGTTACTAGTAGCTCATAACCTCTTGCCGGGTGCCTTTGTAAAGTCTTTTCAGTTAAATCGTTTGAGTGAACTGCCTGATTCCTGCTGCGCGCGTGCTTGATGCAAAGCTACCAACTGTGGGCAAAGGCCGGACACCAAAGTGTCCGCGGTAGCAGGAGTCTGGTCAGATCAGGCTGGCGGAGCGCGGAGTAAGCCTCTCCCATGTGTCAGGCATTTCCTCATTTAATGCCCACAAGCCTCCTAGAGGTGAGGACGCATGTTTTATTGACAGTCAAGTGAGCCAGACCTAGGGTGCATCTCTGTTGTAGGACTGGGCTAGTTCTTCCTCCTGGTCAAGGAGACTCCTGGAACATCCAGTCCCTGAAGTCCTCACACCGATCACACCTTCACCCCCGAAGCCATCCTGAAGTTGTCAGCAGCCTGCAATCAGGGTGTGGGAATAAGGGGAGATGGTTAGGCCACTTATGAGCTGTGTGATAAATAAATAAACAGCTCTTCATTACAGGAGAATAAATTAATTAACATGAAAGAAATGATGGACATAGAAAAATCATCCTTTGACCAACAGCAGAGTAATAATTGTTGTAGACCATAATCAGCAATTAATCCATTTAGTGGGCAAAAGTATGATGAGAAAGAAGATATTTGCATAGTCTCATAGTATCTCCCACAAGATACTTGTTCATTACCAAGGGGAAACTCACAAATTTATAGAGGAGAAACCCGAGGACACCCCCTTAACCAAGTGATCACTAGCAATGGGGAAATCAACACCAGGTGCTTTCTGATAAGATGACTGAGAAGGACACAGCATCACTTCGGTGGTGTTCTTGACAAAAGTGCATAACCTGACATTGATCGTGATTAACATCTGACAACTTCAAATAGAGACTTTCTACAAAATAACTAGCCTCTATTCTTCAAAAATGTCAAGGTTATAAAAGACAAATACTGAGGAACTGTCTCAGATTGTCAAAGGTTAAGGAGACAGGGCAACTGAATGCAGTATGGGTTCCTAGATTGGGTTCTGCAGCAGAAAAAGAACGTTAGTGGGACAATCAGTGAAATTTAAATAAGGTCTATAGATTAGTTAATAGGGTATAAATTTCTTGGTGTTGATGATTATTCTATGGTTATGTAAGATGAAGAAGGGTACATAGGAACTCTTTGTATTACTTTTGCAACTTTTTTATAAATGTGAAATTATTACAAAGTAAAAAGTTAGACACAATAAGTGAATACATTTTTAAAATCACATGGGTCAATACAATATTGGGCTGGCTGCTGTGTGCAGGATGGGTTTTAGTGGGTAAGAGTGGAGGCAGGAAGACGGGTTATGAGGCTTTTGCAGGTGAATGAAAGGTTGGGAATGAAAGGTGATGGTGACTTGGATGAGAGTAGTGGCAGTGAGAATGGGGGAGAAGTGGAAGATACAAGTTACATCCATATACATTTTTAAATTGAAATATAATTCACATGCTATAAAATTAACATTTCAAAGTGTGTAATTCAGTGGTTTTTAATATACTTTCAGAGTTAAGCAACCATCACCACTATCTAATTCCAGAACATTTTTGTCACCCTAAAAGAAACGGCATACTTTTGAAAAAATATATATTTTTATTGATTTCAGAGAGGAAGGGAGAGGGAGAGAAAGAAACATTAATGATGAGAGAAAATCATTGACTGGTTGCCTCTTGTGCACCCCCTACTGGCAACTGGGGCATGTGCCCTTGACCGGAATTGAACCTGGGACCCTTCAGTCCTCAGGCCGATGCTCTATCCACTGAGTGAAACAAGCTAGGGCTACCACACTGTCTTGATTACTATAGCTTTGTAGTGGGCTTAAAGTTGGGAAGTGTTTGTCCTCCAACTAAAAAGGATATTTATTTATTTATTTATAATTGATATTTTAAAGACAAAGCCAATAAGACTTGTTTATAGGTTTGATGAGAAATATGGAAATAGCACAACCTTTGGGACATTTTGGAATCTTTACCTTTTGGAAACTGTGTCTGCCAAATAAGACCTTCCTTTTTCCAGTTCTTAGAAAATGTTTAAGTATGTTTAGAATAATTTGAGTATATGGCTTACTTTTTCAACTCTAAGTTTTATAAAGTATAAATACAGATCAAGTGTTTTAGATAAAAATATTTTGCACTAGATTTTTAAGTTGAAATGGGTTATATGTGTAAAATACCCACAAGATTCAAAGACTTAGTATGAAAAGAGAATACAGAATGTCTTGTTGATAATTTTATATTGATTACATGTTGAATAGATAATATCTTGGATATATTGGATCAAGTAAGATACTTTGATCACCAAGAGCAAAGATGTGTTATTAGAGACCAAGGCTAAGATCATTCACAATCTTGTATGGATGTGAAAGTTGAACAGTGAAAAGGGCCATTAGGAAAAAAAAAAGATTATTTATTTGAAATAATAGTGTTGGAGGAGCTTTGCTGACACCCTGGGCGATCAGAAAGATGAACAAATGGGTCCTACAGCAAATTTAGCATGGAATTTTGCTGGAGGCAAAATGACAAAACCAAAGCTGTTCTTTGGACACATCATGAGGAGGTAGGGGTCTTTGGAAAAGGCAGTGTTGCTGGGAAAAGTAAAAGGCAGCAGGAAAAGCAGTAGGCCAGATATGAGATGGATTGGCTCCATAAAAGAAGCCATGGGCACAAGTCTGCAGGAGCTGAGCAGGGCTGCTGAGGACAGGATATTGTGGACATCGCTCATTCACAGGCTCTCCAGGAACTGGAGCCGACTCAATGGCATGTAACATATACAAGATACTTTACTAACATCACCAGATTTTTGTTTTTTTACTGTTTAAAATGATGTCATTATAAATGTACATTATTTCTAGTAGACAGAGCTGCTCTAGATGTTTAATGATGAGCTGCCAATGCCATTTCAACAACAAAGATAATCACATAGCAAAGGGGCTGTAGTGACACCTACCATTGAGATTTAATGTTCCAATTCAATGGAGGCTATAAATGAGATTAATAGGATAAACAAAGGCAAAGACTGGTCTGGGTGATAACGAAGTGTTTGAGGGTACTTTGCCCTCTTCTCCTTCCTCTTTCTCTCCTTAAGTGACATCCTCTTCCCCCTCCCACAGGCCCTCTTTGACTTAGTATATAGCTTTTCTTTCTTAAGAGGAAGGAGGTAAAGTTCTGCAGTTCTCCCAGTCAGAACTTCTGCTCTCCCCTCCCTTCTCAGGGGCTCACATTCTTCATACTCTACATACCACCATTTTTTTTTTTCTGGAGAAACATAGGCAAGAAACTTAACTTGCAAGTTGGGTTGGCAAACTATTTCTGTAAATACTTGAGGCTTTGTTGCCATTGTCTCTCTCTCTCAGCTAGTCTCTCTCAACCATTCAGTTCTGCTGTTTTAGTGTGAAAATAGCTATAGACAATGTGTAAACAAATGGGCGGGGCTAGGTTCCAATAAAATTTTATTTATGGACACTGAAATTAGAATTTCATATAATGTTCCCATGTCATAAAATATTCTTTTTTCAACCCTGCCCCCACAACTCTTTCAAAATGTAAAAGCCATTTGAAGCGCATGGGCTATAGAAAATGGGCCAAGCAGGATTTGGCCTGCGGGTCTGGGTTTGCCAAACCTGCTCTAAAGTAAAAGTGAGGACCTAATGTAATGACATTTATGGCAGAAGGATCCTTTTGTTACTGGGAAACCCCTGGGTGGGCTCAGGCTGCCTGTAGCAATGTCCAATAAGGAAGGCAGGGTTGAATCTTATAAGGCGTTTATCGAGAAGGCCAGCCAACCAAGAAGACTGGGAGTTTATAAGCATTCAAATCCTGTCTTAAAGTAAGGTGCAGGGGCCATAATTATAAAGGGGAATGGACGAGGGTGAGGCTGGGAACGGAATGCTGCTACATGCAGCCCCGGGGGTCCACAGATTCAGTTATTGTTCTTGGTTGTCAAGCGATGAGATGATGTCTTGACTCCTGCTAGGGATGGCCTGACCACGCTTAATGGTTCTGCTTGCTTGCTGGGTACATTGTCCGCAGCTGAGTCACCTCCTCAATCACTTTGCCCGGGATCAAAGGGAGTATGCAGGTGCACTGGCCTAAAAAATGAAACTCAGAAAAACTTAACCCTCTGTTCCCATATAAGAAATTTAACCTCCCCTGTTCACATAAGTATATGTATCCTAGGATTTACAATTAATATGATTATTTTTCAGATTAATTCAGGTGCTCTATAAGTCTTCCCCTATCACTTTCATTCCTTTGCCGTAAAGCTCAGTCCCAGTAAATTGTAGGTATTCAGTACTCTGCCTGAGTAATAGAAATTTTAGGAGCCCTGTCCAAGTAGGTAGGGACGTTAACACCAAAGTCATCAGGAGACCCTGACAGCAGGAGGGACTTCTGTGCAATAATTGCTCTGAGGCCTGGGACACAAGGCTCCCTGCCCTGAGTCCTGTGCTTTAAAAGGCTCCGTTTGGTCCTGGTCTAGCTTTGACGTCAATGGATAAAGAATCCACAGGGCAATGGAGACACAAGCACTTGGAGACTAACCTCTTTCTCCACGCTTCAGACCCCATAATTCCCTCAAGTCCACTTTTATGTTGGTGTGGCCTCTTCCCTGGGCACATTCTCCAGTGCCCAGACTGAGACAGGCTAGTAAGCCAGGACAGGTGGAATAGGGAAACTGAGATAGGTAGTTAAACGGCTATGCAGTTTACAGCCATCTAGTAAATCACAAAATCCTATCTTCCCTAACCAGGAATACTTGGAGTAAATGGTTTACACTTCTCCTCCCCAACCAGAGGGTAAATAGCTTAAATCAGTGGTCTGCAAACTCATTAGTCAACAGATCCAAATATCGACAGTACAATGATTGAAATTTCTCTTGAGAGCCAAATTTTTTAAACTTCTTCTAACGCCACTTCTTCAAAATAGACTTGCCCGGGCCGTGGTATTTTGTGGAAGAGCCACACTCAAGGGGCCAAAGAGCCACATGTGGCTCGTGAGACGCAGTTTGCCAACCACGGCTTAAATGACCCTACTGGGCAAGATAGCAAAAATCCAATTGGTATCATTTTCTCCAGCTGTTGGCGGTGATAATGATACTAGGTGTTAGACCGGTGAAGTCAGACCAGACCTTGATTCAGCAACCTCGGTACTTGAGTTCTGGCCAAGAAAGAATTCAGATCTAAGACTCAAACTGTAAGAGAAAGTTTATTTAGGAAGTCACAGAGCTAGAATAAGAGCTGTGGAAGAAATGGGCTCAGGAAATGTTACAGAGGCAGAAGAAGGGCCCTTGGAGCTTAGGAGAGAGGAGGGGCAGGAGAGCTCTCAGGGGGAGAGCTGCTGGAGCCTCCATCCTAAGGTCTTTTAAAGGTTTGGGGTTTAGGGGCTGTCTTAGGGGAGGATCTAAAAAAAAAAAAAAATCATCAGCTTTTCAGATGTGTCCTTTCAGGATTGTGGTCTCCACTGATTGGTTGGTATCAGGCCAAGGGGTCTTTAGTCAATGCAGCTTGCTATGGCGTTGCTTGTCTGGTTTTACTGCTCCTCTGGGCCTGGAGCTGAAACATAACTGAGGCCTAGATGTTATTCCTATTCCTAGGGGTTAATGCTTAAGGGAGTGTTGTGCAAGGGCCTGCATGGGAGTTGAATTAGGCCACTCTTCAGCCCCTTGTTCCTCCTCCAAGGAGGTCTACCACATGACTAGCAACATGCCAGGAGGAAGGTCAGGGGAGAGTCCTAACCGCGTGACCAGCGATATGCTAGGGAAGGAATGATTATCTTGGGGGGAGGTCCTTGTTTTTTCAGTTTTGCCCATGCTAGGCACCCAGGGCTTTCTGCCCTGGTGACCTTTCGTACCTGGCTGATCATCCTTCTCTGCCCATGTCTGTCTAACTGCCTACCACACAACCACTCCCAAGGATGGATGAAGTTAAGGGAATAAATCTCATTTTAGGTCATCAGCATAAAGCTGATGAATATTCTATTGAGATCTTCCCCTAAGACCTTCCCTAAACTCCCAGCCTTTAAGTACCCCCAAAATGAAGGAGCATTCCTGTGCCTTTTCCTTCCTCCTCTTCTTCACTCTCAGGTGTGCATCTCCTATACTCTAAGGGAACCCATGAGACTTGCAACAGGGGAGCAATGGGCAGATGCAGCTCATCCAGGGCTGATCCCCTGAACTTTTCTTTGACTTCTCAGTGAGCCAAAACAGCTCCATCTAGTCTCTTTCCCATTGCTTCTTCTATCCTAAGCCCTTCCTTGTTTCACTGTCCCCAGCTTTAATAAATATACCCTCAAAATCTCCTGGACTCTGTGAAATCTTTCCAACACCAAATCAAGAACCCACACACTGCAGGCTGGCCAGAGGCAGACCCATTCCAGGCTGGGTCCCCTTTCTGGTGACAAGACAACACTATCAATGTGCTCAAGCCTGGGCCCAAGGGATGGCCAAGGGACAGTTGTTTGCATAGGATGTGATGGAGCTTGGAAGCATGGGCTAGGGCTTATGTGTGTGGGGGTGAGAAGAGAAGGGGTGGCCAGGGATAGAGGGCCAGGGATGGCTTCTTCTATGTGGCCATATTAGGCATAGGATTCTAAATTTAAACCTGGCTAGACAGGTAGTTATGAAGGTATATTTATCATGTCATGTCAGCATGAAGCAGACAACCAATGGGTCTGTGCTGCCTATCACTAGTGAGCCAATTCAGCAGAGACAGGGTTGAATCATATGTGAGCGTTTATTGCAGTACAGCTGGCAGTATGGGAGAGCAGCAGGTCATCCACAAAAATCTACTCTGCAGCCCCTGATAAACCAGCTGCTTATATAGGGTAAGACAAAAATTACACGGGGAAGGAGGGATTACAGGCATGGGGAAGCAGGCTATGAAAGCTGGGATGAGACTCTATTGTTTGGGCAACAAGGTTGTTAATCTTTCCATGATAATAGGAAATTCTTGAATGAACATGGACTGCATTCGAAGGTTGACTCCCACCCAGGTTAGAAAGTCCCAGGGAGAGGGGGTGGAACTCCTAGCCAGGTTAGAATGTACTTTCTTTAACCAGCACAAGGCAATCACGGTTGACAGAGCATGATGCATTTTGATCAGCTCTAGCAAGACATGAACATTGCCATCCTCATACCTTATGTTGGAAGAATACTTCTAAATTCAGATAAACAAGTAAAATGATTTTCATAGTTAATCCCGGGATTCCTTTCCTGGAAAGCACCCGTGGTAGCAAAAGCTGTGGTTTTCTCCTCTTCTTTTCCATGCCTGCCCTCTGATGGTCAATCAAGAGAAATACAGTCAGATTCTTCTCATTGTCAGATTCTGGCAGAGGGGGTCACAAACTCAGCCACCTGCTGGGCCCAACAGGAAATGTAGAAGAATGAAGCCAGCAGGATGTGAGATTGAGGAGTAGTGGGGTGTACTGGAGAACTCAGGCCTCTTCTAAAAGGGAATGACCTACTCACTCAGGGTCGAAGGCTGCTTCTATAGGACTGTGAGTCTAGAACAGAGGTCATAAACTGGCAGTCTATACAGCTAGATGTCCTTTGTGTGGCCTTCACAGTGTTGATGCCTACAGTGTCTCAAAATAGTTTCATTCATTAAAATGTTTTTATTTCTAGCTCTTTGATAAATATCTGCATATTTGGCAACTCCAAGTTTACACTACAACATGGCAACAATCTGGCAATATAATGGTTGTTAGAAGACTTTTGAAAATGACAGATGACATTCAAGAGCAAGTTATGATTTTCTCAGTCAAAGAAAGAATTATCTCTATGACATCCCCAACAGATGTGGCCATATGTTTTATACTTTAGAAATTCCAGAAATAGGAAATAAATTAATTTTACTTGCTTTTATTTTTATTTTATTTTATTTGCTTTTAATTATTTATTATGTAATATTTCATATGAACAAAATCACACAAACACACACATATTATAAGGCGTGTGAAACAATAAATGATCTTTTCTCCACCATCCATCATAAAAAATTGGACATTGCCAGAGCTTTCGAAAGCTACCTGTGTCCTTTTCCCATTGAATCCTCTCTCTACCCTTTGAGGGTAAATACCATTCTGTTTTCTTTATCATTAATTTGCTAAACTCTTAGTTATTCTGAGAATTATTCTAATTATTTATTGTCGCTTTGAGATTTCTATGTACACAATCATTTCATTTGAGAAAATTAACTCCTATTTTTTTCTTTCCAATCGTTATCTCTCTTATTTCTTTTTCTTGACTTATTATACTGACTAGAGGCCCAGTGCACGAAATTCGTGCACAGGTGTGTGTGTGTGTGTGTGTGTGTGTGTGTGTCCCTCAGCCCAGCCTGCACCCTCTCCAATCTGGGACCCCTCGAGGGATGTTGGACTTCCCTCTCACAATCCAGGACTGCTGGCTCCCAACCGCTCGCCTGCCTGCCTGCCTGCCTGAATGCCCCAACTGCTTCTGTCTGCCAGCCTGATCACCCCCTAACCACTCCCCTGCCAGCCTGATCGACGCCTAACTGCTTGCCTGCTGGCCCAATTGCCCCTAACTGCCATCCCCTGCCAGCCTAGTCACCCATAACTTCCCTCCCCTGCTGGCCTGGTCACCCCTAACTGCCCTCGTTGCCAGCCTGGTCACCCCTAACTGCCCTCCCCTGCAGGCCTGGTCGCCCCCAACTCCCCTCCCCTGTCGGCCTGGTTGCCCCTAACTGCCCTCCCCTGCTGGCCTGGTTACCCCAAACTGCTTTCCCTTGCCAGCCTTGCTCACCCCTAACTGCCCTCCCCTGCAGGCCTGGTTGCCCCCAACTGCCCTCCCCTGCTGGCCCAGTCACCCCTAACTGCCCTCGTTGCCAGCCTGGTCACCCCTAACTGCCCTTCCCTGCAGGCCTGATTGCCCCCAAATGCCCTCCCCTGCTGGCCATCTTTGACCACATGGGGGCAGCCATCTTGTGTGTTGGAGTGACAATTAATTTGCATATTACCTCTTTATTATATAGGATTAGGTTCTTGAACTAATGTTGTTGAGAAGTGGTAACAGTAGAGAAATTCTTATTGTTATTATTATTATTTAGGTTAATCCTCACCCGAGGATATTTTTTCATTGATTTTTAGAGAGAGTGGAAAGGAGGGGGAGAGACACACAGAGAGAAACATTGATGTGAGAGTGACACATCAACTGGTTGCCTTCTGCAAGCAGTCAGGGATTGAGCCTGCAACCCAGATACGTGCCTTTGAATGGGAATTGAACCCGAGACCCTTTGGTTCTCAGGCCAGTGCTGTAACCACTGAGCCAAGCCAACCAGGGCTGTTGTCTTGTTTTTAATACCACAGAACAAGGCACACTTAGAGAACTCTAGTTTCTGTATTACTCCAGAGCATCTCTCCCCCCCCCCCCCCCTTATTTTTTCCTTTCTTTTTATTATATGACAATTTATTTTTAGGTTTCGGTTTATCTGTTCATTGCTGCAATGACTTCTGACACTAGCTACCCAGAGTTAGGCCAGACTTCATACGGTAAGAGTACTGTGCTCCAAAAAAAAAAGAGTACAGTGCTCCACAGACTGACCCCCACTTCAAACACCAACCACAGGCTAGGGTGTTTCCAGGCCCACCCTCACTTCTGAATAACTGGCTATAGATTTGAGGGTTTTAACATTAAATACTAGGGGTCCAGTGCACAAATTTTTGCACCTTGAAAGGAACTGCAGGCTGCAAGGCTGTGGTGGGCACAGGGGCGGGTCTCAGCCCATCCTCTGCCCCCTGCCCAGCCCTTCCTGTTGTGGTCCCCTGGTCCCCTGTCTGCAGGCAGCCCCGCTCCTGCCACTACCGCTCCCATACACTGATGGCGCCAGCCCCGCTCACATCTGCTGCCGGCACCAGTAGCAGGTGTGATCGGGGTCAGCAGCCACCTCTCGCACCTGTGATGGCGCCAAGTGATTGGGGCAGGCGCCGGGTCGGCAGTAGGTGTGAGCAGGGCCAGTGCTGGCAGCAGGTGTGAGCGCCCAGTGGGACTGCAGCGCACGGGAGCAAAGAATTTTCAGTAAACACTAGAAGCTTGCCCCAATGACAGCTATCAGCACCCTGTCTTGGTCTGGTGCCCCCGCTGACCTGCTCCACCATCCTGCCACGGCCGATGCTTGCCATGTGCCACGCTCTGCCGCCTGCTGTGGGTGCCTGCCATGTTCCGCGCGTGCCCCGTGGTGGTCAGCGCACGTCATAATGACTAGTTGTTTGGTTGTTTGGTTGTTCCGCTGTTCCATCTATTTGCATATTAGGATTTTATATATATATAGATACTTTGAATTCCTAGGATAAACTCAATTTGGTAATGAATATATTATCTTTTTTATAAATTGCTAGATTCAGGTTGCCAATATTTAGTTTATGATTTTTGTATGTATGTGAATGAGTGCGATGGGTCCTTGATTATCTTATCTATCTATGCTTTTGATATCAATTACAATAATTTCAAAGAATAAAGGTGGGGAGTTTAAAATAACTGTTCCTTGTAAGTTTGGTAGAACTCACCTTTACTCTAAATAATTTTAAGATACATATTTTTTATTTCAGAGAGCCACACTGGCCAGGACTTGTTCTTGCAGTTTTATAACTTTATTTGACAATCAGCAGTTAGTTCTCATCCATATTAACTGTTGATTTTTGGAAGTGGTAAAAGGTACATAGGTGACCAACACATAGAGCTTGTTTAGTGAATCTTCATCCTCATTATGTTTTCTGGACAACTGCACCCAGATACACTATGGACATTCCTATTCCTTTGGCCCAGACAGCTTTGTTCAACCTGGTGTCTATGCGCACATCTGGAGTTCCCATCTCCTTCCTGGCAAATTTCTGGATCTCTTTGAGTGCCCGAGGGGCCACGCTTCTTGAAACCCGCTTCATGAATGTGCTTGTGAACGTCCATGGTGTATTCTCAGGTCACTACCTCGTTGATGGCAGAACGGCCCTTCTTCTTCTCGCCACCCTTCTTTGCAGGAGCCATTATGCTGGGCCCAAGTTGGAAAAGGTCTTTCTCTCTTTTTATTTTTTTATTTTTATTTAATTTAATTTTTTTATTTTTATTTTTAAATAAATTTTTATTCAGATTATTACAATTGTTTCTCCTTTATCCCCCCATAGCTCCCCTCCACCTGGTTTCCACCCCACCTTCTGCCCTTACCTCCCCCCACTGTCCTCATCCATAGGTGTATGATTTTTGTCCAGTCTCTTCCTGAACGCCCCCATACCCCTTTCCCCCTGAGAATTATCAGTCCACTCCCTTTCTATGCCCCTGATTCTATTATATTCACCAGATTATTCTGTTCCTCAGGTTTTTAATTCACTTGATTTTTAGGTTCGCTTGTTGATAGATATGTATTTGTTGTTCATAATTTTTATGTTTACTTTTTTCTTCTTCCTCTTCTTTAAGAATACCTTTCAGCATTTCATATAATACTGGTTTGGTGGTGATGAACTCCTTTAGCTTTTTCTTATCTGTGAAGCTCTTTATCTGCCCTTCAATTCTGAATGATAGCTTTGCTGGGTAGAGTAATCTTGGTTGTAGGTTCTTGCTATTCATCACTTTGAAAATTTCTTGCCACTCCCGTCTGGCCTGCATAGTTTCTGTTGAGAAATCAGCTGACAATCGTATGGGTGCTCCCTTGTAGGTAATTAACTGTTTTTCTCTTGCTGCTTTTAATATTCTCTCTTTGTCTTTTGCTCTTGGCATTTTAATTATGATGTGCTTGGTGTGGTCCTCTTTGGATTCCTTTGGTTTGGGGTTCTCTGCACTTCCTGGACTTGTAAGTCTATTTCTTTCACCAGGTGGGGGAAGTTTTCGGTCATTATTTCTTCAAATAGGTTTTCAGTATCTTGCTCTCTCTCTTCTTCTGGCACCCCCATAATTCTGATGTTGGTACGCTTGAAGTTGTCCCAGAGGCTTCTTACACTATCTTCAACTTTTTGGATTTTTTTTTCTTTTTGCTTTTTTGGTTGAGTGTTTTTTGCTTCTTTGTATTTCAATTCATTGACTTGATTACTTGTGTTCCTCTAGTCTGTTATTGGGTCTCTGTATAATATTTTTTATTTCAGTCAGTGTATGTTTAATTTCTAGTTGGTCCTTTTTCATATCTTCGAGGGTCTCGTTATATTTATCGGCCTTTTCTAGGATATTCTTGAAAAGCCTTATAACCGTGGTTTTGAATTCTATATCCAGTCATTTGTTTTCCTCCATTTCTTTCATTTGTGATCTGTTTCTTTGACGCCGCATTTTCACTGCTTCCCTGAGTTGGTAGGGTAGATTTGTGTGCTAGGTTTCCTATATGGTCCAGTGTGTCGGCCTCCTCAGTTAACCTGAGGTGGACACTCTTGGTGCACCCCTTTGTGGACTGTGTGTACAGCCTTGTTGTAGTTAAGTCTTGATTGTTGTTGGTATCACTGGGAGGAATTGATCTCCAGGCCAGTTGGCTGTAAGGATCAGCTGTGTCTATGCTGGGAGAAGTTCGGTGCTGGAGACAGCCTTATAGGATTAGACTTGCCAAATTGCAATAGCCTCTTTGCTCAGCTTGGATGGGGTGGAGTCTCAGGGTGAAGCAGACAGTCTTGGCTTCCAGTCAGCCTTGCCCTTGAGCGTGCGCGCGCCTTCAGACCTCTGCCTTCCCCGGCTCCCGAGTCTCCACCCGAGAGTGCAGATTCCCCCCACCCCGTAAGAGTGTGGGTCCCCAGGGGCTCGCCTGGAACTGGGGTTCAGTGCAGTCAGAACTGGGGTTCAGTGCAGTCAGGACCTTCCAACTCCCTTCTGCTAGGGAAAGCCTGTGGCAACCTCCACAGCCTTTGTGCACACTGGCGTGCACGCCTCCAGACCCCCGGGTCTCCCCCGGGTCTCCGAGTCTCTGGGTGCCTTTCTCTCTACCTGACAGTCCAGACTCTCCCTGTATGAGTCTGGGTCCATGGGGTTTTGTCCGGGACTGGGGTTCAGTGCAGTCAGAACTGGGGTTCAGTGTGGTCGGGGGCTTCCTTCCCCCTTCCGCCAGAGAAAGTCAGCCAGGCTCTCAGCCGCCCTTCCTCTCTGCGCGCACAAAGACCCTTTGCCGTACCTCCAATCCTCTGTGAGCTTTTCTCTTTCCTTCTAGTTGTAGAATTTTCACTCAGCCAGCTTTCCTGTGGTTCTGGATGGTGTCCGTTCTGTCTTTTAGTTGTAGTTTTGAAATTGTTGTGCGAGGCAGCAGTTTAGGTGCTTACCTATGCCGCCATCTTAGTTTCTCTCTCTTCTTTCTCTCTTTTTAAATCTTTTCCCCTTTGAATCATTTGAGAGTAAGTTTCAGATATCATGCCCCTTCCAACCTCAGTACTTAGTATTTGTTTCTTAAGAATAAGGGCCCTCTCTTACATAACCAGAGGGAATTTAATAATTCAAGAAATTTAATATTTATCTAACTATTAGACTGTTGGGCACAGTTCACATTCCACTTTTGCTAGTTGTCCCAATAATGTCTTCTATAACATTATTTTTTTTCTGGCCCATAACTGAATTCAGGCTGTATTTAGTTATTATTGTCTTAGATTTCCTTTAATCTGAAATAGTCCCTTAGAGATTCCTTGGTCTTTCATAACATTTACATTTTGGAGACTATAGAATAGTTATTTTGTAGATGTCTCTCATGTTGAATTTGTCCTATGTTTCCTCATGGGTAGGCTTCCATTATGCACTTTAAAAAAATACATATTTTTTCAATTTCAGAGAGGAAAGGAGAGGGAGAGAGAGAGAGAGAGAGAGACAGACACATCAATGATGAGAGAGAATCATTGATCAGCTGCTTCCTGCATAACCCCCCACTGGGGATTGAGCCTGTATCCCAGGCATGTGCCCTGACCGGGTATTGAAACATGACCTGGTTCATAGGTCGATGCTTAAGCACTGAGCCATGCCAGTTGGGCCAGTTATGCACTTTTTTTGTAGGAGTACTATAAAGTATTGTTTGCACCTCACCGTGTAACATCATATGTCAACTGATGATGATTTGTGATATTAATTATTAGATTAAGGTGATATCCAACAGTTTTCTCCACTGTAAAGTTACTATTTTACCTTAAGATTTTTTTTCTTTTATTTTACTGTTTTAAGAAGGAATCCTGAGCCCTGTGTGGGAACTGATGAGACATGCACAGAAGTCAGCAGTCAGTTGTTTGGTTGTCCCTCACTGACCCCCCCTGCTGGCCTGGTCGACCCACACAGCCTGCTTGTTCAATTGTTTGGTTGTCCCTCACTAACCCCCTTGCTGGCCTGGTTGTAGGCAGCCATCTTGTGAGGGTGTGAGGGTCAATTTGCATGTTACTTCTTTATTATATAGGATTTTCTTTATTTTACAATACTCTTCTTGGGATGTTCTTAGCTAGTCTGAAGAAAAGTCAGTACAGGAAGGAAAACCTTGGAATCAGAGGTGAGATTTCCCCAACCCTCTAGCCCCATGGATAACCTCTGAAAATTTCAACTGGGGAAACTTCAATGTTTGGGCCCACCCTCTCTCTGCTATAAAGGACTCACTGTATCAAGAAGGAAGTTAAAGGAATTTTAACACTAAATGTTTGTTGAACTGAATTACACGTGAAAAGCGCACCCCTTAATTCTGTAGCTTCTTTGAACTCTGGTTTATTCTAAGAAGGAAAATATTAGAGCCAACAATACTTGCCCTATTTACTTTGGAACCCTTGGATCCACAGTTCTGGTTTTTAATACATTTGTTAGACAAGTGGGACTGATAAACTTGTTAAATTATTCAGCTATTAACAGTGTAAAACCAATACAGAGTAGTATCTTATCAACATCACCAATTCCTTTCACCGCTGTTCTGAAGCTGGAACGAAGACTGGAGACCTGGGTTTCCATTGCAGGGACAGAAGCAGTTCACTGTAGAGAGAGATAATCCACAGCCTAACACTTGGGAACCCATGTGAAGTGACAGTATCAACAGTAAATCCTGAAAAAAAATTTTGACTGAAAATCTGTGAATTCATGCTAGCATAAAATTCCCTAGTCCCATGACAATATTTTAAACTGTTCTGCATGTCTAAGAAAATGGTTCTAGCCTGGCATTTCTGGCAATAATGCTTTTGTTCTCCACTCAGCCTTACCAGTCAAACATGCTCCTGTGTACAAAACCTTGCATAGTTATCAGGAAATATAGAGGGGATAAATGTTGATGGATGAGACTTGACTTGGGGTGGTGAACAGACAATACAGTGTACAGATGCTGTGTTATAGAACTGTGCACTTGACACCTATATAATTTTGTTAACCAGTGTCACCCCAATAAATTCAATAAAAATGAGTAGAGATGAATGCACTATCCTCTGTATTGTCTTGATTACTTAATCTAATCAAGACAATACAGAGGATAGTAAATCCATCTCTGCTCATTTTTAAAAACTAAAATAAACAGTATTCTAAAAACGAAGACACCAAAATTAATTCAAAATGAAGCAGGTGTATGCAGAGCAATGGCAATAAGAAGACACTGGAAAAGTTGTCAAGACATAAATCCATTAAAAGACATTGTACTCAGAGTGATTCATGGGCAATTTCTTTCATATTTACAAAGAAGATACAGTTTTAATGGTATTTAAATTGATCAAGAGGGTAGAAAAAGTTGGAAATCTAATATTTTTAATACTTTTTTAATATTTTATTTTCCTTTTGTATTGGATTTTTTAAATATATAAGAATCCATGCTTTTTTACGACATTGCTAAATTTAACATTTCCATTTAATTTTTTTTGTGTGTGAATATAAGGTATTTTTTATTTATTGATTAAGGTATTACATATGTGTCCTTATACCCTCCTTGTCCCTCCCACCCCCGCTCATGGCCTCACCCCCCTGGTGTCTGTGTCCATTGGTTAGGCTTATATGCATGCATACAAGTTCTTTGGTTGATCTCTCCCCTTACCCCCACCCTCTCCTACCTTCCCTCTGAGGTTTGGCGGTCTGATTGATGCTTCTCTGGCTCTGGATCTGTTTTTGTTCATCAGTTTATGTTGTTCATTATATTCCACAAATGAATGAGATAATGTGATATTTATCTTTCTCTGACTGACTTATTTCGCTTAGCATAATGCTCTCCAGGTCCACCCATGCTGTTGCAAATGGTAGGAGTTCCTTCCTTTTTACAGCAGCATAGTATTCCATTAATTTTTAATGTATAGGAATTATCTTTTTCTGGATCTTTTCTCTTCCATGCAAAAAACTTTAATTGAGGGCTAACTTACTTAAAGTAACATGAACAAATAAAATTTTGATGCATTTTTGCACATGTAATCACACGTAACCACCACCTATCTCAAAATATAAAATATTTCCATTATTTCAAAGGATTCCCTTGTGCTTCCCCCCAAGCTTCTTACCCCAAAAGGAAAGCACTGTTCTAACCTCTATCACCATAGATCAGCTTTGCTTGTTTTAAACTTCATATAAATGTCAATACAGCCATGCATTTCTTCACAGGAATACTTCTGAGAAATGTGTTGTTAGGCAATTTCGTCTTTGGGTGAACATTATGGAGTATTCTTTCACAAACTGAGATAGCATAGGCTACTATTTGCGTATGAGGCTATATGGTATAGTCTATTGATCATAGGCTACAAACCTGTACAGCATGTTACTATACAAAACATGAGATTAAATCAAACACAAGGTAAAGTGATACAATCAAGAGAGTTGGTAAAATTGTATGAGGCTGCTCCTGGTGAAACACTGCATACTGTTTTACAGCAAACGTTTTTTTCTTATATAGGTCGAAGGAGTACACTCTAAAACAATGATAAAAAGTATAGTATGGTAAATACGTAAACCAGTAATGTAGTAATTTATTATCATTATCAAATACTACGTACTGTTCATAATTTTATGTGCTATACTTCATGTGCTGTATTTCTATAATAGGCAGCACATATATACTTTTTTAAAAGGATAGTTTATTGATTTTTAGAGAGAGAGAAAAGGAGAGGGAGAGAGAGAAACATGCATGTGAGAGAGAAACATCCATCAGCTGCCTCATGCATGCCCCCTATTGGGGGTTGATTCTCTCAGGGAATTGAATCCGCAATCTTTTGGTACATGGGAGGACACTCAACCAACTGAGCCACACCAGCCACGGTTGTAATTTTATTTTCTATAGTTTTATATGCCTGGCAGTACAGTAGGTTTGTTTATACCAGCATTTCCACAAACACAGGAATAATGTGTTTTCCAATGACATTGTAACAGCTATGACATCATTACATGATAGGAAATTTTTAACTCCTTTATAATCTTACTGGAGACCTGGTGCACGGATTTATGCACTGGTGGGGTCCCTCGGCCTGGCCTGTGCCCTCTCACAATCTGGGACCCCTTGTGGGTTGTCAGATTGCCAGTTTTGGCCTGATTCCCGCAGGCCAGGCCGAGGGACCCCACCGGTACACGAATCCATGCACTGGGCCTCTAGTATGCATATAAAATCTTTGGTTAATCTTTTCCCACCCTCTCCCCTCCCCCGTCTCTCTGAGATTCATCAGTCTGTTCCATGACTCCATGCCTGTAGTTTCCGCTCCTGCATTGAGCGTCTGCCCCCTGTTGGTCAGTGTGCGTTATATATATATAGATGGGAGCATATTCATATATGTGGTCTCTCATTGACCAAAATGTTGTTATGCAGGGCCTGATTGTATATATGATGTACTCTTTGTGTCTGCCTTTTTTCACTTAACATAATGTCTGTGAGATTCAACCATGAATCTGTAATGTAGATAGATATAGCCATAGTATGCTGTTTCTTATTGCTGTGTAGTATTCCATTGTGTGAACATACCTTAGTTTATCTATTTTTTTTAATTGAAGGACATTTGGATTGTTTCTAATATGGAACTATTATGAATAAAGCCACCATGCACATTCTTGTAAAATCTTTTGGCGGATATGGCACTTATTTCTCTTGGTTTATGCCAGTCAAAATTAAGTAAATAGCTCCATGAATTGTTGCCAAGTTCACACACCTATTCGGCTCCCCAGCAGCTTCTGTCCTGTACTCTTCTGCCAGTACCCGCCCCAAAGGTAACCACTGTTCTCACTTCTGTTACCACAGAGTGGTTTTCTCTGTGCTTCAATTTTATATACATGGAATCACATATTATGTATGAGGAGGAGGTGGAAGAGGTGGAGAGGAGAATGTGGAAGTAGAGGATGGTGAGGATGAGGTGGGGGTGGAGGTGGAGGAGTAAGAATTGAAGGAGGTGGGAGGAGGAGGAGGTGGAGGTTGAGGAGGATAAGGAGGATGAGGATGAGGAGGAGCAGAAGAAGGAGGAGGAGGAGGAAGAGGATGAGGAGGAGGAGCAGCAGCAGCAGGTGGAGGAGGTGGCCATATGTCACATGCTGGTTTTCCACCACCCTAACATAATACCTGTTGGATTTCTCTTTACACACTTGGTATCTTTTATTCCTGTCAACAACAGTGAGTTAGATATTATCTTTACGGATGTTAAAAACAAAGCTAAGAGAAGTAAAGTGATTTTCCACATAGTAAGTGGCAGAGCTGGGATTTGAACCCATGGCTCTCATATGATGTTCTTTTCTTTGAATTTTGAATGAAACTCTAATAATGTTCTTTCTATAATAAGTGTTACACTAATTTGGTCAAGGAAGTTCCCTGTGCCTGTTCCTGTTTTTAAAATAAACTCATTCTCTCTTTGAACATTGTTAGAACCGGCTGCATTGAAGAAATCGTGCCAGCAGATGGCGACCCAAAATCAGTAACTCAGGATACCCATCAAGGCTTTCTCCAGGAGGTCGTGGACTCACTGCTGTGTCCTTGCCTGGGTCTGCCTTCATCTTGTGATTTCTGGGTTTCTGTATTCTCAGCCTCTGCTACCTGGAGGCTCACCTTAATTTCCTAAGGCTCTCAGGACAAAGTCCTCACGCTTTAGACCCTTCTGGTCTGGTGAGTTTGAGTCCCTGCTTCTGTTGCCCTTTGTCTCACTCCCTGTCTGCTAATCTTCTCAAAGAGCACTGTGCACTCCCACACTCCATGCCCTTGTCCCTGCTGTTCACGCTGACAACCCACCCTAGAGGACCCCTTCTCTCTCCTCCAGTCTGGTTAATGCCTTCTCATTCTTGGGGACTCAGCTCAAGGATCACCTACAGGAGGCCCATTCTGCCCAGCACCCTCTGCCCCCCAACATGCCCAGGTTGGTGGAGCCCCTTCTCTGTGCACCCATCTGTCACAGCACTGGTGGCCCTGGGTCCTACTCCTTTTGGCATGGCTGCCTTCCTCCTGGACAGTCCCCTTGAAGGTGAGTACTATGTCTTATTCATATTCCTAGTGCCAGGCATGGAGGAGGTGCAGAACCCCCCAACCCCCCCCCCCCCCCCCGCCCCAAAGAAAAACACACAAAAAACCAAAAACTGTTGAGTGAATGAATGAACAAATGAGTGTTTACAGAGAGGGCAGTGATCGGATCTGGGGAAATTCTGCCCAAGGGCCTCTGTGGAGCCCTGGAGGGCTGAGCCTTTTGTAGACATGGACAGGCATCACAGGGAGGGTGGCTCCTCCTGGCCTGCAGGGAAGGGTATTTGTGTTTTCTGTTTGGGGCATTTCTTGCATCATCTCAACAGCCTCTTTGAATCTCCTTAAATTCCTCTGAGGAAGGATGCATTTTCTCAAGATGTAAAGAAGAGAAATTTAAATAAGTGGAAGGAAAATGCATTTTAATTGCATAATTATACTAATTTATGTCTCCTGCCCCCCTTGAAAAAGTGCTTTTTCACAGTGTGGAAGCACATTAGGGTTGGGAGTTGAGACTAATTGTTTCAGATGGCTGCTGAGAGGAAATGGGCTTTGTTTCTACAGCTCTCAAAGCAGGTGGATAAACAGGTCTGTTTTATTCTCTCTTCAAGGCCAGACAGGGTTTCATGAGCCTCAGGGATCACAGCTGCAGTGTCTGTGCTCCAAGCACAGTATCTGGCATATAGTAGGCGCACAGGAGGAATTTGCTCTGTGGATACATGAATGGATAATAGAAAGAGGTGGGACCGAGTAAGATTTAAGATGGTTGGGTCACTTCTGCAATGACATGCTGTGCCATCTGTTGTAGGGAGAGGAGGAAATGACTGAACATCTGCTGGACTCCTCTGGGCTGCTAGGTATGAGGTGACATGTTTTCTTGCTTAATCTTCACAACCACCTACTGAGTGAGGTAAGGCCAGCTTTCAGAAGAGCAAGTTGAGGTGCCCAAGGTTTCAACAGAAGGACAGAGTAAGTATGAAGAATGGATTCCAAGACTTGGGCTCTTTCCTCCTCCCCAGCGAGGCTCTTTTAAGAAATAACTGCCACACGTTGAACACCTACTATGTGCAGGCAATAAACTAGGCACTCTCTATATTATCTCAGTATCTGGCACATAGAGAGTGTCAGGTAAATGGAAGTAATTACTGTTAATAAAGATCCTCACAAAATCCTCTTGAAGAAGGTGTTGTTAACTTCCACAGTGTAAGCCAGTGCTTGCTAGACTTTAACAGAACACAGATTCTGGTTCAGTAGTTCTGGGGCACGACCTGAGATTCTGCATGTCTGACAAGCTTGATCATGCTGGTTGCACATTGAGAGTGGAATGTAGGTAATAGAGCTGAGGCTCAGAGAGAGCAGCTAACTTGCTGAAGAAACCCAGTGGGATGGAGGAGAAAGCTCTCATCTTCTACATCTTAGTTTCCGAGACAGGTGTCCACAGCCCTGAGGGTACACCTCCAGGGCCGTGCTGTCCACATGGTCAGGGCACTCTGCATGGGGAGCAGGCACAATTCTAGGCCAGAGCTGTCTATCTGCAGAACTGCTTCTGTTTTTGTCTGGTTGTTGTCTCCTATTATGTCACCATTTTTTTGGTTTTCTTTCTGGTAACAGCTTTATTGAGACAAAATTGACACACCACATCATTTACCTATTTATAGTGTAGGAGCCAATAGTTCTTACAGAGTTGTTCAACCACCACCTCTATCATTTTTAGAACATTTCATCACCCTGAAAAGAAACCCTGCATCCTGTAGCTGTTACCTTCCAACTCCTCTAGCTCTAGGGAACCAATAGTGTACTTTCGATCTTTACTGATGTACACATTCTGGACATTTTCTATAAATGGAATGATATAATATGCGATCTGTTGTGGCTGGCTTCTTGCACTTAGCGTAAAGTTTTCAAGTTTCACCCATGTTGTAGCACCAGTATGTCATTCCTTTTAACGATTGAGTAATATTCCATTTTATGGATCTATCAAATTTATCCATCTGTTAAGGGACATTTGGGTGTTTTTCACTTTTTAGCTATTATGAGTAATAATACTATGAATATTTGCATTCAAGTTTTTTTGTGGACATGTTTTCATTCTTTTGGGCATAATACACCTAGGAGTGAAGTTTGTGTGTGAAATGGTAACTGTATGTTTAACTTTTTGACGAACTTCCACACTGTTTTCCAAAGTGGCTATCCCATTTACATTCCCACCAATAATGAATGAGGGTTCCGATTTGTCCACATCCTTGTCAACACTTATTATGATTTTTTTAATTGTAATCATCCTAGTGGATGTGAAGTGGACATCACAGTATCTCAACTATTGAAATGTAAAAATTACTTTTTATAATAGCTGCCCTCAGGCTGTACTATCTTGACCTCTCCTTCTTTGCAGGTGTCATTAGCTGTCCCCTCATCAACATCTGAACTAGATTATACAACTTTTCAGCTACTTCTACATATTAGAAGTATCTCACTTCAGTATTAAAGACTCAGTCCTGTTCACTTAAAAAATGCAAATTCATGTCTGATTCTAAACTCCCCTTTCCTCTCAGAGCAGTGTCATCAGCTATCGTACCGAGGTCAGGATAATAAGAAGATAGGAAAATCCCTTGGCAAATGGAATGGGGAAACTGAGACAATAGCTGATTCAAACTGGCCTCAGGCAGCACCCTGACTCACCTGCCTCCTTCTCCCTTGCACAGCCACTCCCTTAAGCATTAAGCCCTCAGGACAATGAGGTTCTGATCAGCATCAAATAATCTTAGGAACAAAGCCTCAGGTCTGATCACAGAGACAAAGTTTTGGTCAAACTAGGGAGAACATCTAGGCCTCACTTGTGTTTCAGATCCAGCCCCAGAAAAGCAGCAAAACCAGGTAAGTGACACCATGGCTGACATCAGGACCAGTGTAATGACCAATGACCCACTACCCTAGCACCAACCAATCAGTAGAGACCTCGATCTGAACCTATATGTTCATTTTGATGCATCAGCCTATGAAAGGACACACTTGGAAAACTGATGAATATTCTGCTGAGATCCTCTCCTGAGACCTCCCTAAAATTCCCACCTTTAGAAAACAGATAAAAACCCTTAAGACAAAGGACCCAGTGCTCACTCTCCCTGGAGCATGCCCCTGCCTTCTTTCTTCAGGCATGTATCTGCTTTCTTTCTCCTAATCTCTAAGGGTTCAGATGAAATTTGCAACTAGGGAGCAGCAGACAGTGGCAACTCATCCTGGGCTAACTTCTTGAACTTCTCTTTAAGCGCCCTTCTTTTGCCTCTATAACTTGTTTTTTGAATCCATGTAGCCTAGCTGGCTCACTTCTTCTGACTCTGTGACTTTCTAAAAGGCCAGGGCAGCTCTCTGAGCAGCCTGCTTGAATCTTCTCCTCAAGTGTACTTAAGCTTTGCATGCTAAATAAACTTTCCCTTGCACTAGAGTTCTTGGTTCTGAATTATTTTTTGGCAGATCTCAAGAACCAAGGTCCAACATTGCCTCTAACAATAACCCCCTCTTCTTTTCTGTTCTAATCTGGCTTCTCTGGTGGGGCATGAGAGGGCACCTGTCTCCTCACTTGGCAGGAAGACTGCAGGCCTCTCTGTTGGTCAATGCTGGTTTGTTCATCAACACAACTGCTGTTAGGACTTCTGTATGGAGAACACCCAAATGCAGGCTTTCTTGGGGGTGCATCACTGAGTCCTTTTGAGGGCCCGAGGGATCACCTCTCTGTACAACTCCCTGGTGTTGGAGACCTGGCTTCACCTGATGGTTTCTGAAACCAACCCTGAGACCCTGCCCAGGCTGCCCACTTCATAGCCTCTTCCTGTAGAGGTCTGCAGCTTTGGTCACTCCTAATGGAGTCTCCTCCCTTGGTCTTGAAGGGGTTCAGAGCAGGCCTCCCCAAGATGTGCTACTTTGGCATGTGGATTATTTTGAGCTGAAAGCAATTGAGACCCTGCATGCTCAGATTAAATTTATTAATTTTTTTAGTTTGTTAATCTTCACTTGAGGATATTTTTTCCATTGATTTTTAGAGAAAGTGGAAGGGAGAGAGGGAGGGAGGTAAGGGGGGAGAGAGAGAGACAGAAAGGAGAGAGAGAGAGAGAGAGAGAGAGAGAGAGAGAGAGAGAGAGAGAGAGAGATTGGTTGCCTCCTGCTTGAGCCCTGACCGGGGACTGGGATGGAACCTGAAATCTAGGTATGTGCCCTTGACCAGGAATCAAACCTGAGACCCTTTGTTCCACAGGCTGACTCTCTAATCACTTAATCACACCAGCCAGGACAGATTAAACTTTTACCTCTCCCTTAAAGATTTTAAATTGGAGGCCTTGCCCATAATAAAAATAATTACAAGAAATAACTTTTTATGACCTACCTATAGGGCAGGGGAAACTTCTAATTACCGAACATCTGCTCTTCTTATCATCCTGTGAATAACCTTCCTCCCTTCTGAAACCTCAAGTGCCTTCCCTCATGTTTAGCTCAGCATGTCATACACAGTGGTGGGCAAAAGTAGGTTTACAGTTGTTTGAATGGAAAATAATACAGTAATTAATAAATAATAATACAAGAACACTCTGTTTCATGTACATGCAGCTGTAAACCTACTTTTGCCAACCCCTATATAACTCATTTTACCTTTCTGTCTCTGAACCTCTCATGCATATGGGGTCTCCATTCATGGATGTGGGGTTCCCATAAGCATGTATGTAATTAAACTTGGTTATTTTCTCTTGTTAATTTGTCTCATGTAGATTTAACAATTAGACCAGCTGAAAGAAGTTAGCAAGGTAGAGTAAAATCCTTCCTCTTCCCCAGTCTCAGCACAGGAGATAAATTCAAAATCTGGGGACAGATTGGCCTCTCTCTGTGATCACTGTGTATGTCCCAAAGCTGAGGACCCCACACGTTGCATTCATTTCTCTTCTTCCACTGACTGGGGGTGGGTGGAAGTGGCAAGGGTGAGGTGAGTAGTGGAACTCTGGAACTGAAGGCCCAGTGGGGAATGCTGCCCCCACTGCTGAGACTTCCTGAACTGAGAACGTGGGGAAATTTATTGTCTTTCCCATCTCAGTTTTGGATTTCAATGGTGAAACCAAGAGAAAAGAAAGAATTCCACCTTACCTTATTACTTTCCCTTTTGTGGGTCAGGGAGGAGGCCTTCCAGTGCACCTAGGTGGGTGAGGAAGCTGTTTTTTCAGGAGACCCAGGTTAGGCCCGTGGTCGGCAAACTGCGGCTCGAGAGCCACATGCGGCTCTTTGACCCCTTGAGTGTGGCTCTTCCACAAAATACCACGGCCTGGGCGAGTCTATTTTGAAGAAGTGGCGTTAGAAGAAGTTTAAGTTTAAAAAATTTGGCTCTCAAAAGAAATTTCAATCGTCGTACTGTTGATATTTGGCTCTGTTGACTAATGAGTTTGCTGACCACTGGGCTAGGCAAACAAAGTAATCAGTGACCTCCATGGTTGCAACTTTGAATGACATTCAAATAAAAATGCACGAAAAGCATTTCTTAATGGGGCGTCATGAGTATGGAAGCAGACACAGAATGTTGGTACTGGTGATTGAGAGAGCCCTCCCCATCAGCCCCACAACGACTCATCTTGTACCTTCTCAGAACTTGCACACCCAGCCTGGACAGGATCAGTTTGCATTTGCTATTTCCTATACCATTTCTCAGGGTCTGAGCATGGTGGTTAAGAGCAAATCCCTACTCTTTCTTTACTTGCCCTGGGACCTGGAGAGAGTTGCTGAATATTTCTAAGCTTTGGGGTCCTTGTCTGTAAAATGAGAATATGAATACTGCTGACCTCGTAGGCTTGTGGGGACTAGAAAAAGACCATGCATGTATGTTGTACCAAAATACCATATAAACAACAGAAATTTATTTTTCACAGTTCTGGAGCTAAAAGCCCAAGATCAGAGTGTTGGCAGATTTGGTATCTGGTGAGGAGGGCCTGCTTACTGGTTCATAAATGGCTACCTTCGCACTGTGTCCTCCCGTTGTTGAGTGGGGGAAGGAGCTCTCTGGGATCCTTTTTACAAAGGCACTAATCCCATTCATGAGGGCTCTGTTCTCATGATCTAATAACCCCCAAAGGCCCCAACTCCTAATAACATCACATTGTGGGTTAAGTTTTAACATTTGAATTTTGGAAGGATACAACATTCAGTAGCAATCTACCTTATTTGGAATTTATACAAATTAAGTGTTGAATTCTTTCTCCCCTAACTTCATCACAATTTTCAATTAATGAATAATTTAAATCACTGCCTTCTCTAATTGCAGAATAAAAACTTATTTCCTGGTGTAGAGGAATCCAGTCGGCAGATGGGAGAGAGGCTGTGTGGAGAGGTGTGATGGGTACTGAAAGGGCGGGGAGACTCCATGTTCCTTTTGTTCTATGTCCTCCACCTCGTGGAGTCAGGTTCCTGCCCTAGAACCTCTTCAAGAGCCCAACCCACACTTTTGGATTAGCCAATAGAAATGCAAGGGGAAGGTAAGCCGCACCCTGCCCCATGTGCAACCTGATCCCGACCAATCAGCAGAGACCACACTACCTCACCCCTCCTACCTCTCCCAGGCCCCCTATAAATCAGCGCGTTTGGGGGCTGACTCTCTCTCTCTCTCCACCTCACCGCTGCGCCGGTGTGTGTGTGTGTGTGGGACTGAGCTCGAGCTAGCTCGATTAAAAGGCTCTTTGCTTTTGCATCGGACTCGGCTCCCTCATGGTCTTTGGGAATCACGAAATCTGGGCATAACAGGTACCCTCAGAAGCTTCTTGCCCTGGCAACCTGTCTTCCTCTCCTACCATCACACAGAGTCAGCCTTCCACCCACGACCTCCACCTGACCACACAGACCACACCAGAAGGGGTAGAGATGCATGTTTAGAGCTGCCTGGTTTAGCGCTACATTAAAACATTCAAATATAGCTCGAATCAGGCAGTATAATAGTAACAAGAAGGAACTCTTTAACAAGCTCTGCATTGTGTTTAGATCTAAAAAGTAGTGGAAGCACTTTTAATTTTGTTGAAATGTACTATAAACTTCTTCAGAAGGAAAGTCACAAATTATAATTGCCCATTGCAGAAACGAAGACTGCTGGGATTTTATGGTTTGGAAAACCCAGAGAGTCAGGAAAAGAATTTTTAAATGTTCATTTTGAGTTAACATCTCAACATATCAATTTATGATAAGTCATAAATGCAATTAATGAACTATGAGTATCTCCTACCCTTATCAAATTTTATGGCATTCCACAACTTTCTTAAACAAGTTTCACACTTAGACATCTATGCAAATAACTGGCTGCCATTTAGGTCAGTAAAGATAAGTTCTGAAACATTCAAAAGGGAATCTGGCAGCTAAGTACAGAGAAGGGTGTGGTTATGTCTCCTCTTCCTGAGGACCTTCAACTCTGTTAATCAACCAGCTAAACAAAAGCTCTTTGCTTAGTTAAAAAAACTTGAATATTCAGTTTTCTTATCATTTTACAGAAAGCATCTTCATTTAAAAAGTGCTTTTGGGTCCTAGGAAATGGTTCCATAGTTTCCTCCTCATTAGATATGATTTTCTTATTAGAGGGAGAGAGAAGTTCTCATCATTGAATCAACCTGAGTTTCATCCCAGCAGGCTCTCAACAACCAGCATGTAGCCTGTCGTCTTTTCTGGAATCCAGGAGAGGGCATGAGGTCCAGTTATCAAGGATTCTGGCTGCTTTTCAACTTAGGACTGGAGTTTCAGATGCCTCAGTGACAACATAGACAGTGCCTCCTCCAGCCCCACTGCTGTGTGGTATATTCAGCTGCCCATCTTCCTGTATCACTCAGGGTAGCAGGCTTCTTTGTCAGTCTTCATTCTATGAGAGGGGAGGGAGTTTATGAATTATGCTCCATTTTGTTGACTGTTCTCCCACCATGGCTTGTGGAGGTAATTGGCATGATAACAGCATCACCTCTGAAGAGCACCAGGGTCAATTGATCGTGTGGGACCAGTTGTTAACAGCAACCCTGCAAGGCAGCCTCACAGTGACAAATGAAAATTTGGGCTTTCTTGTGGACAGGTCAGACATTTCAGTTCTCACCCCACCTGGCCTTCAGAAGTGGAAAGGAAGCCCTCAAGTTGAATAAACTCCAGTGATGTAGTTGACTTGGGGTCTTGCATACCTAAAAACCACTCACAACTTGCTTTTCTCTACAATAGAGAGTAAAAAGTCAACTTTCCAGCTTCCCTTGCAGCTAGGGGCGGTCATGTGATCTAGTACCAGCCATTAGGATATAGGTAGAATTCCCATTTCAAGTGACAAGACAAAACCCTTTGCTCTTTGCTCTTCCTCCTTCTTGCCTGGAGAGGAAGCAGATTTTCTGTGACCACAAGAATGAATCACAAACTAAGGTTGCTGAGCCAGGAGCCTGGATCCTTGAGGATATCTCTGAGCAGCATTCTAGCCCTGGACTGCTTAACTTTGGATTTCTTATTATGGGAGGAAAATACACCTCATTTGTGTAAAGCACTGTTGGTTGGATTTCCTGTTGCTTGCAGTGGAACCCATTCATTTAAAAAATACAAATTTTAATTATAGTTGACATACAATGTTATGTTAGTTTCTGGTATACAACATAGTGATTAGACTTTAT
This sequence comes from Plecotus auritus, assembly GCF_963455305.1. NCBI lineage: Eukaryota > Metazoa > Chordata > Mammalia > Chiroptera > Vespertilionidae > Plecotus > Plecotus auritus. The sequence continues at coordinate 145,371,663 of NC_137773.1, forward strand.
AGATCTTATACAGTGATCACCATAAGTCTGATAGCCATCTGTGACCATATACAGTTACTATGATATCATTGACTCTGTTTCCTATGCTGTTCATCATATCCCTGTGACTTATTTGGATTATTATATAACCAGCAGTTTTATACCTCTTATTCCCCTTTATCTTTTTGTCCATCCTCCTACCCCCTTTGACATGGCAACCATCAGTTTGTTCTCTGCTTCTATAAGTTTGTTTCTATTTGTTCATTTGCTTTGTTTCTTAGATGCAGCGAAGCCCATTCTTAGCCACAAAGGAGAGGCCTAAGAGGGCAGGCACTCTGTTGCTTAACAACAAGGGCTTGCAGCTGCTCAAGTGATTAATTGGAAAAAATGAAGGAAACGTGCTGGTGTTTGTAACCTCAGCTGGTGAGGTGGATCAGGCAGTTTCGGGCATTATCTCATCATTCCAAAAGTAGCACTATGACAGAGCATGGCAGGTGCGACCCACACTGATACCCGTGGAGACTGCAGCCCAGAGATATTCAGGGAGGGATTTTCTAATTATAAAAGTAATGCAGGCTCTTTGTACAAACAGTGGAAAGCACAGCAAAGTCTTAAGAAGAAGTTACTGGAATTCCCCCTGTGGAACATTGTGATGCATTTAAACATGGCCTTTATCCTTTATGCAAGCACACGTCCACATGCACACTTCTTGACTTTTATTTTTCTTCTTTTTCTATCTTTTTTTTTTTTTCCTCTGCTAACACACGACAATTTATTGTGAAAAGCCATGGTGTGGGAGGGGGAGGCTGGGATGGACGGGACCAGAGCCCCTCTGGCGGGATTTAGCTGGACATCAGGCATTCCTCCGTGTAGGTTTAGAGGCAACACCTTCATAGATAAAACCCCCAGAGGGCCGGGTGGGTTGGGTGGGGGTGCCCTAGGCATTGTTTGGCCCCTTGGTCAGCAGGGCTTCAGTGTTGGGCTTAATGTCAATGGTGGGAAAGCAGCGGCTATACCTGCGCACAGGCACGCCGTTCGGGCCCACCAGGAACTTCTTGAAGTTCCAGGCCACGCCATTGTGGCACACACACGGGATACCAGGTGATGAACTTGGGGTCTGTAATGAGTGCAGTGGCATCATCACTGGGTGTGGGCAGAGCTTCCCGCAGGAAGACAAAGAGCGCATCTGCGTGCCATTCACCTCGCACATCTCAAAGAGTGTGAAGTTGGGCCCTAACTGGTTTGGCTCAGTGGATGGAGCGTCAGCCTGGGGACTGAAAGTTCCCAGGTTCGATTCCAGTCATGGGCATGTAACTTGGCTGCAGGCACATCCCCAGTAGGAGGTGTGCAGGAGGCAGCTGATCGATGTTTCTCTCTCATCAATGTTTCTGACTCTCTGTCCCTCTCCCTTCCTCTCTAAAAAAATCAATAAAGTATATTAAAACAACAACAACAATATATTTGAACTACTAATTAAAAACAAAACAAAACAAAACAAAAAAACAACAAAGAGTGTGAAGTTTGGCTCGAACCCGCCACCAGGCCTGACATACTAGTACTTGAGGGAATTCAGGATCTCTTCGTTCTTGGCGTTCTCCTGATGCCCGAATGGTTGCAGGGGAAGCCGAGCACTATCAGGCCCTGCAGCCCGAGGCGCTGCTGCAGCTCGTTCATCTGGTGTAGTTGGGATCATTGTGCCTCAGAGCCAGGCCACGTTCTCAATGAGCAGCACCTGGCCCTGCAGGGAGCCCAGGTTCACGGGCTCTCTGCCGCCCAGCAGGCACAGAGCTGCGTGGCGCACATGGTTTGGGGATTGCAGAAGAATAGGGAGCGCTGGGGACAGGAACACCTGCTTTTTTCCACTGAGGAAGCTGGGGTGGAAGCTGGGATTATGGGGTGCAGGACTAAGAACAAACATTTTGTTTAATAGATAGTAGGCTGTGGTGTAACTTTCATTTTTTAAGAAAGGAGAAGAGAGAGGACCCAAGGAGGCCAAGGAAGGCCATTCATGGACTGCGGAGAGCAAAGTGCTGCCCTCTGCCCAGGCCCCTTTGTTTCTCACTCACAATTTTCTCTGTGATGACCTGTCCTTAGGGAAGCACAAGATTGTGTTGTTCTTCAGGATGAGCTAGTGGTCAAGGTCTCCTGACAGGCCTTGGAGGGATGGTCAGCACTCAGAGTGGGGACACCTGGGTCCCTTCCTGCTGTCTGGAGCCCCAGAAGCCTTGGAGGAGAAGGAGGAAGAAAGAGATGATAGGAGGAGAGAAAAGGAGGAAGGGAGAAAGGAATAACAATACTGGAAGAGGCAGAGCACTATAGTCCCCTGATGGATGGGTTTCTTCTAGCCCCACACCCAGCCCTGCTCTCCTGGGTCTGCATTTCTGGGCCAATAGGGTGTCAGTGAAACATACACAGGGATCAACTTCTACTTCTGCTTCTTACTGGTTGTGACTTTGGAAAGGTCTGCATTTCTTGAGACTCTGTTTCCTTTTGTGTTTCATGGATGATGGATAAGGCCATCACAGCAGCTACCTGGCTGCAGGGTGGTGGTAGGTACCGGACACCTGACCCTCCTTGGGGCTGGGTAGGGATGCCTGATGAGAGTCATTAAAATGTGCCTTTGCTTTACTCAGAATCTGGCAGGGTGATCTGTGCTTGCCTAGTTCTTCACTCAGAGTGAACTCATTCTGTCTTCAAACATGATGGGCATAAATCAATTGGGGGAGGGGGATACAGTTGTCTATTGCTGTCATTATGTGCAAGTCTGGTGGAGGAGAGAAGCAACACCTGATCTCCAAATCCTCTCAGTTCCTGCAGCCAGGAGGCAAGAGCCTGAGAGATGGGACTGATGAACAGGAATGCAGCTGGGCTCCAAGAGCTTCCAGTCCAGCCTCTTGGAAATCTGCATGATTGTCTCTCTCTCTTCATCTCTTGATGTGGCTCCTTTTTTTGTGTACATGCTTCATTTTCTTCCTGCAAAGTGACTTTCTTCATGGTCTAAAACATGGCAGCCAGCACCTTTTGAAAGTTATGTTACAGCCTCTGTGACCAGAGGAGGGATGACTTGATCGCTTCTCTGGTCAGAATTCCAAAACTCCCAGGGAAGGGTCTCATTGGATGAATGTGAATTAGATGGCCACACCTTGACCAACCACCTGCAATCACGTAAGAACTCTGCACCTCTCATAATTCTAGGATCCATATAGATGGCTAAGGGGGAGGGGATTTAGAATAAGGGGTGCTAGTTGGCATGATGGAAAGGCTGGAGCCTCCAGAAACAGGTGGGCAGTGAGAAGCCCCCTGAAATCCCTGAACAAAGGACACGATGAGCAGGGATGTCTGATAGTCAGTCTTAAGCTGTCTGCTTTGCTGGGATGTCCCACTACTCTGTCTCCCAACCATACTGCGAAGCCCACCACATGTTTTTAATGCCTGTCTTAGTGATTTGGGTGAAATAAAAGGGTCTAATCTTATGTCTGGACTGGTGCCCAGCAGAATGGGGAGAGAAGCTGCAGGTGGTGAGTGGCTTTGCATGAACTCACGGGGAATTTTTAAAAATCTTGAAAAGACTGTAGGATTTTTCCATAGAATGAGAGGAAATCCTTGAGCCAATATTAGGTAAATATCAATGGACTGGGGACTTTAGCTGACATTGGTGTTAGTGTGAAAAATGGAGTAGACACTATCTACACTAATAAAAGAGAGAGATGCAAATTGACTGTAGCTTCATGACACCCACCAGCCAATCAGGAGTGAGCATGCAAATTAACCCAACAAAGATGGTAGGTTAATTTGCATATGCAGGTGCTGAGTGGCTGGGGGCGGGGTGGGACGCTTGTGCCATGGCAATGACGCAAGCGTTCCGCACCACCCCAGCTGCTCAGGGCCTTTGGGCAGTGTGGGAAGGCAGGGCCGGAGCAGAAAGAGGCAGCTCCGGGACCAGAGCGGAAAGGTGGTGCTGACAGCCAGGGAAAGGAAGGCCCATTCTTGCATGAATCTTCATGCATTGGGCTTCTAGTATCACAAATAAGAATTGATGTAACACACAGGGTTTAGTGTTCAATAAATATGCAGTAAACAATCATCCCTCCTCCCTCACCCACCCCATTCCCAGTTTTCAGGGACATGACTTTGAACACTTCCCAGGATTTACTTTTATGTGAAAGAAAATATTTTTGAAGGGATAGGGTTTGGAAAACAGACCTAGCTTTTCATCCACTTTTGACTCTTAACTATCTGACTAGATTCTTCAATTTAACCTCTCAAACACCAGTCTCTGCATCTTTCTAGTGGGAGTGATGATGCCACGTCAAGGGTGTGGGTGTGACAGCTGAGAGAAGGCATGCGAAGCACCCTGTGCCTGATGCCCACTATGGTGAGCCCACCCCTCCTGTGCTTCTTTCTCATTCCCTCAGTTTCATTACAAGCCGCTGAGGCCGTTTTATCTCTCTAAGGTACTCTAGTATTTGCAAAGGTTTTTTTTTCTTAGCCCCTACTTTCCACTTGAGTCTCTTAATAATGATCCTGTAAGGAAGGGTGAACAGAGTCTCATCTCTCCCACTTTAAGGAGGAGCTGACTGAGGTGTGCTTAGCATAGACCCTGGCAGGTGTCAGATACTTCATGTTTGGTGAGTGAATATTGAATGAGAACTACATGTGTAGGTGTTGCGTGGCTGCTTAGTACAGAGAGTAACTCAGCACAAGTTACACTGTGGCCACGGTCGACTGGGACCTTAAAAGAAGAACCAGGAAGGTCCCTGGAGTTCCCATCATGTACATTTCTAACTGTAGGTACAACATTGAGTGGATGCCAGATGCCTACGGATCCCTTCAGTTCTAATTCTTAAAAGACAAAGTTTCTCTGCTTTCCTTCAACCAACTTTCTCTGTGGCCAACTTACTAAACATGCTACAGCATGAATTATTATGCCAATCACCCATTTATTCTGTTATGAGCTGAGTATGATTAAATACACTCGTTTTTTGATACAGTAGGTCCTCGAGTTACATTGGAGATCCATTCCTATGGCGCGATGTAACATGATTTTCGCTGTAAGTTGGAACCCACCTACATAATCACCTACTCACTCGCATGGAGCACATACACAGCAGTAATGAAGTGAAACAGTAAAAAAAAATTAAAAGAAAGATAACAATTCCTGACCTTTTCTTGTGGTAAATAAATAATAAAAAACATAAAGCACATATGTACATACATTGAAATGATGGAACTTTTTTTTTTTTATAAATAAATGGGAGATAGCGATGTAACCACGAAATGACATATGTCGAGTCTGATGTAACCTGAGGACTGTCTGTATTGTTTCAGAAAAAAGAGACTCCCGAGAGCTTTTTGCTTCTTCTGCCACATGAGGACACAATGAGAAACGGTCATCTATGAACCAGGAAGCATGCTTTCACCAGCTACCAAGTCTACTGGCCCCTCAATCTCGGACTTCCCAGTCTGCACAACTGTGAGAAATAAATGTTGGCTATTTAAGCCCCCAATCTATGGCAGTTTGATATGGCAGCCCAAGTAGGCTAAGGCACCAGTCTTGGATAATTGCTTTCTGACTTTTGAAAAAGGATTTCTTGTAGAAATTTAGAATGACGGATATGGAAGGGACCTTGGGGAACATCTAGTTTCATGGGTACACATTTTAAAGCCTGGGAATACTGTTCAAATGAGAACTTACCACAGACAGCCAATTTATAAAGCAGGTAAATTGAATCTACCTCCAATTCACTGAAATTCATTGACTTTGAATCTCTTCCAGGTCTCAATCACAGCTTCATGGCTCCCCCTCTGAGAAGCTTCTTTAAACATCCTATCTGAACAGCTCCCCAATTTCCTATGTCACTTCACCCTGTTAGTTTCCTTCATGGCCTTTGTCACAATTTGCAATTATTTATCTGTTTACCTCTTTATTGTCTGCCTCTATCCCTAGACTGTGTGCCCATTTGGACAGGGACCAGATGTGTCTTGTTACTGAAACCTACCTAAAGCAATATACACTTGTGGAATTGATAATAATGGATGAGGTCCAGCCAGAAGGTTGGCTTTCTGACCTTGGTGTGTTATAGCCTTCCTATCAGTGGCTGTAGATGCTACTGTTCTTGGTTGCCCAGCAACTGTTCTTATTTAGTCTAGAAACACACCCAGGTGGGAGTGGGTGAAGCATGTTGACCTGGCTGGGCAGACGATGGTTCTCCCCGTCATGGCCTCAGATGTGATGCAGGAATGAGCATGTGACCCAAGCCTGGTCAACCAGAGTGCTTCCCCAAGGTTCTGCTAACTGAGGCTGGCAACAAAGACTTTTTTCCTCACTAGTCATGAGGCTGTAAGGATGTTGGCTTGGAGCTGCTGGGGCAGCTGGCCCAAGAGAACGAAGCCAGAGAGTGGGGGAGTCCTGATGGTGTTGGGAGTCCTGGGTCCAGGCATTCAGGCCAGGTACCCTGCCTTTCCTGGCCATGCCTGTCATGTTTTGGTTTTCTTTCACTTGCAATGGCTGAATAATGAGCCTAAGTTTTCTCACCCGTCAAATCTGGTTAATGGTGTTTAACCAGGTTGATTGAGGGAGTTCTTGCGAGGCTCAAAGGAGAGACTGTCTACAGAAGTTCTTTGAGATCTTTCTTTGTGATCAGGGGAGTGTGCATTTTCTACTTCCGTTCTCCCCAAGGATGATATCTGGAGTTAGCCTGAGCGCCTGGGCTGGGTGACTTAGGAGGTTATTTTGAGTCCGAAGGCCACAGCTCCTGTCTGAGGCAGCTCCCTGAGCACGCTCTGATCCTGGAATGACCACGGACTGTTAGCTCATTACCCCTGACATTTCCCGTCCTTGACACACATGCACACGGAAATAGCAAATATTGAGAAGCAAGCTTCTTCAGGGCAAGTGTCAAAACCTTTTATTTTCATTATTTCTTTTGAGCTGCAGGGAGACTTTATTCTTCATTACCAGTGTCACAGTGCTTATATGCCACTGGGTTTGATCTAAAACTATTTAAAGTGAAAGCAGCTGCTTTTGCTAAGCAGCCTCACCCCAAGTACCCTGAGAAGTGGGTAATGAATGCAAACGGTTCGACCAGGGCTCTGCTGGTGGAGGATGCCCTGCCTGCTGCAGCAAGAACCGGCTGCCTAGTCTGCTCCTTGCTTCTCCAATCCATCTGTCCTGTCTCTAGCCACCCCGCCCAGCCATTTCGAGCATCTGAGACCTCAGGGTCCACATGAACTGAATTTTTTCTTTCATTGTTACATGTGTTGAAGCCTTCACTGTCACCTCACTTCTTCACTGTGACTGCTTCACTCCTCCCAGTGGCTCAGGAGTGCCTGGTGCCTCCCAGCTACCTGGTGATTGTTGCCCAAGTGCCTCACATCTTCTGAGCCCCAGTTCCACATTCTCCCTAAATCATTGGTCTCAGCAGCCTCCTGTCATGTTGAACACAGATGTACAGTGTGAGAGTCATTCTGCCACTCTCCAGTTTCTCATCCAGCCTCTCTTTCATAGCACCCCGCCCTGCTGCCCTAATTCCAGGCTCTGACCTTCAGATGTATCTTGACCTTTCTATTTAACTTGCTCTACAGACCCAGGCAGCTGTTCGTTTTAGCGATTTGTTGATTGATTGTTTCATCCAACACAATAACCAACGACTCTGACAGGCTCTGCGTAAGTGGCAAGGAGACAGAAAATAGAGCTGCTGTCTCTTGGTCTATTGTTTGGACCACTGAGGCAGAATAGCTGCACCCCTACCCCAAGGCCAGATTAAAGCTCCCTAAACTGTGTGTTTTTTTTTGGTGTGTGTGTGCACTTCTCTCCTCTGGCAAAAATCCATCATTAGCCCTGCCTTGTCCATAGAGTGAAGTCCAACTTTAGGCTAGAGCTGTGCTCTCCCGTGTAGCATCTAATGGCCACATGTAGCGATTGAGCACCCAAAAAAGTGTCAGACTGGATTGAGATGTATGATTAGTATATGATAATTACAGAATTTCAAAGAAAAAAATATGAAATGCCTCATTAGGTTTTTAATTAATTACATGTTGAAATTATCATATGTTGGATATACTGGGTTAAATGAAATATTATTAACATTAATTTTTACTTAATTTTTTAATGGTGCTAAAAGAAAATCTAAAATTAATATGTGGCTTGCATTATATTCCTATTTTCAGCACTGGTCTGGACACATCATCTCATATTCCTCACAATAGGCTGATATGGTTTGTATTATGAAACTATGTTACTGATGAAGAATCGGAGGTTAGGAGAGGTATGAGGGGCTAGATAAATGGATGGGAAGGTCAGCACTGTGAACTAAAGCCTCAGGAGAGTCCTGCATAGGGTCACATTCCTGACTCCTGCCTGCCATTGTCCTGTTGCCTCCCTCCTGCCATTGTCCAGGGGATAAGATATGGAAGAGGGGCAGTAAAATCATGAAAACCCTGACTGGACAGACCTGATGCAATGCTGGCAAGCCTGCTTCTGTTGAGTCACCTGGCAGATGCCCTATGAGGGATGGCTGGCAGACGCCTGGTGGATGTGAATGGGGCAGCAGTGGCATCTGCCAGTAGTCAACTACCTCTGGTGTTGGGCGCATATCTGATAGAGGTCTGGTCAAGGTAACTTTGCAGGGGGCTGGAGTTCCTGTATGAGCAGGCTGGGGGTCATGGGAGCCATGAAGGTGTAGTCATTTCTGTTCATATGGCTCTATTTGGCCCCAGAGGCCCAGAGCATTTGGTGATTTTGAGTTTTCTGCACTAGGAGCACCCTCAGTTGTTTATTGATACCCAGGGGCTGATGGGAAGGGATCTGTGGCATGGCTCTGTATGTGTGGCTAATTTTCTCTAGAAATCCAAGGAGGAATTCCTGATTTTGGTGAACCACGGTGGCTCCAGGATTTACTCAGGGAGCCTTTCAGGGCTGTTTCCCTTTCCTCTGATTTTAGGGCAGCTTCTCAGATTTGACTGATCTATGTTCAAAAACTGCCTATTCAGAACTAATCTTCAAATTTGCCTCTGTTCTCTTTGTTAAGGAGGCTCCCATTCAATCTCTTACACACCCACCTTCACACTCCAAACACTTTGACTCATCTATAGGGCCTAATGGAGAGATGACAATGCTGATTATAGCCATTCTTCTTTAGTCAGTCTCTGTATTGGAAAAATTTAGAGCAAACAGAGTATAAGACCATACTCTGGTCTTACATTTATGTTGTACAGATGGGGGAACTGAGGTTCAGGGAGGGGATGTGACTTGTATCATGGAGAGCTTCTAGCAGTGAAGCTGGGCCCAGGGCCCAGATGGGTGTTTATTGTCTCCCTACATAGGCACTTGGCTCATGGAGGGATATCTTGGTGGCCTCTGAGGTGCAGTAGTGAGTCCTGTGCCTGCATTCCATTTGACCCTTGTCACCCAGGCACTGTGACATGGGAAAGGCTCTAACCTGGTTATTAGGAGAGCTGGGCTCCATCTTACCAGGCTGGGTGGCCTTGGGTGCACTGTCTGAATAGCCCTGTACTTTTGCTACAACTCACTGAGGTCTGACATGATGCCTCTTGAGGGTAAAATACAAAAACTCTCCAATGATCCAAAGCCTTCATGCATTAATCAATACATGGTGTCTTACCATGTCTTACCAATACATGGGTGACTATAACAAAATATCATGCAATGGGTTGCTTAACAACAAACACTTATTTCTCCCAGTCTGGAGACCTCTTGATAAGTCCAAGATCAAGGTGCGGGCAGATTTGGTTCCTGATGAGAGCCCTCTTCCTGGCCTGCAGACAGCAGTGTCCTCACCTGGTGGAGAGAGTGAGAGCTCTGGTCTCTCTTCTTCTTATAAAGGTGCTAATGTCATCATGGAGCTCTACACTCATAACCACATTTAAGTCTAATTACCTTGCAAAAGCCCCTCCTCCAAATACCATTCCATTGATTAGATTTCAACTTGTGCATTTTGGGGTCACAGACATTCAGTTTATGACACATGCATTCATAAGGCGATTGCTAAGACCCACTGTGTGCTCAGCACTAGGAATATACAGATGAAAAGACATGCTTCCTCTTCTCAGGGAGTTTCCAGATGAGCAGTTGAGAGCCATGGGTACAGCATCATTTAACTTGGCCAAACGATATGCGAGTTTCTTGAGCTCAGCTGGGGGACAGGGTAGAAGGCATTGTGCCTCTAGTGAGATCTGTGGGGCAAGAGACATAGACTCAGAAACCCTCTCCTCTTGCCTGTTGGCCAAGGCACCTGAAATGTACTGGCAACGATTTGATGATGTCCAATGTATATATCTCTTTTTTGTTGTTTGTGCTTTTGTTGTCTTTTCCAAGAAACCATTGCATTATCTAAGGTCATAAAGATTTATGTCTTTGTTTTTTTCCTAAAACTTTTAATAGCTGTAGCTCTTACATTTAGGTCTGTGATACATTTTAATTTTTGTATATGGTGTGAAGTAAAAGAACTAACTTTGAAATACTTCTTTGATCTGTTTTCCTCTTTAAAAAATTCATTTCAGTTTTTTATCTTTGATAATATCTATTTTTTACTCTCTTTAAATTTAGATTTTTATTTTTAAGTTATTTAAGATGCTTAATTCATTCATTTTGATTTTTATGTTCTACTTGTATAATAATTTAACTATTTGAATTTTTTTTCTGAGTATTATTTTAGTTCTATCCCATAGGTGCTGGTATGTACTTAAATATTTTATACATTTTGTTTTTTAGAAATTATAAAAATGTAGTTTTTATTTCTTCTTTGAACCAGGGATTAAGAATAAAAAATTTTTAAAAAGTCTCTTTTCTGTTACTGTTCTTAATTTCTTGTTTTATATTGTGACCAGAGTATTGTCTGTTCATTTCTGTGTTAGAATCTAGTGCTCTCTTTGTGTGTGACCTAAATGATTGTTGGTTTTCATGTTTATTGCAAGGGCATTTCAGGATATAGTGCTCATCATATATCAATTGGCTCTACTGAGTATTTAGGTTATTTAGGTCATTTATATGCTGATTTAATACTTTTATCTACTTGATCTATCATAGATGGAGAGAGGAATTAAAATCTCCCTATCACCAGTCTTTTTTTAAAATCCATTTCTCCTTGAGGGTGCTATAATTACTGTTTTTTGACTCTTGCTTCTAATGTCTCTTGTTGCATAGATATTCATAACTATTATGTATTCAATGTAAGTTGCACCCTTTGGCCTTATAAACAGTGCCTTTCTTTGTATCATTTAATGCCTTATGCCCTGAATTTAACCTTGTCTGATACTTACATTATGCATTATACCCTCTGCTTCTTTGTTTGCATTTTCCTGTTTTACCTTTGCCCTTCCTTTTATTTCCAGCTTTTCTGAATCACTGTGTTTTTTGTGTATCTTTTATATATAACTTAGGGCTTAGTTTTGCTCTGTGATTTATCTGAAATATATTTTTAAATAGGTAAGTTAAGCCCATTTATTTGATCCAGATATATTTGATCTTAGCATGTCATTTTATTTTATGTTATGTTTCTCTTTTACTGTTTATCAGCATGTTGTTACAAAATGAGTTTTCTTTGCTTTTAAAACAATTGCAGTTTTGATATTCAGGAGGATTTATATTTTTGTTCTCATGACTACCTTTATAATTATAACTTTACATAAAATTGTTAGTGCTTTATTTCTCTAGACAGGATTAATTCTTTTGTATGAATAATGATGAAATTGATATGCTTTATTTTCCTACCCTCTCTCTCACCCCGCACTTTTAGTTAATGTTAGTGTTCCCCACCGTCTTGTTAAAGATGTTTACACGGACTCTTACTTGGTTTGTCAGCTTTGAATCATATCTTTGACTCCCACTATTACAAATGCAACAATCTGCAAGCTACTCTACTTTTTATATTGTCTACTCCTTACCCGTTCCATTTTTATTACTTTATACATTGTCCAACTATATGGCATTTACATTCTACCTGTCACCTCAATCTTCAGCTTTGCTTAATGTTTTCATTAATTATTTTTACTTTTTAAGGTGTGATGGACATATAGCATTATATTAATTTCAGATGTATAACGTAATGATTTGTTATTTGTATATGTAGAAAAATGATCACCACAATAAGTCTAATTAACACCGGATGTTCCTCAACTTTGCAGTTGTGGTATATAGTGCCCTTCACCCATCTTTTTGCTGCAGTTTGTCTCCTCTGTTATCTCTCGGTGGATGAATATTTAACCTTTTGTAAATTCCCCAAGAAAAAGTCATGGGACAGTATTACACAAATTCAGAGATTTAACCACTGTTAACTTTGTTTGCTTTTGGAAGGACATTCTTTGCTGGATAGAAAGTCCTTAGCTCTCTTTCTTGTAGTTGTTTAACTACATCGTCTTCCTGTTTTGGATGTTGCCCTGGAGAAGTCTGAGGCATGTCTGAATTTCCCCCCTATTTAGGGCTTATCTCTTTGCCTGGGTGCCCAGAAGATTCTTTCCCACTTTCCCTTCCTTTATCTCACCCTCCCTTGTCTTCCCTTCTGCTTTCCCTGCCTCTCCTCCCCCTTCTTTGTCTTCCTATTTCTCTCTCCAGCCTTACAGGGTATGTCTCATGGCTGCCGTTCTGATTCGGTTTTCCCTGGTTCACGGTATGCCCTTACTGAGTAGAGTCAAGTCTTCCTTCATTTATTCAGCATCATTGCTCCTGTTTCCTTCCTTATGGACTCTGATTTTGAGTGTGTTGGCTCTCCTTTGCTTGTTGTGGTTAATATTTTCTCTCTAGTCCCCTTGAATTCTATCTTTACTTCATTTAATCTTGGTTGCATTTCTTTCTTTTTTAAAAACATTTTTTTATTGATTTTAGAGAGGAAGGGAGAGATAGAAACATCAATGATGAGAGAGAATCATTGATCGGCTGCCTCCTGCACACCCCCCACTGGGGATCGAGCCCACAACCTGGACATGTGCCCTTAACCGGAATCGAACCCGGGACCCTGCAGTCTGATGCTCTATCCACTGAGCCAAAACAGCTGGGATGGTTTGGGCATTTCTTGTATCTGCTGTTTATATCCTTTAATGTCTTTTCTGCAGTGTATAATCTCTCATAAACTTTCCAATTTTGTCTTCATTTTTCTGATGGCTTTTAAACTGTTTTGTCAATTACTTTCTGTAGTTTTGCTAGCTCACAGTTCACATCTCCTATTTTCTTGCTACAACTTCCCTGAATTCCGGCATTTCTATTTTGTGTATTCTTTAAAGAGATAGTTGCTTTATTAATTTTTAAAAAGTCATGTGAAATATTTACATACCTTTTTTTTTTTGCTTCATAGCAACTTTTTTTTTTATTTTATTTTGGTGGATGATGTTCATCTGTTGGTAAATTTTGCTACTCTATTCAAACTTTTACCTTATAGTAACTTTGTATAGATGCTGTGCCAGTTCACCTTAAAAAATTACTTATTAAATGTGTTGAGTTTTTTAGTACTAGCTATTTACATAAGGTTTCTGATGCAATACTTCACAAATCAAAGCTTTCTCTTTGCTATTGCCCCAAAAGACTGATTGCTGGAAATATGGTTTGACTGTGCTATTCTTTGTGTAGCCTTACCTCTTCTGTTTCTACAAACTCCGTGGAGACTCCTCCTGTGATTTCTGCTTTCCTCACTTCCTGCACCCTGCTGCAAATAGGGTATGTAGCTTGCATACTTCATGGTGAGTTGCGTGCCTCTGGGAGTTTTATTTCTGCTGGCACTTCTAAGATGTGCCATCAAGTTCTCTTTCAACTCAATTTTTCTTCTTTCCTCTTTTTCCCCCATGTGGTTTCTGTCTGATTTCAGTTATTTTTGTCCACCCGTAAGCATATTTTGGAGTGTGCAGATTATAATTGGCTTCTAGTTTCAATGAAAATGGAGGTTGTGGATATTTTTCAATTCTCCTTGCTCCTTTCACGTGATTTTTATGAAAAGGATGAACACATAAGCTAAAATATGCTGCCATGTTCATAGAAGAAGCTCCTAAGATGATTTTAAGGTTATTTATCATTAGGGGTTTTTCTTGTTATGAAACACTGAATAACTGTGGTTTGAGAGTCCTTGGAAGACTGCTCCCTACCCCAGACTTAATAATAAAGACAATTACAGATTTTATAAACATTCATGACTTTGGCTATCTGGAAAGTAAAGGAATAATGCATTATTTTAGGTAAATCTGAGTTAAAACTTTAAGCACTAATCTTTTCTACTTGAATCTTTTGGGAAGGAAATCTTTCTAAACACTAACATATTTCTTGCTTTTTTGGGAGCTTGAGGAACCTACTTTGAGTGGACGATTGGATACGAGGGGTTATTATGATATTTTGTGCTAAAACATGGTTATTTTATTAAAGGAGCGAAGGTGTTGCCTTCCGTAAGAATAGGCTCTGAAGTTTATGTTTGAGTGTTTTTGTCATACATAGTTTCCCCCCTTTTATCTTGTGAGTACATTTTTCTTTATGGGGTCCTTTCTTGCTGCTGCTATATATAGTATTTGCTTATCCTCTTTGAATTTGGTGGAGGTTCATGATTCAGAAAACAAAGATTGCCGGAATTACATATGAAGTAAAAGTAAGTATACTTTGGGCATGATCCGAGGGACTCTCCCATGAATAGAGTGACACTCACTGCCCAGACTGCTTCAGTTGCCTGGGAATCTGTTGTTTCTTGGATCTCAGCAGCCCCATCCCTCTTTGAGGCACTCCACCTAGAACAGTGGTCGGCAAACTCATTATCAACAGAGCCAAATATCAACAGTACAACGATTGAAATTTCTTTTGAGAGCCAAATTTTTTAAACTTAAACTATATAGGTTGGTACATTGTGATTAACTTAATTAGGGTACTCCTAAGCTGGCCTTTGCTAAAAACGTCCTCAATCTGATTGAGGTACGTTCTCTGAGGTCGACCCCTTCCAACTCTCCCCTCCACACTCGTCTTGTATACTTGTTTCGTCTATCTCCTTTCGTTCATCCTCTCTATATGTCCAAACCATCTCAACATACCTTTCTCAGTCCTCGACACTACATTTTCTTTCACGCCACAACGTTCCCTAAAATTAACTTAATAAACTTTACTTAAAGTTTTAAGTCTTAGTTAAATTATAGGTACGTTGAATAAAACTTGATATCATACTTAATAACGATATTATTTATTGATAAAATTAAATTCCTTACAATTTACCTTACAATATCCATAAAATTAAATCATGACAATGACTGACAAACACTAATGTGAACAATGGCCTTGCATCTCCTTGGAAAGTTTGGGTAAGTCAGGTTTGTATGTTGTTGTTTTTAATTTTAGGCACGATTCCAGGTTCTCATCAATAAGACGACTTCTCAATTTACTCTTGATAAGGTTCATGCTTGAAAATGATTGTTCACATAAATATGTAGACCCGAATAAGGAAAGAACAGCAAACGTTAGTTTTTTCAGTTGATTATATGAGTCAGAAATATTATTCCAGGTGTTAAAAATCAACATATCTTCCTTCTCCAGGTCTTTCAAAGCAGACCACTTGTGCTGTGAACTAAGTTCACATTTATTTTTCTCCAATATTTCTATATCAGCACAAAGACGTTCAAATTTCGAGCTCCACAATTCTTTGTTTTTTAAATCCAGCAATTGCATTTCTAAGTTGCCAATGTCAATATTAAAGGGAGAAAAATTTAATTCTGTTACAGTAGCATTAAGAGGTTTTTTAACAAAGGCTAACGTCGCTTTGCTGTTTCTGAATTCCTGAAACCTGTTGAGAAAAGCTTCCCTCATATTTAAAAGTGTTGTTTTGAAATAGCAGATGTCAATATCAGAATTATTTTCTTGGCGATTTTTCTACAGGCTTGGAAAGTGAATCAAAGTTTCTCTTTCAAAATCTTGAGCAAAAAGAGTTAATTTGTTTTCGAATGAAATAACTTATAACATCGAAAAAATTGTGTTTCCTTTCCTCTGTAGTTTATGATTAAGCTGATTTAGATGAGATGTAACGTCTATCACGAAATAAAATTTTTGGATCCACTGATAGTTCGTTAGTTCTGGATAGTGAACACCCTTCTCAAGGAGAAATGCTTTAATTTCTGTTAATAAGGAAGCGAAACGTTTCAAAACGTTTCCTCTTGATAACCAACGTACCTTGTTATGCAGCAGAAGATCTACGTACTCACTCTCCATTTCAACTAAAAATTCTTTAAATTGGCGATGATTAAGAGCTTTAGCTATATTGGAGTTGATAATGTTAATCACCAATTCCATAACTTTGCAAATTTCTTCTGGAAATGTCTGCGCACAAAGCGCTTCTTGATGAATGATGCAATGGTAAGTAAGTATCTCGTGATTAATTTTTTCTTTCAAAATAGCAACAAACCCGTTTCTTATGCCGGTCATACTTTTTCGCCCCGTCTGTTGAAATTGAGACAATTTTATCGAGTGGAATATGATGTTTTTCATTGTACTCAATTACAGCATTTGCTATATCCTCTCCATGTGTTTGACCTTTGAGTGGCAATAATCCTAAAAGTTCTTCTTTAGGACCTGTAGATGAAATAAATCGTACAAAAAGTGAAACTTGCGCTGTATCATTTATGTCACAAGACTCGTCAACTGCTATTGATAAAGCTGAAACCAATTTAAGATCTTCGATTTGCTGATCAGTTATATTTGAAGACATTTTGACTGTTCTATCTTGCACTGTTTTAGCAAACACTGGTAACTCTTTAATTTTTTTTTAGAATATCTGCTTTGTTCTTAAAATCCCGAAATAGCTCTTCAGATGCATTTATAAAACAACTTTTTATGTATTCACCGTCTGTATATGGTTTTCCTCTCTTAGCAATCTCTTGACTAACCACAAAACTTATAATATTAACATTGTTGGAAGATTGCATCCAGTAATTAAATACAGAACTTGGATTTTTCCTGACTTTTCTGAAGTTCCTCAACTGCTTTCTTCCAACACCGACAGGATAGTTAGTACTAAATGACACGTGTTTAGTTGTAAAGTGTCTCTCCAAATGTGATTTCTTGTTATGCGCCAATTTTTCCTGACAAATAAGACAGGTCAGAAGGCCCTTTAAGTTTTGAATAAACGCGCAAGTCTCGGTCCATTTAACTTTAAATTCACGGTTTTCATCTTCTGTTTTTCTTTGCTTCTTCTCTGTAGCCTTTGTCAAACAGGGCACCTAAAAAAGTTTCATTTTATAATAATAAAGCCACCAACACAAAATAATTACAATTCTTAAATTGATGACAAAAATACCTGTAGGATTTGCAGCTGGTTGGAAAAATACAGGTAACTTTATGCTTCGAGTAGGTACTTTTGTCACCTGTGCGTGATTTGCGGCTGCGACTAGCACTAACCACTGCACAATGAGATTGCTGACTGACTGGCTCACTCAACTCCTGCATGAATCGCGCCCGCCTCCCCCACGCTGCGGCCTGCCTGTGCCGCGTCTCCCGTCGCTTGACTGACCGACACCCCCACTTCTTCTAACGCCACTTCTTCAAAATAGACTCGCCCAGGCCGAAAACCAACTTCTGTGTATGGGCCATGAAGTTTCAATCGCACTGTACGTGCACGCCCGCACGTGGTATTTTGTGGAAGAGCCACACTCAAGGGGCCAAAGAGCCGCATGTGGCTCGCGAGCCGCGGTTTGCCGACCACTGTCCTAGAAGAACAGAATTCATGAGGGACCACCTCATCAAATGGCGGGTGGAAAAGTGAATAATGCAATACAGCTAGATGGGCAGGTGCTATAGGCTCCACAAAGTCAGTTTACCAGATTACACCAGCTGGATTGTGCACGTAGACATTAGTAAGGTCAAAGTCAGCTTGCTGACATTTAGCAGTGACATAACACAAAAGGGAAAGGAAGTTGAGTAGTTACATTTCTGACACATGAGGTGTTTTCCTAGTTTTGATCACATATATGCTTAATGATATTATTGTGATGAACATTGTAACTCTAGTTTAAAATTCCATCATATTGTCTCCTCCCCCTGGAAATATTATGAAAAGGCCCAAAGTAAACATTTGCCATAGCATTCTACTGCCTTGCAGAGAGGGGTGTTTTGTGTCCTCAGTGCCCAGTTGTCCCAGCATCTGGGGGAGGCGTGGGTGTTTGCTATGCAGGCCAAGTACACAGAGAAGGTTCTAACATTGTTAAGTGCAAGCTGCAAGATTCTAAGATTAATTGTGTTTCACTCTCCAGTGAGATTAGTGTATTATAAATCATAGAGGCATATCCCATCAATCTGGAGTCTGGATCCAGGGAACATGATAACCCCTGACTCAGCAGAAACGTACCTTCGATCCATTACAGCTTCTCTCCTGGAATAAGCCGTGTGCTCCTCAGAAAGGACCAGGGCAACACACAACGTTTTAAAGACTTCTGTGAGATAATATCCCATCTCTTACAATAGGGAAACCATTTTTATACTCCTTAGTTTTATTCTATAATAACTTTAAACAGGACAGGTTTAAAAAACTATTTTCTGGGTACTTAATTTTGTTTAGCCCTGGTGTAAGTTCTCTGAGGGAGTCAAAAGAAAGAAAATATATGATCCCTACCCTTGATAAGCTATGGTTTAGTTGGGGACAAAAGCCATATTAATTCTAATTATGTGATGTTGATGCTAATTGCTTTTGTTTATCTACTACTTACTATGTGCATACTGATAGAATATACTAAGAAATGACTCAGAATGTATTTTGAAATAAACAATTAGAGGTCAGAGGAAAGAGAAATGTATTGGCTGGATCAGTCTGGAAGTTCCCTC
Source organism: Plecotus auritus (assembly GCF_963455305.1). Lineage (NCBI taxonomy): Eukaryota > Metazoa > Chordata > Mammalia > Chiroptera > Vespertilionidae > Plecotus > Plecotus auritus. Next base: position 145,390,423 of record NC_137773.1, read on the forward strand.
TAAGCTAGGGCTGTGCTGGGTCTTATTGGTGGGAAGGCTTTAGTGAGGAGAGACAGGCTGCATTTCCAGTGTGAGGTTAGAGCTTGCAGGAGAGAAATGGGGTTAGATAGGCAGTGGAGGAACCTGGAGGCGCATGCAGGTGGCCAGCAGAACCATAAAATGTGCAAGGGTATCTTGCTCTGCACCTCTGCTTTCAGAGTCAATTCCATTCCACTTTGGGCACCCTGCCTAGAGGAAGAGAATTCCCATAGGAACATCTCATCAGAATGGCAGGTGGAGAAGTGAAGGCAGTACAGCCAGCCAGGCAGGTGCTGTGGATGCATGGAGGACATTTGACCAGATTACGCCAGCTTGTGTGTGTAGGCACTGAGGGAGCCAAAGTTAGTTTGCTGACATTTGACAAGAATATAAAATAATGTTTCCTCTCCTTCTTCCTCTCTCCTCTCTTCTTTCTCCTTTACCTTTGTCCTTCCCTCCTTCCTTTATTATTATGAAACTAGAGACCTGGTGCATGAATTCCTGCATGGGTGGGGGTCCCTTGGCCTGGCCTACGATGGGGGCTAATGGGGGCTGGTGGCCTGGGGGAGGAACCACAGGAGGTTGGCTGGCACAGGAGGTTGGCTGTGGGAGTGCACTGACCACCAGGGGGCAGCTCCTGCGTTGAGCATCTGCCCCTGGTGTTCAGTGCACATCATAGCTACTGGCTGGTTGTCTGGCCATCCAGTCATCTGGTCGTAACAGTCTCTTAGGCTTTTATATATATAGATATTTCAAGCTTAACACCCCCCTCCTTTCAATTCATCCTCTTCCTCGATGCCAAACTCAGTTCCCTTAGCTACAACTTCATGGCCCCACAGTGCTCATTCAACTTCATTCATCTATTCATTCAACAAGTATTCATTGGGAATTCCGTATGTATCTTCAGAAAATATACAGTTTTATAAGGAAGACAATGAAGAAACAATTACAACATCATGTGATAAGTACCTTGGAATGAGAAACATAGAATACTATGGGAGCAGATAGAAAGAGCACTTAATCTTATTGAGGGGACGAGGGGTCAGAAAAGCTGAGACCTAAAGGTGTGACTGGAGATGTTCGAACCCTTTCTAAGGCTGTTGAGGGGTACTTCATCTGACCTGGGAAGCCACCAGGCACTTAGGGTGCTGGGTTGTCTTTGGCTGCCATTATACAGAGGATATCAATTTATCTATTCAATCAACAATGATTTTTTGATCAGGTCTATGGTCTAAACATTGTTCCAGGCTCTGTAAACCAAACAGCTATAAACCAAATGAGCAAATCACCTGATTTCACAGAGCATACATTCTATAGGGATGAGTGGACAATGAATAAATAAATAAAAATAGATAATATATTAGGTGTGAATGAAAAAATGAAAGTAAGATGTTAGAGTGTGTGTTCTTGTATGTGTGTGTGCGTGTGATTTTAAATAGGGTGGCGTGGGCCTCTCTGTTAAGGTGATACTTGAGTGAGAACTGATGAATTAAAGGAATTTGTCATGTGGCTTTCTGGGTGGCAGGCTGAGGGGGCAGCATTTTAGGCAGAAGGAACAACTAGAGCAGTCTCCCTGGAGGACATATGCTAGAGTGTTTGGGGGACTATAGAAAGGCCAGGAGCCTAGAGCTCTAGGAAGAGAGAAGTGATGGGTGAGGCTGTAGAGGTACCTTTGGGCTTGATAAAGTCAGTCTTGTCTCATGCAAGATTTGCATTTAAGACGATCTCTTTGTCTGTGGTGTGGAGGTCTGACAGCAAGCAGGCAAGAGTGGGAGCAGAGAGACCGATTAGGAGACTATTGCAATGGTCCAGGCAACGTAGCTTGTCATGTTGAGAGAGGGAGAGGTGGTTGGATTCTGAGGATACTTAAAAGATAGAACGGCCAGGTTTGCTGATGATTAGGTGGGGGTGTGAGAGGAGAAAGGGATCAATGATGACTCAAAGGATTTTGTTAAACCAGATTTGCCACTGACTGAGTTGGAAAGACCAAAAGAAGAACAGTTTCTGAGAAGCAAAGTTTATTATGTCTGGCAATCATCCACCTGGAGATTTTATGTAGGCAGATCATTACATAATAAGTAAGGATTGCAAGGGAGAGTTTGGGAGTTGTCATTTAAAGCCACGAGACAGGTTGAGATCACCAATTGGGTAAGCCTGCAGAGAAAAGAAATGGGGTCTGACCCCTTGGGGAGCTCTATTATTTAGAGGTTGGGGAGATAAGAAAGATCTAGCAAAGGAGATGGAGCAGTCGGTGAGGTGGAGACAAGAAGTGTGTGCTGCCCTGTAATCCAAGCAAAAAGGAGGTTTCAAAGGGAATAGCCAGCTCTATTAGATGCTGCTGAGAGGCCAGTGGAGATGAGGCCTAGCGGTCATTGTGGACCCACCACAGCAGATGTGATGGAGTAGTGGGGCAAAGGCTTGACAGAGTGGGCTTAAGAGAGGATGAGCAGAGGAAAGTGGAGATAGCCATTAGAGTCACCTCTTCTATGGAGTTTTGCTGCAAAAGGCTGCAGGTGGGGCAGGTAAGTGAAGCTACAGCTGGTGGAGGAAGTGGGGTCAAGGGAGGATATTTCCAAGTGGGTGAGGAGCAGCGTGTCCGTGTGCTCGTGGGAATGATCCAGTAGACAAAGGAAATGATGACAAAGGGCAGAGTGATAACTGCAGGAGTGATGTCCTTGAGCAGGTGAGTAACCGAGTGGACAGCAGTGGGGCAGCTCATTCCTGCAAAAGGCAGGAAGGTGGGTGGGAGCCTGGGGACTGGGTGATGCAGAAATTCTTTTCTGATGTTTTCTACTTTTTTAGTGAAATGAGACACTGGGTTTTAAGATGGGCATAAGGAGAGGGAGAAGGTGTTGGAGGTGTGAAGAAAGAGGAGGATGTATGAGGTGGCTGACTAGGAGAGTGGGGGAGCATGGACTGGGATATGAGCCATGACTGTGGGGCAGCACTAAGGGCCCCCTTTATAGAAGTGGTCTGAATTTAAAAATAGCCCAGTCAGAATGGTTCAGGGAAACGGTTAACCAGATAAATCAGATCTTGGGCTTATTAAACCCTCAATTTTTGAAGTACAATTCTCAAGATGGTACTAACTCCCGTTGCTGTCAGCCTCATGGAGGCTGGGCTAGACACTCAATAGGTGACCTGCAGCCGGGGCCCTACAAGCAGGCACAGGCTCGGGGGACTTCATCTGGGCAGGCAAGACCTCAGATGATGGCCACATGTGGTCACTGCACAATTCATCCTCTCCTTCCTTTAATATTTGTTGGAGGCATGCTGGAAGATTACAGGAAAGCCATTCAAGCATTGGGAAGTTTGTTAAGATCAACACATAGGATTTGGGGCAGAGATGAGTCAACTGATACACTGAAGCTCATTAGTGCACAAGGAGGTGACCAGGCAGAGAGGAAGTGAAGGATTTCCAGGCAGAGGGACTGCTAGTCAAAGGCTTGATGCCGGGGGGGTGGCCACAGAGGAAAATAGGCAATGGGGAAATAGAAGTTGTTTGGAAATGCTGGATTGTAGGTGCTCCAGGCAGCTGTCCTCCACCCTGCCATGCTCACTTCAGCCTCTACCAGGGTTGGGCAAACTTTTTCACTTGAGGGCCACAATGGGTTCTTAAACTGGACCGGAGGGCCGGAACAAAAGCATGGATGGAGTGTTTGTGTGAACTAATATAAATTCAAAGTAAAGGAGCGGAGGGGAGAGCAAGAGAACCTGATAGAACAGCCGGATCCGGCCCGCGGGCCATAGTTTGCCCACGGCTGCTAGGCCTCTCATCATGCCGGTTTCTCTGCCAGGAATGCCCTCCATCTCTCAGGGTCACTGGGTTGCACAACTCCAGGAGGTGCCATCAACACTGGATTTTATGTTTCCTTCTTGAGTCAGCTCAAGCCCTGTTCTTCCATGACAGCCTCTGCTTTGGCTCCAAGCCGCACTTAACTTTCCCTTTTCTGAGTTCCTCTTATACCGAGAGGGTAGGATTGCAAGATTTAGCTAACAAAAATATAGGATGCCAGTTAAACATTACATGGGACACACTTATACTAAAAAGTTATTGTTTATCTGAATTTTCAAGTTTAACTAGGTAGCCCACATTTAATCTGGCTACCCAACTAGATAGGGAAACACAGTCAAGCATTCATGCAACAAACCTTCATAGAGAAGGAATGTGTGAGGCCCTCTACTGGACACAGGAAACAGAAGCACCAGGCCTGGCCCCTGCCCTCAGGGCCCCAAGGTACCAAACATATATTTAGGCCATCAGCCAAGTAGGGTCATGGAAAGTACATCACAAAATGCTCAGCATGATGAGCTACAGAATATTTCAGTCATATCCAGAGAAAAGCTATTTCAATTTCAGTATACATGGACATTTTGTGACTTATTTTCACTGAGCACTATAATTTTTAATTTTAATGATATTTGGGGATAGGAGGATCATTATCTTTTCACTACTTTGAACATTTAAAAGTCTTCATTAAGTCTCGTCTGCCTATGAGGAGTTTGTCATTTATTACTATCTTCCTCCTCCTCATAGCGTTGATCAGAGCAGCAGCTGCTAGGCAGAGGCAGGGCCGCCTTGTTGGGAGCTTGGGTCTCTGCTCTGCCATGTACTGTGGGATCTTGATAAGTGATTTCATCTCTCTGTGCCACAGTTTTCCCAATTCTATAATGAAATATCTACTTTGGTTTCAAACTTTTTGGTAAAATTCTCCCCTTTCTCCAGTGCAGGCTAGAGCTGTGGCCCTGCCTTCTTAGACTGAGGAGGGTGTGTGTGGTCTGGTTTAGGGACTGCCCCCTTTCCCCAGTGTATCTCATCAGGGGTTTGGGGGTAGTGAAGAGTGATGGGGAGGTGAAGGCTCCCTCTTTAGCCTCCTTCATGTTGGCCACGGGAAGTGTTGCAGACCCTGCTTCAGGCAGGCTCCAGCCATCGCTGAGGGCCTTTGCTGGTTGTCTCCATGATGGTGCTGTGTGGGGTTTAGGCCCAGTGATCGAGGTGGCCCCTCCACCTCTAGGGAACCTGCTAGAGGGGCAGCCCTACCTCCCTTTGGCTCCTAGAGGTATATCCCAGTGACCCTTTCTCCAGGCTGGGCATCCTGGCCCTGGAACCATCTCTCTTATTGCCATGGAACTAGCCTCTGAGTCTGGTGCTGGGTCCTGGCTGTGGAGATAATTTCGGGGAGTGGCCGTGCCCACTTCTCCCACTCATACAGAAGTCCCTTTGTGGGGGTACAAGGCTTGGTCTTGGCTCCAGGCTAGCAGGCATCCCATAGCAGCCTTCCAGGGCTAGGTGTGAAGTGCGCTGAGAGTCCTCCTAAAGCTCTATCCACCTGTCCCACTCCATCCCTGCAAGCCAGTGTCTTCCCTCCTGTTTCCAGGAACCACCATTGTGGATATTTCTCTCTTTTCGGCGTCCATCTCGGCTAGAGAGCGGTCCAGTTCCTGAGTAGGGGCGGCTGGGGATTGAGAAAATGAAAGAAAAAGACACAGAGATGGAAGGAAAAAGCTGGGACCGGGTAGGACCGCTGCCCTCTTCTGATGGAGGGACAGTGACCCAGAGCCGATGGATGCAGTGTGTTTATTTTATACCCCCAAATACCAGGAAGTTTTCCTATTCATTCCTGGTGCTTGGATGGATTTACATAATAAAACCCACTCCCTGGCACCTGGACAGAGATGAAGGTCAAGCTGACAACACTTCCGCCTTTTGGCAGGATGTGTTTCCAGGGCATGGCTTTGCCTACCACCCTGGATTCAGCTGACAATTTAAAGAAATGTCCATGTGCCTTCCCAGGGGCTCTCTCTCTACACACTACTCTTAGAATTCAGTCAACACATCTGGCTTAAGGCTCATGTTTCTCTTTATTGCTCCTCCCTCCCTTCCCCCCAGGTGAACCAATCTCAGGGAAAAGAGGGGCAGGAAGAGGTGAGTCTCACAATACAATCCTTGCTGTGTTGGTGCTGATGACCTCCTCTTGCAGGGGTCCAAGTGGGTGGGGTATTTGAACATAAATCTCTCAGACTAATTCATTGCATAGCACGATGGAGCCATGCTCCCCCTCCACCCCCTGAACAGAACTCTGACTACAGGACAGAGGTCTCACTGAGGGATGCATTCCTGGCATCCCCTTGTGTTTTGGGCTGTCAGCTGTGCTCCTTCTACAGGATCTGGCATCATGCTTGTCACCATTGTCCCTCAACAGCAAACTCTCAAACGTTCACTTGGGAGATGGCAGACCCGAGCCATTAAAAAGCAGGCAGATCTTTGTATTTGTGAAAGTTTGCAATTAATATTTCATGGAGAGAGGATTAATAAAACATCATGCAATTAGCTGCTTCCCTTCAGCAATCACATCTCATTGAGGGTGGTAGGAGGCAGGTGACAGGTCCTGAGCCAGCAGCTGGCCTGGTGCTGACTTACAGGACAGGCCTGCTGATTTACGGGAGGAGAATTTTCTCTGGCAAATGGTGTAATAACTGGGGCTGGCTAGTTTTCTGCAGCCACACCTTTATCTGTATCTCCAGAATTTCCCCTTTATTTACTCATTTATTGTCTTCTGCAAGCTGGGTGCCATGCTGCGTGATGGGGACAAAGCAGTGGTCAGTATCCTCACTTCCAAAGCCCCTGTGGGCTCCTAGCAATGACTTCTGTCTTTCCTTCAGGCCCCTTATCATCTGGCTCCCCCTCACATTCCTTCTGCTACTGGTCACCCACTCGGCTCCATCTCCCCGCTGTGAATACACCAATAGGTTCCTTCCCACTTTGTGCCTTTGATCTCCTCCTGTGGTTGACCCCCTTCCCAAAGCAGTACAAAGGGAACCCCTCTCCTCCCTGCTTCATGAAGAACGACATGGAAAAGGCAGTGTTGAGGGTCATAAGAACCCTATGTCAACACCTCCTTCTTGCCTGGGCTGGAAGGAATGACATGGGCTTAGTCTTACTCGTCTGAGCCTTTCTGTTTCCTGTTCTGTTTTCTTCTCTCTGGGGTAGGATGGTTAGGAGAGGGAAATAGGTTTGAATGTGAATCTCAGGCCCTAGGGGGGCTAGCAGGTGGCTTTCTTGAAGCCTCGGGTGCCCATCCTGTGAAAAGGGCAGAACAGCACTGGCAGAAGGACTCGCGAACCACACTCTGTGACAGGGATGCTGTAATTGTTAAATTTGGTTAGAGTGGCGTGGGCATCTGATCCAGAGGTCCTGGGATGAGTGGCCAGATCTGCCGGCCCCTCAGGGAAAAGTCTTTCCTCCCTGATGAAGGGCACCAGCACTTAGCTGCATGGCATATTGTCATCTTTATTGTTTATTTATTTTTCTAAAGATTTTAAAATTGATTTTTAGCCCCAGCCGGTTTGGCTCAGTGGATAGAGCATCCATCAGCCTGTGGACTGAAGGGTCCCAGGGTTCAATTCCGGTCAAGGGCACATGCCTGGATTGCGGGCTTGGTCCCCAGTAGGGGGTGTGCAGGAGGCAGCCGATCAATGATTCTCTCTCATCGTTGATATTTCTATCTCTCCCTTCCTCTCTGAAATTAATAAAAATATATTTAAAAAAATTGATTTTTAGAGAGAGAGGAAGGAAGGGAGAGGGAGAGAGAGCAACATCGATCTGAGAGTGAAATATCTATTGGCTGCCTCCTGCACACCCCTACCCAGGATTGCGCTTGCTACCCAGCATGTGCCCTGTCTCAGAATCGGACCAGGACAATGCCCAACCAGTTGAGCCACCAGCCAGGGCCATATTGTCATCTTTAAGCGATGGCTCTGCTTGGCTGACACAGCCTCTGCTGCCAGTCCGATACCCCTGTGTGAGGCTGTGGCTGTGTTCTGGCATCAGCATGTTGACATGGTCCTGTGGCCCCAGAGACAGCAGCTAACGGTGCCTTCTGATTCCCATCAGACTGCATTAGCTCCCAACCACCTGAGAAGTCTGTGATGAAGCCCAATTAGACATGTGGGATGAAAGCGCACCAGCTGGGATGTCACTCCTGGCAGCCTGAGGGTCCATTCATGTGTCAGGCCACCTTTCCCAAGCCCTTCAGGGCTGAAGGCAAGAAAACAGGGCCTCAGTGACAGAATCTTCAGAGCTAAAGTGACAGAGGAGGAGGTGCCCTCGTCGGCTTTGTTTGATCAACTGTAGAGGAAGTTTGGATCACTCTAAAGTGAATGGATTAGGAAGTGGGATTTTCTGGATGAGGTGATTGCTTCCACTCACTAGCCTACTTCACCTCTGTAAATGAGGGGGTTGGGGAGGAAGAGAGAGAGAGAAAGAGATGGTTGATTTAATTTGGATTAGATTGTGATAGTCTTACATGAAGTTGGAGAGAGTTTGGGCTATATGCCCCCACCCCAGCCCAGTGCAGTTGGAATCATGTGACAGTTTTAATCAAAGACATGATGAAATTAGAGAAGTTTGTGGGAAAGGTCATTATAGTGGATGCTGATGGTGCCCTGTCCAAATCTCTTTTTCCTTGTGGTGCCATCTCCCAGCTTCTGAGTGTTTGCTGCTGTCCCCTTTCCTAAGCACCGTCCTTGGCTCAGGTGTGTGCCACATCCCTCCACCAGGTGGTCACCTCCGTGGGTTCATTGCTCCGCTGGGTTCTGTTCTTCGGGGAACTTGTGTAATTTTCATGTGAATAGGGAATAAAAAGATATTTGTTGATTAATTGCTGGGTTGGCTCTTAAAACGTTCTCAGAACCTTGGTGAATTCTACCTGCTTGGGCAGAGGCCTTCACTTATAATATCATGACCTGTAGACCTTCATTTCCAGACCATTAATTTATTTATATTTCTTATCAACCTTATTGCAAAACAATTCATTTAAGATAAATCACATTCATTTAAAGTGTGCAATTCAATGAGTTTTATCAGTTATTTACATTAATAAAACCACTATCACAATCAGGACAAAAACATTTTTATTGCCTTTTTGCCTTATTGCATTCCATCCCCCCTTACCCCTGGCCCCATGTGACCACTGATCTATTTTCGGCCACATATAGAATAGTTTGTATGTTACAAAAATGGAATAATATAGTATGATTTCTTTTGTGTTTGGCCTCTTTCACTGAGCATAATGTTTTAAAACTTATCCATGTTATTGAGTATATTAACAAGCCATTCTTTTTAAAAATTAACCTTTTTGAGAAATTGTAGATTCACCTGCATTGTAAGAAATAATACAGAGAGATCCTGTGTACCCTTTACCCAGTTCCCCCCAGTGGCAACAGCTTGCAAAAATACAGTATACCGTCACAAACCAGATATTGACATTGAGAGTCAATCATCACAAGGTGGGAATCCCTTTTGTTGCCCTTTTCTAGCTACCTTCCCTTTCCTCACACCCACCTCCTTTTAAAGCCATGGAAACAACTAATCTGTTCTTCAAGTCTATACTTTTGTCATCCCCAGAATGTTATATTAATGGAACCATTTATATAACAGTATATAACCTTGTGGGAGTGCATTTTAAAAAAAGACTTAATTTTTAGAGCAGTTTTAGGTCCACAGCAAAATGGAATGGAAGGTAAGAGATTTCATATATACCATCTACTCTCACACATGAATAGCCTCCCTCATTATTAACATCCTCACCAGAGTGGTACATTTGTTACAATCAATGAACTTACATTGACACATGATTATCACTCAAAGTCCATAGTTTATGTTGGAGCTCACTCTTGGTGTTGTACATTACTGGGTTTGAACAAGCGTATAATGACAAGTGTTCACCATTATAGTATTATGCAAGGTGGTTTCACTCTTCTAAAGATTCTGTCCTCTGATGAGTCATCTCTACCTCCCCTCTACCCCTTGGCAACCACTGATATTTTTACTGTCTCCATAGATTTGCCTTTTCCAGAATGTCATATAGTTGGAATCATACAGGTTGGCTCCTCCCCCGCCCCCTAGTAATATTCATTTAAGTTTCCTCCATGTCTTTTTATGACTTGATAGCTCATTTCTTTTAGATCTGAATAATATTCCATTGTCTGGATGCACCACCGTATATTTATCCATTCACCCACTGAAGGACATTTTGGTTGCTTCCAAGTTTTGGCAATTATGAATAAAGCTGTTACAAACTATGTGCAGGTTTTTATGTGGACATCAGTTTTCAACTCTTCTGTGTAAGGAGTGCAATTGCTGAATCGTATGCTAAGAGTATGTTTCATTTTGTGAGCAATGCAGATTGGCAGAAGCATCACAGTTAGAGAAGACATTCATATCCAAATACATAGCTAGTCTAGTGAGAGCATATTGTTGCCGCATCCCTGATGAAATGGGTGTAATGTAATCAACTTACCACTAGGTGGCTGGCTTGTCCCTTTAGGGCAGTGGTCGGCAAACTGCGGCTTGCGAGCCACATGCGGCTCGCTAGCTGTGGTTTGCCGCTCTGTTGACTAATGAGTTTGCCGACCACTGGATAGGGGCTTAATCACAAGGAACAACAACAGCCTGTAATTATTGGAATCGAGAGGCTAGTTCAGTGGTCGGCAAACTCATTAGTCAACAGAGCGGCAAACCACGGCTCATGAGCTGCATGTGGCTCGAGAGCCACAGTTTGCCGACTACTGCCTTAGGGGAATTGTGCCCTACAAAGGGCTCAGGATTGGCATATAAGACCCTTGGTAGTAGCAGTAGCTAATTCAGCCTTGGTGCTGAGCCTGTGTATAGCTGCCATCCCTGCCAACATGCCCACTTTGTACACCATTTATTGAGCAAACAGTAGGGTAACTGATATCCATGGAACATTTCATCTTGTCCATGTTATGAATAGTCTCCTCTACAGTGGTTGTCCTTGCAACATAAGTATCTTTCTCTTCTGGTCCCATTCATACAGAGGTTCATTCTCATATCTTTTAAAAAAAACTTAGTAAGGTTTTGGTCATTGTTTCCTTAAATATTTTTTTCCACACCAACCTTTTTCTCTTCTAATTCTGGCGCTCCAATGTTAGAAGGTTAGACCTCTGGTATTGTCTCATAGGTTCCCGGGGCTGTATTCATAATCTTTGATTTTCTTCGTTGTTTAGATCAGATAATTTCTGCTGATCTATTTTTAAGTTTGCTGACTCTTTCCCTCTATCATTTCCATTCTGCTTTCGATCTCATTTGGTGACCTTTAAATTTCACATACTCATATTTTCTTTTTCAGCTCTAAAATTTCTGTTTTAAAAAAAGCTTTTATTTTTCTGCTGAGAATGTCCCCTTTTCTGTTCATTTCAAGAGTTTTACCTGTACCTTGTGGAGCATGTTTACAAATAGCTCTTTTAAAGTATTTGATGATTCCATCATCTCAGAATTGGCATCTGTTGATGGTACTTTCTCTTGAGAATTCGTCACATTGTCCTGCTTCTTTGTAAGTGGAGTGCTTTTTCATTATAATAAATTTGGAAATTTGGAACACTATGTCGTGAATCTTTGGGTACTGTTACATTCTCTGCAAAATGTTGATCCTATTATTTTAGCAGGCAATCAATCTGATTTGGTTCAAACTGCAAGTTTACCTCTTGCCAACACATGGGCAGCGATTTCAATGTTAATCTGGTTTTTAAAGCCTTCGTTATGCTGCTTTGGGTCTGTTCCAGGCACGTGCCTCCCTGGGACATAGGCAGTGGATGATACTGTATTTCAGATTTCAAGGTCTTGGCTATGTGCTTTTTCCCTTTAATTTTTTTTTTAAAAATTGATATTTAGAGAGAGAGGAAGGGAGAGGGAGACAGAGAGAGAAACATTGATGTGAGTGAAACATCAGTCAGCTGCTTCCTATACACCCCCCCACCTCCCCGCCCCTGCTGGGAATCAAGTCAGCAACCCAGGCATGTGCCCTGACCAGTAATCAAACCAGCAACCTTTTGGTGTTCAGGATGACGCCCAGCCAACTGAGACACACTGGCCAGGGCCTTGGCTATGTGCTTTGGGTTGATCTTATGCACAAACAGCTTAGAGGTGGTCCTGGGACTTGTGACAGAATAAAGGATCCCTTTCTCCAGCTCTCCCCTCTCTAAGATTTCTTCCATACTCTTTTAACTCCCAGCAGCCCTTTCCCACATCATGTGCTTAGTTTTTTTTCCTCTGTGTTTTAGGACCCTTGTCTACTGTGTAGTTCTGCAGTGATACAATTCTTTGGTCAAAGTCAGAAGAAAAAGGTAAAACTAGGAATCTCACTCACTGATATGGATCACTCTTTAAGCGTTGGCTCCCTTCTCTAATCTACTTACTTTTGTTAACTTTTCAGAGGCTGCAAGTAGTTGCTTTTTGCATTTTACCTAATTTTTTAGTTGTAACCAGCAGGCGAGAGGGTTAAGGTGGACTTTGTTAATTTTGGCTGGCACTGGAATTTCCAGACAACTGTGTTTTTAGAGGTATTTCCAGAGCGTTGGAGTGAGCTGCCTGAGAGTTGCATGGCTTTATTCATGCTTTTGCACTGATGAACAGAACACGCTGGCGAGTGGGACCTTGCGTAGAGTATGCCACAGAGAAATAGCAGGGCTTGATTTCCACAAAAAGGGCTAGTAGTGACTTTCTTGATCATTTATAAGGAAATTTCTTCTCTTTTAAAAATAAATTTTTTTGTTGATTTCAGAGAGGAAGGGAGAGGGAGAGAGAGATAGAAACATCAATGATGTGAGAGAATGACTGCCTGCCTCCTGCACGCCCCACGCTGGGAATAGAGCCTGCAACCCAGGCATGTGCTCTGACTGGGAATCAAACCATGACCTCCTGGGTTCATAGGTCGACGCTCAGCCACTGAGCCATGCCGGCCGGGCTCTATTTCTTTTTGGAACATGCCATGCATGTCATTACACACTCAGGTACTTTTGGAAATATGAGAGTTTTGCCTAAATCATGATGTCTGCTGAGGTGTAAGTGACAGTTGGTGCCTGCAGTAGCTGAAGGCTGTGTTAATATTATACAGGCCCTTTAGTTGGTCCTTAAATTGGGCCCGAAACTTCTGGGATGGCCATATATGATTTTTCCTTCTTGTAAGAACACAGATCATTAATAATTTTAGACTCTCGTCTTTAACTAAGGGAGGCCCAAACCACTGCACCCTGGCTTGGGATGTTTGCTGGGTATCCACACTGGGGGAGGGAGAACATCTCGCTCATTCTCCTGTGTAAAGCTCCTATATTTAGAAATCCTACTTATTTAACATTTTGATACGTCATTAGTTTATAGCAAAAGGAATTTGTATTTGTTTTTTACAGCCCTACAGAAAATAATAAATGAATGAAAGAGAAATGATTCCCAATTAAAGTGAAAGGAAGTTGCAGTTGGAGTTTGCCTTGAACCTACAATTTTTGCCCAGGAAAAGGAATACAAAGGGTCATGACATTGAAGTTCTCCTTTTCCTAGACAACTTGCTTGGGCCTGTGAATTTCAGCTCAAAGTTGCAGGCAATCCCTTTGTTACTGGCTCCAGTCACCGAGGAAGAAAGGTCAGAGCTGGGGTCAAGGACTTCTGGAGAAAGGAGGGGAATGGTTGGGCGAAATACAGGCTATAGCAAGATATTGCTTGGATTTTGCATTTGACAGAATTAAAAGACGTGTGAGACCTGTTAGCCAGTATCGGTTACCTTGGGTTTTGAAAACGTTCATTTTATCCTAATTAAAAATAACTGAAGTATCACTTAGTCCAGGGAGAGGGGCAGCTGCAGGGTTGGTAGATGCTAAAGCATTAGACATGTCTAACCCTCACAAACTTTTCTTTCTCCCCCTGGGGTCCCTCCAGAGGCAACACTTTCTTGTTGCTAATCCTTCTCACTGAGGCTTCAAGCTTCAAGAAGAGCCGTAATGAGTGTTTGGAGGAGGAAGTTAAGAAAAGCTGCACTTATGCCTTTTTTCGGACTAAGCAACTCACTAATTAGGGTCCCAGGGCAGCCTGGCTCAAGCCATTTGGCACAATCTCACCTATGGATTAAATCAGCCTTTTCCTACAAGAGCCAGGGTGCCCACCAGGGGGCCAGTACTGGGAGGGGCTTCTTGAGGTGGTCTGGGTGGAAGTGATCAGAAACCAGTGTCTGAGTCAAAGCCCAAATCAACAGCGAGACATGGCACAGGGGGAAGGATGTAAAAGGGGACCTGAACGACAATCAGGAGTCAGGTCGGGCATGGAAGAAATGGGAGTGGTTCTGGAATACAGTGCTGTGTCTGGGTGGTGGCTGCTGCCATGGGGCACTCGAAGTTCACGTTTGTTGGTTAGGGTGCAGTGGGGTGGGGAGTGGAGGGGGCACTGATGTAGTTAGGCTTGTTAGGTGGCCCTAAATGTATAGGATCTGGTCAGACACTCTCATTGTTTATTTCCCTTTCCCACGGTTGTGGCTATAGAATCAGTTGTAAATAAACCACACTTACAATTTGCTTATTTTCCACTTCTATAGTATTATTTTAAAACATGTTATTATAAAAATAGAATGTACTGAATGGTTAAAAAAACAACTTGGAGAACACGAAAACAAAGGGAGAAGAAAAGAAAAAAAACACTAGTAATCAGACCATCCAGAGGTAAGTAGCACTGGTATTTTGGTGAATTTTCTTTATGCTCTTTCGGTTGTAAATAAGCAATTCTTGACCTTGTATTTTCAACCACAAGGTCGAAAATACAAGGTCAAGAATTGCTTATTTATAAGGTGGATCTGGCCAGGTGAAGCACATTGACCAGGCGAGCCACACCATCCAGAGCAGGGGCTACGTGCTGAGGTGTTGGTTGGAGAAACCTGTGGGCACATTGCCCTCAGTAGATGCTCCCTGTTAGTGGTCCGACATTATTTTGTCGACATCTTTGCCATGTTTCACCTTTTGTTACATCTGATACCATTTAGGACAGAAGACCTGGGGAAGTAAAGCCCAGGAGGTTCCAATGAAGCGGGGAGGATGGCTCTGCTTCTAGTGCAAGCCTAGGGAGGCCTGTTTTCAAGTCAATGTCGTTACAACCATTCAGTGGGGGAGCATAATTCTCCAAGCGTCTTCTGCACTAAGACCTTCTTACAGTGATGGGTGTAAAGAAATATCCACGAGAGGTGCACATCAGAGGATAACGAGAACCCCAAACCATGACATGTCCAATGAACTGTTTAATTGGAAAGGATTTTATTGGAGATGGCGTCCGCCCTCCTGACTCTCCAGCTACGATGGGAAGTTACGGAGTGTCGATCATCATCAACGCTGCCCACAACATGGCAGGATAAAATCATATAAATGCAAATTGTGCTGTAATTAAAGAGGAAAAGGCAAGAAGCAAAAACATTTAGTTGAGCATGGGAGCCTCTGTTGCCTCTGAGAGTCCAGCAGGCTCTGAGGGTTTGCTTTGAAGTCATCCTGTAACGCTGTAGATGGGGGCAGGAGGTTAATGAGGAGGAGATGCAACCATGGTTCAAGGGAGCCGGCACATCGCCATTTCAGACTACAAGTTGCTCAGGGGGTGTCAGATTGATAAGGATCTGACCTCTCATACCATGGACCCTAACATTATTTTCCAATACTTTTCTACTACACAAGTGCCATTAATTGGCATGTCTGCCCCCTACCCCCTGCCCTGGGTTTTGAGCTCCATGAGGACTATGTCCCAGGCCTTATTCATAACAAACACATAGTGCAGCATCTAATCCATAGTGGATGCTCAATAAATGCAGATGTGGTTCAGTTAAATTGAACATCAAAGAATCTCATAGGCAGCTATGGGGAACACAGCCATCAGCCTGCCCACGTGGGCAGTAGGCCTCGGAAGACCTTTATTCCCTTCCCCACTGAACTCCAAATCTTTTCAGACTTCCTGGATCAAACCTGAAACCCCTCTATTCTTTTTATCCCTTTAGCTTCCTGTTCTCACTTGTTAAAGAGCAAAAACTCTACCCTGGTGTTTGTGTTACTCACCTCTCAGTGGGGGTCTTCACGCCTCCCCTCTCCTGGCCACATCATACATTCTGACTGATTAGGAGACTAAGGGACAGACACCAACAACCAAATCAAGTCAAAACTGGCTCTCATTTATGTTGCCAGGTGATCACTTACCTGGTTGGTTGGTCCAGGGCCTCAGAGTAGAGACTCTGGGCTCAAATCTCAGCTTTGCCATTTGCTAGTGCGTGGCATTGGGAAAATCACTTAATCTCAGTGTCTCCATTTCTTTGTCTGTAAACTAGAGCCGCTTCCACTTATCCCCACCTCACAGGGCTGTTGAAGGGCTTCAGTAAGCTCACTCATGTGGAGTATTTAAAACAGTGCCGGGCACAGCGAGTGCTGTCTCAGGGTTTGCTCTTATTGTTATTGGTGCTCAGGGCGGGCAGTGGAGTGGTTGCCTGCTATCCGCTCTGAGTCTCTGCTGGCACTCCTGGGCAACCATTTCAGATGGGAAGGGGCTGGCACTCTCCTGATGGCTTTCCCGGGGCAGAAATGTGGGGTCACTGGTAGTATCCAATTGACATTCCCCTGGTTTCTTCAACAATAGACAAAGGTGCATGGCTTGCATGGACCCGGTCAATATTCCACGTTCCTCTCCTATGCTGCATTTGCCTTGTTAGTGTCCCGGGAATCAGCACACAGATCTTTTTATTTTTTTAATTTTTTTTTTTTTGTTTGAAGTATTACAAATAGTAGTACATATGTTTCCTCCCCCCCCCCCCATTGACCTCCCCCGGGCCTCCCCTACCCCCCAGTACATGCCTTTACCTGCCACCCCTCCCTCAGTGTCTTGTATCCATTGGTTATGCTTATATGCCTGTGTACAAGTCCTTCAGTTGATCTCTTACAGCCCACCCCCCCAAACTCCCCTGCCTTCCCGCTGTAGTTTGACAGTCTGTTCAATGCTTCTTTGCCTCTGTATCTATTTTTTCCCCATTTCTTTCCTTTAAAAAATCTTGCCTCTGCAGACTAGAAATAAACATATAATAACAAAAAATGTTTGAGTCCCAATTTCAATGTCCAACAGTTCTGAGTCCCCATTTCTTTTTTTTTTTAATTTAATAAATCTTTATTGTTCAGATTATTACAATTTTTTCTCCTTTTTCCCCCCATAGCTCCCCTCCACCCGGTTCCCACCCCACCCTCTGCACTTACCTCCCCCCCACTGTCCTCATCCATAGGTGTACGATTTTTGTCCAGTCTCTTCCTCCACCCCCCATACCCTTTCTCCTTGAGAATTATCAGTCCACTCCCTTTCTATGCCCCTAATTCTATTATATTCACCAGTTTATTTTGTTCCTCAGATTTTCAATTCACTTGATTTTTAGGTTCACTTGTTGATAGATATGTATTTGTTGTTCATAATTTTTCTCTTTACTTTTTTCTTCTTCCTCTTCTTTAAAAAGACCTTTCAGCATTTCATATAATATTGGTTTGGTGGTGATGAACTCCTTTAGCTTTTTCTTATCTGTGAAGCTCTTTATCTGACCTTCCATTCTGAATGATAACTTTGCTGGGTAGAGTAATCTTGGTTGTAGGTTCTTGCTTTTCATCACTTTGAATATTTCTTGCCACTCCGGTCTGTCTTGCATAGTTTCTGTTGAGAAATCAGCTGACAGTCGTATGGGTGCTCCCTTGTAGGTAATTAACTGTTTTTCTCTTGCTGCTTTTAATATTCTCTCTTTGTCTTTTGCCCTTGACATTTTAATTATGATGTGTCTTGGTGTGGTCCTCTTTGGATTCCTCTTGTTTGGGGTTCTGTGCGCTTCCTGGACTTGTAAGTCTATTTCTTTCACTAGGTAGGGGAAGTTTTCAGTCATTATTTCTTCAAATAGGTTTTCAGTATCTTGCTCTCTGTCTTCTTCTGGCACCCCCATAATTCTGATGTTGGTACACTTGAAGTTGTCTCAGAGGCTTCTTACACTATCTTCAACTTTTTGGATTCTTTTTTCTTTTTGCTTTTCTGGTTGAGTGTTTTTTGCTTCTTTGTTTTTCAAATCTTTGATTTGATTCTTGCATTGCTCTAGTCTGCTGTTGGGTCTCTGTATAGTATTTTTTATTTCAGTCAGTGTATGTTTAATTTCTAGTTGGTCCTTTTTCATATCCTCGAGGGTCTCGTTAAATTTATCGGCCTTTTCTAGGATATTCTTGAAAAGCCTTATAACCGTGGTTTTGAATTCTATAT
Organism: Plecotus auritus; assembly: GCF_963455305.1. NCBI lineage: Eukaryota > Metazoa > Chordata > Mammalia > Chiroptera > Vespertilionidae > Plecotus > Plecotus auritus. The sequence goes on from NC_137773.1 coordinate 145,408,520, forward strand.
CCAGTCATTTGTTTTCCTCCATTTCTTTTGTTTGTGATCTGTTTCTTTGCCTCCATATTTTCGTTGATTCCCTGAGTTGGTAGGGTAGCTTTGTGTGCTAGGTTTCCTATATGGCCCAGTGGGTCAGCCTCCCCAGTTAACCTGAGGTGGACACTCTTTTTTTTTTTTTTTTTTTTTTAGATCAAAACATTTATTTTTTGTGTTACAAAAGCAAAAATAAAGCCAAGCAAGTAATGAAATAAACATTTTCTAAGTTTATTCATCCTGGATTCTGTGCCCTAGAATTTAGTCAATAGTTCAATTTTAGGTTGCTTCAAAACTTCTTCTGGATACTATGAGGTCTCCATCTTATAACCATGTTTCTCTAGTTCAGGTCGTAACTGATTGGAGAAGTCTTCCTCTACATTGTCATCATCCCAATTATCCTCCCAGACATGTGCATCTTCATCTAAACCAGTCCAGTCTTCTGCAGGAAACTCCTCGAACTCTTCGTCTTTTTCCAGGAGACCCAAGTCTACCGGCTGATTTTTCTCAGACATCGCACCCCTCCGCGCCACAACGCTCTCAGGCCAGCAGGAAAGTTGGACCTACTCGCCCACACCACAGCCGCCACTGCCCCCTCCGAGCGCGCTCTACCCTGAGGTGGACACTCTTGGTGCACCCCTTTGTGGACTGTGTGTACAGCCTTGTTGTAGTTAAGTCTTGATTGTTGTTGGTATCACTGGGAGGAATAGACCTCTAAGCCAGTTGGCTGTGAGGATCAGCTGTGTCTACGCTGGGAGAAGTTCGGTGCTGGAGACAGCCTTATAGGATCAGACTTGCAAAATTGCAAAAGCCTCTGTGCTCAGCTTGGATGGGGCAGAGTCTCAGGGTGGAGCAGAGAGTCTTGGCTTCCCGTCAGCCCTGCCCTTGCGCGCGCGCCTCCAGACCTCTGCCTTCCGCAACTCCCCTGAGTTTCTGCCTGACAGTTCAGATTCCCCCTGTAAGAGCGTGGGTCCCCAGGGGCTCGCCCGGAACTGGGGTTCAGTGCAGTCAGGAGCTTCCAACTCCCTTCCGCTAGGGAATGCCTGCGGCAACCTCCCCATTCAGCTTTCTCTGTGAGCACTCGCGTGCGCGCCTCCATACCCGCTGCGGCTCTCCCGGGTCTTTGAGTCTCTGAGTCTCCGTGTGCCTTTCTCTCTACCTGACAGTCCAGACTCCCCCTGTATGAGCCTGGGTCCACAGGGCTTCACCCGGAACTGCGTTTTAGTGCAGTCAGAACTGGGGTTCAATGCAGTCAGGGGCTTCCTTCCCCCTCCCACCAGAGAAAGTCAGCCAGGCACTCAGTCGCCCTTCCTCTCTGCGCACGTCTCCGTACCTCAGCCCTCCTTTGCCGCTCCTCTGATTCTCCGTGAGCTTTCCTCTTTCCTTCTAGTTGTAGAATTTCCACTCAGCCAGCCTTCCTATGGTTCTGGATGATGTCTGTTCTTTTATTTATTTATTTATTTATTTATTTATTTATTTATTTATTTATTTATTTATTTTAAATATATTTTATTGATATTTTACAGAGAGGAAGGGAGAGGGATAGAGAGCTAGAAACATCGATGAGAGAGAAACATCGATCAGCTGCCTCCTGCACACCTCCCACTGGGGATGTGCCCACAACCAAGGTACATGCCCTTGACCGGAATCGAACCCGGGACCCTTCAGTCCGCAGGCCGACGCTCTATCCACTGAGCCAAACCGGTTTCGGCTGATGTCTGTTCTTTTAGTTGTAGTTTTGAAATTGTGCGAGGCAGCAGTTTAGGTGCTTACCTATGCTGCCATCTTGGTTTCTCCCAGCACACAGATCTTTGATGAGTTTTACTTAAGAGTTGTAAAAAGTAGCCAGAGCCTGTTATCCCCATCAGTTTTCAAGTTAGAAGGAGAGACCGCGCCATGGTGATAGCTCAGTGTCCCATAGAAGATTTGATTGAGGGTTTCCTGCAGCAATGGTTTTCTTGAGACAGGAAAGGGAGTGAGAGACAGGGCTTGGTCGAGGGTGGGAAGGCAGGGATGGTGAAGCCTGTTCCACCAACTTCATATGAAACTGGAGGTGGGAGAGAAAAAAGATGTAAGAGATGCAGGTCATGTTTCATAGGCTGTGTGAAACCAAGGCCAGTGGCCCTTCAGGCCTGGACCCCACCTCTGTCTCCATCAGGTTTCTGGCTACTTAACCACATGTGTGCCTGGAACATAGGATCCCCTGAACATACTAGTAGAAGCACATTCCTATGCCTCTGTACCTTTGCCAGTGCTGTGAGTTTGACCAGAGATGCCTTTGTCTCCTTTGCTGGATGACTTCTGTAATTCTTTTATTTATTTATTTATTTATTTATTTATTTATTTATTTATTTATTTATTTATTTATTTATTTTAGGGAGAGAGGAAGGAGAGGTAGAGAAAGAGAGAAACATTGATCCATTGCCTTCTGCATGCACCCCAGGGATCAAGCCTGCAACTGGGGCATGTGACCTGACCAGAAATCGAAGTGGGACTTTTTGGTCCACAGGATGACACCCAACCATCTGAGCCACACTGGCCAGGGCTGCAGTAATTTTGAGATTCGGCTCATGCACTGCTTCTTCTGAGAATCTCTTCCTGTGAGCTGAGTGTCCCTCCTTTGTCCCCCCAGAATGCCCACTCTTAGCTCTATAGATGAAGGGAACACATTTGTTTTAACAAATAGGAGATGGCTGTCCTTAGTGGTAGTTGTACAGTGCACATGGGTAGAGCTTATCCAGTGCCTCCAAGACTTCCTAATAAGAGTCACCTGGGGCCCTTGGTAAAATACAGATTTCTAGGCCCTACCACAGAGATGATTTAGTGTGTCTGGGGTTAGGTCTGGGAATCTGTGATTTAATCTGTGCTGCAGGGGATTCTTATACTCTGGTAAGTCTTGGGAACATTTGCAGAATAGCTAAGAAATTAAGCTCTTGTTAGATTTGGGTTTGAATGCAGACTCTTTCACCTACTAGCCATATAATGACATTGGGTAAGTTACTTCACCTGACTAAACCTCATTTTTCTCATCAGCTAAACAGGAATTATCATAGCACCCACCTCAAAGTTTAAGTGGATAGGTAATGATTAGTACATCCCCTGCCACATAATACGTTCTACAAATAACTAGTTTAATCCTGAGAACCACTCGAAGGGGTAGGTGTTATTATGTTTATGTTGAGTTTGCAGATGAGAAAACTGACACACAGACAGGATAAGAAGCCAGCCAAGATCATGTGGCCAGTCCGTGGCAGAGCTAGGCTCCACATCCACGCAGTTTCGGCTGCAGTGGCCCAGGGCAGACTTGGGGCCACCAGCATTGGAAAGGGATGGAGTGAGGCTTTGGGATGCATGCCTTGCACATATGTTGACATGTAGAAAAACTTTCAACTTTCCTATATGTTTGAAAGCCTTTATAATAAAAAGTTGGTAAAAGAAATTAAGGTGAAATAAAACATTTTCAGATAAAAGCTGTGAGAATTTGCTTCCAGCAGACCTATGCTACACAAAATGCTAAGGAAGTTTTTTTTTGGTGTCATGGAGATGATATCAGATGGAAATTTGAATCTATAAGAAGGATAGAAGACCACTAGAAATGGAGAATAGAAAATGCTATTTTTATTTATTTTCTATATTCCTTAAAGTCAATTGACTTTGTTTAAAGCAAAAATAATGACAATGTATTGTGGAATTTAAAATATATGTAGAAGTGAAATATACAATAGTACAAGGGTAGGAAAGCGTGTAAAGAGAATTATACTTTGTAAGTTTGTTCATTATAAAGAAAGTGATGTAATATTAATTCCAGATAGATTGTATAAGGATGCATATTTTAATTATGAGAGCAATCACAAAACATAAACAAAAAAGTTATAGTTATATAGCCAATGGAGGAGATAGAATAGAACTAAAAAATGCTTGATTAACTCAAATCAAAGGAGGAACAAAGGAAAAGAGAACAGAAGAGATAAGCAGAAAATAAGAATTACATTAACTGTAAATGGATTAAACATGCTGTTTAAAAGGCAGAGATTCTAAAACTGGATAAAAAAGCAAGGCTCAAACCCAGAGTACAAGGGTTTAAGAGATACACACTTAAGTACTATGTAAATACTAAGCATTAAAAAACAACCCTGATGTAGCTATATTAATCTCACATAAGGAGCACTACCAGAGATCAAAGGATCATTTCATAGTGAGGGGCTGCATTTTTGTTTAAATATCTCTATAAAGTATTTTGAGCTTCAGTCAGGTTGGTGAACTATTTGCCTAACTCAGCTGTTTGTTTTTGAGTTCTTTACTTTTTTTTTTTTTTAATCATTCTCACTTTATAAATGAAAAGTTCAAGTCAGGTATCGGTCCAAAGGCTTCTTTCTTCCTCAGGGAAGTTTGCAGAGGCCCCCCAGGCCTTGATACCCTAACTCCTAGAACCTGTTAAGGAGGTTTTGGAATTACAGGTAGGGAAATACAGATGCCAAAGGACCTACACTCAGCCCAGAAGACAAAAGTACTTGGACATTTTAATGAACTTCCCTCCATATAGCTTCAAGCTACCAGGACACAGGCCCCACCAACACCCTTCATCTTCTCCTCGGCTCTTCTGCTGAAGACCTTGGCCTTCACAATGACAGGCTGCTTTGGAAGCTTTCCCTTCCCCAGAACGTTGTAGTAGTCGATCGCACCACATCAATGATGGGAGCAGCTCCAGTCTTGCTTTTGGCAGCATTTACCCGCGTCTGCTCACTGACCAGGGTCCACAGTTTATCAAGGTTGACAGTTGGGCAGAAGCTCTGGTTCCTCTTTGAGTGGTAATGCCTCATACCAACTTTCCCAAAGTAACCTGGGTGATATTTGTCGAAGTTGATCCTGTGATGATGCAAGCCACCAGCATTACTGCGGCCCCCGGGTGCTTCCTGTGCTTCCCGATGCGGCCGTGGCTGTGGCTCACGTGGCCCCGAAGTTTTCGGGTCTTCCTGAGTCTGGATGGCATGTCGGTGGCCGAGCAGCAAGAGGGAGGCTTTTGGAAAGTCTAGAGTTCTTTACTTTTTATTTCTTTTTTTTTCATCCTGTCATCTATCTCCTTCCTCTTCAATATTATTCATTTGCCATAAAGTACTTTGTCCATTTTTATTTCTTGAAAAACTGGTTTGCAGAAATAAAATTTAAATAATTGCCCATAGTTTCACCCTCCAAACAACACACCTACTTTCTTTTTTTCTTGTCTCTCTGTGGTCCTGGTGCATATGCATATAGTTTTTATAGCTAAAGTTATAGCATGGATACAATTTTGTGCTCTTGTGGTTCACTTATATCAGTAAAGCACCTTGTTTATGTTGTATGTAATGACGGCAAACTTTACTAACCTTGGCACTATTGACATTTTGCACCTGAGCATAATTTATTGTGGGAAGTTTTCCTTTGTATTATAGGATACTTAGTAGCACTTCTGATCTCTACTCCCTAGATTCCAGTAGACTCCAACCCCCAAGTGTGACAATAAAAAATGCTGCAGGCATTGGCAAATGCTCCCTGGGAGGCAAAATCCTCCCTGATTGAGAACCTGGAAATCATTTTTATAGGCTGCCTAGCAATATATACATTTAATTGAAGACTCTTGGTCAAATTATTTTCTATTACTGGACATCTAACATTTTGCCATTCTAAATTGCACTGCAATTGTGTTTTACAGGAACCACTGCAAAACACAATTGCAGTGCAATTTACAATGCTGATGGCCATTTCTTCTCGACTGTTTATTTGCTTTAGAGTAAATTGCTGGGAGTGGGGTGTGTGGGTTCAAGGGCATTTGATCACCCCTCATTTTGGGACCTTTGGGAAGAGGGATCCTCAGAGTGATTGCAAGCGAGGGCTTCCCATGGTTTCATGCCCTGCCAGTATAAATCATCCGAATTATTTAGGACCCATCTTTGTCACTGAGAAAAGTACTAGGTGACTTACATATTTTGGTGCAGAGTAGACAAATTAGTTATCTGAGCTATAAATTACTGCAATGATCCATAAATTAGATCTGTATTATATAAATCAAAAGACATGGATGCACGATGGGAATTTAAGAATACTAATTTATAAAACGCATTATGATGGATTGGGCCACGCAATAAAGGAAAACAGTGGCACATCCATCAATGCCTCCTCACTTGAGGAGATAGGAGCTGCCCAGACTCACGGGGGTTGGGGGTTGCTGTTCCATAATTTAACGTCAATAGGCTCTGCATGGAAGGAAAATGTTAGTGGTTCCTGCAAAACACAAAGATTGTCTATATATATTTTAACTTTCAAGAGACTTCTGAAGTGCAGTTTTCCTTTTGTGTATTTTTTCCCTCCTTAGTGTCTGGTGGTGCCACTGGTTTTAGGGGCTGAAACACACGTCTGGAAAGTAGCCAAGCTTTTCCCTGCCTCTTGGGCTGCTGCTTCTCCAGCATGAAATCCCCTCCGGTTCTCTCTCTCCTCCACTACCTTCTCTTCATCCTCCAGTTCTCAGCCTGAATGCCCCTTCCTCAGTGACCCGGTCCCTGACACCTTTGCCTGCATCAAGTCATCCTGTTATGGGCTCCCATGGCCCCTGGCTGTCCTCATTGCTATGTCTCCTTGCCGTTTAGGGTGCACGCACATGAAGACTCTCCCTCACTGGAGCGTAAACCCAGAAGGAAAACAGCAGCATCTGTCTCGTCCTCCGCTGTGTCTCCAGCACCCAGAACGTTGCTGCAGAGTACACACGCTAAATGTTTCTGGACTAAATGAAAGAACAGGAGAGAGGGGGTTTGCATGGCTGGGGCCTAGGAGACCCTGTCCCTGGCAGATGCTCGGTCAGTGATGCGTAGGACAGCATTTTCTAAACTTCCTCAGCTGGTTTATGAGAACTTACTAAAGATTCGAACAGAGGGAATGTTGGTGGGTAAATACGTTTCAAAAAGTGGCATATTTCGTTCCCCTCTAGGAGAGCTGAGGTGCACATTACCATGGTAAAGTTTCCACCAGATCTGCTTAAAAAGGGTAAATATTGTTTAACTGAGGCCAAGGTTTCCAAACGGGGTCTGAAGAGGCTATTTGGGTTGTGAGTTTTACTGACTCCAAGCATCTCTCTCTCTTCCCCCACTTTCACCCGACCAACATGGGTTTCTTGGGTGTTTCAAGGGCTCCCTGTGCTGGACAAGGTGATGTCAGATGCATAGGAGACACAACCCTTCCCTGTCAAAAGTCATATTGTGTTGGGGATACAGGTACTTATCTGCAACTGGGATCTTAGGTAGTCCAAACTCAAACTTATTTCCCAGCCACAGCATTCAAACATGCTCCGCCCTGCTTTCCTTCCTGACCCTTTGACAGCGGTTCTGTAGACCCCATAATTTCATGGTCCCTTTAGCTGCAGGAATGGCCATCTTCACTGCTGACACATTCAGGCAGCAGCAGTCCTTGGAGAATGAATTACCACTTCGGCCTGTCCCCCATCCAACGCTTCTTCCTCCCCTAGCTTAGCAGTGGCCTGTGACCCTTCTTTCTTTTTAAAAAAATTTTTTCCCATATATTTTTATTAATTTCAGGGAGGAAGGGAGGAGAGAGAGATAGAAACAATGATGAGAGAGAATTATTGATCAGCTGCTTCCTGCACGCCCCCTACTGGGGATCAAGCCCGAAATCCAGGCATGGGCCCTTGACTGGAATCAAACCCGGACCATTCAGTCTGTAGGCTGAGGCTCTCTCCACTGAGCCAAACCAGCTAGGGCACTTCTTTCATTTTCTCTTTATTGTCAGTTCTTCTGGTGGGCAGCAGGAGGAGAATAACATTAAAGGGCCAAAGCCTTTTTGCATAATGGGCTCTTAGCTCCTGGGCTGGCGATAGTGTCTCCAGGGACAGGCAGGAACCTGCTGGCTGGCTTGCAGGTACACCTGTGAGCTTTTCAAAGCCCATCAGGAGAGGGCTGCCATGTGTCTGACCCTTTGTGACATGCCCCTCCCACACAGGTTTTCCTGCTGGGGCCCCTTGCTCTGCAGGCCGTCCCCTGCAGTGTTGCCAGTCTGTTTCCTCCCCTGGCACTGGCTGGGGCCTCCACTCAGTGGCGCTCTCACCTCATGGGGCTGTCATGGGCTGCTCTGCTCAGCCTCTCACCTTCAGACATCTCCAGGTGGAACCCAAAAGACTGTGGCCCCTCTCCTTCAACGTCCTGAAGAGCCATGGCCAGGCCTCCCCAAATCAGCCTCCCCACGCACTGGGGCAGCCTTGAGGCAGGCTCCTTTTGGGCTTCTCTCTGGGGACACGCTTTTCCAGGTTTCCTGATGGTCAGGGTTGCTCCTCTGCTCAAAGCCCTTCACTGGTATGCCTCTCGCCACCTTCAGGAGAAAGAAATCCCCAGCTTCTTTGCAGGACACACAGAGAGGGCCCTTTGAGACCTGATCCCTGCCATCACCAGCCCCCTTGGGTGCTCCAGGACCACCACCCACAGGGTCCTAAAGGCACTCTGCCCTTAGGGCTCTGCAGTCTCTCAGCCTTGGCCATGCTGCTCTCTCTGTCTAGATACCCTTATGTGCCCTCCTGCTGACCTGACCCCTGCTACCCTTCTCTGTCTGGCTAACGCTTACTTGGTTCCTATCTATCGCTACACACATGGGGCTTAGGAATTTCCTCCCAAAGAGCTCCTTTAAAACACCCCCCCCCACACACACATATATATTTTTTATTGATTTCAGAGAGGAAGGGAGAGAGAGAGGGTGATAGAAACATCAATGATGAGAGAGAATCATCAGTCAGCTGCCTCCTGCATGCCCCCTACTGGGGACTGAGCCTGCAACCGGTGCATGTGCCCTGACTGGGAATTGAACATGACCTCCTGATTCATAGGTTGACACTCAACCACTGAGCCATGCCGGCTGGGCCCAAATAGCACCTTTGATCTTTCTTTTAGTTTAAGTGGAGAAGCCCAGCTGATGACACACTTTCTCCTATTTTTTCATTCTCTTTTAAAACTTCACAGGCAGACAGAGAGGAGAAAGAAGGGCCAGATAACCCAGTGTGGGTCTCAGAGAGGGAGGCCTGCAGGAAGGCATATTGAGCCTTTGTACATATTAAACTTTACGTGCAGTGACAAACCATTACATGCTCTGCTGAGGTAGAAAATGGTATTCTTCTTTAAGCCCCGTTATGTTTGAAAGTTATTTGAATAATAGTATACTTGTACATCCAAATCAATTCCTTGTTAGAATAACTCCACACTTCTGAAACAGCCTTTCAGGACACACATATGTAATCTGGGTGGCCTATCTTTCCATTTGCTGACACCATTTGGTTTGAGTGTTCACTTGAGCCGGAATTAACATGAATGAGCTCCTAATTGTACTTTGTGAATCAAAACCTAGAGAAAAAAATTTAAATTGCCTAAAAAGAGAATAGAATTCTTATATATGGTGCCTTCTGGGTACCCTGCAAAACCTGAGATTGCTTCAATCAGCCAAGCTGGTGAGGCCATTTGTGCCAGTGTTTGCAATGAGTGATGGATGAATTTCCCTTCCTGGGCATTGAGGAAGGTGGCTGATGAAAAGTGGTGACCCCACTGCTTTGCCCAGGACCCTTCCACCTGCCCCAGTCCCCGCATCCCGCTGTGTGAAATTCATTAGGTGTGCACTGCTCTGATGGCAGTTCCAACCACAACAGTAAAAACCTATCAGGCCAGACCACAGGAGCTGCCTACTTGTTTGTATCCAATTGTGTGAACTTCCCACAATGCGCCTTTTCTGCACTGCTGTAGGCTTTCTTTGATAGATGATACAAGGAACTAATGGGTGAAACCCTCTACGATATTTATCGTAGCTTGTTGCTGAGGATATTGTCCACTAAATCAGTGGAGCCTGTTGGAAGAGTCACATGAAAAATTTAAGGCTTGAGTACAAGAAGGGCATTGTTTCATTTGAAAAACTACTATGCTTCATTTTCTGTGGACAGATTCAATTTTGTAATTGATCGTCTTGCTTTGGCTGCCAGGAAACTCAGGGCCATGTTTGCAGTCCAACCTTTTTACCAGTGGACGACCCTGGGAGCCCATATTTATATGTGCTGTCCCTTGATTCATCTTTCTATTTTATTAACACCTCATCTTTCCTGATTTTACTTGATGTATATTTATATGCATGTCTCTAGCTCTATCTCCTTCTATCAAGCATACAGAATGAGTAGATCCCAATTGGGTGCTAGCAGAAGATAAGTGTTGTTGTTGTTGTTTTTTGTATTTCTTTTTTTTCCATCATTGTTCCAGCAGACCCACTCATGGACCATTCTCCCTCCACCTTAGATGAAATTGCTGTGAAGTCCCATAACATTTTTTGTCACTCTTAGGGAAAATTATCCTTTGTTCACTTTTAATCATAAGATCGGTCTCATCTTAAATAATGACAATGTTTAGTCCAGAGCAGTAACCAAAACTCATAACTTCCTTCCAGGTTAAACGTCTTCAGCTCTGAGCCTACTTTGGATGGGAACTTCGTTAAGGGTGGTTGGGGGTGGACTGAGGGTTCCCAGCACCTATCGTCAACATCGCTCTTTCCCTAAATTGCTCTTCTAACCACTCCCACCCTCTTTCAGACTGCTTCCTGCTCTTCCTGAGTTGGATGGGAGATCCAACTTACCTGAAAGCTTCCACCTACAGAGGTTGCCTTGTCCTGGTATAGAAAACAGTCTTGGTTTTTTAAAATGAAACCTTCAGCTTCCATGATGGGGCCTGGGTAAAACACAACACGCCTCTTTGCCCCACTGTTGGTGGAGGGCAGCTTCCCCCAGCCATTCAAGCCAAGTCTTTCATACACCTCTTTGGACCAAGGTGTTGCACCTGTCTCTGTACCTGTCACACTCCAAAGGCACAGGGCAAACGCCCTAAGTGGTCCTTACGATGTCCTTTTTGGATTTTCTCGACTTCATAATTTGGCTGTGGGCATTCAGAGTGCAACCAAGGAGGGTTTAATCAAAGGACTATGGACAGAGGTGTGGCAGGGTAAGGACAAAAGGTGGTGAGGCTCCCAGATCCTAGCACTGTGCCCCCAAAGGAATAGGAGAGGAAAGGGTGTACTTGAAAGACAGGCTACTGGACAGATGTGGTGGCTATGAGGAACCAGCTAGAGCTAGAGCAGTGGCCAGTTGGGGTGTATTATGATTTGAATAGTGTCCCCCAAAAAAGATATGTTGAAGGCCTAATCCCGTATCTGTGAATGCGACCTTATTTGGAAATAGGGTCTTTGCAGATACAGTCAAGTTAAGATGAGGCCATAAAAGTGGGCTCTAATCCAATGACTGGTGTCCGTCCTTATAAGAAGAGAAGACAGAGACACAGATACAGACCCATGGGGGTAATGTCATGTGAAGATGGAGACAGAGATTGGAGTGATAGGTCGACAAGGCAAGGAGCACCAAGGATCGCAGGCAACCACCGAAGCACAGAACAGGTTCTTCCTCAGCCTCCAGTAGGAACCAACCCTGCCGACACCTTGATTTTGGACTTCCATCTTCTAGCACTGTGACAATACATATCTGTTGTTTTAAGTCATCCAAGGCTATGGTTGTGTTATGGCAGGCCTAGGGAACCAAAACAGGCAGGAATGGAACAATTCCTTCATCTCTGCCCTCCTGCCTTCTCTCATGATGGTGCCTCTCACTGGTCAGACCCACCTAGAAGCAGGAGAGGGAAGAGTTGGCTATGTGGTCCCTAGAGGTCAGCCTCCGGGCACAGGGCAGGGCAGAGAGTGAGTGGAGGGTGCCTGTACGTGGAGATTAAGCACAGCCCTGCCTCTGGCTTCTACATCCCTCAAGTTCAGAGTCAGGGCTAGCAGGGGATACATCCCAAAGGCACCAGAGGAACTGCTGCCCTGACCCCTTTTTTCTGCCCTTTGACTTTGCTTCTCCTGTGAGCACAGCAGGCTTGGAACACAGCTGGCTTCTCCAAACTGCATCTCAGATCAGAAGTCTGCTTTCCCAGGAGAACAATGTTATCAACGGGCGAGGGGAGGTATGTGAATGCTGAGGAAGGTGATGATATACAGGCTAAAAGGCTGGGGAACAATAAACACAAAATGCTGCTCAACCTCATTTATAACAAACTCAAGCCCAAACAGCACTGAGATGAATTCAGTTGTCACATTCAGGTTGACTGGCTCCCAGGGCTGGCTGTGGATTCAGTAAGGTGAAAAGACCCAGCACAGTGCTGGCACATAGTAGGTGCTCAGCAAATATGATTCCCTCTCTTCCTGCTCAGCCCCTACCCCACATCCCCTGATTGGCACTGTAAATAGTATGACATGGAACACTCACGGCATAGAATCAGTGTATTAGTGCTGCACAGTGTTCTTCACACAAACATTCCCCTTTACTGATGGAAGCCCCCGGAGCTTACACCCTGAGCATTCTCAGCAGTACATACAGCGAGGGCAGAGTGGGCGCTATCATGAGAAAATCGACTAAATTGATCACACAGGTCTCAAGGGAAGTGAAAGGGCAGGGCGTGGGCTGAGAATGAAGAACAACATTTGCACCTTAGGACAACTGCATCAGCATTGTAATCCCAATGAGGAAGCCGATGAAAGTTTGACAAGTGTAGCTATAGTGGGTGCTCTGCTCATATGTCCTCAGGTGCTTTCACTGTTTCATCTGGATGCCAGCCTGACACCTGGGAGCCAACACTTACATCTTGGTTGGGTTTGCCCTTAGGCTACTGGAACCCAGTGTGTCCCTGTGCACAGCTGGCTGCAAGTGCCTATGAGTTAGCTTCCCCTGGGGTCAGCCCGCCACCACTGGCTGATGGATGATCAGATAAGAGTCTCCCAGCCCCTTGGCGCCTTGGCCCAGATAATTCTGAGCCATGATTTTGTGCTATTTTTTTAGTTTCCCCATGTGACTAAGCTTTAATCTTCCACTGTGGTAGTTGGATTAATAACATGCCTTTACTGGTTGTCTTTGCCTCCCATACTCCTTGTCTTCTCTCCGACCCCCTCCGACCCCCTGTTCTTTGCACATCCCCTAGACAGCTTGTCTCAGGATCTGCTTCTGGGGCAACCCAAGCTAAGACAGGTGGCCTCCTGAGCCCATGTTCTTCAGATATTGTCCCTTCTGTGAATCTGGGATTGGGCTAAGCTTGGCTACTTGCTCTTTATTTGTGTTGATTCATCATCAATAGATAGCTCACTTATCACCTCACATAATGAAAACATGGAGCTAGCACTTATTATGCACCAGGGATTATTCTACCCACTTTACCTAAACTTAATTAAGTCCTTATAGAAACTTTTTAAGGAAAGTCTTGTTCTCATATCACAGGTGAGACAACAGGAAGAGATTTACCCAAAGACACAGGGCAGGCTAGTGGCTGAGCAAGGCTCCAGCCCAGTCTTGTGGCCTTAGATCCTGCTTTCCCCGATGTGCATTTTCACTCTCTGAGATGCACTTTTCATATCTGTGCATTTTTGTTAGTTTTCGTGAGAATATGGGCGTTAGTAAGTGAGTATATTTGTGGAAGTTATTAGCTCCTCATGGAAGAGTTGGGGGGGAAAAGGAAGCTAAAGGGAAAATGTTATGAAGTGAATGTTTGTGTCCCCCAAACTCATATGTTGAAGCCCTACCCCCAAGTGATGCTATTTGGAGGTGGGGCCTTTGTGCGGTAACTGGATTTAGATGAGGTCATGAGGGTGGGGCCCCTATGATGGGATTGGTATTCATATAAGAAGAGGAAGAGAGACCAGAGCTCACACTGTCTCCACCATGTGAGAACACACAAGAAGGCCGTCATCTGTTAGCCAGGAAGAGGGCCCTCACCGGGAATCAAATCTGTCAGCATCTCAATCTTGGACTTTCAGCCTCCAGAAATGTGAGAAACAAATGTCTTGTTTCAGCCACCCAGTCTGTGGTATTTTGTTATAGCAGCCTGAGCTGATAAAGACAGAAGAGAAGAGCCCACCCTGAAATTACAAGAAAGACAAAGGATGCTGAAAGGAGAGTAAATTCCAGCCCTTGAACAACGGTGAGTCTATTAATTGCCAGGATGGGTCATGGGGTGAGGTGATTAAAATTTGACAGCCCTGGGCTTTGAGGAAGAGGGTCAGAGTAAAACCTCTCAAAAGGGTCAAGTGAAGGTTTCTCCAAGGTGGTTCATGGTGGTTCTGGGTGTCTTGGTCTTTGAAGATTCCTGAGTGGAGGGTTAACCCCTTGAGCCACCACTGGGCATTGGAGGACCACCAACCCAGATCCTTCTCAGCATGCTCAGTCATCCTGCAGAGTTACCAGTATCTTATTGACACTGCTGGAAAGGGAGGCCTGAGAATTTTGTTGCAAGGATTGGTAGGTATAAGTTATTAACAATTATCAAGTACTGTTATTCTCATTTAACTATAGTGGGAAATGGGGAACTAAGAGATTAACTAACTTGGAAGGATAACACAGTAAGTGAAGAAGCCAGATTTTAAACCCAGCATCTATATCCTGAACCCCTGCTTGTAACTTCTGCGCTGTACTGTGCCCTTAATAGAATGATACCCGCCCTGCTATTTTGTGTCAGATGTTATTGCCATTCTTCTTATGTGGTCATTGTTTTATGTATGTGGACATACAAATAGGCATTAAGACTCATGGGGATATGGAAGAGGAGGTGAAGGAGAGGCTAAATGGGCAGAAGTCTCTAAAGTTCCCCTTTCAACCAAGAAATTCCAGATTTATATGCTGTATACGTAAGTTCTCCATAACATGCCACTGGGGTGGGGGTTTGGGAACCACCGCTATGGTAGGAGATGACCAGATTTGCATTTTAAGACTGAGTGGACTGAAGTGCAGAGATCGATTTTTGGGGTGGGGATGTGAAAATAGAAGGATCAGTAAGAAGCTATTGGAAGAGCAGGGGACGGTGGTAGCTTGGAATAGGGATCAAGGGGCATGCAGAGTGAGAGCAGCTAGTGGGTTTAAGACATATTTGGGAGTTAACATTTTAAACACAATACTTGCTTTTAAATTTTAGTTTCTAGCTCTAGCTGGTATGGTTCAGTTGGTTGGAGCATTGTCTCACACACCAAAGGTTGCAGGTTCCATTCCCAGTCCAGGCACATACCCAGGTTTTGGGTTTGATCCCTGGTTGGGATGCATGTGGGAGGCAACTGATTGATGTTTCTCTCTCACACCAATGTTTCTCTCTCTCTCTCACCCTTCCCCTCTTTCTAAAATCAATGAACATGCCCTAACCGGTATGGCTCAGTGGATAGAGCGTCGGCCTGCGGACTGAAAGGTCCCAGGTTCGATTCCAGTCAAGGGCATGTACCTTGGTTGCGGGCACATCCCCAGTAGGAGCTGTGCAAGAGGCAGCTGATCGATGTTTCTCTCCCATCGATGTTTCTAACTCTCTATCCCTCTTCCTTCCTCTCTGTAACAAATCAATAAAATATATTAAAAAAAAAAAAAAAAGAAAAAGTTTTTTTTTTTAAAAAAAAAAAAAAAAAAAAAATAAAATCAATGAACATATCCTTGGGTGAGGACTAAAAATAAATAAATAAATAAATAAATTAATTAATTAATTAATTAATTTTAGTTTCCAACTTGTTATCTGTGTCCTCCTGCTTTTAACTTAAGGCCTATAGGTAATTCATGATACAGTTCATTGATCAAAGGTAGAAAGGTCTCTTATAAAAATGCTTGCTTGGTTTATGGGTAGGAGTAAAGTGAGTCCCAGTTCTTCAAAGTGATTGTCCCAAGATTCCAAGAAGGCACAGGGCAGAATTTCTCCCCATGTCAAGGCCTGCTGTCATTCTTGGGGACTTCAAAGTCTTCATGGGTGGTCCATTCTGTGCTCTGCCCCCTCAGAGTCTTGATCTCCATAACTCCAGAAGCCTTCATCTCCTCTCCACTTCAGCCGTCTATTCTCCTGGCCATACCAGGGGCCATGACCTTGTTATCTCTTGGATCTTCTCCATTCTGACATCCCAAACTGTGGTTATTTTCTGACAACCCCTCCCATCTTTCTATACCTCTCACCCTCATCTGCTCTTTGGTCATGTTAAGATTTCTATCCCCTATACTTCTAATTTTCACCCTTCATTTACTCACTTCCTTTCCTATCAACTCCCAATCTTGCGGTCCATCACTTCAATCTCTCTCTTATCAGTCCTCCTTTTGCCTAATTTGTCCTTCAGGACCACCCACACCACAAATACCCTGCACACTGGGTCAAGTCTGGCTGTCTACCTTCTCCGTTCCATCGCTGGTCTGTCAAGTGCTGCTGGGCACATTTACACAACTTTGCTGATTGGGCCACCAGAAACTCATGGTCCAGTACTTGCATTACTTGAGTTAGGTGCTCAACTCTGCATGAAAAGACATGTATCCCTAGTGGTGCTCTCCTCTGTTCCACTCAGAAGCTCATCCACAGTTTCTCTTCTCTCTTTAAACCTTCTATTCCAATACCTCCACCTTCACCATTGGGGATTAACTTGGCCTCTGACTGAGCTGAGAAAGTAGATGCTCAGAGGGGATTCTTGCTCCACCTTCCAAAATCACCTGTACCCCCACCAAGTTTTGTCTTTTTCTTTCTGGTCTCATAAGGAAAAATATTTCTTTTCTGGTGGAGGACCACTTGCTCCAACTGGGTCTCAATTTTCCTTTCCTCGTGTTTTCATATTCTGTTCCCTCTACCTGACCAACACCATTTATTCTTCTCATCTTGGAAGGGTTCTTTGATCACCTTTGGCCTTCTCATCTCCTCATTAGCTGGGCAATTTCCCCATCTTTAAGTTCCCCAACCCCTATGTTATAGCACTTCAGAGCTCAAAGTATGAGGCCAGTGGAGGGCAGGACTGGGGTAGGAATTGGATCTTGCCAGCCCTATGTTTCACTCATACAGCAGCGTGGCCCTGCTCCAAATTTTTACCAGGTGTGTCCTAGAAACCTTGGTACTTGGGGAGAAATTGAGTTTTCTGAATTGTCTCAACAGTGACCTTAAAAAAAAAAAAAAAGAGTTTGGTAAGAAGCAAAGAGGATTTGTTTCTTGATTTCAACCTCATGAACTTCAGTTGGAGGATTGCATTTAGGAAGCTTGTTCTTTGTAAGCCTATTACAAAAATAATATAGCTACATAATTGCAGAGGAAAATGAAATTTTATTCTCTTTCTGTAATGGCCTTGAGGGAAAACAGAAGCACACAGAAAATTCTCTGCTTAGGAAAAATAACCAGAACCTCCCCCCAAACGGTGTGTAATTTAGTTGTGAGGTGCTTTGGGAAAAAAAAGTCTATTTATCTTAAAGCCCCTAAAGAAATATCTTCATGCAGACATTATCTCATTGAAATTTATTCTAAGGAATTATTTAAAGAACACTGGTCTTTCCCATCATTAATCACATTTCATTTGATCTTACTTTAGTTTCTCTTTAGTTACGGGTAATTATTTTAAGACTGCTGATTGCTTGCTATAAAGGATTGGATTTTTATGTTATAAAAACATTTCAAATGATCTATTGGCCTGAAAACTGTTGAGGAGGACTGGGAGAGTTCTGGAAGGCAAATCGCTTTAAAGTCGATTGGGCTTGGTCCGGGCTGTGACAGAGAAGAATGAAAATGGTGCTGTCGGGAGGTTTGCTTTGGAGGAGGAATATTCCTCAAGCGTGGCAGAGGTTTTAAAGGCAGCGTGGGATTGGATTGAATCTTCGGAGATGGAGTGTGGGCCAGGCCCACTTTGGGGGAGTCTTGAAGCTACAGCTACAGCTACACATCCCACACCATGTATGTCTCAGAGCCTTTCTACAGCATCCTCCCCACAGCCCCAGAAAGAGCCCAGATGGAAGGACACATCCTTACATGTCCCCAGTGTTTCCTCTGGTGGGAATCATGCCCCTAATTTTTCCAAAGTGAAATATCAAGGCAGTCCAGAAGTGCAAGCAGACAAGAGGGTGGTGCTGTATAGGGAGAACCCCCATGGTATGGACAATCAGATGTAGTGTTGGGACCTTGATCAAATCACTCATGTGTGTTCCCAGCCTGTTTTTTCATCTCTACAATGCGAGAAGTAAGAATGCTTGAACCTTATAAGGTTGTCATAAGGAACCAATGAGATCATGCCCATGACACATTCAGCCCAGGACATGGTCCATAATAGGTATTCAATGCATATCATTATTGTTAGTATCTGTTAAATGGGCTAATAATCACCATCTCAGAGGGTTGTGACAATTACATGACAGAACTTATATGAAAGACTTAACATAGTGGTGGACACACAACAGGCACAATACAGAGTAGTCAATGTAGATATCAATAGCTGTGCCTGAATAGGTATTTGATCAAGTCCCTGTCCACTTGTCACCTCCACCCCCTCTCCTCTCATGGCTCAGTAAGGCTCCAGCCACACTGGCCTCCGCCTGTCCCCCCAGGTGTCCAAGCCCATTCCCTTCTCACCTGACCCTTGTATCTGCACTCATTGGTTCCTCCTCACCACTCAGGTCTCAAATCTACGTCATCTCTGCAGAGACCACCTGGGCCCATCATGCCATCATGACCCATGACTATCCGACATGGTGCAGCATGTGCTACCATTTAATTATTATTTCTCTCTTCTCCATCAGACTGGAAGTTCCATGAGAACTGGGATCTCTCTTATCTACTGTTGTGACCCAAGGTGCAGGACAATGTCCAGCACAGATTAGGTGCTCAAAACATACCTTGTCCAGCGCCAGCCTGTTGGGTGTCCACTGGAAGGCCCCCTGAGGGGATTCATTTTGGAGTTAACTTCTTGGAGCTTTGAAAATGCTCATTCTTTGAAACAGGCTTCATAAGAAACCTCAGAGCACTAGGCACAAAGAATGTCATGGAACAATAACTCCCCGAAGAAAACTGAAGCTGAAGTAGGGTTTGGGGAGATTGGGCTGAATAAGGAGGGTGTTCTGTATTCCAGGAGTGAGGTGGTGGTAGCAAGATCCGTCTGGGGTACCTGCTGCCCAGGGAGATGGGAGAAGGAGACCCACTTACTTTCCGGGGGTGAGTGTTGAGGACAGAGCTGCACATAGCCATACCACAGGGCACCCTCTGGCCTGGGGTCTGGCTCCAGGGCTGTGCTTCCTTGACAGGGTAGGGAGGTGGAAATAGGGGTAGAGGCCCAGGCCACACCTATGAAAGGGCCGTGCATGGGCCCCGGCAGTGATTCAGTCTAGATGTGGTGGCTCAGGGATAACCCAGAGGGTGCAGAGGAAGCAAGATATAAGGGGAAAGGGGTGGGCGTGGCCTGAGATGGTTAAAGCAGAAGGAGCAGGGGAGAGCAGGCTGGATCTCTATGTCTAACAGGTATAGGAAATCCAACCACCCCTCCATCTAGTCACCCACCATCCATCATCCATCATCCATCCATCATCCATCATCCATCATCCATCCATCCATCTATCTATTCAAATATTTATCTGTTCCTCCTCCCTTTTTTTTTCTTCCTTCCCTTCATCTTTTCCATTTTTCCTTTTTTCCTCCTTCTGTCCATAAATCAGTCTAGGATCCAGTCACCTGCTGGTTGTGGGGACACAAAGCAGTGCCCACAATCCAAACTCTCAGTGAGCTCACAGCCAACTGAGGGAGGGGGAGACAATCAGGGTTACTGCTGGAGCAGAACCCATCGTTCTGAAGTTTACAGAGGTGCTTGTTTTTTTATTGAAGAAAAAGGTGCTTTATTTTTTTAAGTGAAGAAAAAAATCAATAAGTTTGTTTCACCTGAACAATGTGCCCAGCAGCCATGTCCCTTTCTGGGGGAACTTTCTAGAACCTAGGTGGCAGTCCTGGGGCTGCAGGCACACACATACCCACCTACCACTGCTAGATGCCTAGGTTCCCTGCCTGGCCTCCACCTCCAAGCAAGCGACTGAGTTAAGATCAGAGTCTGAAACAGGGGTGCTGGGAGTGGAATTATAGGTTCCAGAGCAATGAGTCCACAAGAGAAGAGAGAGGCCTGAAGTGCAATGGGAATAAGGCACAGCTGCACACCTGGGTGAGCCAGTGAACGTGTATGGGCCTTCTCTCCTGTGTGTGCACAAGGATGGCTATGTCCACAATGGGTTTATGTCAGAGGTGGCTCATGGCTGCTGGCCCAGTGCACACATGGCTGGGAGGTCTGGAGTCTACACACTGGCCAGTGAGCTCTCAGAGAATTGAGCGCATGTTTGGATCTCAATGGCATTCCTTAGGTGAGGTGCCCTGTACAGTGCACAGTCCAAGCATCCCTAAATAGCAGCCCTGCAGACAAGTAAAGACGTATTTATACAACCAATGGGACGCCCTAAGACAGAGGTGGGTGCAGTCTTGAAAGGGAGTGTGGAGGGCAGTACTAATATTTCTGCAGAAGGCCCCTCCCTTTTTTAATTGTTTAAAGTATTACATATGTCTCCTTTTTCCCTGATCAACCCCTCCCCGGCCACTCCCACCCCCAGGATGAGCCCCACCACCCCAGAGTCTGTTGGTTATGCTAATATGCATGCATACAAATCCTTTGGTTGATCTCTTACCACCCCCTCTACCCCCACACACACCCTCCCCTGCCTTCCCTCTGAGGTTGGACGGTCTGTTTGTTGTTTCTTTGTCTCTGTATCTATTTTTATTAATTAGTTTATGTTGATCATTATATTCCACAAATGAGTGAGATCATGTGATATTTATCTTTCTCCGACTGGCTTATTTAACTTAGCCATAATGCTCTCCAGATCCATCCATGCAAATGGTAAAAGTTCCTTCTTCTTTATAGCAGCGTAGTATTCCACTGTGTAGCTGTACTACAGTTTTTTAATCCACTCATCTGCTGATGGGCACTTAGGCTGTTTCCAAATCTTAGCTATTGTAAATTGTGCATATATCCTTTTTGATTGGTGTTTCTGATTTCTTGGGATATATTCTTAGAAGTGGGATTACTGGGTCAAATGGGAATTCCATTTTTAACTTTTTGAGGAAACCCATACTGTTCTCCACAGTGGCTGCACCAGTCTGCATTCCCACCAGCAGTGCAGGAGGGTTCCTTTTTCTCCACATCCTCGCCAGCACTTGTAGTTTGTTGATTTGTTGATGGTAGCCATTCTGACAGGTATGAGATAGTACTTCATTGTTGTTTTGATTTGCATCTCTCTGATGATTAGTGACTTTGAGCATGTTTTCATATGTCTTTTGGCCCGGAAGGCCCCTTTCAATGCTCTTGGACTGCCAGAGCCCGGTGATTCTGGATTAGGTAAAGAAATGGTCAGGGAGGACTCCAGCTCCTCTCCTACATCCTCTGGCTCCAGAATCAGCCCCATCTGCCTTTGTGTCCTAGTCCTGGCTTGCTGGGGTGGGTCCTGGCTCT
Organism: Plecotus auritus; assembly: GCF_963455305.1. Taxonomy (NCBI): domain Eukaryota; kingdom Metazoa; phylum Chordata; class Mammalia; order Chiroptera; family Vespertilionidae; genus Plecotus; species Plecotus auritus. Next base: position 145,429,868 of record NC_137773.1, read on the forward strand.
GGTCTGCAGTCTCTTGAGACTCTGGAATGTCTCCTCAGCTCCTTGAGCCACATTCTTGGACAGGAAGTGCCAGGTACCTGCTCCTGTTCAGGCCCTGACACCTCAATCCCACTGGTCAGGGCCGGACAGGAGTGATAGTTTCTCAGCTCTGAGCCCAGGAGCACAGCGAGGTGGGAGCCCTTGATCTTGTGTGTCCAGCAGTGTCTCTGCTGTCCTTTCCCAGTGCTGCCCTGGGAGGCAGTCCACAGCCCTTAGGAGGGGCTGATGGTCTTGGGGCTGGATGTGGGACAAGGTAGAATCAGTGAGCAAAACGCTCTGATTTAACAACCCCCACACAGTGGATGGTGCCAGCGTTTGCATCAACCACACATCACAGAACAAGCTCTTGAGGTGTTCTGGAGTCCTCTGAGTTTGATTTATAAACGCTTCCCACGAAGAATTGATTGGGGCCGGCAGTGGATTGCTGCTGCTGGATTATCTTAATGTCTTCCTGCAGAAACTGCGTGCAGGCGATTCTTCTTGCTGATAAGAATCACATATCTATTTATCCATCTGCCTGGGAATAAAAATTCAACTCTGCCAAGGAACATTGTCCTTGCTGAACCAAACCCGTCACTCCTGAGATGCATGTCTGTGCTCTCCAGGTGACTTATCGCAGGGCTTTCTGGGCTCCGGCTGCTGGTTGCATTCCTGATGCTCTGTCTGGGTGAGAGCTTAAAGGGGCAGGTCCCTCATGTTTGCCTCAACTTTCTGCAGGGGACTCAGATGGCTCCACAGCTGAAGGAAATGAAATTGCAAGAGTCCGTTTTTCGCCCACACATCATGGCTCACTCTGTTTTCAAACACAGTATCTCTACCAACATATGCACATATATTAGAAGGAAGAGTGGAGTAATGTGGAAAAACAAAACAAAAACCTTAGATTGTGTGAGCAATACCTGGGTTTGAATCCTAGAGGTATTTGCCCTAGTAGCTGTGTGGTCTTTGGCCATTGTGGTAGACAGAATAGTGTCCCCCGCAAAGATGTCCATGTTCTAATCCCTGAAACCTGTGAATATGTTACCTCACATGGCAGAGGGACTTCGCAGATATGATTAAGTGACGGATCTTGAGATGGGAGATTATCTTTGATTATCCAGGTGGCCCCAGTGTAATCACAGGGTCCTTATAAGAGAAGGTGATGTGATGATGCAGGGGCTAGAGAATGGAGGATGAAGGGAGAGAGGGAGAGAGGGGAGAAGTTTCCTCCTGCCCTGGGATCCAGTGACAGCTCCCGGTGGAGCTTCATTTTCTACTTCCACATTTTTGAGTATTGGCCAGGCGCCATGTGAGGCACTTTACATTATCTCATCTAATTCTTACATCAGCTCTGTGAGTTGACCTGCCCACGGGGTATGCATTGATCTCCAGAGGGTAGCACAATGATAAAGAGCTGGCTCTGGAGTGGGACTGGCTGGGGTTGAGTCCCTGCCCTGCTACCTGCTGTGTGGCTATGAGCAGGCGCTACTTTCAGGGTTCCAGTTTTCACACCTGTAAATGGAAGGCCTGAGAGCCAGAGGGTCCTTCCCACATTGTCTGGGCAGTGTCAGGACCCTTGGCTGACCTGAAGGGATAACGGCCTTATTTCCTCTTACCATTGGCAGCATTAATCTGATTTTATTTTATTAAAATTTTTTAATATTTGTGGTGCAACACACATCATGTGAAACAGCTTAACCATTTTTTGGTGCACAGGTCAGTAGCGAGGCCTATATGTAGCAGGGATGGGAGAGCAGACTATAAGGAAATAGTGATGTTGTGTGAAGATAATCAGTCAGGCTTTGTATTGGCTTCTTGAGACCGAAATTAGGTGAGAAGCACCTTCTAGGTAGAGAGAAGAGCTAGAGCAAAGGCAGGCAAAGGAATGGGGTGATGGGGCCTGGCCTGGTGAACGTGGCAGGCTGGTCTACAGTGGGACTGGAGAGCTGGGCTAGGGCCCCAAGTAGGTAGGGACTGTGGGCCATGGAAAAGAGCTTAGATTTATTCCAAGTGGGAAGAAAAATCTCTGGAGGGTCTTGAGTGGGGAAACATTGTGATCTGGTTTAGAGTGGAACACGGTCCATCATTGCAGTTGTCCGGGTGAGAGCTGATGGTGGCTTGGACTTGGCAGTGGCAGAGGAGAGGGACAGGCATGGGCAAAGGAGAGATGGCATTGGAGGTAAAGGTAAGAGGAATTGCTGATGAATGTTGGGGGAGGGGTACAGAAGAAGAAATGGATTTAAGGAAGATGCCTTGACCTTGTAGGAAGTGGTGATCTCACTGCCCCTGAGGTCAGCAGAGGCCCCAGAGTGCTCAGCAAAGGCACCTTGAAAAGCTGATGGATTCTGAGCTGAGGCCTCTCTTGGCCTTTCCCTTCAATGCATCAGAGCATCGGGCAAAAACCCTCTAATCTCCTCCTCAGTTGGCCCACCAGTTGGACCAGGGCCATCTCTGGAAGCACATCAAATCATTAAAGAAACTCGGGGTTACCGTCTGCCTCTCTTGTCCTCAGGCCTGCCTATGACTCTGGACACCCCTGCCTCTCAGAGCAGGAATGCCCCTCAGTTTCCGGGCCTCTCAGGTTGTGGGAAGAGGTCACTGCATGGTCCTGGGCAAGTGTGGCTAGGCGGAGAGCTGCCCATGTGACACATTCCTCCCCCACCTGTGCTCTGCTCCTTACACCTGTGTCCCTGCTCATGCCACTCTCTATGCCCAAAGGCCTTTGTCCTCTTCTGAGGACTAACCCTGCTCATCCTTGGAGCCTTTTCCCATAGCCCCTCCTGCCCCAGGCCTCTCCTCTATGTGCCCACAGCCTCTTGGTAAAGTTCATTATCCTTTTACTTGAGGGTCATCCTTTAAGAGCTGGTGAATTCCTTGAGGCAGGGGCCATGTATCACTTATATTCCCAGTCCCCAGTGCAGGGGCTCAGTCATTGTTGGTCCGAAGCAGCAAAATGGATCCATCGCAGGCCACAGCAATCATTGGCTGGAGGTAGAAGATGGCCTTTCTCAGGGGAGTCTGGCTCTTCTTCCACAAATGATGCTTCACACACCAGAAGAACAAAGATAGTAGACCAGTTTTATCATCATTTCCCTGGTTAGGAAGATCTACTTTTGAGTTAAGGTTGTAAATGAGGTGCTATGACTGTTTCTTGAATAAAAGACCAAAATTTGCTTGAACTTAGGCGATAAGTATTCTACTTTTACAACATGTTTGGCATTATGTTCAAAGCAAAAGATATCAGACTGTAGTACAGGCTTGGTGTTGGGCTAAAATTCAAATGTGCTCACAGTAATGGGGAAAAGTCTGGAGTCTTTAATCCCAGCTGTGATTCAGCCCAATTGACAGTGTTTCCACTTTTTGACACCCCTGTTTTTTTATGGGGAATGAATGACTCCTTTTTCGTTTTGCTCCTGTAATAGGAAATGGCCTCATTGTGGAGGAATGCCTCTCTAAGCAGCCTATTAAACAGTAAAATGTGACTTCTGTGCCTGAGTGGAATTTTCATCCACGGGAAACGGCAGCTTGTTAGGTGTGCAATACTGGAGTCCATGTCCCCAAACTGCTGAGCTGCAAGGCAATTTGCTCCTCATCTGGGGAGACGTGCATTCAATATCACTGTCCTTTCCCTCTTCCCAGTGAAACCTCGGCCTGCGTGTTAGTTGGGCTTCTTCTGGATGTCAGCTCTGGAAACTTCACTCGAACTACTTCAAGTGAAAAAGAACTTGGTTGGAAGAATCTCAGGGTGTGTTGCTAAATCCAGCCTCAGAGATGAAGCCAGGCAGCAGACCACAGCTGGCCCATAGTGCTATCCTGAGCTGGGATTCTACTCTGTGTCACTCATGTTTCTCTCTTTGTCCTTCTATCATCTCTTAGTCCAGCCTCCTGTGTTCCCCACTTCTCCTGGGGGGACACGGTCATCACTGCCAGCTCCCAAATTTACACGCCTCCCAGAGAGTCTGACCCTCCCCCAAATGCAGTGCCCTTCCCGGGACCAGTCCATCATCACATGGAACTTCTGCTGCAACCCTATGGATGAGGTGAAGATGGGCCAATTCCTAGGAAGCAATAGTAGGATGATAATCTAAGAAGTGTCCATTATATTGCTAGCAAGAGCCCAGATTCACCCCACAAATGGATAACTAGCTCTGTGACTCCTGCTACTTTGGAACTCAGGTTCTGACAGGGAAGTATATAAATACCTACGTATGGAAGGACAGAGAGCACGTATTTCTGATTCCAGGTGGAGCTATGACCAGACCTATGTCCCAGTGTTTATCATCTCATTCTTCGGGCTTATGCTATTGATTTAGTCTTGGGAGCACCAGCCTCCACCCCCACCCCCCGCCCCGCCCAAAACTGGGTTCTCTTTTTCCTCCTTGGACCAACTGCTCACTAGGTAAGGTCCATAACAAACCAGGAGCTTTCATTCATAGTGATGAAGCTGATGTCTCTCAAAAACATTGTTTTTGTACATTACCTCTCAGACTTACAGATGTGGAATTGAGGCTTAAAGAGGCTGAGCAATTTGTTAAGTTCACCTAGATAGGAAGAACATTCATATATTTTTAGATCTAAAGACTTGAATTATTTATTCTATGTAGCATCACATCTCAAGACCAGGTTGTTAACAAAAAGAAAACAGAGAAACAATGGACATAAAAATGGGTCCATCTTTCTACATCTGAGAAAGGCTATAGAAATGCATGGGTGGACCAGATATCTGCTGGCATTCTTGGTCACTGGGACCTCAGGTTGGAAGAATGTTCTATGCCATGTGGAAGCTCAAAGCCCTCCTCTAGCTAGTGAATTTCCAAGGGGCTTATGTGCCCATTGCCCCATGTGGCTCAGATTCTTGGGCCTGTGGGTGCTTTCTCCATGACCTAGATATGGAAATACATTCCTTTCCTTAGGTAATTCCTTTTCTATGCACACAAGGCTTTCCATTAATGTGAATGCAGTACCCTTCCTGGATGATTTGGGGGGTGGATAGAAGATGGATTTCCATTCAGTAATACAGGTAGGTTTGACACTAGCCACTCCCACACTTATATTATCTTGTGGTCATCATATCCAGGCACACTCACTCTCCACCCTATAGGGTCCCCTCACCTCTCACCCACAGAACTAGCCTCTCCTCCTTTCCCACGCTTTCTTGAGTTTCAGGGTAAAACACAGCCTTCTCATTTCCTCATGCTGAATAGCTGCTAGATGCAAAACATCTCGCTATGCTCAGTCCTTCCTATAGTCCCTGGGTGGAACCAGACCCTCCGCTCATGGAACACTGCCCTCCCTTCTCTGCCTCTTGGGCTTCTGTCTCTGTTCTCCCCGGGTCCAGCCTCATCTGCCCACCCAGAGCAGCAGCCAGAGTGCAGCTGCTCACATATGTATCTGCTGTGGGAAGCCACTTTTCTCTAACAAGCTTGGCCCTCCCTGCCCAGAGCATCCAGAAGCAGCCACCGCTGAGGAGAGAAGGAAGGCATTTCTCTAGGTGGAGCAGCCCAGGAAAGGCGTGGTGGCAGGCCTGGGCCTGGGTGCAGGGGAACAGTGGGGAGAGGGGGAGAGGGCACAATGCGTTGGGGGAAGCAAGATGAAGATGATGCATGGCTCTGCCAGCCACGGAGAGGGCTCCAATGTCTGCACCAGGGCCAAAGGGAGGACTTGTCTTCATCTCTTGGGCCATGCATGGAAGGTAGGGGCTGGTCTTTAAACATTTCTATGTTTCAGCTCTAAGCATAGTGTCGGTTAATAGAGGCTAATGATAAATATGTGCTGATGAATGAGTAAGCACAGGAACAAGTTTAGTCAACTGTGTGTGGAAGGGACTTAAGGCATCAGAGAGCAGGTGGATCCAAGAGGCTATTTTATAATCATTGAAATCCCACTCTGTAGACATCCACATTAATGTCAGCTCTTGGCTTTGCAAAGGTCAGTCCATGCTGCCCACCATGCAGTCCCTGGGGGCTATCGTTGATGGGAATTATAGAACTGGGACTAGTTAGGCCCATCAGCATGCAAGCCCCTTGAGGGAGGCGTTAGCCTATGTCAGTCATCATGGTATTTCTGGCTCAGGAGTTGATGAAATGTGCCCCAAAGGAAACCCTTCCAGATAGAGGTCATTGTGGCCACAAGATGGTGCCATTGTTCCAGCCAAAGACCACGAAGCCTGTTGGGAAGCAGCGTTGCTTGGAATTTTGAGTTGAAGCCACACTCCTCCAAACATATCTCTCTAGCTCTAATCTCAGTGCAATGATATATTCTAATCCCATTACAAAGGAGATTAACAACACCACTGTAGCTAATTTGAACTGAGAAAATCTTTCAGAAAGCAGATTCCAAGACCATTTCCATCCCTCAGCCAGTTAAGAAGGGCCCAGCTTATTGGTAGGAGTGGTTTCTGCACAAACTGGTGAATCAGTGTGCAGGCCAAGCTTCTCACATCTCTGGTGCAGATTTACAGAAATGCAGAGCCTCACCGAGCACTCCAGCTCCTGGGCGCCATCTTGGTGACAATCACAAAGGCAGCTGGGGACAAAGAGAGGAAGGGTACCCAACCTGAATTCTCATTACTCCGCCCCTTTGCTCTAAGCTCTGGACATAGGATGACTCTGTACTCCTCTCTGCATGTTATCGTCCTACCCTTTCTTCAAGGTCCAATTCCCAAAGAAGCCTTTTGTATACCTCCTGCCCCAAGAACTAAGACCTTCTCTGAATTTTGGAAGCTTTTCTGACTCAATGAGCACTGAGAAATATGACCGTGATCCACCTTTTTTTTTTTGGATCTGTTGTTTCTTGACTCCACATTGAGGTGGTAATTCCTTTAAGGGTAAACTTCATACTTTGAGCTTGTTACCTGCACACAATAAGCACTTGGTCAATTTTTGTGGATGTCCCAAAGGAAATAAAACATTGCTTCCCTATTCAAAAGGCTGAGAAAGAGAGAGGGAGAGAGGGAGAGAAAGGGACGGAGGGGGAGAGAGAGAGAGAGATTTCTGTGTGTCATTGCTCTGTTCTCAGATAGCTATAGATTATGATCTTAGAGTGTAATCAGTAAACTAGCAGTGTGACTTTGTATTAATATTAGTGTGAATAACATTTGTTGAGTGTCTAATATATAGTAATCACTGTGCTATGTGCTTTATATATGTACATCACTTAGTTTCCCCAAGAAGTCTAGGAGGCATTATTTCCATTTTCCACATGGGAGAACATAAGGCTCAGGATATTTAAGTTACCCACTCAAGTTCTAAGTTAATGCTGGCTAAGCTCTGGGGTTGACTATAGGGCTGGAAAACCCAGGCAGCTTTCCTGGACCCCTGCTCACAGGGACCAGGTCTCACAGTCCCTTTGGGACTCATGTTTGGGCCATGCCTCGCTACACTTAATCAGATCTGACTGTCAAAGGGCTCTAGGCCACAGAGAGTAACGTGATGGAGGAGTGGCCTGGTGGATGGCTGGAAGCAGTGCATCTTGGGAACCTTGATTGAAGTGAATCCTTCAAATTATCCTTCAGTAAGAACCAGACAAAGCCCAAAGTACAACCTCTGGTATTTTCCTAGTCGAACATGTTAAAAGAAGGTGTCATTGCCTATTTGGTATAATTTAAGGGTAACTTGGGAGACTTCCCTGCTCCCAAACATTTTCCTCTCTGGCCTGTTATCATGCCCCAAATGATACCATTGGTTCTTATTTCCCTTGAGTCTAAAATGTTTTTCAGTCTCTCAATATCTTCTGGATGATCTATCAAACCTGGCAAGGGATGAGTAGAGAGCCATTTGGGAGGAGGATGAACGCCTGGAAGTGGCAGGGTGCCCAGGCCAGCTTTGGTTCCCTTGTGCCTTCATTGCTGGAGAGAAGCCAATAGGCAGGCAGAAGGTCACTGATGCAGCCCTTGGGAGGCAGGGAGAATCCAGCTTTTGGATTTGAACCATAAAGTCTTCAGGACCCTGCTTTCAGTACCCTGGCTCAGCGAGGCTGCCATTTCTGCAGCTGGTGTCCCTGCTACCATGGTTTGTTAAGCAAGTGTAGCAGGTGTTGCTAGCAAGACGAGGTGGAGGAGGGAAGACAAGCCTTCAGCAGAATCTTCACTCAGCTGAAGATGCCTGCAATGGAAATGCATTTCCTGGGGGTAAGACATCTCTGGCTTAACCCTGAATATTTCCTTGGTGGGGAAGAAATGCCAAGGGGCCTCATTGGCTGTCCGCATGAGCAGTAGGAAGCCCTTGGTTGGTCTCTGATGCTGGACATCCCTTTGGCAGAGGATAAGGCCTTTCATCCTATACTAAAAATTAGGCTGAGGCTGCAAATCCTTGGCAGAGTAACTTCCTGATATCCTTCTCTCCGAGAGTTTATTACTATGCAGGCGAGGAAGGAGAGCATTGGAATGGGAGGACCCTGAGCACCCGGGGCAAGCAGGCAGGTGTAGCAAGGCCAGCTGAGGTGTCTGGGACGTCTTTGCACGTTGCTGATTTCATGAGTGTATTGTGGGTTGGCCTCCTTTCCTCAGGTCTAAAGTGTGCATGACTGACTAGGCTGATTATTTAGTCATTTTCTGGGTTAATTTTCTAGAGCAGCTCCAAAGTTGGTTGGCTTTGTTTGGCTTCAAAAAGTCATAAGGATTTGTCTGAACTGGGCTGTGGCAGGCTGAATAATGGTCCTCTTAATCCCTGGAAACTGTGAAGGTTACCTTATATGGAAAAAGGGTTTTTGCAGATATGATTAAGTTAACGTTCTTAAAATGGGTAGATTTATGTTGGATTATCCAGGTAGCCCCTAATCACAATCCAAAATTTCCTTAGAAGAGGTAGGGAGACTTGGCTACAGGCAGAAGAGGAGAAGGCCATATGCCCGAAGCAGAGGGAGGCAGAGTTAGAGTCAGAGAGAAGATACTGGCTTTGGAGATGAAGGAAGGGGCCATGAGCCAAGGAGTGCAAGGGATGTAGCTCTCTAGGCTGGAGAAGGCAAGAAAGGAGAGGTTAGTGTCTCTGAAGGGAGTGTGGCCCTGTCAACACATGGGTTTGGGCTAGTGAAAACACTTTGGACTTCTGACCTCAGAACTGTTAAGGGAATAAACGTGTGTTAAGGCACCAAGTTTGTGGCAGTTTGTTACAGCAGCCACAGGAAACTAATACATGGGCTAAGGTGAGAAGTTTCATCCATGGGATCCTGGCCTTTAAGGGGCTTTCACTTTAGCAGGTGAGATGAGACCCAGAGGAATCTTTGAAAGCTAACTGTGCACCTTATTGTTTGCCACACTCTAAGGTGTGGGTGGAGCAGTGGGAAGCAAATGGGTTTAGTCTCAGAGACACGAGTCTAAGTCCTGGTGCTGCTATTGACCATCTGATCGACTTTGAGAGTGTTACTTGACCTCTGAGTTTCAGTGGCCACATTATAAAATGGAGAGGAGAATGTAGCTGCTTGCTGTGAACATTAAATGAAATAAGGGCTGTGATGAAGTCATGGATAGTTCAGTGCCTCGTCCATCTTAAATCCCTCATCCTTCTCCCATACACAGATACATGTTGATATTCTGAGTAACTGGGGAAATGATTGTGAATTAGTACAAAATCTGAATTCTAGGCTGTTCCTCATTTTACAGATGGGGAACCTGAGGCTCAGAGAAATTATGAGGGTCGCTAGGGTCATACTACAAGTCAGACAGAGCCTGACCATTGCTCTGTCTCTGCAGTTGAACACTCTTTACCATTAGTAAGATGTACTATATTGTCGATCACCAAACCCAAGACTAGTTCTTTGACCTTGAGCTTTCTTGCCTCCTATAGGTGTGAAGAGACAGAGCTGGGGGTTGGGCACAGATAGACAAATTTTTAAAAAAGATTGTTTTTAAATGAGCGTAGCATGGGCTCTAATGATATTAGGTAAGTAGACTCTGGTTTTTAATTGATGTAATCTATTGTAGTGTAAGGAATAATGGCATCTAAATGTGAGCCCTGATGAGGCTGAAAGGACAAATGCTTCATTTTCCTTGACTACAGTTGACTTCTTTAATGCAGATTTAAAAAAAGCAAACCCTGATTGATCCCAATTGATGTGTGTAGTGTACATGTGCGCACATGAGCGAGGGGTGTAGGTGAGCATGTGTGCGCAGCACCCATATGAGCTGGCACTTGTACCACATCCTCTGTTCACTTGGACTAGGAAGCCTCAGAAAGCAGAGCCCACAACAAGAGTTTGTGTGCAGGTAGCTGATTTTGGCAAGTGATTCAAGGGAACAGGAGTGGGAGACTGAAGAAGGGAAACAGAGAAGGTGGGAAAACCAACCCAGGTGTGTCACCAAGCTGGTCTTGCTGTGGACAGTTGACTCAGGCCTTGTGGAACCCTCTGTGGAGCTGTCCAGGATGTGCTTCGGAGTGGTCCACCCTAATAGGGAGTCCTTATCTGGCAGGTTTACAACCTTTGCTTTTCTCGCCTGGCTCAAGCTTCAGAATGGCTGACTACATTGCCATGGGTGGTTCACCAGCAAGGGTGGGGAAATCTGGGGGTAGGAGAGAGAGACAGCTGGAAAGAAAGGTGCTTGAGCTGCTGGCTGCCCTGATGGGGGAGTAAAAGGCAGGCAAAGAGGATGTGAGACGTCTGATACTTTCTACCAGAATGTTCTTTTCTGTTGCTGAAACCCCAATCCTTTGTTGTTATCAAATGCATCTTCCATACACTGGAGACCACAAGTAGGGACCTGATGGGTTTTGTCCAAGCTTGGGGAACTATTTGGAACCTTTCTGAGCTAACTGACATCACAAAGGAGTGACATTAGGCAAGGATCTAAGATGCAATGCACACTGTGCTAGAAGAAAGGATGAGGAGATGAATATAACATGAGTTCCTGTCCTTAGGAAGGTGCCATAGCAGAGTGGGGGTGCTGGCTTGTGACAATATGATTGAGGTTGAAATGTGAACTCCTCAGCTATTAGCTCTGCAGACCTGGGAGTGCCACATTCCTTCTCTGAGCCCCAGTTTCCTCCTTGGCAAATGGGAATGATAATAACCTCTCCAGAGGTGTGATACCAGAATTAAATGACACAGTGAATGGAAACTGCTCAGCACAGGCCATGGCACATTACATATGCTTACATATGGTGGTGATGAGAAGCCAATTTTCAAATGGGAAACTGTCAGTACACAGGTGATCCTGTGCAAGGTGCTGTGTGCCATGTGTTAGAGGAAAGCAGGCTGAGAAGTGATGGCTTCTGGAGATGGCTCTGTAAAGAAAAACAGTTGACACAGTAATACAAGAAAAGATGAAATGACACGGGTATTTTAAAAATAACATTCAGTCATGTCACTTGAGAAACTGTTAGAACTAGTAGCAAGTTTAGAAGTCTGAATGTTTAGGAATACACCTGACAAGAGAGGTACATGGTCCATATGAGACAAGTTTTGAGATAACAGGCAGACGGACATTCTAGATGGGAGAAGACAGTAAGATGGCGATTCTCCTCAAGTTATTTTATAGATTCAATAATTTACATGGATTGTTAGTGTGAGAGTCATTGCTACTTCATTACTGGAAAGAAATTTGGCAGAATCTACCATTTCACACCTTTTGGCCTAGCAATCCCACATTTAGGAATCTATCCCTCAGCCAGCCTTAAATAAGCACAGGCATGGCCAAGCTCTTGGCAATAGTTTGCATTAGTAGAGAACTGGAAACCATCTAATACTTCTTCAATAGGGAATGAGTGCATTTTATTAGGGAATGCAACGTAATGGCAAACAGGACCTCTGTCAATCTATAGGTATCGACAGGGAGATTTTCTAAGACATGAAGTCACAGAATAATATGTAGAGTATGATTCCAATTACGTAGAAAACAGTAGGCGTATATGAATGAAGAAGTGACCTGGAAGGTCACCAGTCCCCTGGGGATTCAGGCAAGGTTAATGAGGGACTTAGTTTTTTTTTCAAATGAATGTATGTTGTATTTGTTCATGTTAAAATTGAAAAGGTGAAAGGGAGTAACGGATATATTTTCTTTATAGGAACAGTTGCAATGCAGTTTTGATACACAATTTTTCCAAAATTTGATTTTCAAGTGACACCTCTAATCTCATGACAATAACATTGTCACCAAATAAAAGCCTAAATGCGGGCATTCTTTTCTAGTCCTGACTTGTGGCTCAGTATTTAAAATACAGCTTTTAGTCAGATCATTGAATATTGATTCTTCCATTTTCTTATACTTTTAGATTAATTTCCCTATTCACATAAAAATCAATGTTTGGGTGATTTATTAAAGTTTTACGTTCCTTTTTTATTCTTTGATCCCCTATGATTTGTTTTGCTTTTTAGGTAAATAAAACTTGAAATATGCTCTCAATTTTCACACTGCACCTTCCATCCCGCTGCACTGTGTAAATTGGTTAGTGGGCTCTCAGTCTTGCCCAGGGCATCTGTGAGTTTTGTCCTCACTGATGAAGCCTGCACTCAGAATTCAGGGGCGTCCATGCAAACTGTTTTCCCATTGTTCTCACAGAGACACGGATTAGTCTCCCAGGTCCCTCCTGTGGGTGTTCCGATCTCCCCTTTCATCTCATTGTGTCTTTCTTTTTGCCATCTCTTCTAGGGTCACACGCTTCCTGGGAGTCCTGCCCAGAAACCTGAGTCTTGTGCAGCCCCACAGGAATCTTAGAGGTTCCAGAGCCTTCCAGGAGCACTGGGAGACAAGCAGGCCTTTCTCCTCCTACCACCAACAGCATTTCCTAAAATTCCATTGTTGGGCTATCATGATATTATTCTCTTCTCCAGGGAGGGGGTAGGTTGGATGGGAAGAAGGCCAAGAGAGGAGAGGCAAACCTCCTTCCCCCACAGCTTATGAGAATGGAAAGGATAAGCAGGAGTTTGCCAGATCGAAGAGGAGATGGGTGGTCCAGGCAGAGGAGATGGTCAGAGAGGAGGAACAATGTAGGGAGGGCATGAGCATGCCAGGACCCCCTTCTCACCCCTCCTCCACCTCAGCAAATGCCTCAGCAAATATCTACCAGGGGCTACCTTGTCAAAGGCTGTGGATCTTGACTTCAGAGAGTTCCTTTCTTAGCCTCAGTTTCCTTATCTACAAAATGGGTTAATGCTAGTGTATCTCACAGGTTGACTGTGAGGATTTAATAAGTTAACATATGTCAAGTGCTTAAAACCAGGCCTGGTGAACCTTAAGGGCCAAATAAGTATATGTATTATTATGAACAATTTGTGGCCTCTAATTTTTTTTTGCCTTTTCCTTATATATAATGCATCTGCTTTAAAATCTTCTTTAGAAAATTTTCTTTTCAGTTCATGGAGAGAAAAGAACCCATCAATTTTGTATGCTTAAACCACGAAGTGGTGTTGTTTCAGAAAGAGCCCCTATTATGCTGTCTGAGCCAGAGCTTTTTGGCAGTTGTTTTTCAATTGGGTTCATCTGATCCAATAAAAGGTTGACTGGCCTCTGAGTCCACGTTCTTTCTGCTGGTTTTGCCTCTTGTTAGAAAATCAATGGCATCTGGCGATCAGTGCGCTGGGACCGGCCCCACGTAACCAGTTGAAAAGCTCTGCTTAGTATGGAGGAAGCGTGCTTTATGCCCAACATTCCCCACGGTGTCCAGCCTCCTGCCCCCCTCGTGGGCTCTGGGCGGGCCTGGGTGAGTAGGATGGTGGAGAAGGGTAGCCGGCCAGCAGGGGCATGCTGGTGAACCGGCCTGGGGGATGGATGCTTTGACACGTAGCATTGCTGAGTCCTGTAGTGTCAAGACCGCTGTGGCCGATATCAGCCTGTCAATAGGAGGGCACTAGAGGCAGAGTTGGGAAGAAATGAGCACCGTGAGCTCTCACATGCCGGTGCAAGCTGGCTGGAACCACCACTGTCTGTCAGGGAAGGGCGTGGATGGGAGGGAGGAAACCCTATTCCCATAGCAAAAGGCCTGGGGTGGGGTGGGGTGTGAATGTTCCTGTGGGGATTTCTTTATGAGCAGGGAATTTGGGAGGAGCCAGAGAGAATTAACATTTGCTGAGTGTCTTCTGAGTCCCTCCTGAATCAGGTGCTCTGCAGACATGATCTCATTTGATCTTTATAATGACATTGTGAGTCAGCTAACTTCAACCCCATTTTCCTAGGAGACAGAGCCTCAGAGCCGGCAAGTAACTTGCCCAAGGTGACACAGGGGCAGAGCAGGGATGGAAACCAGTACCAGCGAACGCATAATGACTCCTGGGATTGGAAGCAGCAGAGAAAAAAGGGTAATGAAAAAAAATTATGGTAACTCTCTGTGGGCGAATTTGTTTTAATATCACTCCATCACTCTGACATAAAAATCATGGATTTAAGATCTGGGAGGAACCTTTATTTAGTTCAAGCTTTCACCAAACAGGTGAGGACAGTGAGCTGGAACAGTTGCATTTTCGCATAACATCGGGATCAAATGAGCACAGGTGCTGCAGTATTTAGGCGCTGCTCTGTGCTCTGGGAAGAAAGAGGCTGGGAGGAGGTTTCACTCTCCCAGGCCCCCACCCTCCAGGGCTAGATGCAAGGGCATTGGTGCCCTAATTGGGGAAAAGGGAGAGTGAGTCCTGGAACCAGGTTGCAAATGAGCCCACGGAGGATGTGCATCCTTACTTTCCCATGGGTCCTTCCCCTTGGACTCGGGGGATGGATTCACAGCCAAGGAGGGGCACGCTGCTTAGGGATGCGGATGATTTCATAGCTGCAGGTGGGCGGCCTGTGTGAACAGGCCTTAACACTGAGGAGTTCCTGGTTTGGCCATCACTCTGTGTAGTGGGGGTGGGAACAGTTTCTGGCCCTCACCTCACATTTCAGCCGTTGTCTATTAGGAAAGAACCAAGGGTGGACATTTAAAACTTGCCACCCATCCTGCTTTGATTTCCTCTGTGAATGAGCACCTGGGCCAGTGGGGCCATATTACAGTGGGGCCATACTACTGGGGGTGCTTCCCCTGTGTGCTGTGCCCAAGGGCAGTGGGCTCCCTCTCTCTGCCTGTGGGCCCCAGGCAAGTTCACCTTGATAGAGCCTCCCTCAGCTTCAGGCCACCACCATCTTTCCTCCACTCCAGACGCTTAAGTGATTAAGATGATTTAGGTCCACTTTTCAGGACCTGGTCTTTCTAATGGTGGAGGTATACAATTGGTGCTCAGTTTAATAGAATTAGTGTTTTTCCTACCATACTACCTTCTGGTGGAAGCTGCATATCCTCCTATATAATAAAAGCCTAATATGCTAAGTGTCCAGTCATCCAGTTGTCTGTTCAACCAATCAAAGCGTAATATGCTAATGATATGCTAAGGCCGCTCAACTGCTCGCTATGACATGCACTGACCACCAGGGGGCAGACAGTCGATCAGTTGACCAGTTGCTATGACATGCACTGACCATCAGGGGAATGACGCTCCAACCGGTAGGTTAGCTTGCTGCTGGGGTCTGGCCAATTGGGACTGAGCAAGATGGGTTGGACATGCCCCGGAGCCCTCCCACAGTCCCTCCCCGGCTGTCCAACCACCCAAGTCCCTCTCCGACCCCAACAGTGCACCGGTGGGGTCCCTCGGCCTGGCCTGAACACTCTCACAATCCGGGACCCCTCGGGGGATGTTGGAGAGCCGGTTTCAGCCCCATCCTGCAGGCCAGGCCAAGGGACCCCACTGGTGCATGAATTTGTGCACCAGGCCGCTAGTACACCTATAAAATCTGCTGTTGAACTATACAAGGTTCATTCTCTCATTCATTCTTTTATTCTTCTATCAACATCTATTTATGTGCAGGGCTCTGCTGATCACTCAAAGGTCTTGGAGGCAAAGCTCTCCACTCTTCTCTTGCATCCACAGGCCCTGACTCTCAGCTGGTCACACAGGGGTACTCAGTAAGAAGTTGGTGTGTGTCCTGGACTTCAGCTTCTGGGGGCCTTTGGAGTTTAGCCGGTCCTCCCAGGGTGGCCTCAAACTCCAACTTACAGGCTCTGAATCTGTGCTGCCCGATTACCTGTGCTTTGCCCCCCACCTGCCACAGGTCTTAGATTGAAACGAATCTCTGGGATTTAAAAAGATTCAGGCTTAATGACCTAGCTCTGGCTTATGTCTATAAAAGTCAGGGAACCTTTGCGAAGCCAGCCAGCAAAGCAGGCTGAGAGATCCGTGGGGAAATGGGGGCTCATCTCAGCAGGAAGGAGGGAAGTTGGGGAGGAGCTGGAACATGGCTGCCCCTGCTCCTGGCAGGGCCAGGGTCTGAGCTAATACAGCAGTAAGGGAGCAGGTGAGCCAGGCCGCAGTGATGGACGGGCCTCACTGTCTCCATGGTCAGAGCGGGCGCCGGGGGATTTACTGCATGGAGCTGGAAGTCATTTCCCTTTCCAATGAAAGGGCAACTTGTCCAAGTGGAAAGGAGAAGGTAATTATCAGCTTGTGAAGCCCTCAGCATCTTGAGGCAGAACAGCCAGGAAATGGCTGCCTGGGGAATCCTCACAGCCCAGGCGAGGCCACAGGCACGGAAGCCCACAGACCTGAGTTCAAACTCTGGTCTGGCTACTCTGTGGTTTTATGACTTTGGCTAAACACATCATCTCTCTGCACCTCAGTTGCCTTTTCTTAAAAATGGGGGCAAGCACACCTTTCTGGGGTGAAATTTTTGGAAAACCTGGCAGAGAGCAGGCACTTGATAAATGCTAACCTTCCTCTTCTCATCCTTAATTTATTTTTGTGGTAAGTGGTCTCCAAAGATGGCACCCAGTGAACCGGGCCTCCCGATGTCCACACCTTGCTGGGCTGGCTGTGTCTGGCCCTTGACCTGGGCTGTGAGGATTCCCCAGCAGAGGCAGTGGAAGTGATACTGTGGAGTGTCCGAGGCCGGGTCACCAGAGTTGAAGCCCCGCAGCTGCCCCTGGGCCTCCGGAAACGCTTACTCGTGGGGCACAGCCTTCAGAACCCAGCTGCTGTCACTGGATGGAGAGAGCATGCGCAGTTGCTCTGGGGCCGGCTTTCGCCGAGCTCCTAGGAAACTGCCAGTATCAGTTGCCAACTATGCCAGTGAGACATCGGGCATCCAGCCCAGTGAAGCCTTCAGTGGCTCCAACCCCAGCCATTGCAGGAGAGACCCAAGTGAGAGCCACTCTGTCAACCCTAGAACCCAGATAATAATTTTATTATTTATTCATACATACAGTTTTATTTTAAGTGCTGTTCTGCATTGGCTTGTTAAGGAGTAATAGATAATGGGAACTGGCAAGATCCAACATTTATTATTGTGTGGAAATTCCATCATGGCCAGTTTATTTCTTGGGGTGAGATATTAAGCTATCTGGAACACCCCTTTTAGAATACAGGTTTTTGCCCTGACTGGTTTGGCTCAGATAGAGCATCAGCCTGCAGACTGAAGGGTCCCAGGTTTAATTCTGGTCAAGGGCACATGCCTGGGTTGCGGGCTTGGTCCAACATGTAGGAGGCAGCCAATCAATGATTCCCTCTCATCATTGATGTTTCTATCTCTCTCTTCCTCTCTGAAATCAATAAAAATATAATAAAATCAATAAAAATATAATTTTAGAACGCAGGTTTTACTGGGAATAGAATCCAGCTAGCCTGAAGCCTTGGCCATGTGGGTGAGGGAAAGGGAGGGTCAGAGAGAACAGATTGGGGATTCTGAGGCTGGACTCTGTGGGTCCAGACGTAGCCTGGGTGCCCTGGCTCAGTTCTTAGCTCAAGGAGACCATAGCTTCTGCAACATGAGTGCCTGGGGCAAGCCAAGCTCTCTACTGCTATGGCATTTGCTCATCTTTCCCATAGCGCTGTGAAGCAAGGATGATGACACCCATTTTATAGATGAGTAAATGGAGGCTCAGAGATATGGAGATGTGACTTCACCCAAGGTCACAGAGACAATGAGAGTGGAGCCAGGCTTTGTGGCCATGTCCACCTAATTCTGAAGCCAGGTCTCTTTAAGCTGAGACTTGGAGCATTTTTCTGGGGGTAGCTCTCCCCCACACCCCCCAATCACAAGAGCTTCCCTTTGGCACCAGAGACCTGCCACACACATTTGGGTGGTGGAGGAAGGGCAGTTTTCCCTAAGTGCCATAACCAGGGCTTGCTGTTCATTCCCTCAGAGGCCTGTGGTATAGAGCAGCAACATCCAACCTTTTCCACCTCATGTCACACATAAACTAATTACTAAAATTCTGCAGAACACCATAAAATATATTTTTTGCCAACTGGACAAAAAACTAATTTTGATTCATTCATACCGGATGGCTATTGTTGTGTTGGCTGTTGTCATTTTCTTATTTGTCAATCTAAGGAAAAAAAGGTCAGTGCCCTGACTAAATAGTCAGGCCCTGCATGCTTTAAAACATCTCATGGCACACCAGTGTGCTGTGGCACACCAGTTGAAAAATCGCTGCTCTAGAGCAAGATCAAGGGTCTTTCTTCAGCTAAGCCTCCAATGAAGTGACAAGTTACCATGTTCCCTGGAACCATGAATTTCCCAGGGAGGTGGATGGGGCAGGTGCCTGTGGTCAGCGGGTGGGGCTGGTGCTGCTTGCTGTGGGACTCTGGGGAGGCTCTGTCCACGGCCTTTACATGCATCTGCCGCTGTCACAGGAGCCCCTGCACATTCTGGACCTCTTTTCCAACAGGAAACCACCTTGGAGAGGCTTAAAGTGGGAGAAGTTGGACATTTCCTTCCCCAAGTTGGACATTTCCTTTCCTTTCAAGAAAATAAACGTGCTTTGGCCCACACTGCTTTCTACTCAACCTGCTATCAGATGGCTTGTCAGTTTCTCCCTGTCTACCTCCTAGCTTTTTGCAGTGGCAGAGCCTCCCTTAAATTCAGAAACAACCACATTCTCCACAGTCAGACCTCTGGGCTGCGTCAGGCTCAGGAAAGCTGTCAGTCACTGCGGGCAGAGGGAAGAGCCTGGCTCACCCCAGGGCACAGAAGGGCACTACCCTATCCCTGCAGTGGGCTTTCTTTCATGTGTGTGTGTCGGGTCGGGGCGGGGGTGGGAGTTGCTATGGAACAACCTCTCATGGGGATAGCACACTTCCTTTAATTCTCATGACACTTCCTTTAATTCTCATGACAACTCTGTAAGGCGAGTGTTATTATCCCTGTTTATAGGTGAGGAAGGTATGGCTCAGAGATGGTTAGTGACTAAGGTTCTCTTCATTCATTCAGCAACTATTTACCACCGTGTTTGGGGTCCCTTGAAGCAGAGCCTGCTGCAGGGACTGGGCACATGTGGTCTAATGAGGGGTGCTCAAATCACATAGGAAATGGGTAAGCAGGGTAAGCAGGGGAAAGCAAGGAGCAAGGATGTGGTCTCAGGTGGAGTGTCACCTTGACCTGAATCATCACGGGGGCTCTGGAGCATAAACAGCACCACAAGTTGCCCCACCGTAGATAAGGGGGCTGTGCTTTTGAACCCCTGTATCAGCCAGTCACTGCCCCTCCTAGTGTCTCTGGGTGAGGCAGCTTCTGTCAGCCAAAGGCCATCTCTGAATATGGTCACATGTGTCAACTCTTGGCAGCAGCCCTTGCAGCAGGAGCTGGGAGCTGGTGACCTACAGTGGCCTTGATTTTCCCAGGATGACTTGATTTACCCAGGACTGAGCAGGCCCCGGGACGCAGGATTTTCAGTACTGGGCAGTCTGGCATTAGTGGTCCATCCTACCTGGCAGCAGAGGAGGTGTGTGCGGGGCATTGATTGTGTTGAATACATCGGCTGGGGTCTTGATATGTAAAAACTCTTCTTGGTAGTGGGAATGCAGTGGTCAGTGTTGAAAAGACATGGTCCTGCCCCTCAGGAGCTTGAAGTCTAGTTGGGGAGACACACAAAATGACATTGGCACTGAGTGGAAGGAAGCGGGGAGAAGGGACTATCCCAGCACGGAGGGGCGGAGCATGGGGAGGGGGACAGATAAGCCTTCCCAAAGGAGGTGTTACCCAGTAAGAACCTGAAAGATAAGAGGGACTTAGCTGGGTGAAGAAGTTAGGAGAGCAAGGGAATGGTGACATTCTAATTAGGGAAATTTCAGATGTAAAAGATGGAAACCTAACTCAACTACAGAAAAATGGGATATCCAAGAATGGACCTGGAGATGCTTCATGTATTAGTTACCTAATTGAGAAACAAGTTACCCCAACACGTAGTGATTTAAAACAACAAATACTATCTCACAATTTCTGAGGGTCAGGGTTTCAGTAGCTGCTTAGTGGGTGGTCCTGGCTCAGGTCTTGCATGAGGCTGCAGAGAAGATGTTGTCCGAGGCATCTGAAGGCTTGGCTAGCTGAAAGGTCCACCTTCAGGATGGCTCACTCACGTGGCCATGGGCAAGGGCCTTCAGTTCCTCTCTGGCTGTTGGCAGGAGCCTTTGTTCTCACCATGCGGGCCTTTCTTCAGGACTGCTTCAGTGTCCTCTCACATGCAGCTAGCTGCTCCCAGACTTAAGTGGTGCAAAAGAGAGAGAAGTAGAAGCCACAATGCCTGTAAGACCCATCCTCAAAAGTCATGCTCTGTACGTAGTTTCTACCACATTCTATTCAGTAGGAGCAAGACTCTGAATACAACCCACATAAAAGGAGAGGGAAATTGGGCCCCGCCTTTTGAAGGAGGGGGTCTCAAAAAATTTTGGACCTATTTTAAATTCACCACAGCAGGTTTGACTGGATCCAGGGATAAAAATATCTGTTGTAAATTCATATTCTCTCTCTCTCTCTCTCTCTCTCTCTCTCTCTCCCTCTCTCCCTCTCTCCCTCTCTCCCTCTCTCTCTCTCTCCCTCTCTCCCTCTCTCCCTCTCTCCCTCTCTCCCTCTCTCCCTCACCTCCCTCTCTCTCTCCCTTTACTGTTTCACTTCCTCCAGCTGATGATATCTATGCAATGGAGGTGGAGGAGAGCTTCTGGCAGCCCCTGGTGAACATGATTCTAGCTTCCTGGCCAAAGAGATCAGACTTCATTTAATAAAACCACAAGGGAATGCTCTGATTTGCCTTATTTGGATCACTTGGCCGTACCTGGACCAGTCTCATTTCCAAGGAGAAACAGCTCTCTGGTTGGCTGAGCCTGAGTCACGTGCCCATTCTCTGTGTCTAGAAGAAATGAGTCTTGTTCGTCCCACAAGAGTCTCATGATAATGCTGATGGAGGAAAGTTCTCCCTGGGCTACGATTTCCATCAAATGTGATGGAGGCAAAGGGGACAACTCCTGCAAAGGTGACAGGCAAAGAAAACAATGTGATAGTTCCTGCTTAGCCAGTTTGTGTGTGTGAGTTAGAATGTTGGCTGGTGATGAGAAAGCTAGAGGCGGCAGTAAAGGCCAAAGCTAAAGAGGGGCCAAGAGTGTGACCATGCCATCCCAAGGAACCAGTATCTATCTTGAAGCACAGGGCACTAGAACAGGTGCATGACAAGATCACACCTATTTGTAGGAAGATGACCTTGGCAGTGGGCTGGAGTAGAGGAGGCTGATTGGAGATAAGAATGCTGGTTCAGCAGAAACCATTTCAGTGAGACAGATGAAAAAACCCCCACACATTTTAATAAGAATTTTTAATGTCATCACACAAGGTGGTATTTTACTTATTCTTTGTTGTTTGGGAGATTACTGGGCAGGAGAATTTTCTAGTCCTTTTCACCAAGGTATATGTCAGAAATGCATCGGCTACTCCTTTCCCTCTGTCCCTCATTTACTTAATGAATGTTTATGAGGCACTTAGACAAACCAAAGGTTAAAGCAGAGGGATGGATTTCTAATGGTAAACTATCAGGCACCTTGGCAGGTTCGTAGGAGAGATTTTTTGGATAAGAAAGATAACTACCTCCTTGTTCCATAATCACCCCATGATAATTAAATGTCAGGGGCTGCTGCTTTCCGCACCTTCTTCATTTCATCCTCACAGCACCAGTGGCTGCGCTCTCCTGCAGGGCACCGAGGGCCTGCCCATCAGAGCATGACTGTCAGTTTCGGCACAGGGTTCAACACCAGTCTCAGGCTTGCAGAGCCAGGCCAAATACCAACAACAATACCAGCAACAGCAAAATTAACCATGTTAGAAGTTCCAGTTGCTGTTTTAAGTGTTCTGCACATATTATCTCATTGGATTTTAACAACAGTTCCAGAAAGGTGTTATTACTATTGTCATTTTGCAGCTGAGGAAACCGAGGCTCAAGGAGTTGAGTAAATTTTTCTCAGCCACAGACTAGGAAGTGGTGGCTTTGAACCCAGGCAGTGTGATTCCTACTGCACCGCTCTCTCCACTCTGCCGTGCTGACTGCTAACACACCACCATCTAAGGCAGGAACATGAAACTCTGGGTGGAAACTCACTAATGTGGGCCGCATGTAGCAGCTCCATGTGTTGTTCTATGGAGCTGGCAGATGGATACTATTGTGGACTCCACCCCGCTTCCTCCCCCGGAACATTTTGTTCTCCATGAATTTCCACGCAAGGTCAGGATTTCAATCACTGTCACTCCCCTGGGAAATGTCTTACAAGAAACAGCAAAGAAAAGCTTGGCAAAAAATATATAGCATATTAGAGCAGGAGAATATAGGATAACGGCACGCATTTCCTCTCTGCAACTTCAAACAGGTGCTGTGCATTGCAAAGGGGCTCTGAAAGAGTCCTTGAGCAGAATCCTGAAAAAGTCGATGAGAATGTCATTAGGCACCCAGTTCTCTGGTATTTCTGGTTCTCCTCCTTCTGGGGCATAGAAAGGTTGCACACACCTGCCCCTTTGAGGTTGGGTGTGGCCACGTGACTTGTGTTGGTCAATGGAATGTGGGTGGAAGTGACGTGTCTCACTTTTGGGTGGAAACCATGCTGCCTGCCTTTGCTGCAGGGCCCAGCAAGTCTGCAGGTGGCTCTTTTCAGCTCAGGGCTCAGAGCAGCAGAGCCCAGCCAGCCTGTGATAGGCACACAGTGAGAGGTACGCTCTTCTTAAGCCATCGATTTCGGGATTGTCAGTTACTAGATCGTAATCTGTCATGTCATGACTGATACATCAAATCTCTGCTCAGCCAAAAGATCCCTGTGTCCTCCTGCTGGAGGCATTACCCTGGGTCTCTAATTGAAGTCGATCTCAGGGGCCTATAATGCTTTGGAGACCACCGCAGCTGGACTTGGGATGGAGCTATTGCTTACCTCAAAGTCACACTAACCAAAGTAGATTGAACATGGAAAGTTGAAATGAAAATTATAATGGCACTTGCTCGATGCACAGAGATTTAATTTTTCAAAGACTTTCCATATCTATTATAATTTTTGCCCAGAATAAACAACAAAACCATATGTGACAGATTCTATTTTCCAATATCTGCCACCCCATTTGCTCTTCTGCAACGTGGACTTGCCATTCCTCCATCAAGAGATGCTCATTTCTCAACCCTTGCTCCCAGGCTGGACTTTGATTGCTTGGACCAATAGGATAAATCCAGCGGAAGTTACGCTGTGCCAGTTCTGGGAGTAGTTCCTAAATGACAGAAGCTCTGCTTCCTGCTTACCATGTTTAGGCTCTAGGATGAGATACCATGCGGGATGTATGTGGGGAGGGGGGAGGAATGAGTGAGAGAGAGAGACAGAGATCAGTAAGTATTATTGTGCCAGGTATGTGAGTGAGGAAGCATTGTGGGACTGAATTCTCCAGCCCCAGAGGCCCCACATGATGCTACACAGGGCAAAGATGAACCACCCAGTTAGGTCTTTCCCCAAATCCTCAACCCACATAATCACGAGAAAAATAGATGGTTTTGTTTTTAGCCACTGTGTTTTGTGGTGGTATGCAGCACTAGGTAACCGAAACATTAAGTTAACAATAATATTTGGGAGGTTGGTAAAATGTGACTTATTTTAAGGCTAAGAAACCTGATGCTCAATGACACTCAATTCTTTGCTTGGGGTCATAGTGATCCTTGGTGGAATAGAAGGACTAGAATACACATGTTCTGATTATCAACCCAGTGCACAACAAAAGACATCCTGGTACACAGGATGTTCGGGGCACATCTTGTGGCAGATCTACATGAGAGGAAAATGAAGACCAGAAAGCCCAAGGGACTTGCTTGAGGTCACATAGGGAGTCTAGGCCACTGACCAGACAAGAATTCCTGTTTTTAAACTCTGGGGTCCAGTTCTCTGCCCTACTGGGTTCTGATCCCTCCATTATTTGGAAGAAGAGAAAATTTGTTGGGGGAAAATGTGCCTTTGCTTCTTGGTATTACCTTATGAATGCAAATGATAATTCTCAGGGGGATGTTAAAGAAAAAGCTATAAGAATATCTCATTGTCCAGGCTGTACATTTGAAGAAAGATTTGCTGAGGAGTGAGCCATATGTTAGGGCCCAGCGAACTAAGGAGAGGAGATGGCTGCAGTCTTTTCCCACTGCAGGAGCCCCACCCAACAGACAATCCTGTCTCAGACCCAAAACACAAATATCTTGACATGCTAAATATATATATAATATATAACATAATTAATACATAACTATATATATACAGACTGTGGTAAAATTATATGTAACATAATACTGTAACCATTTGATTGAATGGTTTAATCCCAACATTGTCTTCCAATCTGTTCTGTCGGATCTCTTCTTTCCCCAGATTTCATAGTTTTCTGTCCGCTTCTTGGTTACAAGAACCCTGTTTTCCACGGTTTAAAAGGTCTAGTCAAATCTAGGTAAAAACTCTAATCTCACATTTCACTCCTCTCCTCCTTCCAGTTTAGAATGGCCCAAGCTCATGGACCCACCGTGGGAAAGGAGGGCATGGTGACCTCTTCATTCATCTTGCTGTCCTTCTACATCTGCTGCAGCTCCTCTCCCTCTACTTTGCCCCGAAGGTCTACCCGCCGCCTCTTACTGATGGATTTCCCCACCTGGCAGACGCTACTTTGTAGTAAGATTCCATCAGTATGGCTCAAACCCACTAAC
The DNA here is from genome assembly GCF_963455305.1 of Plecotus auritus. Classification (NCBI taxonomy): domain Eukaryota; kingdom Metazoa; phylum Chordata; class Mammalia; order Chiroptera; family Vespertilionidae; genus Plecotus; species Plecotus auritus. The sequence continues at coordinate 145,454,797 of NC_137773.1, forward strand.
TTCTGTGTCCACTCTACACATGGGAATCTCATACATCCTTGCCCTTTTAAACGGTGACAGTGCAGCCTGCCCAACTCTGTCCCATTTCTCCTTGTCCTGACAAGATGGGCAGCGTTTGCCAGGCTCTGCCTTCATCATTTTCCTGGCATGACACTCTAGGATCACTGTGTCATAAACTTGTAAAGTAAATTATCAAGGTATCTGAAGAACTTTCAGCACTGCATCGGTCAACTATTGGTGCAGTAATGCTGCATAACAAATCACCCCAAACTCAGTGACATGTAGCAATAAGCGCTTATTTTTACGATCACGGGAGCTGCAGTTCGACGGACACAAGTTTGCCTTGCTTGGACAGCTCAGCTTCAAATGATGACTCCAGGTGGCCTTGGCTCCTTGCTGCTGGTTGGGCTCAGGTTTGTTCCATGTGTGTTCCATCTGGGCCCAAAAGTGAAGCAGCACCCCTGTGTTCATGAACCTGTCTTTTTATTTTTTCTTTGCTTGATCCCTTTGCCCATCTCACCCAGTCCCCACCCCGTCCCCCACTATTTCATATTTCATCTTTTTCTGTAACTTTAGTTTCTGTGAGAGAGAGACAAAGAAACAAAGAGAAAAACAAACCCAAGCCAAACCTTTCTCTTTGTGTGAGAGTCTAGGCACGGAGACTGGCAAAGTGGCTGTGAGCAGAGTTCGTGACCCAGGGACCCTGGAAATGGGATTTATTTGCAGGATCTAAAAAAAGGGGCCCTTGGATGTGGCACGATTCTATTCTGTTTAAACTGTGCTCTAAAAGGTCTCCACTTTAATTATATTAGTTGCCACAGGAGGCCAACTGCTCAGGCATTGCCTAGGCAACCCCCTGTCATGGATGCCTACCCCGGAGGGGGCGTCCAGAAAGGGCAGCTAGACCACAGCAGGGATGTCTGACCTTGTCAAGTTTGAGGGTCTCCCTAAATGTCAAATATTTCTGGTACCCCACAGGTTGGTGCTTGTGCTTTTAGTAGCTTTGTATTTTGTGTTTGTTGCCAAGGCAGTTTCCTGTGTTTGAAAAATGCAAGCTTGTGCATGGGGGTGTGTGTGATTTGTTCACACGGGGCCTGGTGTGCACCCCAGTTCTTGCAGCTCTGTTTGCTCCTGGCCCAAAGATGGGCCTTTCTGGGCCAGGAGATCTCCGTAAGCCCTTCATGGTGGTATGGTGACTGGCCTCCCAAGACTGGCCTGAGAAAATGGACACAGAGGCCACCCCACTCTCATCTCAGCAGAACATAAATGAGTTCAGACATAGGCAAGTCCTCCTGAATGCAGGGCCCTGAACTTGGTGCGGCCCGCCTGGACCCCTGCAAGGAGGGACTTCCTGACTCCACTGAAATCCTGTGCCAAATCTTGTGCCTATGTGCTTTTTGCCAGGGTCTGTCACTTTTTCAGATTCTTGAAGAGGGGCCAGTAACTTGGAAAAAGTTCAGATTGCTTTTCCTTAAAAGAGGCAGTTCACATCAACTGGGTGGATGATCCTTGTAACTGTAGCAGCAAATATCAATTACTGAGCATCTGCCCCAGGCCAGGCACTATGCGTGAGTCCATGAGGATATGTTCTCCTTCTATAGCCCGATTGTCGTCATGACCGCCCTTCCCAAGGGGTGTTTCTACCCCTTTTACAGAGTGGGTGTAAAGCACCCCGACAGGGTCCTCCAGAGACAGAGTGGCAGAGACAGGACTGGGCCCTGGTCTGTATGCCTCGAGGCTGGTGCTCCCTCTGGGGCATCACCGAGGGGAGGCGTCCTTCTGGGAATCCCTGCAAATGGATTCGGGACTGCACCTCCCATCCAGCTTGTTCCGGAGAGCCGGGAGGGAACAATCGATAGCAGAAATTCAGTCTTCTCAAGCGAGGCCTGAGTGAGGGCCCTCCAACCCGACAGGTGGATTCTCACCTTTAAACCCACAGGGGGGCTGGGCTGGTCCTGGAAGAAGTTGACCCTCATCTTATTAAAAATATTTTTATTGATTTCAAAGAGGAAGGGAGAGGGAAAGAGAAACATCAGTGAGGAGAGAAAATCATTGATCGCTGCCTCCTGCACGCCTCACACTGGGGATCGAGCCCACAACCTGGGCATGTGCCCTGACTGGGAATTGAACCGTGACCTCCTGGTTCATAGGTTGATGCTCAACCACTGAGCCACACCGGCTGGGCTTGGCTCTCATTTTGATTAAAACCATAACTATTCACTTTTGTCTGTACAGGACCTACAGCTTCTTTTAAACTGGGAAACACATGCTAGTTCAGGACACTGATTGTCTGACCCTTGGACACTAGGGTCCCTTCGGTTACTGTGGGGGGGGGGTTGGGCACTAAAGGCTCTACTGACATGAGGCAACAATGTCACAGGACCTGTCACAGGATCTTGGTGGGCACAGGAGCAGACGTGTGCCCCTCCTCCAATGTCTCTTTGCCCAGTGTCGCCTGGCAGACTCCATTCACCATCCCTGTCACTGGGGCGTTGCCCCTGAGAGCCTTCCTCCCCTCCCCAGAGCAGCCGGGGCCCTCCTGCTCCCTCCAGGAGCCTCGCTGCCCTGCCTGCTGTGGCCCTTCCACACAGCTCTGCGCCTTCGGGTGGACCAGCACCCCCGCATCTCGCTGTCCCTACATCAGCACAGTGCCTGCCACTTGGTGCTTTAAGTGCTGCTGAGGAAGGCGCGGTTTTCCAGCCGAGGAAGAGACCCAGTCTGAAACCAATCAAGAGTGAAGGAAAAGCAAAATGCTGGTGGCTAAAAGCTCCCCATTTCATTTAATCCACAAAGAGGATTTGAGGGACAGGGACGGTTCCTGACCCAGACTCTGGGACATCAGCAGGCCCATCTACCTCCCACCTCAGCTCCCGATGCCTTCCAGCTTCCCTCTCAGTTCTCCCTGAGACGGAGAACTGAGATGCAGGCGGGCAGAACCCTCATCATCCCGGCCTTCAAGGTCATTATCTCATCAACATCTCTGTGCCTCAGTTTCCCCATCAGTAAAATGGAGATAATGACAGTGCCTACCTCCCAGGGGTTTTGTGAGAATTAAGTGAGCGAATACATGTAAAATATTTGGGATAGTGCCGGGAACAAGGTTCTGTGTTAGCTATTACTATTATAATTACAATGATTGTTCATTTCCAGCTCAACAACCTACATTTGCTCCTCATTAGCATAAACTCAAAACCTGTTTTTCATTGACCCCTACAATCTGGCCACAATCCCCATCCAGGCTTAGCACTCACGGGAGAGGAAATACACACCTGCTGTGCATCTCTCATTTCCTCTCACCCCAGAGCCCCCCTTCACTCCCGACACTCTGGTCACCACATGGGGGCAGGGTGCCCAGACCAACAATTCTCCACAACACCAGCTGGGAGTTACGTTACTCACTTCAATCCTGACTATCACCGGGAGTTAGCGGCAGATCCCACGGGTTAAGGGCTCAGTCCCACAAGAGTGCCCCCACTTCAGACCCCAAGCACAAGTCACAGGTTGTCACCTCTATTTCTGACAGACAGGCTATAAGTCAGGGTTCCTGCAACTTGTCCTGGGGTTTGAATAGCTCACAGAACCCAGAGAAACACATTTACCAGTTTATTTATTTATTTAATCCTCTAGGATATTTTTTCACTGATATTTAGAGTGGAAGGAAGGCGGAGAGAGAGAGAGAGAGAGAGAGAGAGAGAGAGAGAGAGAGAGAGAGAGAGAGAGAGAAGAGAGAGAGAGAGAGAGAGAGAGAGAGAGGGAGAGAACCTGGGACCCTTCAGACCATGGGCTGAAGCTCTATTCACTGAGCCAAACTTGCTAGGGCTCGTTTACCAGTTTATTAAAAGATATAATAAAGGATACAAATGAACAGCCAGATGAAGGGAACCTAAGGCAATTTCTGGGCAGGTCCATGGAGTTGGGGGCATCGCTCTCTCAGTACATGGATGTGTTTACCAACCTGGAAGCATCTTGACGCCAGTGCTGTTGGGATTTAATGGAGGCTTCCTCATGTAAGCATGATCGGTTATTAACACCATTCCCAGCCCTGCTTCCCTCTCTGGAGAATGGGGGTGGGGCTGAAAAGGCCAAGCTTTTAAGCATCCTTCCATCTTTCTCAGGTCCCGCCCCCATCCAGGAGCCCACCCAGAGCTGCCTTATCAGGACAAAAGATGTTTCCAGTGCTCTTATCACGTAGGAATCTACAAGGGTTTCAGGAGCTCTGGGCCAGGAACTGGGGGAAGAGACCGATATACATATATATTTCACACTCATGCATCTGACATACGAGTCCAGTCTCTACGCCTTTATTTGTGCTGTTTCCCACTAGCACGCCTACTTCTCGCTTCTCTGCTCCTTTACTTCCATTTTCATGGCCACAGGGATGTTCCACGCTTTCCATGAGGCCTGGCCTGGGCACCAGAAGCCCCACAGAGGTTGGGCTTGATTTCTTCCAGATTTCACATGTGGAGGCTCATGGCGGGCAGAGCCTGCTCAGTTTCCTTCGTGTGCCCAGGACCAGGCTGACGCAGCACTTGGTCAGTTTTCACTGAGTGACTGTTGTTTGCTTTAGTGCTCAGAGAGAGACTTCCCATGTCTGGCTTTCTGAAGATGAAAGACTCTTTATTTTTATTTTCTCAGAAGGAAAAAAAAATCAAAGAAATAAACCCTGGAATAGCTACAGTTTTATATAGAAAGCATTAATTCTGAGCTAAATGATTTTTTTTTTTCCTGAAGGGAAATTTAGAAATTGTAGCTCCTAGTGGAATTAGAGGGATGGAAATGAAGTCATGCACAGATTCACAGCATCTGAAGAACTCTGCTTTGAACCCTTTTCCTACGTCTATACCTTGCTATCAAAAATTCACCCGTCCAGGCCCAGTTCAGCATTGCAGTAACATGTGCCCCTTGGGCTTCTCACCAAATTGCACTTTTTCTTAGATGCAGTCAGTGATTTGCCTTGGAATGTATTAGCTTTTCTGAGAACTCCTATATCACCTGATTCTCCTGGTCGTTGGCTGGCCAAGAAACCTCTTGATTTCCAACCAAAATGGCCTCACAGATCATTTGGAAACTGAGGTGACAGGGAAATGCCCCCCCTTCCCCCCTCCCATCATGTCAAGCCTTCCCTTCCCCTATCCTATCTCCTGTGGCAGATATTGAAGTATTCTCTCAGAACCACACCTCTTTGATCTTCTGGTCCTTCAGCCTCAAGGCGGGTCCCTATTGGTTCAGAAACTTTTCGCTGAGCTCTGAATGGATGACATGATTCAGAGGTAGTGAATGTGGAATGCGTGTATGTGCATCTCTGTGTGTGCTTGTGTGTAAACCAGTGTGTGTCTGCTGACGTGCCCTGTGAGTCTGAGTGTGTGTGTGTGTGTGTGTGTGTGTGTGTGTGTGTGGCATAGCTGAGTATGGATGCCAGGTGCTGGTGATAGCTTTAACCAGGAAGACATGGCAGTGGGCAGACATAGGGATGCTGTGTGTAGGAGTATCCCCAGCCCCTTGGTGTTCATTATCTCTTTGCACCCTGCGATACGCCTTATTTGTTTGGGAGTGGGGCACCTGTTGAAATAACAGTTTAAACATCAACATGTCCCCACATAACCTGTTTCTCACTCACCATTTCTCCCTCTCTATGTTTTGAGAGTTAAGGGTCACAACTCAAATCAATGAGCCTTTTTTCAGTACTTACATTCATTCCTGCCGCCTGGTCTTCTGCAAGCTGTCCTCAAGGCAGCCTTTCCTCTGGCCCGCACCTTACCCAGTTCCTGCCCATTCTTCAAAAGCTAACTCTGCACCTCCTATAGCCAGGAACCATCCCCAACAATTCTGGCCACTGTCTCGTGGGTCCTAAATGCTTGTTGGCCTGGGAAAGGGCTGTTCCTCAGAATCACTCAAAGGCTTTTAGAAAATACAAATGTGTTGCTTGGCCTCTGCACTGCATAATCTGATCAGTGGGTATGGGGCAGGACCTGGGCATCTGCATTTTTAGAAGTTCCACAGAGGTGATTCCAGTGGGACCCATAGCTCCAGAGGCAAAGTGACAGATTCAAATGCCTAAGTCCTTTCCAGTAGGCCCTGTGATTGTCTTGAGTTCAGGAAGCAACCTAAAAACAGAACTGGCTTCATGTCTCTCTAGGTTGCCCTGCAGAGCATAGCTGAGTTCCAGGCACTTGATGGCATTAGTGAAGATGGCATCACGCCCACCGATGACCCCTGGATTGGTGTCCCAGCCCAGGCCTATCCTTTGAGTTTTAGTCCTACATAACTGTGCTGATCATGAAGCTGTTGTCTCTGGACTCGGTCTGTGATGCGGGAATGTGGCTCTGCAGATGGTACCTGGTCCCTTGCCAGCTGGCCCTGGAGGCCCTGCTACTAGGGGGCGCCAGAGGGAGCCTCGAAAGGGCAGAAGGAAAGTGCTGCTTTCTGTCTTGCTCACTCTTCTGGGCGGCGTCACTGTAGTAGTTCCTGGGCAGGTTAGCTGTTGCTGTCAGTTTCCAGCTTTTCCCTACACCCCCAGACCTGGCCTCCTGGAACTCCCTCAGATCCACCAGCGCCAGCCTGGCAGTGGCCCCTGCTCAGGGAGCTGGGTCCCAGCTCAGCAGGGCTCCTCCTCTGGGCTTCCAGTTATGCTCATTCCCCAGTCACCCAGTCCTGGGGTGACAGTGGCTCCCTGAAATTGCCACCTCTGTGCTAGCCCAGTGTCCCTTTTCTGTCCTCAGTCCTCCAATATCTGTTTAACCAACACCCGCATTCAATTCTCTCTGTTTAAAGGACTGGTGTGGTTTCTGTTTCTGACTGAATTAGCGGCTTCTATTTGATTCCACTCAATTGTCCCTCAAGCATCTTTATACTTTTAAAGGTTATTTTCTACTTTGTAACATGCTTTCACTTCTATTACTCATTTGAATCTGACAACAATCCGGAGAGGCAGGGCTAGGAGCATCATTCTCATTTTCTTAAAGATCGTCTGTGAAACATCTGATCAAACCACATCACTGTATAGATGAAGATGCTGACACCCAGAGTGAGAGAGGGACTTGCTCGAGGTCTCCAGCAAGTCAGTGTCAAGTTAAGAGATAGTGTTAAAACCAGATCCTTGCCTCCCTTTTTATACCTCAGGAAGGGTCCTAGGAGGGGGGACTCCGTGTGATTCATAACCTCAGGGACCAAATGATGTGCAGGGGTTTCTGTGCCATTAAGAAATCCAATCTTGGGCTGGGGGAGGGCACGTGGGGGAAGGGGATCACAAGGTGTAGCTACACAATTATAAGATAAATAAGTCCTGGGATGTAATGTACTGCATGGGGACTACAGTTAATAATACTGTATTGTGTGTTTGAAAGTTGCTAAGAGAGATCTGAAAAGTCTTCATCATAAGATAAACATCCTGTAACTATGTATGATGATGTATGTGAACTAAACTTATTGTGGTGATCCTCTCACTATATATATCAAACCATTATGTTGGGCATGTAAAACTAATACAATGGTATTTGTTAATTACAGTATAATTTAAAAAAAAAAAGAATTCCATGTTGCATTTGGTAGAATGGCTCAACTATTGGTGAAGGGGGCCTCTCAGCGAGTCCAGCTAGCTGTCGTGGTCCTGGCATGAAAGTTTACGTGTTGTCTCGAGAGGCAGGATCAGGGTGCTGTGGCTTGCCTGGTTCTCACCCTCCTGGTTGGCTCTGTGAGTGGGTGTGATCACTGTAATGCAACATTCATACCATTCTATTTTTTTAGTTTAATTTCATTTTGGTTTATTAGAAGTAAAATCCCTGCTGGCATGTCGTTTAATTTGCTCCCTGTGCTAATGATAATTCTGAAGCCTTTTACGGAAATGATTATATGGTAATACCAAACCTGATGGTGGATTTGAGCCATCATTTACAGTAATGGGAACATAACAAAGCCCCCGGGGTAGTCCTTCTTGTAATGCTGTGGGGGACAGGGCGGGAATCCGCTTGGCTTCATTCCACATTATCAGAAGGTCCTCACTAGGGCCCTCCCTCGAGAAAAAGGCCTTTTCTGACTCGGATGCTGAGCCTCTGGACAAAACAAAGGGTTGCAAAGCAGCAGTCCTCTGGGTGAAGGTAGGTGGGCTGGCCAGGGGGCAGCTGCCAGTGGGACAGCTCACGAACAGGGTGGGCTCAGAGGAGGTGGAGACCAACGACTGCTACGCCTTTCCGAATTCACGCCCACATCTGTGTAAACAGACACATGGTGGGTGGGATGTTCAGAGGAGGGTCAGTGTGTGTGCCTGCCTTCTAGCACCAGGGCCTTTCTCCCCGGTACCAACGTGCAATGTGAGCGCCACCGAGCCTGGCACTGGGACAGAATAAACGAGACACCATCTTTGCCTAGAGATGGGGGAACAAGGAGAGCTCCTGAGTACCATAGGCAGGAATACCTGAAACCTGTCTCTTTGGGGGAAGGGGTGGGGAGGAGGGACATGTCACCCCCCACTTGGAGAATCAGCCTAGAAGAAGTGGTTGAAGAAGATCAGAAATGGGGTGTGCTCTAGAAAGAGGGTCATTCCAGGCAGATGGGGCCTTGTCAGGCAAGAAACACTGGGGGCTCCCTAATTGGTTTGGCTCAGTGGATAGAGCATCAGCCCGTGGACTGAAGGGTCCCAGGGTCGATTCTTGTCAAGGGCATGTACCTTGGTTGTGGGCTCGATCCCCAGTAGGGGGAGTGCAGGAGGCATTTGATAGAAGTTTCTCTCTCATCACTGTTTCTAACTCTATCCCTCTCCCTTTCTCGCTGTAAAATCAATAAAATGTACTTTTTTAAAAAAAAGAAGCGCTGGGGCCTCCTATTGTCTGAAGGGTCAGGACAAGCTCAGCGAGACTGCAGCTGATGCGTGACTCTGCCGTGCTTTCGGTGCCTTGCTTCAAAAACCCACAGCGGAGCCTCGGCCTAGCACAGGGGAGCCTGCTCCTCCTCCGCTCTGGGACCCAGAGGAGCAGAGCGGGAGAAGCGGGGGAGTTCTCAGTCTTTGTGACTCAGAGGCAGACCTCAGGCTGTGGGATTAAAGTTATGGAAAGGCAAGTTCAGGCCCAATAATTTGGAAAAACATTCTAACAATGTGGCTGCTTAATATTGAAATAGACTGCCTGGTGAGGTAATGAGCTCCCTGCCCATCAGTGACTTGTCCAAACACTGAAAGCTGGTTAGACTAGCATTGGAATGCACACCCAGGGCCTGACTCACAGAGCGCCCTTTTCACCACCGGCAGCCCGGCGGTGCTGTGGACAAAACACCACAGAATTCTGAATTTATGGCCATACCTGAGCTCATGGCGACATGGAGACTTACTGACTGTTTTGTATCTTTGTGTCGTAATAATGAACAAACAGTGAGTCATGGCATCCGGCATTTCCTTTTCTTAGTTCTTAGAAGACTCCTCCTGAAACAGCTCTGGTTCTGGAACATCATTTGCAGCCTCATTGAAGAATGTGGTGAGAAAATACATATACGTATGTGTGTGTCTATATGTCTATTTTGTGGTGTGTCTCTGACGTTGCTGCCTGCTCCGTGGGGGGCTCAGAAGCGCTTCTGGAGGGCAGACTGGATATTCTTCAGTAGGCCCCACTTAGCTCGGTTCTTCCCATGCCCATCAGGTGTCTGCACCTGCAAGCAGAAGCCGAGAGCCATGGTGTCAGCCACCGGGAAACCACAGCTCCTCGGGGCTGGGCCCCTGCTGTGCGCCAGGTGCTACGCACATCATTTCATTAACAACTTATGACAATCACATGAGGCAGGTGCCACTGACTCCATTTTATAGATGAAGAAACTGAGGCTCAGAAGGATTGGGTAGCTTTTCTAAAGTCCCACAACTAATTTGTGGTGGGATTGGAATTTTACAGACTAGGTTACACGTTCTTTAAGGCACCTCGTGTGAATGGGAGCTGATGACAGTGTTGGGGCTGTGAGCCCAGACCAGCCCTCTGGGTCCTCCACAGCCCCTGCAGTAGGGACAGAGGATAAACCAGAACTAGAATTTTATGAAAGCCAGGTAAGATGCCCAGGAAGGCCAGGAGACCCTGATCTATGGCTGGGTTCCATCCTGAAGGCAGCGAGCAGGGAGGGAGCAGCCCTGCAGAGACTCAGGGTGCCAGCAAGACCACTTGTGCTCAAGTCAGACACAGGGTGGGGGTGGGGGAACTCCAGTACAGACAGAGAAGGAATTTGAGAGGATGGGTGGGGGTGGGGTGGCGCATTTCCTGAAGAAAGACCCAGAACAGTGCCAGTTTGTGACTATTGTTGGGTCTGAATTTTTACCTCCAAATCTGATGTAACTTGGGTCATCTGATTTACAGATTGTGGTAGGCAGAATAACTCCCCTAAAGATGTCCATGTCCCAATCCCGGGAACATGTGACTATGCTATGTTACATGGCAAAGGGGAATTAAGTTGGTAGTCAGCTGGCCTTTAGATAGGGAGATTATTCTGGATCATCAGGTGGGTCTAAGGCAAACGACAACCAGAGAGATGGCAGGGTGAGAAGGACTCAGCCTAACGGTGCTGTCTTTGAAAATGGAGGAAGGGCCCCTGAACCAAGGAATGTGGGAGATTGCTAAAAGCTGGAAAAGGCAAGAGAATGAATTTTCTCTTAGAGCCTCCAGAAGGAATACAGCCCTGATGACACCTTGATTTTACCCCAAAAGGCCCATTTTGGATTTCTGATCTCCAGACTGTCAGATAATAAATGCATTTATGTTGTTTTAGCCACTAATTTGTTTCAGCAGCAACAGGAAACCAGTGTATAGATGGAAAGTTACCTTTGTCATGGGGAGACTTCTTGGAAGTTGGCTGTGATTTGAAGTCAGAGGGAGACAGGCAGAGTAAGGAGACCAATTCCAGAAATGGGCATGGTGGTCAGCAGGGACATTGAGGATGAGAGGAAGAGCAGGGGGAGAAACTGAGGCCAAAGGGTAGAAGACTTGCCTACAAAATAATTTCTCCATTCCTTCAAAAATATCAGTCAGGGTCTTGGATGTTAGAGGCTCAGAGCTGGGACTGTGGGCCCAGGGGGGCGAGTCAGGCCAACATGGGGCCTGGCCTCGCAGCACTTGCAGCCTGGCAGCATTGGGGCTTGGGCCCAGGTACATCAGCCCAAGTCCAATGTTCTTTCCAATGCTTGTTCTCGCTCTCAGAGAAATAAAAGTCTGGCTCTCATTGCTGTTGGCTTGGATGACATTCTCCCAGAATGAGGTGCCAGGTCCCCAGGGCGGAGCCTGCCCTGCAGCTGATTATGGTTCATGGGGGCAACACGCTACTGCCTTGGAGGAGACCTAGCTTCCCACTCAATTCCTTTGAGTTACCTGAGGCCAGACACTCCGTCTCTGTGAGCCTCGGTTTCTTTATCTGTAAAATGGAGGCTGTAACTCCCCACCTGCCAAGTAGTTGAGACGATCAGTGATCACGAATAGACAGCATCTGACACAGCTTTGCCTTCAATAAATGGCACCTTTAAAAAGTGTTGAAGTTAATTTTCATGCTTCACGTGCCATCCTTCAAATAAAATCCCTTTAAAAAAATCAACAAGCCCCAGACTATGAAAATCAAATACAAAAGGTGCTATTTCACTTCCTTTACAAAAGTACATCGGATAGAAATATTGCATTTCAGAGAAGCAATGATTCTGCTGCCTCATTACATCATTTTAAATGAAACCTTTCAGGAATACCTGCACTGAACTGATGCCAAAGGAAAAATATTTCGATTTTATAGGAAAGAGCTGAAGTCATTACTTTTATGAAGCTTTATAAATGTCATTCAAACACACCATCTTATTTTCATTCGCCATTGAAGCCTTTACTTATGCAAATCATGACAAATGTTAAGGAAGCCAGTGTTCCCCTGGAATGCTAATACAATCACAGAGGGGGAGGAAGAATTACTTCTGAAGGAAAAATCTATATTGTAGCTCTGTGACTCTGGTAAAAATGAAGCCTCCAGAAAACCTCATTAATTAGTGCTCTGCTCATTTAGAAATTGTGTTAAAAAGCAAAAGGATTGCAATGAGTTTTCTTCCCAGACACGGAGTGCAGATTAATCACATAAACACCATTTCAGGGGGGAGCGTTATTCTTGACTGATTGTATAAGACACTTAGGAGCTTTCAGGCAGCTTTTGCTACTTTGTAATTATTAATTTTGTCTATCCATTTATTCCTTCACCCTTTAATTTAGACATTCATTCGTATGTCCATTTGTTTGCTCACATTTCACTCATGTATTCACTCAATAACCATTAAGAGCCTGCTATGTGCACAGTGCTGTGGTAAGCATTGTGGGGGAAAGAAAGATGAATCAGACATGACTTCTATTCCCAAGGAGTTAAAGGGGGATGACAAAACATCTACTTAAAGCCAACATACTTCAGTCTTCCAGCCCCATCTCTGTCCCTAGCATCTAAAACTGACAGAGCAGCCCTGGCTGGTGTGACTCAGTTGGTTGAGCTTTGTCCCATGTCCCTGGTTCGATTCCCAGTCAGGGCACATGCACGGATTGCAGGTTTGATCCCCAGTAGGGGGTATGCAAGAGGCAGTTGGTAGATGTTTCTCTCTTATTGATGTTTCTCTCCCTCGCCCTCCTCTCCCTTCCTCTCTCTTGAAAATCAACAGAAATATGTTTAAAAAATAAAAATGTCAGAGGATAACACTGAAAAAAATTAGTAACAGCACTGAGTGCTCTTCATGGGCAAGACATTTTTGAGGAAATTTTTTGTTAAATGAGAAGGCAGATGACATTAGATTGAAAGAAAAATCATGGTCGAAGGACATGCTGCAAAACTGTGGTAGCAGCTATGGGTGTTCCAGGCTCTGGAGGGAAGAATAGCAACAAGAAGGGCTCTGGGGCAACTGACTGACACAGTGACTGGCTGGGGTGTGGCAGGAGGAACAGCCTTTCCTTCCCACTTCCTTCCCATGTGAGTGTCTGACCTCTTGGGGAGAAGGAGGGAGCCCATGGGGGTCTTGGGCTCCAGAAACAGAGCATGACCCCAGGAGCTGGCTATCAGGAAGGAGTAGAGAGAACTCGCCCCGCCCTCCCCCTCCCCCCCCAGGAGGCCTGCTACTGGTAGACTCCTGTCCCCGCTCTACCTCCTGCTTCCCTTTATCACTAGAGGTAGCAACCCATCAGATTCTCTTCTGCAAACAATGAACTAAAAAGAAAGAGAATGTCACCAGTCAGAGAGAGAGATTGAGACTGAGAGAAACAATGACCTTCTAGTTCCCTTGGGTATCATATGCATGCCCTGGCTGGAAGTGGTCTCATGAGACTCCCCTCTCTTTGTACTATAAATTTCCCTTTTTAAAAATGTTATTTTTCAATTACAGTTGACATTCAATATTATATTAGTTCCATGTGTACAGTAGAGTGGTTAGACAATTATATAATTTACAAAGTGATCCCCCTGAGAATTCAGGTACCCCCCTGGCACCATGCATAGTTTTTACAGTGTTACTGACTGTATTCCCTAGGCTGTATTTGACCCCGCCCGCCCCCCCCCCCCCCCCCCCCCGTGACTATTTTGTAACTAACAATTGGTACTTCTCAATCCCTTCCCCCTTTTCATGCAGTCCTCCAACTCGCCTCGCCTCCCCACCGGCAAACATCAGTTTGTTCTATTTATCTATATAAATTTCCCTTATCAAAAGCTGAAATGGATGGACTTAATCTCTTTCTTTCTGAAAAATTCCCGGTGAAAACATAATCTACTCAAACTGCAAAGAATACTGTCGCTGTTGTACTGTAAGATAGCTCTGCACAGTCTTGGTATTTGTCTTCCTTTCCTCCTCTGAATATCCATAAAATTATACTCAGGAATGCATGTCCCTGGGGCTCTATGGAAGAACCAGCCTTGCATCACAAAGAGTGCAGGGATCCCCTGGCACCTTGTTCTGGGGAGTCCATTCTTTCAGTGGCTTTCCTTGACTTGCAGCTAAGCAGCAAGTGAATTTTTTTAGCATATCTATCTCTGAATACACAGATACTAAAAATATTTGTCGTTTGCCTGAGTTTCAACTTTAATTGGGCATCCTGTATTTGTATTTGTTAAATTTGACACCTAATCCTTACTTTCAGTCACCACCAGGACTAACAGGTAACATTTTTTTTGTCCCTCTCACACCACGACTCTTTGTTTACTAGACTCTGAAGGCAAGGATTATGTCTTATTTTCCTCTGAATCTCTACAACCTAACACAATGCCTAGCACAAAATTTTTTTTTTCTCAATCAAACTGATTCTTAGGCCACATTTGCAAAGTCGGTTGAGGCCCCGAGTTAATAAGTTTTCTGGGATTAGAGGGGGCAGTCACATACAGGGTGGGTCCTGTGGTACCATGATCATCCTAACAGACCTGCATCCAGAGCTTACAATGAAAATCTGTCTGAAATGAATGTGCACAGTACCTTGCAGACGTCACTCCATTGCCCAGGACCACTATCATTGATGGCTCTGACTTTAAACAGATACTCGGTGTTGGGGGTCAGGTTGTGCAGCTCCAGACTCTGCTGCGTTATGTCCCGAATTTGTCCACAGAGCTCTGTCCGCACATTGTTTGGAGGGGAACAAATGACTTCATAGAATTCCATCTCAAAAGAGTCCACGTCTTCTGTTGGGCATGTCCAGTAAACCTATGAAGAAATGAACATGTGGGTGTGGTCCTAGCACACATCTTTCAGCTTTCTTTCCCATAAAGATTTGTGTCATTGACTATCTGTGGGGGGAGTTTAAGCTGACCCCACCTCCTCTAGCTGCTGACTTTGAATTAGACTTTTGTGCAACAGTATTGAACGGCTGTGTTATGAGGCCTGACTGAAGCTTGTGATGTGTTTCAAGAACAGAAAGATATTCTTCTGAGCTCTGTTCCTGTCAGTCATCATGAAGGTGACCGTAGTCCTCCTAACACCACTAATCAGAGTACTAGTAACTACCATTTATTACACACCCATCATGCATCAGATTGTGTCAGGCATTCTTAACTCACTTCATCCTCACAACCCTCTGGAAGGGAGATTTTATTATCCCATTTTACAGTTTAGGCTCAGAAACATTACTTTTAGCAAATTCCAAAGGAAGCACAGAATCCTAGAAGATGAAAAGTGTATATATTCCAACCCTCTACTTTATATACCAAAAATACACAGAGTCCCACAGAGGTGAACTGACTTCTTTAAGCAATGCAGGATATATGTTCATACTCAAAGCATAAAATATTAACCCTTGGGAAGAGATATATTAACAAGTGTCAATTAGCAGATTGTACCTGGCATATAAATATTTTATAATAATTATATTTTTAAATAGATATTGCATGCTTTATTTACATTTTAATAAATGTTATAATATTTATAAAATTAATTTATAATTACTCTTAAAAAATAAAAAACAAACATAGACATTTATTTCTCACAGATCTGGAGGCTAAAAGTCCAAGATCAAGGCACCTACAGATTCAGTGTCTGGTGAGGACCTAGTTCCAGGGTCATAGACATCCTTTCTCTTTCTGTGTCCTCTCATGGCAGAGGGGGTAAGAGAGTTCTCCGGAGTCTCTTCTTTTTTTATTTATTCATGTATAAACTTTTATTAAATTTATTGGGGTGACATTGATTAATAAAATTATACAGATCTCAGGTGTACAATTCTATAACACATCATCTGTATATTATATTGTGTTTCAAGAACAGAAAGATGCCAAAATGAAGTTTCCTTCCATCACCATTCATTTTCTATCTCCCTCCTACCCCCTTTCTCTCTGGTAATCACCATACTATCGTCTGTGTCTATGAGGTGTTTTTTTTCATACTAGCTATTAAAACTTAATGAAAGTTATTTTTATGCTTATCAAGATAAATGTACTCACTGTGAAATACTTAGAAAATACAGAAAAGTTATAAGGGAAGAAAATAAATATTACATATAATCTCACAATTCAATTAATAATTAATTAGTATTTCTCTCCAATTTTGGAATATATACAAACACAGAAATACATATAATTTGGCTTATATTGCTTTGATTCCTGCTTTATATCACTTATTATATATTTCCTTGCTACATTAAAAATTTAGTAAAGCACCATTTTAATAACTGCCCCACAAATGATTTAGACCTTCTATGTTGAACATTTAGGTTGTTTCTAATTTTATCCTTTAATAAATAATGGTGCAATAAACACATTTGGGCATAAATCTTGATCTGAATTTTTAATCATTTCCTTGGGAGGAATTTCTAGAAGTAAAATTGAGTTTTATAAAACTCCATAGGATTTTTAAGGTACATATTGACAAGTTGTAACTCAAGAATACTTTCAAGAATTTCAAGAATACTTTCTATGCCAAAAGCCTAAATGGACTGTTAGTCAACCATCATTTGAGAGATTTCATCTTCTGCATTACTGAGCACTATGATTTCTGTGTGAATGCCATTCCATAGGGATCAAGGATATTTTTCCATTATATACTACTCTCTTGACAGCTTATGACTTGACTAGGTTTTCCTGTGTAGGCTCCTTTCTTTTCTTTTTTTTTTTTTTTTTAAACTTTAGAATTAAAAATATATCTGTAATAATAAAAGCATAATATGCTAATTAGACCGGACAGCCGAACGACCTTCTGGACATCATTCTGGACATCTTTCCAGATAAAGCCGTGGTGGCAGGGCCGAGGCAGAGGTGGTTGGGGACGACCAGGTAGGCAGGTGAGCAGTTAGGGGCAATCAGGCAGGGAGGTGAGTGGTTAGGGGCGATGAGGCAGACAGGCATAGTGGTTAGGGACAATCAGGCAGGCAGGCGAGTGGTTAAGGGCGATGAGGCAGACAGGCAAAGGTGGTTAGGGGTGATCAGGCAGGCAGGTGAGAGGTTAGGGGCAATCAAGCAGGCAGGCAGAGTGGTTAGGGGCAATCAGGCAGGTAGGCAGGTGAGCAGTTAGGAGGTAGTGGTCCTGGGTTGCGAGAGGGATGTCCAACTGCCGGTTTAGGCCCGATCCTGCAGGGATATATAACTTGTCAATATGTACTTATACCAGCAGTCAAACATCCCCTGAGGGGTCCCAGATTATGAGAGGGTGCAGGTTGGGCTGAGGGATCCACCCCCCATGCACAAATTTCATGCACCAGGCCTCTAGTATATATATATCAGGCAGGCAGGCAGGAGTGTATATACTAGAGGCCCAGCACACGAAATTCATGCATGGGTACGGTCCCTAGGCCTGGCCTGCAAACAGGGCCATTTTCCCTGGCTTCCGGCAGCTGGCCCTGCCCCCTGCCACCACCCACCCCTGGTTCCCTGTTTGCAATCGGGCAATCGGAGCCTGCCGGCCTGGGGAAGGGACTGAGAGGTTGGCTGGCAGGCTTCAATCGGGCAATCAGGGCCTGAGGGCTAAGGGTAGCTCCTGCGTTGAGCTCTGCCCCCTGGTGGTCAGTGTGCATCATAGTGACCAGTCGTTCCGACATTCCATCAATTTGCATATTACCCTTTTATTATATAATGTGTGTGTGTGTGCGCACGCGCATGCATGTATATATTTAGAGAGGGAGAAAGGGAGAGATAGAAACATCGATGAGAGAGAACCATTCATAAGTTGTCTCCTGCACATGCCCTACTGGGCATCAAGCCCACACCTGGGCATGCGACCTGACTGGGAATTGAGCTGGTGACCTATCAGTGCATGGGACAACATTCAACCAACTGAACTACATTGGCCAGGTTAGGCTCCTTTCTTGAGCTCATTCAGGGACCACTAATAGGTGGCATGGAGTGACTGACTGTTCTCCAAGCCCAAGCAGAGAGCAGACATCACCAGTCCTTTCCCTCTGGGGCAAGATCCTGCCAACCTCCCAAGAGGTCTGAATTGTGTGGGGATGAGACCTAATGTCACATACACTGCAGGCCTTGCTGATCTAGTACCATTTGGAAATGTAGGTTTAGCTGCTCACTTGTATCTCTTATGTGAAGGGCAGAAACACTTGGCTTTGTCTGATGGCTTATGGGAGGGTATGTTCCATGTTGCAGCATAAGATCATGCTTAGTATCAATTATAGACTCCAAAACATAGATTATGATGTCTCAGGGGAGAGGAAAAGGATAGCATGGCTTGTATCTGGCTTTCATTTTATTGTTTTAAGGCCCTTATACAAAGTATGGCCTGCAGATTGGCAGCAATGGCAACATTTAGATGTTCATTAGAAATGAGGAATCTTAGGCCCCACTGAGACCCACCAAAACAGAACCTGCATTTTAACAAGACACCCAAGTGCACATTTATATTTGAGCACTCCTAGTTTAGACTTCAAGGATGCTAAACACATTTGGAAGTATTCTCAGATTATGGGGGCAAAGGATGAGCTCTGCTACAGGGAAGCAGGCCATGGGCTGGCCTTGGAGATGTCCTTGTAGGGAATCCTAAGATGAGAGAAGATATGCTCTTATAGAATATCTAGTTTCATATTAATCTTTTTTTCTTCCCTGAACTTTAACAGAGTATTCTACAAACAGTTCAATTTAGGTTCAGCTGGATTTGAAAGGAATCCTATCTAATAAAGAGGGAATATGCTAACTGACCCTCACGCTGTTGTAAAGATGGCGGCGCCCACAGCCAATAAGGAGGGAATATGCTAATTGACTGCCACACCCTAAAATATGGTGGCGCCCACAGCCATTAAGGAGGGAATATGCTAATTGACTGCCATGCCTTCAAAGATGGCAGTGTCCACAGCCACAAGATGGCGGTGCCCAGTCCCTTCCTGCCACGCACCTGTCTCTGGAGTCCCCGAGTCCCCTCAGCCCCATAGCCACCCAGGGCCGCCCAAGGCTCAGGTAAGCAGGGTGGGCCGAGGCTTGCGCTGCCGGCCGTGGCAGAAGCGGAGGTGTGATGGGGGCGTCATCTTCCCCTGATCACTGGGTCACCTCCTGCCCCTGAGGGCTCCCGGACTGTGAGAGGGGGAAGGCCAGGCTGAGGGACCCTTCCTCCAGTGCATGAATTTTCATGCACTGGGCCTCTAGTTTAACAAGAAAAGGCTATTTGTCTAAGGCCAAGAGAATCAAGTAGAGGTCATGACCCTGAAGCCAGATGATGGCTGTTGCAGAGTCTGTGAGAGATCCACCCCTCTACTCCCCACAAAAAGTTAATCTTACAAGATAAGAATTGGAATGCCAGTGGGGATTATCCTCTAATCTTTCCAAATCATGCTGAGTCTGGGTATTTTCTTTAGGAATGGTAGCAGTTTAGAGGAATTATAGCTGATAGGTAATGGAACCTGCAGTTCTAATCCCAAATTTCTGGCTCTCTCTACGATTACAGGCCTTCCTCTAGGAAATATTACACTTTCCAAGCAGTCTGTTCAAATTATTTTGCTTCTGGCCATGGGTTCTCTTTCAATAGAGAAGCTGCCATTGAAGTGGGATTTGGGCTTTCAGGTAAATTTCTCACTATGAGTTAATTACATTGTTTGCTTTAAGCCAGTCTTGGGCTGCTTAGATTTCAGAAATGTGTTCCTCTTGAATGGCTGACCACAAAGAGTCCAGAGGCACCGATTTGAGTGACCAGATCCCAGAGGTCAAAGCAGTAATGACTACCCATGTCCATTCCACACCCCACACCCTCTCACCTTCCCCACAGAGCCCAGAGCTTTTTTCTCACCTTGGCAGCTCTTGGATACACCAGAGTCTGGTAGATAACAATTGGGCCTGGGGTTTTCACAGCGCAGTCGTTGAACGAGTACCAGTTGTGGAAGCTGCCGCTGTTCTGCAGAGACTGGTTTTCTGCCCCTGCACTCCAGTAGGTGTAGAGGCCATCTGTGGTTTTGGTAGGTGCAGTGGACTGCGCTCGCCCATAGGCCTCCAGACCCACTTTGACCTTCTCTCCCCCGGTGGTTTTGAAGGACAATAAGGAGGAGCTTCGCTGGTATATCTGCTGGTTGCCCAAGCTGTGGGTGCTGAAAGTGACCTTCCTGGCAATCATCATTTCTGAGTGTGTGGGATAGGGGGAGGGCAGGGAATCCCCTGAGGAGCATACCTTCTTGGGTCCCATGGGGAAGAGCTCATGGATGGCACTGGAGAGCTCAGCAAAGTCCAAGGGCAGGCAGTGCAAGGAGTGTAGCCGGAGCTGTGGGTCGGGCCTGTAGGTGCTCTGGATGCCATCCTCGATCTGCTCCACCAGGATCTTGGCGGACTGCAGGAACGCCACTTGGCCTGTCTCCTTGAGAGCTTCCTTGGAGTAGGCGATCAGGCCGTCCATTTCATTCACTTTCATGGATGTGACGTACACGTATTTTTCAATCTCCTTCTGCCTGGACACCTCCAGATTCTCTACCTGCTCCATGATCAGTTTCTCCTTTTCCTGTAGGATGCTGCGTAGCTTGAGAAATCCATTTCTGATCTCTTTTCGCTTCGCCTCCTTGTCAGCTTTAAAGCTGCCTTTTAAAATGTTGAATTCCATAAGGTCATTATCAATTTCATATCGGACTGCAAAACAACCAAGTTAGTTACTTCAGTTAGTGTTTTCATCTGCCCAGATGTCAAAGCCTGTAGTAAACTGGAGCAAATTACCCTGGACTACAAGGAAGTGGGTGGGGAAGGCAGGGAAGGCACATATAGCTGGGCTGAAACACACCAGAACGCATTTCATAAAATGATTTATAAAATGCTCTTGGCCTCTCTCAGTATACTCCTCTCTTCCTCCTTCTCTTGTACTTCCCTCAGATATAACAGTCACCCTTCTATGTTATAGCAGTAATCCCTGTGGCCTTGAGTCTGCAGTTGGAAGTTCAAGGCCACCCTTGCTACTAATTTTCACCAGGCTTCACTTGTCAGCATATTGGACTTGAGAAGATGTGACATCACGAAGTGACTGGTGTTCCCTGTGTAAAGGCTAAGCTTGTGCAGGGGTAAGAGAAAGGACTACATTTCTGGTGACTACTTCTAAATCATGCCCTGCCTCATTCACCAAAAACGCAACCCTAGACAACTGGACAGGGCTGCTGGTTCACACGCCCTTTTCCTCTGCTGGGGGACTCTGCTCTCTCGGATTCAGCTGGGCTCCCTCTCTTGCCTTTCCCCCACTTCCTTTCCATAAAGGGTCTGCTGTTACACTTTAAGGAGAACGCAGTTCATCATGCATCCTTGTACATGGTATTTGGATTTTAAGTTCACTTAGTCATTCAACAAACACTGACTGGACACCCGGTCCATGGCACATGCCTTCCTAGGCATTAGGCGTACAGATATGCAT
This sequence comes from Plecotus auritus, assembly GCF_963455305.1. NCBI lineage: Eukaryota > Metazoa > Chordata > Mammalia > Chiroptera > Vespertilionidae > Plecotus > Plecotus auritus. The sequence goes on from NC_137773.1 coordinate 145,476,038, forward strand.
ATAAGAGGACATGGATGTGCAGGGCACTCATAAATCCAATGATACTACAGGCCAGGAGAGCACGTAGCATGTCTCTACCTGTGAAATGGGCACCTTTGCTAGCTTCACAGGGACTTAGGCTCTAGGTAGCAACTATAAGACACGTGGCCTATTCCAAAGTAAGCCCCTTCCCTTAAAGGGCCACCTCTGCAGTGAGTCGATGAGCTGCAATCCTCACCAAATTGTACTCAGGAGTGGGGTGATAAGTCTTTTTTGCATTTGGTTCTTAACATAGTCATGGGCCCATAGTAAGCTGGACCTTCGTGGGTGGTAGTCATTGTCACAAAGATATGCATTGAGTAAGAGAAACCCTGGAGTTCTGTCAGGCCATGAGGACAGGGCCCACGGCTGTCTTGGTTACTACAATGACCAGGATGCGTAGAGGTGCTTGAAAGGTATTTGTTGAGTGAAAGCCATTTTGTCCCATATTCTAACATTTGTGTGTGTGTGTGTGTGTGTGTGTGTGTGTGTGTGCGCACGCGGGGGGAGGATATCAGCACTGTTACTCTCTGGCCTGAAGTCCCCATTTTCTTTGCCCACCTCCTGCCTCACACTGGACCGGAAAGAATGAGGTGGTGCAGCAGATGGGGGCTAAACAGGAAACTATCAGGGTGTGCTTGCAGGGTGCTGAGGAATGCCCCCTGCCCTCCCCAAATGCAAGCCCTCCTGTGACTTATGGCAACTGAAATTCCACGTTATGCACTAATTTATTTAACTATTCAATAGTTACTCACTGTCAACGATACTTGGATAGGACACTTCTTGCTTTATTAGGGATTAGTTAAGCTTAAGTAGAGCAAAGTCCCGAGAGGCAGGATAAACATTTTATAGAGGAGGGGAAAGAGGCAGCGCCAGGAGAGGAGGAAGGAGGAGGCCAGAAGCACCCCTCCCCCTTACAAATGTGACAGCTTTGCAAGAGCTGGTCTTAGAGAAAAGTCCAGGCAAGGTCTCTTTCAGGCAATATACTTAAATGTAGCTATTATTTTAAATTTAACATTTTTATGTGCCAGATCCACGCATTACACAAATTATGGATCATATTCACATATTATGATATATTACACATATCTTTCTACCAGGAAGATATTGTTCCCATTTATAGATGAGGAAACGAAGGTTCAGGGAGGTTAAGTGACTGTCCAGTGTCACACAGCAAGTAAATGGGAGGAATGAGGGCCTGTCCCTAACGTTTGTCTAACTCCAAAGCCTGTGCTTTCCGTTGCTCCAGCTGTGGTTCTCAGCCCTCTGTGAGCACCAGAATCACCTGGGGAACTGTAAAAACCAGTCTGCTCTCGGCCTCACCTGCTGAGATTCTAAATTGGCCTAAGTCAGAGCTCAGGAATTCAGGGGAGGAAGTTTGCAGCTAGGTTTCGAACTAATGCAGGGAATCTTCTGGGGATCCTGATAAAAATGCAGATTTCCATTAGACGGGATGGGGTGATGTCTCCCCAGCTCCCGAGACACGCTACTGCTGCTGGTCCTCTAGTAAGGCTCCCCGGGCAGTGCCAGTGTGTAGCTGGGGTGACACCACAGCTTCAAACACTCAACTTCTCTCCAGGGCCCAGAGTTTCTCAAATGGTGTCCTCGGATCACAGGCTTTTGAATATCCATGGAGATCTGTTTGAAATGCGTATGTATGGCATCTCCTCAGGAAGTGAATTGAGTCCTTAAGAACAAGTTTGAATCCTAGTGACAAAACACCTTAGAAAGGCTCACAGAACTTCAGGACACCATAGGATCAAACTCTCAATTTTTTCAAGGGGGAAAATAGGGCCCAAGGTCACGAAGGTTAGATCTAGGATTATAGAATCTTTATGGATTTCTTGTGTGTCAGATTGTTTTTTTCTCCTCTTTCTTTCTTCCCTTCCCCTTCCTTCCTTCCTTCCTTCCTTCCTTCCTTCCTTCCTTCCTTCCTTCCTTCCTTCCTTCCTCCCTCCCTCCCTCCCTCCCTCCCTCCCTTCCTTCTTTCCTTCCTTCCTTTTTCCTTTTTAAATTTTTTAATTTAATCCTCATAATCACACCATGAGGGAGGTGTTACTATTTATCCCTGTTTCATAGATGGAAAACCAAGGCACAGGAAGATTAACTGGCTGGTGGTAGTTGCCATGTGTGGGCACCAAGCCAATGGCGCAGCCCAGTTCAGTGCCATTCTGGAGGGGAGAGAAGGGGACCAGAACCTGCTTTGAACTTGGCAATGGCGCTGAAGAGTGCGGCGGACCTCTCGGAGCAGGCGTCGATGAGGCTGATTGTGTCGTGGCCATTGTGTAAGGAGGTCTTGCAGAAGTTGCAGAGCAGCTGGTTGTCGCTGCGGCAGTACTCGATGATGCGGCTGGACGGGTGGTGGATGCAGATCTTCTCGTCCTGGTCGTCGGTGCTGGTGTCCACGAAGATGTGGTCCTGCATGGCCGCGTCCGAGTGGAAGGTCTTGAGGCAGTCGTTGCACAGGTTGAGGCGGCAGGTGGTGCAGCGCTTGTAGGCGATGCGCCGGCTGCGGCAGACCTGGCAGAGGATGGGCCCGGTGGAGCGGTCAAAGCGCCACTTGAGGTAGCCGTGCTCCTGCATGTAGCGCTTGGTGAGGCGCCCGTGCAGGTAGTTCTCGGGCAGCTGCATCTTGTGGCTGTAGGGCATGCAGTGCGAGCGGCTGCACACCGGGCAGACGATGATGAAGAAGTTCTCAGTGACCTCTGCGTGCTTCTGCAGCTGCCGCAGGCACTTCTCGCACAGGCTGTGGTTGCAGGGCAGCATGAAGGAATGCAGGCGCAGCCGGTTGCACATGGGACACAAGAGATGGTCGACCAGGTGGCTTTTCCCCGCCGTGGCAGGCCTTATCTCATCCAACTGGGTATCGCTGCTCCCGATGCGCAGGGCGGTTTTGGAGCTGAAAGGAGAAGCAAACACACGGAGGGCTTCAGGATGCAGGCTCCAGGGCTTGCTCCATTTCTCCGCCTTGGAAAGGGGCGGAGGGCTCCCAAGAGGCAGGCCGTGGGATGGCGAGGAGCATGGGCTCGGTGCCAGGCTGCCAGGGTTCTAAACCTGCCTCCACTGTGTTTAAGCGGGTGGCCTCCGAAAAGTCACTGAACCTGTCTCTGCCCGTCTCCTCATTATAAAATTAGTACCCACTAGGAGGTTCTTGAGGGTTACAGTTGAATTGGATTACCTGCAAGACCTGAGAGAAGCCCTGAACTCAGTAAGTACTTGTGAATTTTGAGCAAGAGAAAAGCCTTGGAAACTGGCCTGGCAATATCAGCCCACTCCGATGTTCTGTGGTCATAACAATATCCCAGGACACCAGCCCCAGGCAAGGCCATTCTGGGACGCTGATGAAACAAAGCACACACAAGACCACGCCATCATCTTTAAATTCAGACAAGAGCAAGAACATTATCCAAACCACACAAGCACCCAACACCCCCTCTCCTGGTTAATGGGAGGAACCGCTGCTTTTTCACCAGTTGCAGCCTTAGGCTTTCTCTGTTCTTTCCACCTTCTAGACGAGATTTATTAATATACCCAACAGCAGATTCATCCCTGCACCCTCACTTAACGTGAACCTATAATAACTTGATGTCTTCTTATTGAGACACCTCACCCTTAACCATGGTGCATGTTCTCACTTGTTGCCGTGAGGCAATGAATCCAGTGTTGTCCAACTACAGGTGCGTTGTTGGTGGGTTTTGCCTGGAGGGCATTGACATCATTATTATTGTGTAGGATGGAACACAAAGAGGATAGGGAAAGTGTCCTTCCCAGGAGACCAGGAGGTCAGTGTTTGAGCAAAGTCTAAAACCTGGTGTCTCACCACTAGGCGAGTAAGAATTAAGGATCTTGGCAGATAGAATGCACTAGAGTAGAGGTACATCTTTGAGATGAGTTTCTTAACCTCTCTCATTCTCAGTTTCCTCTTCTGTAAATTGAGGCTCACAATACTGCTTCTTTTGTGAGAATTTTACAAAGTCTGCATGAGCTAATCCATGGTAAGTGCTTAACTGCTGGTACCGACTAAACAACATTCCATAGATGTGGCCACTGCTATTACTACCCTCTGGTACTAGCCAGCCGATGTCCACAGTAGAGAAAAGCAATGAGCAAGACCATGAAAGTGTGTGTGTGTGTGTTTTATTTGTGTAACATCTGAGGCTGATTTCATGTATTATAAGAATTCTGGATAAAGTAAAAGCTTACTTGTAAAATTGAAGTGCAAATTGGGGAAAAGCAGTTTATGAAAATAAGTGAATTCACTGTGGGGACAGAGGTATCAGCAGATACACAATTTGTGACTGTTTCTATTTCTTTTCTCTGTTTACATCAGAGATGTTTGGGTATTGATCCTGACATTGTGAGTGTGTTCTCTTCTGCTTTGGCCTTCTTGTCATCCCTCTAAGCCCCTATCTCCTTCCCCATTCCCTTGGCCAGGGACCTATATCTCAAATCCCAGACAATCAAAGTTGCTATTCAAGTATTCTGGAATGAGTGGCCCTGTGGTGACAGAGACTGCCCCTTGTGGACACTCAGGCACCTGGAAAGCTCCTCCCTTAGGATTTGGATGCTGGGCTCCAGGCATGCAGGCCTCAATATTCTCAGTCATGTTCCCTCTCTGCCTTCCCAGCCTCCTGCCTGGGTCCTGAAGGGGTCACCTGGAGGAACAGTTCCATTGTACACCTGTTAGCTGGATGGACCTCTGTAATTTGATAAGTGGCTCTGAGAATCAAGATGTAACATAAAGGGAGACAACATTAAAAATCAGAAAGAAGGGAGAGAAGGTATTGTTGGGGTAAGAGAAAAGAGAGAGGAGCTAAGAGACAGGTGGTAAATGGTCCAGGGAGCTGGGGTGGAGGTGAAAAAGGGATGAGTAAGGCAGAGAGGGATGGATGAACCAGAATGGGGTGAGATGAGCAAGATGCTGAGCAGTAAGTAGTGGTGAGGGACAGGGAGACGGTGGTTCAGAAACCAGGAAAGAGGCCAGATGGAAGACAAACCTCCGTGCACCAAGGGCTGATCTCCTGACACTTGTAATAGCAACTCTGACCATCTTCTGAAAGCCTCAGGCATAGACCTGGGCATTCAGGAGCAGGGATCTCGTGCCCACACCATCATCTAGCCCAGCAGTCTTACCCTTCTGGTTGAGACATCCAGCCTCTGCTCCTCTGCATGGCTTTCTCCCTCTCCCAAATTCAGGCCTGTTCTTGCACCTGGGTTCTCTTTGTATCACCTGGAAGTCTCCTGACTTCCCTCCTTATACCATCCAGGCCATTCTGCATTGTAGAATCATTGGGGGTGGGGTGGGAACTTATAAAATTCTGATGCCCAGGTGGTACGGCCAGACCAATAAGATCAGAATGTCTGGGGATGGGGGCCAGGCGTCACTACTTTATAAAAAGATTCCTAGGGATTCCAATGCAAAGCAAAGTTTGGGAGCTACTGACCAAGGCATCTTCCCAAAGCACCCGTGTCATCCCTCCTCTGTTGCAATGGGCTCAGGGCCTCTCCTGGCTGATGCACAGAAAGTGGGGCAGCTGAGAGGAGAGAGCGGTGTGGACACTACACCTTAGAACTTCTGCACCCCCATTTCTGGGTTCGTTATTCATGCAAGGACCATACGTAAGAGGCCCACAAGCAGAGAGTAATGTTCATTAACCATCTACTAAGTGCTTACATGCAAGATGGATCATATTCGCCCCCAAATTCACTGAACCTTTGCTCACAGATGTGCTTTTCTGACCTTGTAAGGTTTCAAACCTGCCTCTCCGATCCTGTCATAGCGCCAAACTTCGAACTTATGCCTCTAAGAAGTCTGTCTCTGGCACTCCAGACTCCCCTCATGTGTGACATAAAAAGACTGGTTTGGTTGGAGCAAGAGGAAGCTATTCAATGCCTGATACAGAGGCTTAATGTCCCCAAAGAGTGATTGCGACCCTCAGTGGCATGCCCTCTGGGTAGGAACAAAGAGAAGGCTGGCGGGAATACACAACTGCCTGGGCCTGTCTATAGGCCATGGGTCAGCAGCGCCCTGTGAAAGGGATTGCTTTTCCAATAAGTGTTGCAGATGCCAAGAGTTCGGAGGAGGACGAGGAAGAGCAATTTATATTTGTATGTCACATGACAGATTACAAAGCACATACATTCATCCTCATGCCCACGAATCATGGCATGTACTCTCTCCGTTTTACAGTAGTGCGTTTTAAATTTAAGAATACACAGACGCTGGGTTCAAATCCTGAGTGCATCTGGCTGGCTGTATGATCCCAGGCAACTTACCCTCTCAGAGGCTCACTTTCCTCAGACTTCCTAGAGGCATGAGGTAGGGTGAGCACAGGACGAGGGTTACGGGGGGTCACACAGGCAGTGTCAGGCAAGCTGCTTAAGCACGGAATTCTAGCTGTTACTGTTTTGCACAGGTGACAGAGTGACGCTCAGGGGAGAGAGTGACGCTCAGGAGAGCATGGTGCTCAGGCACACGATGGTGGAGTGTGGATTTGAAACTCAAGTCTATATGTGGTCAAGAGCTCTTTAGGACACACTTCATTTTACAAAAGTCTTGGTCTCCTCCTTTCAGATAGAGAAATGAACTTGGGGCAGGGGCACTGGCCTGCCCTGTGGACTCCACAGCCAGCAGGCCGCCCTCCCCACCCCCCGCCAGTTTTCTGAGCCAGCGTGGCCCACCTGGGGCGCCCAGCACTTACGAAATGCGGATGGTCCTGAGGCGGCCCTTGCGGAACGTGATGGTGACATTGCGGCAGCAGCGGCTCTCGTAGTAATAGCACTTGACATTGCTGCTGGCCGAGCAGCAGCACTTGCAGTTGGGGTCATTGGCCCAGGAGCAGCAGCACCAGTGGCAGTTGGGGTTCTCGGCGCAGGTGCAGTGGCAGCACTGGCAGTTCCGCTCGTCCTTGTAAGGGCAGGGGAAGCAGGTGCAGTTCCGCTCGGAGGTGAAGAGGAACTTGCAGCACAGACAGGAGCATAAGTGAGGACAGCACCTCTGCCACGTGCAGCAGGGAGAGCAAACACACATAGCCGTATCCATGGCTCCTACAGTATTGTCACCTGCCCTCCTCTACCGGAATCCTGCTGTCCGCTCTCCTGGGATGGGCTCCTCTGCCCCCTTGGAGGTTGCAAGAGGTTGGCTGTGTTGAGGACTTCTCAGGCCATGTCCTTACTAGGAAGCTCCTGGGCTGGCATTTACATATATCAGCCTGAGGCCATTTGCTTATGTCACAATCCCTGTCTCCCCACCATATCTCACCTGCTGGGTGGGCGAGAGGTTGAGATCTGGGGGTTAGGGGCAGGTGGCCTGATGAATACTCCCTGCTTCCATAGGACCAGCTCCAAGGAGAGTGAAGGCATTGAGCATCCTGGAGGGTTAGCTGTCATCTTTCGAGTTATGAGGTGGATTTCAGAAGCTATTTCTCTCTTCCTGCAACTCGGGCAAGTTGACTTTAGGATATATCTTTATAGGCTGAAAGGCTTGGGTATGATTAATTGGTAAAGTAGGCTGGTGTGATGATCTTCTCCTTGGGTGTTTTCTGCTTTGATAGAACTCTTTACTGGATGAACAAAGCACAGTGTTTATAAATAATGGCACTGCCCATTGAAAGGGAATTGCCCGTTGGAGGAAGACTAAAAGGGAAAAAAGGTGTAGGTTCGGTTAGGCACTTCTTTCAGTACTCATTGGGGTTGTCATTTGCTGCACAGTCACTGCTGATTTTCATGAGGCTTCATGCATAAATCGCTCTGGATATTTCTTGGCTTCTTTGTAGCTTCATGGGATTTAGCTAAAGCTCAAGCTGCTTCCCCTCTTCTACTCCCAAACCTACTGAATCTCTTTTATAAGAGGTGGAATTTTACATGAGAATCTTTAACTCATCTGTTAGTATACTAGTATGCTCCATATCTCTAGAAATGACCTCATATGTTAGGGGAGAACTTTCCATTTTATGCAGCTTGTAAAGATTAAAAGAGCAGAGATCCATGGTCATACCACCCTGTGGGATAAACACTGTCTTATTATTTTTCCAAAAAGAAGCAGAAGTGAGAGCTGAATTGGCTGCAGGAGTTAATTGCATAATTTATTGTTTCCTCCTATGATTACCATCTTTGTCATAGGATGGACATTCACTGGGTTCTAACCGTGCCAGCCACACATTGATTTTAGATTCCTACGAATGAAAATCCTGGATCATAGGCTGGATGTTGTATTTCCTTTTTTTGATAAATACTATTAAATCACTTACTTAAATGAATATACCAGTTTATACGGACACCAACAATGTATGAGAGATACCTTTGCCCCCTCGTGCTTCCCCAGGCTCAGTTTAACCTACTCTTCTCTATTCTCCAGGCTAGAGTTTGAGCTTCACTCCTGAATTTATGGTACATTTTCATCATTGATCTGTGCAAGGCTCCCTTTTGTGTTTTTTTTTAATTTTATTGAGATATAATTTATTTACCATTAAACTCACTATTTTTAATTGAACAGTTCAATGGTTTTAAGTATATGCACAGGATTGTGCAACTAAAACCACTATCAAATTCCAGAACATTTTCATTACTCCCATGGTACCCATTAGCCCTCACTCCTTGGCCACCATTAAACTACTTTCTATGTCTGTGGATTTGCTTATTTGGGACTTTTCATATAAATGGAATCCATTATAAATTAATGGACATTTAGGTTGCTTCCACTTTTGGGCCATTATGAATAATGTTGCTGTGAACATTCGTGTATGAGGTTTTTATAGGCCACATATTTTCAATTCTCTTGAGTATTCTAGGAGTAAAACTGTTGGGTCTTATGGTAATTTTGTTTAACTTTTTAAAGAAATGTCAAACTGTTTCTTAAAGAGCTGCAGCATTTATATTTTTACATTCCCACCAGCAATGTATGACAGTTATAATTTCTCCAAATCCTGACTAGAACATGTTACTTTTGAAAAAAAAAATGTTTTTATTGATTTTAGAGAGAGAGAAGGGAGAGGCATAGAGAGATAGAAACATCATCAAGAGTGAGACATCATTCGGCTACCTCCTGCATGCCCCCTGCTGGAGATCGAGCTGTGCAATCTGGGCATGTGCCTTTACTCGGAATTGAACCTGGGACCTCTTTGTTCATGGAACGATACTTAACCACTGAGCCACACCGGCTGGGCCTTGTTATTTTTCTTTTAAAATTATTATTGTTATTGCCATCAGAATGGGTGTGAGGTAGGATCTCACTGTGGTTTAGATTTGAGTTTCCCTGATGGCTAATGACAATAGAACCTTTTCATGTGCGTATTGGCCATTGGTATATTTTCTTTGGAGAAATGTCTATTCAACTCCTGTGTCCATTTTATAATTGAGTTGTCTTTTTTATTGTTGAGTTGTAAGAGTTCTTTGTATAAGAGAGATATTATGCCTTATCAAATATATAATTTGCAAATATTTTTTCCTTTCTGAGATTTGTATTTTTACTTTTTTAGATAGTGCCCTTTGAAGCCCAAAAGTGTGAATTTTAATGAAGTCTAATTTATCTATATTTTTGTTGTTGTTGCTTACTCTTTTGGTGTCATTTCAGAAATATCTGCCTAACTCAAAATCGTGGAGATTTATACCTATTCTTTATAGTTTGAGCAAATACCAGTACACTTACTGGTAGATCAAAGATTTTGAATTAATTTTTATATTTGATGTGAGAAACTCAGTTGACAGTAGGTGTAGGTTTATTACTGGACTCTATTCCTTTGATTTTTAAGTCTGTCCGTATGCCAATCATACTTTTTTGATTACTACAGCTTTGTAGTAAGTTTTGAAATAGGAAGTGTGCTTTCTATGACAAATGGGATGGGCGCCAGACGCAGGGCTCACGGCTGGTGAGCGCAGCTGTGGCGGTGCGAGCCTCCCCCAATCAGGACTGACTGGGTGCGAGCCTGCGGCAGGTGCAGCAGGGCTGGGATCAGCAGGAGTGGCAGACAGGAGCGGCAGGCGGTGTGGGACTGCTGGTTTTGGCCCAATCCCCGCAGGCCATGCTGAGGGACCCCAGCGTGCACGAATTCGTGCACCGGGCCTCTAATGTTTAATAATTTAACAAAGTGAGGAAGACCAGACAGTGTTATGTAAAAAAAAATAAAATTGAATACATTATTCATTCTCAGATAGATTCTGAATGGATCAGACATTTAAATATGGTAAAAGGATAAAATCACACAAGTAATAGTAGAAAACATGTTTAATTGCTTTATAACCTGGGTGTGAGGAAAACCTAATTATGACAAAATGCAAAAGCAATAATGAAAATAATTGATAAATTTGATTGCATGAATACAAAATTTTTGAAGGGCTGAACATACAACACAAAACAAAAAAATGAAACAAAAAACCCACAAAAATACCAAACCCACCAACTATTAACAAAGTAAAAAGGCAAATGACAAATGGGAAAAATATGTAACCTATGTTATAGGCAAAGATTTGCTATCCTTAACATCTGAAGAGCTTCTAAAAATTTTAGATGGAAAAGATCAAGTTTTCTGAAGAAAAATGAACCAAAAATATGAAGTTTATAGGAAAAAATGTTACCAGCCTTTAGCCATGTATAAAGTTGCTCACTTTTGTTTATAATAAGTGATATGCAAAATTAACGTGCACTGAGATACCATGTTTCATCCAACAGATTACCCCAATTCCCCCAAATTGAGAACGATTCATTGGCAAAGCTCTAGAGGTACATTTCACAAAACTGAGCAGATCCCCTCTGGCTCCAGATTACTTAGCTTTGCTAGAGGATAGAGGACAGAAAGGACAGCAAGCCAGCAGGGCAGGGGCAGGTGTGATGGCTCAGGTGTGAAGGAATGAGGCCATATGAGTGGTATAGTGATGCTGTGGTGCACTGGCCAGGTATCCTTGTTAAGACTGAGATACTCATTTCTCCCATTGCCTGAAGTGTTGGCTGCTCACAGTTCACACCTCAATCTTTTCTCTGGGAATTGCTGTGTGTGTGTGGGGGGGGGGGGCGCTTTGCCCAAGATTATGCCCCTTTCCCTTTTCAGGGATCTGCTCTGCCTAGACTGGGACAACTTTAAAGGCCCATTCCAGCTACCAAGGAAGTCCTGTGGACCCGTGCAGATTCATAGTTGCAACTATATTGTAGTTTAGCTTTGCTCTCTGCACAATCCCGTTTTCTTGACTTTCTAAGAGCCCTTCTCATTAAACCTGCTGTGTGCTAGTCTCCATTTCATAATCTGCTTCTTGGGGAGAATGGGTATGGGGGCCATTCTGGTTTATAAGTCCCACTCCTATGAGCCAATATGTTTTATTTCATCCCATGGGAATAGCTTTAAGAGGTCCTAGCAAGAGACAGCCCAGCTACAAGGATGCACTGCGTTTAGAAAAGCTCAGACTATGGATTCTCGCTAGGTGTTTACAGTTAAGTCACCGTTCTCCCAGGCCAGGTGTAGTTTTGTAATTAGAGGTCATTTTTATCATAAGCATTGTTGCCTGGTAACATACACGACATTCCACCTTTATTATGTTTCCAGGGGAACAGAGCTAGAAAGTTAACCCAAGGTCATTTATCCATAGAGAAAGAGAATGAGTTTATTAACCCCTAATTCACATTGAAAAACCTACCCAAGTTCATAAAGGCAACACAACAGATATCCCAACAACCCTCATTTAGAGACGATACTAGAAAACTCATTATTTTGAAACCTGGTAAATAAAGGGAAATAATAATTTATCTAGACTTTGTTATACATGAACTGTGTCTCAGGATAATCAATGAGTGGAAAAGGGGAATTTTTCTTTTTATACAAGTGCCCCAGCTCATACATGAAGAATGATAGAATTAAGATACCATCTATTTGCAACTCCTACTGGAGAGCTGAATCTAGGCAAGATCATTAGTGGCTACTAATAGCACAAAAGAGAGACAACCAGATATTTTGTGCCTCCTGACAGAAGCACACAGAATTACCTATAAGTCTTCTTGCAAAAAGTTTCAACCTGAATCTGATCCACATGAGTACCAGTTGTAGGGAACAGATGATATTGTGGTGAGGCAATTTGTAAAATGCAGATTGTGGAAACTATGCAGGACAAATGGCCCGGTTTCTTCAAAAGACATATTGCAAGGAAGACACACACACACACACACACACACACACACACACACACACACGAATTTATCAATGAAGAGATCTAAGAGATAAGACACATAACCACTTTTAATTCTTAACCCTTATTAAGATCCTGATTTGAACAAACTGTAAAAATATTCTGTTATGGTTCAATTGAGGGAATTTGAACACTGATGATAGAAATGATTATTTTTTAGGTTTGATAATGGTATTATGGTTATGTTATTTAAGAAAGTCCTCAACTTTTAGAGGTACAGACAGAAATATTTATAGATTAACTAATGAAGTATCTGTCCCCCAACAACTCCCAAAATAATATAGACTGTGGGAAAGTTGGGAAAGAATTAGATGGGACCAGACTAGCCATGATTTGATGACTGCTGAAGCTTGGCCCTAGGTTTATGGGAGAACATTATACTATTTCCTTTACTTTTATATCTTTGAAAATTTCTGTTATAACAAGTAGAAGCATATATAAATTTGCTTTTTAATATAATGATCTCACTCCTGGGAATCTATCCATAGATGATGTCTATGAAAGGATGGTTAGTGTAGTGACATTAACAAAAAGAAAAAAAATCCTGGAAGTAAATTGAATACCCAACAATGACATATGGTTAAATGAATCATGATTTCAGGCAGTCATTAAAAGAATAATTTAGAGCCAAACCAGTCATCTGGTGGGGTTTTCAGAAATACTGCTGAATGAGAAAAGCAGGATGCACACATGAATTTATGAGGCCTCATTAAAAAAATATAAAGCACCCTGGCTGGGTAGCTCAGTTGGTTAGAGCATCATCTTGTACGCCAAAAGGTTGCGAGTTCAATTCCCAGTCAGGGTACATACCTAGGTTGTGGTTTCAATCTCCTGATCAGGACGTGTGCAGGAGGAAAACTACCAATGTTTCTCTCTCTCTTCCTTCCTCTCTCTCCATAATCAATAAAAACATATCCTTGGGTGAGGATTAAAAAAAAAGTGCAGATTCTAGGTGAAGGGGATAATGCACTGGGATGTAAGCTTTCTATGGTCAAATAGATTCAATAAGTTTAAAAAAAAATAAAAATAAAGATAAGAACTCTCCATGTGCACGTGTGTGTATGGGAGGATATCCAGTGGGGTGTTAACATGGGGTCTGGGATGGGAGAGTGGGAAGGTGTTTTGGATGAATGGTGAGGAGATGATGCTTCTGAAAAACTCCGGTAAAAACAAAAGGAAACTACGATGCAGCCCATGGTCTGCTGGCTGGGTGTGCGCTGTGGCAAGGGCATGGGCTGTGGGTCAGACTGAGTTATAGTCCAGCTTTGCTGCTTACCCTGGTGTCACAGTGGAGAGTTTGGCAGTGCTCATGGAGCACCTACTTGTGTGCCCGGCCTGGCCTTTGAGCTTGTGATACAGAGGTGAAGGTGCTGAGCCTGCCCCTGGGAAGCTGCCATGCTAATGAGGGGAGGAGAAAGGTCGACATTCATAAGTGTTTTATACACAGGAGGCTTTGGGCATGTTGCTTAACTTTTGTGAACCTCAGGTTCCTCATCCATAAAATGGAATTACAGTGTCTGCGTTAGAGGGCTGCTCTGAGGATTAAACATGTGCGACACCCTCTGGGCCACATGTCTCTCACTATGAGGCCCAAACCAACATGCTGTTATAGTCTCTCAGGGTGGGAAGACAGGCAGTGAGAGCGAGTAAGGAAAATAAGTCTGAGAGTTAAGGCATAAAAGGATAAGGTAGAGTTTTATGATGGTTTCTTTTTTTTAAAAATATATTTTATTGATTTTTTACAGAGAGGAAGGGAGAGGGATAGAGAGTTAGAAACATCGATGAGAGAGAAGCATCGATCAGCTGCCTCCTGCACACTCCCTACTGGGGATGTGCCTGCAACCAAGGTACATGCCCTTGACCGGAATCGAACCTGGAACCCTTTAGTCCCCAGGCCGACGCTCTATCCACTGAGCCAAACCGGCTAGGGCTTATGATGGTTTCTTGAGACCACAGAAGAAAGGAGGTGAGTTGATTCATTCATTTGAAAACATTCACATAATGCTTACTATGTAATACGTCAATGAACAAATTGGACCTAGATCTGTGCCCCTTCAGAGGTTATAATCTAGAAGGGGGAGATAGAGAGTAGACAGTAAAAGGAACAAGTGAGTAAATTATGTGATGCATTAGAAAGTTCCACAGAGAAAAAGGAAAAGCAGAGCAGGGGAAGTGTATGAGTCTGCTGGGGCTGCTATAACAAAGTGCCACCAACGGGGTGGCATAAATAACAGACATTTACTGGCCCAGGGCTGGAGTCCAGCGGTTTGAGATCAGGATGTCAGCAAGGTCATGCTCCCTCTGAGGCCCTAGGAAAGGTCTGGTCCATATCTCACTCCTGGCTTCTGGTGGGTCCTTGGCTTGTGGCAGCACAACTTCAGTCTTCACATGGTGTTCTCCTTCTGTGCATGTCTTTCTTGGTGTCCGAATTTTCCCTTTTTTATAAGGACACCAATTAGATTACAATCCAGTGTGACGTCATCTTAAGTAATTACATTGACAATGACACCATTTCCAAACAAGGTCACAGTTGGAGCCCCTGGAGGTTGCCACTTCCACATGTGAATTTACACAACGGGAAGGGAGATTGACGTGCCCTCGTCTGTGGGCGGCTGCAGTGTTAAACAGGGAAACTTACTGAGAAGGGGACACTGGAGAGAAGACTTGAAGGCTGTAGGAAGTGGGCCATACGGACATTGCAGAAGGGTGTCCCGACTAGAGGGGACAATCAGTGCAAAGGCCCCGTGGCAGGACTGTGCTTGGATGTTTCAGGAACAGCAGGAAGCCAGTGTGGTTGCAGCAGAGACGGCAAAGGAATGAGCCAGGAGAGGAGGTCTGGTGGGATCAGGCCCACATCATGTGGCCCCTGGTGGCCTATGAAGGACTTTGGCTTTTTCTGGGAGCCTAATGGGGAACTACTGGTAGAGTGGCTCGGTTGTCAGCATTCTGTAGATGGGTGGGGAAGCAGCTGGGGAGCTATGGCTGTGATCCAGGCAGGAGATGACTAAGGGAGGAGAGACAGGAGGACGGCTGGAGCAATGTCTCAGGTAGAGAAGGGCGTGGGGGTGGGATCTGGTGCACAAGGAGAGGTGTTGGTTTTGAAAAGCCATGGCATGGGTACTGTGCCTCTTTAAGCATATGTAGTGTAAGTACTTTCCTCTTATTGAACATTTAAAGAATCTAACAAAATACACAGTGGACGGGAGACTCTCAATAAATGTTAGTTTTTTCTCTCCCTCCCATTCTAGAGTCTGATCTGCTCTGTGCCCACCCTACAGTTGTCCATTCCCAACTACTCATCTTAATCTCTAAAGAGAAATGAGTTTTCAATGGTCTTCTGAGGAATCCTAGGTTTTTGAGGCGGTACCTTGGGGTCCATGTGAGGGGGAAGGAAATGCTTGGTGGGGAAACTCCCAGGAATCCCTGCTCCATTCCTCACTTCATCCAGAAAAACTCAATATCGTGTATGCAGGGACCCATTGAAGAGTTTTACTTTAAAAAATATTTCTGCCTCTTACAAACAGAAGCTTGTCATAAAGCACTTCTCCAGTCTGAGACATTTTATAACTCTTATAAAAAAATAACCTCTAATGGTAAAATATTAGATCGTGGTTCTGCTTGAAGTTGGAAAATCTCCATATAGACTTTCCAACTTCATCAAATAATAATGATGGTGACAGTGATAACTAATATTTATTGAGGGCTAAACTTGCTTAGGCAATTTCCTGACTGGTATATCGTAAAGAATAAAGCTACGCATAGTCAAAGCCATCGATTCATGGAGCCATGGATGTCTGAGCTTGGACAGTGTTTAACAATATTCTAGTTTCAACCCTCTCATTTTATTAACAAATAACTGACAGAAATGTTGACTTGGTCAAGGTCATCCAAGGAGAGCTGGGTCTAGAATCCAAGTGACCTATGTCCCAGTTCCCCAATTTTCCCTTCACATCCTGCTGGAAGGTAGGTGTCCTTAGCCTGTGGTGAGGAGTGTCAAATTACAGCTGTTGAAACCAAGGGGAGACAGGAAATGTGTACTGAACACATTTGATGTGACATTTACTGTCCCTGGGAGTTCAAGTTTACAAGTTCCCACCATTTTTAAGGGCCTTTTAAAGTCTCTTAATTGTTTGGTTATCTGATGTTACAAAAACAGTCTCCACAGACACAGACTGACAGGTAAATAGCTTTTGAGAATTTATTTAAAATGATCAACTAACATAATGTATCTTCTCTTGTGAGATTTATCAAAAGCACAGGATCGCACCACAGTTTGTAGTGACATTTCTTCTGAAGTCATTACTGACTCCGGCGTCCTCGTTTTGTTGGGGAATATTTTATTTCTCCATCCATGAACTGCTGCACTGTAAGTACACCTGGCAGGTCCTCTGAGGACAAGCAGGTCACAGCAACCTGGTGAAAGGCAAAGAAAGCAGATCTGGGTGTGAATCCTGCCTCTGCCTCTTAGATCTGTCTTACTTAGGGTAACACTTTAGCTCCCGAACTCAGTTTTCCCATTAGCAAAGTGGGAATTAAATCATTATCTACCCCGTAGAGGTGGGAGTTAAATGAGCCAAGTCTATAGAGCACCTTGCACACTGCCTGGCTTGAGGTAGGTGCTAAGTGGTAGGGAACCTCTCTACAGGGAGGCAGGAGAGCGCCGTGCCTGGCGCTCCAAGGGCAGTTCTGACCAGCAGCATTGGCACCCTCCAGTTTGGGACACATTGGTGTGGCTTTTGAGTCGGCCTGCCTGGTTGGGCCCAATTCAGTTTGGTTACTAATTAGCTATGTTGCTGTTTGTTCATTGGTGAAATTGGAAGGATGATGAGAGGGGTACCTACTTTATGGGTCATTTTGGGCAGATGTGAGATGTCGAGAGGCTCGCTGTTTGACATATTTCTTAGTGTCTGTGATGGTTTTCTCCCTTTTAACTTGGCAGTTTTGGTAATTTACATTTTCTTTTGAAAATCATACATGATATTTTTTCAAAGTTACTAACACAGTGTTGGGCAAAATGTTTATGTATCTCTGGATTTTTCTTTGCATTTGTGTTTTCTTCATTCATTTATAATTTTATAATTTTGTGCTTTCTTTCATTCTCAATTAGGCTGCCTAATGCTGTATTAGTTGTATTGATTTTTTTCTGCGAAGAACCCACTCTTAAAATATTTAATTCTACTATTTGTTGATTACAAACTTACTGTCTTTTGAGTTTATTTTCCTTAAACTTCTTTTATTCTTTCTCTTTCTAATTTTCTATGTTACTGCTTATTTATTTTTATTCCTGTTTGTTTAGTAATATGTTTGAGGTTATGGCTTTTCCTGTGGGTACATTTTTGAATATATTGTAGTTCTAATTTTTATTGTTATTATTTTATATATTTGACAATTGTGATTTATCTATTATCTTTGACTGAATAGTTAATTAGGAGAGATGTTTCCCCACTTAATTTCCAAGTGTTCAGCCTTTCTATGCTTATTTATTGTTTTATGGTATTGCAGTCTTAGAATGTAGTTTGCATTATTAGACCTTCTTGGAATTTATGCCTAAAAGATGGTATTTTTAAAAAATTTATTTATTGTTTAAAGTTTTACATATGTCTCCCTTTTCCCCCTCTTGACAACTCCCCCACAAGCCATTCCCACTCTGGGCAAGCCCCCACTGCCCCAGTGCCTGTGTCCATTGGTTATGCTAATATGCATGCATACAATTCCTTTGGTTGCTCTCTAACTGCCCCCTCCCCTTGCCATTTGTCTCTGGATCTATTCTTGTTCAAAAAGATAGTATGTTTTATAAATGCACCCTAACAACCTAGAAAGACATAATTTTAATTACATTGTTCACATATTTTGTATCCTTACCTATTTTCATATAGTTGATGTGAGAGGGATCTAAAGAGGTGTATTAAAACCTTACTATTTTTATATTTTTGTCAGTTTTTCTTTGTATTTCCTATTGCTTTACTTTACAAATGTTGGTGCTTTGTTATTTGATTTCTAATGGTTCGTGACAGTATTATCTCCACTGTGGATGGCAACCTTCATCATTATGAAGTGACCTCAAGTGCCCCCATGCAATATTTTTTATCTCGCCTTTGTCTAATAACAGTGTCATAATTCCTGCCTTGTCTGCATTTAGGCTTCTGCACCAGGCTAGGAAGTTGGTTTGAGGAGAGAAATGTTGCCGCCCATCTCGCTCTCAGCTCTTCCTGCGTTGTTTCCTCACGTGGTGGAGGAATAGCCTCCTGCAGGGGTCCTGCTTCTCCCCAAGCCCACTCAAATGCAATGCTTCCAACTCTCCCGGGTGAGAGCCCTTTAGACACCAACCTGATGTCTTCAAGTTTCCTAAGCATGGGGGGTGCACCGGTGAATAAGACACAGGCCCTGGATCTTAAGACCCTTTCATTTTAGGGAGCCAGTCGGAGGGAAGGGTCACAGGACAGAGGAGTAAGAGCTACAACAATGCAGACTCTGCTCTATGCAGGTGGATGCTGCAGGACCCCGTCAAGGGGCACCTCCCCATCCAGTCTTCCTGAGGAGGTGACACAGGTGACATACAGCCTGGACAGGAGTTAGCCAAGCAAATGGCAAGGGCTATGTGGACCTTCAAGACAGAGAGTATGCAATGATCAAAGGCTTGGAGATAGGTTTTTATATACTTACTTCAAAAAGAAGGTAGTTAAGTTTCAAAGGTAATTAGCCCAAGGTAACAGTTAGGAGGTTAATAGAACCAAGATTCGAATCCAGGTCTTTCTGACTTCAAAGCCTATGCTCTGCCCAGTCCAGCATGCCACTTGCCCAGATACCATCCCCCCTCACTGTGTCCCTCTTCCTCATTCTCTTCAGGTATTTATGTTTCTAGTTACCACACTTCTTTTCCTATAGTGACAAAGCTTTCACACAGAGGAGCAGATGACTGACAACAGTTTAATGTCTGAGCTATTTTCTTTTTAAGGAAAGCTGTATTTGAATAAGATTAAAGTCATGAGGTAAAAGAATATAACCCTAGCAGTGGAATTCCATTTTTTGTTCAGCGAAGGAAGCTTTGGGATATGTAGGAGCCTGAGGAGTTTTAGTATTTGAGCTGAATTGAAGGTTGGCCTCACTCTTTTTCTTTGGTTTTCTATTCTTTATGTCTAGTTGCTCATGCTTATTCCCAATTCCTTTGTACAAAGAAATCTCTGACCCATCTCTTCTGTGGCTGAAGCCCCAGGAGATCCCTGTACCGCTGGGAGGAAGATGTTGATAGGGTACACAGGCTGCGAACAAAACTTGGCTCAATTTACAAATTTCAATTTCTAAAGCCATTCCTGATCATGTTGATTCTTCCTGCACTTCCAGGTTTTGTGAGGACGCCTCTTCCTTGGACTCCTGGGTCTTCCTTATATGAAAGAGTTTTGAGTTGCCAAGGATGCTTAAGTGGACAGTGTCAAGAGGAAGCCGTCTTCTTCCTGCCATGGACCTCAGGCTGCGCATGAGTTTATTCCGGAAGTTCACGCGGCCCCCTTTCAGTCCTTTGAGGTGAGAGTCATTCTGAAGGCCCAAATCTGATTGGTCACTGCTTCAGGAGTGCATCTGCAATATGGGGGGCTTCCCTTAGGTTTTGTCTCTTCCCTTTCAGGGAGACAGGGGGCTTTGCCAAGAGTCTGATCAATGAGAGCCTTCTTGCTCACAGGCATTTTATTCTGTGGTTCAGCTCATTCAACATTCTCAGGCAGTTGCATATTTACCCTAAAGATTCCAGATTCCAAATTCCACTGATGCTTTGAAACCCAGGGATTGTCTAACACTTGATATAAATTATTCTTGACTTTTCTTGTGTATTCATTCATTCAGTCAGTCCAACTCTCTCTCTCTCTCTCTCTCTCTCTCTCTCTCTCTCTCTCACACACACACACACACACACACACACACACACACACACAGTTTGGGAAGCCTGAGTATAGCCAGGATATGCTGGCTACTTTAGCAAATGTAGAAACGCAGAGTCTTTGTCGCATCATCCAGTTCACACTTTTACCCTCACTGAATGTATTTTTAAACCTAAAATCAGGGTACATGGAGGGGCCTTCAGAGTTTTCTGTTTTGTTTAGTTTTGAAGTAAAAGAATCCCAATGAAAACCCACTTAAGCCCTGGCTCAGTTGGTTGGAGCATCATCCTGTGCACCAAAGGGTCTCAAATGTTATTCCAGTCAGGGCACATGCCCCGGTTTTTGGTTCAATCCCTGGTTGGGGTGCATTCAGGAAGCAACTGATTGATGTTTCTCTCTCACATGGATATCTCTTTCCCTCCCTCACAGAAGGTTGAGTCATATGATTATTCTTAAGCCAATCACAGACACCAGAGAAAGGCAGTGTTCTGATTGGCTTAGTCTCAAATTATAGGTTTACTCCAACCAGAGCACAGGGACTGAATGTAGGAGGGTGGTGCCCCAGAGGGAGACAGGAATAAGTTACCAGCACAATAGCAAATGGATGGTGGGAGGCAAAAACTCCAGCTATTCACAAAGAATTTTTTAACTTGTATATATAAAAACCAGACTGAGAGAAGTAATATGACTCCAGTGTATTGCCGTATCTGGGATATATGTTTTGTGCAATGACAAGCCTGTCAGAATATTTGTGATTTATGGTCACTGAACTGCTACCTAAGTCCCTATGGTTTTTATAATTATTTGGTAATATCTTCTGAAGGAAACCAACTGAAAAACAAACAGTGTCTTACCCAGTCTAGATATTGTTGGCAATTTTAAGAAAGCTTGTTTGAAAACCTATGTATTATATGTGCTAAGAACCTATAAATTGCTTTCACCGTTTTCCAGGGAAATGTGAAGGCTGCCAACAGAATGTCAGGTCAGTGCATTGGCAGACAAAGGAAGAGAAACCTTTGGAAAAGATATTGTTTCCCATGAGCTTACAGTCTAGCTGAATCTGAGCAGCTGATCTGAGGAAGGAGGTGGAAGAGGCTCAAGGAATAAAATGCTGAGTAAGTGCTTTACTAATGGTTTCAGTGGGAGAGGTGCCACCTTCATGACTGTAATTCTAAGGGAAATACCCGTAGCTTTGAAGACATGAAAAAGCCTCTGCTTGCATAGCAAAACTTACTATGGTAAAGAGCCCTCAGCACATATTTATGTGGGCATCTTTTATGAACAGACTTAGGCTAACCAAATGATTCCCCAAAAGCTCATCAAATTTCCAAGAAGCCAAGTAAAATTATTAATCATGAAATATTCATTGTTATTATTGCACATATTTTAGCGTGAACACAGAACAGGGAAATTATGTCAGGACAGTGGTCTAAGCATGTTGGGGAGAGAGAACCATGCTACACAGACCAGAAGGCAGGGCAACAGAGGAATGGATACTGGTGAGTAGAAGTCATTCCATCCAAGAGCTTCCATGGAAAAGTTCTGTTCCAGCAGATGCAGGGTCTCATGCCAGCTTGAGAAGTGTCGGGGAAACTTCATTAAAGACAAGTCATGGTAAGCTTCTGGAGCATCAGAGACCTGTAAAGCTTGTCTCTGGGGGTCTTGGGTGGTAAAATCACTAGGCTGGAAGGTTTTTGTTTTTTATTTTATTTTTGTAAATAAAATTAACAGGGTGTATTAATTTTTAGAAGAATTTTGTGCCAAAGGCCAATGGTCATTTCTAGTGTCTTGAGGTCTTCAAAGGGACAAGATTAGGGACTTAGACGGCCAAGGAGGAAATTAGAAGCAGAAGGGGCTAGTGGCTTTATCTGATCCAGAGCTATGAGGCCCGATGTCTGAGTTAAATTTCACCTCTCTTTCCCCTTCTCCCATGTCCCATGGAAAGGTCAGGGAGCCATCTTCCTGGAAATGGCCTCACCCAGAAAAGGCTTGGGTGGTGGCCTGAGAAGGACAGCTCTACTTTTGGTGTTAACATTTTTTTCTTTCCTACTTTTGGGGGCCTTTCCTTGGGAATACCTTTCCTCACCTTTGGAGAGGTGAGATCCTGGATGGCATTGGCTGCCTCTCAGGTAAAGGAAGCCCTCCGTGTGGCTCAGGTTACAGGGGGCTCATGGTAGCACATAAGGTGTCTCTTTAGGACATTGTTCCTTGGATATCTGACTTCCATGCAGGAAGAAGGGGAAGCTGGCACAGGTGGCCATGCAGAAGTGGGTCATGAAGTTTTGCTGGTCCTGTTCCAGAAAAATTCAGCCGCTTTGCATCACTTATAACTGCCTGAGGTGGAATTTAAGCCCAGGTCAATCTGATGTCAAAGTTTATGCCATTTCTCTAAACTGTTGCTTCTTAGGAGCAGGGCCATGAAATATAGGAAGGCGTTGGAAAGGCAGAGGGATGGGGAAAGAGGCTTCTGGAGGGGGTGGAAGAACAAGGAAAGGCTTAAGGCTGAGAAGGCAAAGGGTGCACTAGGGATGGAAGGTGGGAGGGCAATTAGGGACCTCCGTGCTGGGACTCGAGGCTCTGGGATAGTGGTGATGAGAAAGTCATGGTGGAGAAACGGCAGCCAAAGGGGCTCTGTCTTAGGGAAGCAGATGGAGTGGTCTGGGAAGCTGAGCAGACACAGGTCACAGTGTCAGGGACAAGAACCTGGTGGCCACTGTGGTCACCAGTGACTGATGTAGCTGGACTTCTTCACAGACCGGCTAACCCATCAGGCTCCATTTCCATTACTGCCACACAGAAGGCTGTGGTGTCAAATCCCTGCTGTCTTGGGGACTTGTGGGCCTCTGCACTGTCAGTTGGGGAAAGTTGAGAGTGAAAAGGTTCCTGGCGGATGTCTCAGGGTCCCCACAACCAAGTTATGGCTAGATCTAGTTTGAACACTAGTGTGGAAGAGATACTGGAAGTAGAGAAAGGCGGGTTTTGAAAGAAAAAGTGGTTCCTTATGAGCTGGTCAGTGTTACAAATGAGCAAAGAAAGCTCCTGGCTGGATAAACAAATGAGGAATTGGATTTTCAAGAAATAAATTACCTCCACCAATCCCTACTTACCTTTAGCACTTTGGGACCATATGGTAAGCATGCATTAGCTTTCCAAATAATAGGGGGAAAACCTGGCTAAACCAAATAGAGACTTGCATGACAAAACATTCGGAGATAGAGCGTGCAGCCTTCAGGCATAGCCTGACCTTCAGGCATAGTCTGACCTTCTGCATAGTCTGACCAGGGCTCTGGCTCCATTTTTCTGGCTTTTATTTGGCTTTGCAATCTTGTGGTTCAGCTGCAGCCCCAGACTGGCTTGCCTTGGAGTTCAAGTGGCTGCAGCAGTTTTAGGCTTCACATTCACACACCATTCCATCCAGAACGAGAGAGCTTCTCTTTCCCAAATCATCAAAAACCCTGAGTTTTATTCTAATTGGACCAATTACTCGGGTGAAGAGGAGAGGTTTATGCTGATTGATTTAGGACTTTTGAAGCCAATGTCAGGAATGGGAATGGTAGGTCAATTTCAGTCAGACCTGTGCCTTCTACTCATGGGAGAGGAGAAGGATAGATGTTGGTGGGAAGCAGGGGCGTGTGCAGCCACCAATGTCCTCTCCAGGGCTGGTCACTTTCTCACCAATGAAAATGACAGGTGCATCCATGCTATGCTACTAGTAAGTGTGTGGAAGAGAAAAATAATCATGTTTACACCAACAGTCCAGATGCAGGGCCACATCTGGAATGGGTATGGTACCGCAATGCACAACCCATTGTTCTTTTTTGAAATTAATGAATTGCCTTATAAACATAGTACTAGAAATTGATATTAAATAGTTGGCCCAAATGTAGCATTTATAAGGGTGCTGCTTGCTCAAGGCAAGCTATTACTGGAGTATGTAATAGTGTTTTCCAAGTAATTGAACACTTAAAGTGAATAACAAAAATTTACTATGAAAATGAAGTATTTAGATAAATAACATTTTCTTTCTACTCCCCTCCCTCATACAAATATGCCATCTGCAGCAAAGGCAATGATTACAGAATCATAGACTTGTCACAGAGATAGATGGGTGGATGTTAGGTAGATAGATGATCAATAGACAGATGATAGATGGATAAGGTGAATCCTCTGCCTTTACCATGTTTTCTACAAAGATCTTGATAGACACAGGCTTCTGGTTGCTTCCCTTTCGGTGGGACACAAATAAGTTGATGCCAGCTATTCACCCACTCAAACGAGAGCACAGCATCTGCATCTCCTTGTGTAAAATTAATTTGAAAATCAGCATGTTTTCCTTGCTCTCTATCTTTATGGCGATCTGACTCAGGTAGGGTAACTCACTGCACCAGCTCCAGCGGAAGCAACAGAGGGCACACCCCCTCTCTCTTTCAGGGCATGGAAACCTCAGAATGGGCCTTTCCTCTTGTGGATGCGCAGAGGGGCTTCCTTTATGTGTCCCGGGTCATCAACGCAAGAGAAGTCTGAGATGATGTTGGATTTTTGAGCCTCTTGGGAATGTGCAAATGGTTCATTGTTCACAGTATTGGGAGATAATCACCAGTATCAGCAAAATAACACATCTGAGGAGACAGGATTGAGTAACGTGAAGGCACCAGAACAGTGCACCTTACCACTGGGACTCTACAGGGTGACAGTTTGTAGCTTTGGGTCTAAGCAAGGACATGGCTGCTTTTCCTTTTGGTCTGTGGAAGGGCTCCAAGGAGGCACAGATCCCAAATCTGTCCCCCCTGGGTCTGTCCATGGGCTAACATTTCATTTAAAATTGAACTTTTTTTTTTGTAAGACCCATGTACCTAGACTTAGCTGACAGTATGTTTCAGCTCAGGCACAGTTTTATTCCCTGTTTCATGCAAGGACCCGCTTTCATTTATTTTATTTCCATTTTTTCACTTTATCCCACAAGCCCACTCCAGTTCTTTTATTCCATAGAAGCCCATTCTAGAATATTTTATGTGCATCCCTCCAATCCACTTTCCATGTGTTTATTTAGATAAGTCTAGTCTTAAAAACATAAATTCAGTGTGTGTTTTAATTTATGAAAATGACTCTCTGCGAAGGACCTCATTTTGTTACTTTTTTCTGCTCAATATGTTTTTTAGATTTATCTGTGTTGCTGTATTAAAACCAAATCCATTACTTTCTTCTCCTGCAAGGCATTCTATCATGGACAAATTCCACAATTATTCATCCAAAGGTACAACTCGGTTGTTCTCTTTTCTTTGCTATCGCACACAGCACAGTGACAGGCATACTTGCATGTTTATCCTTGTCTTGGACGTGGGTAAGAGTTTCTTTCAGATAAGTTAGAAGGTGTGGGGCTGCTTCCTGTCACTCTTATACTTGCTGGGTCTGAAGTGATTCTGTTGAGAAATCATCTGGCAGCTTCATGGGAACTGCTTTGTAGTAAACCAACTGTCTCTCTCTTGCTGCCTTTAAGATTCTCTCTTTGTCTTTAACCTTTGCCACAGAAACACCTGTGACTCCTCCCAGCCAGGCACTCACTAGTAATTCTTGAATTTTTGTCAGTAATTGGGTGTTTCATCATGGCATCAGTTCTTGTGTCCCACCAAGAGGGAAACAACCAGAAGTCTGTGGCTGATGAGATCACTGGATAAAATACGGTGTTTTCTTAATTTAATGTGCAATTTTCTGATTACAACTGAGGTTGAGAATTTCTTCATATACTTGTCAGCCATTGGGGGTTCCCTGTCTGTGAATTGCTATATCATTTGTCTATATATTTTTAGGTTTATTGCCTTTTAAAAATTGCTGAAATGATAGAGAAAGTCAAGGAGAAGGGTGTATGTAAACCACCATTTCTTTATTTTTATTTTTTAAATTTTTTAAAATTAATTTCATAAATCTTTATTGTTCAGATTATTAAAATTGTTCCTCTTTTCCCCCCCATAGCTCCCCTCCACCTGGTTCCCACCCCACCCTCTGCCCTTCCCCCCACTGTCCTCATCCATAGGTGTATGATTTTTGTCCAGTCTCTTCCCGCACCCCCCACACCCCTTTCCCCCTGAGAATTGTCAGTCCACTCCTTTTCTATGCCCCTGATTCTATTATATTCACCAGTTTATTCTGTTCATCAGATTTTTTTATTCACTTGATTTTTAGATTCACTTGTTGATAGATATGTATTTGTTGTTCATAATTTTTATCTTTACCTTTTTCTTCTTCTTCCTCTTCTTAAAGAATACCTTTCAGCATTTCATATAATACTGGTTTGGTGGTGATGAACTCCTTTAGCTTTTTCTTATCTGTGAAGTTCTTTATCTGCCCTTCAATTCTGAATGATAGCTTTGCTGGGTAGAGTAATCTTGGTTGTAGGTTCTTGCTATTCATCACTTTGAATATTTCTTGCCACTCCCGTCTGGCCTGCATATAGTTTCTGTTGAGAAATCAGCTGACAGTCGTATGGGTGCTCCCTTGTAGGTAACTAACTGTTTTTCTCTTGCTGCTTTTAATATTTTCTCTTTGTCTTTTGCTCTTGGCATTTTAATTGTGATGTGTCTTGGTGTGGTCCTCTTTGGATTCCTTTTGTTTGGGGTTCTGTGCGCTTCCTGGACTTGTAAGTCTATTTCTTTCACCAGGTGGGGGAAGTTTTCTGTCATTATTTCTTCAAATAGGTTTTCAGTATCTTTCTCTCTCTCTTCTTCTGGTACCCCCATAATTCTGATGTTGGTACGCTTGACGTTGTCCCAGAGGCTCCTTATACTGTCTTCATATTTTTGGATTCTTTTTTCTTTTCCTGTTGAGTGTTTTTTGCTTCTTTGTATTTCAGATCTTTGACTTGATTCTTGCTATCCTCTAGTCTGATGTTAGATCTCTATATAATATTTTTTATTTCAGTCAGTGTATGCTTAATTTCTAGGTGGTCCTTTTTCATATCCTCAAGGGTCTCGCTAAATTTATCAGCCTTTTCTAGAAAATTCTTGAAAAACCTTATAACCGTGGTTTTGAACTCTATATCCAGTTGTTTGCTTTCCTCCATTTCTTTCATTTGTGATCTGTTTCTTTGTCTCGGCATTTTGGCTGCTTCCCTGAGTTGATAGAGTGGCTTTGTGTGCTAGGTGTCCTACAGGGCCCAGTGGCTCAGCCTCCCCAGTTACCTGAGGTGGACACTCTTGGTGCACCCCTTTGTGGGCTGTGTGCACAGTCTTTTTGTAGTTAAGCCTTGATTGTTGTTGGTATCACTGGGAGGAATTGACCTCCAGGCCAATTGGCTGTGAGGATCAGCTGTGTCTATGCTGGGAGAACTCTGTGCTGGAGACACCCTTATGAGACAAGACTTGCACAAGCCTCTGTGCTCAGCTTGGATGGGGCGGAGTCTCAGGGTGGAGCAGACAGCATTGGTTTCCCGTCAGCCCTCCCCTAATAGGCCCCCAGGTCTCAGTGTCCCATGGTAATTGCTGCAAGCACCTCTGAGAGAAAGCCGCCCTCGAGTTCCGCCCGCTGCCAGACAGTCCAATTTCTCCCCGAATGAGTCTGGGTCCCCAGAATCTCGCCTGGAACTGGAGTTCAGTGCAGTCAGGAGCTTTTGTCTCCCTCCCGCTTGAGAAAGCCAGTTGCGTACTCAGTTGCCTGCCCTCTCTGCGCGCGTGCCTCGGTACCTCTGCCTTCCATAGTTCCTCTGAGTCTCAGTGTGCTTTTCTCTTTCCTGACAGTCCAGTTTCTCCTCATATGAGTCTGGGTCCCCAGAGTCTCTTCGGAACTGGAGTTCAGCACAGATGGGAGCTTTTGTCTCCCTCCCACTTGAGAAAGCCAGCCGCGCACTCAGTTGCCAGTCCTCTCCACGTGCATCTCAGTACCTCTGCCTCCTGCCGCTCCTCTGAGTCTCAGTGTGCTTTTTTCTTTCCTTCTAGTTGTAGAATTTCCACTCAGCCAGCCTTCCTGTGGTTCTGGATGATGTCCGTTTTGTCTTTTAGTTGTAGTTTTGAAATTGTTGTGCGAGGCAGCAGTTTAGGTGTTTACCTATGCCACCATCTTGGTTTTTCCTCACCACCATTTCTTTAAACATTGTCCAATTGACATATGGGTCATTTCCAGTTTGGGATAAAGCAGCAGGTTAGTTTATTATCTGAAAATCTCTCAGTGTAATTTACTATAATAACAGACTAACAAAGAAAAAATATATTCATCTCAATAGATAAGAAAGAACATTTGACAACATACAACACATGATGAAAACTCTCAGAAAAACTAGGAATAAACCTGAAAGAGTAGTTATGAAAGAGTATTTATGAAAAACTTAGAGATAACATCATACTCCATGGTAAAAGATTGAATGATTTCCACCCAAGTTTGGGAAACAAGGGAGGCATGACAGTTCTCAAGGCATTTATTTAACATTGTACTGGAAGTCATAGGCAGTGCAATAGAGCAGGAAAAATATTGGGAAAGAAGAAGTAAAACTGTCTTTATTCACAGATGACATCGTTATCTCCTTAGAAAATCTTAATTAACCCGTAAAAAAGCTATTAGACTACTTAAGTAATTTTATAGGCTCATAGGACACAAGGTCAAATGTACAAAAATAAATTACATTTCTATATATACTAGCCATAAAATCAACAGAACTGAAAATTTAAAAAACCATTTAAAATAGCATCAAACTATAAAATTATTTAGGGAAAATATAAATATTCAGGGTAAGATTTTTTAAATATACACAAAATCTGTATATATTGAATATATTTTCAGTATCCTGAAAAATCATTTCAGAGGGGTTGGGTGAAAGAGACTTCCAGTTTCTGATTCTGCATGTGAGGAATTTAGAAATCACCATTCCAACCATTCTAACAACAAGTAAATTGTGAACCATATATTGGATAAAGAACTTGTATTCAGCATATATATACAGAGATCTCTTAAAACTCAGTATTGAGAATTAAACCCAATTTTAAAAATTGGGCAAAGATTTGATAAGATTCTTTATCAAAGAAAATATAGGAGTGGCAAATAAGCATATAAAAAGATGCTTAACATCATTTGTCATAAAGGAAATTCAAATTAAAACCTCAATGAGATACTAGTACAAACACATTTGCATGGCTAGATTAAACAATACTGAGTGTCAGAGAGGATATGGACCAACCGGGACTCTTGTAAATTGCTGGAGGGAGACCAAAATGATATAGCCACTTGGGAAAATAGTTTGGTGGTTTCTTATAAAGTTAAACACATACCACATGACTCAATCATTTCAATTCTAGATATTTATCCTGGAGAAATGAAGCATATTCCAGATAAAAATTTGTATGTGACAGTTTATAGCTTTATTCAAAATAGACAAATAGTGGAAACAATGCAATGTCCATTAACAGGAGAATTGTGGTATACAGTATTTACGCAATGGAATACTACTCAGCAATAAAAAAAGGAACAATGTAATGATAGGTACAACCCACAAATAAAGAAAAAAAGTGATATTTTAATTGAAAGAAGGCAGACCCCAAGGACTATATATCCTTTGCTTTCATTTTATGGCATTTTAGAGAGAGCCAAACCATAGCGACAGGATGCCTATCAGTGGTGGAGTAAAGGGTACTTATTGGAATGATGAAAATATTCTATATCTTGACCATAGTGGTAGTTACAAGATTTTATACTTTTGTCAAAGCTCATCATAATGTACACTTAAAGTGGGTGATTCTTTTGTATGTTAGACTCCAGTGAGTCTGATTTTAATCATTGTTGTATTTGTTGCAATGTATCCTTGTTGCTCAGTGGATCAGGTATCAGAGGGCTGCATGGCCTGGGTTGGCTGTGGGGCCAGGACTGTGAAAAAGGGGGAGCAGCCTGGGCTGCAAGGGTGTCTGCAGCTTCAGGCACCTGTCTCCTCTCGCACCTGTGGGAAGATGTCACATTTCTTTCCCATTGTCTATCTAGCAAAGGAGTAGTGATCCCAAGAGAAGTTGAAGGAAGTTAAAGGAAAAATATCACCCCTACTGTGGAGGGGACAGAATAGTGGTCTGGGAGTCAGGCCAGGGCAGCATCTGACTCGGGGCCTCTCGCTGATTTTTTGATGGGAGGCTTTTCCTCTGCCGATAGACTGACTGATTCAGCCGGAGCTGGTCCAGCATTTGCTTGGGCCTGACCCTTGACATTCACCAGCCTACAGTGGGGACTCCCATTTGTCCCTAATTTCAAGGTTCTCACGGCATAGGAGAAACAGTGGACCATAGGTCATGATAAGTATCATTATGCATCTGGCAAGTGCTGTGATACAAAGATGTGCTCAGGAAAGTATAGAGGCTGGGACTTTCAAACCTCCACACCTTCACCTATTAAATGTGGGTAATAGCAATAGCCACCTCCCAGGATCACCTTGAGGAATTAACAAAATCTCTAAAACTGCATTTTCAAATGATACATTTCAAAATATACATTGCCTGAGTTGCGTAGTGAAGCAGCATTCCCAGCACGTTTCTGAGCTCTGCGAGGCCCTGGCTGGCTTTAAAACCAACTTTCCCAAATGGAGTAATGGCTTGCGTCTGAATAAGCTAATCATAATAGCAGCTACCAGGTGCGATACAAACACTATGCAATTCGATATTTCTAAACCTCATGCAGGATTGGTACCAGTGGCCCCAGTCGACCTAGGGGAAAAGCCAGGCCCCTAAAAGTTAGAGACGTGTCAGAAGTCATGCAGCCAGTGAGCACTGACTCTGGTGGAAGATGGGTAGAAAGGCAGGGTTCCACACCTTTCATTTTTCTGTTAGTTAGTCTTACCCTGGCTTTGTTATCCTCATGTTGCTATCAAGGATCACAAACCGAATTGCCTACAAGAGCCAGGTAGGCTGGTCATGTAAAAGGGGCAGGGGGTGGGTGTCAGCCTGTGAAAAGGGTGGGCTGGGGGAACTGAGGGGCAGGAACTCACCCTGTCTAAAGAGCCAGCAGCTCCTCAGTTCCAGCCAAGTTTTGTCAAGCATGGGTGCCAGCCCATGTGGCAACTCCTCTGATTTCCCCAGAGTAGCAGAAATCTGAATTTAAAAGGGAAATATTCTTTCATTAGTAGATGAGTGCATAGAAAAGCTGTGATGCATTTACACAATGGAATACTACTAGGCTGTAAAAAAAAAAAAAGAGGAAATCTTGCCTTTTGCAACAACATGGATAGACCTGGAGATTATTATACTAAGTGAAATAAGCCAGTCAGAGAAAGACAAATGCCACTTATATGTGGAACCTAATGAATAAAATAAACGGATGAACTAAACAGAAACAGAGGCATGGATACATGGAACAGACTGACAGTTGTCAGAGGGGAGCAGGGTTAGGGTACTGGAGGAAAGAAGGTGAAGGGATCAACCAAAAAACATATATACATAACACACAGACACAGACAGCAGTGTGGTGATAGTCAGAGGGAAAGGGGCTTGGAGGGGTAGGTGGAAGCAGGCAAAGGGGGAGAAGATGGGGACAGAAGGAGACTGCTTGGGGTGATGGGCACATGATGCAGTGTGCAGATGATGTTTTATTGAGCTATGCACTTGAAACCTGAATAGTTTTGTAAGCCAATGTCAGCCCAATAAATTATATATAAAGAAAAAGAAAAGTGAAATATTCTGATTTTAAATTGCTAAATAGTTTAAAAATGAAAAAAAAAATTGTGCAGGCTTAATGTTGTCTATTAGATTTGACCCAAAAGGTTTGAAACATCTAGTCTGTATAATTTTCTTTGAATGTAAGATTAAAAACCAAAATAGGAATTTTGTCATAGGCAATGTTCAAAGATCTGGCATATTTTATTGGATTTTTAGATGACATACTACTTTAAATCATCTTGGCTGGTATATTAGGGTTTTCTAGAGAAATAGAACCAATAGCAAAAAAAAAAAACAAAAACAAAAACAAAAAGAAGAACCAATTGCATGTGTACTTACATAGTACTAGAGGCCCGGTGCACAAATTCGTGCACAGGTGGGGTTCCTCGGTCTGGCCAGTGATCGGGGCCAATCAGGGCTGGCCACAGGAGGTTGGCTGTGGGAGCGCACTGACCACCAGGGGGCATCTCCTGCATTGAGCTGGTGGTCAGTGCATCGTCATAGCGACTGGTTGTTTGGTTAACCGGTTGTAACAGTCGCTTAGGCTTTTATATATAGACTAGTGACCTGGTGCACAAAATTTGTGCACATTAAAGGGGCATTAATTGGAGGAAATAATTTAATATTGCCGTTTGCCCTTTCTCTTTAATAGAAGTGTCAGAGATGAAAGTAAATTAGTAAAATGTATCTGAAAACCTTCCTCCTGTCAGAGTCTGGGGCACACCACAGGACCCAGAGTCAAGTCCCCGCCCACCCACATGCACCTCAAAATCACGTGAGACCCAGACCCTGCCACCGCCCCCCCCCCCCCATTGGGCTAGATCCAGACCCAGCCAGTCCCACCCTTGTCAAGCCCTGCCAGGCAGGGGGCGTAGCCTCAGGTCCCCTGGCCTGGCGCCAGGATGGGGGGCATGGCCTGAGGTTCCCCAGCCCAGACCAGGGTGGGAGGGCATGCCTTGAGGTCCTCCATCAAGCCCCGCCAGGTGGTGTCACAGCCTGAGATCCCCTGTCAAGCCCTGCTGGGTGGGGGGCATGGCCTGAGGTCCCCTGTCAAGCCCCACCAGGTGGGGGAGGGGTGCAGCCTCAGGTCCCCTGGCCCAGCACCAGGAGGGGGGCGCAGCCTCAGGTTCCCCGTCAAGCCCCGCTGGGTGGGGGCGTGGCCTTAGGTCCCCTGTCAAGCCCAGCCAGGCAGGGGGGCGCAGCCTCAGGTCCCCCGGCCTGGTGCTGGGGCAGGGGGCACGGCCTGAGGCCCCCTGTCAAGCCCCGCCAGGCGGGGGGTGTGGTCTGAGGTCCCCCAGCCTGGTACCGGGGTGGAGGGTGCAGCCTGAAGTTCCCTGTTAAGCCCCACCTGGTGGGGGGCACAGCATGAGGTCCTCTGGCCTGGTGCTGGGGCAGGGGGAGCAGCCTGAGGTCTCCTAGCACAGCACTAGGGCTGGAAGCGCACCTTGAGGTCCCCTGTCAAGCCCTGCTGGGTGGGGGCGTGGCCTCAGGTCCCCTGGCCTGGCACTGGGGCGGGGGTGCGGCCTGAGGTCCCCCAGCCTGATGCTAGGGTGGGGGGCATGGCCTGAGGTCCCCTGTTAAGCCCTATGGGGGTGGGGGAGGGCGTAGCCTCAGGTTCCTGCTGATTGCTCGTTAAGGCTCCTTATGGGAACTTGGCCTCAGCTGTGGGTGCAGCCATCTTTGTGACGGAGTGATGGTCAATTAGTTTATTCCCTCTTTATTAGGTAGGATATTTGCATACACACACATATAGATAGATATAGATTAGATATAAATATGCATATAGATGTATCTATCTACGGAGAGATTTATTTTAAAGAATTGGCTCATGCGATTATGGAGACCCAGGAAAAAGCCAATGTTTCAGTTCAAGGACAAAGTCTTGGTCCAGGGAGGTCAGTCTTTTGTTCTATTCAGGCCTTCAACTGATTGGATGAGGCACAGCCACATTATGAAGGACGTTATGTTTTACTTAAAGTCTACTGGTTTGAATGTTAATATCACCCAAAATCACTCTCACAGAAACATTCAGAATGTTTGAACAAATATCTGGGTACCATGGCCCAGACAAGTCAACAGGTAAGATTAACTACCACAGTTGGTAGTTTGGACAAAGGCAAGGCAATTTAGACAGAGCGCTGGGCTTTGTTTGGGGCAGGAACAGTGATTATCAGGGCTGTAATCAGTTGTCTTAGATTTGGGGACTATGTTCCACTGGAATTGTCACTAGACCACAACTCTGCAGAACACCCAGGGACCTGGGAAATGGGGCCGCAGCTGTCTTCCAGAATCCACAGCCCTAATACAGTAAGATTCAAGGGGAAGGCTGAAGTCAGGCTTTTGCTGCTGCCTGGGACAACTCCATTAATCAGCACTGGCCTCAGGGTTCAAAGCTAGGAAGCCGAGGAATTGAAGGCTACCACTTCTGAGTCAGTGCATGAAGATTTGACCTGGCTCTGGGTAATGCTTGGAAATGAACAGAATGCCTGGATTTGCATGCATATTACACCTAAGCTCCTTCCCCTGCCCCCCCCCAACCCCTTATTCATTAATTCAGGCTTCAAATGGAAAAAAGCAGCTGCGTGGAGAGGCACAGAGGTGTGGGAGAGCAAATCACAGGGCCAAGTTTGGGTTCAACCACCATTACTCAGAGCCTGAGCTGTGTCCCACTTGCTCTGCAAGGTCAGGGGCAGGGGCCTTGTGCAGAGGGGCTGCAGATTCAGCTTCTAACTCTGGGCAGTTTCCAAGGTGTTGGGGACACAGAGCAACCACTCCTGCCCTCAGCATCCTCATCTCACACATAGGAGGGTTTCTTGGATGAGCTTGTCTCCCTACGTTTTTGGCTGCATTCTCTTTGATTGCCTTTTCATATGTCAATAATTCTGTAAGATCATTGTTTACAGAGAGTACTAACTGGGAATTGAGTCTTTCCTCTAGCATGGTTGATCCAAATTTGCTTTTTATTACTGGTAGGTTTAGAAATATTTCTTTCAGTTTAACAATTTATTCTTGAAAATGTCATGTAAATTTTTAGGGTAGTTGTCACACTTGGGAAATGCTCAAATACATATTTTTCTTATATGTCTCATCTATTGACATATCTGCTTAAATATTTGTGCATAACCATGAAATTGGACAGTTTGGTTCTTTATATAATTTCTACATTCTTAGAGGCATCTTTGTCTTCTTTAATATTTCAAAGGTCTTTACCAAATCACATTGATATGCTGTTAGAGGAATTGGGTAAACCATCCTTAAAATGTTTAAAAATTGGCAAGAGAGAAAAGTTAATGAAGATGAAAACAATGCCTTAAAGGAGCGAGACAGACTGCATTGACTAAGAAGGAGTGGACATGTGATATGTACCTATTTACCAGACAGGCTGGTTCAGGGGATTGCGTACCTTGGTCAGCTGCTTCTTGTTTGATGGGAGAAGCCACTTAGCCGAACTGAGCTCTGAGTTCCAGCCTGAGTCCTTCAGAGGCTACAACAGGCCACTAGGGAATTGGGTTTCTGTGACTTAATGCCTGCCCACCCTGCTTTGGCAGAGAAAGACAAATACCATGTGGGTTCACTTATATGTGGAAGCTAAAACAAACAAACAAACAAACCAAAACCAAAACAGATTCATAGAAACAGAGACCAAAGGGATGGTTACCAGAGGGGAAGGGGGGTGGCTAAAAAATGGAAGGGGAAGATAGTCAATAATCCTCCTATCTAATAAAGAGGGAATATGCAAATTGACCATCACACCATCACAAAGGTGGCTGTGCCCACAGCAGAGGTGGGGTTTCTGTAACACAAGATGGCTGCACCCACAGCGGAGGCTGAGTTCCCATAACGAGCCATAAGGAGCAATCAGCAGGGACCTGAGGCTGCGTGGCACTGGGCTGGGGCAGGGGACCTGAGCCTGCGCCCCCTGCCCAGTGGGGCTTGGCAGGGGACTTCAAGGCATGTCCCCTGCCCCGGTGCCAGGCCGAGGGACCTGAGGCTGTGCCTCCCACCCAGCAGGGCTTGACGGGGGTGTGGCTGGCCGGGTCTGGATCTCACCCAATGGGGGTGGGGCCGCTGGGTCTGGGTCTCTTGGGATTTTGAGGCGCCATGGATGGGTGGGGACTTGACTCTGGGTCCTGCAGTGTCTCCCAGACTATGACAGGATGAAGATTTTCATATACATTTTACTAATTTTCTTTCATCTCTGACACTTCTATTAAAGAGAAAGGGCAAATAGCAATATTAAAATATTTCCTCTAATTAATCCCCTTTTAATGTGCACAAATTTCATGTACCGGGCCACTAGTATTGTAATAAGTTGACATGGTGACAGATGATTACTACAGTTAATGAGATGATCACATTGTAAAGTATATATTGGGTCACAGCTCCTCTGCTAGAGGCTTGACCTATTGGACACCAGGTATTGGAAGAAGACATGAGTAGCCACAGGCATATAGGAGAGACTTTATTCCAGTCCAAGCAGTCATTGTACATACAGTAGTCCTTGCTAACACAGAAGCATACACAGGAGCCACCAGACAAAGCAGTTCTTCAAAGTGCCCCCACAGAGCAGCCGCACACTGGCTGGCCAGCAACACATTTTGATACCAACTTAGACAAAAGAGGTTTCTTGTCAAATAGTGACATCAGTATTTGGGTTATAGAAAGATATGCCTGTGCAGTGCGTACAGTGAAACTGCTGTGTCATTGCCTTTGCACTTGTGTATATTACATAGGCCTGAACATCTGGCATAGTTTAATCAGGGTCCCTACAGTTAACATAGAATCACTATATTGTACACCTGAAACTAATAGAACCAGTATAAGATTGTATACCAACTATACTTAAAACCTATTGTATAAAACCCTAATAAGCAAATAGACCAAATGGTGGAACAACTGAATAACAGAACAACCAACTGAACAACCGTTGCTATGATTTGTGCTGACCATCAGGGGAAATGTGCAGAACATGGCAGGCACCAGCAGCAGGCAGCAGAGTGTGGAACATGGCGGGCATCTGCGGCAGCAAGATGGTGGAGCAGGGGAGCCGGGGCGCCAGACCAAGGTGGGCCTCTGGTGGTTACTAAAAATTCTTTGCTCCCGCGTGCTGTGGTCCTGCCAGGCACTCACACTGCTGCCAGTGCTGGCCCTGCTCACACCTGCTGCTGGCGCCAGCCCCAGTCGCTCTGTGCCCTCAGCAGGTGCAAGCGCGGCCAGCGCCATCAGCACATGGGAGTGGCAGTGGCAAGAGTGGGGCTGCGGGCAGACAGGAGATCGGGGTTGTGGCAGGAGGGGCCAGGTGGGGGCGTGGAGGATGGGCCAAGACCCACCCCTGTGCCCACCGCAGTCTCACAGCCCACAGCTCCTTTCAAGGTGCATGAATTCGTGCACTGGGCCCCTGATAGATAGATAGATAGATAGATAGATAGATAGATAGATAGATAGATAGATAGATAGTACTGCAGGTGGGAGCAAAAAGGATTTTGTGACAGGGTCCTGGGTCCCTGACTTCTGTATGGAAATGCTTCTCCTTACAAACTGGTACACTTCTGTGTTATGGAAACTATACATATTGCATTGGATGTATTCTTTTTTTGCTTTGGACACTTGGAAGCTCCTATCAAACCACGTGACCTTAGTAATTGTGAAGGACTGCATGACGTCGATGTTTAGGAATTCTGGTTTCAGTGTCTGATTCTAATAGTTGCTAATCAATTTTTCTTTTTTGTCTGTTGAATACAGATTTGAAAGGCACCATAAAGCTTATTTGGAAAAATAATAGAGGTATAAGTAAAAGAAATATAATGTTTTGGAGGGAGAACACCTGAGATGGAGTTGAGCAAGAGTAGTTATAAATTCACAAAGCTGAGATGGGGCCCTGGCTAGTGTGGCTCAGTGGGTTGGGCATCGTCCTATGCACAGGGAGGTTCCCAGTCAAGACACATGTCTGGGTTTGTGGGCTCAGTCCCTGGTAGGGGTTCTGCAGGAGGCAGCAAATCAATGTTTCCCTTTCATATCGATGTTTCTCTCTTTCCCTCTCCCCTACTCTCTCTCTAAAAATCAAAACAAATATTTGAAGATAACTGAGATAGGGAGGGAAATGATAAGGGGGCAGGAATAAGAAATTATAGATGGGATCAAGATTTAAGATCAAGATTTGAGAGAGTATTGGCTGAAATCAGAGCATGAGGCCAGTTCAGGAAAGGGGGTGGGGGAGCTCCCAGCCACATCCCATGGCAATCTCATTGCCTCTTGTTATTTAATTAGCCATGTTTTCTTTTGTCGGAGTATTTTAGAGTTTTCTCTTTATCTTTTCACTATGACATGTCTACTTTTGGATTAATTTGTGTTAATCCTGCTTTCTACTCAGAGCAAATTTTCAATTTGAGAACTTATGTTTCTTTTCAGTCTTGGAAATGTTCTACTTTTATCTCTGAAGTATTGCTTGTTCACTCTCCCATGTATCTCTTATCTGCTCTTTCTGATAATTCTCTCCATTACGGCTACCCTCTAGGTCATTTCTTCTGAGTCAGTTCTTATACTGTGTCCAGTTCTTACACTGTGTGCACTTCGCCTATTGAGTTTATCTCAAGAACTACATATTTAATTTTCACAATTTCTAGTTTTTTAATAGTTTCCTGTTATTTTAATTTCTGACCAATTTTTTCTTGCAATTTCTGTCCTTTTCATTATGTTTTTCTTCTCACTGAGGATCCTAAGCCTTTATTTAAAGTCATTGTCAGACTGTATATAATTTTACTTTCATCTTGAGTGAATTCATGTTTGATCATTTATTAGTTTATTTTGTTTCCTATCTTTGGTTGCATTTGATTTCCTAATGTGTTTTGAAATGTTTGTTTGCAAGCTCATCTGAAAAGGGAGGTCTTGCACCAACATCCTATCCAAACAGATACTGTTTCAATTAGGATGCATTTGACTTCATCTGAGAGGAAATCCAACCAACACTAGTTAAACCAAGGGTGGGGAATGTCTGGCCGGTGGGCCGTATAAGGCCTGAGAAATCACTTGGTCTGGCCCTGCCAAAGCATTAGTGGTGATTTAATTAGATGTTTGACCAAATATAACAGGCTAATTTTTAAGTTGACAATTTTGTAGGGCCCACAAATGATGTTATATATATCCAAATGGTCCTTGGCAGATAAAAGGTTCTCCACCCCTGGATTAACCAATGTGAAATGTATTGTTTACTTCAGAGGTACAGAGGCTTGGGGGTCTGGGGTCCACTGAGTGGTCCAACAACGTCAGGATTCCAGGCCCGTTTACCTTCTTTTCCTCGATAGTTGCAAGTGGCTGTCTCATGTCTCCGCTTCAGGCATCCTATCATCGCACAGTAACATATCAGATGAGATGGGAGATGTAGGCAGAAAACAGTAGCTCCCCCCCCCCCCTACAAATGCTTTATTTGTAAGAAAATCTTTCCTAGAAGCCCTAAGCAGTGAGCCTGACTTGGGTCCCTCACTGGATATTCACACATATACTTTCTATTCCTGCAGGAATAACACTCTCAGACATCCCAGACTGAGCGCTTAAAGACAGCAGCTTCAGTGTCTACTAACCACTTTGGATTTCTCTCCCATTTCACAGATAGACACAGTCATCTTGATTTTGAACTAGACTATGACTTTTTAGCAATTTCATTTTATATTTCATGTGTTATTACTATGTGCTTAGATTGGAGGAAAGGAAGGATCCTTCAAATAATATATTTACAATGCTCTCTTCATCCAAATCCTACTCTTTTTTTAAATTATGGGATGTGAGTCATGTGTTGGGATCAAACTCACACCACTAGTGGAGATGCAGTTCACTTAAATTGAAGGATGTGGGCCAACCTGGTAAGGAGCCAGCCACCTCTCATAACTCTCCTGGATGTGTGAGGCACAGGCGAAGCTCAAAACAACAAGATACAAATAAATACCTTCGTGATACATATACAATTTGAAAGGATGTACCTGCACATTCAACTTACTAACACTTGAGGGCAGAGTTTTAGCCCAGCTATACCTTGCATATGACTTGAAGTCCAGAATCAACCTCCAAAGCTTCGAATTAGCTACACTGTGGCAGTTGTGAAGAGGATCAATATTTAGTCTTGGTTGGTTAATTTTCACATTAATTAACTGGAATGTAATATACCATTTGGAAATGATAGGGGTAGGATAGCAACACCTTGACCCCAAAACCCTTTTTGCCTGCCCAGTGTGCATTCTTCTCCACAAGGCATGGGATGGGAGGGCTTGGGGGTGGCACAGGAGGGTCTTTTCTAGATTTCTCCCATGGGAGCACATCTTTTATAGATGAGTTACAACAGCAGCCGAACAACACATTCCATGGTGCCTGCTCTGATTTGTGTCTTATTGTCTTTTCTAGACTGGCTGGTCCAATTTTGGAACAGAGGTGGGGTTGTTTCAAAGATTTTCTTTCAAAGGCTCTGTTTTGGGAACTCATTTTTTTTCCTTTTTCTTTCAAAGGAAAAAGAAAGTTACTTCTGTGCAGTGTATTTACGAGCAGCTGTTCCAAGGGGATTGAAGTTCAGCATTTCAAAGGCCTTGTTTTCAGAATCCTTTTCTTTCCGCTATTTTTTTTAAAGATAAAAAGTTAGTTCCATACGGTTTATTAAAGAAGTTTTCTAAGATTATTCGAGGACAGCTTCTGGAAGGGCTGCCTGAAGCCTGCATCACTCATTTCCCAGCGCCTTGTCTGCGGCTGTGCAGGCAGAAAGGGGCTTTGGCTGTGACTTCTGCTGGCAGCTGCCGGCCATCTCCGCCTCCTTACCTCCTTTCCACACCCTGGGGCTCCGCGTTACAGCCCCTCAGCTTCCGGCTATGCTCAGGCCCAGCTCAGCCTCTGACCACTTTCACCTTCATGTTCATGTCCATGTCCATGTCAGCCACTGGCCTGCTCTGAGCCTGGGCACAGGCTGCCTCAACCCCACAGCTCCCCCAGGAGTGCAGTGTCCCGCCACCACCCCCATCAGCTCAGACAGTGGCCTTTTGGAGCTGGTTCTGTCTCCTGGAGAGTCGAGCTGTAACCCGAGGTTCCTAAGGCTCCATTTTGCCACAACACATGGTCTCCAGCCTTCACATTCCCCTTGCTCACTTCTCAGGAGCTATTGTGTGTGCAGCCCCTCAGCTGCTGCCCAGGGGAGGGGAGGGCTGAGCTACTTGCACATCAGGATCGATCTCACAGAAGCTGGGAAAAAGCACACCAACAGTTACCTCCCTGTAAGGGTGAGAGGCCCAGGAGTGCAGGAAGCCAGCACATCAGGGTCATGCAACCATGGGAGGGGTCTCTGTCGTGTTGATTTAGGGAACCTGCTGTGGTCCACATCAGGGTTGGCAAAAGATGGCCCATGGCCCAAATTTAGCTTGCCACCTGTTCTGGTAAATTACTGGGACACAGCCACACTCATTTGTTCACATTTTGTGTATCGCTGCTTACAAGCCAGAGGCGGGTAGTGGCAGCAGAGATCACGCGGCTCGTAGGGCCCAACGTATTTCCTAACTCACTTGTCGCAGCCCAAATTGGCCACCCCTGGTCTTCGGTCTGTAGAGGAGAAGGAACTTGAGACTTCTGGCAAAGCCCTAAGAGATTCAGGAAGCCTTCCTACAGCCTGTCCGGCACCCTTATATCTGTTCTGGGTGTTGAAGTTTGAGTGTTGCTCACCATGCACTGAGATAAATCTACGTGCATTTAACTTTGCCTGTGCCCAAAGCCTGTGCCCCTTTGATCCCTTCTAAGGGATGTTATTTTAATAGGAAAGGATGGAGCTACAGAAGATATTGTACTATTAGGAACAATAAATATTAGAGGTTATTTGCATCTTGGTGAAGGGTTTGGGATGTTACAATATTTGCTTTGGTGACATCCCACTAGATATGGCGAGGCAGTAAAATCCTTTGACCACTCATCCCAATCTATTGTCTGAGCTCAAACCCCTGGGTGGTCCCCAAGGTCAAGGAACACAGCAGAACTATGGGCTGCCATAGCTGTCAGTCTGAGAATAAGCCACCACATTCATCCCCTGCCCCTGGTGGAATAGCCGGGCCAACATGGTGTCTAAAACTTGTGGTTTATCTACACTGGTGACCGCATCAGCGAAAGGCTCCAGGTCTGCTGTGAGAGAGGAGTTCTGAGCATGCGGATCAAGGACACAGCTTTTCCCTCACAGAGCAAGGCTTTTCTCCATGGTTGTGGTAAAGAAAATATACTTAGATCTTGAAATAAGACAAAAGTGTAGGCAGATGTCCTTTGAATGGTTAACTGGCTCAACCAAAGATTATTTAAGCCTTTATGAGAATGTCCCTGTGTTTGACCTTGCTATTTACTACTGATTAGAATCCAGACATTGTAAAATTACATGCTTACTGGTAGTTCTGTTTGACAGAGGTTTTATTGCTCTGTAGGGCAGTAACTAGTTTTGCATCTGGCCTAGCAATCTTTTCAAAGACATTTTTCTTTTTTTTTCTAGCAATCTTATTCAAGCATTCTTTTAAAAAGTGCCTTTTATTGATGGACTATACAGACTCTGTTCCTCACATACTCTTGGAAGCAGCTCTATCATCTTATTGGCTTGTAATTATGGTGAAAGGAACGCCCAACCCTGTGATTTCAAGCCCTCCTCCTTTAATGTATTCTAACCTCTCGTTGGCCAAAGCAAAACACATCAAACTCAAGGGCCAGGAACTTCTCAAAGGAGATGGGAATAGATATTAACAGAACAAGCCTCTAACCTATAGTTATGGGGAATTTTGAGTCAATTTGGCTGGGCCATGTGATTCTCAGATAGCTGGTTAAGTATTGATTGTGGGTGTGTCTGTGAAGGTGTTTCTGGAAGAGATTACGATTTGAATTGGTGGACTGAGTAAGGATAAGGCCCTCCTCACTGGGGATGGGCATCATCCAATCTGCCCAGGCCCTGAGCTATAGCACTGGCCTTGCTGGCTTCTCCAGTGTGCAGACAGCAGATTGTGGGTCTTCTCAGGCTGCATAATCATGTAAGCCAATATTTATATCTATCTATCTATCTATCTATCTATCTATCTATCTATCTATCTATCTACCTACCTACCTATCTATCTATCTTCTATATATCATCTATATATCCACCCATCTATCTATCTATAATCATCTACCTTCTATTGGCTTTGTTTTCCCGGAGAACTCTAATACACCTACCAAACTGGGGCATTTGATTAGCAGAACTCATTGCAATGCACTCATTGTCAGGTGCTTAGAACAAGTAAAAGGATCATGTACTATATAAAATACTACAGGCCTGGTGCACAAAATTCGTGCACGGGTGGGGAAGGGTCCCCTCAGCCCAGCCTGCACCCTCTCCAATCCGGACCCCTCTGGAGATGTCCGACTGCCAGTTTAGGCCCGATCCTGGGGATCAGGCCTAAACCGGCAGTCGGACATCCCTCTCACAATCCTGAACCACTGGCTCCTAATCGCTCACCTGCATACCTGCCTGGTAGCCCCTAATTGCCCGCCCCCCCCCTCACCAGCCTGATTGCCTCTCACTGCCTCTGTGTGCCAGCCTGATTGCCCCTAACTACCTCCCCCCCCGCCAGCCTAGTCGCCCCTAACTGCCCCCCACTGCCAGCCAGGTTGCCCCCAACTGCCCCCTCCCACCGGCCTAGTCACCCCTCACTGCCCCTCCTGACAGCCTAATCACCTCCAGCTGTCCCCACTCCCCTCCACCAGCCTGGTTTCCCCATGTAGCCTGCTGTTCAGTTGTTTGGTCGTCCCTCACTAACCCCCCTGCTGGCCTGGTTGTAGGCAGCCATCTTGTGAGGGTGTGAGGGTTAATTTGCATATTACCTCTTTATTGTATAGGATAAAAGAGTGAAACTGACTTCGCAGCACAAGTCCTCATTGCAAATTGTATGTGTATCACATGAAGTGTGTATCGCAGACTTGGTTGAACATAGTGAAGGTAATAAGTGAATCCCACTAATTCAAACATGGTAAAGCCATAATCCTGTGCAGGTATGATGGGCAGAGATTCAAAAAGAAAGAATGTCAGTTGTCATGACTTTGTAGATAAACGAATATAATTGATAATCATCATGTTCATAAAAGAGCAAAAATATCTAGGATGGAACAGAAACTTTGCATCAGAGGTGGGAGACACTATAACCTGGGGGTCAAATCTAGTCCCCACCCCAGTTTTGTCAATAAAGTTTTATTTGAATACTGTCATGCACATTCCTTTGCAGGTAGTCTGTGGCTGGTTTTGTGACAATGACA
This sequence comes from Plecotus auritus, assembly GCF_963455305.1. NCBI lineage: Eukaryota > Metazoa > Chordata > Mammalia > Chiroptera > Vespertilionidae > Plecotus > Plecotus auritus. The sequence continues at coordinate 145,519,983 of NC_137773.1, forward strand.
GGGTTGAGTAGTTGCAACAGAGACCACAGGGCCCACAAAGTCTGAGAAATTTACTTTCCGGTCCTTTACAGGGAACGTTTGCTAACCCCTGATCTAGAAGAATGACCCAGGCATGATCTCGCCTGTTCTCCAGCTTCCTCTGGATCAGTGGTCGGCAAACCGCGGCTCGTGAGCCACGGTTTGCCGCTCTGTTGACTAATGAGTTTGCCTACCACTGCTCTGGATAAAGCCAGCAAGGTAACAGTCCAGGCAGCATGGCCAGCACTGTGAACCCCTCAGGGGGAGATCTGGGGCCTCCATGGAGGTGCAGGGCAGGCGTCTGTTGGAGGACCTGCTGAGAGCTTCTTCCCCTGCTCCTTCTCAAGTTTTCTAGAAAAAAGTTTTCCAAAGGGAAAATGTTCTGGGTATCACCATCCCTCAAGGATTGGAAGGTTTACCTCTGTCACACCTGGAGCTGCAAACAAGAGATATTTATTAGAAAAGGTGAAATTCGCAGCAATGGCGACAGGCGCAGGCAGCGCCGGCTGCTCTCTCCCTGGTGACATTGCCGGGATTAAAAATAGCCGTTCTGTTTGTCCTTCAGCCCCGTATTGAACTGAAGCCTCCAAGCCGCACTCTCCCCAGCTTCATGCTTAATGAAGCATAATTTGTATTAATAGCAGCTATTAAATCTAGAGTGCTGAACAGGAATTAGAGCAGAGGCCCTGAGCCACCGAGCCCCTCGAACTCGGTCCCCTGAGAGCTGAGCTCAGGCCCGAGCACCCGCAATGAATCTCGGGCCTGGTGATGTGAGGCAGCTGCGGGGGCAGGAGGAGGAGCAGGAGAAGCAGGCGCACAGCCTCCGATGGGGTTCTCAGTCCCAGGTTCGAGTGCTGGCCCTTCCATAACGGCTGCATCCCCGGAAAAGGCAGGGTTGGGTGCTTGAGGACATTGCACTTGGCCATGTCACACACCCATCAGATTTGGGTTCTGCTATGTGACCTGGCTCTGGACATTTTTTTTTTAGATCATGTTTTTCTTTTAATTTTCTTTTTAAATATTTTTATGGGCTTCAGAGAGGAAGGGCGAGGGAGAGAGAAAGATAGAAACATCATTGACCGACTGCCTCCTGCACGCCCCACAGCCTGCAATCTGGGCATGTGCCCTGAGTGGGAATTGACCTGTAACCTCCTGATTCATCAGAGGTCGCTGCTCAACTACTGAGCCACTCCAGCCGGCCTATTTTTCAATTACAGTTAACATTCAATATTATTTTGTATTAGTTTCAGACATGCAGCATAGTTGTTAGACAGTAATGTACTTTACAAAGTGTTCTTTGAACCACGTGTTTTGTCATTACTTGAGAAATAGATATAATTGATGGGGGATAATATAACGGAGGTTGCTAGGAAGAATACAAAGAGACAGAAATGAAGATTTGAGGCGGGTTCTCTACCTCTCTGGTTTCCCACCTTCTTTAAATCCAGTTCTATTTTAAATAAACATGGATTTCTGCAGAAAATTACTGTGGGAAGCAAATTAGCTCCTTCTAAACCTGCATTAGTGAATATTTCCTTAGTTGCCCAGGCTTCCCTTCGCAGACATCCATTGTGCTGGTATTTTCACTGAGTTGTGAACCCCCTGCGTGAATGTCTGTCTCCACAGCCGCGTTGGCACCAGCCCACAAGCTCCTTAAAGGCAGTGGGAGGAGAAGAGGCCTCCCAGGTTGGACTCTCCGTTGCCTGGCACAGGGCCTGGCACGAAGTAGGTGTGCGATCGTGAGGTTTCTGTGGTCACTGTTATTTTACAATTAAGAAAACAGCGTTGGCCCTGGCTGCTGCGGCTCAGTAGGTTGAGCATTGTCCCATGCGCTGAGAGGTCCCCGATTCGATTCCTGATCAGGGCACATGCCAATTTGCAGGCTAGATCCCCAGTAGGGGGTGTGAAGGAGGCAGCCAATCAATGTTTCTCTCTCATCGATTTTACTCTCTAAAATAAATAAAAATGTATTTAAAAAGAAAAAAAAAAGAAAACAGTGTTAAACACAGGGTCTCATTGTCTGCCTTAATATTACTATCAGCTGTTTGCCCTCGGGCCAGTCAGTTCATCTGGGCCTCAATTTCCACACCTGCAAAATGGGATTAATAATAAAACAGTCTCATAGAGTGTTGAGAAGATTAAAATCAAGCACTTAGGCCATGCATGTTACTTTCCCTAGAAGTTCCCCAGGTTCTTTCTACCAGAGCAGGGAAGGTTGCGGGTCCTTCAGTGCACAGCCTGCAGCTTCCCCTGGCCTTGCCTGCTCGGTGTGAATGTCCTTTTCTGCACTGGGCTGGGGGCTGGACCCCTGGCGAGGCCTGGCTCCACGGCAGCTTCTGCTCAGCACATGGGCAGGAGGGAGACAGCAGCAGAAAGTGAAGCTTCAAAGAAATTATTAAGCCCTCAGCCTCCCTTTGGAAGGTAAGGTTTGAGGCCAGCCATTACGACAATGCCCGGGTCCTTTTAAACATGCCCAGGAGAAAAATGCCTTTAATTCTACTAAAACCCCAGAGCAGGAGGATTAATAACAGCTCTGCTCTTGGACTCAGGCAGCCAATGGAAGACCTGGCCATATGTGAGCCTGGGCACCCTCCCGAGGATCTGCAGTGGGAGAGGAAGAGAGCTGTCTACTGCTTGGTGAATAGTGAGAAGCCTTCCGTCTCCAGAAGGAGCCAAGGAGCCTCTAGCGCCTGTCCACAGGGTGGGGACCTGCACCGGCCATTCTCTCTCTCCCTCGCCCTTCCTCTCTGAAACCCATAAAAACATCTTACTGTGTTCGTTTCTACCGATCACGAGGTGGATCTTCTTGCTGAGCTGCATCCTTCAAAACCAGGGTTCCCAGCACGTTAGCTTATCGGCAGAGGGCAGGCTGCTTTGGCAGGATTGATGACTCGGCTGAGGCTGAAGCATGTCCCCCAGCTCCCGGTATCATAGCCACTGGGACAAGAAAGGACTCTGTTTACTCGGCAAAGGAATAAACTGCGTAGTGGCTTGGTGACTCACGGGCAGGAATAATAACACGGGCTCCCCAGCACACTCCCCTTTCACTCACTGAGCGAGTCTGAGGTGCCAGGCCAGGGCTGAGACTGTGGATAGAATCACAGAAACCTGGGTGTGAACCCAGGTTTTGTGTGTCCTTTACTGAGAGTAATAATAAGATCATGCATGCAAAAGGAGGCAAAATGTGGGTATTTATTTAGAATAAGAAAGAAATTGCATCAAATGTCCTATTTCTAAAAGCTGACAACACCAGAAAAATAATAGTGTGCTTGAATGAACAGACAGCCCTATAATATTTTTTACTAGCGTAGTTGATGGCTATTCTTTGATCTTCAGCTGGCAACAATTTTGTCATGTTATTTCCCAAGGAGGACAGAAAGATGACTCACTCTTTCCTCTTGCATAGTTATCAAAAATTGCTGTATATTATTGGTGGTTGAGGCAAGTTTCTTTCATCCTCATGTATCATTATAGTCATGTAAATGTGAGGGTGGTTGTAAATTTGGAAGAAAGTTCTACACTGTATCCATTCTGCTCTTTCGCATCTTGTGTTGTGGTGTTCTGATCCTCATAATTTTTTTGTTGTTGTTAATCTTCACCTGAGAATATTTTGACCATTAATGTTTTAGAGAGAGTGGAAGGTAGGGAGAGGGAGAGTCTGTGTGAGCGCACGAGAGAGAGAGAGAGAGAGAGAGAGAGAGAGAGAGAGAGAGACATCACGATGTGAGAGAGACACATGGATTGGTTGCCTTCCACATGTGGCCAGATCATGGCCGGAATCGAACCTGCCACCCAGTTAGTGCCCTTGACCAGAAACGGAACCTGGGACCCTTTGGGACACAGACCCACCCTCTTACCACTTAGCCACACCAGCCAGGGCCATCCTCATAATCTTTGATCTCTTCTGTTATTTCATTACCTCTACTTTGTGGATATTACTCTTCCTTCCTTATCTCCCCCTGGACCAGCAGCATTTTAGTCTAGTGCAGTGGTCGGCAAACTGCGGCTCAGGAGCCACATGCGGCTCGCGAGCCGCAGTTTGCCGCTCTGTTGACTAATGAGTTTGCCGACCACTGCCTTAGGGAAAAACACTTAAAAAAACATTTTAATAATGTACTAATGTCTTTAACCTGAAGTCAAAACTTCTGGGTAAGGGTAATGCCTTACACAGTGGTCGGCAAACTCATTAGTCAACAGAGCAGCAAACCGCGGCTCGTGAGCCGCATGTGGCTCGCGAGCCGCAGTTTGCCGACCACAGGTCTAGTGTGACAGAAAAGGTTTTGACACAGTGAAGCCTCTTCTAATCTGTTTTTCAGTTGATATTTTTAGCTTCTACTAAGATAATTCCTTTCTGTTGTATTTGAGTTTTGGTATGATCAATAATTCTGAAAAAATATACGAAATTGATCTGTAAGGGCTACACACAAAAAATTCAAATACATTTTTTAAAATTATTTTTTATTTTCATTTTCATTTGTTTAACCCTCAGTTGAGGACATGCTTAGAGAGAGGAAGGGAGAAAGAGAGAGAGAGAGAGAGATTGGTTGCCCTCCCTATGTGCCCCAACTGGGAATTGAACCTGCAACCCAGCCCAGGTATATGCCCTGACTGGGAACGAACTGGGCAACCTTTCAATGCACAGGAGATGCTCCAACCAACTGAGCCACTCCAGCCTGGGCTCAGATACATTTTTAAATGCCAGTGCTTTGTATTTAACTGTGTAATTGTGAAACCAAGTCGTTTTTGTGCTTTAATACAGACTGTATTAAATTTTGCCAGGCAAGTTTCCTGAAGTCATGTGCCTGCATCCGTGGTGATTTTGTATGCAGTGTTATCCAAAACATTCCCATGTCACGGAGGACAAATTGGGTCAGAGACACTAAGATATGCCCTGGTTCACAGGGATGGTTAAAACATGCGATTTCCCACATAGACATGGGCTCTGTTTGTCGTATCGCTGCAGGTTTGTGCCCTACAGCAGTGGATTATGATAAACATTTATTTTGTTATATTCCATGAAAAATAATTTTAAAATGTGTGCCAGATGTATAATGTGCACACAACATTATTGAATAGGCTCCTGAGAAGGGAGACATTTGTATCTAGGTATGAATGGGCGCTGAAGCCTTGGCTTGTTCTTGTATTGGTCCTGTGATTGTTATGAGTGTTAGAGACTAGCTTTGGCTCCATGCATTCTGAACTTTGTTTCTCTTCCACCTCCAGGTGCTGTGTGACATGTTCACACCATCATACAAGCTCTGGACCTGTGCCTTTGTCCAGGATGCTGGAGGTGTGCTCAGCTTCCTGGAGATTCTACCTCCGTCCGCCCACAGACAGCCTACACGGGAGGGAGGAGGAGAGGGAGGCTGGTAGACAGGCCATGGCAGGTCCATGTCAGAGGGAAGCCCAGGGACGTGGGGAGTCGGAGAGAAGGGGACCTGGGTCAGCTTGGAGGGCAGGAAAAGCATCCTTGGGGAGATGGTGTTCACACTGAAACCTGGATGATGACCAGCGCTTAGCCAGACAAACGGGGTGAGAGAGGCATTTCAGGAGGAGGGTACAGTGTGAGCAAGGATCCAGAGGTGTGGGTGTACCCAGAGTCCAGGGAGAGGAATGGAGAGAAAAGGGGCTCAATAAAAATGCAGGCGTGAGGTCACAAAAGGCCCGGAGGACTATGCTAAGGGAGCTCTACCCTGCCTGATGGGGAGATACTGAAAGAGGTAGGTTAGATTTACATTTAGAAAGCTCACTTGAAGCAGTGTTGAATTGGATAGGAGTGGAATAGGGATGGTGCTGGTGCAATAGTATGAGTAAGAGGAGCTGTGTGTGAGAAGAAAAGGTCCAAATATTGGGAAAAAATAAGAAATGTGGGGGAAAAGACTTTGGATGAGTGGGGATTTCCTAGGATAATTGTCTGGATTGATGGGATGTTGAGAGAGGGGCAGAGGAAGAGAAGCAGGCTTGTTGGGGGAAGGTGATGAGCTGCTTGAGTTTCTTATAGGACATCTCAGTAAAGATGCTGCGAGAAGGGACGCCGGATGTACCCCCTGTGCTGGGGAGGAGCCTGCAATGGCATTGACTTTGGAGTCAGCGAAGCTGCAGCATGCATGAGCTCTTCACAGGAGAGAGTGGGGCATCAGAGTCAAGGACATAGCACCAAACCCGAAACCCGAACATGAAAGGCAAAGGAGAGGAGAAACGTGCATCGGAGAATGGGAAGACATGGGCAAAGTGTCGAGAAAGTCTGTGTCCAGGGAAGTTTTCCTGAATTTGGGTATGACCCCAGAACAGGATGGGATCAGGCAGAGCTTCCAAGGAGCACCTGATGGCTGGGGAAGCCCACATAATGGCAAGCATGCTTTCCATTTCACAGTTCCAGGTAAGTTTCCATGTTGGCATTATCTAGTGATTGTACCAATAATTTGAAGGGGAAAAACCACTTTCATTCTCTTTTTATACTTCCCCAGGGGGACTCAAGGAAATAGCAAATCACAAGACTCTCAGTATCTGAGGTAGACATCCCATGCAATTAGTAGAGAACACAGACAAATACAAGATGTGAGTTTTTGCCTAAAATTATCTTATAACTCTCTACCTCCATGGCCTAGAATGTAAACCTAGCGTTTGCATATACATGTATATTTACTAACGACATTATTTTAACTCTTATTAGTTTTGTTTTGCATATTCTATTTAGATGAAAACTAATATCTCTTATCTCAGTTAATTAGCCAGGATACTATGTAGCTTAACACACACGAGTTTTTTCTCACTTATAGTTCATATCTCCCATGGATCAGTGCGAGTTCTGCTCCACACGGTTACTCTGGATCCAGTCTGACAAAAAGTCCACCATCAAGAGCCATGCCCTCTGGAACCTCAGTCACCTTCGCCGGGAAAGAGAGAGCTGTGGTGTCACATCCTGGCTCTACAGTGCTAGTCCCAGAAGGGACAGGAACCACTTTGGTCCATAGCCCTTTGGCCAGGACTAGTCATGCAGCCCCATCTAACTGCACGGGGGTGGGAAGCATGAAGGAGCCCATCCATATATGGTGGGTGCCACATGTTCCTGCCACACTCAATGCCGTATAAATTCAAAGTCCCAAAGCCAGTTTATTGATTTTTTTTTTTTTTTTTTTTTTTTTTTTAGAGAGAGAGGGGAAGGGAGAGGGATAGAGAGAAACAACGATGAGAGAGGAACATCATCAATAGGCTGCCTCTTGCACACCCCCTACTGAGGACTGAGCCTACAACCCGGGCATGTACCCTGATCAGGAATGGAACCGGTGACCTCTCGGTTCCTGGGTCGATGCTCACCTGTTGAGCCACACCGGCCAGGCCAAAGCCACTTTAGATCAGAACATGTAAATAAACAATAATAAAATACCTTATTAATAATATTAACAATTCATAATAACGTATTTCTATAGAAAATTATCTAAACAAATATAAATAGAAATACATCAATGTCTGGTTTCATTGGAAGCCATTTATTTTTTAAAAATCTAGTTACTTAGATTTTGACATGTTTGTAATATTAATTATAATACACATTGATTTTACATTAATATATTTTCTAATATTAATTTAATTAAGAGTAAGTAGAATAGGTTTTACTATTGTTGTTTTTATAAGAAATTAAGTATAGGAAATGCAGACAATTATATCCATAAAATCTTTTAGCTATTTTGCCTTTTCTGTAAAACCCAATCTTGGTATAATTTAAATGATATGTTTCTATTTTTGCTTTTTTTAGTAAGTGCACAAATACTGCAGAGATAAAACACACAGCCACTTACAGAGAATTGGAGTTTCAACAATAACTTAATTCACCAATAGATGTATTTTTTTTTTCTGATTCCAATTTACAAGGAAATTACTAGACTATGAAATGTTAAATTTTACCAGTTTTATTATACAACATGTTTTTATTGGGAACTAAAAGTATTTAAAGTTCCTAAGTTTAGAATTCGCAATTACTTGGAGAAAATAAAGCTCATATATACATTTTTTAAAAGTCAGGAGATAGTTTTATTTCCTTTTCTTGGCTCAGAGCCCACCATTTCATAGGCCAAGATTGAAAGTGACAGTTAAAAAAAAATAATTTTTAGCCTTATGTTAAAGAAAAGCACTCCTCTCGTTTACTCTCCATTACTCTCACACCCACAACACTCTGACACCAGATGTGTGCGTTTTTCACATAATCCAGGACTTCTCTGTGGCACCAGGTGTCCTGTAATTCACCTTGATTCCGACGCGATCTTCCTGGTGTTAGCCTCAGATCCCACCAGTTGAAAGTCCCAGGTTGTCACCTGCACTTGTGACTGATCAGTTATAAATTAGGGTTCCCACAACCCCCTCCCTGGGCTTGATAATTTGCTGGAATGGCTTACAGAACTCAGGGCAGCACTGTGCTTACCAGTTTATTATAAAGGACATAATAAAGGGTATCAGTGAAGAGACGCGAGTCTGGAGGAGCCCTGAGCCCAGGAACTGATATTCCTGTGGAGCTGGGGGTGCGTCAATCCCCTCACCTACCCAGAAGTTCTGTGAACCCCACACACTGGGATTTTATGGAGGCTTCCTCAGGTGGCCATAATTGAGCATTGGCTCCATCTCCAGCCGCTTTCCCCTCCCAGAGGATGGGGGAGAGTGGGGTTGAAAGTCTTAAGCTTCTAGTCCTGGCTTGGTCATCCAGGAGCCCACCCACAGTCACCCCATTAGAAGGCACTCCTGTCACTCAGGAAATTCCAAGGGATTTAGGACCCTGAGTTGGGAACTGGAGTCCAAGACCAAATATTAGAACAAATATTAGTGCTCTCATCACTTAGGAAATTGCAAGGGATTTAGAAGCTCTGTGCCAGGAACCAGGGGCAGAGAGTAACACATATATATTTTCTATTATTAACATCTTGGAAGAAATTTTTATGTTATTTTATGTTTCTCTTAAGCTTATATTATTATAGCTCAGTATAATTCTGGGATGTTACCAGTTTTCATAGCATATAAATTACTTTCTTATTGAAAGGTTATACTTAAAAATAAAAGTAGTAACTAAACCACAGTTTTTTATTTTTGAATCTATCTTGAAAAGTCATAACTTGTAGCTCTTTGTAAATACTTGCCTATATTTCATGTTTATCCTGGCCAGAACATGTTTATTTCTCAAGAAGACTTAAAAAGAAGCTTTATCACTTTTGCAATGGGTGTTTTAGATTTTTAATTACATATTTTATGTCAGATATTTAGGAAAATGCCCCTTAGTTATCAGACAATGTCTCTTTCTCTCTTTGTGACTTACTATCTCTAAATATCATTTGGAAGCTATAAATTACATTATGGAACATTTGTATAAATTATAGAGCACCAAGTTGACAGCCTTTTCTTCTTCTTTTCTTTTGACAGATGTCTTTGTATTTGAAAATGAGTAGAGATCATGTTTGGTATCAGGAATCCATTTATCTGCAAATAGCAAAAAAACTACGCAATCAACGCATCTTAACCATTGATTGGGGTGAGGAGGGGAGGCAGCAGGGCCCAGGCTGTTACTCGGCTCAGCCACGCCACCAGGGGTCCCGGCTGCCCTGCATGTCTCCGCTCTGTCACCCTCAGCATGCACGCCTTCTGCCTCGGGAATGGTGTCTTGTGGTTACAAGGTGGCTGCTGCCCTGCAAATCTCCTCCCTGTTCCAGTTTGGAGTAAGAAAGAAGGCGAAGAGCACAGGTGACCTCCTAGCAACACCTTGCCTTTTAATCCAGGCAAGAGCACCCTCCTCAGGGGCTTCCACCTGCATCTGATTGGCCAGAACGGAGTTGAGGCCTTGCTTAGCCACCAGGGTGCTGGGAGATTGCGTAGTTTTAACCATTCTGTTCACAAGCAAGAAAGTGGGAATGGATACTGAACAGGCAATCAGCAGGACTTGCTAAACTTACCTGAATGAAAATAAAGTTATTTATATAATTTAAAGCTTAACATATACATAGTTTAACAATATGTAAATAACATTTTATTTTATTTGTAATTGGTCTCTTTTTATGATTTCCCTCTTATAAAGAGAGCCATCTTAGAGCATTTCTCAGCTCCCTTCTTCTCACTTTCTGTATCTGACACCTGGGGATCCTTTTCTCTTTTTAATTAAAAGGATCTTGGCTTATTTTTAAAATAAAATGAAGAAGACTCTTCCTTACATTGTAGGACAACCAGGCAGACGTAACAGACCTAATTGAAGACTTGCTGAAGCCTTTTAACACTCGGACCCAAGTGTGCAGAATGATCGCTAGACTATGGAATCTTGCATTTCCCAGCTTTGCTCTATCACATGCTTTAATTCCCTTGGGCCCTGCTCTTGTTGAGTCTGAAGCACGTGTTCCTGATCAGCGGGCAGCTCGCCCTCAAGTGGTCCATCTCGTGGTTCTGCCCTCGTTGACTGTGGCTCACGAGGATACGTGTTAACCTGCATCCAACAGCAGACGGGAAAGAGCCCGGAGGACACGGTTCACAGCAGTTTCTAAGGCCAGGCTGGGAGTGGCTGACATCACGTCCACGCAGGTGCCTTGGACAAGGACTTCACATAGGACCACGTCAACTACAGCCCGGGGCAAGGAGGGAGATGGGGAACTGCTCCCCAGGAAGAAGGGGGAGGGGGTGGGGAGAGCCAACCGGTGTCCGCCTCCCAGCTGATTTGGCTGCTCAACAATTATCAGGTTCTTCTGGGAAATACTGGCTGAGTCTGGTGATTAGCCGTTAGTGGGGCTGCGTTTCTCTCCACAACTTGCTGCGGGAACATCACAGCAAAGGCAAGCTTTTATGTGGAATCTAAAGACCAAACTAAACAAATAAACAGAAACAGACTCACAGATACAGAGAACAAACTTCCGGTTGCCGGAAGGTAAGGGGTTGGGGGACTGCGTGGAAAAGGAAACAGTCAATAATATTGTAATTATATGGTGCCAGATGGGTACTAGACTTAGGGGGGGATTACTTGTAAAGTATATAAATGTCTAACCACTTGGCTGTAGACCTGAAACTAATATAAAATAATATTGAACGTCAACTGTAAATTGAAAATAAAAGGGGGACTCATTTTGGGCTTCTGATCTCTGAAAGAAACAAAAAGCAATACCCCCAAGACTATGCCCCCCCAAAAACAAACAAACCACAAAATCAAGCTCTAAACTCAATTCTGATCAATGTTCAAGAAATCACAGACAGATACAAGTTATGCTGGTAGACAAGGAAGTCTCCATGCACTCTGTTCTCAGTGATGGCGTGAGCGCCTCGAATGAAAGGTTCACTCCAAGACAGACCCAGAGATAGTCCAGACATTATGAGGGCAGGGCCAGCCAGCCATAAAGTTGGGGGGCTGGTGAGGTGCCCTGGAAAGTGGGGGCTCACAAGGCAGTGGTGCTCTGGACCTCAGTGCTGTTTCTAAGGAAGCCAATTGCTACGTTTGCTTTCTTGCCTGTTGTTAATAAAGGGCCATGGAGACCCAAGCCATTTCTTAGGCAACCACATATTCCTAGCACCCCTCATTTCATCAATTCAGATGACTTTATTATTAGTAGTAGTAGCAGTACTAATTTGGACCTGAGGTACAAAAACACTGACTCCACTCATTTCATGCTGTCATCATTGGCCTTGGTTCTATTCCCATTCCTGTCCCTTCCTCCTGTAGGCAATCCTAATGTGTGGAGGCATGTTCTTTTATCTGTATGTGTTCTTGAAAACATGTATAGTTTTGTGTGCATCTATTGTTAATTTTTATTGATTGTTGGGGTAGAAATATTGTTGCTTAATGTTCTTTTCCCCTTATCACTATTCTTACATGATTTACCCATGTTGTTATGTGGGTTAAGTTGGGTTTTTCAGGAAACAGACTCTGAGATAGAGATGAGCATGAAGGAAATTTACTGGGAATTTCTGTTCTCCAAATCAATCCCTTTGAGAGAGAGAGGGAGGGAGGGGAGCAGGATTGGGCAGAGGAAAAACTGACCTCATGGGGAGCTCTAGAGCTTGATGGCCTTGCTGAGTTGCCATGACTTAAGGTCAGGGTCCTGGCCTCAAGGTAACCAGTTGTTGGCTTTGGCCTGCCCTGGAAGTGTGACCATTTGTTGAAGAGACTGTCTTTATTCCATTGTATGCTTTTGCTTCCTTTGTCAAATATTAATTGGCCGTAGTGGTGTGGGTCAATTTCTGGGGTCTTTGTTCTGATCCACTGGTCTATATGCCTGTTCTTGTAACAGTAAAAGGCTGTTTTGGTTATAATGGCTTTGTAGTATAGTTTGATACCCAGTATTGTGATCTTTCCTACTTTGTTCTTCTTTCTCAAGATTGCTGCAACTATTCAGGATCTTTTATGGTTCCATATAAATTTTTGAAGTATTTGTTCTAGCTCTGTGAAGTATGCCATTGATATTTTAATAGGGATTGCATTGACTCTATAGATTGCTTTGAATAGTATAGACATTTTAATGATGTTAATTCTTCCAGTCCATGAACATGGTATAAGCTTCAATTTGTTTGTATCTTCCTCTATTTCTTTTTTCAATGTCCTATAGTTTTCCAAGTACAGGTCTTTTACCTCCTTGGTTAAGTTTATTCCCAGGTATCTTATTTTTGTTGTTGTTGCAATGATAAATGGGATTGCTTTTTTAATTTTTCTGCGAGTTCATTATTGGTGTATAAAAATGCCATGGATTTGTCGATGTTGATTTTGTATCTTGCTACCTTGATGAATTCATTTATCAAGTCTAGTAGTTTCCTGGGCTCCACCAACTTTTGATTCTTTTCTAGCTCTTTAATTTTTGCCAATCAGATGGGTCTATGACAGCCTTGGGCAAACTATGGCCCGCGGGCCGGATCCGGCTGTTCTATCTGTTTCTCTTGCTCTCCCCTCCGCTCCTTTACTTTGAATTTATATTAGTTCACACAAACACTCCATCCATGCTTTTGTTCCAGCCCTCCGGTCCAGTTTAAGAACCCATTGTGGCCCTCGAGTCAAAAAGTTTGCCCACCCCTGATTCTATGATGTCTGATTTGGGTTTAAATTTGTATTTTGATAATTGCTAATGGGTTTGAGAATATCTTTATATGTCTTTTAGTCCCTTGAGTGTTCTCTGCTCTGACTAGTCTTCCTATTCTTTATCTATTTTCTACAAAGTTCTAAAAAATATATTTCTGATTTTTTAAAGCTGGTAAACAAACCTCAGATTTAAATAATGATATCCTAAGAGGAAAGCAACCCTCTCTAGAGTGTAGACTCCTGTTCAAAATGTTTCAAGTGTTAACTATTTCTTTTTCTCTTTCACTCTCACACACAATGCTGTTTATTATGACGTATTTTTTGAAGAAATTATTACTTTGATTATATAACAATTGTCTTAACTGAGTATTTCTTTGGAGTGGCTGATTTTTAAAAAAACTCCCTGCTTTCTCTGTGCCAACTCTTAAGCCTTTTACATTAAATCTGCAAAAGCTTATAATATTCTCTTATCATTTTGGGGTTAGAATTCCCACCTTCTAGTCAATTGAATCTCTAAAGGAGCTGAAGAAGGTAGAAAGGCTGTTTTTTTTGCACTTCCCCCTCCCTCTCTCTTTTTCTCTCTCTTTCTCTCTGGTGTGATAGTCAAAATAAGAGTCCTGCCTGGAAGCCCCAAGTGCTGTGATTTTGGGGATGTTTTTAAAGTGCATGATTTTGTCAAAAATGATGACCCATTTGAGGGACATGGTTTTCATCCCAGAAAATGTAAAGCCTTTGTGCTGTATGGTGTGTGTGCACACAAATGTGTTGTCATTCCCGGTGGGCACAGCCCTGGACTCCTCCTTCAGACCTCACTCCCACACAGAGGGAGCTCCCTTGGGCTAGCCTGCTTTACTCGCCCTGGGGAAGCTCATGTCAGGGAGAATACATTCAAACCCACCTGTCTTGGGTTAAGACTTTCACTGTAGACAGATCAAATGATCCTGAGGTTCTAACTGTAGAAGCTCAGGTTGCCTTCAAGGTGAGCGCATTCCCCAGCCTCATGAAAATTCAGGGGTCCCACCCCAGCCAGCACACAGTTCCGAAACTGTTACCTTAAATTAATTTTCTTATCTAGAAGTGGCTGTTCTTCAATTCACTTTATTGATCCCACCTTTATCCTTGAGTCTACACACCATAGCTCCTCTTTTCTTACCTATGTGAGTTGAGGAAACTAGGCAGAAAAACTGGTCCCAGCATCTGGACACACATGGGCTGAAAGCCCTCACCAGCATCTCCTGGTAGTGAGCAGTCTGCCCTGCTGTCCCTCTGTCACACACACTCTCTGAGTCAGAGGCACCTTGTGGTGGAAGAAGCATGCTTCAGATTGTGTTTGGGTCAAAGTCTGCTAGAACCAGGTGACAGGGTTGACATCTTTTAATAAAGTGAAGTTACTTTGTCATTTATTCATGGAAGGAAAATACACGATACAGTTTTTCAATTTTTTAAACATGTCTAGAAGGCTGTGGCTGCCCGTCACCAGCCTGCTCCTTGGGCTCACATCTCACTGCCAGCAGCCTTCCTCCATGCTCAATGAGGTCTGATGGACATGTGGATGAGGTATTGAATGCACAATTTCACACAGGAAGCAGTGCTGGGTACGTGTCTATTATATGTAGGTTGTGAATAGCTCATTAACCATGTCATGAGCCATGCAGTGGGGTTCCCTTGATCTTGAGGTCATGAAGCTTTCTTGGGGGGATTTTGAACAGGGGAGTAGCATAATCTTGATTGACCAAAATTGAGCCTATTTGGAAATATCCCCATGCCCACTCTACTCTATCTGCTGGCTCATCACATTAAGACCTGATGTTTTAGGAGGTAGACTCACAGGAAGATTTTGGAGTGAAAGTTTTAGATGAGGAAACAGAGAGAGGAGAGCAAGATGAGATCCTTCCAGATGTACAGCCCACATCTGTACTCATGCCTTGGTTCATTTCTGCTGGGGAAGGCACTGCTGAGAGGTGTTTTCAGAAGCTCAGATTCTCTAGTCTTCCCAGTGATTCTGTCCATAAATACCTGGTGTCTTCAACTACTTAAAGGTGACTTTCTCAATTGCAACTAAGAACCTTGACCAGAACACCTCCCCTTTCACCGTCTTCCCTCAATCTTCATTTCTTTAAGGAAACTTTGGCCTTCCTAATTATGGCAATTCATCCTGGTATAGATATTCAGAGTTTCAGGGGAGCCCCCTTGGCAGTGCTCATAGCAATCATATGCTTATTTGTGGGATTATCTAACAATGGCTTCTTTCCTCCACTGGACTGTCCATTCAGTGAGGGCGGGGAGCTGGTGCCTAGCACAGTGTGTGACTCACAGGAGGCACCAAGTAAGAAACTCTGGAACATCTTTGGGCAAAGAATAGACACGTGAATGAATGGAGACTTCAAGTTTCTCTGAGTCTCAGGATCCTCATAGATTCCAGGACATGGAGGTCAACAGAGACCTTAGGGACAGCCTTCCAATGTCTCTGCTCTGGGAGAGGAGGCACATTTGCCTGTTTCCAGGTGCATATGTCCATAGATTTTGCTCTCCTGCTGGTTTTTTAGGCTCTGTCTATTTTACATTGTTTTAAACTCATCTTATTTTTGAACTTGTAGTTGTTCAGCCAGGGCTTCTCAGTTCCTGTCTGGCGTGTGTTTGGGAACTGGTTGTAGCCTTTCATGCTAAAAAGAAAACAGGGCTGTCACTGGCTCTGGCACCTGCACACTCTGCTTTTTCACAGCTGTGTGGCCCCAGCAGGAGACCTAGTTTCCCTGGAACTCATTCACTTATGAAACGGGATAAAAATGCTTTCTTCATGGTGTTGAAGAAAGGATTAGAGATCCAGTGCTAATACTCAGCAATCCTTGTACAACTCTCTGCCCTTTCCATTTCCCCTCTTTCTGAAAATGTCCCTATTGAGGATATAAGGAGGTGTCCACCCATGAGAATGTTGTGGAGGCTAGACCCCAGAACCACTGAATGAATGAGTGAGTGAGTGGATGAAGCAAGGGCTGATGAGCGAATGTGTGACCCACACTATCCATTGCTAGGGCGTGTTGGAAGAGGATTGGTCTTAGTTGTGGTGACAGTAATTACCTAGTAAATGCCTAAAGGGTTATGTTTTATAGAAATCACCTCATTTAATTATCCTAAGAGTCCTTTAAGGAAGGTATCATTGTTACCATTTTATAAATGAGGAAATGAAAGCTCATGGAGGTTGTCAACCAGTGGAGCTATGTCTAGTAGTGGTTTTATTAAAGTATCATGAAAATAGAAGACCACAGATATATATGTATGTATAGGAGTATTTACAGGTCTGTGTGTGTGTGTGTGTGTGTGTGTGGTGTTTATCTTAGTCCCAAGAAAAAAGTAGACACTTGGGACATTATTGTACAATTACTGAATGACTGTAAATGTTGGTGGTAATTAGAAGGGTAAAATGAGATAAGTGAAGGGTAGAACAGGAATGAAGGTTTGACAATGTGGCCTTGAGGAAGAGAATTCAAGGTCAATACACAAAGAGCTCCTGGGGCTACTTTTTGTTGTTTAGGGAAGAGAGAAGTGGGCAAGGGCCCTGAGCAAGTCAGAAGGCTGTGCTCTTGGGGCCTGGGAGTCTAGGCTGTGGGCCTGTGTCCAGCGAGGGTGCTGGTGAAGTTTGTAGTCTCTACAATGTGGCCGCACTGTGTCAGCACCCAGAGCTCTCCCTCGGAAAGGTTTCCAAATAGCCGCATAGTTATGCTAATCCTGGGACTCACAGAATATAGGCATTTTCTTTTGGACTGATCTGAAGTGGGCTGCCTAGAGTGGCTATATGGGTTAAAAATCTGAGCATTCTATAGCCTAGGATTATTAACTTAGCCTCTCTGTGCTTTTTCTCATTTGTAAATGAGATAAAATATAATAAGACTGTTGCAGGTTTAAAATAAAATACTGCACATAACACAGAGCATAGTTCCAGGCACCTAGTTAGCTAAATAAAGTGCATATTATTAATAATGATTTGCATGACAAAAAGAAGGCCAGTATGGAGGAGCAGGAAGGAATGGGCTGGAGCAGTGGTTGGCAAACTGCGGCTCGCGAGCCATATGTGGCTCTTTGGCTCCTTGAGTGTGGCTCTTCCACAAAATACCACAGCCTGGGCGAATCTATTTTGAAGAAGTGGCGTTAGAAGAAGTTTATGTTTAAAAAATTTGGCTCTCAAAAGAAATTTCAATTGTACTGTTGATATTTGACTCTGTTAACTAATGAGTTTGCTGACCACTGGGCTGGAGAGAAACACAGCCACTCAGTCCCATTTGCCCTTCATATCTCCCAGCTCCTCTGCATCTCATCTTCATGTTTTGCCAACTTCAGGCACAATAACTACCCACCTCAGGGATTAATCAAGACCACACACATAGAGCTTCAGCCCTTTGTAGGTGCACAATAAACACATTAGGAGTGTCTTTGTATTGGTCTCCAGTTACACTGCTTCGGAGTTCAGCTCTGAGTGTAACGGGGTACCCTGATAGGGGCCAACTTTCCATGTCACCCCCCAACCCAGGACTTGTACGCATGCATATAAGCATAACTAATAGATGTAAGACACTGAGGGGGGGGCAGGTAAAGGCATGTACTGGGGGGAAGGGGAGGCCAGGGGGAGGTCAATGGGGGGAAAAAAAGGAGACATATGTACTACTATTTGTAATACTTCAAACAATTAAAAAAAGAAAAAAAGAAAGGATAAAATAAAATAAAGTAAAAAAAAAATAAAGAATGTTGACTGGCCAAAGCAGTTATCATCTCACCTCATCAAATACGCTGAAGAATAAAAACTCTCAGAGGTCATCTTTACTGTGAAACTCTAAAATCATATTTATTCACCAATTCACAGAAAGTGTCGGAATGACCACCAACATGAATCAGTTTGTAGGCATTTACAAGCCAAGGCTGAAAATAAATATCTGTCTGTGTTGAATAGCATTTAACAAATTACTTGGAAACAGCAAGAATTTTAATTGTTAGAAATTTAAAGTTTGAGATTCCAACATGGGTAAGATCACAGTCATGGGAAGAAGCCCAGCAGGTTCCTGTGATGGTGGTGATTTCTTCTTATATCTTTATGTACATACAGACTCTCAGCGGCCCTCACTCTGCATCAGCCTGAGTTGGATAGGGCAGTTCATTAGGCAGGGGTGGGTGCTGAGGGGGTGGGGAGGGAGAGGGCATTTTCTGTGGTCTGCTGGGACTGGGCAACCTCTTTCATGGGGCAAGGTGGCAAGTGCTGTTCTGAAGTTAGAGTCAACATTCCATAAATGTGGACAGTCCTTCTAACAAGATGTCCCAGAGTTGGCATTGCATCACACTCACACACACACACAACAGTATAGTTGGCAAATAAACGCATTTTCTGGACTAAAATGATTCACTCTCAGAGGAAGTGGAAGTGCTCAGAAATGTGACGTGTGTCAGGTATACACTGGCCTACCCCCCGGCCCCTGCGGGATCCACTCTGGCCAGATTGGCAGTAATTGCCCAGATGGTAACAGTGATTGAAGGTGATTCTGCAAAATGAGGCTGTTGGTCCTTCTTCTCTGCAGTATCAACACCTCAGAGCCTCGGCGAGAGAAGGCTCGCCTCCTTATCTCAGACCTTTCTCTCTCACTGTGGTTGGCAGCTGGGGATAAACAGCCGATCAAGAGTTCTAAATGGTGGTGACATCTCAGACAGGGGAGAGAAGGCAAGGGCTGAGAGAGGAAACCACAGGACCTGTTAGACTGGCTGAGCTCAGGACCTTTACATTTAGTTGCAGAATTGTGCCTGAAGTTGGCAAAACGTGACAGCATTTCACCAGGTGTCTAGGGAATGGCAGAGGTGTTGGAAGGGAAGCCCTCAGCCTGGTTCCCTGTAGAAACAGCTTGTTGGGTGTGATGCAGATGTTGTCTAAGTGGTGTGAACTCACTGTGTGCAATGTCCCGTCACTGCTCACTAACAGCTGGCTGGACACTGTGCCGAATCTGTGAGTCACAGACGCTTGTCCTCAGCCAGGTCATGATGATCAGGGGAGGGTACATGGCCAAGTTTCTCTGTGGCTCACTTAATTTAGGATCTGTGATGATACTATTGAATATCTACCAAGTGGTGATAAGCTGGACTTTCAATTTCCAAATGCTTACCAAGCTCCTACTATGTGCCAGGCACTGTTCCCAGAGCTTTGAGAGCTAAAAGTAGACAACAGTATCCCATCCAAACCAGTGCTTCTAAAGAATTTAAAATTTGTTGGGACCATTGACATCTTCCTTCTATATCTTACTTATTTCTCCATTATATATGCACATGACACATATATTTTGCTGTCTTTCGCCTACTTGTCTCTAATAATTTATATTTAATACATTAACTAATATTCCAAACAAGGCACCACCAAGTCACTCCAAATATGACCTTACCGACATTCTAATGTCCGTGCCAATAACATACCAACTCTAATATCTACAAATTCCTTTGAAAACAACCAACTTCTACATGCACTTTCTTTTCTAAACTCACCGACTGGTTTTCTTCAATCTCCTCCCAAGCCTGTCCAGCTCAGGGCACCAGACACTTGTTTTGGAAGCCATCAGGTGGCCTGATCCATCATGACAATTTCACTTAGAACTGAAATCATCTTCCTACAGCTCTGACTTCAGAAGCAGTTGATTTGACCACCTCTGTGGTCACATCACCAGACACACCCAGAAGTCTGCTGACACTTAGATACAGCTTTCAAGACGGAGCGGTGCTCTGGCTTCCTGGCTGAGGGGTGTTCTGGTTCCTCTCACTCCTCTCCAGCCTCACGTTCCCTCTGACTCTGAGTCACCTCCATCTTTCTTTTCTTGCTTTTTGAGTGACCAGCCCTGGATAGCAAGTCTGACTTCCTGACCTCCAAAAAGCCTTCGCCTTGTTTCTACCACTTCAAGTTTACTAGTGACGATGAACATGACCGATTCTTAACCCCGCATATCAGCTGCTTCTCTGCAGTTAAGAAACGGAGCTTGGGGTTGGGGGTGGGTTCCATTTTTGACCAAGATCAATGCACTTTTGTGTCCAGGGGTGATGTGCACAGTACGTTCACGTCTGTGACCCACAGGCACAAGCAGAGCCCCTCACCTCTCAAAGGCAGATGCCTCCTCATCCCTTGGCTCCCTTCTCCACACAGGGACTGGAATCTGTAGCTGAGACGTGGGGTTGGTTCTCTGCTTTTACACATAGATACGACCTATGGGCTCATGTAGGATAGCTCCTTCTTTTGGAGAAAGGAACCCTCAACATTTGTGGTGTGTGTGTGTGTGTGTGTTTCCCATTTCTGCTCTGAAATGATCAGGAAAAAAAAGGGTCTGGGCAGCAGAGATGCATTTTCATTTCAAGATAAAAGCAAACAGACATTAAAGCCGACATGTTTCTGTTGCCTGTTATTAATACACACCGTCTGCATTTTGGCTCTTCACACGTCTGTTGTCCTCTTTTCATTAGTCTACTGGGAATTGAGCTTCACCTTGATGAATCTCCTCTGCAGAGAATCTGATAGAAGGGATTGGAGAGCAGCACAGGGCTGGGGTCACAAACGGATGGAGGCTTTCTCTCAGTCAGGATGCTGCCCAGGGCTGACAGGGCACAGCAAGTGGGCTCATCAAGGCCCATCAACCCTTGCTCCTTGCTCAGGGGCTCCTTTCACTGGTCATAGTTGGGAGGGTCACTCTCCCAACACCCCAACTCCTGCACCTTTCCCATTTGTTTGCAGGATTGTTATCTTCCACCCACTGCCCTTCTCCTCCTCCTCCGTTTGATTCCATAAAGAACCTCAACTTCTGCATTAAGAGAAAAGATGAAGGCATCTTTCTGCATTGGAGCATCTTAATTTTTCAAACCCTGTCCATTCACTGAGGTCAAGGGATCTCTGGCATTCCATGTACTTCAGCGTGTATTGAGCACATGCTATGGGCCAGGTGCCATGCTAGACAGCAGGGTGCTGTGATAGAGAAGTCAGTCTTGCCTTGAGGAAGGGGCCTGTGCAGCAGAGGAGGCAGGAGTTGGGGAGTCACATTCGCCTCACACCACCGTGAGTTCCAGGGCTCTCACCAGACACCCCTCAGGTTCCTGGGGCAGATGTGGTTCCATTTCATTCAACTGAAATTTTCTGTGGAGTAGGTCCCTGCCTCTGGAGATGTCACCTTGGGGGTGCAGAGGTACCAGCTCCTCTCTGCTCCTTGGGAGGGGAGGAACTAGCTGGTGTAGGGACTTGGTTGTTTGCACATTTCTGACAAATGTAAATGGCTGATATGGTCTGTCAATGACTCACCATGTATGTCTCACCTGTGTCCAGCCTTCCCAGTAAATGTCCTCTCACTACCCACTCGCTCCATCTGGTGTCCTGGCTGGGTCTGAGTTCCTCAGCCTCCATCCACACATCTTCCTGTTTCACCTGACTACACAGGTCCAGGCGGCCGACGAGAACAGGGCCCATCCTGCTCCCAGCACTAGCAAAGGGCTCTCCAGCCACTGCCTGACATCCAACCCTTGTTCTTTAGTCCCACAGCAGGCTTTTTGCAACAAATGACTAACCTCAGGGAAACACATAAAATTGCCTTAAGGTCTTGGGGAAAATATTTCTTTGGAGAATTCACAAAGAGAGGCCAGGCTGTGAAGAAAAAGCTCTTCTGGACATAAGTGGCATGAAGCAGCACTCTACTGGCCCCTCTTGGTTTTTCCAAGCTCTCTCACCAGCAAACAACTGGCAAGCCCTAGTCCTTGTCGCATATTCTAATCTGATAGAGATGTGTTAGTATGATCTCTGTGGTCTTAGGAGATTGGTTGGGCATTTAATCAGAAGCTGTTTTCCAAGCTGGGCTGGAAAATGGAGGTGTCCCTAAAGGCCTGTGGGAGGACTCAGCGAGGCGACTGCTGAGAGGACCAGGAATGTGACTTGGGAGGGAATTGGGCTTCTTAGGAAGCAGACATAGCAGTGGAAGCTATCCAAGGCCATGTACCTGGGCTCCTTCTTAGCCCCCCCTTCTCCCCCCAGTTCTTCCACCCCAAGGCCCAGCACCGCAGTTCTCTGACTCCCAGTCTCAGAAATCCTCATACGAGGACAGATTCTATACCACCGTCGGTTGTAAATGACTGATAGAGCACCAACTAGTTCTCCCAAAGGTTTGTGGAGCTTCATAGTTTAAAGCACAAATCAAACAATGAAATCAATAATTGGTCGACTTCAGGCATCTGGTCAGTGGGAAAAGGGGCATTGGTGGAGTCTGGTCTTAGAAATTCCAGGGCCAAGACAGATTGTCTATAGGGAAGGCTGCAAGCTTGTTTTTGGTTTTGGTTTTCTACTTTCAGTAGAGAGAGTGACTGCCCTTCTAAGAGAAGTCATTTATTTCCTCCCAATTTAGTGCCTGGGTGATGCTGCTGCGTGCCCAGGCCCGTCACACACGGAGCAGTGCTGCAGCAACCTGCAGTGTCCTTAGGTGACCATTCCCAGCCTGCCAGGTGCCAGCAGCACAGAGAGCAGTTCTCCTGGCAATGCAGGGTCATTGCTGCAGCTTAATTGTTCCCCTAAAGTGCAGTCCTTGAGGAGGGACCTGGTAGCAACTCCTTAGGGATGGGTGGCCTCATGACAGCCTTGCCAGGAAGAAAGGGGCCAGAGCAGCAGGAAGCGGGTCCTGCCCGAGGGGAGAAGTGGAACTGGGACCAGGACCAGGGTTCTGTGAAACCCCCGCCTCCGGAAGCGCGCCCTGGAGCCTGGCAGGCCCCTCTCCTCACCACACTAGTGGTTGAGCATTTTATCTTGCTAACGGCCCTCTCCTCCCAAAGCCAGCTTAAGTCACTCTCCTCATCCTCTGTGTCAGTGGTCCTCAAACCTTAGTGGGCATCAGAACCCGAGAGCTCATTAAAACTCGGATGGCTGGGCCCCACCCCGGAATTTCTGACTCAGTAGGTCTTAGGTGGGGTCTGATGCTGCCGGTCCAGGCACGCACTTTCAGAACCTCTGCTCCACAGGGTCTAGTGTGAACCCCCAACAGGTCCTCGGGAGTCAGGTCCTCTTTTCCTCAACTACAATGTGGGGCCTCAGAGGTGCTCCCTCGTGTCAGGTGACTTCATGGCCTTGGGTCATGCCAGCCCTGGACTTGGTCACCCTTCCTAATTTTCGCCTAGTGTCACTGAATCTCAGCCAGGTTATTTCAAGCCCGTGAACTGAGTCTGAAACGCAGGCATGGCCCCGTGATGTGCGTCAGGGCTCCCAGCATTACCCCAACCACCTGACTTTGTAGAATGGCCAGAGCAAGTTATCCCACCTCGTCCAACCCCAAACTTCTGTCCCCAACAGTCCCGACTCCTACTAGACAGCCTCTAACACTGCAAAGGAAACGTCCCAACAGCTTGCAAGACCAGGAGCTCCTTATGGCAGAGCCATGCCTAACTCTTCCTCTCTTCCTCTGTTCTGGCACAGGGCCTGGCACACCCCGGGTGCCCAGCAAGGATCTGCTGAATTACATGGAACATAGCTGCAAACACAGAATCCCGTCTGTTCACTGATGGCTCACAGGCAATGCGGGAGAGCTTTCTGGGGTGCTGGTGGAGGTTAAATTCTTCTGTCTCTTTTTATCTCCCTGGGAAAGTCAAGAGTGGCTTCAAATCCACAGCCCTGGCAAAGCCAACTGTCCTTTGCAGCTGGTGCCAAAAGGAAAGTTAGAGCCAGCTCCTTAAAGCAGGCACAGCATACATTTATAAAGGAAAGCAACCAAAGACCTGGAACTGAAGGTGCTGGAGCCAACTTCACACTTTCATTGCTCGCTTCCTTTGCCTACAGCTGGACAAGGGAAAGTGGTTCCGTGAACATTAAATTGTGCCCAGGGCTTTGGCTTGTCAGCCTCGATCAACATCTGAGGCAGAGAGAGATCGTGTGCCGTCGGGAAGCCCACCAGAGTACACTGCAGGAGGCTTTGAGGATCTCCCAGAGGCCTGAGGATGATCTTACCTGAAAAGCATCTACTTTGCACTGGGTAATCCTTTCAAAGGATTAGACCCATTCCCTCACGTTTTAAAAAAAGTGACGTGGCTCATTGAAACAAGGGATGGTTAAGAAGTCCTTTTCTTCCTCTTGCTCATATTGAACCATAGAGCCAAGAACACTGTTATTTTGAAGTGTGCTGGGTCGGGCTCTCTACTGATTACATCCCTATTGATTCAAGCAATCACAAGGCTTTAGAATCATTTTTAGAGCGATGGCATGAGCTGGGCTGAAATGTAAATCAGTCTGAGATAACGAACATTCCCGCTTAGAAATCAGGATGGGCTGAGTCTCACAGAGAAGGCCGTGAGCCTGGGAGTTAGCCCTCAGCTCAGTGGGATTAGTGCTCAGTGGAAAGTCAGTGCCTGGACCAGGGCCTTCCGCTCAAATGCTCACCTGCATTCGAGTCAATTCAACACGTGTTTTTTTTTTTGCTTTCCTTTTCTTTGGAACAGACTTTTAAAACAGCTAAGCAGACACTGTGGTGTTGTTTGTGGTTCCTTTTGTAGGCATAGACCACGGAGTAGTTTAAGGGACGGTCTAAGATAGCCATATCCACACATGCAGGGTAGGAGTGTACACACTACGCCCCAAGGGCCAAATCTGGCCACCTTATCGTTTTTGTATGGCCCATGGACTCAGGAAAGTTTTTCCAATTTTAAATGCTGAAAAAATCATAATAATAAAATTTCGTGACATGTGAAAATATGAATTCAATTTGCCTCCATTTTTGATGTTCATAGAAGTCATTTTTGGAATGTATTCATAGTCATTTGTTTAAGCAAAGTCTGTGGCTGGTTTCACGCTACAAGGACAGAGGGGAATACTTGCAACAGACACCACATGGCTTGCAAACCCCTAAATATTCCCTTTCTGGCTCTTTACAGATAAAGCTTGCGGAGTGCTGCCATACATGCTACGTACAGGAGAGGAGAAAGAACACTGCTCCCCACCAGGAGCCCACTCCCTGGAGGGTCCTGGTGCTCAGGTACAGCCTTGCTACTTGCAGATATGTGGCCTGTGCCTGCTGGAAGGGGTTGAGTACGTTCAGGAAGGTGCTGGGGAAAAAGGTCTCACTGAAATCACATTTTTGTTATGTAGATGAATTTGGGCTTTGGTCAGATTTATAGCCTTTGATGACACCTACTAGAATATGCTTTTACTAGTAGCATTCTTTAAGACAGGTGGCCAGCTCCCTGCTTGCTGTACTCCACTAGGGCAATACATTCTGTGCTGGCCTTTTCTCTCTCAACCTCTTCCTCTTCCTCCTCCTCCTCCTCCCTGTCACTGAACCACTGGAGAGGTATCAGCCTCTCTATTTTCAAGCCCCAGAGAGCAGAACCTGATGGTGCACTTGGAAAGACAAGCAATGGGCTGGCCAAACCAGTCAGCTGTTCCTCCTGGGTTCAAGGCTGCATCTGCCACTGTTGACATTGGATGAGAGGTCACAGCGTGTCCAGGTCATCTGGGAGTTTGGTTCCAGGGTGCCAGCATAGAGAGACTGGAAAATGCTGGGTTGACCATGACCTTTTCCACTTGTGGATAGAGCATCTGGTGGAGGGCAAGTGGCACACTCGCCACTCACCTGGATAATCCCTGACACGTGTTGCTTTTACATCACCGCCCCTTCCTGTTCTCACCATGGTGATGAATAGGGTGCTGGGGACATGACAAATGGCCTTTGACCCAGCAGCACCATTTCTAGTGCCTCCTCTGAACTGGCGCAGAGTGTGACTTTTCTCAGCAGGTGTTGACGGAAGGGACTCTGATGACCTGTTGTTTCTCTGTCTAGTCCATGACTCTGCTGCCCTAGCCAAGTGCCACGTTCCCTTGTTCCCTCCCCCAAAGATTTGACATGCCTCAGACCGCTTAGCCAGCCATGAATGAGTGACACAGCCACCTGGAGACGGGGGGGGAATGGGAGGACTACAGTCCCACAGGTTTTCTCCCTGTAGATGTGTGGACACAGCAGGGGAGAAAAGGCTATTTGGTTGGGAGAATTCACAGAGGTGTCTATTTCCAGTCAATGAATATAAAACCCCAAACTCCTGCCAGCGTTTCTCCCTAAGAAGGGAAACATAAGAGCACTGGCTGAGTTTGTGGACGTGTCCCCCTTCTTCCTGTGACTTCTCTCCCTCCCTCTGCATCTGCCTCTTGTATCATATCCATGCCCCTTTGTTTTACTCTGCCACCAAGTCCTCTGAGGCCAGGGGCTTCTCTTATTCAGCTCCATCCCTTCCCACTGCTGCTGGGCGAGTGCTCAGCACATAGTAGGTCCTCAGTAATGCCAGTTAGCTGGGTAAAGATGAACAGAAGTAGAATCAGGGTGGTGGGCGCTGGACCCGGAGTGGAAAGTGGTGAGTCCAGTCTAGTCTATAGCTCTGAATGACTCTAGGCAAGATGCTGGACTCTCTGAACCTCTGTTTACTCACAATGGAAATGTGCCTGACAGCAGAGGCCAAAGAATTATTGTGAGGCTCAGAGGAAGGAACAGATGCAAAAAGCACTTTAGGCGATGGAAGAGGCTGCATAAAGGATGTTTTCTAGAACCAGGGGTTGCAAAGGCCTCGCTGGGTGCAGGTCAGACGAGAGGACACTGACATAAGCTTCAGGAGCTCTGTTTCAATGCGGGGGAGTGGGTGGGGGGCGGGCGCGGTTTAGAATGAACAGATTCTGAACTTTTGAATCTGAATGCCACTGTGATGAGGGACCAGTTCGGTGCCTGTACCAAGCCAATATGGAGTGGGCTGGAGGAGACTGGGAGGACAGGGACAGATCACACATGCGAAGACAAAGCCCGAGCCTCACGGACGTCCTCTAATGGCCCTAATTCTTGCCTGCTATTCTCTTGGCCACAAAAGATCCCAGACCAGTTACTATAGCAACGGTTCTCCCCATGTTAGGAAGGAGATGGAAGAGATTTCCTTATTAAAAAAAGAATAAATTAGGTTTTCAGATATATTTGCCCTCCACCCAAAGCGCTGATCCTTTTTTTTTCCTATGGAAAGAAAATGAAGTAGCTGTTATCGCAAATGTTTCTAATTCCTACTAGTTTTCAAACTTTTGCTTTAGACTTGATGCAGTTCACGCTTGTTCTAATACATCCAACAGGAATGTGTTTTCCTGAGAGGCAAACCAGTGTGACATAGGGGATGAGGATCCTAAGACTAGGTGGCGAGAGCCTTGTCCACCTGGGGCTGCCCTCTGGCCTGGGAGGGCCAAGCTGCCCCGTCTCCCAGATCTGTGTCCACCATGAAGCCCAATGGTGGTACCCCGTCAGCCCTTCCTTCTGATCCCTGGCTGCAGGCTTTTCACAGCTGTTGCCTGGGGCAGTGCCTGTGTGGAATGCTTCCTGGATCCCGTGGTTTCATGGGGTGGGAGCCCCCAGCAGGGAAGCTGTGGGGTCTCAGCGGCTGCCCAGGCAGGCAGACTCAGAGAGTATTGACTGGGACAAGGCCCTGAGGTGGCCCAGGTTTTAGACTTTTCACATATGCTTATATGGTCTCAGAAAGGTCAAAGGGACAGGCTCTGCCAACCGGGGAGCGTGAGTGCGTGCATGAGTGTGGAGCCTCTCCCTGTGAACTTAGTTCCCGCCTCAGCAAGGACTTCCCTTTCACGTGCTGAGGACAAGCTCTCAGGTGTGTGAAGTCCAACCACCCTGCCTGAAGGAAGCCATCTGGAGAGTCAGGTAAGGAGAACCCGCTGGTCTGTGTGGAGAGACAACTGAGTTTGGTGCACACAGTGAGTTGGAACCCCAGGGTCTTAGGGACACGGAGCTCAAGGAGGTGACTGCAGAGAAGAGCAAAGGCAGAACTCTGCAGACTGGCTGACAGGACCCAGGAGTCAGGGGTAGGAGCAGTGGGTGTGGCAGGAGAGTCCACCCCGAAGTCCCCACTGAGGATGAGGCTGGGCTTCCTGGAACCAGCCCAGGGCTGGGAGTGCCCACGCATGAAGGGCGGGTTCCAGGAGGCTGGGGAAAACCTGCCCAGAGTGTCACTGAAATCGGAGGCGACAGTGATAGACTCACATACATGAGATGTGGCTTACAAAAGGGACAGTGGGCGGGCGCAGGAGGGGCACTAATAGGGGAGTGTGGAGTCGTCCCACTCCAGCTGGGCTTGCCTGGCTCCGCTCTGCCCATGCCTGCCCCTGCCCACTCCTCCCTCCACCTCCTCCTCGTCGCTGGCGTCTGAGTCGCTGCTGCTGGAGCTGATGTCTTCTTCCACTTCCTCCTCCTCCTCCGTCTCATCCTCCCTGTGCCCTGGTGCTTCGTGTTTCTGGGAGTTGGGAAGAGAAGGGAAACGCTGGTCAGGAGCTGTGGAGAGGCCACACGTAGGGCCCCTTGGTGTTCCTTCCCCTTAATGCTGACCTACCAGGTCCTCTGGTGAAAATAGAGCAGAGGGCCGAGGACACAGACAAGAAAGAGCAGCAAATTCCGAGCCATGAAGTCAAGGTGAGACGTGTGTTTTAGACTCTGGATATTTAAGCCAGTTCCACATGTCACTTTGTGACCTTTCAGGCCCAGGTCTGTTTTCTGGCATTACTGGGACCTGTTGACATGAGGTGGCCAAGTCCTCAATGTCTGCTTTTCAGTGAGAGGATGGCGGTTCAGCTTGTCCCCCTTTCCCAGGGAGGAATGTAATGTCTCCAGGAGCAGGAGGTCATCTGAGCCAGGACTCAGGTGTGCTGCCCTTCAAGAGCATTCCTCCGGGAGGGACAAAGTTCATGGTCCTCATTTTTCTTGTCTGCCCCTCACCCTCTGACTCTACCCCACTTTTTTCCTAGTCCCTAGTCCCATGTCTGCTGCCCCTGGTTTTTGTGATTCTAGCCAAATCTTTCTGGATTTATGCTTTGATGAACCGGCTGTAAAAGACATGTGCCCCTCCTGGGCCACATCCCATCTCTGGAGTGTCTTCACTTCTACCATTGCCTCCCCCCAATCCTACCCATTCTTCAAGGCCTCCCTTAAGCTAGCCTCCTCCAAGAAGTCTTCCCTGAACCTCCAGCCCCCTCGGGTTGCTCAGGCTTCACTGACTGCTGGCAACACCAAGTTAGCCCTGGGAAGGCACACGCTGGCCTGGTACTCAGACTGATCCAGGATTGGTGGCTGTTTTCCGCACCCAGGGCTCAGCTCTTCTGGGGTGGAGATGCTGGCGTCTCCACAGTGGTGGCTCAGCACCACCCACTGCACGTGCTGAGCCACATTGACTGGGAGGCTTTAAAATCAGAGCATAAGGCCAGTTGAGGGGGACACTGAGGATGAGGCTGGGATAACCTTCTTTTCATGTCTCAGTGGCTCCCCGCTTCATTCCTCTAGGCCAGCTTTGGGCAAACTACAGCCCGCAGGCCGGATCTGGCTATTCTATCCGGTTCTCTTGCTCTCCCCTCCGCTCCTTTACTTTGAATTTATATTAGTTCACACAAACACTCCATCCATGCTTTTGTTCCGGCCCTCCGGTCCAGTTTAAGAACCCATTGTGGCCCTCAAGTCAAAAAGTTTGCCCACCCCTGCTCTAGGCTCTACCTCCACTCAGTGCCCACGGGTGGACTTATGGGCAAGATGCCATGGCTTCCCTTGATACTCATATGCCCAGAGCAGGGGCTTTGGACATTCATGGATAGTCCTGGGGTCTGCTGGCTAGCTGGCAAGATCTGAACGTTAGAATCAGGCAACCTGGTGTCTGAAAATGGCACCGCCATTGCCAGCTATGGGAGTGTGAGCACTTCCCTCTCTGAGTCGGTCTGTGCCTTGGCAGATGAGGGCGATGACTCTGACTTCACAGGTGGCTGGAAGATTGAATGAGATGCGCATAGAGAGCACGCTGTGCAGTGTCTGGCATAATGGGGGGCTCAATAAATGGCAGCTATTAATGTTGTATTTCTGTTTTAACCTATTCTGAGCCTTTAAATGAGCTCTGCAGGCAGCATGGAGCAAAGCCATTTAATTTGCACTGTTAATTAATCAAAAATTCAATACTGAGTCCCTAAGTGTTAGCTCCCAGCTAAATCTAACGGGGGTGGCAACTGATAGACACCACATGGCTGCTCGCCTTAAGAAATGTCTGGTTCTGCTTGCAGGGTGAGAACAATTCACACGTTTTTAACCAGTGAGTGCATCTGATGGGAAAGGATGGTCCATTCAGGTTGAGAGGGGACCACTGGGGCTGGGTTAGACGGGGCAGGGCTTCTGGCACAAGAAAGAGAGAGGGCGGAGGGGAAGCATCCTAGTGAAGCTCCCGCCCTGGTGTGAGGATCACCTCCATGGGGTTGACGGTGATAGTGAGCGCAGAGTCGTCCCAATCCATCTCGGCCTCCTTGGCAGCCTCGGTCTCCTGGGTGAAGTGCTGGTGGGTGATCCGGACCCGGTACACGCCCATGGCCACCACGAACACTAGCATGCACACGGAGATGATGATGATCACCGTGGCAATGCTCGGGACCACTGGAATGAGGAAGGAATCCGCGTGACATGGAGGACTAGCTCACTCTAGTCACCATGGAGCCTGAGTGAAACACCCATGCATAGGCTAAAATCTGCCCTACCCCTTTCCAGCTGTAGAACTCTGGGTCAGCACCTTCCTCTGTCTGGGCTTCACATTGGTCATCCATATGATGGACTTCATAATTCCTATCCCAGGGGCAGTTGTGAGGAGCAAATGAAATGACCTATGTGCACTTCCACATAGGCACATAGTAGGTACTCAATAAATGCAAGTTCTTTTCTATCTCTTGCTTTTCCCCTCAAATTAAAGGACAGCTCTCACTGAGAGCCAGGTACTATGGAGTTTAGCAGGAACAACACAGTGCCCAACAGACAGTAGTAATACAATATGGCAAGTGCTGGGACAGAGTACAGGTAGGGGCCTTTGCAGTGTGGTGCACATGTGTATGTACGCGAACATATGTAAGGGGTTCAAGGAAAGCTTCATATAGGATGTGGCTTTGAGTTGGACCTAAAAGGACTTGCAGAACCAAGATGTTGGCATAGGTAAATGCCTATACTCACCACCTCTCACACCACATCAAAATTACAACTAAAATACAGAACAGTCATTCAGAACCATCTGAAAGCTGGCTGAATGGAAATACTACAACTAGAGAAGTAAAGAAGAAAGCAGGTTGAGACTGGTAGGAGGGGTGGAGGCGAGGAATGGGCTGGTCCGACACCCATGTGTGCCGGGAGGGAGATCATCTCTGTGGAGGCCACCCGTGAGGAGCAAGGGATCCCAGCACCACACCAGACCCCCAGCCCAGGGTCTCAGAGCTGGGAAGAGAAGTCCTCAAAACTATGGGCTGTAAAAACCAGTGGGGATTGGGGCTCAGTGACACAGAGGCTGCTGGAGACCCAGCTGTTCCTTTTAAAGGAATGCACTTGGACTCGTGCCCTCTGAGCTCTAGTACTGGGTGGCTCTGGGAGACCCAGATACATACGAGGAGGAACCGGATAGTCTGGCATTGGGGCAGGAACTCAGGGTGGCTTTCTCCCAGACAGGGGTGCTCACAGGGGTTTTTGTTCCTATGCTGGGACCTCCCTGGTCCCAGAACTGACTGTCAGCCATATCTGAGTCTCCATCAGTCTGGTCCACACTGGGAATTCCCGGGAACTCCACTCCATCCAATTTGCAGCCCCACCCAAGCTGTTTGCAGCAGCTTTTCCATAAGAATGGCCTCCCCTGGCTCAGGCTTCAGACTTTACTAAAATCTCTCAAACAAGCTGCAGCTGGTGACAGTGTGCCCCAAATCTATCAATCAAGACCCAGCATTAGCACCAACCTGCCTTCCTTCACAGTTGGGCCTGGCCTGGGCACCTCCAAGCCCAATACAAATAGCAAATAGCAGTGGTCTGAAAATCCCTCTGTAGCTTTTGCTGGGGGGCCCCAAGCAGTGGCTGACTTTGCACCACCCTGGAGGCCCTAGAACCAGTGGATAGCTTCAGACCATAGCAGACTACAACTCTACACATCCATAAGCAACACACTCAAGAGACAGGCTCAATGAGCACCAAAGCCCCACTGAAGCAAGTCCTACTCCATAGGGGTGTTTCCTGCATAGCAGCTCTCCTACTATAGTCGCAGCTGGTCCTCACAGCCAATTAGCCTGGAGGTCAACTCCTCCCAGGGATGCCAACAGCAATCAAGGCTCAACTACAAGACTATGCACACAGCTCACACAGGGGTGTACCTAGAGTGCCCAGCTCAGGTGACTGGGGAGACTGAGCCACTGAGCCCTACAGGACACCTCTACACAGGGCAGAAGGGAGTGGCAAGAAATATTCAAAGTGATGAGTAGCAAGGACCTACAACCAAGATTACCCAGCAAAGCTCTCATTTAGAATTGAGGGTCAGATAAAGAGCTTCATAAACAAGAAAAAGCTAAAGGAATTCATCACCACCAAACCAGTATTACATGACATGTTGAAGGGTATTCTTTAAGAAGAGATAAAAAAAATGAACAATAAAATAGCAACAAATACATGGCTATTAACAATTGAATCTAAATGAACAAGTAATCTAATGAACAAAATAAACTGGTGAATAAAATAGAGTCAGAGGCATGGAACACACTGACAAATCTCAGAGGGAAGGGGAGTGGGATCCTACCTAGGGACACAGACAGTAGATGGTGAAGGCTTGGGGTAGGGCAGAAACCGGGTGGAGGGGGGGCAATGAGGAGAAAAAGGGGGACATCTGTAATACTCTCAACAATAAAGATTAAAAAATATAAAAATAAAAGGACTTGCAAAATTTTACCCCAGCCCTTTGTACTAACCTCTGTTATTACATATTGTCTGTAACTTGTTTACCTGACCAGTTCCCTTTGGAGGCTGTGTGAGTGCCTCAGAGCCAGGGTCCACTGCTTCCCCATTATCAGGTCCCTCCCTCAGGTCTGGGCACCCATGCCTGCTGCACCCTAAAAGCCTTTTTAGTGGATGGTTTTGAGTTACCTGTTGTCCTGAGGTCCCTCCTGCCAGGTGACGTACCTGAACTGCGCTGGACGCTAGTCCGGGACTCGGGGTGGTGGACGGACTGGAGGAAGGGAGGCTGCACGATGAGGTGGTTGACATGCTCATTGTCTGAGACTCTGACCTCATGGAGGAGGCTGACCTGGGCGAGTAGGGAAAGGGGCTGTTGACCAGTGGCAGGTGGGCCAGTGGCAGCAGTCCTCCCGAATACATGAGGCAAAGAATGGATGAGCCTGGGCTTCCCTTACAACCGCAGGGTGCACTCACCTCCAGGTTGAACTCATTGCTGGTGTAGCGCCCGTTGAGTTCTGAGCATTTGATCCTGAACCGCCGGGACTCGAGTGAGGCCGGATGCCAGTTGCGGTAGCGGATGTGACGTAGCACCTGCTCATAGCGGCTCATGGAGCCCACACCTGCCAAGAGACCACACCTGTCTCAAACAGGCAGAGGAGGAGATGGGGAGACAGTCTGCAGCTTCTGGGGCTGGTCGGTCTCCTGAATTTGGCCAGGCTGAGAGCTTGAGATATTTAGGGGCAAAATTTCTAAGGAGCTAATGAAATGGACCCACAGGATTTCCACAGACAGTGGGCTCTGTCCACAATGTGTGGCCACAATTTGCCAAATGTTGCTATAATATCTGTTTCTACAGGAGATTCTCCCAGCAGTGGGGATGTGGTCCAGGTTCTCAAGATGCTGGCGTAGCTCACAAAGGAAGGGCCAGAAGCTCATGCTCTGAGGTCAAGGGCCCCCAACTGACACCATCATAGGAGATGAAGTGCCTCCCTGGACGAGGCCACTCTAGGAGGAGACCACCAGGAGAAGGCTCTGAGCGTGGCTTACCGTAGATGGAGTAGCCGGCAGTGGAGTTGGTGGCGTCGAGGTGGCGCTGGTGGAGCTCACTGTGGTTAAGCTCCAAGCACTCCTGTCTTGGGTCCAAGTCCCCTCCCAGCACCAAAATGTCACAGAAATCTAAGTTGTGAAGCATTTCTTCTAAGACTGCTGATTTGGGGGCTGTGGGGAGACCAACACAAGGGAAACACAGGTGTGAGGACCAATCAGACAATGGAGGAAGATTGGGTATCATCTCCCTCCTCTGTGACAGCACCCCAGGTGAGGGCTGGGTCAGGAGAAGAGGCTGTGTAGCCCTAGGTACCACCTCCATCGCTTGGATGGGAGTCCAGCAGCTCCTGAGGTTGGGCAGCATGAGTTTGTGTGAATACAGTAGTCAAGATGTGGATTTGAATACCAGTGCTGCTGCTGAGAAGCTGTGCAGTGTTGGAGAAATACCTGCCCCTCAATTTCCTCACCTGTAAAGAGGGCAAGGATCTTGAGAGGGTTGAAACAGTGTCTGGCACATAGTAGGTGCTCAATAAGCAACAGCTCTCATTTGAGGCCAGAGTTAAGTACCCCTCCCCGCTCTGCTCGTGTAGCTTTCTCCATGCAGTCGTGGTGTGTATCTGTTGTCCCCGGGAGACTCTGAGGTCCTCAGGGGCAGAAGCACTTTTTATGACGAGCCCTCAGTATCCAGCCCAGGCCCTGGCATGCAGCAGTATTGCTACACATGGCTCGAATGGAGCAAAATCGTTACTGTAGTTAAATACTTAGGTAAATTGGTCCTGATTGATTATTTTGGGCCCTAAATTGCCCAAGGGTATGTCTGAGCATTTGAATGCTGGGCAGGCTGGCAGTACTCACTTAAAACCTCACCTTAAAATGAAAGTGATTGGTATGTATGGAGTGATTGCTACGTATCAGGCACGATGCAAATGAAATCCTAACAGACATTGGAGGGGGTGCTATTATTATCCCATGTTACTGACCGGAAATGGAAGGTCCGAGGGGGTAGAGTGGATTACTTAGAATCACACAGATAGTAGGGGAGGAGCTGGACAGAAACCATGACTTTCTGACTCCACAGTTTGTCAACTCTTCACCTCTGGGCCAGTAATCTCCAAATGTTTTTGATCTTGCAGCTTGTTCGTGGAAATGTGTGAACTGAGATCACTGAAATAAGTACTTACTTATTTATGAAGACTAATATACTTTGTGCATTATAAAACATTTATAAAAATAGAAATTAAAAAGGATTCACTAAAGATGAGGGAATTATGTTAAATAATCATATTTTATTTTTTGTGATATCAAAAATATCTTTCCCTCTCCCTAGATAGCTATTATGATAAGCACTTTCCGATGCTTAATTTTGAAATGCTTGCCAATCTCAATGGCTTCACGTATCATTGGCAAAATGTAAAAGCACATTCATATACACTTAAGCCAGGCCAGTGTGGCTTGGTGGTGGAGCACTGACCTGTGAACCAGGAGGTTATGATTCAATTCCCGGTCAGGGCACATATCCAGGTTGTGGGCTTGATCCCCAGTGTGGGGAGTGCAGGAGGCAGCCAATAAATGATTCTCTCTCATCACTGATTTTTCTAGCTCTCTCTCCCTCTCCCTTCCTCTCTGAAATGAATAAAAATATATTGAAAACAAATAAACAAAATACACATTTAAGACAAGGTCTATCACTAGCAATGGTGCATGTGTATCTCTATTTCAAATGGTCTTCTCATGAATTCCGGGCTTTTTCTGCCAGCTTCCCATCAGGTTGGGTTAGGCCGTGGTCGGCAAACTGCGCCTCGCGAGCCACATGTGGCTCTTTGGCCCCTTGAGTGTGGCTCTTCCACAAAATACCAGGGCCTGGGTGAGTCTATTTTGAAGAAGTGGCGTTAGAAGAAGTTTAAGTTTAAAAAATTTGGCTCTCAAAAGAAATTTCAATTGTTGTACTGTTGATATTTGGCTCCGTTGACTAATGAGTTTGCCGACCACTGGGTTAGGGCATCCTTGCTCCACTTCCCCATGTGGCTGATTGATGGCTCACCCTGGGGCCATTTCTCACTGTTCCCTTGTGCTTGCATGTGGGTAGTATGTTCCATCTGCACTTTCATTGATTCCCACTGTGCTGAAGAGACTGTGTGGGCTCAGGGACTCAGAGCTGAATCAGCCATGGCCCAGCCATCATGGAGCTCCTGGGAGCGTTTAGTAAACACACGACAAAAGTTGTGTGCTAGAGGTTTCCTTAAACCAGCGGTCGCCAACCTTTCAGATCTCATGGACCACCAGTGGTCCGCGGACCACCGTTTGGCGACCGCTGTGCTAGAGTGCAGCACTGGTGGTTGGGGGTACAGAGCAGGAGACCTGGCCCAGGCTGGGGTAGGGGTGGTGGTGGACGCCGCCTTCTGGAGGGGGTGTGGGAGGCCGAGATGTTTGCCAGCCATAACGAGGATGGCGCGAGGGAAGAGAAAGAGCAAATATATGAACTGACACGGAAATGAGTATGTGAGAGAGGAGGGCCATGCAAGGGGGACGCGCCTGTCCTTGTACTGAAATAGGACAAAGAGTGAGTCAGTGGGGGCAGTAGATGCTAGAGTGGGCCTTTCAGGCCTAGTGGCAAATGCCATTAGCCTGCTTGTTTGAGGCACCATGATAATGATTATTCTAACAATAGGAGTAAATTTTTAAAAGTACTAATATAGGCCTCGGGCACTTGGCCCTGTGCTCTGCATGCATCTCTCATACACAGAAGGTAAGATAGGGACCCAGGCAATTGCTTTTCCCTGCCTTGCCCGTGTGTTCCTATCAGGCCTAGCAAATCCCGCTGCTCTCAGTTATGGCCTGAGACCACTGAGGTCAGAGGCCCTTTTCTGTCTGATTTTAGGCACAAATGAGGGGAAGAGGGAAGGTTGCTCGACCTAATGCACCTTGGAGTGTAACTAGGAAACTGCCCTGCCTGACAGGCGGTAAAACTCCATCTATTTTGTGAGCTAAGAAGGGCTGCTTTATGAACCCTCACCCGCCCCACAGCCCCATTGGCTAGGGGCCAGGGTGGCTTAAGGCAACGGGTAATTAGGATTGCTGCAGAAGCAGCCCCTGGGGACTCAGGCCCACTGGCACCCGCACATCATTAGCAGCCGCCTTTGGAGAGGGAGGGGGCAGCTAAGGACAGTTCTCAAAGGGGTGTTTCCTGTAGATCCGAACCCCAGATTTTCCTCCCTCCCTCCCCCTTCTCTTTCTTTTCCCTGCCTCCCTCCACCTCCCTCAAGTCAGCAGCATATCCTGTAGCTTTCATGCAACTAAGTGTTTCTCCCTGGCAGATAACTCCAATTACCTACTTTCACTGAAGAGCCCTTCCAATACTGAAACCATTGGAAAGAGCAACTGGGAAGTTTCCTGAGAGCTCAGAGTACTATTGCCAAACAAGTCTTTGACTTGTATATATTAGGATGCAGTTATTATGTGTTTTTCTTTGTGCTTCTTTCACTTTTCCTCTCATCATCAAAATAATCACACTCACTACAGAACATTCTGCAGTTGCCGAAAATTGAAGGGGAGCAGAGCCCCCAGGCTTCTCCGAGCATGTCACTGTTGGTTTAAGGCGTGTTTCCCTTTGGGCATCTTCCTGTGTACATTTTCCTTCATGTGGCTGAGATCAGTCTATGCATACTCTGTAATTTGCATCTTGTTTTTTGTCACTTATCATTTAGCATAAATGCCTTTCCTCCAACAGCACAGCACGTATGTGGGGTAGATGATTCGCTGAGCCATTCATTCCCCTCCTGTTATTTATCTGTGTGGTTTCCAGGTGGGGTTGCTTGTTTTGCTATTGTAACTACCTTGCTATGGGTACCACACTGTTGTCCCGAAGTGAGATTTGATGTGGCTGTGAGAGCTTAAGGCCCACTGCCCACAACCGAGGATGCACCGGTACCTGTGGGCTTCAAGTCACCTGGGGCCTCGGCTTTGGCGAAGGTGCTCACGATCTTGATGTCGGGGAAGAGGGTCACGCCTCGGGCACTTTCAAATTGGGCGGCAGGTCTCCAGAGGCGGTCCGTGCCATGGAGGGTGATCTGGGGCTCCATGGCCTGCAGCACCATCACGTAGGCGTCCATGTCGGGGATGCTGATGCACACGTCCTCTCCAAAGCACCTGGGAAGCACACAGTGGAACCACCCATCATGCATCCATGGACAGGGATGCAGACAGCCGCCCCCCCCCCGCAGCCCCTGCCTCGACAAGACATCCGATTGCCTGCAAGGCTCCAGGATGGCAGCAGACATTTAAGTTTTAAAATGCATTATTGTCAAAACGACTAGCAATCTAGGGACTTAATAAGATTGGCTCCTGGGAGAAATGGGAATGTTCTATCCCAGCAACAAGTAACCATGAAACCTTTAATTATCCTTTAACAAAGTAATCAATGGCAGCGTTAATTAGATAGCAACTGCTTGTTTTGTGCATTAGGATTTGGTAAGCAAATTGTTGTCTAACTGGTTGGTTACAGCCATCTTATTGAGACCACAGGGCTAACCTCTCCTGCCACCGCTCATCTGTGATCTCTGTGAGGATATCACACAGAGCACCTGTTCCAGGTGTGCCAGCGGAGTGCTACTGTAACCACGTGTATTTCCCCTGATACACACAGAATACCCGGGGAGCAGAATGGTGTGGTGACAGGAGCAAAGCCCAGGAAATTAGACAGACAAGGGTCCCTGGCCTGGCTGCCCCTCCTGGGCTGGGTGACTCTGAGCACGGTGCTCAACCGCTGGGAACCTCAGCTTCTGCATCTATAGAATGGGAATGACATTAGAATAATTCACTGTTCGTCATTTATAGAACAATTAATTACTTATAACTGGAAGGATTAAATGTGATAACTTGTAGTGAGAAGCGGACCCAGAGCCTGCATCATGGTTGAAGCTCAGTCAATGTTGACAGACTTTGATGCCCTCATGAGGCCTCGTCAGGTGTGCATGCCATTGGCATCTCTGCTGGGCATCTCAGCCCAGCCTGAGGCTACAGTGGAGAGCCCAGACGGATGCTCTGGGAATAGTGGGTGGGCTCCAGCTGTGGCAGCCATCATCTGCCTCCCCTGGGAAAGTCCCTGAGGAAAGAGAAAGCTGGGTGGATCCCATGTTGAGCTCCCCTATCTTCTTCTCTGGGTGGGTGAGGTGTGAGAATGGTGCTGGGTTCCTGTTCCCAGTTTTCTTTGGCCTTTGCTGCACCAACCCCCTAGTTCATAGAGGACACCCCTCCCCTTGCCAGTTTAAGGAAACCTGGTCCCAGAGCTAGAGACTGGCCAGTCTGGTCCCTCTTCACGGTAAAGTGAAGCTGACTTGGAGGTGCCTGGTCCCTACCCCAGGCCTCCAGGGCGGGCCTTTAGAGAGGATGGGGGAGCCCGTACATCGATAGGACTATTGAACATAATTGCTGTCTGTGAGCTTTAACCTGGCACCTCTCCCAGACCCCAGCAACGGGCAATCAGCGAACCCCATTTCCCACCCCTGCTCCTGTCTTTCTGAGTCCTTCTCCTGGCTCCAGGTACCAGGAGATACCCTTCCACCTCCCAGGAATTTTTCTGGGGTCCCCTTTCTCGCTGTCTGTGGCAGCTGCTGTGGCTAAGAAGTGATTGACAGGTGAGTAAGGGAGTTATCCACAGGCTTCAGTAACAGTCTCATCTCCTTAAATTACCTCCGCTCCCTGGGGACAAGAGCGTGCCTTCTCTTCCTCTTGCACACTCATGCTATTTAGGAGCGCTTCAGGGCTGGGCTCCTTAATTTAATTAATATACATTGGTCAAGCACCTACTACGTACCATGCACTGTACCCTTAAATGACACCACTTAAAACCCAGCCCCTGAGAATTTACAGAAAAACAGTGCCTTACAGGCATTTGAGTTAGCAAAACAGAATATTTTCTTTAAGAAGAAAACAGGAGAATCAAGATCTACTGGGGCATCCTCAGAGAGATATCAGAGAAGCTGGGAACGTCTGAGAGGGGTGAGTCCTGTTTTGTAGGGGGACCATCCCGCTACCTCAGCCGGGCCCAGGCCACTGGCCTCCACTCACTGGACTTTGGACGAGACTTTGAGGCGCCGCACACCCGCGGTCGGGAACTGCCTGGAGTTGATGTAGGAGACCTTCTGCAGGGCGCGGTTGATGTTCCCGATGTCGTCACCTTCCATCACCAGGATGGACTGTGAGGGGTTGAAGTGATACTGGAAAACAGGAGAGAAGGACCACCGATGTACCCAGTCCCACGGAGACGCTCCCTCTCCATGAAAAGGCCACGGAGGCCAGCGCAGGCACCTCCAAAGTGTGTGCCCGTGCAGCCGCTGTGTGCACAGGCGACTTTTTTAACCCTCCAGCCACTCCTGCGACTCTCTGGTGGGCTTTCGTACTGGTCTGAGTTGACATAATTCTGAGCAAGAATTGTTAGGAACTATTAGTAAGATGTCAGGATCATATCTGTGGGTTCAGATTATGTTTCCAATGCTCATGTGACAGGAAAGAGGGACATAGATATGTTTTTATGTACTTATCTGGTAACGTTAACATTTATATTTTGAATAGATAATATATCCAACTGGTTCAAATGGACGTATGTGCTAAGTGAAAGTGTCCATCTAATTTCTGTCTCCTACCCACCACCTTCTCCAAGCTCATCCCATAGGTAATCACGGTTATACTAATTTCTTAGCGACAAATTCCATTCTTGTTCATAATGAGTTGCCCCCCTTTCTGGTGAGATGCTTATCCATGCCTGTCCTATTGTCAACAGGCTTGATCATGTGACTCATGGCACCCTTCCCTGCTGGCTATACTAGTATATTTTTTACCCTGTTGCACTCAGTAGTGGTCATGTGACTTGCTTAACCACCAAAATGTGGGCAGAGTATTGTTTGGTTGACACCCATGTGGGAGATTTAATAGCCAATTCATGGTTTACTGTGTCATTTCCCCTCTGCCATAAAACCTGCACAGTTCCCTTAGGGTCTGGTCCATTAGCCTGGCTCTCACAGGGAGGGTGATATGAATCAGAGCTACAGCCATCTATAATGGACATGCAGTGTGAACAGTAAAAAGATAGTTGTTAGATAAGCCACTGAAAAATCGTAAGTCATTTATTACTGCAGCATTGCTTAGCTGATCCTGACAAATTATTTTTATGAATACATAATCTATGAATATTGATTTCCATTATTCTCTTTTCTTAAGGATAACTTCTTTACATACTATGCATAATACTATACCTTTGCTTTTTTCATCTAGCTTATATCTTAGAACTCTTTCTGTAAGCTTCCTTATTCTTTTATACGGCTGTATAGTATTTTTTAATATCAATAAATAAGTTTTTAACCATTCTCCTAATATGACATTAGGGTTGTTTTTAATTTTTCTCTAATAATGCCACAATGAATAGTCTTGTACACATAACATTTTTATAAATGTGTAAATATATCTGTAGAGTTATTCCCTACAAATAAAATTGCTAGATCAAAGAGTATATGCATTTAAATTTTGACAAATTATGCCAAATCCCCGATGGCTAGGGATTATAGCAATATACACTCCCTCTCATAGAGTATGCTGTCAGACTTTGGGACTTTTGCCAATCTGGTAGGTGATATATATACCATCTTAGTGTAGTTTAAATTTGCATTTCTCTTACCATGAAGGAGACTGAGTATGTTTTCATGGGCCTAAGGAAAAATCTATCTATTTGAGCTTTTCTCTGATATGACTTGTCTTTATAAGAGTTCCTTGTTCTGTGCCTGGACATGATGGGAGGTGGTTGTCTCATGAACGCTATGGTGACAATGACCCTCATACGTTCCTTGCATTGTGGCCCCTGGCCAACTGACAGCCTCATCTCTGTCTCCTTCACCTGTCATGCAAATGTTTCACGGTTCCCTCCTGAGGCTTCCTCATCTTCCCCCATCTAGGTCCCCAGGAGGCTCCGACAATGCTCGTGACATGGTAGCATAATGATCCTAGTGCAGTGACCATGAGCTCAGTGAGTCTTATCCCTGAACCCAGAACCTCGCCCTATTGCCCTGTCAGCCCCTGCTGGATGAATGGGTGAGTGGTCCCCTGCAGCCTACATTTTACTCAGTACCACCTCTTGTTAGTCCCCTAAGGGACTCTTTTTTTGTAGTCACATGTCTTTTTCAGTCAAGCCTCTGCGGGAGTCATTACTGGCGCTCATCAAATCCTGTTCTTTCCTTCCAGGGCATCCTGCACTTCCCAGCTCCCCTTTGCCACTTGAAGGCAAGGCCATGTGACTGCATCTGGCCAATGAGATGTGAGAGAAAGTGAAGCGGCAGCTCTGGTAAAACGCTCTGCAGGACACTCCAGCCTTTTTCTTTCTCTGCTCTGGTGGCCTGTGGCATTCTAGGCAGAAACACCTGCCCCTTCCCCCCACCCCTGACTTACTGTGAGAAAAATAAACTTTTAAGCATGAAGCCATAGAGATTTTGGAGTCATTTGCTACTGCAGTCACTTAGCCCACTGGAGGAACTGGGCCCTTCCCAGGCATGACTCTAACTTCCCCAAGGCTGTGGTATCCCTGGAAGATGATGGGTTGTGTGGATGGCCATCCCCCAGTTCTGGGACAAACTACAGATGGAGTGCAACTTTGGAGTACACGTCTCCCTTCTGGACTTTACTTCCTCATTTAAAATAGGATATTAGCATCTGCCTGCCTGGGGCTTAAATGTGATAACGCATATAAAGTGTCAGTTTATGGTAGCTTTTGTCATAATTCTTAACATTGTAATTATGTTTGCACCGAGTCTTTGCCTGTGCTGGTTCCCCTGCCTTTGCTGCTCGCCTTTCCCCATGCTTCAGGTCCCTCCTGTCCTGAAGGCCCTGAGCAGGGTCTCTCTGAGCTGTGACGTCTGGTCACGAGCAGCACTCCCTGTGCTGGACGCAGAGTCCCCTGGCCTAGAGCAGGTGACGCTGCAGTCAGCCGTCGGCCAGCTTCTCTCCTGCCCGGGATGATTCACTGGCTGCCACGCACTGATGAGTCACGATACAGTAGTTCTGAGTGTTCACCAATCACCAGGTTCAGATTTGAGCAGATTCAAGGTCATTCTTCTAAAGATACTACTTACGTTCCCAGAGGTTTTTCTGCCCCATCACATCCCTGCCATAGGATAGTAGAGTTGCTGTCTGTCTGTCTCTCTGCCTGTTACCCCCGGCAGACTGTGAGCACCTGGAGGGTAGGGTCTACTGACTTTTCTCAGCATCATCACAGGGCCTAGCACATGACAAGCATGAAGCAAGGGAATGACCCTGCAGAGAAGGCCAATCTCTGAGCTTCGCATCAGGGCTGAACAGGCAATGAAGTTCTTCCCCGGGAAGTCAGCAGAGGGCACATTCCTCCTGCAGCCTCCTCAGGGAGGGCGGGTCAGGGAAGGTATTGGATCGCCAGGTAACACTCTTATCTGGTTGCCAGAGCATTCCAAGGACGACCACAGCCTTCGACAAAGTTCTTGTAGGATCAATAATGCCTTCTATTGAATAGGTGTTTGTTTCGTTTTGTTTTTTGATCTGCAATGTTCACAGCCCTGTGGCATGACTGAGGTTGGTCTCTAGTTGTGTGGGACACAGGGTGATACTGGCATTGCCAGAGGGATGGCTTTTTGGGGACCCAGTGTTCACGCTGCCCTGAGAAGCTGTGTGGTAGCCACAAGTGATTCCTTTCTTTAAGCCAAGAAGCTGCTGGACAGGGGGTCTTTGCAGAGTGGTCAGCTCTGAGGGCTGGCCTGTGTCACCAGCCATTACCAGGCGGGAATAGGGGTGAAATTCCTGTTCAAAGCTCTGACCTGTTCTCGAGGACAGGCTGGCCATGGCAGTCTAGGCACCTCGCCATTATTCCCTTGGACACCTGCCAGCCTCTCTGGGCTGGGCCAGAAGATTTGCCTCTGCGACAACTGTCACCCAGGCTTACTTTCCAAAAGACGTGCAAGCCCAGCCCAGCTGGAGAAGGAAACTGTGATTTTTTGAGATTTTAGGTTTGCTAGGAGAGATCTATGTATCTATATCTATGCCTATGCCTATGCCTATGCCTATGTATCTATATCTACATCTATCTAATATACCTGTATACCTATATCATCTATATCTAATCTATATACCTATATCTATGTCTACATCTATATCAGCTATATCTATATTATCTATATCAGTATCTATTTATATATCTATGTCTATATATATCAACTTATAATATCTATATTTCTACATCTCTTTCTATAGCTACAAATATATATGTAATCTATATTTATCTATATCTATTTCTATAGC
The DNA here is from genome assembly GCF_963455305.1 of Plecotus auritus. Classification (NCBI taxonomy): domain Eukaryota; kingdom Metazoa; phylum Chordata; class Mammalia; order Chiroptera; family Vespertilionidae; genus Plecotus; species Plecotus auritus. Next base: position 145,564,140 of record NC_137773.1, read on the forward strand.
TATAACTACATTTATGTCTATATCTGTGTGTATAGCTACACCTTTGCTATATCTAATATATAAATATATATAAAGATATGCATAAAACTCAATTCTTACAACATCTCTGCAAAAGATTAAGTCCATTTTACATGAGGGAAGTGAGGCTTACAGGATAGGAGCACCTTGCCCAAGGCCACCCAGCTAGTAAACGTCGCACTGTGATCTGAGCCACGGATGGTCTTGTTCCCAAGTCCCTGCTCTGCCCACTCTTCCTCGCTGTGCAGATGACAGCCACAGGGATGGTGCACGGAGATCAGAGCCAGGCTTTCTCCAGGAAGGTGGCTATCTCACAGGGTTTTGTGCGCATACAAGACAGCAGCCACCCAACCACTTTAATGACTCCAGACACACCGGAGAGATATTCAGAAATGAGCATGATCCGGGGAAAATCAGTGGAAAAAAAAGAAACCGACTGGGCCCTGTGAGCTGACAGGAAGTTTCCTTAATCCCAGGAGGACTTCACTTCTTTCAAATAGCCAGAGAGGAGGCAGGGGACCAGGAAAGAAAATAATAGCTACTATTCAGCAACAAAATGAGGGACAAATGAAGGCAGGCAGGAAGTTTTAATAATTTTAAGAATGCCTTCTAATCCGAGTTGGGACAAGTCCCTGAGCCCCACTCTCCTTATTTCTGAAATGGGGTCAGACTATCTAATTTGCTGTGAGGAGTAGGGATAACCACCGTAAGAGGGCCCCAGTGGGTGCACTATAAATCGTGTGCCTGTCATTAACTTCTCACACGGCGCTCCCGTTCTTGCGAGCGATGCCCTAAGGATGTAAAATGATCCTTTGCACTGACTGGCCACGAGCAGGTGGAACCCTGAAAAATCGGACCAGCCTCCCCCACGGGATGACCCGGCAAAGAGGAGACCCACTCAGGGGCCAGGAGCAAACCCAGAACCTGACAGAGAGGGGAGGGTGGGCGGAGGGATTTCTGCATCGGTCTGACAACACACTGAGTAAATAGCACAAACCACAAAAGGCAGGTCAAGGATCAAACCCCAGGCTCGGCATGTGAGGGTGTGTGTGAGACATGTGCCGTGAGGGGCTTGCCTGGACCAGCTGCCATAAAACACTGCCTTTCCACTAGGAGTTAGTCTTCCGAGTTTCCTTCCATGGTGGTGATTAGCTATTGAAGCACGTGTGTGTGTGTGTGTGTGTGTGTGTGTGTGTGTGTGTGTGTGTGTGTTTAATGCATGTTAAGGTTCCGGGAAGCCATTCTTGCCTAACCCTGCGTGTGTTCTACCATCACCCCCTCTGACCCAGTCTCCAGGTGAGCATCCTAAACCCCACACGGGCCCAGATCATGCTCCCTTGCCTGGAGTACTTCATGGCTGCCTGTGGCTGACAGAAAAAAAAGTAAACACCTAAACATAGTTAACAAGGCTCCCTGACGTGGCCTCTGTCTACCTCTCTGATCACACTTTCTACCTTGGTCCTGCAATTTGGGCACTTGAACATTGGCCCCGGAGTCCCAGGGTACACTGCGGGTTCCTCAGCCCTCTGCTCCACGCAGGCTCTTGGCTCTGGCTAGAGTGACCACCCTGCCCTCTCCCCCTCCTCTACCCCCTGCCTTTTTCCTGGTTGGTTCCTACCCATCCCAAAACTTTTTATTTTTAAAAATATCTTCCTGCAAGCTGCTTCAGTTCCTGTAGCGGAGTAAACAACCAACCAACCAACAAGCAGGTAAAAGATAATGACTCCCTGTGGAATAGCTACCTTCCTGAAGAAGCCCTGTTCTCATTTCCATCGCACAGTTGCCGCCTCCTCCAAGGAGCCTTCCCTGACTGCCATTTCCCAGGTTCTGGAGTTCAGGAGGAGGACTGAGTTTCCTGAAGATGAAAAGCTGGGGACATTCCTTTTCGTGCCCCTCTACCCAGCAGAGACGGGATACCTGGGCGTCCATGGAATGTTTGCTGACTTGACCTCGACTTAGACAAAAGCACGGTGTGCTCAGCTCCCTAGCCCTTCCAGAGCCACCATCAGAGCTGCACAAGCCCCATGCAGCTTCAGTCAGAGGGCTCTCCGCTGCTGGGCTGCCTCCCAGCCTGGAGAAGCCGGCCCAGAGCTGGAGGCAGTGGAGCTCCACAGGGGCTGGGGTCCCTGGTGATGGAGTGAGGGCTAACGGGATGTTTAGCCTGCTCTTTGCTCAGGACCCCAGAGCCTTCATGCAGGCAGGGGCTCCTGCGATCCAGGTGAGGCCAGAACCATGCCTGCCTGTCAGGGAGGTGCTTGCTGAGGCAGTCGGCCACATCCTGCCCTATCCTCCCCTCCCCTCCCCTCCCCTCCCCTCAGCAGGAGTTTTGCTCAGAATGCAGCCTTGATTCTCTTGGATTATTCAAATGTTTGTGTTTTGCATACATGATCAAAATCCCGAGTCCATTTACATTCCCTTTGATGGCCAGAGATTGCTCGGGGCTCAATCTATGCCTCAACAATGAAAGACCCAGCGACTTCCACATCTGCCTTCTAATTCTAGCCCACCGGCTCTGACCTTCCTTTCTAATGTGCACCATATATGGTCCAAACTTTGTTTTTAAAAATATCTTCCTGCACGCTGCTTCGGCTCCTTTAGGGGAATAACCAACCAACCAACCAATGAACAGGTGAAACATACAGACTCCCACCAGGTAGACACTGACCGTGTGCCTGACTATCCACCCACAGGGGCTTTCTCTAGGCAGTTCAGGAGACGGCAGCAGGTGTCCATTCGGAGTCAGTCACCAACCTGCCCCCAGTGGCAGCACCTTTTCCTGACTAGAAGGCATTCTTAAAATTATTAAAACTTCCTGTCTCTGTGCCACTGGGCAGGAAAGGACTCCATTTCCCAGAGTGCACCGGCCCTGGGCAGCCTCCCGCTCATAAATCTGTTTGGAAGCGATGCTGGCTCCTTCCTTACCTTTATTCCTTGGCCGAGGCTTTCCAGGGAATTAATATCCAGCCCTTCCTTGCAGGCCTGCAGGCAGGAAATCACCTTCTGACTCTCCATCTTTCCAGGGCGGATGGTGAGACTGGCCAGGCTGCCGTGGAAGAACTGGGCAAACCGTGGTTTGGTGACTTCTCCTCCTGGAAGAGAAAGCAGCACTGTTGTTTCTGGGGGGGAAACACCACTTCAAGGCACCGCCTGGCTCTAGAGCCAAGGACACAGTGACTGTGCCCCTTACACCTGAACTTTTCCTTCCAGGTGGTGAGCTTGGTGGCTGGGTTCTCCACAAGAGGATGTAATATGCCACCGATGCCGTGACACTCCCAGCTGCACCTGTTTAGGAAACCTGGAATCTGTGAATCTTAAAATAGTTACTTTCAGAGACACACACTGTCTGAGAAGACAGAATAGGAAGGAAGAGGAAGCTACCACTGATTAAAAGTCTGCTGTGTGCTGGGCTGTGTGCAAGGGACTTCACCTGAGTAAACCTACAAAGATGGGGTCGTTGTTTCCAGCTGACACCTGAAGAGTCCCTGACTCAGAAAGGTTGAGGGACTTGCCCAGGACACACAGCTACACGCTGGGGCTGGTACTCTTCGTCCTGGCCTGTCTGGCTCCAAAGCTGGCCTTGGCTCCCCTATGTCCCACTAAGAAGTGGACGGGCGCTTGAGGAATCCCAGAAAGCCCACACCCAGGAACGCTGGCTCTCTTCAAACAAGTGGACTTCACATCAGCTCAAATTCAGGTTCTTTGGCTTATCAGGACGTCCTTGATCCAGTTCTACCTCCGCCTTTCTTCTCCTGTTCTCCACTGACTGAGCTGAGTCCTATCTGCACTGGGGTCCACTTTTTAGCACATGAAATTGTCCAATGTGGCTTATGTTGCAAAGCTAGCTCCTTGTATTTTCTCCATGGTTTTCCAAATCACTCCCCACCTCCCCACAGTCCATTTGGATCTTCACCTCCACTGGGAGGCCTCCCCCATTGACTTCACCGAGCACAGACCCCTTCCGTCTCTGGGCAACCTACTCCAACACACTTAACCTTGATCTTGCACTGCCCTCTCCCTGCCCTCAGCACCCTGAGCGTGGGAACACTGACAGTTCATGTAAATGTACCCCTCACAACCTGGCATTGTTCGTTACTGGTTTATGTGTGTTTTATGTCTTCCAACACCTATAAAGGTGGCTCTCACCCTTGACTGCACATGTGAATTACCTGGGGATCTTTAGAAAGACAAACAGGTTCTGGTGCTGAGTCCCACCCCCAGACCTGTAGGTTTTGGTGTAGGGTTTTTAAAGCTCCTCGTGTGAGTCAAACATGAAGTCAAGGTTAAGAACCACTGGGCTATAAGCTTCTTGAGGTTGGGCCTTCTGCAGACTCCTCAGGTGATGTCTTTTCTTTATGCCTGCCACTCCCAGGCTTCCTCTTGCCACTCTTGGCACACTGCTGGAGTTCGCCATGTCAGTCTGTCTCATAGATGGCAGGGAGCACTCATGTATGATCCAGGGAATGAAGACCATACTGAACAGGTACCAGGGGCTGAGGGGTGCAGAAGGCACTTTGCACAAGTGGCTCATTTATTCCTCTCAACAACATGGGGCCCCTTGTTGTCCCGGCATCCTGCACTCTGCCTGGCACACAGCAGACATTTCACAATTGTGTGCAGAATTGCAGTGTCTCTCCAATACCCATCTCACTCTTGCCCTCTTAATGGCAGCCCTGAGGTTGGAGGGTGGACTCAAGCTCCAGGGGTGGATTCTATTTAGTCAAAGCTACTCAGGTTTTCCTGTCTCCATTGCTCCAGTGACTGAGTCAGGCCTGGGCTCGGAACCCAGTACCAAGGTGAAGCCAATCAGCACCTGGCATCCAGTTAGCCACGGGTTTGATTCAGGAATAATCACGAGACCAAATTTAGGTCAGTGAGATGGGAGGAGAAATTGACTGGCTGCTTCTAGGAAAAGAGCTTTCATTTTCTCTCCAGAAAGCTTCTGGAACCTACTCCTGTCCTTTCTCCCTGGAGATCATTATGTGAAGATGACAGGCTAAGAGCTGCTGCACCATCTCACAGGGAGACCAGGGACAACCACGGCAATGAGTGGAGGAGGGCCAAGCTGGGAGAGTCAGACAGGCCAAGCAGAATCCCGAGTGGGCCTCCCCACTCTCTACCACAGGACGTCCTCAGCTGTGGGCGTCGATCGTCCATCCCTATGGTTGGAGCCATTCTGACCCACTCTGCTGTTACTTTCCACCCAGAGCATCTTCACTTAGGAAATGAAAGGAGAAGGCTCTACTGCAGAGCTCAGTCCACAGGGGACTCTCAACAGATCTGGCTTTGAGGAATGACCTGAGGTGGCCATGGCTTGAGGTGGCCAATTTGGGGCCTTCTGTTCTAGGCCCTCAAAGCCCCCATGGATAATATGCCCCTCAAAGTCCTTAGCACATTCCTGCCCCAGCAAAAGGGCACTTCTGTTGATCTGCAGGAAGAAGGGTGTGAGCTTGGTATGAACGGCAAAGCTGCAACTACCAGGGCATCGAGATGGTCTTCTCCCAACTGGGTGTGGACTGTGTTTCTAACACCTGTGACATCCTCAACATACATTCTATTATTGACTCTTCATCAGACTCTTGGGAGGTGGGTGCTATTCTATAGTTACAGGTGAGCAAATTCAGGCTTAGAGAAGAGAAACAAGTGACCCAAGGCCGAAAAAGTAGGAAGTGGTGAAGTATGCGCCCCACAGTGTGAATATATCCATCCAGTGAGGCCTCCTGGCGGCCCTGGCCAGCCCAGTCCCGTGAGGCTCCGTGAGCCCATTCAGCAGCTCCATCCTTAAAGACCAAACTCTGCAACTCTTTTGAATGTGAAGACATTTTCCTACGCATTCTTTTCTCTCAGCAAAGCATCCACGTTCTATATTTTTGACTCAGAAATCCCAGATCTGTGATGTACTCTATTTATCAGCGATGCAGCTCCAGGAAATCAATTCAATTAGCATTTTGCAATAGGAGGCCAGCATAAAATTTGAAATATATTTGCACTCAGGGGTTGTTGTGATGCAGGACTTTAAAATATAATGGATACACTGAAAATCTCTTTTTACTATCTAGCCCAGAGTGTCTGCAGATACCACATGGCCCCTCTGTTAATATTTAGATATAAACATGCTCATGAATTATCTTAAGAAAAAAACCCCCAACCTGATTTCTAACACAAAGGACCTTCGCTAAATCTTTGGGAACATGATGTTGGATTCCTGAGGCCAGATCTGCACACATTTAAAAGCGTTTGCTGTATGCCCTTCTGTTAGATTCAGTTAATTGTAAGATGTGGACCATGCTCTCCAGGAGCTTATTTTAGTTGGGAGAATAAAGTGTAGAAACTGGGAAAATATAAAAGAGCAAGTTGCCAATACAATAGATGGTCCAAGGCTGAGCATGATTAATTTTCAAATAAGTGATATAGATAATGTGGCCAACAGATCACGGGGGGGAAAATAATAGCCATCATTTATGAGGTCCTAAAACATGGTGAGTTCCTTCACATGCTATTTTATTTAATCCTTAAGTGGTAAGATAGTATGTTTGAGATCTTAGCCTCTATTCTTTTAACTCCTCGCCTCTGCCTCCCTCTCTGGCTTCTGCTCCTTGCCACAGGGAGGGCTGTGACAGGGAGAAGAGCAGGTGGGGCTCTAAAGCTGAGGCTCTTCCCCAGTTTCATTCCCAGAAACCAAAACTCTTAAGAGGGTGGGGAGGATCTGGGTCTGGATCAACATTTGGGGGAAAATAGAGGAAGAAACTTTGGATTCCCCCAGACAAGGAAATGATTCCCCAGACAGGTGTGTGGGGGGGAGGTTAGACAACAGAGATGCAGAGGGAGGGCACCTGAGCCTGTCACCTGGGCTGAGCACCTGGAGTAGTGGCCCAGGATCACTCTTTGGAAAACATCCCACTAGAGTTATTAATTCAGGTCTCCATCCCCTACTAGGCCATGAGTTTGCAGAAGGCAAGGACCGTCTGCTGTCCCAGATTCTCCTCTCTTCACCTTTCCACCTGCTCCAGGACCTAGAGTAGGTTAATAATTAATGTTTGTTTCGTTACAGCCCCTTTTCCAGGGAGGGGATGTTGGGAGGGGATGCTGGTCTGGGCATCTGGATGGATGAACAGATGGTCTTACAGCGAGAGCATGAGGAGCAGTGGAGATATTTCTGTGCCTCTAAGTAAGGCAAGGAGACCCTGAGAAAGCTGCCAGCCCTGAAGCTCCATCAGGGCCTGAGGACCAGAGGGTGAGCACCCCTTGGAAGTCCCCTCAACACCCGAACATCATATAAACCTCCCTGAAACCAGCTACCACTCTAAGGCAGTGGTCGGCAAACCGCGGCTCGCGAGGCACATGCGGCTCTTTGGCCCCTTGAGTGTGGCTCTTCCACAAAATACCACGGTCTGGGCGAGTCTATTTTGAAGAAGTGGCGTTAGAAGAAGTTTAAGTTTAAAAAATTTGGCTCTCAAAAGAAATTTCAATCGTTGTACTGTTGATATTTGGCTCTGTTGACTAATGAGTTTGCTGACCACTGCCCTAAGGGAACAGCAGGACCCTAATCTGTGAAGGTTAAGTCTCAGATGGAACAGGAACTTGCAATGATGGATGTGAAAAAAATAACAACTAATTTTTTCCTTTGTGAATCAAGACTCTTCCCTGTTGCACCGATAACTCCTTTGACAGGTGATGCTTTCAAAGTCAGGCTACTTGTCCAAGGCCACACAGCCAGAAACTAGTGAAGCCCAGGTTCAAATTCAGGCCTTGCATGCTCCCAAGCCTTTGACCTGCATGCCACACAATGGGATGTGGCCGGGAGGGCTCCAGCAGGATTTCTTGGGGATGTCATAATCGGGCTGCTTCATAAGATGGGGACAGGCTGGGACTGACACCTTCTGGGAGAGAATGGCCAATTATCCTGGGCTCTGTGGACAATGAATGAGTTCAGCAGCAACTCCCAATGACTTGTGCCAGGTCTGCTGGGAAACATGCTTGTCTTGAAAAACAGCAGCCTTTGGCAAGTGTGATTTAACACAGCCAGTGTTCTTCGGAGCCAGAGTTTGCACTGGGAATGAGTCCCCCTCGGCTTTCTTCCCAGCGAGTGGTGGGGCCCACCCACTCTAAAAAGAGCTTTTGAATCATGAATGTCCCCTTTCCTTTAGGTGTGAGTAAAAGATCAATGCGTACGAGCGTCCTAGGTCTCCTCCCTTTGCGGAGTGTGTGCCGGCGCTGCTGGCCTTTTCTTTCCTGCTGTCATCCCCATAGCCAGTTAGTCAGAAACACCCGGGAAGGGCCGGGGGCCACGCTCCCTCTCGCTCCAGTCGGATGCTGCTTTGTGCGTGGCTGCTTGGTGGGTTTGCCTCTCCGTGAACACAATTTCATGGATGGCTGGGTATCAATTTTGAGCAATGCAAATGGTGAGACCGTCTGAAATCTTGCTCTCTCGCATTTCCTCATTTCAGCGATAGAGACATCCACAGAAACGCAAAGGCCAAGTGAAGTGTGTAATAGACCCCTATAAGCTGCAGCTTAAACATTCTCCACACGACCCCAGGGGTGGCAGTTGTAGGTCACAGGCGACTTGTGGAGACCGATGATCTCCTATCCTGGCTGGCCAAGACACATTCTCAGCAGGCCTTCCCAACCGTTCAGTGTTTACGTAGCCATCTCTCTAACCTCTCCAGCAAATATTTATATAGCATGTTCCAAGTACATAAAACATACAGCTCAGGAATGACCTCAAAATCTCCCTGGGAACCTACATTCATGCAGGAATAAACGGAAGGGCCCTCGTATGTCACCGTAAATCTTCATTCTCCAGATGAAGAACCAAGGAGCATGGTGGCAAGATGCCATTTTCAAAGACCCAGAGCAGATAAAACAGCAGCAGCAGCAGCAGCAGCGAGGATTTGGAATCCTCCTCTTCAGATGCCAAACTCCCCTTCCTACACTAAACCATGGGGCCTGACAGGCCTGTGCCTACCTTTAGCCCTCAGCTTGACTTCCTATGATCTGTGGGAAAAATGCCCAGAAAGTTGGGGCAAACGATTTGACACTAGGTTCCAGAACCCTCTGTCTTCCTTCCTTGGCTGCGAAATACCATCTGGCTTCACATGACCCTATAAGCAGAGGTGGGGTGGCAGCGTAAGGAAGGGGCGGGGCGCTGTGGTGGCACAGGCCAGGATGCAAATGCAGACTCTTTGCCACCCTTACCAAGGGTCTAAGTCTCAGTTTTCTCATCAGCAAAATGGGAATTGTAATCATACCCACGCCGCCCGGGTGTTAAAGGAAAAGGTGCAAAAGGTCAGCACAGAGCAGGAGCTCAAAAGGGGCAGCCAGTTCAAGTGGCATGAGGAAGCAAGGAACTCCTAGGCAGGGTGACACCATGCGAGTTTCTCCATCTCTCTTTTCAGTGGCCGTTCTCTCTTCTTTTCCTCCCCTCCGGTGTATCATTCAGAGAAGCGAAAATGATACTGTTTTTACTCTAAGGCCCTCGCCAAATATTCTAATGAATATAATCGTCAAAATAAGATACAGTTAGAATAATAACCCAATTATACTGTGTTTCCAGGCATGAATCACTGAATTTTAAAGCTGATTTAATGCGTGTTCCCTTTAAACCAATGCACGCTCATGTCAAATTAACTCCAGGGCCTAGAACAATCTTTCCTTGATTTTTAAATACAGACAATGCTAAGAGATACACTGTTAATCATTCCTGTGTGTTGGACCATGAACCATACACTTGTGTCAAAACAGCCTGGAAAATGGGCTGTAACGAAGCAAACATTAATTATTAACCTACTCTAGGTCCTGGAGCAGGTGGAAAGGTGAAGAGAGGAGAATCTGGGACAGCAGACGGTCCTTGCCTTCTGCAAACTCATGGCCTAGTAGGGGATGGAGACCTGAATTAATAACTCTAGTGGAATGTTTTCCAAAGAGTGATCCTGGGCCACTACTCCACAAAGGGCAGCTCCACAGTGAGATAAGATGAAGGAATTTAGCTTAAGTAATGTCAAACTGATTGCCTTATTGGGGGGCTTTGGAGAGCTTTTAATAAGCTAACATGCATGGCGATTCTCAAGCTTGACCCTGGCCTCCTTGTGGAAGGAGCCCCTGTGGCAGCAGAGCCGCATAAAGCCGCCTGTGGGAAATGCCACCTGCACGCAAGGCAGACTGCGCTAGCACGTGCCTCCTTCTTGCAGAGCTCAGACCCTAGGGATGTAGAATAATTTCAACACAGACTTTATTAAGATAATTTGTTCTACATTAGACCAAGCTGATTAAATAAAGGCATGTACTTCATGTGTCTGCACTCATTTTAGTGTCTGGCAGAAAGGGACCTGGGAATGCACACCAGACCTCAGGACCACCTGTGGTTCCCATTCTCCCCTGGCTCAGGATCACATGCTATCATTACTGCAAGTCTCAGGGCTATTTCTCTCTTTCATCCCTTTTGACCATTCCAATTCTTTGCCTTGGCTCCTCCCAAATGCCACAATGGGGGTTCCGTGTGTGTCCCTAACAGGTTCCAATTCACAGAACCATCCCCTTTTCTACCTCCTGCTGCTTTACTCGTTAAGTAGGGGTGGGACGCAGTAAGAACAGGAGCTAGGGTAGACAGCCTTCCTTATCTGAAGCCAGGGGGATATCACGGTCAAGAGTGGGCAAAGCTAGACACCCTAGGAATTCCAAGGCTCGGAATGCTGGAGGAGAGTCCCCAATGGAGGGGGATGAGGTGGTCAGTAGGGACATCTGTGATGGGATCTACCAAGAATAGATGAGGACCAGGCACAGACTCTAGAGATGCAGGGAGCTGGGCAGTGGCTTCTTGAGGGGGTGCCATGTTTCATCATTGTGTTAAAAGTACTCTTGCCCAGATGCTGTTACAATAGATAAAACAGCTGCTCTGGCTGCAGTGTGGGGAGAGGTGCCCTGAAGTGTTGTCTGCGGGGGCATCTCCCTAAAACCCCAGGGGCTCCCTAAGGCCCTGGTCTGGCACAACCTGCAGCCTCCTGGGTTACTCCCATGAAAGCTGGTTTAGAGGACCTGGGTGATTGGGCCCAGTTAAAGCAGATGTGAGTGTACAATTTGTATTATTCACGAATAGAACTTGAATTTTTGTTGTTAGAAATGGATGAGTAGGAGATAGAAGGAAAAGGACAAATTAATTAGTCTTTTAAATGATCTTCTCCCATGGCCTGACCCAGAAAGACAAGGAACCTGGTATTTGTTTAAAGGCAGCAGTTTCTGAGTCTGCACAGACCGAGTGTGGCCATGAGGGAGGGTCTGATTCTGTCCTGAGAACCCATGAAACCAAGCACAGAGGGGATGGTGAGGTGGTTTGCATTGGCCACACAGAGAAAGAAGGACTCCTCTGTGACATGTGGCTTATCCTGACCACAATTTTTCTACAATTAAGGTATGCTATGTGCTCTAGGCGGTGCTGGTGACATTTCTTAAGTGTAAATGAACTTTCAAATCTTTTAATTACTAGAAAAATACCAATGAAAATGAAGGTCCACTGATGACTTTGGCTTTAAATTCACTAAAAGAACACAGTAGGCTAATTGGGGCTGCAGAGCACTGCCCAGCAACAGTGCGAGAGCCAGTTCCCAGGAGCCCCCAACGAGCAGCTGCTACACAATAATTCCCAGCCCCATTGTTAAGCCCCAATTGGACATTTCACAAATGGGAGCCAGTTTCCTTGCCAACCTCAAATGCACCTGAAAAACTCCCCTCAATTGCAGCCCCAATTGGAGGTCCACACCAAGGGCGTATGGTACGTAGCTAAGTGGGCTCTGGCAGGTTTAGAAACATGCTGAGATGAGGGCTACAGGGTAGGCCATTAACTTCACCGCACCATGTCCTATTGAAAGAGCTTTTGCTGTGTCCTTCCAAGACCAAATGTGGCTCCATGGAGGATATGAGCATTCATGCGAATCCTCGCTCCTTAACAAGGCAGTGTGACATCCTATGGTCTGGTCTCAACTCTTTTTCCCAGCCTCTTCTCCACTTCTTCTGGTGCATGTACATTCTAGTGATAAGGTACCCTGAGCATGACTGCATCAAGTTTCCCTGCCATGTCACAGGCTGTTGCCTTCCTTAGCTCTCCAGTGAACTCCTATTCATCCTACAAAGCCCAATTTTAGAGTCAAAGGATTTTCTCTGATGCTGAAAATTTATTAATGGATTGTCATTCCTCTCAGGGAAGATACACAAATCTTCCCCAAGGCCCAAAATTTGCATGAGTAGATTCTTGCCTATACCACGAGTCCTATCTTCCAATACTTGTTTTCTGACTGTTCTTGAGCCTCAGTGACCTTCTTTCTGATCTACAGATGGAGCTGAGAGGGCAGGTCTGTGTGTGAGGGTTTGTCTTGGGGAAATAGATAAAAGTCAGTGCATGCAAGGAGCCCTGGGGAGGCTGGAGTCACAGAAGTCAAAGAGTATCAAAGTGTCTGTCATGCTGAGTCTAAGTGCAAGGAGCAGAGAGGCAGTGGAGGAGGGGACCACAGATGTTTTCAAATTTTCACTTTCATTTGACTCAAACATGCCAAACACACTGCATGTGCGCCAAACCTAACTTATAACAACTGTGAATTAGGTATCATCCAAGTTTTATGCATAAGAAAATAAAAGCTCAGGGAAGTTAGGATTTCTGCTGAGTCCACACAGCTGGTAAGTGGCAGGGCTGGGATTTGGATTTGACTCAAACTCAAAATTTTCTATTTCCAAAGCCTAAACTCGTTTTGTTAGTGGAGGGCCACTGAAGGGAGTGTATAGCAGGGGATTCGCAAAGGGCATGCATGGTTCCTGTGGCTTTTTGGTTCCAGGGTTGTCAGATGTGTCAGAAGGTAAAGGGTTTATAGTTTATTTTCCTAAACGCGTAATTACATCAACTTAATGATCAACTAGCAATAGGGGCGGTGAGCCACAGTGAAAGGAGGACATGCTTTGAAGACATGGGGTCAGGCTGACTTCATGGGGTGACTTTGGGTGACCTGTCAGAGCCTGTTTCTTTATCTACAGCCGTGACTAACAACACTTTCTGATGTGACTATAGACATCCCATGTATGTAAAGAGTCTCCTTGCAACACTGGCTCTTAAAGTATCTGCCAAGAAATGACATTAAGGACTTCCACTCACATTTAATTGGCCAAAGCAAGTTACATGACCACACCTAACTCCAACAAAGAATGGTCCTAACATCTATCTGGGAAGAGGGCAGAAATACTCAGTGAATACCCTAGTAGTCATTCTTTCCCTCACAGTCTTGTAAAATAAACATATACTTTGTTTTAATGTTTGAAAACATTTTTTTTTTTTTTTGCGGAATAGCTTTCAAATAAATTGTAATCAGATATAATATGAGAGCTATTTCTGAAGTGACAATTCTATCATTAGATGTGGCCTAGGATACAAGAGAAGGAAACACCTCACTGAGAATGGATTCCAGGGCCACAGACAACCCTCCCAACCCTAGTAGGGTAGAGGCCTGTAGAACATTAGCCCAGAGGGATTTCAGAATTGCTATGGACCAAAGACTGCTGTAGTTCTCAAATTCTTCCTCTTTCATAGTGTAATTGTTTTTCAATTATTCTGTCTCATTTCACTGTTGCATAGTGTGTGTGTGTGTGTGTGTGTGTGTGTGTGTGTGTGTGTGTGTGTGTAGAGGGTTATGGTTGTGAAAAACAATTCTTTCTATTAGTGCATATCTAGATCAAGTGAAGCCACATCTATGCTGGGTATGGAACCTCTCACGTATCTCATCCTGCTGAAGAGATCACCAGGAACCACTCAGATTGCCTGGACACTGAGTTGGGAGCCAGTAACAGGTGGGACTTTGGGTTGTCTCATTTGGGGAAGGGTGGTAGGTATTTTTTTAATGTGGGAAGGACAATCAAACAAATATCTGTTGACTAGGTGAACAGTCAGTGGTGCTCATTAATGCTGTTCATAAAATATTTTCAGTTTTTCTTGCAGCCACATTATGGATTTCACTTCCTTGTCCTTAGGTATGGCCATATGACTTGCTTTGGCCAATAAAATGTGAGTAAAACTGATTGGAGTCACTTGTAGGTGAAAGCTTTAAGAGCTTGCACACCATTCATTGTGCTTTCTTTTTCTTCTTCCTCAGTATCTAGCAGTGTGCCTGCCCTGTCTGCTTGGAATGCAGATGAAGTAAAAGCAGAGAAGAGCCTCCATTGATTTGCAATGAATGTGAAGCAAGAATTATTTGAAGTAACTGAAAATTGGGGCTTGCTTGTCACTGCAGTACAACTTAGCCTATTTTTGCATCAAAGAGATCATATTGATTCTTTATGAAATCACTTTTTATTTTGGTGGGATTGTTTTCCTACCCAGTGAGCCTGAAACTAGGCAGCAGTGGTTATAACTGGCCTTGTAGAATTGGGGGCAGGTTTCCAGTGCCAGTTGGGTGATAGGAATCCAGATGTGGTCTCTGAGGACCTCTAAGGAAAGTCATGGTAAGGTTCATGGTCAGGACATGAGTAGGACTTTCATACAGTATGGGAAGTATCCAGGCTATGTTCCAAAATATCCACAGGCTGGCTGTGGTGCTGGGTAGGACACCGAGCCACACCAGGGGGCCATCGCTCTAGCACAGCTGTGCTCAGTGACTAATGATTCCTGTGCAACCTGAGTCAGTGCCTTGCTATACTAATTAGTTTCGTGGACTCTTGCCAGATGACAGTGTCTCTTTCCTGATATCATAGGGCAGTGGTCGGCAAACCGCGGCTCGCGAGCCACATGCGGCTCGCGAGCCGCGGTTTGCCGCTCTGCTGACTAATGAGTTTGCCAACCAATGTCCTAGGGAATTCTGACAGACTGAGGAAACTCCCATCAAGTTCTATTGAAATGTTTAAGGAACTTTTTACTCTATGTGACATATGTCAGACATCAAGTAGGTGACCTCAGCTCAAAAACACATTTTCTTCCCTTGCCTCTTTCTTGCTTTATTTCCTTCCTGGGTTTTGTTTTCCTGCTCCCAGAGCTGCACTATATGCACTGATTCCATCGTTTCTTGCATGGATCTCTCCAGAACTTACTCTTTGTCCCAGAGGGGCCTAGTCTCCTCTAGGTCACCCTTTGGTGGGCTGGTCTTCTGAAGGCATATTCTTATATCCTAGCCCACCTCTCCCTTCACTTCTCCATGGTGAATGGTCAAAGTCACAAACCTCAGTAATTTTCACAGAATCCATCACCCTGAGGTGGGTCATCTCAAAGGACTAATCTGCTTATTTTGGGGAGTGTTTTCCTTCCCCTCTGCTCTCGCACTGGCACTTCCAAGCACCACAGCCCTTAAGGGAGAAAAACAGAGTCCAGTGGATCTGAGTGAGAGAAAGAAGGGTTACATCCTGTTCTTTGGAGAGCTGCTTTTCCTGATTCCAAAGAGAAGACTAGCCTGGGTTTGTGTGTTGGAGGAAAGGAAGTGAGAAGGGAGAATAGAGCAGAGAGCTTTGAACTTGAGAGTGGCCTCCCATGGTCTCATGCCTGGGGAAATTCATTGCCCACAGCCCTGCATGTTTGTGAGTCCCAAGAACAGAGGGCTGGGGGCTTGGGCAACTTGTGTGGCCAATGTGGTACTTTAGGGAGCCAACTGGCCATTTTGATACAGGGTTCTGTATTCAACCTTTTCCTATTCATAGCCCCAGTCAGAAACTGGCTAAGGTTCCAGAACAATAAAAGGCATTAGCAACTCAGAGGCAACCATGGAACTGCTCATGATGATCTAAAATTAAAATCTGGTTTCAAGCTAAGAATTTTATTATTACACAAGCTTAGTGTCTAGATGGATCCATATTTTTATAAGTCCTGTTTTATTAGTAAGTGATAGTACGTTTTCTTGGCCAATTCCGACACCATTTGCTTTTCCCTTTTCTCTTTCAGTACCCTTCATGGGCTGCACACAGATGGGCCAGGGAGAAGGACTTGAGTTAGAATTACCTTGCCAACATGCACCGACCGTAAGTTGCATGGCTATGTGAGATGGATGAATGGGCCAATCGTTGGTCACCAGGTATGGTTCATATGTTGCTCCATCCATGTATAAGGTAACCACAGGAAACTCCACATTGATGACGTAGTAATGCCACTCTTTGTCACAAATCTAATGAAAAGAAAGAGAAGCAACACTTAAAATTGAATATGCAATGAAATAGCAAACAGGCTTTTATTCGAATTATCAAAAGTGGAGAAGGCATTTTTGGGTCAACAATTTTTATTGCAAAGAACTCAATGAACATAGTGATTGATATACACTGAAGTTATACAAGCTCACATCAAACAGGATGGGGCAAACCATGGGGTAGAGGAATGCCTGAGAATCCAATCATCAGGCAAACATCTGAGTGTGGGCAGGTCACATAATTACCAGCTATATAGGCTGGCAAGCTCTCAGTGGACAGGTGGGGGTGTCAGCTTAAATTTGCTTTGTATAAAATTTTTCTTACTAGAGAAAAATTACATTGAAATTATTTTTCTAAGTTTGGGGATAGACGGAGCTATAAGAAGAAACATGCTAGATCAAAAGTAGAAATGAAGATAGAGAAGGGGATGAGAAAGGTAAAAAAAAAAGAGAGAGAAGAAAATAGAAGAGGAAAGAATTAGGAGTTAAAAAGGAGTAAGAGAAAAGGCAACAAACATGGGAAGAGGAAGAGGGACGAGACGCAGAAGAAAGGAACTCTCCAATTCCTTTGTCTCTGTATGAAGGCTTGCCTGGGGTACTGCCGTAACCTTATGCTCTGTTCGACTCAAGCAAAATAAATTCTGAGAGAGACAGTCTTCCTTTAGAGGACTCAGTCTTGTTCCATCTTGGAGTACCTGGGGAGGCTTAGAAGGACAGCAAATAGGTCCTCCCGGCCTGGACTTGGTCCCCCTGACCACTAAGACTTGTGGTCTTAGGGCTGGGAACCAAAACTGAGCCCTAATCGATGAGTAGGAACATTGGGGGCTAGGAGGGAGTCACAGTTCCTGACCTCAAGGAACTGAACTCCCACAGCATGCTCCAAAACGTTAAATCAAGATTGGGGTATTTTGGGGAAGGAAGATAGGAAGCACAGAAGGAAGAAAGGCTGAAGGACAATGCTCTCCTCCCTCGAATCCCCTGGGTGCCTTGGAAGTCACATTAGCCTTTCTCTGCTCCACACTCCCTGTCCCTGTCATCCCTCGGCGCCCCACGGAGTCCAGCTCCGAAATGTCTCTCATCTGTATCCTCTTGTCTCCATGGCCCCTGCCGTCTGTGGCAGCAGAGACAGATGAGTTCTGCATGAAGGTGACCCCAAGGTGAGGGCATCAAAGCCCCTGCACACCCCACAATGGATTAAATGTGCTGTTTCTCATGAATAGATAACACCAACAGGGACGCTAAATGATCTTTTCCCTTTCATTTCGCAGGAAGAATTTTTCCTTAATGTTCTTTTTATATTGTCCTATCTCATGTCTCAGAAAATTGCTCCTTTTGAAGCCCATTAGGCTGATAAAGCCTGATGAATATTTTAGGGGTCCATGGAAGATAAGCAGAAGGGGCCCAGGCAGATTCTCCAAAGTCCTGTTCCGCTCCACTGACTGTACGGCCCAGCGCCTGTTACTGCTCACTAGAGGCCCTAACACAATTACATTCGCCTCCTGCTCCATGCCTGAGCCAGACGCTGGGCTGGGTGCAGAGCCCACAGGCTGGGCCTGCGTGACTGGGTAGGACTGCTCCAGGCGTGCAGATGTGGCACAAAGGAAGACCTGGAGACAGAGTCTAGGGATGATGGGAGAATGAGAAACTAGGAAGAGGCAGCATTCATCTGAGGAGGCCCAGTGCACCCTGGACTTGAGGTTTGCAATCAGCCAGGCAGCAGATTCCAGAACCTGGAATATGGTTGACACCTGGGGATGTCCTCCGAGGCATCAGGAAACCTCTGGTCAGGCTCAGAGTGCAGAGGGACCCTGACCATACCCCGTGCCCCTTGAGATGTAGGCAGAGCATGAGCATCAACCAGGCAGCCCTGGGGGTCGCCCCCATCCTGGCCACCGCCACCACCCTCCTGGATCACCCTCTGGAGCATGACTGCCCTGTGGGATCCATGTGGCCGCTGCCCCTACAGCACTCCAAGTCTGCCCAGCTGGTAGGAGGACGGGCCTCTGGCTCCCTTTCTTTCATAACACGTATACCATCTTTGTAGGACAGTACAAAAAGTTCCCGGGAGAAGTGAGGTAATTCCATAGCTCAGCAGCAGCAGCGGCCCCTCTCCATAGTGCAGTCTTCCTGGGCACCCCGCCCCAGCTTTTCTGGAGTGTGAATCGCAGCCCCGGGGCTGCCTGCGTAAAACAGTGACCTTGTACACCCAGCCTCATTTTTCTTGAATTTCCCATTTTATTAGCATATCCACGATTCCCAGCAGCCTCACCCATATGCCTGTAATAACTTTCCCACCATGCTGGAAGTGGGCCTTTCTGTTTATAGCATTCCTGAAAACACCCCGTGAAACCGTAGCTGGGAAGGCTTGTTCAGATCACCTGCACAAACCATTTGGAAGTTTGCTGCTTTTACTTAACATCAGCATTAAAATGCCTTCACCAAATTCATTTTACATGGCTGTATAATATGGATATACTATAATATACTTAAATATTCCCAATTATCAGATATTCACATGCACCTGCAATTATAAATGACACTATAACGAATTTCTTTGTGTATAAATATTTGTCTGCATTTCTAATTAAATCCACAGGAACGATTCCTGGAAGTGGAATTCCTGGGTCAAAGGTTGGAGGTATTTTGTAGGCTCTTGATACACATTGTCATTTTTTTTTTCCCTGCAAAGGGTTGTGCTTTAGACTCCTCTGCCCTCAGAGTGGTGCATGGTACCCTGACCACATTAGGCATTAAAAAATATAAGATCCTGGCAGTTTGGATTTTATGTGGGTCACAAAAGATGGCAAGAATGATAGTATCCAAGGTCAGAAGGGAAGGGCCTCTGGGAATGGGGAGCAGCCTGAGTCAAGACTTGGAGGTGTGAATGATTAGAAACTTCCTCGTCAGCTTCTAATTGGGCATCCAAACAGGCCTTTAGCTCAGCCTAGGTTTATGCCTACGGACTTCTCGCACCAAGTAATCTATGAAGGCAGCTAAAGGAAATGCCTAATTAAGGTTTCATAAACGTGGATCTACGATCAAGAAGAAAACCCGTATTAACCCTCGGCTAGAACTGCAGGGACGAACCACAGATGAAAAATAATCAAGCCGGGGGGAGGCAGAAGTAAATGTGGCAATGAATAGCTCAACCGAGAAAGAAGGGGAGCAGGCAAAGTGACCTTTCCTGGGGGAGAGAAGAACTTTATTTCCAATTGGTTGTGACTCGCTGGAGAATGCAGCCGCACCAAGCATGTCCAATGTCCTCCCCTGATGCCCAGGGCCTCCGCTGGACCAAAGACCCCTGCTCTCTGAACCCACAGGTGTGCTCCTGAGGGGGGTGGCTTCTTAGCTGGGAGTGAATCAGAGACCAGAGACCCAGGGACAGACGTGGAGGAGTTGTAGCAGGGCAATGTCAGAGGAGGTCTGAGTTGGGAGTAGGGAGTAGGCTGGTACTCCAGGGTGAGTCAGGGGCCAGGGAAGCCTCCGTGAGAGGGGAGAGCAGGCTTGGCGGCTGAGGGGTTGGCCCAAGTGTCCTTTAAATGCCATATCCAAGTTCTGAGTTGGTTGCTGCCGTTCAAGGCAAGGTGCATTTACGTACCAACCCCTGTGTGCTAGGGAGTGCACTAGGGGCTGCACAGGATGCAGCGCTTGTCAGACGCGTGCTTTGCCTTCAAGGGCTTCCGTCTAATGGCATCAAGTACACAAAAGACTCCAATGGAATGGGAATGGAGATGAGAGGGATAGACAAGGTGTAAAACACTGTGAGGTCCCAGGGAGGGGATAGAGGGCTTCTAGCTGGGAGAAGGGTGGATATGGAAGGACTGTTAAGATGCCACTCGGAACAGACAGCAAGCACAACATTCCAGGTGCATAGAGCAGACACCTTTTATCCCTTGAATCACCCATCTCGCTTTTCTACTGCCAAAGAAAGTACTAGGTTGGGGCATGTGGAGGCTCACTCATTCATTCGCTTCTGCAGATATTTACTGAATGTGCATCCTGCTCTGTGAATGAAAGAAAGCACTTGCCTCTCTGGAGCTCCCAGTCCAGTCACAGAATTGACAAAACCTTTGTTGTGACTCATGCCTGCATAGTCACAGGTTGAGAACCGCTAGAAAGGTCGCCTAAGACCATGGGAAAACACAGATATTTACATTATGACTCATAACAGTAGCAAAATTACAGTTATGAAGTAGCAACGAAAATAATTTTATGGTTGGGGGTCACCACAACATGAGGAACTGTATTAAAGGGCCGCGGCATTAGGAAGGTTGAGAACCACTGCTCTACAGGCTTTTCAAACTCACTGTGTCCAACACTGAGTTGAACACCCTCTGTGCTCCAGCCTCAGCTGCTCCTCCTCCTGGATCCCCCTCAGCGAATGTTTCCTCATCTGGCCTGTCGTCCAAGCCAGAACACTGGGCCTTGCTTGGGGCTCCCCGACTCTCTCTCTCCCTCCAGTTAATTTACTGCCAAGTTCTGATGATGCTTCTCTTGTCCATTCTCACCCCTCCATCCTCACTCTTACTCAGAACTGACAATACGTACCCGACAGGGGTAAGGTTGAGAAAGTGTGTCTGGGACAGGCTACTGCAAGGTGGAAGGCATTGGATCAGGGAGAGGGGACCACTGTAGCAGGGGAACGGTGAGAAAGCTGTGGTGTGAGTGTGGGTGGAACAGAGCGAGCAGCCTGCTCGTGACCAGCTGCCATGGGCTGGAGGGTGGCAGAATGAGATGGGCAGGGCAGCAAAGGAGGGGCCAGAGGGGGACCGTGCAGGCCAGGCCTGTGGGTAATGGGCTAGTGTCACACCTACTTTAGTGATTTCTGGGGAATCATGTTCTGGACTTTGGAAAACTAATTGGACCTTCCTAATTCTTGGTCCCTTCACCTGTAAAGTGAGGATAATAATTGTATATATGTCATAGGTTGACTGTGTCAATCAAGCTAAAATAAACCATACCCACTACTTAGCACATATTTTCAGCCTAAGCAGTTAGGGAAACCCCTCTCCTTTTCCAAATACATTGAGATGCTGGATAAAATGTAACAACATTAAAACAAAATAAAACAAAAATAAGAGAGCTGGGAAGAGAAATCCTTAGATATAAAAGCAAACAAAAGAAAAAAAGCCAAAGTTGCATCTGAGAGTTGAAACAGTGGCCGCTTGAGGGGCTGTGGCCCACACTATTCAGTCATGGTTTCCAAGCCATGGGAATGAGGAATGGAGACTCGGATCCTCTGGGCAAGAAAAGCCGAGTGGGCAGGCATGTCTGCACGAAGCCCACAGCTGAAAGGGACTGTCTCAAGCCCAGTCCTGGGACGACCACTGCCATCCACCCGGGAACGCAGGAAGTAAGCAGGCCAACCAGTCTGGAACGTGTGTCCATGCACTGGGTCCAAAGGTACCAGCCCACGTGGTGTGGAAATCCGGACCGCAGAAATAACTTAAAAATGTGCCCATGAGGTCTGTAGGGACCCCAGCAAAAACATACTCAAAACCTCTCCCTTAAAAGAAAAACAAATAAATTAACAAATAAATAAACAAATAAAAAACCTCTCCCTGGAGAGGTCCCTATAACTCAGGGTCTGAGCAGGACAATTCCTGTTGGAGATGAGCTCCGAGTGAAAACTTACAAGACAAAGAGGAAAGGACTCTGCGTGCATGAGAATAAACAGACAAAACAAGTGATCACATTCCCATTCCAGGAACCTCAGAGGCTGGAACAATTTGAAAGGGCGTAGGAGAAGGCAGGTTTGAAAACGCACCAAATAAAAATTCCAGAAATAAAAGAGAGTTGTTGAACTAGATCTATAGGTTAAACATAAACTAGAAAGCTGAAAACAGAATCAGGGACTTGGAAGATAGAGGAGACTGTAGCAAAATGAGCAACTTGATAAAGCAGTTAAGAGCTTTGGATTCTTTGGCTGATGGAAGGACATCCCAGCGGACACCCTGTTAGATGGGTGAGGTGGAGGTGAGCTGGTGGGAGGGCTGGGCTCCGGAGGACTTTGTGTGCCCGCTAAAGAGTATGTAACTATTTTATTGCCTTGCGTTCGAGAAAGCCATTTTTTTACTTCCACAGCCTCATCATGTGTGAAATTTAGATGATAGTGGACACATAGAGCTACGTAAGCCCCTGGCCCACAGGAGATACGTGAAGGGTGGGCCCAAACTGAACTTTGTTTCCGGAAATGCAGAGCTGCTGAACCAGGAGGGTTGAAACCAGGCAAATCTTGTTCTCACAGCAGACTAGCAAGGCCGTTTGGCCTCAGGCCACTATTCTGGAACATTAGAAGGATGAGGTTTTGGTTAATGCCAAGATCAACTTCATGCCAAAGCAAAGATGCCAATCTTATTTGCAAATCTATTTAAGATCTTCCCAGGAGGTCGCCGGCACTTCCGAGCTGGCAGGGAGAAGTGCAGTGTGTTTTCAGCAGGAGGTGATTATGACAGCTCCGAAAGCACCCGCCGGGCCTCCTGTCAGAGAGCAATTGCTGACCCTGCTCGGCGGAGCAGGAGACATGAAAGGTAGGCTGTGTCACAGAGACCAGCCCATTTGTAATTGGGTTGAGCAACATTTGGGCAAAGCCCCAAAACAATCCTGGAAAGCTGTCCTTGAAATCCGTGCCATTTGTACAAGAATTGCTAGCACCTGGGATTTAAATTCATCCATGGGGAGGGAAACACACCTGTATCACAGGCACTGAGGACATGCTGCTACACTGGCACCATGCTATGGCTTTTGCCTATGTGATCAGCTTACTGGACCAGCTGGGTTATTCGTTCCCACCACTGCCTTTAAACAATGTCAACCAGCTCTTCCATCTCCACCCTGGGAAGACTGGTCAACGTCCAGCTCTTACTGATGGTCATGTATACACTGAGTGGCCAGATTATTATGCGTTCAAAGGTCCTAATAATCTGGCC
The DNA here is from genome assembly GCF_963455305.1 of Plecotus auritus. Classification (NCBI taxonomy): domain Eukaryota; kingdom Metazoa; phylum Chordata; class Mammalia; order Chiroptera; family Vespertilionidae; genus Plecotus; species Plecotus auritus. The sequence continues at coordinate 145,587,220 of NC_137773.1, forward strand.
ACTCAGTGTATATTGAAAAATGCACATCAATTAGCCTCTCATGCAAGTGCAAGCTTCTCTTGCTCAGCCTGGGGCTGATCTGCAACGTCTGCAAAGCCCCAGGAGGTAGGTTGATGGGGTTGACATGGGTGTCAGAGGTTAGGACAGGAAGTTGCTCTTAGTGAAGTGGGGTTGTGCTCAGTCTCCCTGGGGAGGGAGAGGACCAGGACCAGCCAGGGGAGATGAGGCCCCCCACAGGCTATCACTTGGGAGTGTTGTCTTCAGACCCTGTCACACTTCTTTCCCAAACGGAGTTTTGTTAAACGTTTCCTGCACCATGTACCATGAACAAAAGTGTCCAGGGTCAAAGTGTTTTGAAAAAGCTCACCTAACAGAGTTAAACAGATTCCTATTAGCTAGACTCCTTGAAGCAGCTGCTCTTGAAATATGGCTTTTGAGCTAGGAAGATTCTTCACCTGTAAAGCAGTTAGACTACCTATGTTGCAGGAAGATTTATTTATTCAATGGATATTTACTGGTAGCAATTACAGGTCAGGAATTATTGTAGGGGTTGAGTATATAAAGTGAGCAAAAACACATGCAGTTCCTCCCCTAAGGGAATTGACAGAAGAAAAAAAAACACCCCTCACATAACTAAATGCAATGTTACATCCAAAAGGAAGACTATGAAGGGTAGGAACGTATGAGTCTATCATTGGGAGATGTGACCTTCTTCTGGAGTCAGGAAGTGATGGCGAAGGAAAGGAGGCAGGGGAACGGGCCAGTGGGGGTAAGAACATTCGAGGCGGAGGAATTGTACAGGCAATAGCCTGTGGCTGGAACACAGAGGGCTAAGGGAGAGCTTGTGAGATGTTGGTCAGAGTATCTGGCAGAGTAGGTGCCTTAAGTGTACAATAACATAATGTCCAAAAATGTACATACCTTATTAAAAATACCTTGTTGCTAAAAAATGCTAACCATCACCTGAGCTTTCAGGAAGTTTTTTTTTTTTGCTGGTGGTGGGTCTTACTTTAATGTTGATGGCTGCTGACTAATCAGGGTGGTAAATGAAGAATGGGGTGGCTGTGGAAATTTCTTAAAATGAGATGACAATGAGGTTTGCTTCATTGATTGGCTCTTCCTTTCATGAACAATTTCTCTGTAGCACATGATGTTGTTTGATGGCATTTTATCCACAGTAGAGCTTCTTTTGAAATTGGGGTCAATCTTCTCAAATCCTGCCATTGCTCTGTCAACTAAGTTAATGTAATATTCCAAAGCCTTTGCTGTCATTTCAACAATCTTCAGAGCATTGTCCTCAGGAGTAGATCCCATCTCAAAAAACCACTTTCTTTGCTCATCCATAAGAAGCAATTCCCCTTCCAGTAAAGTTTTATCAATTGTATCAATTCACTCACATGTCCAGGCTCCACTTCTAATTCTAGTTCTCTTGCTATTTCTACCACATCTGCAGTTATTTCCTCCACTGAAGTCTTGAACTCCCCAAAGTCATCTATAAAGGTTGGAATCAACTTCTTCTAAAATTCTGTTAATGTTGATATTTTGACCTCTTCCATTGAATCATGAATGTTCTTGAATGGTGAATGGTGAATCCTTTCCAGAAGGTTTTCAATGTACTTTGATCCATCAGAGAAATCACCACCTAAGGCAGCTATTGCCTTCAAAATGTAGTTCTTAAATAGTATGACTTGAAAGTAAAAAATTATTCCTTGATCCATGGGCTACAGAATAGCTCTTGTGTTATTGGGTAAGAAAACAACATTAGTCTCACTGTACTAGTACATCTCCATCAGAGCTCTTGGGTGACCAGGTGCATTGTTGATGAGCAGTAATATTTTGAAAGGGATCTTGTCTTCTGAGCAGTATGTCTCAACAGTTGGCTTAAAATATTCAGTGAACCATATTGTAAACAGATGTGCTATCATCCAGGCTTTGTTGTTTCATTTATAGAGCATAGCAGTGTACATCTGACATGATTCTTAAGGGTTTTAGGATTTTCAGAGTAATAAATGAGCACTGGCTTCAACTTTAAAGTCACCAGTTGCATTAGTCCCTGTCAAGAGAGTCAGCCTGTCCTTTGAAGCTTTGAAGCCAGGCATTTACTTCTCCTCTCTAACTATGAAAGCCCTAGGTGGCATCTTCTCCCAATATAACAGTGTTTCATCTACACTGAAAATCTGTTGTTTAGTGTCACTATGTTCGTTAATTAACTTAGATCTTCTGGATAATTTGCTGCAGCTTCCACATCAGCACTTGCTGTTTCACCTTGCACTTTTATGTTATGGAGACGGCTTTTTTCCTTAAATGTCACAAACCAACTTCTGCTAGCTTCAGACGTTTCTTCTGCAGCTTCCTCACCTCTCTCAACCTTCATAGAATTAAAAAGAATCTGGCTGAAGGGAATGTTGTGGCTGGTTTGATCTTCTTTTCAGAGCACTAAAACTTTCTCCATGTCAGCAATAAGGCTATTACACGTTCTTATCATTAGTGTTTTCCTGGAGTAGTACTTTCAATTTCCTTCAGTAACTTTTCCTTTGCATTCACAACTTGGCTAGCTTTTGGTCTGTCTTGGCTCTTGACATGCTTTCCTCACTAAGTGTTACCATTGCTAGCAACTCTTTTTTCACTTGAACACTTAGAGGCCATTGTAGGGTTGTTAATTGGCCTAATTTCAATGCTGTTGTGTTTCAGGAAATAGGGAGGCCCAAGGAGAGGGAGAGAGATGGGGCAAAGGCTGCTCAGTGGAGCAGTCAGAACACATACAGCATTTACCAATTAAGTTTGCCATCCTATCTAGGCATGGTTTGTGGCCCCCAAAACAATTATAATAGTAACATCAAAGATCAATGATCACAGATCATCTTACAAATATAGTAATAATGGAAAAGTTGGAAATACTGCGAGAGTTACCAAAATGTGACACAGAGACATGACGTAAGCAAATGCTATTGGAAGAATGGACAGACTTGCTTGATGCAGGGTTGCCAAAAATGTTCAATTTAAAAAAAAAAAAAAGCAATATCAGCAAAGTGCAATGAAGAGAAGCACAAAAAAGTTAGGCACATCTGTAAGCAACATTAAAACTCATTAAGATACTGTGCTTTGTTTTTCTTACTTAGCCTTTGCAACCCATTGTGTATGTTACATTTACAGCGCATCTCAGTCCAGACTTGCCACATTTCAAGTGCTCGATAGACACCCATGGCCAGTGGCTCTCCCATTGGTCAGGCCAGTCCTTGACTCTGGGATCCATGAGGGCAAAGACCACGTCTGTACCTTCAGGTACGCAGTCGGTTCTTGATGGATGCTGATGGCACGAGTAAATAGCAGCCATGCTCTGCAAAGACCCCTGAAGCCACTTTCTCTGTTACTTGGCACACAGCCTTTCTGCTACAATGGGGATAAAATCCTGGGTGCCAAGTGCCAAATGACCTTTCTGAAGAAAAGGGGACCCACCAGAAATCTTCACCACCCACCTCTCTTTCTTCACACCCCCCCGTTCTGCTGCTGTTTGGGCCTCTGGGTCCTTGAAGCACTTCACCAGCCTGCCGGGCCCAGAGAGCAGCGGGGACTTGCTCAAGGTGAGACAGCTGGTTAGTGGCAGGGCTGGAGCTCAGAATTCCTGTTTCCCATCCTTAGGCCCGTGCTTTTGAAAGTTATCTCTTGGCAAAGATAAGAATAAATCATAGGCCCTCGGAAGAGGACCTCAGTATATTAAGCAAGTAGCTTACTGAGATGTGGTTAACTATTCAATAATGTATTTGAAGAAAATTAATTTTTCATTCTGTCACTCAGACTATTAAGGCTGGCTCTCCATAAATACACAGTCTGACTTCTCCTTGCAAGTAAAAAAAAAAAGAATCTCAGTGGATATCTTTAGAGAAACATAATTATAATTTAGTTGACATATCTCCTATCTTGGTACTGGTAAATAAACCTCCTCTGAATAATTCAAATAACAAATTCTGCCCCCTTTGGAAATTGAGCTGATTTTGAATAGAACTGGTTAAGTGTTTCCATCTCCAAAGACATAGCGTGTGCCAGCCAGCAAGTGCATCCCGCATTTCAAATCTCACAAGGACCTCCTCAGGGGCTGGCTCCTCAAACCAGCCACCACCTGGCTGGTTGGCCTGGCCTTCAGCCACATGTCCGCCTGGTGCGTGTCTGTCAGATCCCCGGAGGAGCAGCTGTGCGCTTCCATCGGACCTGTTGGAGCTGCACAGACCCTCCGCCACACGGCTTCCCGCACTGATCTTGCTCTGGTGGAATCTGGAGTGCTGACTGTAACTAAAGGCTGTCCGTGGGCATCACATCACTGCTCCCCAAAAGATCCACTGTGGCTTCTTGTGGATCACCTGTTCCCCCTGCAGAGCGATTTCTGTGGGGAGGCTGGCGATTTGCATTTCACAGGGGCCTCCAGGGAAGGCCCCGTGAACAGGTTGCCTCGGCTTGGAATTCTATAGCAGTGAAATCGGGTATTCTCCTTGAATGACAAGTCAGTCCATTAAGTCTGGGAGAATTTGTAGAAGACTTTAGGGAACAGTGGCAGTTTAAAATCCATTAGAACATCCAAGATCTTAAGACCAGGCTGTTGTGGCTATTTGCCAAGTGGAGTTTTCAAACCTGGGTTTTAGTCTCATACAAAGCTTTTGGAACAATCTGAAATCTGGCAATAACCCTCCCCCCACTATGCCAGCACCAACCTTCCTTGCTTTGGTGAGAAGGTGCAGGTAGTCCGACCAGCTCTATGCCCAGATTAATCACTCAGTGTGGACTGTCAGAGTGCTGATTAGGTACAAAACATGTGCTGGTTCCAAGTTCAGTCTGATTGCAGATGTCAAAAAATATAAATGGCCCTCCACGTTCACTGAGATAAGTGGCACTCATTTATCCTGCCTTCATCCAAGCTTCACTATTCAGGGACCAGATTTCACAAAGCCTTCGAACAATGCCGAGAATGCCCAAGTCCATGCCTCCATGTTGGTCTCTGTATTAGTCTGCTAGGACTGCTACAACAAACTACCACCCAAAGGGTGGCTGAAAGCAACAGGAACTTATTGTTCTGAGAGTTCTGTAGGCTAGGAGTCCGAAATCAAGGTATTGGCAGGGTGGCCCTTCTGAGTGAAAATCTGCCCCATGCATCTCCCCTAGGCTCTGTTGGCTGCAGGCATTCCTGGATTTATAGATGCATTGCTCCATCCTCCATCTCCACGTGGCCTTCTCCCAATGTGTGTGTGTGTGTCCTCACGTGGCCTTCTCCCTGTGTTTGTCTTCACGTGGCCTTCTCCCTGTGTGTGTGTCCTCACGTGGCCTTCTCCCTGTGTGTGTGTCTTCACATGGCCTTCTCCCTGTGTGTGTGTCCTCACGTGGCCTTCTCCCTATGTGTGTGTGTCTTCACGTGGCCTTCTCCCTGTGTGTGTCCTCATGTGGCCTTGTCCCTATGTGTGTGTGTCCTCACATGGCCTTGTCCCTATGAGTGTGTATCTTCACGTGGCCTTGTCCCTGTGTGTGTCCTCACGTGGCCTTGTCCCTGTGTGTGTGTCTTCACGTGGCCTTGTCCCTGTGTGTGTCCTCACGTGGCCTTGTCCCTATGAGTGTGTATCTTCACGTGGCCTTGTCCCTGTGTGTCCTCACGTGGCCTTGTCCCTGTGTGTGTGTCTTCACATGGCCTTCTCCCTTATGTGTGTGTGTCTTCACATGGCCTTCTCCCTGTGTGTGTCTTCACGTGGCCTTCTCCCTGTGTCTTCATGTGGCCTTCTCCCTGTGTGTGTCCTCACGTGGCCTTCTCCCTATGTGTGTGTGTCTTCACGTGGCCTTCTCCCTGTGTGTGTCCTCACGTGGCCTTCTCCCTGTGTGTGTCCTCACATGGCCTTCTCCCTGTGTATGTCTTCACGTGGCCTTCTCCCTGTGTCTTCACGTGGCCTTCTCCCTTATGTGTGTGTGTCTTCATGTGGCCTTCTCCCTGTGTGTGTCTTCACGTGGCCTTCTCCCTGTGTCTTCATGTGGCCTTCTCCCTGTGTGTGTCCTCATGTGGCCTTGTCCCTATGTGTGTGTGTCCTCACATGGCCTTGTCCCTATGTGTGTGTATCTTCACGTGGCCTTGTCCCTGTGTGTGTGTCTTCACATGGCCTTCTCCCTTATGTGTGTGTCTTCACATGGCCTTTCCCTATGTGTGTGTCTTCACGTGGCCTTCTCCGTGTGTGTGTGTCTTCACGTGGCCTTCTCCCTGTGTGTGTGTCTTCATGTGGCCATCTTCTTATAAGGACACCAGTCATATGGATTAAGGGCCTATCATAAAGTTAATTATGACCTCATCTTAACTAATTTCAGTTGAAACAACCCTATTTGTAAATAAGGTCACATTCTGAGTTATTGAAGGTTAAGACTTAAACATCTTTTTTGGAGGGACACAATTCAACCCCAAACAGCCTTCTTTTGTTCCCACCATGTTCCCAAAGCGCAGGGCTAGGGACACAGAAAGTGTTCAGAGGATGTGCACAGCATTCGGTCCTATCACTCACCATGACAGAAAAAGCAAAGTGGCTACATAGTGGTCACCATCTTTCTTTCTTTTTGTATAAGGAAAAAACATTCTTTGATTCTTATATGATAAGAGTAAACTCTGCAATGTTATGTGTGTTTAGGAAGTGCTACTTTAAGAAGAAGAATCCCTTATTAAACCCTAACCCTTTAAAAGGCTCCCATTAAAGAGTCTGAGAACCATTTGTTCATTCATTCATTCATCCATCCATCCATTCATTCATTCACTCAATATATATGCATGGAGGCTGCCCATGCACCCGGCACCCTGCTCCATGAGGAAGAAGCTGAGATCCTGCTTGGGGAGCCTGGAGTCTCAGCCCTGAAACCTATGACTGTGTCACCTTGCGTGGCAAAGGGACTCCTCAGAGTGATCAAGTGCAGGACTTTGAGATGGAACAGGATCCTGGATGATCCAGGTGGGCTCAGGGTAATCACAAAGGTGTGTAAGTGAAAGAAGGAGGCAGGGAGGCAGAGAAGGTGAGGTGATGATGAAAGCAGAGGTTGGAGAGATGTGGCTGCTGACTCTAAAGATAAAGGGGCCATGAGCAAGGAATGTGGTGGCCTCCAGAAGATGGAAAGGACAAGGAATCCGATTCTCCCACAGAACCTTTAGAAGGAGCACAGCCCTTCTGACACCTGGATGTCAGCTCTCTGAGACCATTTTAGACTTCTGACCTGCAAACTGTAAGATATGAAATTTGTGTTGTTTGAAGCTCTAAGTCTGTGGTAAATTATAACTGTTCCTCCAAAGACACTGCTTTCCTCACTGTGTGTGTGTGTGTGTGTATGTGTGTAGTAGGATCCATTCTTATACCCCACTTCTGTTCTGCTCTCCCCTCCTTCTACTTCTCCCACCCTGTCAGCCCTCCAAGGCCAGCTCCCACCACTTCATTCCCCACATCGGTCCTGTTAACAGGCAGGAGAGGGCCTTGTCTCCCTTGGTTGTTGCTGGGGGTGGGGTTCTTGTGATATTCTGAAAAAAGGAATTTTCTGAGACTCACACAGGAGAACAAGTGAGTTGTATTTGCATGTAATTAAATCCCTAAATTTCCAAAGTCCCAGTTCCCTTAGTCCAGTCATAGAAAAAGTGTAGCGGGGGCTTCAGTAGAGCTAAAATTAGAGCCAGTGCCCAGAACTTCCTTTCCATGTTGGAGCTGGGTCCAATACAGCACCAGACTAGCTTAGTTTGTATTTCCCATTGCAGTCCATTGCATATGGGGGTCCACATGGCTGTGGGCCACATGGGCAAATGCAAGAGAACCAAGGTAACACACCCCAAGCAACAAGAGCAACAGGAGAAAGTTCCTTTGTTTAGGGCAGTGGTTGGCAAACTGTGGCTCGCGGCAAACTGATGCCAAGGACTAATGAGTTTGTCGCCAACTGGTTTAGGGGGTTATATATTCCTGAATTTTGGTGCATGTGCAGTGGCCACGCTAATTCTGGCCAACCACCTTTGTTGCAGGTTTGATTGGCAGGCAAGTAGTTCCCCAACTTTACTGGGCTTGCATCTATCTTCCATATGTGATTCCCTGGGGAGTGCAAAATTTCAGCTTCCTGGTGAAGGTGCCCAAGTGACATGCCTATACTCTCTGGCCTTCCCGCTTTGCTCCTTTCCTATCTATAATAATAAAAGCATAATATGCTAATTAGACTGGACATCATTCCGGATGTGATTACGGACATGAAGCTGGGACGGAGTGCCAGTAGCCGGGGGAAGGAAGGCCTATTCTTGCACGAATTTCATGCATCGGGCCTCTAGTTATTAATAACTAGCTAATCACAATGGTATCAATCCCACCCCCAATTCCCAAATCCTTTGCTGATGCCAAGCACAGCACAGCTGGAGACCTACCGAACATTCCCAAAGCCAAGGTTCCCCATGAGCTAAATGCATTGAATTCAGGGCTCATTTTCCTGAAATGCCCACAGAGCCCCTCTGCATGGAAAGGGTGCATTATGATGTGGAGAGCTTAGCAGCTGTCTTTTGTTCACACCTTAAGCAAACACGGACCTCTCAGCCTGTCTGAGGTGTGTTCCATTGCTACAAGGCTTTCCACTCAGAGTATGGAATTCTCTGGCCTTCGACCCAGGCATGGTTAAGCCTGAAAGATGTGCTCTTCAAATTCTCTGAAATATCTCCCCATGGAAAGGCCGTCTTAGGAGAAGGCTCCCATTTCATCAACCGTAGTCAAAACGCCGTGAGTACTGCCCTCTCTCACTTGGTTTGTGCCACTCACTGGACAAAGAACTTTGCATGCATCGCCTTATTTAGTTCTCCCAACAACTCTTGGATGTAGTACTATTATTTTCCCCATTTTACAGATAAACTGAGGCTCAGCGAGTTTAGGTAACTCGCCCAAGGTCACACAGTGAGTTTGTGTCTAGAGCCCTTCTGGAAAGCCTTGCTGCTCTAAGTGTTAGCCCCAATCAGCAGCTTTAATATCTAGCACCACCTGGGAACCAATTAGAAGCTGGAATCTCAGGCCCCACCCCTCCTTCTAGATCAGAATCTGCATTCTAACAGGATCTGTAGGCAATTTGCATGCACACTGAAGTTTGAGAACCTCTTCCCTAAACCATTATGTGGCACTATCAAAAACAACAACTATCATTTATTGGATGTGAATTGGAATAGCTTGTCAGGTAGAGATTCCTGCAGGGCAAGTGGAAGTAGGCTCTGTGGGAGGCTGGAGGGCTTTAGGAGAGGGGATGAAGCCTCCAGAAGCATGCCACGTAATCCCTAAGCATTTAGCTGCCAGGGGAGTCCCTCCTCCCTGTACCTCAGGCCAGGCAGGGGCGGGTTGCTCCTACAGCTTTGCTGGAGGACTGATGCTGGGTGTTTTCCCTTATGTGGTAGCCTTGGGAGCTGATGCCCTGCAAAGGGCATTTGAGTGATCTTACAAACATCCCTGTCTGGACTGGATCTTCAATCCCTTAGCCCAGTGGTCAGCAAACCGCTGCTCGTGAGCCACATGTGGCTCGGGAGCCGCGGTTTGCCGCTCTGTTGACTAACGAGTTTGCCAACCACTGTCATATACTACCCTTTATCTCTTTGCACACAATATGCCACAATTGCCTAATCCTCACAGCTTCCAACTACACAGTAACATTTAGTCTAGTCCAGTGGTCAGCAAACTCATTAGTCAACAGAGCGGCAAACCATGGCTCGCGAGCCGCATGTGGCTCGCAAGCCGCAGTTTGCCGACCACTGCCCTAGAGGATGAATGGGTACATATTATATGCATTCTACAAAAGAAGTAAGGCCTGAAGAAGCACAATGATTTCAACAGAGGCAGCTATGGAGTGTGGGGACTGGGACTGAGTCCAGTCTCCTGAGTTCTAGGTGGCGTTTCTTCCTTGGCTGGCTGTTTGCAACCAACTAACAACTATGAAAACCAAACCATCAGTAACAACATAACACTAATCAAACAGAACAAACTCTGCATATGGTTCAGGAGTACTTAATCCAATTTCTCATGCTCTAACCCAATCCATGTTTTAGATTCACGACTGTAGAATCCTATATCAATAGTGTGCCTTGCTTCCATGGTGGGATCGCCCATCTCTATTAGAAAGTTTCTCTCCCTCACAGATGTTCTGGGTGTATTCCCATTTTCACATATGCTTTTCCTCTGTGGTGATCTCTCTCCATTGTTGTTGTTGTTATTATTTTGGCTTGGTTTGTTTTTTCAATTCCCAGATATTTTCTGGGCCTTTAAATAATTACCAGCAAGACTGGTTTTGAACCAGCCTCTGATATTAGAGGAAATGCCTGTGTGTTATGCTGAGTGGGGGAATAAGATGGTATTTATGTCCAGAATCTTTGGGATCACAAGCTGGCTCTGAATTCCCAAGTCCCCCCTTGGGGGCCCCTAACCTGAGCCTCCCTGACTCCCCATGAAATGCCTTGATTTTACCCCAGCCCTCCCCTCAATGAAATCCGGTGCATTTCAACAGTGGTTTTAGGTATCTGTACCAAGAATGGCAAGGGGTAGAGCTTTAGGCACCTGGCAGGCTAATCAGAGATACTCAGTGAGAAGTATTCAGAGGTGGAGGGATTATACCACCCATGACACTGCGGCAATTTTCCCAGTGAGCAGAGCTGCCCTGCACAGAGACCAGCTTCTCTGTCTCCAAATGCTGCCCCCGCTTCCCAGGCCACAGGGGCAGCTCAGCACCAAAGTGGGTCTTTGTTTCCGAGGTTGCAGTCTCAGGCCCTCAGCGCAGAGAGAGAAAGAAAGAAAAGCATGCCGAAGCCCAAGGCATCCTCCCGCCCAGGTGCTTGGCTGACCATTTAATTACCAGGTCCAATCAAACTAATCACACTGCGGGGACCTTGCAGACATTAGGCAATTAAAGGCCGCCTGGCTGCCGAGTCCCAGAAAGGTAGATTGTTTTAGCTGCAGTCTACTGATGGGGCTGTGAGTCACACACTGAAAAGGCAAACCTTGAGACCAAGGGATCTGGAAAAAGAGAGGCATCTGGAGAAAGCCTGCTCTCTAAGGGCTCAACATGGGGTGGATGGGGCCTCCATGCTTTTCCAGAGTCAGGGAGGAACAGGAATATTTTAAGGCTAAATCCATTACCATGGATTACATGACTGAGTTACAGCTGGCAAGAGATGAGTTATGTGTGATTAAAAAAGGTAAAACAGCCAGGGAAGTGCTGGCATCTAGCAAATGCTCAATAAACAATTACTATGATACAATCTTTGTTATTTATTTGGGTGAGGGCAAAAAGAATTCATCCAGCGCCCACGATGTCAGACACAGTCTCAGCGTTGGAGATTCCAAGGACATGCTGTCCTTGCACATTTCCAAAGACAAATGTAACCAAGGCTGAGAAAACAAACACTTCAGCAAACAAAAGCCTTCAAGTTGGCATGACATTTGAGTTCAGGGTTGCCCTGTTGTGAGAAGAGACGGGGTGACAACAGCTACTGGCTGTGTCGATTCATCTCAAGGGCCCATAAGAGCCACTCTTGGGGATTAAAGAGAAGGGGTCCCTTGATCATATAACTCTTAGTGGAGAGACCAGGTTAGCACACAACAAGTAATTATTGCCTTTTATTTATACTCTGGCCCATCTAAAACAGATGAAGTGTGGTTTGTGAGGATAAAATCAATATACAACATAAAAAGAAGTTGGGAAAGAAAAGAAACCATGGAAAGGAAAATTAGGTGGAAAGTCTGTCAGAGCCCTTTTTGGGGCAGCTCGGCTCTGGGGACTATCTCTCTGAGAGAGGAGATGGGGAGGGGCACGGCCATCATTGGTCCCAGCTGCCATGGTGGTAAACACCTCTGCATGGGCACCCCAGCTGCTGCCCAGGGATGGACTTCCCAAAGGCAGAGTCCTATAGCCCGTCACTGCTGTCGGGGTCCCCAGTCATCTCTGAGGCACAAGGTCCAGCAGGAGTCATGCCACCCAGACATCCAGGGGCATGAATGCTTCTGAAATACTGGCCAATGGGAGACAGGTGCCAGTGCACACATGCCGTTCCCTTTCCTTCTCTCCTCACATACCACACAGTAGTTCATTATGAACAGTTCATCACTGCGCTGGAAGAGTCGTCGGCTGAACTTGATCACAAGCCATGTCCAGCTTGATCACATACCTTTTTATGTATCTCCCTCATTCCCGGCCTCACTCCCTTTCCCTCACAATCATCTCCCTGGGCTTGTACACCTTACTGTAAAGGGCAAACTCATCATAAACTTCTGCCCCAGGCTTTGCTTTCTAGGGGCTCAGGCTAAAACAGGACGTTAAGGGGAAGTCTTGGAGTGAGTGCACGTGGTTTGTCCCCTAAATATATGCTGAAAGGGTCCACACTGTTTCAGCAGAGGCTGCAGCCCGTGGTAGCCCGCTTTGTAGAAGCCAAGGAGAAGAGGATGCTTGATGAGTCACACTGTCTCACCACGGCCACAGCAGGGAAAGGAACCTTCTGTTGAACAGAAGTGGAGGTTTTTTCTTATACGGAGTCCAGACAGAAGTCTCTCTTGGGGGTTCTCAAAAGAAGACATTGTGTGATGCAGACACCATTGTCCTCAGCATCGCCCTTTATTAATCTAACAATGAGTTTTGGGGCTGGTTCTTATAATACCCTCCAAAGTGAGCTGAAAGGTTAACATCAAGGTGTATTCCAGTAAGATCATGGAGCTCAGGAGGTATTACAGTGCAGGGGTTGGCATCAAAGGCTTGGAAGTGGCTAGGGTTTAGCTATGATTTCCAGTTGTGCCACCCGCTATCTGTGTGACCTCGGGCAAACTAAATGCCCCAAGTCTCAGTGTTCTTCATTTGTCAAAGGGATCGTGGTAAGTAAGGATAAACAAGATAATGAGTGAAAGCTGCTCAGGGACACTCAGCACACGGTGAGTGTTCGGTAGAGACTGCTATTGATAGAACTATTCTGAGAGGAGCCCTGGGATGAAGTCCAAGTACAATGTGGCTCTCAGAGGGTCTATCTTAATTCAAGGACTAAGTGTAGAGTAAGTGTATTTTGAGCTATAGCTCCCTTTTTTCCCCTCATCAACGAGGGCTGCTTTTGAATTTCAAGCACTTCAGGTATTACATATAGTTGTTTTAATACCTAAGTTCTGAGAGAATAAGATAGTGACCTAAAGCTACCCTTTACATTTATATGAATATGTTATTTTATTAATGACCATACCATTTGAAACCCAGAAGTACACGCAGACTACGTGTGTGACATAGCAGGGCAAGGAATTACAAAACCCCTCAAAGTTACTCAGGGTTCCATGGTTTGGGGACCCTAGGGACTGAGATATACCAATTTGTTTTTCATATTTCAGTCATTTTGGAGAATAACTAAACTCTAGGCTGCTGTTTGTTTTTACTGGTTACAAATGTTAGAGAAGTACAGAGAAAAGAATACGGGGGAGGGCTATAGCAATCATGAAGAGCAAATTTCTCTTTCTCTCTTCCCCTCCCTCCCTCTCTCCTTCCTCCCTCCCTCCCTTTTTTACTTCCATCCCTCCTTCCATCTTTCCTTCCCTTTTTCATGTGTTATTCTACAAAGACTCTGTGACAGGTACTGTGCTAACAATGCTGGAGATTCAGTGGTAACCACAACAGAGGAGGTTTCTGCCCTCATGAAGCTCACAGCCTGTAGGAAAGGCAAATCTCTCTATATAACAGCCTAAGTGACCATTCGACCGGTTGCTATGATGCGCACTGACCACCAGGGGGCAGACATTCAACACAGGAGCTGCCCCCTGGTGGTCAGTGTGCTCCCACAGCAGGAGCGCCACTCAGCTGACCTACGGGTGTCAGGGTGTGAGGCACTGGGCTCATGGCTGGCGAATGCAGCTGTGGCAGCCTGAGTCTCTCCCATGGACACTCTCCCTGCGTGCCCCTCCCCAATCAGGACCAGACTGGGAGCAGGACCTACTGGGCACGAGCCCATGGCTGCTTCTCGGTCATGGGCGTGTGGAGACCACAGCGGAGCGGCAGCAAGCTTACGGAGCGGTGGCGGATGAGCAGGAGCTTGGCCAGGGCTCAGGCTCCTCCCCAGCCGTCTGCCGCTTCACGCACTACTACATGCGGGTTTCAGCCTGATCCCTGCAGGCCATGCCGAGGGACCCCACCGGTGCACGAATCCGGGCCTCTAGTATTAAATAATGATACAAACACTATATATTCTAAGTTGTGACAAATGCTTTGAAGGCAGAGCACAGGAAGTGACAGTTTAATAGGAGGTCCCCTAGGCTGGGGGCCAGAAAAGCGAGCTGAATATGGGCAGGAATTCCTGGTGGAGAGTGATCCTGTGGACATGCCTCCCTCCTCTGACTAGTACGATGGACAATGGGATTCACAGCTGTGGGTAAGGCCAGCCTTCACAATAGCGGACACAAGCTCTCAGCTTCCCCAGGAGGCAGTGTGTTCAGTGGAAAGAACACCGGCTTTTAGAGAGACCGATTAAGGAGCTGTGTGGCTTAGGATAAGCCACTTCAATGCTCTGAGCCTCAGCTCTCCCATCTGTGAAATGGGGATAATGAATCTTCTTTGCAGACTGCTGTGATGATTAAAAGAATAAATGCAGGTAAAGCACCTAGAGCAGATCCTAGCAGAGAAAGACTCAGTAGTGTTCATCCCTTTGATTCTCTCTTCTCCCTTCTGCTTATTACAACCTGGCAGTCATCCAGCTTCCGATATGATAGGGCGGGAACGTTGACAATGATCTCTTTGTGACCCCCACAGAACCTAGCTTAATGCCTAGAATAAAGCAGGTATGCACAGTTGGTGCTGCTCACAACATATCTGACTTAAGAAGCAAACTTGACAGAATGCCCTTAGGTTCCATGACTAATGCCACAGCTGTAAGAACAGCATGGCGGAGAATCCAAGAAAACCCCATAATGCATGTAAATGCTTCTCCACCATCCTAAATAATAACACAGATTTAATTAAAAACACTTTAAAGACATCCTTTCAATGCCTCTCTCTAACCCTCTGCTCCTTTATTAGACTCTCAATTTGCTGACTGGAGTGTGATTTTTGCTGAAACCTCTGAATAGCAAATCACACTTTCATCCCAAAGTGTCAGAGATAAAGCCATGTCAGAGACTGGAATAATTAAAGGCCAAAGAGGTAAGCCCAGCCAGGAGTGCAGCAGAGAAACATGAACGAGCCAATGATGCTCACAGACTTTTTTTTTTTCTTCTTTCCTTTTGCTGATTAAACCAAAGGTCTTGGCTGTAAATTAGAACCACGTTCTCCTGAAATATTAATCTATGTCTTAAGGAAAAAAGGGGGGAAAAGCCTCCTGGGTTGATTGTAACAATTTAAATTGCTGGTGAGTGTCCTTGGCAGCGATGAGTAGGGTTTGTCAAACTCTGTGAAATATTCCTTCATGGTGGGAGGCCCCTGCTTCCAGTGGGAGCAGAGTTTTCCTACGAACTCCTGAGCTCTTCCCACCTATGTTTTACTTTTCATCCATGTCCCTATCCACCCATCCACCCACCCCTCCACCCATCTACCCACCCACCTACCCTTCCACCCCCTCATCCATCCACCCATGCATCCACCCATCCATCCATCCATACATACATCCACCCACCCTTCTACCCCCTCATCCATCCACCCATCCATCCACCCACCCACCCACCCTTTCACCCCCTCATCCATCCACCCATCCATCCACCCACCCACCTACCCTTCCACCCCCTCATCCATCCACCCATGCATCCACCCATCCATCCATCCATACATACATCCATCCATCCATCCACCCACCCTTCTACCCCCTCATCCATCCACCCATCCATCCACCCACCCACCCACCCTTTCACCCCCTCATCCATCCACCCATCCATCCACCCACCCATCCACCCACCCACCCTTCTACCCCCTCATCCATCCATACATCCATCCATCCATCCACCCACCCTTCCACCCCCTCATCCATCCATCCATCCATCCATCCACCCACCCACCCACCCTTTCACCCCCTCATCCATCCACCCATCCATCCACCCACCCTTCCACCCCTCATCCATCCATCCATCCATCCATCCATCCACCCACCCACCCTTCCACCCCCTCATCCATCCACCCATCCACCCACCCTTCCACCCCTCATCCATCCATCCATCCATCCATCCATCCACCCATCCACCCATCCACCCATCCACCCATCCATCCATCCATCCATCCATCCATCCATCCATCCATCCACCCATCCACCCATCCACCCACCCCTCCACTCATCTACCCACCCATCCATCCACCTACCCACTCATCCATCCACCTATTCAGCATATACTCACTGATCCCCTATTCTAAGCCAGATGCTGCTCTAGTCCTGGGACTAGATAGACAAGGTTCCTGCTCTCCTGGAGAAATACTACATAATTACCTAACCAAAGAGTTATAGAATATAACTCAGCCCTGTATTCCTAGTGCCTAGCATGGAATCCAGAACACAGAATAGACTCAGGAAAAGTGTTCAATGATGAGATTCCACTCTGGGGTTCCTTAAGGACAGGGACAAGTTTTAGAGTGCTCTAGAAGAACTTTCAATTCATTGAACTAGCATTTTCTGAGACTGATCAGTTTCCCAAGCATTGTTTACGTCTTTTAGTGAATGTCTGGGTGTGTTTCTGCTGCTTAGAAAACGAGGAGTAAAACTTCTGGGTCTACTCGGGCGGTAACTGCCAGTTTGCCAGCGTGGCTGTGCATTTATACTCCCACCAGCAATACGCAAGCGTTCCAGTGGTTCTGCCAAATCTTTTTCTTTTTTTTCACTTTATTAAAATACTGACTTTATTTCACATGTATCCAACTCTTTTTTCTCTTTTCTTTCTTAGCCATTCCAGTGAATGTTTAGGATGACTCCTTGTGAATTTAATGTGATTTCCCTTATGCCTAATAAATTTGAGCCCCCTTTCCTGTGTTTTTGGGGCATTTGTATAATTTCTGGGAGGTACCTGTTTGGGCCTTTCGAAGGTCCAATATTTTTGTCTGCTGGTGGGACATGTGAAGACACGGAAAAATAAATTATTACTTGACTCTGGCTGTGGTGTAAAGGATGTTTTCCAAGACTTGAAGTGACCAATTGTGCTTTACTCCACAGAGGAAAGGCCTAAATGTATTGGGGACAAATGACCCGAAGGAGTTAAGACTGTGTTCAAATCTTATGACATGAACAGGCTTTAACTGTTCTTTCTCCCTAGATAAGCTGTTGTGAAATGAAATACAGAAATGGCGCCACCTCAAGCAATAATGTGTAAGGAGGGCCGCCCTGGCTTTTTAATCAGCCATTAGCACCAGTGCTCGCAGCCACATGTCAGTCAGGCTGGGCTGTGGGAGCCTTGTAGGGTGTGGGCTCTGGCCCATGGTGACTGAGCTGAGGATGGCGTCAGTGTTCAGCCCTCGATGCTGCCTGGGATCCCCAGAGAAGGCTCCCGTCAGACCGGCAGGGACCACTGCGCTGGGCGCTTAGGGATGGCTTCTCTTTAGCTCCTTAAGGCAGAAGCGACAGGCGGTGCAATGTGCCTCCCAACCCTATGAAGTAAGTGTCATTCTATCCCTTTTACAGATGGGGAAACTGAGGCACGGTGACCTCAGTCAGCTTCCCCGAAGTCCACACAGCCAGCAGGGGCAGAGCTGGGATTCAGGAAATCAGCTTCAAAAATCCATGCACTTAGCCACTAAGCTGGGCTGCCATCCACAGAAAAGTATGCCAGAGGGCATGGCCTTTTGTTTCCCCAAAGCCCCGAATTCCAGAATCCTCCAGGAGATGTGGACTGGTTAAGCCAAGACTGATCTCCATATGGGCAAAGCAAAGGAAAATAGTGACAATGATAAAACGATGCAATTTATCATCATCTGGCAGGAATCCGCTGCTTTATGCACATTATCTACTGCTCACAAAGCTCATTTTATACATGAAGACAGGGAGCGTGGAGGGGTTGGGCAATATGGCGAAATTCCCACACTAGTCACTGCAGTGAGATGGGAATTTGAGGTTTTCTGTTTAAATGCTCCCACTTCCACACACTTTCTTCTGCCCTCATGAGGCCTTATATTTCCTCCAGGTATACACACGTACACCTGTCCTTCCTCTCCCAGGGGCGCCTGGGACGGGGACTGCAGGCCTGAGGATGCCCTGCCAGTCTGTGACAATCACATGTGCCCCTAGCAGCATGCCTATAACGCACCCTTGCCATACTTGGTATTCTCATGAGAACAAACTCCACTTTCCTATTTTACTTGGTAAAATTAGTTTTTAAAAATAAACTAATGAACAAAATAGGCCCAGAGACACAGAAGCATGTAACAGACTGATGGATCTCAGAGGGATGGTGGGGATGGAGGGGTGGGGCGAGGTTAACCTGGGAACTTATATACCTAACCAGGGGTGGGCAAACTTTTTGACTCGAGGGCCACAATGGGTTCTTAAACTGGACCGGAGGGCCGGAACAAAAGCATGGATAGAGTGTTTGTGTGAACTAATATAAATTCAAAGTAAAGGAGCTGAGGGGAGAGCAAGAGAACCGGATAGAACAGCCGGATCCGGCCCGCGGGCAGTAGTTTGCCCAAGGCTGGCCTAACCCATGGACGCAGACCAATAGTGTGGTGAGGCCTGAGAGGGGTGGGTGCGGGGTGGGGGTGGGGTGTCAATGGGAAAAAAAGGGGCACATCTGTAACACTTTCAATAGTAAAGATACATTTTTAAAAACCTTATTTGTGCTTTTCTATCACTAAGCCCTTTAACTCCTGGCCCGGGCTACCTGCTCCTACAGACTAACCACTTGGACCTGTCAGGGACCCTAGGCCCTCTACTCCCCTGGAAAAAGAGTGTCGCTATGGTTCAATTCTCAGCTCCTCTCTTTACTGGCCAGTTGACCTAGCGGTAGTTGTTTATACCCTCTCTAAGCCAGTTACCTGACGGTCGGTCTGAGTGAGAAGGTAATAATGCCTGGGGAGAATGAACTGAGACACTGAGGTGAAGCTGTGCAAAGTGGGTGGCAAGGTGCCAGCCAAAGAGCAGTTACCAGCCTGCAGCCCCTGACTGAGCCTGTACTGGAGCTCATTAGGGTCAAAACACTGTCAGTGTCACCCCTGTAGCAGGGGCCTCCCACCCCCAGGGCTGGTAGGGGACCCTTCCCTACCAGGCTTCTTTCCACATTTCCCCCTCTCTTAGCCCCCCATCAGGGTCTTCTAATGACCCTCCTCTCCCATTCAACCCTAAGCTCCTTCAGGGCTAGGATTGATCCATAGCAACCGGCACCGCCTCCAGCTCCCCAGCAGCCCACCCTGAGCCTCACCCCAGGGGCAGCTGCGTTCCTCCTGGGAGGGTCCCCTCTCCTGACCTTTACAATCTTCACTTCTCCACTGTTTATCGCTCAAATCTAAATCCCAGGGCACTATAGTTCAATTTCTCCCGTTGAAAAGTGAATGTGTTACATTTGTAAGTCTTTTTTAACCTGCAGAACCCTCCTCCATTGCTTTCTTTTCCTTAAATTTCTCTGTTGAAGAACCCAGAAATGTGACCTATGGTTGTTAGTTGCACACTCACATGCAGTTCAAAGTTAGTTGCTCTGTCCTAGATTCCCTGCAAATAGGCCACTGGACCCAGGCTCATTTCCTTCCCTTTCTGCCTCAAACCTGAAGCCAGCTCTTTCTTTTCGTGCAAATGATACTTTAAGAGGACAGTCTGGATAATGAGATCAGAGACCTATCTACTTATCTATGTATATTGGCGCTGGCCCAATCAAACACTTCCATGGGTCAAATACCCTGTTGCCACTCCCTTATTAACCTTGCTTTCTATTCATTATATTAAAATCCTTGTAACATTTCCAAGGTGTTTACAGTTTCCCTCCCATCACAGATGAGGAAAGTGAGGCTCAGAGAGGTGAACTGATGCACCCACAGTCACACAGGATAACATGGGGCAGAGCTGAGCTGCAGAGACTCAGGTCTGAGAGACTCCAAAGCCTGCATGCTCGCGCTGCTCCTTGATGAAACATGTTTGTTAATTTTTAACTTACTCTTGATCGAGATTTGTTGTTAAGTGAGTGAGTGAATGATTGCCTGACTTCTTGGGGCAGAGTGTAGACACAGCCCGGCTCTGTGCTCGTCCCACTAAAGAATGCTTTATTTCCTTGTCATTATTACGATTTTTTTTTGTTCCCAATGTGACATATCTTTGCTAGATATGGCAGAGGGATATTTTTAGTATTCTGGAATAAACCTTAAGGTATATTTTTACTCTTGGTTTGGAAGGCTCATTTTATTTATATGCTTAAAGATGAAAAATATAAGTCAATGATATCAAGTAATTCTTCAAGCAATTCATGTCTCAATTCACATTTATACCTTAAATATGGGCTCACTTTTTACGTGAGTCTAGGTAAATAGGTATGCGTCTCTCTTTGCTTTGTGCCCACATAGCTAAAGCCTCCTTCTCCCCTTGTATTTCTGACTGGAATGAAGCCTTCTGACAAGGTTGCATTTGATGGAAAAGGTATGTGGCTCTTTTAACAGAAGCAGAACACATTGCAAGCTCATACCACGCTCTGTTTCCAGGCAGTCTACACAAAGGACAAGGGCTACTGGAATTTCACATTTCGTATGGTGTCAAGAAGGCAGACTACGATTTTCTGATTGAAGAAGAAAGAGTTCTACCTTTCCCCTAAGCACGTGGATGGCCCTAGCACTGTCCTATCTTGATCGTGGACACTGGAGGCAGGACTTGCCTGTCCATGGCACATTCTGCTTTATTCTCCAGAGCCATGCAGACAGGTGCAAACACAGCATTGTCCAGTCGGCCTGTGTCTAGGAATTACATGGAGGCAAACTATTCCTTTGCGTTTCTGCTGAGATCAATGGATGGAGAAATACGGTGAAGACTGGGTGGATTCCCAGTTCTGCCAAGGCACATAAATACTTCTCCACAAGATGTATCTAAGGGAAAGGGATATGGAGCTTTGGAGAATGGTGGACTTGGTCCAGCACCTCAGGCAAATTACTTCATCTTTCAGAGCCTCCATTTCAATATCTGTAAAATGAAGTTAAGAAATAACTTCAAAAGTAACTGTGCAGCTTAGATGTAATGTATGTAAATCAATGAGTTTAGGGATTGGTACACAATAGACTCTCAAAAAATGCTCGTTTCCCTTCTTTCCCTCACATGTAATATATCACTGGCTAACTGTTTGCCATTCTTGCATCTACAGCTACGAGGACGTAATGCAATCACAAGGCTTGTTTGTCTTTAGACTCCCATTTCTATTGCCTCAAGAAAGCTACCATCTTCTAAGTAACCAAGGGATACAGAAGCTGTTTCATAATGAGGCCTTGCTTGCTTCTAAATATGCACTGATTGTCAAGGTGATGGAGGATGTTCATTATTTAAAGGCATAATTAAAGGGCACTTCCTTTAACTAAACTAATGAGCAGTAAGTGCATCAATATTTACATGTTTAGACATTAAGGATGCAAACAGATGACTTATAGGAGATTGAGAGTAAGCTGGGGCAAATTAATCTTATACCCGGGCCTCCAGGGTTATTGCTTAGCAAGACTTCCTGAAAGGAGTGGTCTTCCCTGAGGAATCAACTCTTCAGTCTTCTCTTGTTTTATGGGATGAACTGCCGTCTCATCAGGTACCTCAGGAGCAAGTTGATCTTTTCTTCAAAAGATGCTAAAACATGATTCCTGATCCTCTGAACTTGAACTCTGCTTCTGGATGGACATCCACGCCCTGTTCTAAACATTTAGGTATCAGTATGGATAAGTATGGATATTGGCTCATTCTTGTTATCTTGTGTATTCCCTAAAGTTGTAAATTCTCCTAAGTCAATAATGGTGCTTTTTACTCTCTTGGAGTATGTGTGTTTTGAGGTCATATTCAAGGTTCTACCATTTATTAGACAAGAGATATGGAATGCACCCTGTTATGTTGCCCATTCTCCATCCCTAACTTGGGTATTATGCCTAAACTGCAAGGTTTTTTTTGGAATTAAAAGGAAGTGCCTGGCACAAATTAAGAACTGAAGTAATGCTGGTTTCAATTCTCCTCTCTATGTGGGGACTTCATGGTGGTCAGTGCCTTTGCCTCGTGTCTCCTAGATGAGGGGATGAGTATCAGAATTTCCCATTTTATATTAGGATTCAATGTCATCAATTTCTTGTCTTTCCACAGTGCGGAAGTGACAGAGAAAAATATCTCTTGTGTAACACATGTAGGCATTTGGGTTTGATGCCAAGGAGGGGCCTCCCTCCCAATGGCACCCATCCCCAAAGCAGTCTAGAGAGGCAGGAGCAAGGCAGTGTGTGACCTACCCATTTCATGCTGCTCCCAAGGGGACCACCCCAAGGCTCATGCATCACCATTTATTATTGAAAAGGTGATTTGATTCACTAAATATTTTAATTGTGTTGACATTATTTCCTTATCAATATTAAAATGAGAGACACTGATTTTAAATATGCATTTTAGGATGTCTACTGAAAAAAAAAAAAAAAGCATTCATTGCCTCTGGGCAGATGTCCAGGCTAAAACACAAATAATGATTTCACAGGAGTCAAAGGAACTGCTGAGCAAGTGCTCGTCAGGGGAAGGGACCAGAAAGGAGCTGGGTCTGCCAGGAAAGGGAGAAAGGTGTAGAATAATGAGTACCTTTGATTTGTTTAAATGGAACAGTTGTTTACAAGGCAGGATGAGAACGTGGGAGAAGCCAGTGAGATTGCAGCAGGGAAGAGAATGACATTCCTGCGGCTCTGAATTCTCCGAGAGCACAGGCTCTTCCGAGGAATTAAAGGAAGTCCTTTGAGTAATAATGGACATCCAAGAAAGCCCTGAGAAGTCAGATCTCCAAACAAAGGCTCAAGACGTATTGATAAGTAAGGCTATGGAACCCTCAGTGCGTTTGTGGAGACTGTGTCCAGAATAGGACACACACTGAATGATCTACTTGTCATCAGATCTTCCTGTTGGTGAGGATGAGGGTCAGCTCCAGTAACAGGTGGCAACACTGAACTGCACTCAGCTGGACTTCCCTTCCTTCCCTTTATTTGCTGCGAGTTAGTGTCTTGATAGCATCCTCCTTCCAGTCATGGTTCTGCCTGTGGAACTCTGAAGAATACTCTCATTTTTCCCCAATAATAACAGCAGCTGCTGTTTGTTAACCTTCCACTACAGATGGGAAACTTCCCTGAGCAACAGAGACGAACCAGGGCAGAGTTCATTTGGGAGGTGGTTCCAGGGAGGATAAAAGACAAAGTGAGAGAGTGAGTCAGGGAAGGAGGACAAGCCAATAGGGTGGCACCATCCAGGTCATCGTTGTGGGCTGGGGCCTTGCCAGCCCTGAGACTCCTGGGAAGAGTGCGGGAAGCCACCCAGAAATGCTCCCCACCTCCAAGCCCAGCTGCTCCTTGCCCCTGTAGGCAAGGGTGCTGCAGGGCGACAGTGCTGCCCATTCTGCACTATCCTCTTGCCTTGGATCAAGCCCTGGGGCAGAAAAGTGAAAGCCCAGCAGAGTGAGGAGTGAGCTTGAGAGGGGACCTCCCAGTGAAGCAGGTTTCTGTGGTTCAGGGGAAGGGAAGATTTATCTAGAGCAGTGGTTGGCAAACTGCAGCTCACAAGCCACATGCAGCTCTTTGGCCCCTTGAGTGTGGCTCTTCCACAAAATACCACCGCCTGGGCGAGTCTATTTTGAAGAAGTGGCGTTAGAAGTTTAAGTTTAAAAAATTTGGCTCTCAAAAGAAATTTCAATCGTTGTACTGTTGATATTTGGCTCTGTTGACTAATGAGTTTGCTGACACTGATCTAGAGAATCTCATTGGTGTATCAACTCTGTCAATGTTGAGCTTCCAGGTAAGGCTCTGTCAAGAGAAAGGATTTTCTAAGTTTGCTTTAGCATTTCCAGAAACAAGCTCAGAGGACTCAGCGTTTCCTCCCTAAAGGCAGAGAAGGTGCCTTTTCTATTTATAGTGGCTGGCAAGGAGGCTGACACCTTAGGCTGGAAGGAGAATATTGGCTTAGAGGGGAAGGAAAGGCTAAATCTGCCCTTGGGGGTCCTCGGCCTGAGGGTTGTGAGGAAGCAGGCCTGGTGAAAAGCGAGGAGCAAGAGGTGAACGGGGGATGCTAGGAGGCAGTGCCTCTTTCTCCCGTCCTCCTAGGGCCACACCTCCAACCTGCAGCACCTGCAGCAGAGGCAACCACACTTGGTGGTGAGTCTGGGGCCTGCCGAGCCTAGGCCTTCTCAATAACCTGTGCAGAGTTGGGAGGTGACTGGATCTATGAGCCTGAAGCAGCTCCAGGCCTCCCTAAGTCTCATGAGTGATGTATGAGTTTCCTATTGCTGCTGTAACAAGTCACCTCAAACTCTGTGGCTTAAAACAACATGAACTGATGATCTTACAGTTCTGGGGGTCACAAATCTGACGTGAGTTTCACTGGGCTAAAATCAAGGTGTCCAATCTGTTTCTTTGTCTTTTTTTCAGCCCATAGAGACTGCCACAATCCTGGGCTCATGGCTCCACATCACCCTGCTCCCATGGTCATGACTCTGCTTGTAACTCTCCTGCCTGCCTCCTGTAAGTACCCTTGTGATTACACTGGGCCCGCCTGGATAATCCAGGATCTCTATCTCAAGGGAGACAGAGTTCATACACCAATGAGATTCTCTAGATAATGTCTGATCTTTAATGTAATCACACCTGTAAAGACCCTTTTGTCATGTTAAGGTAACATAGTCACAGGTTTCAGGGATGAGGAAGTAGCCATCTTTGGGAGACACTATTCTGTCGATCACAAGTAGCTGACAGGGCGCCCTGGGGAGCCCAGGAGAAGTGTCCTGGCATAGAGGTGATTGGCAGAGATGGGCATGAAAGGGACTTCATGTTGCCATGGAAAGGACTTCAAGGTGGAGGAGACATGGCTTGGGCCATGGGTTGGCACCCTCGATAAAGAAAACAGAACCAATGAGCTAACCATGTCATCAGTGACCCTTCCAGAGAGCAGAAGATCCAGTCACTGCACAGTCCTGATCCGGGAGGAGTAAGTGTCCTGGGTGGCTCTGAGACCCTCTCTGCCAACACCATGATCCTGTGGAAGCCACCTGCTCCCAAATGTCTGGAAGCTCATGGAGATGGAAAGAGAAGGGAGAGGGACTCTGAGAGAAGTGGGGGCTTGTCAGGGACCCTGATTTATGTACTGTAGAGAAATAAAGAAGTGGGAGTCACTGCATTTGTAACTCTCCTCATCCATTATTCATTCAGAACCACCCTGCAAGTTGGCATCTTAGAAAAAGCAGGTGTTCTGCCTAAAGGAGAGAAATAAAAAGGTTCTAGGCGTCCTCCCCACTTTGTTTAGGTCACAGGTTTCTGAAGAAAAGCAGGCTCCCTGAAGGCCAGTGTGCAGGGGAGGCCAGTGAGCAGGGTGGAGGCCCTGCGTTCGAGGGAACATGGCCAACGTATCTAAGAGTTAGTCTTTAATAGCAGAAATTAGTGCTGACAATGCCCAATTATTGTGCTCATTAAGATGACTGGTCTGGACTGGACTGACCATTTTCCAATTAACTCCTTGGCACTTGGCTATAATAATGATTGAACTAACCCATTTGACTCCCAGTGTGACTGAAAGAGCAGATACGAGTAAACTGATTCTGCATCATCCTAACACTTTCCTCACCAAGAATAAAGGATTTATTCACGTGCAGCTTTTTCTAGGAGCTTTAGAATCCTAGGCAGGTATAATGAACTTGATGGGCAAAGGCTATGGCCCAAGACAGATGTGATGAGCATTTGGGTCAAATCATAGCTGTTATTTTTTTCTGGGGCAGTGGTCGGCAAACTCATTAGTCAACAGAGTGGCAAACCACAGCTCGCGAGCCTGCTGACCACTGTTCTGGGGGAACTGAGCCTGTGACTTACTCTCCTCTTTATGCAAGAGGAAGGAAGATGACCTCCAACACCAAGGGCCTGGGGCCAGGGGACCTTGCCCCACTCCCATCTGTCTCTTCCCCTCTGGGTGTGGTGAGGGGATGATGGAGACCAGACATGCCCACCCCTGATCGCACCCCTGGAAAGCCAGCATTCTTAATGGAGGGTGTGATGGGTTGGGGGCTAGGAGAGCAGGAGGTGTTTACAAAGGACAGGTAGGCCTTGTTAAGAAGATCCAACTTCTCATATAGACCTATGGTAGCATAGTTTTCCTATGAAAAAACAACAGTGGTTTTATTTTGTTTGTTTTTTATCAATCATCTCAAACTGGTGACCAGAGCATAGAGGTATACTATAGACCATTTGTTTGGTCTGATGATAATATGTTCTTAAATGAGAAAAATATTAAAAATTGAGAGATTTCACACAAAAATCTGCTTTCCAACTTCTGAACAATTGGAGGTGCAGCACCAGGCCTGGGTTCTTGTGTGGCCTGGGGCTGGGTGCTGGCTTCATCTCCAGTGGGGACCCGCCTCCACCCAGTGAGGCCTCTTCACTCCCTTGTGTTGCTTCTCGCTGCCATAATCACTAGAGCTGGTGCTCTCACAGGATGTTCTACGGGGCCCATAACCTGTTCTGCTGGGCAGGGAGGGCTGTGAGCAGCCCCAGGGCAGGCTCACATCTCACTTCCCTCTCCCTGGTGCCTGGTGCAGAGAAGGCAATGGGCCACCAGAGTGAGCCCACTTCTGCATCGTGTGCAATTTTTCAGAGATGCCTATTTTTTTCCTCCTAGGAGCTGGGAGGCACCTGTCCTCGTGCTGGTCAACTGAGGCTGTCACTCAAGCTGGGCTTCCCAGGAGCTGAGACACTGAGACACGCCGTAAAACACCAGTTGGTTTCCCTCTGAGCACCAACAAGTCCAAAGGGAAGATCATTAGAATTCGTGACACCGAGTCAACTGTATCTAAATAATACTAAAGCAGGAAGGGGCTGCAAATGACTAACCCTCTCGTGTGTGAGCTGGCAGCCGGGCATCTACCTCTGCTCTAGGCTGGGTCTGCCCATGACTAACAGCTGGCTCCAGGGATTTGTGTTAGCAGATCATAAGTAAAAATCCCATTAAAATGACATTCTCATCATTAGGATCCCTTTACTGAGGTGCACTGGGTTTTCCTGGAGCCGCCTGCTGATGGATTGACCTGGCAGTCTGTCTACCCTGGCAAAGGCCCTCTGGGGTGTGGGGCTAAGGGCTGGACTGCGGGAGAGCACAGCTCCTCTGGGGCACCTGCTTCTCTCCGTGGGCACCTCCTGAAGAGCAATATGGAAACCATCCTGCTTTGCATGCTCTGGTGTCAACGCTCACAAGCAGCATCTATCAAGTGCTTGGTCTCCCTGCCCACCTGTGGAGAGAGGAAGGGGAGACCCTGCTTCTAATGCGACTCCCACCACTGGTCCCATTGAATGACTTGGCCTGGGTTATACTGGCTTACATTGGATACATTTTATGAATTTCATACTAGCCTTCTCCACATTTACCCATCTCTGAAATTCTCAGTCTTCTTTATATGGCAAAATGCCTCAATTGTGGCCAATTCTTTTGGGGGATACAGTACCAACTCAATAGCATGATACAAAAGGCCTCTTGGGATTGAATTCCATCTGCTCCTCCGAACTTGGGTCCTAACTGCCAAGGTTTTCCGTTTCTGCCCCATTCCTCAGCCCTGCCACATGGGAAGCTGACGGTTCCCTGCAGATGGCCCTCCTGCTCAGCTCTCTGCCCGCCTGGCTGCTGGCTCCAGAGCCCTCCACACGCCCTTCAGATGCTGCCCCTCCTGGGGCCTTTCCCAAGCCCTCACCTCCAGGCTGCATTTGCAGTCAGGGCCTTTAGGATACAATGAAGGTAAATGAGGTCATAGGGTAGGGCTCCAATCCAATGGGGCTAGTGCCTTCTAGGAAGCGGAAAAGGTCCCTGAGCTCTCCTTCTCTGCAAGAAGGCAACTGGTGCAAGTCAGGAAGAGAGCCCTCCCTGAGGATCGGAATTGGCCAGCACCTTGATCATGGACCTTCCAGCCTCTGGAACTGTGAGAAATGAATTCTATCATTAAAGCCACCCAATCCATGGCATTTTGTTATGGCAGCCCTAGCTGACTAAGACAAAGGAGACAAAGCTTGAGCAACGTGAAGATTGGACATTTCATACAGTTTCACTAAGTCTGTAAACATTTTCAATTTCAGGGATAATTCTGATCTCTAAATTAAAATACTTTAAATTTAAAAATTAAAACATTGTAATTTGCATCTCTCTGATGATTAGTGACTTTGAACATTTAAATCAACAATGAGGTTATCACCTCACACCTGTCAGAATGGCTATCATCAACAAACAACAAGTGTTGGCAAGGATGTGGAGTAAAGGGAACCCTAGTACACTGCTGGTGGGAATGCAGACTGGTGAACAGGAAAACAGTATGGAGCTTCCTCAAAAAATTAAAAATGGAACTGCCATTTGACCCAGTGATCCCACTTCTAGGAATATATCCTAAGCATATATGCACCCTTATGCTCATAGAAGCACTATTTACAATAGCTAAGATCTGGAAACAGCCCAAATGCCCATAAAAAAGCTGTGGTACATTTAAACAATAGAATACTATGCCGCTGTAAAAAAGATGGATCTTTTACTCTTTGATATAGCATTAAGAGACCTGGAGAGTACTATGCTAAGCAAGATAAGCCAGTCAGAAAAAGACAAGCATCACATGATAGTACTCAGATGAACAAAATAAACCGATGAGCAAAATAGATCCAGAGACATAGAAGCATGGAACAGACGAATGAATCTCAGAGGGAAGGGAGTGGGGGTGGAATTAACCAAAGAACTTATACGCATATATGCATAACCCATGGACATAGACAATAGTGCGGGCCTGGGAGGGTGTGGAGTGGAGGGGGTCAACAGGGGAAAAAGGGGGATATCAGTAATACTTTCAACAATAAAGATAAATTTAAAAATTGAAGACATTTTAAATTAGCAAGCTCACCAAAGCAGCAGCAGCATAGCATCATGGAAAAGGCAGGTCCTCCCCATGGTGTGCTGCGTGACCTTGGGCAGGTTACTGACCTCGGGTGGGACTGGGCAGGATGGTGGCAGAGACCAGGATGAGCTCACATGCACAGCGTGCCTGGCAGGATGGTCAGTGGATCTCAGCCCTCCTTCAAGTCACCACTTTGGAAACACATTCCAGATTTCCTAGATTCACCATATCTTTATCTGTAGAACCAGAACTCCTTCCTCACTCAGTTTTATTTTCAAACCCTGTGACTTCATTTGCTTATACCACTCAATCCCATCTGAGGAAATGCTGCAGGGCATCTATACATATCTCAGGCACTACTAGATCAGTGTTCTTATTAAAAGCCCTCACAATATGGAATTTATTTTCATTCATCTCAATTCATATTATGTATTTAAAAACATCTCATATAAGCCATACGGCAGTTTAGAAGGTAGCTGAGAGGTGGCTGGGAAATCAAATAAACCATGTCAAGATTTCATCACTTCGGTATGACCTAGAATCCCTAGTTCAGAGAAACATACACTAATCAGATGCCATATTTCCCAAACCCCAGGATCCAGCAAAATGGAATTTACTGGGAGTGGATTCGTCAGTTGCAACTGGGCTCCCTCAGACTTCTTTCCCTAAGCTTGGCCTCCCTGATTTCAGCGCACTGTCTGATGTTCCACCAGAGAGGCTGCCTGGGATAATGAATCTCTCTGTGAAAGCGCGTTGGCCTGTGCTTCTGTGTGGGTACAAGGGGGCAGCCGTCATTCTCATCTCAGTGTAAATGGATTCCTCCTGGAACGCTGCCCAGGAACACTCTCTGAGGTCAGCTCCACGGGGGTCTGGGAGCTTAGGTAGTCCCTGGAGAGGGTGGGGAAGATGCGGTAATAAGGAGAGAGAAGGGAAAGGATGAAGGAGCATTCAGCCCTAGACAAGGTGAGGCAGGAACACACAGTGGTTTTGGAGGGAGAAAAGAAGACTGAGGTCCCCAGTGGCACTCAGGATATGGGTGGGGCAGAAAAGAAGCAAAAGGAGTTGCTGAGGCCCCAGCAGTAAGGCCATAGACGGAGCATCCTTCCACCTGCTTCATTCAGCAGACCCATCTGCACTCCCCTTCCCTGCCTGCTGGCCACTCTCCCTCTTGGTCATTTAAAACCATTTTTAAAAAGTCACTCTTCAAACCCCACTGAGGGCCAGCTCTAGGCTTGCTGCGCAGTCGCCTCTTCAGGGGCACAGCCACGCAGAGAAGTGAGTGCCACCTCCCCAATCTCAGCGCTGCAAGTGTTGGAAATAGACACTTCACAGCTTTTGATTCAAAGGTGACACTTCATTTGTCATTGACAAGCGTGACACAGGGGTCTTTGTGACCACAAGTCATTAGGCTCTGAAGTGAGTCATAGTTTTCCACTTCAGACGAGAGCACGTGTTGCTCAGAGTGCACGCGTCGCTCACAGTGCACCATTGCTCACAGTGCATGCGTCACTCACAGTGCACCATTGCTCAGAGTGCACGTGTCACTCACAGTGCACCATTGCTCAGAGTGCACGCATTGCTCAGAGTGCACGTGTTACTCACAGTACACCATTGCTCACAGTGCACATGTCGCTCACAGTGCACCATTGCTCACAGTGCACATGTCGCTCACAGTGCACACGTCGCTCACAGTGCACCATTGCTCACAGTGCATGCGTCACTCACAGTGCACCATTGCTCAGAGTGCACGTGTCACTCACAGTGCACCATTGCTCAGAGTGCACGCATTGCTCAGAGTGCACGCGTCACTCACAGTGCACCATTGCTCACAGTGCACGCGTCACTCACAGTGCACCATTGCTCACAGTGCACATGTAGCTCACAGTGCACACGTCGCTCACAGTGCACCATTGCTCACAGTGCACGCGTTGCTCAGAGTGCACTCATTGCTCAGAGTGCCCGTGTCACTCACAATGCACGCGTCGCTCAGAGTACATGCATTGCTTGGAGTGCACGCGTCGCTCACAGTGCACGTGTCACTCACAGTGCACGTGTTGCTCACAGTGCGCCATGTCACTGCTCACTTCAAAGTCCCCAGGCCCCTGCTCTCAACCTGTGCCACCTAAAGCAAGGCTGCACCTCATCCAAAGGAGATAACAGAGCATTTATGACACACAGATGTGCCAACAACGATCACACAGTGAGCCTCGGGTGAAGGGAAAGAGAACCGCTTCCCAAGCGCTCAATGGAGAGCAAAGGGACGAGATGCAGGTTAGCTGACCCTCCTCACTTCTGCCTGGTCTTTAAGGTGGCAGTTTCCATCCGGACTTTAAGATGCTCTTTGTCTCCTTGAGCTAATTCTTCCAAAAATCAGCAAATGACCAGAACCCGGAGGTGCCTACCCACTGCCATCATAATTGGAACACACCGCCCGCCCCTGCAAAGGGATGAGCAGGGGCGACGGGCCAGGTGCGAGCCATACCTGGTCCAGCTTCCAGTGGAACTCGGCCGGGCGGAAGGTGTCGGCCTGGTCGAAGTCCTTCCGCAGGAGGAAGACCAGGCGGCAGTTGTGCACATACAGGGCGTAGTGGTGCCGGTTCATTTCTGCAGACAGAGTGAGAGTTTGTGGGGGAGAGGGAGGGAGGGTCCCTGTGTCAGTGTCAGTCTCAGCAGAGGAGTCTTCCTGCCACATCATTTAGCACACCTCCAAGGACACTGGCATTCCAGTCTTTTACAATTGGTTCTGAGGAATGTTCTAGAACATACATGGTGGAGCTCATTGAAATGCAAGAGGAAGTTCCAAGAAAGCCCACAGTAAAACTCCTAAGATGTCATTTGGGCTTTAGATATCAACCTACCCTAAGCTCAGATACTGAATCAGACCCCCAATAAAACTTACTTAGGTTAGCAGTTTATTTATTTATTTTTGGTACATATACCTCTGAGAGAGTTAAGAGAGCCCTCTCACAATCCCATCATTCACTCTGGGTTCCTTTAACCTAGCTGGTTTCTCCTCAGTTCCGGGCTTTTATTTCATCAGGCTTGACAGGGGGGCCACCAGGCACATCTCCTTCTCTGATCTCCGTGCAGGGAGGGGGTGCTGTCTCACTTTTAGTTGCTAGCAGGAGGGGACAGATTTTCCAACATCACACAGAGTTCTGTGACTTTCCAACCCTCTCTCCTCCATGCACAGACAATGGGGGAAAGGGGACTTTTTCCTTTCCTGATATAGAAACTTCCTTTCCTGCTTAGAAAGTTTCATACCATGGATCCCAGCCACGATGCCCTGTAGCCACTGGGTGGGAGGAGGAGTCTTTTGACCTTACAGTTACGACAGAGTAGCCCACACAGAGATACTCCACATGGCACATGCTCCACAAGTGAGGGGTGAGTAAGCAGGTGACCGGGGAAACAGGCCTAGAGAGCTTAGCAGCTTCTCAAAGGTCACACCCTACAAACTCTGGCAGTCCATCAGCAGAGATGAGCTGCCAGCCATCCTTCTATACTGTCTTCCTGTTGCTGTGGTTATGTATTTGGGGTAACTTAACAAAAGCAGTATTTGAAATGGGAAATTATGAAATTATAGTTTAAGATGGAGTTGTAAACTTTGCATAAGATATCAGACTGTGTGTGTCAGACTGTGTGTGTGTATGTGTGTGTGTGTGTGTGCGCACGTGCATGTGTTTGCACGTGAGGTGTACTGACAAGAGCACAGGATTAGAATTAGCTAACTCTACCAAGCATGTCAAACTCGTGGCCGGCAGGCCGCATAAACAAGGCGTGTGGCCCGCTGGCCACGAGTGTGACATGCTTGCTCTAAGCTTACATTCTAGTTCTGATACTTACTGGCTGTATAACAGGTTACTGAACTTGTCAGGGATGTTTCCTGATCCTTAAAGATGGGAAACACCGCAGTGCTTTTATGAACTTGTTTGTGGAGATGTAAGACACTGGCGAGGAGAGTAACAGCTAACACAGATTGCACTCCTGTATGCCAGGCACTTTCTAAAGCACTATACATACACGAAGTCACTTAATCCTCACCAAACCCTGCAAGGTAGACAACACTCTAATGCCCATTTTATAGACAGGAAAGTGAGGCACAGAGGGGTTGACAACTTGCCAAAGGTCACACAGCCAATAAGCGGTAGAGAGTTTTTAACCACCACGCTGTGCACTGCCTTGCACAGCGGCATGCTGAAAAGGCCTAACACAGGCTAGCCATCATTATTATGTATGGCATGGACATTCAAACTACTCATTTAAACTGTCAGGACCCTATTATTGAAAATAAACGTTGGGAAGTCTTATTATACAGGGGTGGGCAAAAGGAGGTTTACAGTTACTCTCGTGGAAAAAGACATGCAGGTGACGATTATTACAATAGCTTTATTGTTCTCACAACTGTAACCTCCTTGGCCCACCCTGTGTATAATACAATGAAGGTGGCATTGCTTTGCTTGAAGTAAGGGTGCACCCCCACCTGTCTTGCGTCTAGCAGCCCCACGCTGCTTCTGGGAGGCTGGGGCTCTGAAGAACCCAGTGGAAACCACCAACCCCAGAGCCAGCTTTTGCCTTCTTTGTGTCTGCACATCTACTTTCCCCCCATTCCTGGTCCTACTCTACCCTGAGCCCAGGAATCAGCAGCCAGAGAGACCAGAAGCCTTTCCCAGGGCCCCTCTCTCACCCCTACCTTTCTCCCACATCTTCGGTGGCTGTGTCTCTGCCTAACCTGCGGGGACACCACAGACAGCACCGAAGGGCCGGGCGAGACTCACCAGTCTTATCTGAGTTGCAGAGAATGGTTTCCTTCTCGGCTCTCACGCCAGGGCTGGGGCCGTGTTTCATCCACATGGTGATGGTGAACTGGTCCGTCAAGTTCTTGGGCACAATCCCATCAGGGACCTTGGCACCCTGCCTGCCGTCAAACTTGAAGATCATCTCGCTGCTGTCCACCAGCAGTCCCGCAGTCCAGTTCGAGGCAGCGCTGGGGGACGGCAGGAGGTCGATGATGCCAGAGGAGGCTCCTGCAGGGGTGAGGACAGAAGGGCAAAGGGTGATTCCTCCGGGGGTGGGTGGCCTCACCTTCTGTTTTCTGCTCCTAGGTCAGGATAAGCTACAGGTGACCCTTGAACAACACTGATTTGAACTGTGTGGGTCCAATTATATGTGGATAATAAAGAAATACTGCAAATGTATCTTCTCTCCCTTATGATTTTCTTTCCTTTTTTAAAAAATATATATTTTATTGATTTTTTACAGAGAGGAAGGGGGTTGGGATAGAGAGCTAGAAACATCGATGAGAGAGAAACATCCATCAGCTGCCTCCTGCACACTCCCCACTGGGTATATGCCTGCAACCAAGGCACATGCCCCTGACCGGAATCGAACCTGGGACCCTTGAGTCCGCAGGCCGAAGCTCTATCCACTGAGCCAAACCGGTTTGGGCGCTCTTATGATTTTCTTAATAACATTTTCTTTTCGCTAGCTTTCTTTATTGTAAGAACAAAATATTAATACATATAACATTCAAAATACATATTAACCAACTATGCATGTTATTGGTAAGGCTGCTATCAGCAGCAGGCCATCAGTTGTTTAGTTTTTGGAAAGTCAAAAGTTATACATGAATTTTCGAGTGCACTGGGGGTCAGCACCCCCAGCCCCCACATTGTTAAGGCTGAGCTGTACTCAGTGCACTTATTCAGAGGTCTGGCCCAGCCCTGAGCTAGGTGACTTGGAAATGCTTCTGGTCCACTCAGGGAGGCCTCAGTAACTTACACAGAGAAGTGTTGCATGTGGCAAGCCAGAGTGCAATGAACTATCATATAAGAAAGAAGTACTGGAGGAATTCAGGAAAATGGGGTTCCCCTGCAGGCTTTCGTAAGCAGGCAAGGTTCTTGGAGAAGGCCAGGGTTTATTGGGATTCATGGATTCATTCACATACTCATCCATCCATTAACCTGTTCAGCCATTGATTGAGCACCGACAAGATGCCAAGACCCCCTGCAGGTGCTGGTGATGTAAAGGAGAATCAGCACCATCCCTGACTTGGAGGAGCACAGGACCAACAAATGGTCAGACGACTGTGATACAGTGTGATCAGGGCCGTGAGGGGAAGGTCTAGGTCCTGATCCCATGCAGAGTGTAAGCCACTTTGTACTCACCACACTTTTTTTTTCTTCCTTTTTATACAACCACTAGAGGCCCAGTGCACGAAATTCGTACACTTGTGTGTGTGTGTGTGTGTGTGTGGGGGGGGGGGGGGTTGTCCCTCTGCCTGGCCTGCGCCCTCTCACAGTCTGGGAACCCTCGGGGGATGTCCGACTGATGGCTTAGGCCTGGCTCTCTATGGGGTAGGCCTGCTGTCAGTTGGACATCCTTAGCACTGCTGTGGAGGCAGGAGACATTCCCACCACTGCTGCTGTACTTGCCAGCTCTGAGCCTGGCTTCTGGCTGAGAGGCGCTCCCCCTGTGGGAGCACACTGACCACCAGGGGCAGCTCCTGCATTGAGCGTCTGCCCCCTGGTGTTCAGAGTGCGTCATAGCAACCAGTCGTTCCGCCTTTTGGTCGGTTTGCATATTAGCCTTTTATTATATAGGATTTGTTTAGGCCAAATGGTATAATGGTTGAGTTCTGAAGTCAGAATTTGATGCCTGGCAGAATGATTTGTAGTCTTGTTACTGTGCACAAGTCACTTAACCTTTCTGATGTTCCACTTCCTTTTCTACTATCTCCCTTCCTGGGGTGTTGTGAGGACTGAATAAGAAACTGCATTAGAGCTTGCAGCAGCATGTTCATCACAAGGTGAATGCTCACTCCATGTTAGCTATAACTTTATCATTATAATAATAATTATTATTTCTTCTACCACTGTGATTCCAGACTAATGCATGGGCTTAACCTGAAACAGTGGTAGTGTAGGGGCAAACTTGTGTCTTAGGAGAAGCACACCTGCAATTTTGTGGAGGGTGGAGCTGAGGTGAGTGGGATAATCCTTGGGCCTCCACTGACTTCCTATTGAAGCTCAAATGCTGCCACATCCTTATGTTCTCCATAGCCGTACGTTCTATACGGGAGCAAGGCTCAGCTACTCAGGAAGGAGGAGGGCAGGGGGCTTCCTGATACTATCAGGAAGTAAGAGGCAGGGAATCTAAGGTGTGCACGATGCTGGGGGCCACCGGTGTGGAGCTGTCTCCTGGCTCAGGGCTGACCAGTTAGTTATAAATGCTGATGAGTTTAATGGGCAGTGGTTGGGTGTATTACCTGCTATTTGTCAGGGATCATGGACTTCTGAATTCTGCATATTAGAGCCTAAGGATTGGGCTCCAAAATTAACAACCACAAACATCTCCTATCGTTAAAATGACCCTTGGAAGTCCCTCAGGAAAGTGCCATATTGGGAAATGTTCAACCTAGCCAGTTTTGCCTCCATCCTTGGAACAGATCATTGGGCCTGAGGTTGAGCACCCATTGGTTTGCAATCGAAAGGTATGCTGTGTGAAAAGTATGCTCTGTTCAGCACTGTGAGAGGCTCACTTGGAGAGGCCTCTGAGAACCGCAGAGTCTGAGAGTGTGGAAGAGTTCGGTCTCCCAATTCAAGATCACCTTGTGGCTTATGTGTATCCAGGGCAAATGTGGGCAGTGTTCATTGCATTATTTACATGCATATTTCCAAGAGTTTTTGGTTAGTACCATGTCTGACACACAGTAGACACTGCATTAATGTGTATAACTAACTGCCTTTCCTCCCATCTAGTGCCTCCAAGAGATGCTTCTGGCTATTTACCGAATGCTCCTGTGAGCCTGCCCATCCAGCCTATTGTCCATGCCCCACATCTCTCATCAATATTTGTTCTCATCCCATTCCACTAGAGCCTCCTTTGGTATCTATTTTACCTATCTGTTAATTCAGACTAATGTTTTTTGTTTTTTTTTTAAATACACACACACACACACACACACACACACACACACATTGTTTTCAGAGAGGAAGGGCGATGAAGGGAGAGATAGAAACATTAATGGTGAGAGAGAATCATTGATTGGCTGCCTTCTGCATGCCCCTACTGGGGATCAAGCCTGCAACTTGAGCATGTGCCCTTAACCAGAATCGAACCTAGGACCCTTCAGTCCTCATGCTGATGCTCTATCCACTGAGCCAAACCAGCCAGGACAAGACTAATGTTTTAATGACTAACAAAGCCTTAAGAGTTATCACCCCCCAGAGCTATTTGAATGAAAGAAAGCTACCAAGATGGTAACAGGCTAAGACTTGGAGTGATTTGGGAGATACATGGTCTTTGGAACAAGTTCTTAGAACCCCTAGACTAGTGCAACATGGCAACAGTTTCTTTAATCCATAATTAAGTTGGCGCTGACACCAGGATTTGTTCAGCATGAAGATAGCCTGCCGACTGAGGCACACACAGTGTGTGTGTCAGCTCCTGAAACTTCAGGCAGTCAGGGAGACACAGGCTGAGGACTCAGGACTCCTGACTTCTGGCTCCAGCCAATGCAGCCAACACCATGTACCAGGGCCCAGTGCAGAGGTATGTGGGTGGCCAGCACACAGTGGAGCCAGGGTGGGGACTGCCAGGGATCAGAACTCTATAACTTGAGGCTTCTTTTTGTCTAAGGACTTTCCTGTCATTCAGCAAATGTTCCTATAGAATCCACACTGCAATTAGCACCTTAGACTAGTGAAGAGGCTGCCTGTAATTTCCCCCCAAACAGGTTTGTATAGGGCCGTGGCCGGCAAACTGCGGCTCGCGAGCCACATGCGGCTCTTTGGCCCCTTGAGTGTGGCTCTTCCACAAAATACCACGGCCTGGGCGAGTCTATTTTGAAGAAGTGGCGTTAGAAGAAGTTTAAGTTTAAAAAATTTGGCTCTCAAAAGAAATTTCAATCGTTGTACTGTTGATATTTGGCTCTGTTGACTAATGAGTTTGCCGACCACTGGTATAGGGGAAGAGATGTGCAATGTAGGTAGAGGTGTGAGGTGATGGGGGTAAGACATAAAGAGATTGGGAAGAAAAATTGGTTGCATTTGCCAAAGGCCAGCCCTGGTCAGGATTATTCTATACATATGTCCTATATATATAGTACTTCATTTTTCATAGTTACAGGTCTTTATTATCATTTCCCTAGGAAACTTTTTGGGGGCACTGAGTGCCAGACCAGAATTAAGTACTTCAGTGCTTTTTCTTAGTTACTCAGCTATGCAGTTAATACTATTGATTCCAGTTTGCAGATAAGAACCGTGAAGCTCAGCAAGCCCAGGATCACAACCAGCTAGGGAGTGGGCACATCATCAGGACTTTCCAGTTCTTTCCTCTCCCCTTAGACCTCCCCACGTATCATGTCACTGAACCTGGAGGGGAACCTTAGAACCTCCTGCACATTTTACAAACATGGAAACTGAGGCCCAGAGAGAGAAAACAACCAAGCTCACACAGCCACACAGCAGGCTAGAGGCAGGCCCAGCCCTCAGACGCCTAGCTAATGTTCTTTCTACCACACAGTAGAGTGTCCTGCCAAGCACAGCCCAGTCACCTGGGACCGGACTCTCTATGCAGGCCGCTGTCTACAGAAGGGCACGTTGAAGACAGCGTGTGACCTGCAAGGCCATCCATGCAGACCTCCCTTGTCTTCCTGATGCAGGGAGCAGCAGGCCACCCTGCCGCATCCACAGATGTTGCCTACAGAAAAGGAAGCATCAAGCTGCATTTAAGCAGATGGTGCAGATTCCTGCAAACTCAACATCTTGTATTTCTTTTCCCCATGCAATTAAACAAATAGAGATTTGCCTTCTCCCAAAGTTGTTCTCTCTCTCTCTCATCTCCCCAAGGGATTCTGTGGAGAGCAGTGGGTAAATGGATGAATCACTTGCAAAGATGGTATGGCATCATCTGCACATTTGGGTGTATTTCAGATGCTCCTTGGGACTCTTCCACAAAGTCCCTGGGACTCAGCTGAGAGGCCACACTGGTCTTGGGCAGAGCAGCTGCAGTGGTGATGAGGCACAGGAGGGCTGGGAAACAGAGGTGAGGTCTGATTCAAGGTCCCTGAGCCCTCTCAGGGTGGGGAAGCTTCTCTGAGCCAGCAATAGAGCTTGGGGTGAATGAGGCAGACTCCAGGGTACACTGTGATGTGAGAACCCAAATGAGCCTGGGGCCAGTTGTCACTGTCCGGACTTCTTAATTGAAAGGTTTGCATTCTGCTCTGGATGGTCTTGGTGAGGGCAAAGAATCCTTAGCATCTCCAGCTGGGATTGTGGCAATGGTGATTGACATGCCTCCTCATGGTCCACCACAGCATGGGAAAGGATGAGGATAAGCGGTAAGGTCTCAGGGGAGAAGAACCATTGTAATCAAGAACAGAGGCCTCGTTCCCACGAATGGCAATATCATCTCCACATTATTTCAATAAATGTTTGAGTAATGTCCAAGTTATGCCAGGTACCGCAGTGAGAATGCAGCAATGAAGTAGACAGAAATGGGCCCTACCTTTAGAGACGCAGTAGAAAGTTTTATGTTTCGTCGGTGGAGCAGTCCAGTGATAGAGAGTCTCAGGAGAAGCGGGGAGGCTCTCTTGACAAACGTCCTATTAGGACTTCATGGTGGGAGGTACATCCTGCTCTCAACATGCTTCTCTGACCCACTGATATCACTTGGCCATTCGACCTGCTCTGACCAGTGAAATGTGAGTGCAAGTGACATGTACCATTATCAGGGCAGATGCGCTGAGAGCCAGTCCATGGTTCACCATGTGTCTCTTCCATGTGCCATGAGAGCCACAGCACTCTAGGAAAGGCTGCTCCTTTAGCCTGATCCCAGTGGGAAGCTAGCATGGAACAGAGTCAGTCAACCCAAGAAAAACATGGGGTAGAAACAATAAGTAAACCTTTGTTATTTTAAGCCAATGAGATGTTGGGGTCATCTGCTACTACAGCATAACCTGCTACCCTGACTGATAATCCACGTAAGTGACTTCAGCAGCTATAATTCCCACTTCTCCATCTGCATACCTTCAGTGTGGACATGGATGACTTTCTGGTGTCCTCTCAGGAGCTCAAACCTATGGTTCCTACAATCACACTATCATTGTACCTCTGGAATCCTAGACAAGAGGGGTTCCTCCAGGGCCCAGGATCTCTAGGTGAAGCAAGCCGGGCTTTGGATGAGCGGTCAGCCAGGTTCCTGGAGCAGGACCACAGATAACCAGTTGCTGACCAGCCTGGGGAAGGTCACTGTAGACAAAAACCTTCTCCCCAGGACAGGGGGCATGCTTTATGGTAGCTGCCTAAAAAAACTCAAAGAAATAGGCCTATCTGGAGAGGAACTCACTGTCCACGATCGTCATCCGTGAGTCAGTGTGTGCAGCTTTTGGCTGCTGTATGATTTGTGATTGAATCAGATTCCCAAAGTGTGTGCACAAGTTTTCCTTAAAGTCAGAGGCCCACTTCAGCCCTCTGGGAATAGAAGCACTGGCGACGACTAGGGGACCAACACTGTCCCTTGGAAGCCCCGGCTCTTTAGGGGTGCGCTGGAGACTACAGCTCCCTGCAGTTGGGCCATTCTGAGGGTATAAAGCAGCCGTGGGCAAACTACGGCCCGCCCCGTTCGGCTGTTCTATCCGGCCCGCAGAGCCGAAAGAGCGGAGGGTTCTCTTGCTCTCCCCTCCGCTCCTTTACTTTGAATTTATATTAGTTCACACAAACACTCCATCCATGCTTTTGTTCAGGCCCTCTGGTCCAGTTTAAGAACCCATTGTGGCCCTCGAGTCAAAAAGTTTGCCCACCCCTGGTATAAAGCCTCTGTCGGTGATTCTCGGTGAGGGCTGCTATTAAGCTGCCATGTGTAGTTTTCGGCACGTCTGTCTTCCCCAGGAGCCTGAATTAAGTGGTCTTCTTACCTTACAAAACCTCAAGAGGTACAGCATGTGGACACTCCACAGATATTTGCTGAATTAACAAATACGTAAATGAATGAATGGATCCTCTATGAAAGCCTCCTGGCTCCCAAGTGTGTGAATTCTGAGAACAACTTAATGTCCAGTGACCTGAGCTGCTCTGAGAGATCCATCGCTTGATTTAATAGCTCTTATCCTGTGGCCTTTCCTTCAACAAGACCTGTCCTCACAGTTCACGCCTCCACGTATAAAAGAGCTGCGGGGGTGACGGGTGTGGGAGGTGCCTTCGCTGCCAGCACTCCTGTGATCCCGAGGAGCAGCTGCCCCTGGCCTCGGGGCTCCGAAGGCATGTGTGTCACAAACTGCTTTTCTATTTACCGTAATTTGCAGTGACTGAAGGTCATCGAAGCAAGCCTTTGCTTGGGCCGTTGTTAATGTCAAATTTAATTTGGCCAAGAGGTCTTCCCAAAGGTTTCCCCACACGTTTCATACTCAAGGCAGTTCCGTGACACTTCACCTCCGGAAAGCCAGGTGCTGAGATGGCAGAGACCTTCATGTAAATCTCGGAATTAAGAGGAAATGATATGCCATTTGCCCAACTTCTCCCAGAAGCCTGGCTCTTTGCAAAGCAAGGGCAGTAGGGACTACATCCAGCCCCACAAGATGAAGGGGGCACGGGTTCGGGGCCCTGATTATTTTTACTTCAAGGCGGAGTGGGAGAGTCTCAGTGTACAAACCTCAGGCAGCAATACGCCTGCCTTCCAGCACTTCGCTGGAAACAAAGACTGTGGAATCTCAGAGGGAAGGCAGCGGTGGGTGGTGGGTAGGAAGAGATCAACCAAAAACTTATATGCAATATGTATAATCCATGGACACAGACAATAGCGTGGTGAAGGCCGGGGTAGGGAGGGTTTGAAGGGGTCAACGAGAAAAAAGAGGACATATGTAATACTTGGAACAATAAAGATAAATGAAAATGAACAAAAACACAGAGGGGCCATTTTAAGTGCTGCTGCACCTGCCAGGTACCTCCTGACAGCAGGCTTTGTGCAGTTACTGTCTGACTCCCCCCAACCAGGGTTCCATCACTGCTCCTCATGAAGCCGATGCTGCAGGCGGAGGAAGGTGGACAACGACCAGACATCCACATTCCTCTGAGGAGACACCCCTGCCTGGGTCCCTGTTCAACTGCAGCATCATAGAAGAGATGCAGGAATTCAAAGGCACAAGGTCAGGACCCCAGGACAGCCTCCCTCACCCCCAGTGACCACAGAGGGCAGGAGAATACTGACTAAAAGGAAGGGTTTAGAATGATGAAGGGGGAGAGAGAGCATCCTAGCAGAAGGAAACACGAATGAGCCTTAACAAGCCAGGCGCGGTTGGGAACAAGCCAGGCGCAGGGATAAAGGAGCCGTGCTGGCCAAGAAGGCAGAACAGCAGGAGGAAATGGGCCGTGAGGATGGATGAGCAGGTGGAAGCAGGCCTTCAGGAGGGTCGAGGGTAAGGCTAGAGCAAGGCACCACACCTGGAGGTTCCACAGGTGACTGCCACCATTGCCCCCTAACTCTGCTCTTGCCCTGGGTTCCTGGCTCTCGTGGGAGGCACTCTCGTCCAGCTAGCTGCTCATCCGGGAGTCATCTTAGACGCCTTCTTCCTCACTCCTGACAGCCAATGAATCATTAAATCTTGCCGATTTGGCCTCCTAACTCTTGTCTTAAATTCATCCCGACTGCCACTGCCCTGGTTCAGAACTCATTATCTCTTTCTCAGACTGTGGCAATAACATCCTAATTGGTCTCCCTGTTTCCACCCAAAGTCAATAAAGATTTGTAGAATAAAATATGCATGAATGCTGAGGCTTACGGTGTCATGGCTGTTCCCTGGTTGAGAGACCCCGTAAGAAACTCGCCTACAATCCACTGAAGGCACACAGAGGCTTGTTTCCAGCACCTCGGGTTTTCTCAGGGGTCAGAGACCCAGGCTCCTTTTGAGGAGCCACCAGCCTGCGTTTCCCTCACTGGCACAAACCACGGGGCCTGATGAGCTGCCTCCTTCTGGAGGAGATTTCACACCAGATGGGCATCTGAGTCCCACTCATTTGCCTCTGTCCTTTTTCCTGAGCTCCACCTCAGAGGAATTCAAGATCCAGACTCGGAACAGGGAGGCTGGCGTGGCCCTGCCCATCAGGGCTGCTCAGACAGAGTTCCCATCAGTGTGGAAGGTGGCACTATCGGGAAGGTCACCAAAAAGACACTCGGGTTTCTCTCAACAAAGGGTCTCTCTGAGCACCAGGTAATCTTGCATGCACCTTAGGGAAACTGCTTTCTTGACTGAATTAACCTGCCCTCCTGCAAGGCGAGCTGGCAGCCCAGGGGAATGAGCTGCTTTTGTGCTCAAGTTTCTTCCCACAGAAAATTCTTCTCACTCTCCATATCTCCTCATCTCTCCCAGCAACATTCAAAATCAAATCACAAGTGTGTGCCCTTGGGCCCACCTGATCTTTAACAAGCCGATTCCATCATCGCCTTGCAACCTGGAGGAGTTTAGGAAATGGCTGTAACCCACAGGGTGGTGCGGGTTTGAATGGACTCATAATTCAGGTGATCATTTAGGTGCACAGGGAGCGAAATGGGATATCCATTCAAAGTAAGATGTTGTCTGGGGTGGCTTCTCTGTTCACAGAGTGGGGGAGAGGACTGGAGGCAGTTTTCTGAATATTGCGGGCCCCTTATATCCATTTTTGCAAGAGCTGTTTGAGATGTTGGTGGTGTGGTGATGTCCCTGCTCAGCTACATCATTCTGGAGAAGTCTGTGTTCCCACAGGCCTTCCTTGCCGGCCTGGTGACATAATAAATGGAACACGGTGACACCCAAGCAGGGTTTATTTCACATTCAGTTCCAAAAGTTTCACTTGGCTCTTTGGCAACCAGCAATTTTGATGGGGGGGTGGGGGGAGGGGGGGGCGGTGGCGGGTGTGTGTGTGTAACAATGTTGATGTTGATGGAGGAAAATGTTCCAAAGATAGTAGTGGAGGGACCCCCAGGAGGGGATGGCAGGCTAGCCCAGCCGTGGGCAAACTATGGCCCGCGGGCTGGATCCGGCCCGTTCGGCTGTTCTATCCGGCCCGCGGAGCCGAAAGAGCGGAGGGTTCTCTTGCTCTCCCCTCCGCTCCTTCACCAGCAGCAGTGTTAACATGGCAACGTCGGGAAACACGGCCGCAGCTCCTTCTCCTGAGTGGGTGGATTTATATCCGCCCATTCAGTAGAAGGAACAACCTCTCAATCTTCCAGAGGATCCTTGTAATGCCCGCGGACGCGTCCCCCGGCATCACCCTGGGAATGCGTAGACACGTTATCGTGGTGATGTAGGGAGACACGCCCCTGGAGAGCACAGTATCAGAGCATTAGCTAAAAAGGAGACCAACAACACTGTTCCCACTGAAGTTGATGTTTTAAAGACCAAAAACCTTTCAACCCACTCTACATTGCCATCT
This sequence comes from Plecotus auritus, assembly GCF_963455305.1. Classification (NCBI taxonomy): domain Eukaryota; kingdom Metazoa; phylum Chordata; class Mammalia; order Chiroptera; family Vespertilionidae; genus Plecotus; species Plecotus auritus. Next base: position 145,631,618 of record NC_137773.1, read on the forward strand.
ACATCTATGTCCCGGGCATAATTTAGAAGTTGCACTAAAGAAAATGTTTAATTTACTGTTTACACATTTTGTTCTTTTCTATTTGTTTTAGTTTTAAATTATTTTATTATATTTAAGTTTAATTTGAAAGGCTTTTGTACCTTTCCTTTGTTAGGCAATTTTATTTTGCCTTTGCCATCTTCAGTATAAGGTATGTTGTTGTGCTATGATTCCTCCATTTTTTGAAGTTTCAAATTATAATAATTAGTGTTTACATTCTTCTTGTGAAAATGTTTGAAATGAATAAAACTATTGAAATAACAACAAAAAAAAGACCGTACCCTTTTATGTAATGATGTTTACTTTGAATTTATATTAGTTCACACAAACACTCCATCCATGCTTTTGTTCCGGCCCTCCGGTCCAGTTTAAGAACCCATTGTGGCCCTCGAGTCAAAGAGTTTGCCCACCCCTGGGCTAGACTGTGCTCAGGAGCCCCCATTCCTTTGTGGAAATGTAGTTGCCCCCCAATACAGGCCTGGTGCAAGACTAAGCTCCCCATAGCACTGCTTCAGAGTCAAAGTGAGTTCCTGAGTGTTTTTGAAGAGAACAAAGAAGAAATAACACATATTTGGGTGGGGATGAAAGAGGTCCATCAACAGTCTCATTCACCATGTCTACGGGGGACCATTCCCACCATACTGAGCATCCTCTCATTCCACAGGCTGACTGGACAGGTTCCCATCCTAGCTCCCAAGGCCTGGCCTAGCATCTCAGATTTCGAGCTAAAGAGACTTTCCTTCTGAGAGGCCCACCTTCACATTCTGGCTCTGTCACTTTCTACCTGTGTGACCTTGAAAAGTCATGTTTCCTTTCTGGGCCTCACATGTTCCATCTCTAAAGTTGGTGATTAACACCCTTCTCACAGTGAGAATGAGAAAAGTAAATGAAGTGATGCACGTGAAGAGTCTGGCCAAGTAGGTGCTCAATAAAGCTAAGTGTCCTGGGTAGCACCCCTCTCTCAGTCCTTGTCCTAGTTCCTGGCCTGCTCCTTCCTGTGGCACCATTTCCCAGCTCACAGTGGTAGGCGCCTCCCCCACACTTGGACACCTTCACTTTGCCCACCCCTTCCCCACCCAAGCCCTTCTTCTCTGATGTGGGCAGCCAGGCCGGCTTTACCGGCATTCGACCTGAGCAGCCGCACAGAGTCCCCAGCTTGGTTGAATGCTTTGTGGTTTTATTATTAAAATTCTTCAGGATTTTTTGCATAAGGGTCCCACATTTTCATTTGCACTGGGCCCTGCAAATGATGTAGCTCTCCCCAGGTAACTGACAGCCCCCTTCATGTTGTCAGGTGCCTCTATAAACCAACACAGCGGAAGGAAAGCCTTATTTCTTCAGGACCTGTGCTAGGTGCTCTGGAACACATTGTGTCATTAATCCCTGTTTTACTGATAAAAAATAGAGGCTTTGTCACCTCCCTTGCCCACACAATGGGTAAATGGTCGGATAAGATCAGGTGTGTCTGATGCCAAAAGCTGTGCCTTCTGACCCTTTAACCACACTAAATAAACTCAATATTCATCCAGGAGTCACAATGCGGTGGGAAGGGCTGACACTCTCATAATATAATCAGATATGCTTTGTATATATCATTTAAAAGCAATTAATTAAAGAAAACCCTCACAGGGGAAAACCTACCACACAGTTTCTGAAGGGATTTCTCCGAGTAGGTCTCCCGGTCACATCCCTTCCCAATGTAATTGGTCTGCAGCTCTGTGGTGATCTGGATGGAGGACACGGCCCCATCGCACATCTCCAGGTGGATGCTGGGGAACAGGGGCACACTCCCCGAGCCAGGCTGGTACTCAATCCTCTTGGTCCAGTCTGAATAAACAAGGGAAGGATGAAAGTCAATCAGGTACAGCCAGTTCTGCTAGGACACTTGTTTTCAATATATGAGCTTGTTCCAACACAACTAACATAATGAGGGAATAATTCGAGGATAACAGGAATTTCCCATTTGCTTATGCAAAATTGCCTCGCTGAGAAATACTGGACGATGGCAGGAAACTGTGCCCAGATGAAGTGAGCCATTTAAGAATGTACAATGCGTGCACACATACACACCTCACACATCTACCAGCTCCTCGATCCACCTTGTTAGGAGCTGCACCCACTGCATCTGTGGCTACAACTTTCCATCCCGTTCAGACCACCCTCCTTCCACCCATTCACAGTGAAGTAACACACAAGCTGCAACCCTTCCTACGGCCACTTCCACGAGCAAAGGCCAGGTCTCTTCAAGGTCAAGTGCCATGTTTACTGTAGCACCTATGTTTCTTAGCCAGGAAGCTGTGTAAAACTGTGCTAATGTTTTTCCTTTCATTCCTTTTTATGCGTCACTGATGATGTTTTTGAGGGTTGTGCCCCTCACCCAATTTCCTCATTTTCCCTAGTGTGTTGATTTTTAGGAATGCACACGTCTTGTCATAAACAAACAAAAAATGGTGGTTCAAGAATCTCGCGAGATCCTGAGGTGGGGTGCAAGGATTCTTTCCCAAACACTCGGGACTGTGACCCACTTTCCTAGGGCTGATGGTCCTGTTTTTTAGTGGAAAAAATAATTTGGGGACAAGAATTATTGTTAGAGAGGAATAAAATCACAATTAAGGTGGCACTACACGATACATAGCAATCAACCAACATAAATATTAAGAGTGCATGTACACATGAACTGAATGAAACAGCAATAGGAGCGATGAAAAGTCAGAGCCAATACAGAGCAACATTCACAGCGACCGCTAACAGTGCTTGCTGACAACAGTGAGCATCCTACGCTCTGCAAGGATGCGCGCCCGAGAGGTCGGTGCAACCCTAAGGCTGACTCGAGGGTAGAAAGAAGAATGAATCTGAATCATCCAGAAACATAAGTGGTGAAAACTATTCATTTATGAATCTCAAATGTGTGTCACATAGAATGTTGCTGGACCGTCCTTTTACTGAAGCAGAAATGAAACTCTATGTAATTGCTTGCCCTGACTCATGAGAAGCTCAGAAAGTCCTGGACTCAAAGTCAGTGTGCAGTCACCAGGGGGCTCCTCACAAGCTCCCAGTGGGCCACTGGCCACCAGCTTGCGCTATACCGGGAGAGTGCAGAGGGCTGGGCATAGGGGCCACCCAGATGGCTTTGTTCACGAAGCAACCATTTGCTGGGTGTTTCCATGTCCCAGGCTCTGCTTGGAGCATCACGGATAGAGCAGTAAAGGAGTCCAGAGAGGTCCTTGCCTCGTGGAGCTGGGGGCGAGAACTGTCCCAGCAGAGAGGATTAGTGCTATGAAAGGAAACGTGGTAGCAGAGGGGGGGCCTCTTTAGATCGAGAGAGATACCATCTGAGCTGAGGCCTGAATGCCAAGGATGCATGTGTGGAGAGCCTCAGAGAAGCAGGTGTGAAGCAGACGTAGCTATGATCTCTGCTTGACTCTATCAGGACAGAAAGATCTTGGGCAGGTTAGTGAAGATCTCCAAGCCTCAGGCACCTCATTGGCAAAATAGGGGCCACTGCATGGACCCTACAGAGTTGAGTGACAACCAAGTATGACAATGTGAGCCTGGCCTGCAGTAAATCCCTGACTGATGTTTGAGAGAAGAAAGGAGATGTTTGGTCCATGAGGGGAGAGGAGGGGTATATCTCCCTGCATGGCAACCTTACCACATGCTCAATAACTGTAATTTTGGTCTATCTCTGAACCCCCACATTAACCAGCTGCTCTTTTTCTTTTAAATGTATCTTTATCATTGAAAGTATTACAGATGTTCCCCTGCCCCCTCCCCACAACTCCCAATTGAACAAGCTGCTCTTTAAAGGGTTTATCAGAGCACGCCATGAGCAGAGACTGCACACCAGGGGCGTGAGATTCATCTCCAGGGAACTTGCCATGGGAGGACATTTGGATGAGGGTGACTATATGTAAAAGAGAATATACCCACTTACATGTTTTTCCTCAGAGGCTCCAGGAGCGGTGCCTGGACTGCCTTTTACCTTCCTATGGAGCTGCTATAGCCCGTGCTCCAGGGGCTCCAAGTTCAATTTCAAGGACCAACCACTGAAGGATGGACACACACCCAACCTTGTAGTGTCCTACGTATAAAATGTTTCATGCTACATGCATTTGATCATGCTCTTCCTTCTGCATGGAGCTCCCTTTCTACCCCCTTCTGTCTTGGCATCTCCACACCATTTTTCAGGATTTTTCTAAGTCTAGGTAGAAACTCTCCCCTGTGCTCTCACAGCATCCTAAACAGTAGACCGACATTACACTCCCAGCTTCATGGTCACTCTGAATCCCTGTCATGCTGCACAATACCTGGCACAGAGTAGATGCTCCCTAGATAGTGGTAGAAAGTGTTAATGGATCCTATAGGATATCCATCTGTGTGTCTGCCTCCCCCAGTAACTGGGAACTCTTTGAAGTCAGGCTTTGTGATGTTTATTTTTTATCCTTCCACATCTAGCTCAGAGCACAGGAAATATTAGCCGCGTGAATCTGGGGAGCCCCAGACACCTGACGTTGACTGTTGCCATGACAGCCCTTCTTGAACCATAGACAGAACCCATGGTCTGTGCGCAGCCCCTGCTCTCAGACCTACAGAGCCAGCCATCCCAAAGGCAGCCATGACATGCTTGGTTCTCTTTGTTCTCAGTGGGGCAATTGGTTCAGAATTGATGTGGAAGAATCTGCTTCCTAATAACAAGAAATGACAACGAAGAGGAGGTCTCTTTTCCTTCCCTCCCTCACTCCTCTTTCCTTGGGTCCTCCCTTCCTTTAGAGGTGCAGATAAAAAAATGGAGAAAGTGTTTTTGTGCACGGGGCCTTGGTGTGAGCCCTACACCATGTGTCAGAGGTGTCCCACAGCGCCTCCTTCTGGAAGCCTCTTCTGTTGGAGAAGACCAGAAAACCTTGATATCCTCTTTATTCTGTGGGCACTGAGGAGGGTAAGATAGCATGATGTTTGTTTGTTTTTTCTTATCTAGATATTTTGGTGGTTATCTCTGATGAGAAATTCTACCTCCCATCTTTTCTGGAAGAGGTGCAAATAAAGCAGCAAATAAATAATGAAGGAAAGTCAGTGGAGGCCGTCTTGGCTGAGTTTTTATTCCTCTTGTCACCCCATAGCCAGAGGAGCAAGGCCCTCTCTGGGGAGAAATCAGGCACAAAAAGAGTTTTCAGGAGCATCACATCTGCCACTTGCTCTGGTGACCGCATGAGGCTTGCTTTTGAGGGTTTATGAGGAGCAGGCAAAATCGCAAGCACTTGATGAAGCTTTCTGAGTGTAGTATCCTTAAGAGAGTGGGGAACTCACACAAGCACCATCCATTTCCCAAGGAGTTGGATAGGGATTAAAAGAGCAAAAGCAGGTCATCAAGGTCAGCCTTGGCTACATGAAATGTCTATCCATGCTTATTTCCTGGGGGGTCGGATAGCATGATAGTTAAAATATGCCCTCTAAATTCAGTGTGTGTGGGTTCAAATCCCAGTCGTCCCACTTCCTGTGTAACCTCCTTGAGCCTCAGTTTTCTCTCCTGTAAAAATAGTACCTACCACCCAGGTTGTGGGGGGATTAGATACAGAGTCGTTTCAGCACCAAACACAGGGCACATATTCAATAGATACATTATTGTTCAAATACCATATATTCAATAATATTTATTGCAGGAAATAAGAGGACCTACAATTATTAAGCACTGACAAGGTGCTAAGCTTTTACATCCATTTTTTCATTTAATCTGCCCAGCAACCAGTGAGTGGGTGTTATCTTAATTGCACAGATGTCAAAACCATGGCTGAAAGTTGACGTGACTGCCCAAGGCCACACAACTCTTTTAAAATAACTCCTCCGTAATTCTGAGGATTTGCCAGAACTGAGAACAATGGCAATTTTTACACATTCATTTTTGAACATTCAATTTATACTGATATAAAAACGAAAAAGGTGATAACCTCTGAGGTTGGCAAGGGATCAAGAAGGGTTGCCTGTTTCATCACTGCTTGACCCTGAGAGCAGTTTGTGGGGGCCGTGTGGCTGCTTTGGCACTGAAGGCTGGAGATATCTGGCCTTGAATCTCAACTCCCCCAAATGCAGGTCATGTGACCATTGCAAAGCCCTTGTCATCTCTAGGCCTCCATTGCCTCATCTGTAGATGTGACATAATTACACTTCCTTGTGGGCTTGCTGTGAGTACTTAAGGCTAAGGGTCCAATACAGAGATCCTCCTCTTGAAGTCCATGATAGGAACATTCCATTCCTTGGCTCACAAGCTTCCCAAACTTCTCTAAGCTGTCCTGCTTGGAAACAAAATCTTTTCAGTTTATAAAGGGCCTAGAGACTAGTTTATAAATTGTGGTTCAATTTTTTTTCTTCAGTGAAGAGAAAGGAAGCAGACCACCTATTGTTTTAATAATAAGGTTCAATTACACTGTAAGTGTTCCTGAAAAGGCTAACATTGGAATGCCTTCAGGAATTAAAATCCTTCCCTGTGGATTAAGGATTTAGAAACATGATGATTTTATTATAACTCCCATTAAATTTGGGGAACATATGTTTTCTTATTAGGGGAATGTTAACCTCTTGGAATTCTCATATTATATGCCTGGAGGTGTAAATAAGCTAATCTGAGACTTCTGGAAGGCATAGCCAGGGGTCCTCAAACTACAGCCCGCGGGCCACATGCGGCCCGCCGAGGACATTTATCCGGCCCGTCGGGTGCCACTGCCTGTCCTGCTTAGCAGCCGACTCGTCCCAGGCCCGCAGTGTGCATAGGAATTTGTTCATAGTTGTTTTTTTAAACTATAGTCCAGCCCTCCAACGGTCTGAGGGACAGTGAACTGGCCCCCTGTTTAAAAAGTCTGAGGACCCCTGGTAGGCTTTGGGGGCTCTTATAATCCAAGACATTCAGGGCCATTCTTCTAATTCTGCATGAAAGAGAAAGACACAAGTGTGTCAAAACATTCTTCTCTTCCCTAACTGTGCCCATTCTGGGGCCTCCAGCTCTTCCTGATCTCAGCTTTCAGCAGCTGAAGAAGCATCGGGATTTTAGGAAATTGCTGGATTCCTACAAGGTGAGTGGCTGGATGTGGGATGCTGGGGAGTAGGAGGGATGGGAAGAGGGCCTCCCCGAATACCGATTGTTCAGACAGCAGACAGCCTAACCCCGTGGTCGGCAAACTGCGGCTCGCGAGCCACATGCGGCTCTTTGGCCTCTTGAGTGTGGCTCTTCCACAAAATACCACGGCCTGGGCGAGTCTATTTTGAAGAAGTGGCGTTAGAAGAAGTTTAAGTTTTAAAAATTTGGCTCTCAAAAGAAATTTCAATCATCGTACTGTTGATATTTGGCTCTGTTGACTAATGAGTTTGCCAACCACTGGTCTAACCAATCTCTGAAGGCATCAACCATCTGGCACCCTTCAAGACTTTCTCCAAGAGATTTGTGACTTTGACATGGGTATCAAGAGACTTCCTTTCCTTCCGGGAGAAGATAAGGAGCTACCTTTGCTCAGCAGTAAGCACTCTTACCTCCCCTGGCCAGCCAGTGCATCTGAATTGGAGGCCCCTGAGGAAGTAGAGATGGGCTGGAGAGGTAAGCAGAGGTCAGGTGAAGAATGTAGCTAAGAGGTTTGGATTTCATCTCCGGGCCAGGGAAGAGCCATAAATTGGTGTTTAATGAGAGCATGAGGTCTTCGGACTGTGTTTTGGAAAGGTCACTTGGCAGCTGGGTTAGGCCTGGTATTCATTCACAGAACATCAGAACACTCCTGATTAGCCACCCCCTGATCTGATCCATCCAGGCAGAGGGTCACCTCTGACAGGGCCACACAATGGGGAATTAGCTTCAATTTAATTACATTAAGGAGTGTTAAGTCTGCAGCTGGACAGACTCAGGTTTGAATCCTGGCTCTACTTCTTCTTGGTTGTGTGGCCTTGGGTAAATCACCAGACCTCTTTGGTCTTATTTCCTCATCTGCAGAATCAATACAAATCTACCTTGCACTGTTGCTTTGGGAATTGGAGAAAAAATATGTAAAGCAGCAGGAACAGAGACCTGTTGTTACTACTACTATGATTATTTTTGTACCGTTCTTACATTATTCCAGATTTTCTCTTCACATTTTCAAAACTGCTGTGTGCAACTGTGAAGTGGGACTTGCAGCTGGAAGGAGGTAGGAGGAGGTGAAGATTCAGAGGCTGGGCATCCAATCTTGGCTCCAAGACTAGCTTCATGCTCAGAAGGGCCCCATGGTTGGTCTATGCTCTGCTGTCACTGCCTTAAAATTCTTAATAATGTTAAAACAAGGAGCTCCCCACTTTTATTTTGCATTGAGACCCATAAACAGCTGGTCCTGCCCTTCCCGCTGAGTAACCTTGGGCATGTTGCATAACCTTTCTGAGCCTCAGTTTCTTCATCTGCAGAATGGGGATATTAATTAACTACCCCAAAGGGAAGAACTCAGGCTATGCGTCAGACCCAGCTGTGAATCCAGCGATGCTACTTGCTACCATGTACTGTGGGCCAGTCATTTCCTTCCCCATCTGAGTTTGCTCGTGCAGACACTGGTGATATTGTCACCTATTTCAGAGCTGCGGATAGGGTTTATGTCCGATAAAAAATGCAAGGCACTTAACCCTGAGCCCAACACATTATAGGCACATTATTTTTGAGGAGTAAACCATGTGGTTTTGTCTTCTCCAATTACAAACAATTACACACGGGCACAACTTAAAAAGAACCAAAACACAAACTCTCTAAACTCAATGTACAAATGTAAGGAGTCTTCTCTTCCTTTATTCCTGACCCTTTTCCACTGGCTATATTTTATTTCCACAAGAGCATTTCACTACTTTTTAATTCCCACTGAAAGGAGCTATCTTAATTAACTACAACAGAGAAGGAGGAGGGGCAGATATTCTTGTGCACAGAGGTTAAGCCTCAAGGCTGTCCCTGTGGCTGTTGCTCAGGCCCTGCCCTTCCTGCAGGAAGGTCAAGATGCCAACCATTCCAACCCGGATCATAACAGAGACTGGACCCGAAGCAAGATGCCCTCAAGGCTCTCCCTTTGCTTAGAGAGGCAGGTTGGGAAGTTTCCAGGGGCAGCACTGGAGTTGACTGTACAAAGCACTTGTGCTTAGGTAATATACAGTAAACCGTGTCTCTGTCTCAGCCCACCAGGTGGGCTCAGTCATCCCTAGTTCCTCCTGTGGCTGTGCCTCCTTGAACCGGAGGAAAAGTTCCCTCTAGGGATCATGGAGGGGAGAAAGGGGCTCAGCTTGTGGGACCACCTCTCCCGACCTGACCACCATAAAGCTCTGGGGCTCCAAGGGGTGAGACAGGTGGGGAGCTCCCTTCAGGACCCGCTCCTGAGTTCTATTCCTCTCTCCTGGGCTGTGCTCTGTGCCTCACACACACAGATGATTTCTGCTCACCATATAAATAAAACTGAGTGCTGACTTGGAGTCAGTCTAGGTCACTTAGTGCCCGCCTCCCCCCACTCCCCCACCTTCTCAGAGCATCATCTCCCATCATTCAAGGTACCATGCTGGTTTCTAACAATTCTCGTTTGTCTGTCTACAACTCTCCACCCACTCACTTCCTGCGCCCATCAGATATCCCACAAGCACATGGACTGTGTCTGTTTATTTGATTTTAAATGTTCACTGCCTGGTACAATTCCTGGAATATAGTGGGTTCTCACTAAATGTCTGGGGGATGAATGACAAGGGTGCTTCATGAAAGGTGCTGTGTGCAGACTCTGGGGCTCAGGGAACTCACCTGGCACCCTGCTTTGGCTGGACTTACTTCTTGTTGCATTTCTTGTAAATTCTCCTGCTCAGTCCTGCCCCTCAGAATTGAAGGTGTTACTGCCAGTCTACTGGGCTAGGTTTAGGGCTGCACACTGCTTCTCTAGGGCCCCAGAGATCCAAGTTCTGTCCTGCCCCCATGCCTAGACACTGCACCCCAATCCTGGCTGCCCACGTGTTGCGAAGGGGTCATTTCTCTTCTTCAGGGTTCTCTGATGCCTGTATGAGTGCCTTAACTCCCTTGTAAGCCTCTAGTGTTAGGTACCATTACTTTAAACCCTGTGGCCTCCCCTATCACCTAGCTCAGTGGTCGGCAAACTGCGGCTCGCGAGCCACATGCGGCTCTTTGGCCCCTGGAGTGTGGCTCTTCCACAAAATACCACAGCCTGAGCGAGTCTATTTTGAAGAAGTGGCGTTAGAAGAAGTTTAAGTTTAAAAAAGTTGGCTCTCAAAAGAAATTTCAATCGTTGTACTGTTGATATTTGGCTCTGTTGACTAATGAGTTTGCCGACCACTGACCTAGCTTCAAGCTCTCTCCTGGGCAGTTGGGCAGCCCCCAATGCTGCCACTGAAGGGAACCCTATGGTGTTCAGAAACCAGGACCCTTGCCCAAAGCTTGGCTGCTGCTTTCTCCCCAACCCTTTCATCCTCTTTAATCCCCTCAGCTCATGTGCTTTCCTATACCCAAACCGAAGCATATCTGGCAGAAATGATGCTGAGAGGTACGGAAACCAGGCGATTTAAGAGCAGGCCTTCTGAAAGATAATTTCCCCAAAGGAGAAATCATTAACTCAACCAGCCAGGGTACTTTCTCTTGGATTTATAGAAGCTCTTCTCTCCTATGTCCAATAAACATGAGCATTTTCCAGGCAATTTTCTTATCTTGGGACAAATGTGTGATTAGTGAAAGATAAAGTAGCTATTCTTCAAGAATCTTTACTTTTATGGCTTTGAAAAGCATTTACAATGCAAGAGTATAGTTTTTCATGCACACATTTTCAGTCTTTTTGTAAAAATGGTTTATGTATACTTTCCATATTCCAGAAATGTAAATCTCTTTAATCTGTAGATCAGTTGTACATGATTGCAAAGCTTACCTTTTTTCAAAAAATAAAAAATAAAAATAGAAGGACCATTATCTAGGTGATAAAGCCTCATTACTGAAAACAAACAACCCACTTGTCTTAAACTGTGGCTGCAAATGAGGTCACATTTATGCTAAATACCGACCTGCCTCAACCAGGTTATCAGAAATGAGCCCTCTCAAGAAAAGGCTCCTAAATTAATTTTACGAGGCCAGCATTACCTTGATACCTAAACCAGATAAAAACATAAAAGAAAAAAAAATTATAGGCCAATATTCCTGAAGAACATAGAGGCAAAAACCCTTGACAAAATATTTGCAAACCAAATTCAGCAATACATTAAAAAATATCATACATCATAATCAAGTGGGATTTATTCCTGGGATGCAAAGTTGGTTTAATATCCACAAATCAATTAACATGGTATACCACATAAACAATATGAAGGATAAAAAACATATATCCTATCAATAGGTATAGAAAAAACATTTGACAAAATCCAACATCCATTCACTATAAAAACTTTCAGTGAAGTGTGAATAGAGGAAACATACCTTCATATAATAAAGGTCATATAAGACATACCCATAGCGAAAATCATACTCAAAGGTGAAAAGCTGAAAACTTTTTCTTTAAGATCAGGAATAAGACAAGGATGTCCACTTTCACCACTTTTAATCAACATACTATTAAAAGTCCTAGCCACAGGAATCAGACAAATAAATAAATAAATAAATAAATAATAAATAAATAAATGGCATCCAAATTGGAAAAGAAATAAAACTGTAATTATTTACAGATTATATGATACTATATAGAGAGAACCCTAAAGATACCACCAAAAAACGATTATAACTAATAAATGAGTTAAGTAAAGAAGCAAGATACAAAATTAATATTCAGAAATCAGTTGCATTTTTATGTAATATTGAACTAATGAATAACAGAAAAGAAATTAAGAAAGCAATCCCATTTACATTGCATCAAAAAGAATAACATACTTAGAAATAAATTTTACCAAGGAGGTAAAAGACTTGCACTTGGAAACTATAAGATATTGAAGAAAAAAAGTGAAGACACAAATAAATGGAAGGCTATATTGTGCTTATGGATAGGAAGAATTAACATCATTAAATGTCCATCATTAATATTACCCAAAGCAATCTACAGATTCAATGCAATCCTTATCAAATAGCAATAGCATTTTTCAAAGAACTAGAACAAATAATCCTAAAATTTATATGGAACCACAAAGAATCCAGAATCATCAAAGCAATCTTGAGAAAGAAAACAGAGTTGAAGGTGTCACACTATCTAATATCAAACTATATTACAAAGCTATAATAATCAAAACAGCATGGTACTGCCATAAAAACTGACACAGATCAATGAGCAAAATAGAAAGCTCAGAAATAAACCCATGCCTGTATGGTAAATTAATCAATGACAAAGGAGGTAAGATTACACAATGGGGTAAATAAAAACAGTCTCTTCAGTAAATGGTATTGGGAAAACTGGACAGATACATGCAAGAAAATGAAACTAAACCAATTTCTTATATCATAAACAAAAATAAATTAAACTGGATTAAAGGTTTAAATGTAAGACCCGAAACCACAAAATTCCTAGGCAGTATTTGACATAGCTCTTAGAAATATTTTTTGGGGATATGTCTCCCCAGGCAAGGGAAATTAAAGACAAAAATAAACAAATGGAACTACATCAAATTAAAAAGTTTTTGCACAGAAAAGGAAACCATAAACACAAAAAAAGACAACCTATTAATTGGGAGAAGATATTTGTCAGTGATATATCTGATAAAGGGGTTAATATCCAAAATATATAAAGAACTCATACAACTCAACACCTAAACAACAAACAATCCGAAGAAAAAATGAGCATGATAGACATTTTCCAAAGAGGACATATAAATGGCCAATAGACATATAAAAAGATGCTCACTGTCATTAACCATCAGGGAAATGCAAATTAAAACCACAATGAGATGTCACCTCACAACCATCGGAATGGCTATCATCAAAAAATCAACAAATAGCAGTGTTGGAAAGGAAGTGGAGAAAAGGGAACCCTCACACACTGTTGGTGGAATTACAAATGGTGCAGCCATTGTGGAAACAGTATGGAGGTTCCTCAAAAAATTAAAAACAGAACTATCATGTAACCCAGTATTTGGATAAATAAATACTAAGTATTTATCCAAAGACTAATTTGAAAAGATATATGCACCCCTACCTATGTTCATTGCATCTTTATTTACAATGTCAAGATAGGAAAGCCACCTAAGTGTACATGGCTAGACGAATGGATAAAGAAGATGAGGCACACACATACAATGGCATATTACTCAGCCATAAAAATGAATGAAATCTTACCATTTGCAACATGGATAAACCTAGAAGGTATTAGGTTAAATGAAATAAGTCAGACAGAGGAAGACAAATACCATATGACAAATACCATGTGGGAAATCTAAAACACAAATGAAGAAACAAAACAAACAAAATTCATTGATACAAAGAACAAGTTGATGGTTGCCAGATGGGAGGGAGGTTGGGTGTTAAAGGTGAAAGGGATTAAGAAGTACAAATGTCAGTTATAAAAATAATCACGAAAATGTAAAGTAAAGCATAGGGAATATAGTCAATAAATTGTAATAATGGTGTTGGATGGGTACTAGACTTATAGAGGTGACCACTTTGTAAGTTATACAAGAGTCTAATCACTATGTTGTACACCTGAAACTAATATAATGTTGTATGTTAACTGGAATTGGAAAATAAATTAATAAAAAAGAAAGAAGTGAGTCCTCTCTGAGTATACTAGCTTTCAGAGGCCCCAGACATGTCCCCTACATTGGCCTGCAGTGAGATTGGGCAGCTGCAGGCCCCATAGGCCTCCCTGAGCTTTCACCTCTGCTGGAGCCCACTTGCCCACGCCTGCTGCATTCAGGGCAAAGCCTTGCTCTATCTGGCCTGACCAGTGGACACCAGTCTCCTGGCCAAGGATCCGCATTGGGAGAAAATATTTGTCTGAAGGCACTCACTCAGTCCTCAGGGGCCAAGGCTGGCTGGGCTCCATGGAGAGGCAGGCAGAAGGGCCCTCCCCACTAAGGCCCGCCTTTCCACCTTTGGTGAAGTCAGGTTGTTATACCCACAGCCCTACAGAATCTCTCTGGAAAGTTCTGACTACTTCACCCACTGTCTGCACTGGAAATCTCACCACATCAGTCATGAAAACAGACAAGGAGACAAACATAAGTCCATTTACCTCTGGTCCAGGGACGCACACCAATTCCTGGAAGGTGCAGCTCTCCCGGGGATATTCCTCCCTGCCCTTTCCCCACCCCTCAGTTGCCCTTTCCCCACCCCTCAGTGCACCTCGTGAAGCGCACTGACCCCCCTCAGATCTCAGCTTCAGTGCCACCCCCTCTGGGAAGATTTTCTAAAGGGTCAGGCACCCCTGCTCTCTGCTCTCGCAGCTCCTGGGTTGCCTGCCTGGTCACTGCCCTGATTTCCGGTCCTGGAATGAGTGGCTCACCTGCTTGCCCTCATCCGGGACGCCAGCTCCAGGGCCTCAGGGCCTTCCTTCCCACCTGGCACAGATTAACTACAGAGGTAAGTTCCTTGAATTGAATGCAGCTTTGAGAGCCGCTCTGCTGTGCTGTGAACACAGCTGTCCCTCCGAGTAGTTAGAGTGGGGTCAATGCTCCAAGCCCCTGTACTGGCATTTTAAGGCTCATAATACACTTAACCTTGGGAATCCGGGGCTCCCTGGCAGACCAGAGCTGCCTCATCACTCTCCACTCTGTCCTTCTATCCACCAGGAGCCATTTGAAGAGAGAAGGGTCTTGGAGATCCATGTGGGGAAAAGGAGGCAGTGTCCTGCCCACTTTATTTTATTTATTTATTTTTTTTAATTACTTTATTGATTGAGGACGAGTGCAGCAAGGAGAGATGGGTGGCCTGCTGTGGGTCACATTCATCACTAGAACCCAAGTGTCTGGGGGTGTGCAGATGGTGATATTGGTTTCTAAGCTGCCACCACCCAGTAATGCAGAGAGCAGGGAGGAAACCTCCATTTAACGGACTCTTCGCTGGGCCTCTTTCCCGTGTTATCAGTTTGCCTGAGGAGAGAGGTGGTAGGAGGGCCATTTCACCAATGAGACAGCTGAGGCTGAGGCGTCTAATAACCTGCTCAAAGGCACACAGCCAGCAAATGGCGCTGAAGGCTGGCTTGACTCCTAAACGGACTTTAGTATCCTCAGTTTCTTCTCCTTCAGTCCCTCACGGGCAGCATTGAGCTATTCCTTGCATGATGGGACCTGAGTTTGAACCCTGATCTTTCTGGCTTTAGAGCAAGCCCTCTGAAGCCCTACCCTTTGCTGACTCCCTGCAGGGAAAAACTCCAGCTGGCTGCAAACATTTACAAGAACTGTCAGTGGAAGAGGTAGTAGGCTGACCACATGAGGCTCAGGGGCAGACCCAGGTCCACAGAAAGGTAGGGTAGAGAGTGGGGTTCTGAGTCAGGAGACCCGATACCAGCTATGGTTCTACCTCTCGCCATGTGTGTCCTTGAGCAAGCCCCAACCCCTTCCTGGTCCCCAAAGAGGGAAGAAGTCTGAGAGATGGCTCCTCTATCCTGAATGAAAACTGGTCCCAGTTGTGGCTTGTGGGGGCAGGGTGACACCCCCAACCACACCTCTCTCTCGAGGCTGCCCTGCCGTGCCATGATCCATTTTCTTCGTAACACGAGGGAAGGGTTCTCACTGAAGAATTTTCCTCAAAATAGCTTTCCTCCAATGGTCTCAAAAGCAGGCCGGTGTGTGTCCTCCCTTGCCTTGAGACGCATTGCAGGTGAAAGGGCAGGAGCTCTGTGTGCAGACGGACAAGAGTGGGGTTGGTGCCAGTCCTGCATATTACTTACTAGCTGTGTGGCAAGAGTCTTAACCTCAGTGTTCTCATCTGCAAAGTGGGAAAATAACCCCTTTCAGGTGTGGTGAAGAGTAAATGAGAGCGTGCATACAACACCCTTAGTCTGGGCTTGGCAAACAGTGAAAACTGTCAGTGGTGACTATGTTGTGCTTGAGTACCCTTTGGGGTGAGCAGTCCACCCCCCCCTTAGGGTTGAGATGATCTGATCCAAAAACTCTTGAGGCCCATTATCCAGGGCTCCCACCGGAGCCACAGGGGCAGGTGGAAGCAGGCGGGAGCTTGGGCGCTTTTACCCAGCAGGTCGTTAAGCACATTAAGTTGCCGCCGAGAAGGTAAATCAGCATCGTGCACAGAGCTGTTTGTTTCCCCTTAATGATCGGGATGTTAGTGATGTCAAACAGGTCGTACTTCACGGAGGAGTGCCCCACGAGGCCTCAGCCAGGAACACGAGGCTCGCCTGGCAGATCTGAGCAAACCCAGAGCACCTGCCTGCGTCACTGCGGAGTTAGTGGAATTCAGGCCTCAGCGATGGCTCTTCCCATTATTTGCAGGAAAACGGCTCCATTGTGATTTTAAGCTTCGAAATCAAGGGAACTAAAAAGAGCTGCTAGCAGTCTTTCACCTTGTCCTCACAAGAAGCCCGCATTATCCCGTTTTCTGCTGGGGAAGCTGGACCTGTCAGGACAGACGTTCCCAAGGCTGCAGATGGGGCAGAGCTGAGCTGGGACTGAGGCCTGGGTTCCAGGCCCTGGACTGTGCTCTTTCTACCCACCCCACTGTCTCCTTTTAGTCCCAGTCTTAAGCGCCAAAACCAAAATCAAGGACCTGATGGTCAAGCCACACAGCCATACCCAATTCTATGGATTTCAGTGTGTGTGTGTGTGTGTGTGTGTGTGTGTGTGTGTGTGTGTACAGTGATTTACATTTTGTAGGGCACTTCCATACCTAGAACATCATGTGGCCTTCTTAACAGTCCTACAAAATAATACAGCCAAGGATTATGATCTTCTTTACAGCTGAGGTAACCTAGGTCAGCCAGGGAAGCGGTTTCAGCAAAGCCTGTGGATCATGATGGAGCTAAGGGCTGACTCCAGCCCTTACCCCCCACCCAGCTCCACCTTCACCACTTTGTGTTAACTCCCACACCCCAGACCCCATTGCCTTCTCCAGCGTTGGGTTCAGGGCTATGCTTGGGATAAGGGAGGGGGAAGGAGCCGGAGCAAGAACGGGGAGGGAATGAAAGGGGAGGGGAGAGGAGACACAGGAAAGGAGAAAACACTGATGAGGAGAGTCAAGAGAAAGGAAGTCTCCAGAATCTTTGGGTTTGAAGCCTAACACTCAAGTCTCAGGCTCATGTTTTGTTTCTCTGGCCCATAAGATAACCAGAGGCAACTCTACTGGTAGGTTCAGGCAAATAGTATATGAGAGCAGGCAGTCTGCAAGCATGGGATTATTTCTAAATGAGTTATAATTTCAAGAGGATAGTGCACTAGGCCAGGCTCAATAGGGGATGCGAGTTGTAGGGGCGGGGGAGGTGTGGAAGGAAAGAGAATGAATGTTAGGGCACCTCTTAGGTACTACATTTTTCATTCAACTCTCGCTACCCTGTCAAAGTGAGTTTCATTGCCATTTTATAGATAAGGTGACCGAGAGGTTAAATATGTTGCCTACGGGCATGCAGGTTGTATCTTTTCTGAAGCGATTTCTGAGATGTGCTGTTGAAGCTGGTTACCTGCTCCTTTGGGAATTCCCAACCTCCTTGTTTGATCCTTCTTCCTCCTGATACCTTGGTGCCCTCTTGGGATAGACTGACATGAATTTGAATTCTATCTCTGCCATTTACCAGTGGTTAGCTTTTGGGCAAGTCCCTCAATCACTCTTAGCCTAAGTTTTCATCACCTGTAAAATGGGCTAAAATTGCCTTGAACTTTATACTCTTTTGCCTCTATCTACACGTGTTCATTTTATGTCCATTCATTCTTGGCTGTGCTAGGTACTCCAATAAACTACTTCTCACTACAGTGTCAATGGACAATAATAGCTTCATGCAGTTGTCAGCAAACTTCTTCTGTAAAGGACTAGATAGTAAATATTTAGTCTTTGAGAGCCATCTGGTCTCTGTCAAAAGTATTCAGCTCTATTGTGGCAGTACCAAAGCAGCCATGAGCTAATATGTAAATAAATGAGTATGGCTGTGTGCCAATAAAACTTTATTTATGGGCACTAATATTTGAATTTCATATAATATTCATGTGCCACAAAATATGATTCTTCTTTTGATTTTTTAAAACCATTTAAAGTGTAAAAAGCATTTTTTCAGTTCACAGTCATACCAAAACAGGTGGTCAACTAGATTTGACTTGTGATTTTCCTTTGCAGACCCTTGGCTTACTAGTGGCTCCTGCCGGAGGCATTTGCATATTAGGTGGGGATTATCCTATGGAAAATGTTGGTACCCTAATGGTGGGATCTTGGACATCCGGCAGGACAGTGAAGGAGAGAACTGGGGGTTCTCTCCTTTGTCTTTCTGGCCAAGTCCCCACACATCAGCCTGCAGAAGGGTAACATCGTCATGAAACCTGATGGACGCAGCTGCACCTCTGCTTGATCATTCCTCTCAGCAAAGCTGGGCACCTTCCCAGGCTTAATCACCCTATGATTCAAAATCAATGCTTTTCTTCTAGTACCGTGGTCAGCAAACTCATTAGTCAACAGAGCGGCAAACCGCGGCTCGCGAGCTGCAGTTTGCCGACCACTGTTCTAGTAAAACCTAAGCCAGCTCTTCAGTGCATTTGATCAATAATTGGTCTGACTTCTGGAAAGGGCAGGGTGCAGCCGTCTGACCCCAAGGGCCTGGGCTTTTTCTCCTTGGCAGGGAGGTGGACAGGTGGACAGCTGTACAGGGGACTGGGAAATACACTTGACAAGGCTTAGCAGGGGCCTTTTCTACCTCACACATGCCTGACTGCCAACCTGTCTCCTTGTTTACGGAGTCTCATGAAATTAGCCCGAAAATCTAGCCTCCTTTGCTGAGCAGCACTTTGAATTGGTTTTGGAATAAATACAGGACTTTAGAAGCGCTCCTATTAAAAGTGCTCTCAAGAGCAATCTTCCTTTTCAGCTGGTCTCCCTGACTAATTTCTGCATCCCAGCAACCACCTGTGTGGTTGGCCAAGGCGTCCTTCTTCCCCAAAAGGCCCTCACCTTGTTTAGGCATGAAAGCCCTGGGCTCCTCACTGCCCCGGAGTAACACAGGACCCCCCCCCCCACCCCCCTCCATAATCTGGTCCCCAATGGCCTCTCCATCTTCCCTCCATACCTGAGCCATATGACGGAATGCCCGCCTTGCTGACATCTGCTCCCTCGTGTGGAACACCCTTCCTCTTTGCACTGAATCTATTAGCTTCCAGATTTGGCCCAGGTTCATCCCTTGGAGGGCCCTGCAAGGCAGAGAGGCTCTCCTCTGTGTGCCCATAGCTCCCTCCACAGAGCTGATGCCCTCAGCATTGCCGTCATGTCCTTCTAAATTATGAGCCCTGGTAGGTCCGTGTGCCTCTATCCCGTCTTCAGAACACAGTGGGCCTTCAGTAAAGGGTTAATAAATTCACTACAGAAATATTTCCCATGTGTAATGTGTGTCAGCTTCAGTGACCTCCCAATGCAGATGACTAAGGGAAAATTAATCTCAACCAGAGCTTTCCTGCTGCTATCCTTTCAACACAAAAGTGTTAGATATCCTGTAGAGGGTAGGAAACATTTCCTGTGTGGCCTTCTTACTCAAAGTGAAGGCTACGGACCAGCAACATCCAGACCTACCCCAGACTGACCTAGTCAGAGTCTGCATTACACCAGGTACTCAGGTGCACATTTAGGTTTGAGAAGCTCTATTCTAAACGATACCCCGCCTCCTTCCTAAAGAAGGCCTGATTCCTGGAATGGAACAAACATGAGACCATCTGACACATCAGGAGAATTACTCACACCCAAAGAACAGGGAAGAAATGGTTCAATTGTGTGACTGTATCTCCTTTTCTTTCTACTCGAAATGAGACACCTTCCGGTGAAGGCGGCAAGAATAGGAGTTGGCCTGTGGGAGAGTCCCTGGGAGCTGATGGTATTGGGTGATCTGGTGCTGGGCCAGGTGTAATTATTGCCGTGGGATCATGCTCAGGGACGAGGCAGGCAGGCAGACATGAGGTTCTGCAGGAGTTTGAGTCTGGAGAGCTGATACTTTTATTTATTTATTTATTTACTTTAAATATGTGTATTCATTGCAGAGAGGAAGGGAGATGGAGAGACAGAAACATCAATGATGAGAGAGAATAATTGATCGGTTGCCTCCTACATGCCCCACACTGGGGATCAAGCCCGAAACCCGGGCATGTGCCCTGACCAGGAATCCAACCATGACCTCCTGGGTCCCAGGTCAACGCTCAACCACTGAGTCATGTCAGCCAGGCTGGAGAGCTGATTCTTGATAGAGGAACCTTGAGACCAGTAGGACTGGATGTCCAGCCGGCAACATGCCTGGGAAGGAAGTGGTGATGGGCCACGAGCAAAGTCTGTGGTGGTTCTTTAAAGGGGAATTGTCTCTGCATAAAGGGACCGTAAAATACTGATTTTGGGATCTAAACTGACAGGGACAGTAATAAACACAAAGTCTGATTTGCAACAATAAAAGGGGACATACACTAAGGAAGTATTGTAAAGACAAAGTTTCTAGCTTAAAACATAGAAAGAGATGGGCCAAGGGACTGTAAAAAACAATAAAGAAAGGCATAAAGGAGGTATGTATCTCATAACTAATATAACATAACATAATATAACACGTAACATAACAAAACATAACACATAACATAACAAACATAACATAACAACACATAACATAACATAACACATAACATAACATAACAAACATAACAAACATAACATAATGTAACATAACACGTAACATAACATAACACATAACATAACATAACAAACATAACATAACAAACATAACATAACATAACATAACATAACATAACATAACATAATATAACCAGACAAACAAAACAACCCAAACTAGCAATTGCATGACAAACGATCCTCTGACACAATCTGTGGCCCCAAAGGAGGGTCAGCAGGGTCATCTCCATTGGGTCCCACTGTTGCTGTTGTTGCGCAGTCACTCTGAGGCACTGTCCTCTGTGATGCTCTGCGCTTCCACAAGGATGGTCCTCAGAGCACAAAGGGGCCCAGGCCTGGGCATTTATCACCTCTTGGCAGAAGGGAAACAGACACCAAGAAGACTGCAATCCCGGATGCCTGGCATAGAGCGTGTGGCCAGCTGCAGGCGCACCTCTTGCTGTTCCTACTATGACCTTTCATCTCCTTAAACGGGAGACAGGGATACCATGGTTCTCAAAGCTCAGGACAGAACAAGCGATTCACTTCCGCCTCCGACTCACTCAGGTCTAGGTGATGCTTTGGGGACTCTGGGCAGCTGAGAATGGGGGTGATGTTCCCTTTGACAAAACTCCACCTAGTCCTGCAGAGTTCACTGATTCAGAACCATAATCTCAGAATGCAGATTAGACTAAACTCCTAGAAGACAAAGATAGCACATGTGTGACATCCTGGGGTAATTTTCTGAGTGCACAGCTTTCTTCTCCCAATGAGCCCCACTCTGTCATTGGTGAGTGATGCTGGTAAGTGAGATTTTAGTTTATGCTTATGTGATGGATGGAAAGTTTAGCGAGGACCAGGGGCTGTGAGAAGCATGGTTCTGCCCTCCAGGAATCCAAACTGTTTCAGGGAAGATAAGTCCAACCCATAAAAGGAGACAGAGAATGGAAAACCACAGCCTGAGCAGAGATGCTTTTGCCAAGGTATAAAAGGCAGCTGGCAGCAGAGCCAGGGTCTGGGATGCCTATCCATGCAAAAGGGGGGGGGGGGAGAGGGGGGAGACACATGGCGAGGGTGGAGGCCAGCAGCATGCTGGGAAAGGCTGGGCTGGAAAATGGGGCCGCTGGCCTGGGCTTGACTGGCGTCTTGTCAAGCCCCGTGAAGGCTCTAGTTATGGACAGGACCCCTTGCTCCTCCGAGGCAGCTGGCGGGAGAAGCGGTGCTGACTGGGAATTCTAGAGGAGACAAGAGGCTCCGGAACATGATGGACTGCTTTCAGGGGCTGCAGTCCGCTCCTGCCTGCAGGGAAATGACTTGGAACAGGTACAAGAATTTGAACTGCCAGACTGTGTTTGCTCGGTGACTCTGGTTGCCTGTGAGAAGTTAGCTCAGGAAGGAACCTCTGTTCCGGACAATTATGCCTGGCACGTGCCCGCAGACCTGTCACTCACAGGTGGGCTGAGGAGTTTGGGGACTTTTTTATTTCAAATAAAATAATGTTACATGCAATAAACACCAATTATTTAAGAAAAATATCTTAAATATAATAATACTACATGCAATAAACATTAATATTTTAAGAAAAGAAGGATTTTAAGTATAATAATATTACCAAAACTACTAACATAGTATGATATCAAAAAAGTTGTAGGAAATATTAAAGATCTGCAAATAACAGGATTACTTCTGTTATATTCTAATTCCCCCCCCCCCCCCCCCCCCGCTCTGGCTCTACTTTTGTTCATCAGTTTATGTTGTTCATTATATTCCACAAATGAGAGAGATTATGTGATATATATCTTTCTCCGACTGGCTTACTTCGCTTAGCATGATGCCCTCCAGGCCCACCCATGCTGTTGCAAATGGTAAGAGTTCCTTCTTTTTTATAGCAGCATAGTATTCCATTGTGTAGATGTATCACAGTTTTTTAATCCACTCATCTGCTGATGGGCACTTAGGTTGTTTCCAAATCTTAGCTATTGTAAATTGTGCTGCTATGAACATAGGGGTGCATATATCCTTTCTGATTGGTGTTTCTGATTTCTTGGGATATATTCCTACAAGTGGGATTATTGGGGCAAATGGCAGTTCCATTTTTAATTTTTTGAGGAAACTCCATACTGTTCCCCACAGTGACTGCACCAGTCTGCATTCCCACCAGCGGTGCATGAGGGTTCCCTTTTCTCCACATCCTCGCCAGCACTTGTCATTTGTTGATTTGTTGATGATAATCATTCTGACAGGTGTGAGATGGTCCCTCATTATCGTTTTGATTTGCATCTCTCTGATGATTAGTGACTTTGAGCATGTTTTTATATGTCCCTTGGCCTTCTTTATGTCCTCTTTTGAAAAGTGTCTATTTAAGTCCTTTGCCAATTTTTTTTTTATTGGATTGTTTATCTTCCTTTTGTTACGTTGTATGAGTTCCCTGTAAATTTTGGAGATTAAACCCTTATTGAAGATAACATTGGCAAATATGTTCTCCCATGCAGTGGGCTTTCTTGTTGTTTTGTTGATGGTTTCTTTTGCTGTGCAGAAGCTTTTTGTTTTGATGTAGTCCCATTTGTTTACTTTTTTCTTTAGTTTCCAAAGCTCTGGGAGCTGTATCGGTAAAGATTTGCTACAACATATGTCTGATATTTTGCTGCCTATGGCTTCTTCTAAGATTTTTAGGGTTTCCCATCTTATGTTTAAGTCCTTTATCCATTTTGCATTTATTTTTGTGTATGGTGTAAGTTGGTGATGTAGTTTCTTTCTTTCTTTCTTTCTTTTTTTTTTTTTTTTTTTGCATGTATCCAATTTTCCAAACACCATTTATTGAAGAGACTATCTTGACTCCAATGTAAGCTCTTGCCTCCTTTGTCAAATATTAATTGAGCATAATGGCTTGGATAGATTTCTGGGTTTTCTGTTCTGTTCCATTGGTCTATATGTCTGTACTTGTGCCAATACCAGGCAGTTTTGAGAACCGTGGCTTTGTAATATAGCTTGATATCTGGTACTGTAATCCCTCCAACTTTGCTCTTCTTTCTCAGGATTGCTGCAGCTATTCAGGGTCTTTTTTTATTCCAGATGAATTTTTGGAGAGTTTGTTCTAGGTCTGTGAACTATTCCGTTGGTATCTTAATGGGGATTGCATTGAATCTATAGATTGCTTTGGGTAGAATGGACATTTTAATGATGTTGACTCTACCAAACCATGAACAGGTATATTCTTGCATTTGTTTATGACTTCCTCTATCTCTTTTTTCAACGTCCTGTAGTTTTCCGAGTATAGGTCTTTTACCTCCTTAGTTAAGCTTATTCTTAGGTATCTTAATTTTTTTGGTGCAATGGTAAATGGGATTTTTTTTTTTTTTTTTAGTTTCTCTTTCTGTGAGTTCATTATTGGTGTATAAAAAAGCCATCGATTTCTGGATGTTAATTTTGTATCCTGCTACACTGCTGAATCATTTATTAAGTCTAGTAGTTTTTTGATGGAGTCTTTGGGGTTTTCTATGTACAATATCATGTCTATCTGCGAATGATGACAGTTTTACTTCTTCTTTTCCAATTTGGATGCCTTTTATTTCTTCTTCTTGTCTAATTGCTATGGCTAGCACTTCCAGCACTATGTCGAACAGGAGTGGTGAAAGTGGGCATCCCTGTCTTGTTCCTGTTCTTAGGGAAAATGGCTTTAGTTTTTGCCCATTGAGTATGATGTTGGCTGTAGGTCTGTCATATATGGCCTTTATCATGTTGAGATATGCTCCCTCTATTCCAACTTTGCTGAGAGTTTTTATCAAAAACTAGTGACCCAGTGCACAAAATTTGTGCACGGTGGGGGGTTCCCTCAGCCCAGCCTGCCCCCTCTCACAGACTGGGAGCCCTCAGGAGATGTCCTACTCAGCGGCAGTCTGGCCACCCTCTGTGGGAGGTGACCAGGCTGATCAAGGGAAGGCACCAGCCCCATCACCCTGCTGCTGCAGCCACTGCCAGCCACTGCAGCCGCCAAGGTGTTTCATCAACACAGACTCTAGTCCTTTCACTGTGAAAAAATGACAACTTTCTTTAGGCATTTTCAAGATGTGTCTTTCATAGGATATGACATTTCTTTCTTTCTTTTTTTTTTTTATCCTCACCTGAGGATATGTTTCCATTGATTTTTAGAGAATGTGGAAGAGAGAGGGAGAGACAGAGAGAAACATCAATATGAGAGGGGCACTTTGATTGGTTGCCTCCTGCATGAGCCCTGACCTGGGCCCCGGCCAGGGAGAAGCCTGTAACCTAGGTATATGCCCTTGATCAGAATCAAACCCTGACCCTGCAGTCAGCAGTCTGAGGCTCTCTCCACTGAGCCAAACCAGCTAGGACAGGATATGACATTTCTTAGCCCCTCCAGCAGCGGACCTTCGTTTTTTCCTCCAGGAGTGTGGTGGAAAAACCCTAGATCACCTTCTTGGATTCTTATTACCCAAGTTACCAAGAACATTGCAAGTGGCGGCATACAGGGAGCTTAGCCAATGAGCAGTCAGACAAGGTATTTACTCTCGAACTGGTTTGGCTCAGTGGATAGACCGTGGGCCTGCAGACTGAAGGGTCCCAGGTTTGATTCCTGTTAAGGGCATGTACCTTGGTTGGAGGCACATCCCCAGTGGGGAGTGTGTAGGAGGCAGCTAATCGATGTTTCTCTCTCATTGATGTTTTCAACTGTCTATCCATCTCCCCTCTTCTCTGTAAAAAAATCAACAAAATATATTTTTTAAAAAATGGTGTTTCCTCTGCAGCTCATGCGGCCCCTGTGTTGTATCCACTGGGTTAGGGGTGTGTCCCCTGCACACCCCAGAGACTGGCAGCTAGTCCCCCCATCGTGGGCGCCAGGTTGGGGGGCATGCAGGGACCAATGGGCTGCGTGCGGTGGTGGCTGCCGGGGTCTCTGCACGCCCCAGAGGCCAGCAGCCAGCCCCCTGTCATGGGCTCCGGGCTGGGGGCGTGGACTTGAACCACCGTTATGTTTTTTCACCATTTGTCCATTCAACACTTGCCAATCACCTGAATTGTGCCTGGCCCTGTGCTGGGCGCTGGAGACACAATGATGAATGGGCACAGTCTTTACTTCAGGAGATCACTGTCTAGAGCCGCAAAGAGCAATGTGCACCATTGGGGAGGTGCCCCTCAGCCTTCACACACAGAACTGAACGTTATTAAAATGTTTTTCTTTGCATACATTTAACACTGAAACAAGTACCAACTCTGTTAGAAAATTACATTTAAATACAGTTACAGAAATGTAATCCCAAGTCACAGGTGTCTCATTTATCAAAGACAAAAGCCATTGGGACCATTCTCCAGACGAGGCCTGGCTTTGGTTTTCCTGCTTAAAATCCCCCTGTGAGCTTCTTTCATGCTTAGAAAGATTTTATCTTCTTTCCAGGCTTTCTTTTCAAAAGCCAGACCTTCACTGGGGCCAGTCCTTATAAGTTAAAATAAAACAAGGGGAGTTCTTTACTCAGCTAGCTCATCCATTCATTTATTCTTCAATGACTATTTCTTGAGCACCTCACATCGGGACCAGACATGTGCTAAGTCTGAGGAATTCACTGGTGAACAAGAGAGACAGAATCTTGCCCTCAGGGTCCTCGGTGAATTATCCCCAACCAGAGCTCAGGCTCCCTGAGGTTGGGAACATAGCTTGTCATGCTAGCTTGCCCCTCTTTCTCTGTTTCTTGCTTCATCCTAAACAGATCGACACAAAGACGTCTCTACTTTGTTCTTCATGTCTCATGTGTCTTACTGAGCTCATCGCCTCTTTGTCCAAAGGCAAATGACCCTAACTCTGTCCAGAGGTGGGTTTATTGCTCCTCCCAGTTTTCCAGTTGAAAGATTAAGAGGAGGCAGGTTGTGCAGCAGAGAGCACTTTGAGAGCTGCCTTCTGAGGGGAGTGACCCCAGGTGTCCTTGCTTTGCACCCCGAGGTCTTGCTAATCTGGCCCTGATAAATTGGATTAGGAATAAATGCCTGACCACCATTCAGAGTCTGGCCAGTGACCTAGATGGCGACCTGGCATCAGTCTTCCCCATAGGGATGTGAGTGACCAACACAGCGAATTGCACCCTCTATGAGGGAATTTAAGAATGAAAGATACACCCACCTACTCCCCCCGCCACACACACAGGAAGAGAAAGAGAAAGAGAGAGAGAGAGAGAGAGAGAGAGAGAGAGAGAGAGAGAATGAATAACGGGGGCCTGAAGCTTAAAGACACACCTAGGGAAGGCAATAAACAGCAGCCACAGAGTGGAGGACTCCACGAAGCACCGTGAGTCATGGATAAGCAGTAGCCTCCCATAGCATCAACGCATGAAGCAGAAACAGGAGCAGTCAAGCAGCCAAAATAGTGGCCCAGAGGTAAGTGCTCTGCCACCGGAACTATCATGTCACTGCTAGAGCCGTCCTTATTCCATGAACCATCATCCAATTCTCCGTAAGACCATCTATGCAGCTGGCCTTGCCTCCTGGTTTCCTCTTAGCTCGGTGACAAACCTCTGCCATCGGAGGGTAACTCAGACCTTTGTTCTGTCCCTGTACCCTAAAAGATCTAAGTGAGCACAAAGTGGATCCTCCATCCGAGGCGTTGTTTCGCCATTCCCAGAGCCAACGTTTTAGAAACCCCTTAGCCTAGAGGCTGGATGTCGCTCTCAGCCTCTGCCTGGACGCCCTCAGTGCAAGCCCACCCTGCCTGGGGTGTTGAGTAATGAGGCAACATTTGAAATGCACCAGCCCGACTCAGCACTCTGCGATAAAGTTAACAGGCTCGCTGGCCATCTGCTGAGCACCGTGGGTAATTACTATTGATCCAAAGATGCCAAGAGATCTGAGAAAGAGCACACTGGACCAACTGAGCATATGACCTTCAACAAGTTCCCTCGGGCATTCTCACCTAGTGAAATGGAGATACTATAACCCTAGGAGCTGTGAGAATAAACCAGCTACTCTGTTTCCTGCAGCAGAGTGACTGCACTTTAAACATCCCTCTAACCATGAGCAGTGCCAATCTGAGGGTAGGTCTAGCAGCTTCCATGCACCAGGTCAAGCTGCCTTTCCTTAGAGGACTGACAAAAGCGGGCCCACCTTGCCAGCCAGGCTTGCACACTGGCTTCACGTCCACCTGCACGAGGGTGTCCTGAGCAGCAGGCTTCTGGCCACAGTCGTAGGCGGTCACCAGGATCTCATACTGGTGCTGCTTGTCATAGCTCAGCTTCTCGGTGTTCCTGATGTTGCCTGAGGACACAGAGACAGTCAACGTTGTTTCAGATCAAGTTGAGCACGCTGTAGTTCTCCCACATCCCTTCCCCACTCCTCCCACCTCCACCCGAATGAAATGAGCCCCTTCCCTATCCCTTTGTAAGGTCAAGGGTACAGGAGGCCATGGCTTCCACATGCAGCCTGCTCGTTCCTCGGTGGCAGATTCCAGGTTCAGTTGACTGGAGCCACCCCAGCTGTGGGGCAGGGCTGCTTCGAATTCCAAGCACACATTTGGGACCCGACTGGTTTGTGTTTGTAAGTAATGGGTTGCTGGAAAACTCTCTCTTAAAGAGCCCCATGCGGCTCCAGCCCTGATGTCAGGCCCAGAGCTCATCTGCCATGAGATCTCTGGGAAAAAAAAGATGCAATTCAGAAATGTCCTGACACATATTTTTTAACATCTGGGCTCATTGCCAGGAATGTTCACTGCCTCTTCTCACATTATTTTGCTACCAAATAGGAAGTAAAATCAATAAGAAAACGTGTGACCTCTCTTGCAAAGCTGCACAGAATAACCGATTCCTTGCCCTGGTGGCTAAGACATTTTTCTTCTCCAAGAAAGACCAAACCGTTGTTATGAGCCATCTGTGTGTTTTTATCCCTGTGGGTGTGATATTGTGATTCAGGAATAAATATTTGATAAAGAGCAAGCAAAACTTTAATTGACGATTTTTGCTAAAATACCATTTTGTTTCCAAGAAACTAATGAGAGGCCCAATGTGCATTGAATAATTTTTAGTTTTTGATTCCAAGAGATGCAAGTCTTCCTTTGTTGAGAGTAATTTCATTCTTGCATTTTTTTTTCTGATGGTGGAGCTGACAGCAAATTAGAACTCCAATGTTATCATCAGCCTTTACCAGAAGTGAAATTAAGAAAGTGGAAATTAAAAGCAAAACAAACTAACAAGCAGCTAAACAAGTGTGGAATGGCTGATGCACGCACATTTTTAGATTTCATCCAAACTAAGGGAAAACTACCTAATGAGCTTTCTTCCATTCCAGCTGATTATTGTTCATGTGAACCGAGATAACAGGGACTAAGGCAAGAAAGCCTGGGAAATTAGAAAAGTCACATCATGTTTTAAAGATCGGACAAGTTGATCCACCAATCACCCAGTCTTAACCAGTACCCAGGAGCAGGCCAGGAGCAGGTGCAATAAATGTGAGTGCCTGTGAGGAGGAGGAGGAGGGAGTGGAGGCGAGCGGTGGAGAGGAGGGATGAAGTTGCCCATGACATTGGACCAAGCATTCGAATCATTTGTTCTGCTATCTTCTCTGGAATTGTTTCTAAAAATGTAACTGCAGCCACGGATTTGAAGTAAAATTTACTTTGACAAAGCCAGTCAAAAATCTCTGAATAAAAATGGGTTTGAGGTATTTTTGGCCTTGTGGCTGGTATTCAGAATCCCTTTCATTTCCCCCCAAATATTTGTTTCAGTCTCAGCCTGGGGCCCGCACAGGCCTGGGACGGCTCAGAATCGGGTTGGTAACACTCCCTCGGGGTTCCCTTAACAAACTCATTTGTGGTTACAGTTATCACGGGGGAGGGATTCTGCAGGTGCAGGCACCGTGATATAACTGCGAGAAGGAGGTTTCAGCGACATCGGATTGACTTTTCAACAAAAAGTTTTAACTTTCTCTTTCTTTACAGTGAAATGGCTCTCTAAAGATACGTCTCTGAGAAGAGGAAGGCTTAGGGTTTACAATCCGTGTGACATTAAGCAGACGAAGCACTATTGACTGTGCTAGAAAAATAAACACACGGGCCGGCAATCCTTGCCTCAATTTGTTGCAGCTCCTCTCCCGTAACTGTCTTAATGAAACTGTCTGAGAAACTAATTTACTTTCTCTGCCACCACCACCTTCATGCGTGTGAGGATAAGATTCTGTGCACAGATGTGCAGCAGTGGGTCACCATGAGAGGCAATGTTGGGACCCGCTATCCTGTGGGGAGGGCGACATCTGGATAAGACACCCATTTAACACATTTCGATAGCTCGGAAGAAGCCATCCATTTTGCTTCTGTTACAATTCTATTTTCCCCTCACATTTGAATGATTTCTCCAATAGTGCCTTCTCAGTTAGCTGAGTCCACAATTAACCCAGGTGAATGGCTGCCCCGGGGCCTAGTCCCCTGTCCACATGAGCCTGGGCAGCTAACTCTCAAAGAACAGTCAGTCCCTACCTTGTGTGTTGGTGAGGCCATTTTTTAAAACTCAGGTGGGAAGGAGGTGCAATAAGGCAAGCACAGTGACCTGCACACTCCCTCCCCTGGAACCGAACTTGGAACAACCCTTTTGGAAAGCTATACGGGCCAGTCACTTTGCAATTATTCATCCCTTGGGGCATGCAATTCCACATCTAAAAATTGGTTCCAGAAAAATTTCAGATATTTATTGTGAAAAATTGTAAATACGGGTGAAAATATGTCCATCGCAGCATTATATATTACCTTGAAAAAACAGAAGAGAAACGGCATGTCTGGTTGCAGGGAAGAGCGAAGGATAAGAGTCTGCGTGAGATGGAGTGTTGTTCAGCACTGAAAGTGGTCATTATGCAGCACTTTTAAGGATGGAAAAAATCCATGTAATCGAATGTTAAGCAAAAAAATGGGAGGATAAAGAAAAGCAAGAAATGTGGGGTTATACTTTTGTTTAAAAAGTCAGAAAACTACTGGTAAAGTATCAATAGTGGTTACCTTTTAAAAAAATGTTTAATAGTGGTTCTCTTTGGTGGGATTATATGTGACTTATTTTCTTCTTCGCACTTTTCTATGCTTTCCAAAATTCCCACAAGGGCATGTGTTATTTTCTATTCAGGTGGAAAAGAAGTGTTTTCATTTACTGTAAGAATAAACAGACTCCAGGATGCACTTCACTCAGAGGCATCAGCCCCATTACTCTGTGGGTAGCCAGCTGGCAGAGAACTCGGCTGAGATGGTGGTAAAGAAAGAATTGTACCGTCTTCTGCACCACCCATGGGCACCCCTGAGAATCAGACAAGTCTGTCCAGTAGTGCGTGGGTGTCAGTGAGTCCCCGCTGTACCCTCTGTGGTCAGTCTCAAACGGGGTTGAGAGTTTGGCTGTGGCAACGCTCTGGTGAATGCCTCCTTTGCTGTTTATCCACCCCTTACACGGGCAGGATACTTAATTCCCATTTTACTGATGAGGATCTGAGCAAGGTTAAGTAACTGGTCAAGGATCTCTCTCTCTCTCTCTCTCTCTCTCTCTCACACACACACACACATACACACACACACACACACACACACAGTGATGGATGTAGGATTAAGATGCAATTTTGAGTTTTTGAACTTAAAGACCATTGCCATGCATTCCTGTCAGATATCAGTAAGGAGAGTGATGATGTCACTGGTGGAAAGGCCTTGGGGCCAACACTCAGGGGACCTAGGCTCTAGTCCCAACTCTGCCACCTGCATGATAGGTGCTGGTAGGCAAGCTCTTTATGCTTTGGGGACTCAGTTTTTCCATCTGTTCAATGGAATTGAGCACCTAGGCCCTACTGATCTCTGAGAGACAAGCCAAATGCAAGAAGACGGGGGCCTGGCAGCCATCTGAAATCAATCTAGAACTTCCCAGGAGGTGGGTGATGTCACCAGCTCAGAGTTACCTGTTCATAATTTCAGCCTGGAAACCCACAGGGGGTGAGTAACCATCATGTCCCAACCCCCCAGAAAATACCTAAGTCATCATGGCACCATGAATCGAGCACTCCCTATATGTCACGTACCCTGCAGGCATTATCTCCAGGCACTGCCTCTCCCTGAGGCCTCACAACCCCACAGGGAGGCAGGAACTGTTACTGCTTTGACTTCACGGGGGAGGGAGGCTAAGGACCTCTGTTGGAAGAGGTTGAGTCTTAGTTAAGACAGGTCATTCTGACTCCACATTGTATTCTGTCCTCCTCCCTGTGCCCTGCTCCCCTTCCTTCCCTCACAAACAAAGAGCCTGGCAGGTTGGGGTGGGGGTTGGGGGAGCAGGAGCCATCTACCTGAAGCCCTGCAGCCTCAGTGAGTGGGCCCCAAACACAGTAGTACTTCTTCTGATATGCATGCAAAGAACTTCTTCAAGGTGCCTGTCTGTAAGGTCGCTGGAGGAGTGATGGATAAGAGCCAAGTGGGAAGCTCATTAGAATGGGAGCTGTTTCTGTGCCTGCCTGTGGGTCCTACCTTCATTACTTGAACTGTTTTTGTAAACCTCACTGTCAGGGGGCCACACTCTCTGGGAGTGCCCACTCTCCTCTTCATCTTGCGTTGTAAACCAATGTTGGAGGCAGAGGCCTGGCAAAGAACCATTACTCACTTTTAATGAGACAGCGAGGGAAATAAATAGGCATATGTTAGTGAAATGGCTCATCAAGGTGAGTAATTATCTCCATGACTGGGGCAGTTTACCCTTTGATGAAAGAATTTGCATCTCATCTCTCATTGGCTTGTGGCTCTCCAGGACTAAGGCAGGGGGTCAAGGGGAGCTTGACCACTCATCACAGATACCTCCTTCTCTAGTCCTGCTCTTCATGAGGGACTTGTCACTCCTCAAATGCTAGTTTTTGCAGACATAGACCCAAAAGCTGATCATGGGGGAACAGAAAAATACAAAAGAGTTGTTAATATTTTATGAAGTGGTGTGTGTGTGTGTGTGTGTGTGTGTGTGTGTGTGTGTGTGTGTGTTGTGAGATACGTGTCTATGTGGTGGGGATGGGCCACCCATCTGTAGGAAAAGCTATCAGAGAGCAGTTCTGACATGCTCTACTAGTTGAAATGACCTATTTCATAGTCCTAAACCAAACATTAATTGAAGTCTAGCATTTTCTATCTTACTTTTTTATGCACTGATCTTATATCCTACACAATTAGCATCTGGTAATGTCCAGGTGTGTAAATGTTATTTCCATGTATTTTAGCATTTTATAAGGAAACTGCCTTCTGTTAGGAATACTGATTTCCTCTTACAGGACACATCACAGACTGGAGGTCAGGGAGGAGGGTATCTCCTTGGCTTCCTTCCCTTCTGGAATCTGCTGCAGTCCTCGGGATGCAGAAGACACTATCACAGGGTAGGTTTCTCCCTGGTCTCAACATCGAGAAGCATTGGAATCACTGAAGATTTGCAAGCAGGTGACGGATGATATTTCCCTCTAGGTCTTGGCTGCGAGGAAGCTCAGAGCTAATTTGTTGCCCAGCCCTGGTTCATGGCATGCTTTGCATACCAACCTTGATGCCACCTGACTTTATATCTTTTATTTTGAATTTTCCCCCACTTGATGGTAAGCTCCATGTGGACAGGCCCATGTCTGTTTTAGGTTCTACTCTATCTCCATTCCCAGTTCCAGCACTGTGCTTGGCACTGAATAAATGTAATTAATTACAGAGTGGATGAACTTCAGGTTTTGCTGCTTTTGAGTCTTTGTGCAGTACTTAAAAATCATATTTGAAACAAAGGGGGGTAATATACATGTACCCACACACTCATGCTAATAATTAAATAATATACTTGACAAATAATTTTCATTTGATTGATATCAAGTTCTTGAAAATTGCAGTTAAAAGGGGCTGCGTTGATTGGGCCTCTGGCTGTCATGTTTACACTACAATGAGTTTTTAATTAATGGTGATGGAGAAATGTCCACAAGGCTTTATTAGGACTGGTTTTACTTCAGTAAGTTCAGTTTGGGATTGGGATGTTGTGGGAGGGTTCTTCCATCCTTCATTCTCAGTAGGGTAGAAATTCTCAAAGGACTTTGACAAGACCTTTAAAGATTCCTGAATGGATCTACAGCTTAAAAGGTGTTTCAGAAATCTCCACCTTCCCTTTGTTTAGGAGTAGGAAACAGATTGTTGTGTGAGGTGATGTTACAACTGGTTATGTAAGAAAGGGACTCAGACATGGCAGAGTTGAGGGCATGACTCACATCTAGATGACAACTGAAAAATTCCACCAGAAAACCAAGCTGGGTGCAGATGAGTGGCCTTGTGAGCTCTATAGGCTGTACCCACTGAGTAGGTGCCTGGCTGAGCTGCTAGTAATGCCAGGACATCTCTCCAGAGCAGGACTGAGTTTTGGGTTATAGAGCCTAGATCAGGGATGGCATGGGAGGCATCGCTTGCTGAGTACATTCAGGCCCCCACCTGGCCTTCAGAATGGGCAGGGGGTGTTTCCCTGCCCTCACTGTGGTCCTCTCAGGACACTCACCATTTCTGTCGATGGCAAAAGGGACATCAGTGGTGACAATTTCATAGTTGCAGATCTGGCTGTACTGGGGGGAGCAGTCCTCATCGACGGCCTCCACCTGCAGGATGCTGTCGTAGATCTTGCCCTCAGTCACCACAGCCTTGTAGGCGGGCTCTTTGAAGGCGGGAGCAAACTCATTGACGTCCTTCACCTGGATATGGACCACGGCCCTGGAACCACACAAAGAAAAGAAGAGATGGAGGTAAAGAAAGAACTGTACCATCTTCCACACTGCCCATGGGCACCGACTCAGGCCCCAACGCCAAGAAAATGGAGAAACCACAAGCCAGTCAGGCAGTTGTTGCCTGGGTGTTCTGTCCGCCATCTCACTGGCGACCCTTCTACCGGCCCTCGCCCAGATCCCCTGCGATAAATCCACCCTAGAGCAACTCCTCCCCATTCGTTGACCTTCCTTGTCACCCATGACAATAGCATTCCTCTGGACTGTCTCTCCTCTCCCTTATCAATCTGTCACCTGTCCACTCGCTCCTCCATTGAGTAAGAATTTAAGTACTCTTACTCTGTGTTAGTCTCTGAATCAAAGTCCATAAGGAAGAGAGCTACAACCCAACATGAAGAGTGCAAGGACAGAAAGCAGCACGTGGCATGGTAGAACCCAGGGAAAGGTCCCAACCTCCCAACAAGTCTGCAGGGCTGGACTGGCTCAGGGAAGGCTTCCCAAAGGAAGTGACACCTGCACTCAGTTCTGATGGTGGAACAGAGCTATCTCCCTGGGAAGCAGAGGGTAGAGAATTTCAGGTATAGAAAGCAGCTGGTACTGGTGCCTGCAGTGGCCTAGGAACTGGCCAGCAGCTGTATAGGCCAGAGCACCATGGTATGGCCACTGGGTACCCATGTTTGTAGAGTAGTGTGTAACAGAGATGGTGGGCAAGAGTGGGACAGGGTCCAGGAGCTGTGTCAGGCGACTCACTTGTGTGACTTCTTCCAGGCTGTCTCCCGGGGCCCCGCGCCACAGTCGTAGGCCTGGATGATGAACGTGTACTCCTTCTGCAGCTCACAGTCAATGGGGCTCTTGGCACGGAGCCGGCCCTCTCCCGATGTCTTGTTGAGCACCACAGCCTCAAAGGGAAGCTCCTGGCCATGGATCTTGAACGCACAAATCTCGCCTGCAGAGGGATGAAAGGGGAGCAGTGAGCGGCGATCCTGAGAACTGCCAGACTGCAGACGGAGCTTCCCTTGCACCAGATCTGCAAAGCTAACGCCTCCAGGCCATTTCCTCCGCCCAGAACTCTCAGAGCGGAAGAGGCCTCCAGAGACCCAGCCCAACGTGTTCATTTCATGGATGGTAAAACCCAAGTGTTTCACGCATGCACGTGTCACCCATCAAGTGTATCTGGGAGAAGAAAAGGGGAGCGTCACATGTGGGACTGGCTGAGGATCCTGGCTTCCCACTTTTCCGAGCAGGTTTCCCTCTGCCCAGTTTGACACTAAAAACGTGCCCACATTGGCCAGTGTGTCTCAGTGGTTGAGCATTAACCCATGAACCAGGAGGTCATGGTTTGATTCCTGGTCAGGGCACATGCCTGGGTTGCGGGCTCTATTGCTAGTGGGGGGCATGCAGGAGACATCTGATCAATGGCTCTCTCATCATTGATGTTTCTATCTCCCTCTCTCTTCCTCTCTGATCAATAGAAAAAAATAAAATAAAACAATTGTCCACAGTCAAAAGACAAATGACTGTAGAGGAAAGGCGGAAAGGCCCAAGTGTGCACAACCTTTGGTCCTATGACCACATCCTTGCTACCTGAATGTGTGTGCTGTGAGCGCAGCATGAGCATCCTGGCAGCTAGTTAGAAATGCAGGTGCCCAGGTCCCACCCAGACCTCCTGAGTCAGAATCTTCATCTTAACAGCGTCCCCAGGTGATTTGTTTGCTTGCCAACCAAGAGCCGCACTGCTGCTCTGTCCTTTGCTCCAGGTTTACACACTGCACGTTGCTGCAGCCACATTCCCCCTGCCCCTGCATGTCTCTCCACCCACCGCTTCCCTGTGGGGAGAGGGACTCCACTCTGAGTTGCAATTTTATTTCAAAACAGTGGGGGTGAGTCTGTGCGAGTTCTAGAATCCCTGTGGAGCCCGAGAAGCTAACTTCTTAAAGGGTTGAACATGTTGTGAAATTAATGCATTTCTCCCCCTCAGCGGGGTTAATGTGTATTATAACTATTCCTCTGCATTAAAATGATAAAATACCTTCTTGTCTCTATACGTAGATATTTGTTTCTTGAAACCTGACAGCAAGTAAGCCCTGTACTGCCTGCCTTGGGAGGTGCTGAAAATTTGAAACACATCCCCTTCTGTCTTGAGGGAGTTTACAGACTTGTTGGGGAGACAATGTCTGGGTGTCTAGAAGGCCATTCAGAGTGCAAAGGGAGGTGTGAGTGTCATGTGGCCTGGGCAGCAAGGAGTAAAATGTAGGCTTGGTCTGGAGGTCTGGATTCACATTCCAGGCTTGCCACTTACTCCATGATTTAGTCAAATTATATTGCTTCTCTGGCTCTCAATTGTGTCACTTGTAAAATGATCCAGGAGATAGTGTTGGGAGGAGGGCACCTACCCTGAGGTACCCCAACGCTGGTCTGGCATTGCCCCCGTTGCACGGCTGGAACCCCCGTGAGGCACCTAGGGTGCATAGTTTAGGGGGGCCCTAACGTCAAGGTGACCAGGCACCTGCCCCGCTGCTGCAAAGTGACACTGTGAGAAGAAGGGATAACATGACTGCATGCTTGCTCTGTGCCAGGTACTGAGCTTTGTACCTACCCCCACTCAGGTGACCTCATTCACTCTTCCTAACAAACCTGCAAGGTAGAGGTTTTATACCGGTTTGTACAAATTAAAAAAAGAAAACAGATCAGAGAGGTCATTACTTGGTCAAGGTCACAGACTAAAGTTGGTCTAAAACACAGATGTGGCTGACTTCTAAGTTCATGCCCTGTCTATTTCACTGCACCCTCTCCAAGCAGCCCCGTAACTTTTATTTTCAATCCTCACCCAAGGATATGTTTTTATTGATTTAGAGAGAGAGAAAGGCAGAGGGGAGGAGAGAGAGAGAGAAACATTGATGTGAGAGAGAAACTTCAATTGGTTGCCCCTCAAAAGCTCCCAGACCAAATATCAAGCTCACAAACTAGGTCTGTGTCCTGACTGGGAATTGAACTGGCAACTTTTTTTTTTTTAATTTCTTTAATGATTGTGGTATTACATATTTGTCCTTATTCCCCCATTACCCCTCAAACCTCCCCCCACCAATTCATGCCCTTACTCCCCTGTTGTCTGTGTCCATTGATTAGGCTTATATGCATGCATACAAGTCCTTTGGTTGATCTCTCCCCCTTACACTTTTTGGTGTACAGGATGACATTCCCACCAACTGAGCCACTTGGCCAGGGCAGCCCCATAACCTTTGATGGACCACTGTGGGGACTGCTTCCCATCCCATTCTATATCCCCATTCAAGCCACACTCAGGGAGAAATCCCCCGTTTTACATGTAGGAAGCATGCCCTGATCTCTTACTAACTATATTTTCTGAGACGGTCAATCGATAACAAACTTACCTTTAGGCTTTTGATTTTTATTATTTCATTGATCCTCAATTTCATTATGAACACTCCATTTTCACTACATCCCCTCCTGGCCATTTCTCAAATGTAGTTGTGGAATAATGGACAGGAGAGACAGATGTGGGCCAGGCTCTAACAAGGAGGCAGTGTTCTCGGGATCACCAGCATCTCCTTACTGCCTCTCTGACAGAGCTCCTCTGCAGCCCTCGGGGCGGGAGGACCGGTTTCATCCCATCCTCAAACTATTTCTGCTCAGAATTATCTAGGGCTTAACTGGATGAAGTTCTAAAGTGCCTGCCTTGTGATTCTATCCAAAGATCAATGCCAATAGAGGAATATTACTACCGAAAATGTCCGAACTGGTTCTCGAACATTATCTGAAGTGCCCAACCACTGCCACGATTGTAAGACTAATCAGACCATTTCTCTTTGAAGAGACCAGTTAAACCAAAAATAAAAGAGGGCAATTTTCTGTTGGAAACACTTGATTGCAATTAAAGTAGTTCTCAAGACTCAGAAATCCTTCACCAGAGGAAAGGAGAGGAAGGAGGAAAAGGAGAAAGAGGAGGGGGAAGAGGAGGCTCAGGGGAGGGTGAGATGAAGTAAACCTCGGGGCGACATATTTTCATCTCACTCAGTTCAGCTCAATTCAATTCGATACACCCTGCAGTTTCTGAGGGCGAAGTGCCAGGCACGATGCTGGGCCTGGAGACACAAAGAAAATGACTCGAACACCTGAAAACATAAGGACACTCCTAAGCACTCATCACTTAGAAGAGACAGTCAACCAGGGCAACACAATGCTCACCTAGTTTTCACTGGCTCAGACAGACAGGAATTAGTCCCCCTTGGAACAAAACCTGGACTTCATGTCACCCTCATTTATCCCACCACTTCATCTGACATTAGGTTCCTGTTGCAAAGACTTTCGTTCATTTATTCATCCATTCATTCACCTCGTAAATGTTTATTAGGGACTATGTGCCCAGCACTGGCGAAACAGTGATGAAGAAAACCAGCCCAGCCCTGGCCTACAAGCTGCTGGCAGTCCTATAGGGGAGGGAAACGAGCCCCCAGAGAATCACATCCCTAAGTGAAGAGTGGTGACTGTGATAGGTGGTTGGTGCTAGGAGAGTCCTGACCTGTCAGGCAGGCAGGGCTAACCTAAGGATGTGACCTAAGGATGTGATGCTCAGCTGAGACCACAGGAAGAGACAGAGGAGCACAGCCTGGCCGTGAGGAAGGGAAGTGAGTGACAGGCAGTGAGGCCAGCACACCATAGGGCCTCGGCAGCAAGGAACATATCAGGCCCTGAAGGAACATCAGGGCCAGTGTGGCAGGCATAGAGGCAATGGGGAGGGGCCTGCTTCATGGGGATGTGACCAGAGAACCACGCAGGGCCTCGGCTCAAGCGGGTCCTGAGCTTGGTTTAAATTTCTGCTGTCACCATCTAGAAAATCGTAATAATTTTGTCTTTGAACTTTTATTTTGTAAATGAAGTTGGATGGACGACGGAGCATGTTGTGAGCAGAGATGGGTGCAATATGCCCATTCGTTGTCCTTGCTGCCCCATTCAGGTATAGCATTCAGATTGCCCCCTGAGCACAGCATCCAGGTGGACCAGATGCATGGGCGTTCAGCAGGACTCAGGGATAACAAGGTAAGCCTGTGACACTGAGGACCGAGTACTGACAGCCCAGACAGGCCATCCCTTCTATTTGAACCAAAATTGTGTAGGCCACAGAAAGAAGGCAGGGTATTTTAGGAAACATGACCAACCAAAGAGCCCTGTCCTGTCCTTTCTCACTCCTGTTACTTCTCAGGAGTAGCCAACAACTTGTGCTGACAATGATGACAGACAGGAGAAGGGAAGATAAGACACCCCACAGTTCCTTTTCTATTTGTACCATCTTTTCTATCTGTCAGCCAAAGGGAGAGAGTGTTAGAAGAGAGTGTGTACATATCCAGAAGTGAAGTAAAAATAGTTGAGTTTGGTTTGCATGGCATTTACACTGATCTGGTAAAGGACTAAATACATATGCATATGTGAGCTACAGAACGCAATTTCTGTAATGTTCAGAGATTCTGCACAGCACTTAACTGCTCTTATACTTACAAGGGAAACTGGCATTGCACAGTATAGAGATATCAGCGGTAAAATTCATGCTAATAAATTACAATTTTAATTTTTTTCTTTACTCAGAATAGCATCAAACAGCAAATTTACAGCACCACAAGCTGAGAAACAGAGAGAGAGAGAGAGAGAGAGAGAGAGAGAGAGAGAGAGAGAGCGAGAGAGAGACAGACTGTGGATGAAAAGCCCCAGGATGGAGCCCTGAGAAGGAAGAGTATCTAAAGCTGCAGTTCCCAGTGTCAATGTGTGACACATCGGGCTGTCTTCATCTTTCGGGAGGCCTGTCACTGGAAGTTGTTATTATTAATAAAGCACTGCAGTGGGAGGATGATGCACTTAGAAAGGAAAAGATCAGACTTAATGGTTTCCATATTAAAAGATCACTTTTAAAAGCTTGCTTTCCAACATACTTTCTTGGGTGGAAGAGCGGGTGTGCTGGGAACTACGTGTGGGAGTGCAACACCCAGATGGCCATGCCCTTGGGACCCGCCATGGGAAAATGAGGCCAGCAGCTGCCAGACCTGAGTGCTATCTAACACTAGCTGTGGCCGAAGGGGGCTACAGCTTCACCAAGAGGCCCCGTGAGGTCCAGATCAGAGGGGGAGGCCCAGCCTCCAGCTCCAGTGGCTCCAGCCCTCCAGTCCCCTCTGTGGCTCCAGATGCCTTTTCCTCTGCAGTAACACGCCTCTCCACACAGCAGCAAGCACTGATGTAGTTGTCTCTTAATTCCTCCCATAAGAGTTTGGGGAAACTTATGAGTGAATGAATTCACTGATGAATAAATGAGTGATTAAAACTGATCTTTAGAATACATTTTGTTCCTACCCTTGAATAGCCTAGAACAGTGGTCGGCAAACAGCGGCTCACGAGCCACATGAGGCTCTTTGGCACCTTGAGTGTGGCTCTTCCACAAAATACCACGGCCTGGGTGAGTCTATTTTGAAGAAGTGGCGTTAGAAGAAGTTTAAGTTTAAAAAATTTGGCTCTCAAAAGAAATTTCAATCGTTGTACTGTTGATATTTGGCTCTGTTCACTAATGAGTTTGCCGACCACTGGCCTAGAACTATAGATTGCGTTGATTCCATTTTTCAGATGAATAAACTGAGACTCAGAGAGATTAAGTGGTTTACCCGAGGTCACTCGGATAGGAAGGAGTGGATGAAGGACTGATGTCTGGATGTAAATGATGCACCCTCTTCATTCTCTCAGGGGTTTATCACTGGGCAGTTGTGATGTTCTAGGACAGAGCTTCTCAAAGTGCCATCAGTGTATCCCTGGGGTCCCCAAGACCCTTTCTGCAGGGTCCACAAAGTTCAATTTAGCATCCTATTAACACTAAAACATTATTGGACTTTCCCATTTGTGTTGATGTTTGCAGTAATCGTATAAAAACAACGGTGAATGAAAGTGTTGGTGTCTCAGTAGCACCTAACTGCATTCTTTGCCACATATAGTCACAGAAATAAAAAAATAAAAAATAAGGCCAATTTCATGTAAGAATGACTCTAATGATGCAGTAAATATTAATTGTATTAAGTCTCAGTCCTTGGGTGCTTGTATTTTAATACCTGTGTGACAAAATGGAAAGTACTCCTGGAGCACCTTTGTATTAAGGTATGCTGGTTTGTCTCTAGGAAAAGCATTTGTGTGACTTAAGATGAGTTGGGAGCTGAACTAGACCTTTCTTCGTGAAATGCCAATTTTACTTCAAAGAATGACTGACAGGCAAATTACGTTTATTCAAACTTGAGTGTGTGGTGCGCATTTTTTCCCCCCTAAGTAAGCCTGTCACTTAACAGAAAAGAACTAGTAGCATTTGTTGCCAAAAATAAAATCCAAGCTTTCAGTTTTGGAAAACTTGTGTCTGCCACAGTGAACTTGACAATACATCAATACACCAATTCTTTTCTGATAAGATGGATAATGATATTAATGAATGTGATTGTTTGAGATCACATAATAAATTATGTCAGCTTTTGAAATGTGTACTTAACAATGAATCAATCAATATCTTCCAAATGACCAAATGCATAATGTTATGTAGTCACCCATGGGTAAAAGACTCATTCAAAGTGCGAAATTGACCAAAGAATTTTAATGTAACAGCATATAAGTTCATACATGTGATTTTAGATTCTTTATTGTGACTAACCTTTAAGAAACTTTTACTTATGGAGCTTTGGTATAGTATCAGAGAAGAATATCTACAATTACCTGAAAAGATTGTTAAATACTCCTTCCTTTTCCAACTACATACCTGGGTAAGTCCATATTTTTTTCTTCACCTGCTTTAACCTAACCAACACATCATAATAGATTGAAGGCGGAAGTAGAGGTGAGGACCTAGCTGTCTTCTATTGATGCGGACATGGAAGAGATTGCAACATGTATGCACTGCCACTGCTCACACTGATTTTATTTTGGAAAATGTATTTTTTGGGGTCAAATTATGTTATATATGTAACTTGAGTTTATTAT
This sequence comes from Plecotus auritus, assembly GCF_963455305.1. Taxonomy (NCBI): domain Eukaryota; kingdom Metazoa; phylum Chordata; class Mammalia; order Chiroptera; family Vespertilionidae; genus Plecotus; species Plecotus auritus. The sequence goes on from NC_137773.1 coordinate 145,674,099, forward strand.
TGTTATTATGTAACAATAAGCATTTGAAAGTTTGTGTTTTGATTTCTAATACAGTAAATATTGACATATATAACCCATATGGACAAAAGGTCTTGAGGGCCATTAATAATGGTTAAGAATATGAAGATGTCATGAGACCAAAGGCTTCTAATTTCCCAACCATAGTTTCCACACAGATGATTCCCTGTGCTGTAACTGATGCTTGTAATGGACCCATCGTCCCTCAGAGAACTCCAATCTCAAAGCAACCCAATTTGCTATGTGTCTCACAGCTGTGATATTTGTATGAGAGGAAGCAGACCTTGATATCCAGAGTGCTCTTTATCCAATCACAAATGGTTAAAATTTGGCTCTTGAGCCAAATAGGTGGGGCTCACATCCTACCCTGTGGTTAACTACCTGTGTGACCTTGGGCAAGCCATGTACCTCTCTGTGCCCGTTTCCTCATCTGTAAGATGGGGATGTATTGCTAATAGTTACCTCATAGGATTGGTGATTGTTGGGAGCATTAAGTGAACTAATATAAGCAAAGCACTAACAGTGCATGGTACGAAGTAATTACCATAGGTGTTAGCTCTTATCACTGTCTTTATATTGAAGAAAAGTAAGTCACACACTTCTGGCAAACTCTCTGTTTGTATTTGAGAACTGATGAGATCATTTTGTCATGAGAAATGTTTTGAATGTATGTCACATGTGTCATTAAGTATCTGGCTCCTTGAAGTACCTTGCACCTACCAGCCCCAGCTTACATATGTTTATATTCCTGAACATCACTGGCCAACGACTGCATCCTGTGCATTTGCCAAATCTCAACCAGGACCACTACTGCCGCATGGAGAGGGTTTACTGCGGGTGGGTGGGTGCTGTTTGTTTGGTTTTGCTTCTCACAGTGACTAGAAATTGCTAATGGCCTTGATTGGGCAAGAGTGGAGGATACTAAATATCCTGCCCTGGGCAGGTCAGTCATATCACCAAGAACCATCTCACCTAAAATGGCTATCGTCCCCCTTGAGAAACACTGCACCTCAAGCATGCAGCTGGTCTCCAAGAGGAAACGCCAGGCCAGGTTCATGAGCCCAGGTTTGAGGACAGTGATAGATCTTGTCAAGGCTTCTCCAGACAGGTGAGGTCCCTCCAGAGGGAGGATGACACCATCTGCTTTCAGCCACACACTCTGTGCTCCTCAGTTCACACACTCGACAGGCAGTCTGGGCAGATGAGTTTTTTAACATGTACTCTGTACCTCCACACCGAGTCATCTGCAGTCACTATGGGTATAATAAAATGGGAAAGGACAAATGCTAAGCATATCAAGAGGTAATCATGCTCAGCATAGCAAATTAGGGCTGAGCTTAGAAATAAGTCTATACTTAAGCCCTGGCCAGGGTGGGTCAATCGGCTGTGTTGTCCCATGCACCGAGAGGTTGGATTCCCAGTCAGAGCACATGCCCGGGTTGCAGACTCAATCCCCAGGAGCGGGCATGCAGGAGGCAGCCAATGGACGCTTCTTTTTCTCATTGATGTTTCTCTCTTTCTCTCTCCCTTGCTCTTTCTCTCAAATCAATAAAAAACATGTATTTTTAAAAAGAAGTAAAAAAATCTATACTTAAAAAAGAAAAATGGAAGGTAAGCCCTCTCACTTCAGGTAAAACCTTAAAATTTCCCAAAGTAGAAAGTGAAGGGAAAAGACCCAATGGATTGTCACTTTGGCTATTCCCTTGTGTGTCTGGGTGGCAGGGAAATCTCGGACCAGCCTCAGTTCGGCAAGCAGATGACCTTAACCTCGGTCCCAGCTCCTCCTTTCTGGACTGTGTGACCTTCTGTGATTCATTAGAACTAAGAATATATCGTGCCTGATCACAAAGTGCCATGAGGCTGCAATGACACACTAAATGAGGAAGAGCGCTGGGAAGTAAAAAGGCCTATCTGCTTTTTATTATTATAATAAGTCCGCCCTCAAGCCCGAAGTAGCTAGATGCATACTGGCAACTTAGCTTGTTTCTATTAGAAACCAAAGAGGGGGAGGGTGTCACCCTCTATGGCTTTCTGTCTACTTAGTATTGAGCCAAGTAAAAATAACTCTTTTATTTAAGAAGTCATTTTCCTAAAGCTTTATGCTGAAATCAAAATTCCCCTGCCTTGGGAAGATGAACAGAGCACAATTATTATGTTGCTAAAAACCAATGACAATGCATTTTTCATTCTTTGTCCATACTGGTTAAATGAATGAATGATGTAACAACTAATATATATGGTCAGAGACTTAAAGAGGTCTCTAGTCTCTGGGTCAGGCAGAGCTTGAAGACATGCTGGGCGGTCATTGGTTTTCAGGGTGCCCAATAGTCTGCAGTTGAAGGTACAAAAATGTGCTGTATTTATCATTCACTCAGCAGACCTTCCGTGGGCATAAATAATACAGTGAAAAAAATGAGTGGATAATAAACATATATATATAATCAACTGCAGCTCACATTTACCACGCATTTATGATGGACCAGACACTTAAACCTACAGTTAAAAACCACCTGCATCTCTGTATGTGCTGACCTGCCTGGCCAGGGGGTGGAGATTGGGACGAATCAGAGACCAGGTCTGTCTTCACAGACAGGAGAAGGAGGCAGATGAACAAGGAGTTAAGTGCAATAAAGTACTGCAAAGGCTGCAGTAGGTGTCTGTGTTGGGTGTTGTGAGAACACAAAGGATGACAGATCAGTCAATCTCACCCCTAAATACTCGCAGATTCAGTTGTTTCCTGTCATGTAGCCACCTGAGGAAGGCGGTAGGTGCAAGAAGGAAGTTTCAGCCTAAATAACTCTAGACAGGCCAGTCTTATACCACCTACGAACACTCTCACGTCTTTCTCTTGACAAAGGAGTTGCAGTGCTTCTATTCCCAGTAGAAGGGTAGTGCAGGTCAGTGCCCGAGAGTCAGTCAACCTAAATTCAAACCCTGACTCCTCACTTGTCATCTCTGTCACTTCAAAATGTTCATGTTTCCATACCTCCATGTCCCCATCTGTGAAGTGGGAATGAAGCCATCTCCCCTCTATGGTAACATAATCAGAATACTACTTTTTTAAAAAAACAGAATTTACTATGGCATAAACTGGGCTGAGTGATTTGGGTAAAACAATATAACTTAATTCTCACCACAGCTGTATGAGAATGCCAGCAGAAAGTGATGGCAGACCAGATCAGACCGGTACATTCCTGGTTCCACCATGGTACCCTTGCCAGGGTTAGCAACTCAGGCCTCCTACTGACCTCACCAGCTGATCATGAGGTGTCCACAATGCTGGCCAGATATCAGATGGGAGGGGAGGAAGGAAGCCACATTGAATAGAATAGTGACTGTGTTTATAATGGCGGAATTTCTAATATTTTTTAAGAGATTTTTAAAACCTGTGTCTCAAAAATTATTAGCCTGGATGCAATTACCAGATGGGACTAAATATCTTTCCCACTGCCAAGCAAAAGCAGGGGCTTGTCAAATCAGTATGGAGCATCTTATTTAAAAACAAGGGATCTTGTTTGCTTATAGCTGTTGAGTGGAGTTCAGTCAGATCCACCCCACAATCATTACCTGAAATCTGTCTCTACTAACTCTTCCTTATCCTTTAGGAAAAATAATGCACGTGGAAGTGCCTCAGAGAGTGAAAAAATCCCATCCAAATACATGGCCCTTTACTGCTGTTCAGTTGTCTCCATCAAGTATATGTATGTGCGTGCGCACGTGTCTATGTTCTACAGGGAGGGTATCTTAGTAGATGCTAAGGGTCCCAGAAGCCTGAGACTCTAACCTTACTCTCCAGGAACTTACATTGGGTTTCACACACAGAGGGTATACATAAGACCAAATAATTAAAGGTGTTTGAGGTTAATGAGGAGTAATGAGTTCTTGAAATACAGGGGCTATTACAGCCTCTTCAACTTACCAGAGGAAGACCCAATAGTCAAATAAATTTGGTACAAATCATGCTCACAGGTAAAAACTTTGGAATCTTGTCCTCTTCTCAGTGTCCAAACAGGGGTCTCACATGTGACCTCGAGATTGAACATTCAGAGGTTCCAACCCAAGCAAACCTGAAGTCTTTGTTTGCCCCCATCCCCACCCGCCAGTTTATATATTTATTTTCCTCTACTTCATTCCGGGTTTTCTCATCGAAGGTGCCTAGGAACTCGGATAGGCACGGGATAAATTTCCCTTCAAAGGATGACGTGTTACATGTTGTACTCTTGCACTTCTCAATGTGGAAGCCACTAGCCAAAATGTGGCTCTTGAACACTTGAAATGTGGCTTAGCGTGACCAAGGAAGTGGACTTTTAAATTTTATTTAATTTTATAATTTTAAATTAAGAACAGATACTCAATTCAGTTACTGGAAAACTTTTTAAAAAGCTTGGGTATGTGAATCAATTTTGTTAGCTATAAATTATGTGAAATATAAATCAAGTGTTTCCGATGAAAATTTAGAGTCTAAATTGAAATGTCTTGTAAGTGGAAAATACACATGAGATTTGAAAAATACTTTTATGAAAAATAAAGTGTAAAATTTCTCATTAATACTTCTATTTGATAACATTGAAATGAATTATTGGGTATGCTGGGTTATATAATATACACTATTAAAATCAATTTTACCTGTTTCTTCTTATTGGTTTACTGTAGCTACTAGAAAATATATAATTGTGTATGTGACTTGAATTATATTTCTGTTGGACAGTGCTGCTCTACATAATTAATAGTATACATCACTAGAGGCTAATTTTCCATGGAAATAAATGTATAGGGAGTACATTCTACAATAACTGTAGAATTGTCCTGCTTTTATGCTGATTTTTATTTCTCAGCATTACTCCTAATATTTAGGATAATGTTTCCTCTTAAAATATCAGCCCATCTGGCTTTTTTCAGATGATTAAGCCAAATTTAGCTCAAGTTCCCAAAGCCCTGATTGTCAGGCCTTGAATTAGCATTGCCTCTTAATGAGAACATTGTTATAAAGAAAAAAAATCTTGAAATTTTAATGACATTGGATATTTAAATAATAGCACATTGGTCAATTATAGAAATTCAGATGTATGCACTGACAAATGGTTTTTATTAATTATCAGCCAATACAGAAGTCTTCTGGCAATAGGATTCTAGCTTGTAATCCACTCAGTCATTGGAATTAAAAATGTGTAATTCTTTATAAAGAAAACTTTATTTTTAGAAAATAAATTTAATAACATTACATTAGTATTATATTAATAGTAAAGTAATAATTTTATAAAATAATTATATATTGCATAGAAAGTCATTATATCAATATTCTTATTGCTCTTTTTCTAATTAGAATATTCAAACTCTCACAAAATGTAATGCTCTGTGCTTGTTTCTCCACAAATGGGAGGAAAGAAAATGTGGGTTGTAAAATGTAGACGTAAAGGTATTTAAGGAACTGTGGTTCTGATGTGGATGAGTAAGTTCCTGACACACTGAATCTCTCACAATAACACCTATAATCCCTGACAAATACCCCCTTATCTCCCCAACACCCCCCCCCAAAAAAAAATACAACCAAGGAAGGGAATGGAAAATTGGAGAAAGCTACTAGCAATGAGTGAGTTTTCTGGTTTTTAATCATTAAAAAATTGTAAAATACACAAAACATAAAAGTTATCACCTTAACTATTTTTAATTGTACAGTTCAGTGTTAATAAGTGCATTCACAAGTTTTCTGTTTTGATCCTTTGCCCCGAGGGCAGCTGTAGCCTCTGGTGGAGGGGTGGGGGGTGGTGTCTAAAACTCTGTTATCTTTCTGGCCAGGTAAATTGTACTGCCAGCCTATGGGGCAGAAATCTGGGAGAGAAGTGAGCCAGGGAAGGCCCAGTTCTGTTTAAATTCCATCCAAGTCTCTAACAGGCTCCAGAATTAAGCATGTAGGAGGCAGACTGGAAGCATGTGCGCCGAGACCTGAACTGCTGCCCACAGTAGGTAAGAGTTTACAGTGTGAGTTGAACTAAGTTAATTGCCTTTTAAACCAAATGTCAATAATTTTTGAAGGAATATGACAATCCAAAGTCCTCTCAACATAACATTCAAAATGTCCAGAATGTAATCCAAACTTATTTTACATATGAAGAGACAGAGAAATGTGACTCTTACTTTAAGGGTAAAGACAACAAGGCCAACCCCAAAATAACTCAGATATTTGTAGTCTCAAACACATACACTAAATTAGTAAGCTCAGGGTCATAAAAGAAAATATGCTTATAATGAATGAAAAGATATAAACCTCATCAGAAAAATATAACAGAGAAAAAGAATCAAGTATATGAATTCTGTAACTTTAAGAGATAATATTTATTTGAAATAAAATGCCCACTGGAGGAGATGACAGAAGAATAGATCATTATAAAAGTATCCAATGTTAAGAAAAAAGAACAAATATCAAAAGAAAATAAACAGAGTTTTGGTGACATGTGAGAAATCTGAAGTAGAAAGAGAAAAATAATTGAAGAAAAATATAAACTCAGAAGCCATGGGTTGATATCAAAAAGTTTTACATAACAGGTAATTGGAGTCCCAGAAAAAAAGGGAGAGGGAGAACAAGGCAATTGTGTTTATAAAAAAATAATGGCTGAAAACTTACCTAATTTTGGTAAAAGACATAACCTTATATAATAAAAGGCTAATATGCAAATAGACCGAACGACCAAACAAATGGTCACTATGATGTGCGCTGACCACCAGGGGGCACACACAGAACATGGCGGGTGTCGGCCACGGCGGGATGATGGAGCAGGTGAGCGGGGGCACCAGACCAAGGCGGGGTACCAGTCGCTGTCATTGGAGCGAGCCTCTGGTGGTTACCGAAAATTCTTTGCTCCCGTGCGCCGTGGTCCCGCCCGATGCTCACACCTGCTGCCTGTGCTGGCCCTGCTCATACCTGCTGCCATCGCCAATTGTCCCTCAGGGCTTCTCCACCTGCCCCTGCTCCTAAGAGGCGATTGGGGCCAGCAGCTGCCTCTCACACCCACTGTCAGTGCTGGAGCCACCACTCGCACCTACTGCCAGTGCCAGCCCGGCTCCCCCCTGCTGATGGTGCCAGCCCTGCTCATACCCGCTGCTGGCGTCAGCTCCAATAGCTCCACGCTGTCAGCGGGTGTGAGCGGGGCCGGTGCCATCAGTGCATGGGAGCAGTGGTGGCGAGAGTGGGGCTGCCAGCAGACAGGGGACCTAGGGCCGTGGTGGGAGGGGTCGGGCGGGGGTGCAGAGGATGGGCCGAGACCCACCCCTGTGCCCACCACAGCCTCATGGCCCACAGTTCCTTTCAAGGTGCACAAATTTGTGCACTGGGGCCCTAGTATTTATATATTCAAGAAGCCAGTAAAGAGGAATACATGCAAGGGAAACCACACCTATGCACATCAAAGCCAAAGTTAAAGAGAAAGCCGCCAATTACATACAGGGGAACCGTAAGCTGGATGACTGTGAACTGATCACAAACCACAGAAGCTAGAAGGCAGTGAAACATCTTTAAAGGACTAAAAGAACAAAGGAAAAACTATCAGCCCATAATTCTATAACAAGAAAAAATAGCCTTTGAGACAGAAGGTGAAGTGAAGACATTTTTGTTCATCTCTACAAGACATCCTAAAGGAAATTTTTTTTTTCTGGCGAAAGAGAAATGATGCTGGGGAAAACATGGAACTTCATGGATGAAGGAAGATCATCAGAAATTCTAAGTATCTGGGTAAGACTAAGAGATAATATTTTCCTCTTAATTGTTAAAACTACATATGTCTGTTTAAAGTAAAACTATAACATTGTCTGTAAGGCTTATAATATGTTCAGCTACAATACACATGATCACTATAGCAAAAAGGATGGCGGGAGTGGTAAATGGATCTATACGGTTGCAGGGTTTCTGCAGTTTATATAAAGTAGTAAAAGAGCAATTCTAGGAAGACTGAACATTTGTAGATATATGTAGAGAGCAAGTAACCATTAAAAAAAGATATAGCTAAAAACTCTATAGAGAAAGTGAAATTCTAAATAATATTCAAATAATCCCAAAGAAAGCAGGAAAAGAGCAACAGAGAAACAATCATCAGAGGTTTAACAGAAAACAAGTAATAAAATGGTAGATCTAAATTCAACCATATCAATAAATTCATTAAACATTCCAATAAAAATGCAGATATTACTAGAATGGATAAAAATGCAAGACCCAACTACACAGTCATGCGACAGGGATATGTTCTGAGAAATGCTTTATTAGGTGATTTCATCATTATGTGAACATCATAGACTATACTTATACAACCTAGCTGGCATAGGCCGTGACACACCTGGATTACATATACACCTATGCTTCTAGGCTACAAACCTGTACATATGTTGCTGTATTGAATACTATAAGCAATTTTAACAATGGTATTTGTGCATCTAATCAGATATAAACATTACTATGTGCTGTATACACTGAGTGGCCAGATTATTATGATCTCTGAATGCATAATAATCTGGCCACTCAGTGTGCGTGCGTGTGTGTGTGTGTGTGTGTGTGTGTGTGTGTGTGTATATATATATATATATATATATATATATATATATATATATATATATATATTAGAGGCCCGGTGCATGAATTCGTGCATGGGTGGGGTCCGGCCAGCCTGGCCAGGGGGAGGGGACATGGGCAGTTGGCCGGCCTGCCTGCTGGTCGAACTCCTGGTTGAGGGGACAATTTGCATATTAGCCTTTTATTATATAGGATATACACTGAGTGGCCAGATTATTATGCATTCAGAGATCATAATAATCTGGCCACTCAGTGTATATTGTGGTATGTGCTATACTTTTATACTACTGGCACCCAAGTAAGTTTGTTTATACCAGCATCACCACAAACATGTGAGTAATGTGCTGCCCTACGAATTACAATGGCTATGACATCACTAGACAATAGGAATTTTTCAGCTCCATTATAATCTTATGGGACCACCTTTGCAAATGTGGTCCGCTGTTAACCAAAACATCGTTATTTGGAGAATGACTGTATATGGGTGCTGTCTACAAGAGATGCACTCCTACTATAAAAGCACAGATATGTCCAAAGGAATAAGTGAGAAAGGTAGCTGACACAGATTGTAAGTCCAAGCGGCTGGAGCAGCTAAATTAATATCAGATGAAATTGATGACAAAACAAAGAGTATTACTAAAAAAGGACATTTCATAATTACAAAGGGAAGAGGCAGCAATTGTAAAGGAGCATGCACCTAATTTTGAAGCCTCAAAACTCATGAAAGGAAATGGATAGAATTAAAGGGATAATTCACAATCACAGTAGGAGAATTTAATAATTGATAGAACAAGACAAAGGAACAATCAATAAAGTCAAAGGTAATCTAGAAAACACTATAAACTGCTTCGTCCTAACTACATCCAACTGCAGAATACATAGTACTTCAACCTCAATGTCATGCTCACAAAGATCATATGTTGGGTCATACAATGAGTCCTAATCATTTTAAAAGGCTGAAATCCTAGAGTATGTTCTCTGACCTCAATGGAATTAAATTGTGAAATCAATAACACTTAACAATAAGAGGTCTAGCGAAACCCCAGATATTCAGAAATTAAACAATACACATTTAACCAACACATGAATGAGAAGAAATTGAAAGGGAAATTAGTGAATAACTGGAACTGAAGAAGATAATACAACACAAGAATTTGTGGAATGCAGATAAATCAGTGCTTAGAAATTTATAGCTTTAAATGCATATATTATAGAAGGAAAACGATCTAAAGTCAAGAAGCTAGGAAAAGAAGAGTCAAGGAAATCCAAACTAAGTAGACTAAAAAATCCCTATTGATTATTATCATGCTTATAGCATACATTAAATACTCTGAAATTTTTATTAAAAAATCTTCCCACAAAGGAAACTCCAGGACCAGATTGTTTCAAAAATCCAAAGAAGAAATAATACCAATCATAGATAATTGTCTTTTATAAACAGAGGAGGCTCTTTAAGAGGCTGCTGTTACCCTAATAGCAAAACCTGATAGAGATATTATAAGTAAAGAAAATTATAGACCTCTACCTATCATGAACACAGACACAAACATTCTTAATATATAAAAAGGATTATGACTATAGTAGAATTTATCCTAGAAATGCATGATTCAGTCAATGTAATTCACCAACAAGAGGAAGGAGAAAAACCACATGGTCATTTCAATGGATGTTAAAAAGAATTTGCCAAAATGCAACACCCTTACATAATAACTTCTTCCGGCAAACTAGAAATAGAACAAAGCTTGCTCAAACTGATAACAAGCTTCTGTGATAAACGTACAGCTGTCATACCAACAGGGAAATGTTAAATCCTTTGTTCCTAAAAATCAGAAACAAGGCAGGAGGACTGCTCTCACCGTTTCATAGTGTTTATTTTGCTCTCACCTTTTTTGAGTGTTTACTTTGTGCCAGATACCGTGCCAATGGCTTTAGAGCAACTCTTTATGCAAGTACCAAGTTTTCTGCCATTTCCAGAAAAGGAAACCGGAGCACGGACAGGTTAAGAAACTTGCTCGGTGTCACAGAGTAACCACAAGGCAACATTTAAATTCAGATCTCCCTCATGTCAGAGTTCACCTCTTATCACAACCGTCTTCTCAGTAGTAATTATTACTATTGGAATCTTAGAGGCAGGGGAGAAACCTATGTGTCAGGCTTCTTCACATTTTCTGTTCCCACAGACCAAGAGGCAAAAATAATGCTGACACAGCCCACCAGGGACAAAGCAAACAGACTAAAAGGTTTGTGGTGTCCGGGGGATGCTAGAGAGCCACCGCCTGATTTACACATCTCGATCGAAGACGCCTGCTATCCATCAATAGGAGTACTCAGATTACAATAGTATTTTACTACTAAAAGTGAGTCTTATTTGCTCATTTTCATTATTTAGAGGCAGTTAATTAAAATCCCAGCTGATGCTTATTTTGCTCCCTTCACATCGCCAGTGATTTCTTGCTGCTGTGCTTTTACAAGATTGCAGTTTTATGACTTGACAGGGCCTATAGTGGGGTTCTTATGTTCGAGTCTCCCATTATTTTAATTTCAAGGAAGACATTAAACCACTGTAAGAATCCAGCCATCGCCGGTGAAGCATGAGAAGCAATTGTGGTGCTCGTCTTTATGAAAGAGCAGACACTAAAGGGTTATCCACCAGGGAATGTACCCATCTACAGGGAGAATGCGGGGGTTCAGCTGTTGAACAAGTATAAGATTGACTGCAAGAGTTATACTGGCCAGAACTGGCAACCTCAATCCTAGGCCCATTTAGCCATTTCATTGTCACCTAATGATGGAGAACGGCTTGCTCTGTCAAAAAACTGGCCCACGTCAACTGTGACGTTTGTAAGACAGCGAATGTATAATTTCTTAAGAGCCATGTTAATTTTGCAATTCACTCTATAAAATATCTAAGTATCTTTTAACGGAGCTAATGTTGTTTGCTCTTGCACCTTTGAGTAGAATTAACGTTCTCAGAAAATGTGCCGTGTTTACCTGGCGACGCGATGCCTGCTTGGTGAGGGCACCTCAGGCAGACACCGGTGTTGGAAATTGCTGGTTGAAGGTTAGAATATCAGAGCCAACGGGCAGTTAATGCACAAGGCTTTTAAATCTGAAATTCAGGGGGAGGAGGAAAACACCCCAGTAAGCAGGCTTTTGCAGTTTATCTGCAAACAGGGACCGGTGGAAACAGAAAGCCTTACAAGCTGTCCAATTGAGAGGCTGGGAAGCAGCTGTTACCGCCATCAGCAGCCCTTGTTGCCAAGAAAGCGAGCCGTCCTAGTTGTTCTTGATCAACTAACAAAGCACTCTCCCTTATATCAACTAGAACTCCTACACAAGCTACAAAACCCAGTTCACTAGTAACATCATCTCCTTTGAGGAGCCTGTTCTGGCTCCTCAAGGTGAAATGAGCCCCACCTCCTTGGTGCTCCCCCTTGCCCTCTGCTTCCTCGCCTCCCTGCACTTTTCTTCCCAAACTGGCAATTGTGTACACCTTTTTCCTCTTATAGAGACTCCAGACACATGAAGTAAAAATGTGTCTTTCATCCAGAGTAAAAAATCTGTACTTACTCATCTCCCGACTTTACTGCCTCTCTTAAAGCCTGACTTAACGAAGGTGCTCAGGAACATTTGTTGGATGTCAGTGCAATGGAGTCTCCATCAATTCAAAGGGAGTGTGGCATCATAGCTACGGCCAGAATCTTTGGCATCAGAATGCCTTGGCTTCCAGTAGCACCTCTGACATTACTGACTCTGTGACCATGAGCAAAATGCGTTAACTTTCCTAAACCTTAACCTCGTCGTTCATAAGTGGGAAACCTACTACTAGTATATTGAGCTACTGTGAAGTTTAAAATCAACCAGGCAAAGTACATAAAGTTCTTATATAATGCTGCCTGGAGAAAGTACACAGTAAATGATGGCAATTGCTAACATCTGTGGTAGTACCTTCACATGGAAGTGGAAACTCATTTTTTTCTGATTTTGACTTCCTTGGAGGGAAAAAGGCTCAGAGAAGGTCACCATCCGGTGTCAAGGAGATCCCAACAAGGGCATCACTAGGACCTCACCTCCAGGTTTCTCTTCAATAGTTGTCAAGCCCTACTTCTTTCAAATAGCCTCATTGCAAGGTCTGTTGAGCCCCTGCCCCAGGCCCCGGCTTGCTCTGGGATCCTGTGGGGTGAGCTGTCATCCAGGGCCCAGGGCCACTTTATGTCTGATGCCATCCCTAAGCTCATGCCATGGCTCACGTCTCCTGATCTGAATGCACTGCTCTGTCCTCCCCAAATTCACTGCCAATGCCTGGGCATACTCCCTGCACCATCTCTCACCCTACCAACAATCCCCCGTGCTGGGGTTATTCACCCCATTGGACAGATGAGTCATCTGAGGAACAGGGCAACTTAATGACTTGCTCATGGTCACCCCGGGACCTGACCCCATTTTCCTGCCTCTGCTGCTCACGCTCTAGGCCAATCTGCCTCCTTGTATGGCGAGGAGGAAATCGATGAACAATTGCAGGTACACGAGACCGCATATTTCCACTCCCTGACAAGTTCTGCCATAATCTATACGTTGTACTGAAGTTCCCAAATGTTCGGGTGGGGAACCCCAGAGGGGCAGAGACATATTTTAAATGTTTAATTCAAGTTAGGGCAAGTGTCAGGAAAATCCATATTTTGAGCTGCAGAAGAAAGAGAAATGGCAGCCCAATCAATAGTACAGAAGTATATGGACTCTTTTAGTGTTCTATCAATTCCTGGAGCTAATAAGTCAGCATCTCAGGGGACTGCTTCGTAGTTTAAAACAAAAGTTCAGAGGCCGCTGCCTGTCAGACGTGACTCCAGATTTCATTCTGATCAAGGTGAGAGGGAGATGAAGGGCCTTCTCACCCGCGGACCAGACAACCCCCGGGCACCTCTCATTACAGCTGGGACTGCTCGGCTGATAACAAGCACCTCCGATGTGGCTGGCTAATTCTTCATTTCCTTGTCATCAATTCTGCCAGCAAAAGCCCCCACAGAAGGCATGCAGATTAAAATGTTAAATCAAACTCGGAAGAGAAATTTGAAAATCAATTTTAGGTTCCTGAAGAAAAGGCCAAGGAGGATAATTAAGACTTGTAACTCCCAGCATCAGCTGCTTCATTTTCTAATTCTGGGGCAAAATGAGAGGATTCTTTTCTAAGGAATTGGCTGGAGAGGGAATCTATGGTAGAACTGAGCGCGTTCCCTGGGCTGAGAGACACGAAGGCCGAGGCATTCCCAGTTCACGGACACGCACTGGTGCGAGCCAGTCTATCAGCAAACTGACTTACGACAACTGTCATTTTCTTTTCATGGACCATTCCTTCCTCCCCACTTCCCCCCACCTTGCAACAGGAAGCCAATGCAAATGTGAAAACTTGGCTGCTTCTAACTTTACAGTAAATAATTTGAAAGAGCTGTACATTACCTGGGCCCTCGGTGTCAGGAGCTAATGCGTCCTAAATGTAACCCATTTCCAGCAAAGCCAGAATCTGCTTTGACATTTCCCTTCGCCGCACACAGATATTCGTATTATCACTGCCTTGCTCTGGCTCTGATTTGCCTATTGTGATTCACAGCGACCAGTAATGCTAATAGGATGCTTCATTTCCCCCTTGGGCCAATGCACAATGAATTACAGCCTCGTGATCCATCTCACTGTACAGTAAATACCCTTGCGCTGCTTCTTACTTTCCATGCAAAACATATGTGGATGAAGTTCACTTAAAAATATATATATATATATATATATATATATATATATATATATGTATGTATGTGTGTGTGTGTGTATATATATATATATATATATAATGAATTGATTTCAGAGAGGAAGGAGAGGGAGAGAGACAGAAACATCAATGATGAGAGAGAATCTTTGATGGGCTGCCTCCTGCACACTCCACACTGGGGATCGAACCTGCAACCCGGACATGTGCCCTGACCAGGAATTGAACCGTGACCTCCTGGTTCATAGGTTGACACTCAACCACTGAGCCACTGGGAGGGCTGAAGTTCACTTTTTAAGCTACCTAGAAATGGAAAGACAGATGGAATTCCAGCCTCTCTGTGTAAGGAGTATTTGTAGAAGACCCAGGAAAGTTTAATTCCCAGCTTCCAGCAGTGAAGGTCATATCATTATTTGATCCCCAGTGAGATCCAAAATTCTGCATGCCTCAGAAAAGTGAAATCGACAGAAGGAGTCATTTCTGCGGCTCCCAGGAATTGCTTGTTTTTATTGACTGGGAAGTCATTGCATGTTTCCGCACACATTTATCAGCGATAGTTTTTCATCCTGCTCCTAGAACGTCCATGATACGCTTAGAATTTAACCACTTATCTCTTTTGTCACTTGTTATTCTCCCAGCCAGCCGTGCTCATACTTAGGATATTAGGGATAATTACTGAGCATCTGTTCATACCAGGCCCTGCAGAGGAAGAGAGCTCCATCCCTGTCCTCCACACTGACATTTCCGTAGGGAGTAGGGGGCACATAGCACCCGGGGTTTTAGACCAGAGAAAGGTTCCCAGTTTTTATTCTAACGTTTCTCAACCTTCAGTTTTTTAAGGATCACTTTTATGATTTTGGCATAATTGAGGAAGACTTGTAATATTTTTACTTCATACTTTTAACTAGATTTGATTGTTGTTTTTTTTATTTAAAGTTACTTGTAAAGGAAACTATTATTATAGTTTGAAGAATAACCGTCTGCCACAAGGGGAAGGCAATGCTTAGGTATTATTTCTAGTTTGACAGTGATACCCTCATAGTGAGGAGACAGACATGTGTCTATCTAACAAACGTGGAATGTGATAAGTATAACAGACAGAAGAGGGGAGGGAGCAATGAACCAACGCAGGGAAGGCTTCCTGGAGGAGAAACAGCTAAGTTGGGCTGGAAGGATGCGTAGGAGTTCATCAGGAAGACAGGAAGACCTTCCACATTTCCTGTGGTCTTCCTTGTGTCTATGGAGCCAGCCAAAATGTCACGGAGTTTATTTATCTGCTGTCCTCTCTGGAACAATGCAGAGACAGTAAATTACTGATGATCCAACCTGGACATCAAAATGGATTTCTTTCTTTCAAACTTTCAAATGGCTCATGTGTTACAGTGACATGATCTGATCACTTGTTCTGTGGAGCAGCTCTAAAATGTCTGCTCTCACATTCAGCATCTGCATTAGTGTTGATGGGTGGGATTTCGTTTAGAGACCCCGCTGTGGCTGCTCTCACTCTCTCTGGGCTGTGATTCTCTGTTAGGGTGGAAAGCCCAATCTCTCTAGTTTGCCCTGAACCTCACAGCTTTCCAAGTGCACCGAGCTCACTGAGGCCTGGAGGTTTGGCTGTAGTGACAGCTCGGAGCTGTTGAATCCATTTCCTGGTCACCTGATTGTCATTTAGGGGATAATCCCCTAAACCTTTGAGCTGGAGTTCCTTCCCTTCTCCTCCTGAGGGACTAGAATCCTCTCACTACTCTCCCAGAGCACACGCTTGAAGGCTTAGAGTTTATACAAAGAATAGCAACCGCTGGTGTTTCCTCTTTGGTTGATATCACTCCTTCATAGAAGGCTGGTTTTAGCAGGGTTACCCCATTAACCGGAGCCTCAAAAGGCATATGGTAGAGCGTAGCCCCCGGGCGCAAACAGATATGGTGCTGGCTGCAGGGAGCTTGTCAACTTTCCGGAAAATGAGCTGACTTCCTTGACAAATCACATTGATTAAATGTTACTCTCTTGAAAGTAGAGGCTCTGAATTATTCATTTTCTCTGGATGATCAGCCTCCTTCAGCTTTCTAGAGCCACACACTGTATGGGGAAATAGTGACTGCTTCCATCCATTGGATACGCGCAAAGCAGCCCCTCGCACCTGCTGTGCACAGGATCTGAGCCATGTGGGGGGTAGCCCATGGTGAGTGAAACCAACCAGGGACCCTGTAGTCTGGGACCTATTCTAATGAAAGAGGCAGCTACCAACTGAATAAGTACAAGACTGAAGATGTGGTTACAAATTGGGTTAAATGTTAGGAAGGGAATGAACAGGGCAATAGCTGGGAGAAGGGATAGTGAGTAAGGAATGAAAACAAGTTAGACACTTTGGGGAACTGGGAAGGAGGATGGAGGCTAGCTGCATTTTGGGTAAAAGAAACAGCAATGCAAAGGCCCTGAGTGGGAGGGTGCAAGCCTCTCTTTATGGAACAGAACGGGAGTCTGAACACAGTGACATGCTATCAGTGGCATGAAGATAGTCAGAGAGAGAGGTATGAACACATCATGTTTTTCCAACTTAAGGCTTTCTAATCTGACCCCAAATGTATTCTCTGAAGACCTCACGGCAAAGGTGGCCTGAGTGAGACTGTTTTAAAATGGCGAGGTCCAACTGTTCAACTCAGCAAACTTCGATACGTCGCCAGCAGTGTGCCTGGCAATGTGCTCTTGCTGGGGACGTAGCTGGTCCACCTGGAAGGCCCCTGCTGGCCTGCCACCCTCGGACCCTCGGTGTGAAGCCAGAGCCACAGAGTCAGCCTGGCAGGCCCGGCCAAGGCTCTCCCCTGAAGGAGTAATGATGCAGTAACTAGCTTGATAACAATGACCAGATGCCCCCCCGCAGGAGGAGGCAGGCGCCATGCCATGTGCTTCACACATGTTACTTCAATTCGACCTCACAATGGCCTTCAAGGTAGACACTCTTTTACTCCCCTTTTACAAAGCAGGGTGTGGCTGAGGTGCAGAGGGGCTGGAAGATATCCAAGGCCCCACACTCTGTGGCGGCTGAGTCAGCCGAAGAACCTGCTGTGGTTGCACTGTGTCCCTTCAAAATGACATGTCAAAGTCCTAACTTCAGAATGTGACCTTATTTACAGAGGAGCCAGGCAGAGATGAGGTGCGCTCTAACCCAGTATAATGGTGTCTCTATAGAAAGGGGGATATGTGGACACATTGGTAGACATGCACAGAGGGAAGACACAGGGAAAAGGCGACCATGTGACTGGAGTGAGGCATCCACAAGCCAAGCAATGCCAGGATTGCCAGCAAACGCCAGAGCTGGGAAAGACAGAGGGGTCCTCCCCGGTGCATCAGAGAGGGCACACCCTGCTGACACCTGACTTGGGACTTCTCGCTTTCAGAAGCCTGAGACAATTCATTGGTATTGTTGTAGGCAGCTTAGTTTGTGGCACTTGGTTATGGCAGCCCTAGGGAACTAACAGAAACCAAACCGGAGGCAGACACACCCTGCCTTCTGAGTGGCAGCACTGCCCTTTGACTCCGCCTGGGTCCTGGGCGGAGCCCTGGGAATGGAGATGGGGGAGATCCTGGGAGGAGCACCCAGGCCAGCCAGAGATGGTCTCTTATGTGTGTCCTGCTCAGAGAGGGTTCCAGCACATAGCGGAGCTCAGGTTGGCTTGTTGAAATAAATGGAGAATGATGCATCAGGGTCAGTCACAGAGGCCCGGCTGGTGGGTCACAGATGGGGGTGGGGCTTTTCTTTGTGGGGTGAGCAACTGGCGTCACGAGGAGAGGCCCTCCAGAGTTCGTTCAAGGTGCTTAACTAGGCTTTATGCCTCTGAACAGATTTTCTTGAGGAAACAAAAATAATTCTTGTCAACAATTCCAAAACTTGGAGGAATTTCAGAATTTTTTAAAAAAGGAATTCTCAAGGATTTTAATAAAAGGGACCATAACGAAACCTGCTATTATTTCACTGTTATGTGTTGTCCTTTGAGGGAGCCAGTCTGATAAGCATTCCAATTTACACCTGGCTGGAAGAGTTTCGGAGCACACGTGGATGCATTATTATTAATTAATTAATTAATTAATTAATTTATTTATTTATTTATTTTCGGGAAACAGGGCCAGGCCACAGCAGGGGCCTGCTCCCCACCAGGGCCCTAGAACAGGGTCTGATCCCGATGGGGTCACCTGGCTCTGTGGCAGGCACATACTCCCACAGGCCCCGCACAAACATTTCTGGCTGTTCCCAGAGCCCAGCAGAGTCAGAGTGGGCTCGATGGTCAGTACATAGACCACTGCCCCGGGGGGGGGGAGGGGGCGGGCGATCATTCCATGTGCACAAGACAGCTCTTCTTCCGATAGAAAGTCCCTGCTGGTGCCTGAAATTCTGCTACTACAGTCCATTTCTTTAGGTTTGGTATCACTCAGACCTGTATCTCTTGGCTTTAGTGTCTCATTTTCCATTTTTATCTTTATGCTCTGTAGATAAAAGTAAGAAATATAAAAAGGTAAAAAAGAATGGTAGCCCTATTTCTGGGGAACAACCAACCGTAACTTTTAGGCATATTTATGTTCAATCTTCTTACAGTGAACTTCTGTTAAACAGCAGAGATGAGGCTTTACATACAATTCCGTGTCCTGATGCTTCCTATTAGGAGAGCATTTTCCTAGCTTATTAAAGACTTCTTCCAAGTATTGCTTCCAATGGCTGCCTAATGTCCCATTCTATGAATGTGGCAAACATTTTTAACCTTTTCCCAACACAAATAGCACTGAGATAAACAGTTTTGTACATTTTTTAAAATATCATGAAAATGATGATTAATTCCTGGAAGTGGAAATACTGAGTCAAAGGGGATGGCTATTTTAAAGCTCTTACTATGTTTTGCTATTTTACTTTAAAGTGCAGCCTCCCATTCGCTCTCCAGCAGGAGACTTCATCACCAGCGCTCCACACTCTACTGCCAGCCTCCCTGGAAAGGGATCCAGCCTCCCCATTTGTGGGGTGGACTCCTGCTCAGTGACTGTTCTGTGACCCTCTGCATGTCTCAGCCAATGAGCTACTCTGAAGAGCCACGGTCTCCTCCTTCCCCCTCTTAGTAACCTCCACAGTGACCTGACCTCCCGGGGATCAGTACCCTGGGAGCACAGTATCCCTTTCAACTGGATCCAGGGATCATCTGCTTGTTTGCGGGCCAGGCTGATACCTGAGACTTGGCAGCAAGAAAGCAGCAGGCTGCCTGGATGGTGTGGCTCAGTGGTTGAGTGTTGACCTATGAACCAGGAGGTCATGGTTCGATTCCCTATCAGGGCACATGCCCAGGTTGTGGGCTTGATCCTCAGTGTGGGGTATACAGGAGGCAGCCGATCAATAATTCTCTCTCTATCTCTCCCTCTCCCTTCCTCTCTGAAATAAATGAAGAAAAAAAAACAAACAAACCACCTCACATTTTTTTTTTAAAAGGAAAGAAAGCAGCAGGCTCCTGTCTGCTAAATGAGATGGTCTCAGCTCCTGCTGGTAGACACCCAGCAGCAACAAAAAGGGAGAGGGACTCATCTCTGCCTCTTCCTTCCTCCAGAATGTGGGGGCCCTTTGGGGATTTTCAATCAGCACCCCTCCCTCCAGCCAGCAGGTGGGAATGGGGCAGCATGTGCTATGGCAGGGGAAGCCCGGCTGCTAATCTAATGCTGACAGTCAACAATGGCCGCTGCAGACTTCAGGCCTCACGCGCAGTTCAGCAGGCGGCAGCCAGCTCAGACTATGATGTAAGTTGCACTGATTGGACAGTCCAGGGAAGGGTACAGCCATCTATAATCAAGCACTAGATGTGGCGTTTCACACATATGAGCACACTTAATCCTGGCTACACTCCCGACAGCTAGTTATTTTACCAAATTTTAGAGAAAAATAAACAAGAGCTCAGAGAGGTTATGAGCCTCACCCAAGGCCACATAACCTGCAAGTGACCCTTAGGCTACAGTCACCATCTCATTCATGCTCATGCTCCTTCCCCCACTCTACAGAAGGCCTCCCTGATGGGTCCTAATTCCTCCCCGCCCCCCACCTTGCTGCTTTCCCCAGAGTCACTTTCAAATGACCATAGAGTCCTGGTGGCAGTGAGAAAGTCTAGGTCTCAGGTCTCTGACAAACAGTATAAGTTCAATGACAGATACACAGATTAAGGTCACTGCATTTCAAGAAGCATCTTTCCTAGTGTCAACGGAGAACTCTTAGTCTTTGGGGAAATTCCATTTAGTCTGGAAGGTTGTAGGCACTGGCTTTGTGCAGCCCAAGTGTGTAAAATGCCTGGAACATAATAGATACGTGCAGATATTACTTCCATTCCTCCATTAGGGTCAGATGGCTTTGCAGTTCATTCATCAACTATTTACTGATCATCTACTACATGCCACCCAAAGTAATTCTTTTATGGATCTGCTACCAGGAGGAAGGAATGAAGGAGCACTCAGAGCAAGAGTCCAATTGGTGAAAGGTGAGCCATGTCAGCTTTAAGACCTCATCAAGACATGTTGACAGAAGAATGACCCCACACTGAGCTTACGCGCCTTTCATTATGGCTCCTGCCAAGAAGTCTTATGGGGATGCTGCAAATAGCATTGTGGTTATTTCAGTGAAACCGAGACATTGCTCTCCAGTTGGCTGATCTTGCCACATGTCCTGGGATTGTCTAGTGTCAGACAAGACACTGGATCTACAGCACAACTCTTCACAGGGACTGTATAGAATGTGATGGGACAAAAGCTTTGTTCCAGCATTGACAAGCAAAATCTATGAAGGGTTAACCCCTGGGGAAGGGGAATTGGTATTCTGGCCAGTTTCTACTTAACTGAATAAATAAGCGAGAGGGATGATAAGGAAGGGAGGGGCAACTTTGGGGGAGGTTAAGCAGCCGCTGCAGGATCACTTGGGAGGAGGAAAGCATCCAGCCTCCCTTCCTCCCCTGTCCATCGCTGCCTTTGGTTAGGAAGCGTGCCGGCCACAGCCCAGAAGGTGCAGCTGTTAGTACTTGTTGCCATCCTGACGGCGAAGCTGTTGGAGATGGGATGGGGGATGGAAGTTGAAAACTGAGCCAAGCTGAGCTGCCAGGGAGAGAGTCCGATTCTCTCTCCCTGGCATTTGGAACTGGTCAGCAGTGACGGGGTCAGTTAGATGGTCGCAGGTCCTGGACTACGGACCTGCCCACTGGAGCTTGGTGGTAGGCTGGGCCTTGGGCAAGCCAACTTCAATGGCTTGCAGAGGGTGCATGAAACGGAAAGGCAAAGGAAGAAACAAGAGACTTGAGAGCGAGAGGCACACGGAGAAGGCAGTTGCTGATGATAATCTTTCATTTCTAATGAGGCTTGAATATCCTTATTGCACTTCATTTCTTTGCTATTTGCCTCTATCCTTCCAATAAGCCTCCAGTGTAAGGAGTTAGCCCTAGTAGTTTCCTATTTCTGACCACTCAATATGTCTTTTCTACAACACTGGGCAATCCTCACAACTGCTTCCTTCACCACTCCACCTCAATCTTGCCGTTTCATAATTAAGGAGCACAAAGGACAATATAGTAATAGTATGCCGTCAACATAAGTCAAAACAAATGCCATTTAAAAACAGCATCAAAGGCAAGTGACAAGGCTAAAATCAAAAGGAACGACATAAAAATAAAGCTCAAAATAAAAGCTGAACATGATGAGAGAACCAGATAAACTATAAGCCATGGATAAAAGTAAATGTGAGATTAAAAAAGTCATTAAATCGTACATCAGCTAAGAACAATTAAAACACAAGAAACAAAAGAGCAAAGTGAATACTGAAAGAATATAATCTACCAACTATAAAACTAGGGTAATCAGTCAATAAAACAAAATGGCTAAGAAGATAGAGCTCACTTTTCCCCGGGGCATAGACTCAAAGGGTTGATTCTCTGAACAAAGACAGCCAGGGCCTTTCCAAGCAAGACAGTCACTGTGGGGGCACAGACCCCCCAGGACTGTCTTCCCAGGGCAAGGTGTCCCCAGCACATGTTCTCTGGCTAGAGAGCCCCATGGGCTACAGAGCAGGACATCTGTCCGTTCCTTTTCCCTTTTATCCTCTCCCCTGCAATGTGTGCCTCCTCCCATGCCAGCCTCTGTAATGCACCAGGATGAAAACTGAGCCAGATCAGCTGCTCTCCTTCGGTCCCTCAACTACATTTGCAAGCAGCAAAGAGCAGTGCCCATACATACAGTCCATTAGAGAGTCCGGCATCAGGATCCAGAACCACCACCCTGGCTCCTGGAGGGGGAGAGGGAGGCAGAAGGCAGAAGGCCTCGACCATCTGTGCAAATTCTGCAAAATGCACAGAGGCTTTGGGTTGGGCTGGTATGGCCAGAGGAAATCACTGGGGCGAGAGAGTTGTCTGTGAGCAGCTGGCCTCCTCCCAGCCCTCACCAGTACTGAAAAGGGTCTGACAGCCAACACCATTCAGGCAATATTGAGACAGATTCTGGTGCCATCAGGGAGCTCCCAGCATGGTCAAAGAGAAAGGTATCTGACTATGAAAAATTACTGGTTCCATCTATTGAAGAATTATAGGATCACTTAGGTTTTCCATTTTTTTTTTCTGCATCAATTTGAAAAGTTGTATTTTTAGAAATTTGTTTATATCAGTTACATTTTCAAATTTATTGTCATAGTCATTTATAATGCCATTTTATTATCATGTAACAGCTGATGGCCTCTTTTTTCATTCCTGCTATAGGTTATATCTTCTTTTTAACTTGATCATCCTTAGCAGAAGTTTATCAATTTTATTAGTATTTTCCAAGAACCTGCAAACCCAAAGAATAGAAATTCATGAAATAACAAACAAACATACAATAGGTATGTTCATTTGGGCAAAAAAGATACCTATGGAAATTAGCTAAGAAGACATGAAAGGAAGGCTAATGTTACTAGCATATTTGCTAGTAGGTCCTAGCAGAGATCACTCTATGAAGACACCCCAAGCAGGATGTAGAACATCAGTTGGGTTGTAAAGAATGGCAGTATCTGGAGCAGGAGAAGGAAGAATAGCAAGAGGAGACAGATAAGGAGGAGGAGGGGGGCAGAGGAGAAGGAGGGGAATGGAGGAGAAAAAGATAGCGACAAGGAAGAGGAGTCAGGAAAGGCCAGAGCACAGGCATAGAACAGGCAGGTTAAGTAACCTAGCTTTTGTCATTGGATTTAAGGTCACAGAGTTAAAAAGTAAATGTTTAAGGGCCAGATCACAAAAGGCTGTGATGTGAAAGAGGCACATCCTGAGTTCAGGCACATCCTGAAGTTGAAGATTCTGGCAGGTGAAGGATTCTGTCCTGTAGGAGAGCACCCTGCAGAGGAGCAGAGGGGACAAGCTGGACAGGAGGACTGGCAGCAGACAATCGAGGCCCCCCACCCAGTGATGAGGGCCTGCGGAGAGATGGAGAGAAGGGTCTGGAGCCTGAGTAACTAGGAAGAGAAAGGAGCTGAGGGCATGTGGGATGTCCAGTCCGAGAGGGGCCTCCAGAAAGTCCCGGCAGGGATGAGTGGCCCATGTTTGTACCCCAGTACTGTCAGGAGCCTCCGGGCAATTTGCTCTGACCCCTTTCCCTCCTGTTGACAGGGAAGGCACACTCCACTTGACTCTTCAAAGAGACGATTCCGTCTCCCTGACTTGCTCACTGTTACAGCCTCATGTGTGATGGTGTATGTAGGTCAGAGTGATTTTTCCTTCGCCCTAAAATAGAGTTCTCTCCCTCCTGAGCCAACAGCAGTGATTGCCAGTGGCCTGCACACGTAGAGAGCTCTTTCCCCAAAGAATGTCTCCACATGCCAGCTGCACAGCCCCCAGCCTCATCCAAGGGAGGAGCGGGGTTTCTTCTGGCTCTTGGTCTCGGATTGTCCTGTTCGTGTGACAGACAGCACATAAGAGCTCAGCACTTAGGTGGACCTTTAGTGGGAGTGCAGTGAGGCAGAAAGCTGATCATTTTCCATCCGAAAAGGTACTTGTTAACACTGGCCATGTTTTTATGCCCGGAACTCACTCAAGGAACAGAAGGGGGAAGAGGTCATCATTTCCTGATGGCTGAGCTGAGCTTCCCAAGAATAAGGAACAACAGTCCTCAAAGTTCCAATGAGATTATCTCTTGCTATCAATGCTGAAATAGTATCATGACGATCTTTGCTAGAGTATGTTTTGCCATTTCTTCTTTTTTTTTTAAATGTTTTTCTTGATTTTTAGACAGGGAGGGAGGGAGAGAGATAGAAACATCAATGAGAGAGAAACATCATCAATTGGCTGCCTCCTGCACGCCCCCTACTGAGGATCAAGCCCTAAACCCAGGCATGTGCCCTAACTAGGAATCAAACCATGATGTCTTGGTTCCTAGTGTCGATGCTCAACCACTGAGCCATGCCAGCTGGGCTGCTTTGCCATTTCTTAATGGATCTCCTGCACACTCACAGATCCCTTTATGGCTACCTATGTTTGGAAAATGGTGAGTTAAAAACAGGTTTCTTAACTGCAAGAGTTCTCAGAACCTTTAATGTACTAATTTGTATTGACAATTTCCAAGAGAACTAGTGTTTCCAAGACCATGAATTCTTGGAACTATCTTTTCGCAGAGTATCTCGTGTAACTAGTACTGTTTGGGAGGATGGTCCAATGGCCGTCTCACCCGCATGTTGAGGGGCTGCCTGTGTTCTGAAGGTTGTGTTCAGATGCATCTCCCCGTCACTTGCATTTAGAGCAGAATTTCTTGGGTCCGGGGGGTTTTGTTGCATGACAGTTGGTGACACCAAATGGCCTAAAGTTATTAAATCAGCAAAATGTGTTGGCAAAGACCTCCCCACCTTCCCCCACCTTCCCCTTCTTTTTTTCTGCCAAGTGCCCTCATGTTCACTCCTGACAAAGCTATCAAAGTTTTCTTTCATAAATAGGTGGTGACGTAAATAATTCACACTAAGACCGCTTACTCGTTAGCCACCCACACAGGCATCCCTTTGTTCGCTGGTTTAGTTAGCCTAGTCACTCAAACCATTCAGTGCTGACTATGCTAGGTACTGGGGATTCAGGCGAAAGTAAGTTATAGGCCTGCCTTTGATGAGATCACAGTCCAGTGGGAGAGACAGAGAACTAGACAGATAATTGCCCTCCTGGGCAATATGCTATGAGGGGGGATGAGCCAAGACCTTTGGGAGTAGACAAAGGACACCTCGCCCAGTCCAAGAACAATAGAACCATGCATTTAGAGATGGCTTCCAGAAGGAGGGTCCCCCTAACTGGGAAATGGGAAAAGGCTATAGCAAAACAAAAGACATGAGCAAAAGCTGGGAAATGAGACAGGACGTGGTGCTTTGGAGAGAAGAGCAAGTGGCTCAGCACAGCTGAAGGAAGGGATGACTATAGAGAAGTTGGAGACAAGGCCAACAGGGAGGTAGAGGCCAGACTGGGGATGTTCTCATGGATTAAGGAATGTTGATGTCATCCTGGGAACGATGAGAAGCATATGGCCAGGGGCAAAGGCGGGAGTCTACAGGTGTGGAATTCCAGGCAAACAATAGTAAACTGAGTTCCTCTTTTGGAATTTCTTAGGCTTGGGACATCCCTACCTGCTCACACCCTTCTCCAGATGCATCCTACATCCTGTCCTTGCAGTTACTCCTGCTCCTCCCAGATCCCCCAATAACAAACCCATTGCCACGTAGGAGTTGCTGGCTTGGTATCTCTGGCCCATCATGAAGCAGCAATGCACAAGTCCACATCTGCGCAAGAAGGGAGAGGCGGACATTGTGGGTGTGTCCCTAGGGTTAGGGCTCGATGCAGACAGCATGCCTACTTACTGGCAGTGCCATTGTTTAACATGAAGCTCCCTGACCGCAGATTTGCTCTACGTGCACTATTTGTCTGATGTACCATAGCTGGTTTGATGGAGAAACCCTGTAATTAAGGAATGGGTGGCCCTAGGCTAGTCCTATGTCTCACTCAGTTGCAGTTACTCGGCTGAAAATAAAGATTTCATTTCCTTCTCAGGCTTTCTTTAGTAAGGATTACATTGGATGATAGGTGCTGACGCTATAGTATGAGCTTGGGCTGGACTCAACATGCCCAGACACAGGTGGCCACCTGGAGGACAGGGCAGGGTTTACAGGAAAGTCCCTTGGTGGGCCTGATGAAAGCCAGGGTTGGAGAGTGTATGAGGTTCCTCAGATTGTACCACAAACTGGGTGGCTTAAACAACAGAAACTTATTGTCTCACAGTTCTGGAAGCTAGAAGTCCGAGAGCAAGGCATTGGCAGAGTTGGTTTTTCTGAGGGTTGTGGGGGAGGATCTGTCCAGGCCTCTCTCTGAGCCTTTGGTGGTTTGCTGGCATTGCCCCCATCTCTGCCTTCACCTTCACGTGGTGTTCTCCGTTTGTGTGTGTCTGAGCCCAAATTCCCCCCCCCCCCACTTTTATAAAGACACAGTCCTATTGGACCAGGGGCCCATTTACTCCTGAATGACCTCATCTTAAGTAATTACATCTGCAAAGACCCCATTCCTAAATAAGGTCATGTTCTGAGGTATAAGGGATTGGGACTTCAGGGAATGAGTTTGGGGGGGGCACAATTCAACCCATAACTGGAGGAATGTGGGATGACCCAGGTCATATGAGACCTCTGGGAACTGCAGAACATCACACCAATGCCATGAACAGCCTGAATGTTATGAACATGCATGTTCATAGCATGTTACCAGTTACTGGTATGGAGGTCTCATTTATATCCAAGATGGGTGAGGCCTGGGGAAACTAGCTTACTAAAAATGCCTGGCAGGTGTCTGGCCCTTAGTATGTGGCAGCTCCTTGTCTCCTACACCCTCAACGCCCTGTGTTCCAGCTGCGCATGTTTTCTCCTTAGTACTCTGAAGAGATTTTCTTTTGCAACAAATGTCCAGGCCCATGTCCCCCAGGGCCAGCCACCCCTTATCTTCGAAGATCCACCTGCATGTTGCCTGTGGTCTTGAACCCCTCTGCTTCCCAAAGCCCTCTCAGGTCCCGGCCTCCAGGGGCAGCTGCCGGGCTCCTACAGGGCACACCTTACCTGACTCCCTTTATCTTTTAGCAGCTTCGGTGCCAGGGGACTTGCTGGTGGAATATGTCGCCTCTGAGAAGTGAGAAAATTCCTGAGGAAGGTGTTTGCCAGAAATACAGCAAAGGTGTTGTTTTCACTTAGCAGGTGTTTAAATTTTTATGAGACACACACTTGTGGAAGTTGCAGACTTCCAGATAGTGTTTAGTATCTAGAGTCAGTTGGCTTTCCTAGCTGAATGGCTGGAGGTGGGTGTGCAGTGTGTGTTTGGTTGGGAGCAGGAGGGTGTGGTGGGACTGGGAGTGGCGGTACTGGGATTCTGATGGAAGAAATACCATGTGCTCACCATGGCCCCTACTGGGAGATGGGCATTCGAAAAAGTCGTTCAGGCTCCCAGAAGTTAGCTCATCCTTGAAGTGTGTGTGAGCATACCTTGGAGGTATTGCAGGGTCAGTCCAGACTACTACAATAAAGCAAGTATCTCAATAAAACAAGTTGTAGTTGCCTTCAAATTGTAAAAAATGCAACATCTGTGAAGTGCAATAAAGCAAAGTGCAATAGAACAAGGTATGGCTGTATTTGTTCTTCTGTCAGCCAGAATGGCTCTCTTTTTCCAGCGGTGTGTACTTCCCACTTACGCTCTACTCTAAAATGCTCAGAGGGCATGCTGGGTAAATAAAGTGCTCTCATGCCAGTGGAGTTATATTGGGGTTTCCTCCCTCTTCCTTCAAACCTGACACAACCATATTCTAATCTAGAACTACAAAATCAGTACAAACAGGGGTTACAAGCTTTCCATAGGAATTTCTTTCCTCCCTCCCCTTCTTCCTTCCTTCCATCTGTATATACTGAGCATGTGCCAGGCCCTGTGTTGGGTGAAGGATACAGGTGAGCATGAAATCATCCTAGGTCTATGTTCTGGTGGAGCAGGTAGGGGCCTCATGCTCTCCATCCACGAATGCACTGCAGCCCCATGATATTTGACCTTAAGAAGACAGACTTCCATGTACCAGTGATGCTCCACCTGGCCAGCCCCTGAGAGTCAGCATGAGGAGCTTATACATACATTGGTAAAGGGCTCACCTGAGAGCAACTGAATCAACACTGCTGAGGTGGGGGGGGCAGGGAGAGGTGGGCTCAGACTTTGCATTCTAATACAGAGCCAGGGTTGAGAAGCCTGCCCTGGGCCACCCTCAGGCCCCTCTAGACAATCTGTTCACACATCCTGTCTTCTGTAGCCCACCTTGGTTAGTCCCATGACCGACAGGGGGTGTTTCTGGACAAGTCATGAAAGTGAACCCTCCCTGAAGTAGGGGACTTGCAGACTGAAGACATGACCCCACAACCCCATGGAAATAATCCTTATTAATTCCCACAATAATTATGTCATTTCACATTGTGGTAATTTTACACACCTGTAACATAAAATGATGTCTAGAAACAACTTACAGGGGACCTACTATCTGCTGTGCACGGCACTAACCATGCTTGATCCTTTACTGTCGGCAACCGGGGATTTCAGCTCCTGGAGGTAATACAAGGCTAAGTGACAAAGTGAGTGAAGCAGGCTGAGTTAAGGACAACATGTGGTGGTGGGAGCCGTGGCCACAGGGGTGCTAATGCTGGGTCCAAATGGATGGGCTATTTTTGGCTCCCACTAACGGTGGCTAAGCAGAAATTGAGGACTCATGTGGCCTCTTCAGATCATTTTTTTAATGTGAAATCTCCTGAGTTTTAAATGTTTAAAGCAAATCATTTTTTAAAAAGTATTAAAAGCTAACAAAACAAAACCACATTGGGCAATGCAATTCAGTCACGTCAACTGATCAGATTTGGTTTCTGAACCCAAAGGGCAGTAAGTGCATTGGCCAACAGGGCTCTATCCACGCACAGACCTTCTTGGGGGGAGTATCGCTGCTAGTGTCTGTGGCCCCAGGTTTGATTAGTGACATCAGAGGTGGGCAAGCCCAGAGGCTGCTGTCCCTCTGCTGCCTGTTGGGAAATGCAGGGATGAAGCTCATAAAGACTTGTGACATGAAAATACCTTTCCCTGACTCAGTATTGACTTACAGTGGCTGCTGATGAATTTTACACAAGACAATTAAATAGTAAGCCAAAGTGCCTAGAATTTAGTGGAATTTACTAATTACTCTTCCTCACCTAAACCATTGGTCTTAGCTGCTGCCAGTGAACAGAGCAGCCATAATCTAGCCAGAAATACATTCATTTACTTAAAAACTGCTACTGAATCTCTGTTTGAGGTGGGCACCGTGACCCACAAAGAATGGAAGTCTTCGCCCTCGAGGTCCATGCTCTCCTAGAGAGGAGGAAATTGTCAGTTAAAATGCCTCCATTACATGCTGGCTACAAGGGAGGTACAGGAAGGTGTCACCCGCCTTTCTTTCTAACTGCTTTCCAGATTGTTCTCACTTAAAGCTCTCACAGAACACTGTAAGAAAATCAATGAATGACGATGCTATAAAATGCAATTCTGAAACTTCCACAGTAAGTGAATAGCACGCAGTGGGCTCTCTGGAGAGAGGGCAACTTCTCTGCTTTCTTACTATAGGCGAGACAGAGGTGGGGGAGGGTGCAGGGAGAGACCTGGGTGTGTGCTGGGTGCTGGTGCAGCTTTCTGAGGACTCCCAGGGATTATTTGGGGGGCCTTTACGCATAGGTTGAGACAAGGACCAGTTGAGAATTAATGACAACTTTGAACCAGCAGGAAAGATGAGACTGCCTGGGTCTGACACACTAGGAGTGGGGCTCCATTCAGGCTAAGGACTGTGTCCTCCAATGGGCTCTGGATGGCTCTGTGTCCCATCCTTCCTGCCCCCAGATGCCATTTCCTCCATCCAGGACGACTTCTGCCCTTCTCCTGGTTTCCCCACCTTTGAGCCTTTCCTCCTGGAGTCGCAGAGCCCCACCTCCTCTGCACAACCCCAAAGCCACCAACCTGTGAGGCTAGCCTTAGTCCCTTAGAGTCGCCTCCAGGAAGCCCCTCCTGTCTCCCTCAGCCTCCTTGTGGATGCTCCCGCCCGGAAGCATTTGTTAGGTACCGATCCCATGCCGGGTGTTTTATCTATAAATTAGCCTCTTTAATTCTCACCACAACCCAGACTAGGTCACCTTTACAGCTGAGAATACAGAGGGTCCAAGAAGTTCAGCAAGAGGTGTGGGACCACCCAGCGACTAAGAGGTGGGTCTGGAATCGGACCTTGTAGTGTTGTCCCTCTCTGCTCCTTGCAGACAGTTCCCATGCACTTGGGGAGGTGATAAGGGCCAAGTGTCAGGGAGGTAACAGGTGAGCGACTCTGGAAGGAAGAATGTGAGTGAGTCAGACGAAGGGAGTGCGGTGGTCCTGGGAGAGGAGCCAGCTCGTGTTCCCTATGGCACTTCTCTCAGCACTGCCGCCAGGAACAGTTCGATTCTGCATTCAAGTCTTTTATCAGATATATGATTTGCAAATATTGTCTCCAAGTCTATGCTTACCTTTTCATATTCTTTTTTTTAAATATATTTTATTGATTTTTTACAGAGAGGAAGGGAGAGGGATAAAGAGTTAGAAAGATCGATGAGAGAGAAACATCAATCAGCTGCCTCCTGCACATCCCCTACTGGGGATGTGCCTGCAACCAAGGTACATGCCCTTGACCGGTATCAAACCTGGGACCCTTCAGTCCGCAGTCCGATGCTCTATTCACTGAGCCAAACCGGTTAGGGCACCTTTTCATATTCTTACTGGAACCTTTTGAAGCACCAAAATTTCTTATTTTTATAAAGTCCAATTTATCAATGATTTAGGGGTCACGCTTTTGGTGTCATATCTAAGAATTCCTTGCCTAACCCAAGGTCATGATTTTCTCCTGTTTTAGTCTAATGGTTTAGTTTTACCTCTTACATGTAAGTTAATTAATGACTCATTTTGAGTTAGCTTTTTGTATTTTGTGAGGCAAGAATCTACATTCATCATTTTGCACGTGGATATCCAATTATCCTAGCAGCATTTGTTGAAAAGACTACCCTTTCCCCCTGTGTTAAAATATCACTTGATCACAAATGTGTCTTTTTTCTACACTCTCACTTCTGTTCCATTGATCTATATTCCCATCCTCTCACCAGTACCCCATTGTTTTGATTATTGTAGATTTATAGTAAGTTTTGAAATTACAAAGTCTGTCTTCCAACTTTATTCTTCCTTTTCAAAATTGTTTTGGTTATTCTGAGTTCTTTGCATTTAAAGGATCAGATTGTCATTATCTGCAAAAAAATCCTGCTGAAATGTTGACAGGGATTGTATTGAATATGTAGATCCATTTGTGGGAAATTGTCATGGTAATAATGTTGAATCTTTCAACCCATGAACTTGGAATATCTCTCCATTGATTTGGATCAGCAATTTTCAACCGATGTGCCACAAGAATTTTTAAAACATGCAATACCTGACTATTTAGTCAGGGGCACTGACCTCTTTTTCCTTAGATTGTTAAATAAAAATGCGAAAACAGCCAACACAACAATAGCTATTTGGTGTGAATTAATCAAAATTATACCTGTTTTTTGTCATATCAAAAATATATTTTTTGTCATGCTGCAGAATTTTAGCAATTAGTTTGTGTACGCCACGAGATGAAAAAGGTTGAAAATTGCTGATTTAGATATTTCTTACTTTTTTCTCAGCAATTTTTTAAAAATAATTTTCAGTATACACATTTTGCATTTTTGTTAAATTTGTTCCTAGGAATTTTATTATTTTTGATGCTATTTTGAATGGAATTATTTTCTTAATTTCATTTTGGATTGTTCATTGCTAGTATATAAAAACCTGATTGACTTTTTTATACTGATCTTGTATCTGAGAACTTGTTGAACTTTGTCCATTAGTTCTAGTGGAATTTTTATTTTTTATTTTGGAAGACTTTTCTATATCTAGGGTCATGTCTCTGAATAAAGACAATTTTTACCTCTTACTTTCTAACACACATATGTATATATGTGTGTATATATGTATATATACACACATATATACATATGTATAGAGTTATATATATAGATTTATATATAAATATATATTACCTATATATGTTTGTTTTATTTCATTGGCTAAAAAACATCAGTTCAATGTTGAATAGAAGTGTTGAGAGTGGACAGTCTTATCTTGTTTTCATTTTATGAGAAAAGCTTTCAGCTTTTTATCCTTAAATATAATATTAGCTATAGGTTTTTTTGAAATGCAGTTTATTAGAATGAGTAAGTTTCTTTATTTTTAGTTGGAGTGGATGTTGAATTTTTTTCACATGCTTTTTCTGTGTCTATTGAGATAATCATGTGGCTTTTGTCCTTGCTAATTTTGCTCACTCTAATAAGATGGTATTTTACATTAATTGATATTTGGATGTTTAACCAACCTTTGATTCCTGGAATAAATATCTGACTTGGTAATGGTATATAATACCTTTTTATATATTGTGGATTTGATTTGTCAATATTTTGAAAAATTTTACATGAGAGATATTGTCCTATCATTTTTTTATGATGTTTGTCTTATTGGGTATCATACTAGCCCCTCATTATCCTATATTTTCTGAAGAATTGGCATTATTTCTTTTTCAATTTGTGATGGAATTCACTAGTGAAGTCATCTGGGCCTGGGCTTTCTTTGTGGGAAAGTTTTAATTACTAATTCAATTTATTCGCTTGTAAGTCTCTTCAGATTTTCTATTTCTTTTTGAGTCAGTTTTCATTATTTATGTTTTAAAGAGATTCTTCCACTGTCTAATTTATTGACACAGAATAATTCGTAATATTTCTCCAGTTTGTTTGCCTTCAGCAAATTTCCAGAGACCTAGAATGATTGCTTTGGATGAATATTTTTTAGTTTTATTGTCTTTTTGCTAAGCTCTTCCCCCACCACTGCAGAAGTCATGTCCTTCTCTTCTGGTTTTGGTACCATGTCCTCAGTTCTCAGGGAAGGAGACTGTATGGGCAACTCACACGTTCACGTTTCCACTCAAATGACCACTCCTGTGAGAGGCTGTTCTTAGTGGCTCTCATCTCAAAGGCCTCTCCTCCTCCTCTCCAGGCACTCACCATCATATCAGTCAGTTTTATTTTATGACAGACGTACTACCTGAGCCTATTCCACTGATTCAGTCATCTTCTCACTTATTTCTTATCTGTTTCTTACTCCATGCCCACCTCAAGCATCCCTGCCAGAGTGTTAGGACCAGATGAAGATGCTGTCCTCAATTAAGGACACAGCTGCTTGGCCCACAGAGGAACCTCATAAACGTGTGTTGATGAATGAGTGAGTGAAGGGACAAGAAAGGGAGGATTATAGGAGGAGATAAGGCCTCAAACTAGGGCACTTGATTTCCAGAGCAGTGGTTTTCTAGTCCACGGTCCTTCCTTCCTAAATTACACATGTGCAAATCTGAGGGAAAAATTAATATACATTGAGCTTCACCGCCCTTCGAGAGAAAATAGATATTTCCTGTATATTTCCAAATTCCCCTTGCAGTGAGGTCAGGGTCAAGCCACTAGTTCTCGCCAATAGAATGTAATTGGAAGTGAGCATATTATGCCTCTACTGCCAAAACTCAGCAAGATAGACATCATTATCCTCTTTAAAGATGAAGCTGCTGAGTGTCAGGGGTTAAGCAATATGACCAGCCTCACCCAGCTGATAAGAGGTCCAGCCAGCACTCCTTTTAAACTTATTTCAAAGGCTCTGAGATCCTCCTGTGTTTTCACTATTCCAGGCAACCTACAGGGGAGCAATTATGTCATTAAGTTATTATAAAAAATTAACACCATGGATGGCTTATTGTGAGTTAGGCAAAGAATCAAAAGCCCCATTTCTTTCTCCTTTTCCTTTCTCAGTGTGCGTACACATTATGTTTAGGCTTAGTGCAGCCCTGGCTAAGTATCAAAATGATTTTTTTATGCTGACTTAATTAAAATTGAGGACAGGAGAGATAGCGGAATGCGGAAATGATTTCATCACATGGCGTTCGTGGTTTAGACTGAAGCCTTGCACTGGAGCGCTCCCAATGCTTTTGTGTGTTCACTCACACAACCACCCCAACATTCATCCACTGAACATTCACCCACCAAACATTTTTCCTAGTTGCATTTCCTCTATCAGGGGATGCAAAGATGAGAGGACTCAGCCCTGTCCCGAAGAGCTCGGAGTCCAGAGGGAGAGCCGGAATAAAAGGTGTATTTCCCACAAACACCAGCAAACAAACTGCCTTCTCCTGCTTCTGCACTAACTCCCGGGCAGCTTTGGTGGCAGATGTTGTGGGCGGGTCAGGGGTGATCATAGACTGAGAGATGACACCTTTAAATGCCAGGATCTTTGCTCTTGGCATCGATGCCTGGATGCCAGAAGGAGGTATGGTTGCCAACCCTGCCTGGCAGGACTGTTCGGCTCTGGCTTCTGCTCTCGGGCTTATTCTGCGTCCTGGTGACTGTCTGGGAGTCTACCTGTGCGGAAAGGCCCGCCAGTCCCTGGCATCAGCACCTACAAAAAGTGGGTCTGGGTCAATTCTGCCTTTCCTTCCCAGTGCACATCATCTGTGGCATTTAACATGCTATTATCCCAGTGCCAGACAAATAGGATCAAAATATGAAAGTTGGGGAAGGCAGGATGGAGTGATGGGCGGGGGTGGTGGTAAAGAAGTGATACTTCTGAAAAAGCTCCCAGGTGACAATAATGAACTCCCAGGGTTGAGAACTAGAATAATATTCATCTGGAATAATCTCCCGGGTCACTTTCAGCTCTGTGCAGATTCAAACATGCAAGGGGTGACCCAGGAAAGAGTCACAGCCTCTCAAATCACATTTCCACGGCTGAACGGCATTCTTAATGCTTGCCTATTGCCTTATGCTTTTTCTAAGTGCTTTCATATTCATTAAGGGAATGATCTTTAAATACTAGTACTACAGCAAGGTAAGTGTTTCAGGCATTTTCTACGTGAAACATCTCCCTCCTCCCTCCCCCAAAACAGTTCAGTCTCTCCCAAGGTCACTGGCAAGTTAGCCACACACTGGGACCAGAACCCGGACAGCAGTGGACCCCCAGCCCACAGCACTTCCAAGAGTTCTAGCTGCTCCCAAAAGCCAAGAAGCTTCCAGAAAGTTTTTCCAAGGGGAGGTGGAAGGGGATTGATCATGTCTCCCTGACACTCAGAGACTGCAGGGCCAGGGTTCACAGAATCCTGAGTGGAGGAGACCTTCTGACAGAGTGTGGGAGCCCCAGCCTGCCCAGCAGGCATCCCTCCAGCCATGAGCGCTGATGGAGGATCAGAGACGGCTTAACCCAGAGGTGGCTGTGGAGAGAGCAGCAGCCTCAGGCTCAGCCTGGCTCCCGCTGTAACAGGGGAGAGAGGTTCTCCTGAGACTCTTTATACTTAACCCCTAGCTTTGGCTAATAAAAGATCCTGCGTTTCTGCCATGCAATCCAGAAACATATCCTACTTTCCTCAGTATTAACTCACTAAGGCTGGTCAGCTCAGCACCGTGTTTAATGGCTCACAGTGAAGAAGTCGGAGCCCATGGAGCATCCTGATGACCCTTGGCCAAGCTGGAAATGACGGCACCCGATGCCCCCAAACCACAGTCCTCTGTGCTCTGCATGAGACAGTTTCAGTTCCAAATAGCCCCTTCCCTGAACCTCATTCCAAAGGCACATGGAGAAAGTATGGAATGAGGCAGATGATCCGACCCCTGCAAACAGCGGCTCCTGCAGCCCCTCCTCTGCACAGGCTCCCTGTGCTTGTCCATGCTCCCTCCCTCCCATTCAGGACCATCTTGGGTCAAGTGGTAAGTGCTAAAGGGACAACAACACTAAAACTCTCTATGCTGGGGTCGGGGGCGATACCTGCCGAGACACCACCCAGCCCAGCATAAGGCCAGGAAGGCCTCCTGGAGAAGATGTCTGAGCAGCAGGAGGAGCGCACAGTAGGTGCTCCCTGAATGTTGGCAGGGATGGGTGGGGTCACAGCTGTACAGCAACCTCCTGAGGAGGCCCATGAGGTGCCCCTTCTGTCTTAAGAACTGCATATCGAGTCATCTCACACCACAGCCAGCATCTGGGTTGGGCTGAGAGGTGGCAGGCCCAGTGGGAACTGTCACTCTCACACTTAAGGGAGGCAGAATGATTTTGTGCCTGGTGTCTTCTAGGGCCCCCCCAGGATGGGGCCTCCTGAGTTGCTGGGGCGCTCTGCTTGGACCAGATCTGCTCTCTGTGAGGTTCTTAGGTTTTATGCCAGGATTTGCTGAGTGCTAAGAGTATACGTCTGAGTGTGCTGGGGGTTAGCGAGGCCCTTTCTCCCCACACTTACCCTCCGCCGAGGCCTGTCATGATTGTGAGCAGTAGGTTGCCCTGCCAGCAGCTATTCTGCCTCCCCAGGGGTGGGGGACGGGGAGGGAAGGAGGTTGGGGCCATGGTAACTAACACACCAGACCACCACAATCCAAAGAGGGTTTGTGGGCTTTTCATCAACAGCAGGACCTCTGGAGTTTCTCTGCTAGGAAAGGAGAGGGGAATGGTCCAGGTGGCAGCCTCTCCCACAAGCCTCTGAGCCTGCTCACATCTGTGGGTCTGGCTGTGAATGGGTAATTGGCGAGCCTGTGTGTGTGTCCATGGGGAAGGGTGAGTGGAGGGTGTGCTTGTGAAGGTGGCTCTGATGTTGTTGGTCCAGGGCGGTGTTCAGGAATGTGGGGTCAGTTAATTTTTCTGGCCCTTTTCTAGCAGGGAAGTCTTTATCCATCTGATAAAATACCCCTTGGATAGAACATCAGATGGTTTTCTGATATTAATGGGAGATAATATATGATATACAATCAGAGAGTTATCTGATAATGAGATAAATATCCCATTATTTGGGAAGTAATCACTATTGCTACCTTAGAAGATTCATGGGACCAAATGATTCATTGGTGATATTTCAGACAATTGAACAAAAACTAAGACACCTACTACATCTCTGATCCTTTGCTAGGAAATCTATATATATAAAAGGCTAAGTGAATGACTGTCCGACTGTCCGACCATCTGACCGACCGACTGGCTGGTACAAATGACGCACACTGGCAATTTAAAAATAAATGTTGACTTGCGCATGCGCGATACATATAAAGCTCTGAGGTATTAACAGGATCTGTGGAAGGAGAGGTTGTTCTGATTCCAAGAATTGATTTGTCCCCATCTCACACTGGCCTCCCATTTAAATTAATTCGAAGACATTTTCCCCTGATGCCAACATTTGCAATGACTATTAATAAATCACAAGGACAAACTCTAAACAGAGTAGGAATATTCCTACCTGAACCCGTTTTTGGACATGGTCAGTTATATGTTGCTTTCTCTCTAGTTCGAAGAGCGTATGATATTAAAGTTAAAGTTGTAAATACTTCATCACAAGGGAAATTAGTCAAGCACTCTGAAAGTGATTTTACTCTTAATGTGGTGTACAGGGAGATATTAGAATAAGTTTAATTAATTTATCAGTCCTTGTTTTTATCCATGTTGTTTTTATGTCATGTTTTTGTTGTTTTTATATCATGTTTTTGTTGTTATATCATGTTATTATTTGTTAATCAATGTATATATTATTTTCATATACATTTTACTAATTTTCTTTCATCTCTGACACTTCTATTATAGAGAAAGGGCGAATAGCAATATTAAAATATTTCTTCTAATTAATTTCCTTTCAGTGTGCACGAATCCGTGCACCACACCACTAGTTTAACATAAAATATCTCATTTCATCTTCATTTTCCAGTTGAGGTCCAGGGAGGTGACTTTATGATGTGGTTAAGCTAAGGTCCAATTTAGGATCTGCTTTGCTTTTTACGATCCATGTGGCTTGGTGCTCTATTCCTCTGTAAGTCTCAGTTTCCTCACCTGTAAAATGGTGATGCAAAACAGAAGGCATTGTTAGGACTGACATCACATGCAACATGCCTGTCACAGTAACTGGTACCCAGTCCATGTTAGTTCTCACTTCCCTTTCTCCTTCTCATTGTCTGAAATGATCATATAAACTTTAGTGCAATGTCTTTTGAAGATTTCTTTTAATTGAGGACAACTGTTTCATAGGTGTCACACAGCTCAGGTCCCTGTAGGGAAAAGCTCTCAATCATGTCTTAGCTCATAGCAAGTTCTTTCAGTCGTAGGATCTTTGGCTCAAGCACTAATGGGAGTTTTGCTAGATGCTGAAAATATTATGGTTAACTTTTTATCCAATCTCACACAAAGACAAACGTTTACATTAATTTACATTTTTCGAAGGCAACAAACAGGTGTTCACCTACTGAGGAAATAAGCACAGTCCTCAAGTGGAATAAAACCCCTCTCCTGTGATGTCCTGGACATGAGGGTCCATCCCCACCACGCCTGGGAATGTGAGTGGGAGGTGCTGTGAGTGGGAGACAGGGAGGAGACCCAGCACAGCCTGCCTTTCATCACCTCCTAGTGCTCCATGCAGCCAGGCTACCTTTCAACCTGCCTGGCCCATGGCGTGTGGCACAACACCTTCCTTCTCCAGGACATTTCCTCGGCTGCTCCAAATCACGCTGACCCTTCACCCTGAATATGGCAGCATGTCCAGGCTGCCCCAGCATTGCATCCGATCAGCCCACCTTGTCGACAGCTCTCTACCTCCTGACCTTTATAGAGTACCCTCCTTATGCCAGATGCCCAGCTAAGCACTAAGCTTCACAACAATCCTATGGTACTAATATTCCCATTTTACAGAGAAAGAAAGCAAGTCTCGAATGATCAAAAAAGTGACTCAGAAATAAAGTTGTCACGAGGAACAGCAATGTGGTGGGTAGAAAGGTACCACTGACTCATAATTAAAGGCATAGAGTGTCTTTAAGCATAAACGATACATAATCTTACAAAGTTAGGTACACAAACAGAAGGCAATACAACCCATTCCCAGATGGAAGCCTTCAGCCTGCCCTGGGTCCACTCTCAGAGCTCAGCGTCTCTGCAGTCTGATGCATCCTTGGGTGGAACTCTGGATCCTCCCAAATGAGGCAGGGTAGTAAGAAGCTAGAAAATTCCTTGGCAAGTGGAATGGGGAAACTGAGACAGACAGTTAAATGGCTGAGCAATGGCTGAGCCAGGTAATAAATCTAGAGGTCTTATTTTCCCTAACCAAGGGCACCTAGGAGGAAAAGGTTTACACAAACCATGCTGGGAGGGAGGAGGAAGGGAAGCTATGCCTAAGTCCTGGTCCTTCTTCATTGACATTCTTTGAAGATAAACTGACCAGAGAATGACCCTGACCCCTCTATATGCTCATTTTGATGAATCACCATATTAAAGGACACACCTGAAAAGCTGATGAATATTCTATTGAGATCTTCCACTGAGACCTCCCCTAAAATTACCGACTTTAGTGAAGAGATAAAAACACCTAAGACAAAGGACCCAGTGCTTCCCTCCTTCTTTCCTCAGGAATGTATCTTTGCTTTAAACGTATTCTAAAAATCACCTGGACTCCTGTCACAAAATCTTTCCTGCACAAAGTCAAGAACCCACACAATCCAGACCATGCCGGGGCTGACCCGCCTAGGTCCCGGTCCCTTTCTGATGACACAACTGTGGGTGACATCATCATGAGGAGGCAGGGCACTGTCAGCTGTGAGAAGCTCCCCTCACCGTTTTTCAGGAGGTTCTTTCATAGCTATTTCTAGCCTCACCTTCTCCACTTCTCCCCTCTCCTAGTTACCAAGGCTATGTGCCTCGTTACTCTCCAAATGCAAGAAGCCATTGCAAAACAAGCCAGCACGTTCCTGAGTGGTTAGTGTGTAATAGATGAAAGGGGCCAATTCCCCAGGCTGAGCGTGTTTCAGTCCTCTTAGCCCAGTGGTTCTCAACCTTCCTAATGCCGCGACCCTTTGATACCGTTCCTCATGTTGTGGTGACCCCCAACCATAAAATTATTTTCGTTGCTACTTCATAACTGTAATTTTGCTACTGTTAATGAATCGTAATGTAAATATCTGTGTTTTCCGATGGTCTTAGGCGACCCTGCTAGTGACCCACAGGTGAGAACCGCTGCTGTAGAGCCTAAGACCATCGGAAAACACAGATATTTACATTACGATTCATAACAGTAGCAAAATTACAGTTATGAATTAGCAACGAAAATAATTTTATGGTTGGGGTCACCACAACATGAGGAACGGTATCAAAGGGTCACGGCATTAGAAAGGTTGAGAACCACTGTCTTAGCCTTTAGATCTGCCCTGGGTGCACGCTCAGAGTTCAGCATCTCTGCGGTCTGCTGCAGCCTCGGCACTTGAGGCTGTCCCTCTACTCCAGTCTCCAGACAGCCTTTTGGTGAATCCAGGCAAACATGAATAGCACCACATGGCATTTGTATCATTACTCTTACAGGATGGGTCAGAGTAAACACTTCATCATTATTATTTGTTAACTAGAGGCCTGGTGCATGGATTCATGCATGGGTGGGGTCCTTCCGGCCTATCAGGCC
This sequence comes from Plecotus auritus, assembly GCF_963455305.1. NCBI lineage: Eukaryota > Metazoa > Chordata > Mammalia > Chiroptera > Vespertilionidae > Plecotus > Plecotus auritus. Next base: position 145,715,021 of record NC_137773.1, read on the forward strand.
ATCTCGCCTAGTCCTGATCGGGACCAGTTGGGGCCGGCCAGGGGGAGGGACTGTGGGAGGTTGGCCAGCCATAGAGGGGTTGGGGAGCCTGAGGGGGGAGGTTAGCTGTGGGCGCACACTGACCACCAGGGGGCAGCTCCCGCATTGAGCATCTGCCCCTGGTGGTCAGTGTGTGTCATAGCTACTAGCCAGTCATACCGTTGTCCAGTCGTAACAGTTGCTTAGGCTTTTATATATATATAGATATTTTATGGAGGCATCTGAGTAAGCTTTAGAGCTGCTAACCAAGGGCAGATAGTACTAGAAACCTGAGAGAGGCAGAGGTAGCTCCCTGAAAAGATGGAGCCTGGGGGAGGGTGCCAGGAGGTTGGGTGGAGAGAGATGAATTCCTCTGCTCTGAAAGAGATAACTGCTCCCAATTAGAAAAAACATCCCCATACTAGGAATAATTTTAAAGAGTGACTTTGAGTAAGCCTGGGACACTGATGACAGGGCCATCAGTGAGAGGGGCTGCTATATTTCTTAAAGAATCTCTTAAGGCTTTAATGACTAGGTAGGAATCATGGGTAATTAGCACATCCATTGTCGGAATGCAAATGTGGCTGTTAACCCAGCAGCTTTGCTCTAAATACACTAACTATGTCCTTGTTTACAAGGTAATTGTCCCCAGAGCGCTTGTTGTTTGTAAATTACTACTGGTGGTGGGGGGTGAGGAGATTCCTAATAGGAATTCCAGAAAACCCAGGGCTTCTGCACCCTGCTGGGTCCTGAAGGGAAAGATTGAGTGGTTTTAGGACAAAGTGTCAAGGACCAAAGACCTTAAACAGTAAGGAAGTGAGCAATAGGACTTTCCACTTGCCCTCCATGATCCCAGTACCCACCCTTCCCAACAGATGGTCATTTATCTAGGACCTCCCTTTGGTTTTGATTAATAAAGAATATTAACAATAATTTTATAATTTAAAACTATCATCTACTGAGTACTGGGAAATGTATCGCCTCTTTAAACCGTCACAGCAACCCTCTGGGTAGGTCCAATATTATCTTTATTTTTTGAAGCAGGAAAAACAAGGTTTTAGTGAGATTAGCTCAGTCCACTCAGGTCATGCATTGGGATTAGAGTTGGGATTACAACCAAGTCTATCTCACTTTCTTGCTTAGGTGTATTACTCAGTATACTTACTGCTACAGGTAAAGAAGATGGGTGATTTCTTCCCTAATTATCCAACTGCATCCCTCTTTGTATCTCTAATATACCCATATTGGTGTTCCAGGAATTTTCACTTGCTTATAGTTCTCTAATACAATGTATGAGATCATGCCCCAGTGTCTTTGCACTTGCTGTTTTTGTTTTTTTACTTTAAACCTATTAAGGAAAAAAAAATCAAAACTTAGAAAGAAGTTAAAAAGATGAGTCTATGTGTCTTCAAGGTTGTTTTGAACACCAGTCAGCCACAGCCTATGGGCCAAATCCAGCTAACCACTAGTTTTTGTAAATAAAGTTTTATTAAAACACAGACATATGCATTCATTTAAATATTAGAGGCCCGGTGCACGAAATTCGTGCACAGGTAGGGTCCCTAGGCCTGGCCAGCAATCAGGGTCGATTGGGGACTTCCTTCCCCAGGTGCTGGCTGCTGGCCAGGGCCTTCCTTCGTTCCACACCATCCCCTGGTAGTCAGTGCACATCATAGTGAGCAAACGAACTCCTGGTCTCTTGGTTGAACTCCCAAGGGACACTTTGTACACACACACATATATATATATATATATATATATATATATATATATATATATATATACACACACATGTGTATATATATATATATATATGACTAATATATAGAGATTATCTAGGGCAGGCCTTGTGCTGCAGGGGCAGAACAGAGACCCTATGGTCCACAACAGGTGTGGGCAAACTTTTTGACTCGAGGGCCACAATGGGTTCTTAAACTGGACCGGAGGGCCGGAACAAAAGCATGGATGGAGTGTTTGTGTGAACTAATATAAATTCAAAGTAAAGGAGCGGAAGGGAGAGCAAGAGAATCCTCCGCTCTTTCGGCTCCACGGGCCAGATATAACAGCCGCCGGCCCGCGGGCCGTAGTTTGCCCACGGCTGGTCCACAAAGTCTAAAATACTTACTATTTGGGCCTTTATAAAAGAGTTTGCTGTCCCTGCTCTAGAGGGACTGGACTATGTTTTCTTTATTGTTCATTACTGATTAGGACCCATAGTTTTTGCATTCTATAAAGGTTAGAGGCTAATTTATAAAAAACTGATAAAGGGGAGATGCTGCCAGAAAAGAATCTCAAAAGTTATAGTTTATTGCCCTTCTGGCCTTACTAATTTACCTATCTCTTCTCATCATTCCCTTTTATTTCACAGACTATATAAAACTCTAGTTCTCGTATTTCTTTTGTACTGATTTTGTCACCTTGCTGGTTCCCTCATTAAAAAGTTAAAGGAAACTGATACATATCCTCTCTCTCTCTCTCTCTCTCTCTCTCTCTCTCTCTCTCTCTGTGTGTGTGTGTGTGTGTGTATGTGTCTTCATTTTGAGAAATTTATTTCTGACAAGCTCTTCCATCTACTCCTAATTATATTTCAGTACTTAATCTGGAGTGTTGCAGATAGGAAGTCTTCCCTCTCTCATCCTGTCTTGGTTCCTGGCCCCTTTCTCTGCACCTGAAGCATCCCGCATGCACATTCCCCAGCACCGATTCTCTCAGCTTGGGAGCCAAACAAGAAATGCCAAGCCGATGAGGAAGACACTGTAGGGTTTGTGAGAAGACACTGCTCAGCTATGCACAGGAGAGTTTGAGATTGGTGTTGATGGGTCCAGGTGCTTGTGAGACACCTAATCAGCCTTTTGATAACTTTACTCAATGACTCTCTCCATCTCCAGCATTTAATCTTGAACTCTCCACACCAAGATCCCAGGCTTCAGTAACCTGGAGTCAAAGGCAGAAAATCATTGATTACCTGGAAAGGAGAGACCAAAATAAATGCCTCCCGTCTGCAAAAAGCTATCAGACTGAACTTAGAAGCATATTCAAAACATCTGGGAAGGGACAACCCGAGAAGTTTCTAGCAAATGGGTAACTGGCACATAATCCCACACAGCACCCACGTTTACCACTTTGAGATGGTAATATGTCATTGATACCCTCATTACTCAGTGTGTCCTTCAATATTGTACGTTTGAAAAGAGAAAACACGAGGAGGGGCTTTCACAGTCCCCAGGCCCAGCCCATTTCGTCTATTAGATCTCGTTCTTCACCACAGGACTTTCAGGAACCCAGCAGCCACGGCAAAGCTCTGTGCCAAACGTGGAAATCCGTAGCTGGCATTTCAGTTTCCATGGAATACCTGCATTTTCAAGTTCGTTTTGCGTGAGTGAAACTCCTCTAGCCGTTATTGCCTTCTGAGATTAGCTTGGCTTCCTGGTAGCTGGCGTTCTTGGCCTCATTCAAGAAAGATGTGGTTTTCTGGGATGTGCTCTTTCAGCTTTCCAAACTTATTGTCTTTCTTTCTGTTCTCCCCCACCCAAGCTGCCACCAAGTCAACAGGCAGACCCACACTTGCTATTGCAGCCAGTGCATTTTCCCTGGGGACTGCAGGGCGTGTGTGTGTGTGTGTGTGTGTGTGTGTGTGTGTGTGTGTGTGTGTATGTGTGTAGAAACAGGTTCGTTATCCCTCAGCCTTTGCCTGGCTCTTGGCTCTCCTTTCTGGACATCAGGCAAAGTTTCAAAAACTGTCAACCAAATGACCCTCCCAGTCTTGAGAGATGTCAACAACGAGAGAGGCGGGAAGAGTCAGAGAAGGCTTTGCAGAGAGATACGGGGATACAAAATGCTCATGCAGGTGACTCCCCTTTGGTCACTCTCTGTTTAGGATTCTGGGAAAATGACTGGGACTCACTAATCTGGTGCAACTCTGGATCAGCATCATGTTAGAAGCCATGAAACAAAACCACAGTGCTGGAGCCTTAGGGTCTTCAACTCTTTCATTCCATGTCACTGGGATGATTTAACCTCTACCTCCCTCCCTCCCTCCCTCCCTCCCTTCCTTCCTTCCTTCCTTCCTTCCTTCCTTCCTTCCTTCCTTCCTTCCTTCCTTCCTTTGACTATTAGGAGACACCAAACAACACATTTTACTCAATGTTTTAGTCAATGATGTTTTGTGATTAAAAAACAAAAACATTAAGAAAATAATTCTATTCAAAAAGTATGTATGATTCACAGGAGAAAACAGAATCTGGGCCCCCTTTAAAGAAAATAAAACAAAACTTTGGTAGACCTGTGAAATCTCTCCAAGGAGAGAAAAGTATAAATAAATGAAGGTTAGGTAAGATATTTGTTCAGTGTTTGCTATCTATTTATTAGAAGGAAAGAAAATCATGGTGAACTAAGGCATAGTATAGGCAAGTGTATGCTACTAGCTTAGGCAGATTGAGTGGATTGGTAGATGCAGGGTCCCAATATTCACCATTATTCCAGATTCTGGAGCATCTATCACAGCCCACATACACTTCACTCTCTACCCAATATGCATAATTCTCACAGTCATGTTCAAGGCTGTCATTATCGCATTTTTGCAGGTGATTACCAGGAGATGCTGAAGGATAAAGTCGTTGGCTAGGAGTCATTGGGGAAAGGGGGAGTCAAAGAAGGACTTCAGCCCCAATTTTGGATAAGTAGGGATTGCAAATGGCTTAGTTCAGAGTTTCTGAATGTTTGACTATTATTCCTAAATTGACTTGATTCTCATAACTCAATCCTACAAGCATATTGAATAAGTCCTGTGTGCAAAGCATTTGTGTCAGCAGGGGCACATAGCTCAGAAGATCTGAATGGGCAAGACCTGGAACCTGAGGAGGCGGAGCGCAGCACAGGGCTATGGATACGCAGAGTGGATTGAAAGGGAGCAACAAGCAGAGAGGATCACTGCAAACAGGATGGCGATGCCACACACACTGCACCTGCCCCGTGAGTAGTATGGGAGTAGAATGCCCCAAATAACCTGCTTGGGCTGTTGTTTGCAGGATGGCTACAGGGACTTGGCTACTGTGCAATTCTAAATTTGAATAAAGAGTGTGACATCTTGTCTGATGAATTTTCCAGCCAATTTGACTGGCACAGAATAAATACCTTTGAGATGGTAAGACTCATCTAATTCCCGCCGAGGGGAATTAGAAATGGTGCACAAAGAGATAGTGGGGCCTGGGGCTCTGCCATCTCCTGCCATCTCATGCTCTGTGTATTGATTTGGAAGGGGCTTCTGAATGTCTCCACGCACGTCTTTGGATGAAGACCCAGCCTGGGAAGCCACGTGTGGCTTCAGTAAGCTGAGTTGATGGGCTATTATATCTTAGAGGACCATATTGTACCAGCAAATACAGATAATTGAGTTACCTTCAAAATGATCTCTCACAGTGAAAAGCTTTGGATTCCTTTAAATGAGGAGCAGCTGTGACTTTAAAGTACCACCCGGTACACATATACATTCCCATGCCCAGCCCCATTCTGAAGAAACTGAAGTCTGGACCGGGCTGAAAGCAGCCTGCAAGTCTGTCCCCTCCACCCTCTCCATCGCCTCTAGAAAAATCCAAACAGAGCTGAGTGGCAGCCACACATGCTACTGCCTTTAACCACATGCACGGCCTTCTGCTTCACACTCCCAGCCTCACCCCTTCCCCAAAAAAATCAACCCAGTAACACCAATGACAAATCAATGACAAATTCCGCAGAAAAGAGCCTGTATTCACCCAATGCCTCCCTGTCTCAAATCCCCCAAAACTACTACTTGAGGAAAAACTGGCAGCTCATTAGACCCCCTCCTCCTCTAAGGTAAGACGAGGAACAAAAAGCAAAAAAGGCAAGTGAGGATCAGATGCCGCCCAGATAGAACCTAAGCCTCATGGTCTACAGTGATTTCCCGATCTCCACATGCCACAAAAGCAGATGGCATTTGTTGGACACGGTCAGATATGCCCAGACGGATCATACGGTTCATTCCAAATGGCCCTCCCACTTGGAAGAGCCGAAATCTCGGTTCTTTCTGTGCTTCCCCAGAGCTGTCATTGTAGAGTCAAAACCCTCTCACCCGGTGCCTCAAACACAGCATGCATTTGCCCTTCAATACCTTTGAGCCTGTGCTCCATGTTGGAAAAATAAAGGTGAATAAGACGTGGTTCAACATTCATGGAATGTGAGGGAGAAAAAGACGCACAGGTAGCAGACGGGTCCATATGTGCAGAACGTTATGGGAACCCAGAGGAGAGTCCAGGAACCTAAAGTGTGTTATCAGGGAAGGTCTCCAGAGAAGGTGGCTTCAGACTGGAATCTAAAATGATGAGCAGCAATGAGTTTAAGAGTGGATGGCTTGACCCTCTAAGGGAGGGTATTTCAGGTACAAGCCCCAGAGGCCAGAAAGAGCGTGACACTTGTAGTAGAAGTATTGGGTGTGATAGATTAGGTCACTGTTTGGAAAATATTCACATACTTTCCCTCTGCTCCCTGGGATAAGTCCACTGCCATGAAATTTGACTTTGGGCTGAGTATGTGACTTGTTACCACTACTGTGTTTGTAGACATGATGTGAGGCTTAAAATATGCAGTCCGGTTTGCTGTCTTGTGCGCCTGCCATTTGCCATCAGAACGTGTCTTGGATAGCTTCAGGCTCAGCCATGAGATATGTGTAGAGTAGACCTGAATCTTATCTCAACGGAGATCAGCCTAAATCAGCCAAACTCCAGTTGAAGATAGATAAGTAAGCAGTAAATAAATGTTTATTGTTGTATATCAGTGAGACTGAGGTGGTTTGTTATACAGCATTACTGAAAATATAGCAGACTGAAAATATAGCAGACTAGAAAAGGCAAAGAACGAGAAGCAAGGAGGCTGGAGAAGGAAGAATACAACCAACAGGAAATAAACACAGCAAAGAACCAAAGCAAGCAAGCAGTGACCCCGAGACTTGAGACTACCTCCTTTTGGATGGTCACCCAAGCCCGACACTTAGCATAAGTCTGAGCACATAGCAGTTACTCAGAAAAGACAGTTCAATGACCAAATCAATGCGTCTGCAGCCATGAACAAACAATGGGCTATGCATACACCAGGAATAATAGACTACTCACAGCACTGACTCAGAACTATCACAGCCAAAACTTGGCTGTGACCACAGCCTAGAAACATGTTCAAATCATATGAACTTATTAAGATAACCAGAATCTGCATGAGGATTAAAGAGGAGTAACACTTCACATTCTTAACTATGTTTTGTCTAGAACTTCCAGGCTCAAGGAAACGCTCACAAGCCTCTAATTCAGATAATATGGGTATAATAAAACGCCCCGTCACTGACGCCAGCAACGTGCATTCAGTAAACACTTATTAAGAACCCAGTATGTGCCCTGCACGTTGGTAAACTCTGGAAGACACAAGTGCTCTCTTTAAAACAGTCTTTTAAAAGCAAAGAATTACGTACAATTTTATTTCAAGCACACCAGCACCATACTTCTTTACTGAGCTAACCTCGTAGTCATTAATGTTGTGGTTCTGCCTTAAAATGAGCTTTCTCAAGGTGAAATGGAGTTAGCTCTTCTTAGGATCTCTAGAATTGAGAATCAAAAGGCTCTCAAAGCCATTGGGAATAATTAGAGGGAATAAACCAAACAAAACCCCAGCATCATCCTCTTCTGGCAGACCTGGAGGGTAGATAATTTCACTTCAACGTGTTTTTTTGTGTGTGTTTTTATTATTTTTATTTTTATTAAGGAGGGTGGGCTCTGAGGTGAGTTAAAGGAGAGCAGAGAGCCTTGCAATAAGAGTCAGAAGCCAGGGCCCCTGGGATGGGGTGGGGGAACATACTCTACAGAAAGATCAATGAGGGAGGAAACTGGGACAGATGGCCACACAACTATCATGCCCGTGTATTCTTCATACGATGTGACTTTTGACCCTCCTCCCACCTGGGAGGGCTTCTGACCCCAGCAGAAACTACACTGTGTGCGTTCCAAGGCTTGGCTATAAAAGGCAATACAGTTTCCACTGGGTTCTGTTGTGATGCTCACCTTTGGAGCCCTGAGACACCATGTGAGTATCTAGTGCTGAGACCACCCACCGTATTGTGCAGAAGCCCAGACCACATAGTGGGACCACAAGTAGATGTTCTGACTATAGCCTCAGCTTAGCTCCAGATGACGCCAGCATCAACTGCCAGCCCTGTGAGTGAAGACAGCTTAGGATATTTCTTGTGCTGGGGATAAGTCACTCCCAACCTTCGAGTCTTCCTACTGAGGGTCCCAGACATCATGCACAGGGACAAGCCATCCCTGCTGTGCCCCTTTTAAAGTCAATAGAATCTGGATATGGTTGCTGCTTTATCTTACTGAGTTTGGGGTGCTTTGTTCACAGCAATAGATAACTGTAACAGGAACCATGATGGGACTGCCTCTCTGGCTTCCCCTCTTGCCCTCTGCAGTTAATACTTAACAATTCATCAGCCCTACACAGGCAGAAACACAAGCATATCCAAGGGGTGCATATGTGTTCCATTGCACAGGACCTAGAGAGATACCCTCCCCTTTAGAATAGTGGTTCTCAACCGAGGGAAATTCCCCCCAGGGGACATTTGGCAATGTCTGAAAACAACTTGGATTGTCACAGCTTGGGGGAGTGGTGCTCCTGTCATCTAGCCAGGAATGGTGCTACACATCTTACAATGCGCAGGGAGCCCTCCACGGCAAAGAATGATTCGGTCTACAATGCCGACAGCACTGAGGTTGAAACCTCTACTTTATAAGATAGCAAGCACTCAGAGCTGTGCAATTTGCTAAGAATGTCCCACTTTCACGGAGGATGCTACCTGGGCCAGGAAGACAAGGCTATGGCAAGGTATGATTGATTGAAGACTCTTTTCTTCTCTTTCTGGTGTTAAATGAAGCAGTGTCTGCAGGCTGTCTACCCAGGGCCCCCAGCCCCCACGGTGTCCTCTCGGAACCTTGCCTTCCGCACCAGGCTCCCTTCAAAGCAGAGCAATTAGCCACCTGCTCTCAGACACACTCTAGAGAACGGTTTCATTTGAAAAAAAAACACAAAAAAACAAAAACAAAACTCACTAAGGATAGTAAATTTTAGGACCGTGTGCCTGCTGCAGGTGGCCAGGAAACTATTACCGTAATTAAAACTGTTGGATTTCAATGCATCACACTCGCTGGCTTCTTTGACAACAAGCCATGGGTGAGAGGAGGAGGAAACCACTTCAGTTCATGCATTTATCCCACTGGTAATTGAACAGCACGTGCCCCGCCCTGGGTGCTGGGTGTTTTGAGTGGAAGGAGGTGTGGAACAGATTGTCCTCCAAACTGCTGGGGTGTTGTCAGGTGGCTGCCGAAGAACCTCCAACTTCAGCAAGATTTACGCTCTGTTTACCTTTGGAAAGCGGCTGAAAGTCCCCTTCCCTTTTAGAGTGAGGGCAAGGCTCGCTGGCTGATTTATAGGCCAACTCACGAGGCACCATAGGAAGTCACTCTGCACATACATCCCCCCTCCGCATGGGGAGCAGCACGGGCAGAGGTCAGAGTCACACGCAGGAGGAAACGAGTTTAATGACCGGACAAAATCCCAACAGACAGGACTGGAGGAGCCATGGGCAATAGTGTGAAAGCCAAGTCAGGACAAAATATACAGAAAGGGCGAATGTCTTGTGAGACTATACATTTTTTCCTAAAATAAAAATAGCTTTTTTGTCTCCCTGATTATCAGAGTAATTCTGCTCATTAAGAAACAAAACAAACACTAACACCTCAGATAATACTGAAACGATAAAGAGGAACTAAAATTATTTACTACAGAAAAGGGGGTGGAAGAGTAACTTCACAATTATAGGTGGTCAAGGTCAACTTCAATAGTGGTAAGGCAGGTTGGTAGGACATTCCCTTGATACGATGTGATGAAAAAGTCTGTGGACTTCCTCATGAAAACTCAGTTGTATCATGTGAAAAATATGCTACAAATCCCAAGTGAGGATATTCTTCAAAATGCCTGACAAGTAGCCCTCAAAATTGTCAAGGTCATAAAAAAAGGAAAGTCTGAGAAACAGTCTCAGCTGAGAGGAGCCTAAGGCGACATGGTGACTGAAGGTCATGTACCCTGGGTGCGATCCTAAACAAAAAGGACATCAGGTAAAAAGGTAAGAATAAACTGTGGACTTTTAGTTAATAATAATCAATATTGGTTCACTGATTGTTAACAAATGCATTATATTAAGGTCAGATGTGAATAGGAGGGTAAACTGAGAGTAGGGTTGATGAGAATTCTCTGTATGAGCTTTCAAAATTTTTCTATACATTTAAAACTGCTGTAAAAAATTAAGTTTATTAAAAGAACAAAAAGAAAATGAAAATCATCTATAATTATTCCCTCCAGGTAAAAACTATAGTTAATATGGTTTATAGCCTTCTCTTTGCATATACAATCATTCTATATGTATACATATTTGTATTATTTTCATTTTTAAATAAAATATAGGGTTAGTCGATAAGTTTTTAAAACCCTTTTGATTCACTCACTGGCCCTCAATTGCAAATCTAGTCAGCATACATTAGGGTGATGTTTCATATCCAGGGGAAGGTAGAATACTATAAGAAGTATATTAGGACTTCTTAAAGTTAGGTCTACTTCACAAATTAGCCTGCACCAAGATTAACTGCAACTTTTAGGAAGACATGTGCTAGGCAAGTACTAGTTTCCACAAGATTAAACATGGATACACGCAAGCTATGGGGACAGAGGCGGACAAGTCCCTAACTCCTGACAGATCCCACATCACCCATTTCACAACCGCCAGCTCTTTTTTGTTTTAATATATATATTTTGTAGATTTCAGAAAGGAAGGGAGAGGAATAGAGAGATAGAAACATCAATGATGGGAGAGAATGATTGAACACTGCCTCCTGCACAGCCCAAACTGGGGATTAAGCCCGCAGCCTGGGCATGTGCCCTAACTGGGAATCGAACCGTGACCTTCTGGTTCATAGGTCACACTAGCCAAGCACCACCATCTCTTTTAATTCTCACAGAAATCCTATAAGGTCGACTAATTCATTTATCATCAGTTTCAGTGAAGAAAACTGGGGGCCTGAAGGATCCTTGTCCCTTGCTCAAGGTCATACATTTAGTAAGTGGTGCCAGTGTCTGAACCAAGTCCAACTCCACACCTTGAGCTCCTTCTCCTGCACATGCAGTACTGTTGCTGGGATCAGGTCTAACTTGAAGAGATAAGTAAACTAAGGCCAGGTGAGTGTCTGAGCAACCGCAGTGCAGCTGCTAGAATAATGCCCACTAAACCTGTCACATGGGCCCCAAGTACTTGGTTTTGCATAGTTCGAGCACTGGAGGGGTCTAGCAGTTTTGTGTGTGTGTTGGGAAACCACAGGGCAAAGGGTGAAAGTCAGCTAAGGGTGAAAACTTCTAAGCCTCCACTTCAAGGCTTTAGGATCCCAAGGAAGCACAATGCCAAGATGGATGCCAAGATTCCTGGCCCTCAGCCTCAGGGATCTCATTTAGTAGGTCTAGTTTATGGCCTGGGGATTGGTATCTTTCTAAAGTTCCCCAGGTGACGCTGATGTGATGTGGGAACCACTGAGATGGATGGTTCCTTCTTAGATTTAAGATTCCAAGAGCAATTGAGCAGCAAACAAAATCCCTGTAATTACTCTTCACAAGTCTCATTGTAATTCCAAAGCATCTCTGCTGGTTTCTTAATAACTTTTCCTCCAAGAAGGAGGGAGAGAGGGAGAAAGGGAGAGAGGGAGAGAGGGAGAGGGAGAGGGAGAGGGAGAGAAGGAGAGAGGGAGAGGAAGGGGGAGAGGAAGGGGGAGGGGGAGAGGGAGAGGGAGAGGGAGAGGGAGAGGGAGAGGGAGAGGGAGAGGGAGAGGGAGAGGGAGAGGGAGAGGGAGAGGGAGAGGGAGAGGGAGAGAAGGAGAGAGGGAGAGGAAGGGGGAGAGGAAGGGGGAGAGGGAGAAGGAGAGGGAGAGGGAGAGGGAGGGGGAGAGGGAGAGAAGGAGAGAGGGAGGGGGAGAGGGAGAGGGAGAGGGAGAGGAGGAGAGAGGGAGGGGGAGAGGGAGAGGGAGAGGGAGAGGAGGAGAGAGGGAGGGGGAGAGGGAGAGGGAGAAGGAGAGGAGAGGGAGAGGGAGAGGGAGAGGGAGAGGGAGAGGGAGAGGGAGAGGGAGAGGGAGAGGGAGAGGGAGCGCCAGTCTATGAGCACTTTGCTGTTTTTTACATTTGTCATAGGGCTGGGGTTCTTCTTGGGATTTCAAAAAGAATCTCAAACAGTCCAAATGGGAAAACCATTCTTGAGATCCTTAATCCAACCCCTATGGCACAGACAAGGTACCAAAGTTACAAGGACCATATTCAAACCTATGACACTCAAAGAAGCAGATGGTGTGCTGATCATGCCCACTGACACGGGGACCTTCCCCCAGTGGAGCCAGTGCATAGCGTGACACATTCCGCTTCCCTCCTAATAGAGCAATCTATGTGGGTCTGTGTCAGGCCGCTGCTGCTCCCACCTCATTAAATATGAGCCCATAAAGCCTGCCCCACTGTCTGTCTGGAAAAAGCACAGGGCACTTGGATTAAGAGAGCAGCTGGCCAAGCCCTGGGGGAATGAGGAGGGCATGACATTGGTGCATTGAAAACCTTAAGGTCTAGAACAGTGGTTCTCAACCTTTCTAATGCTGCGACCCTTTAATACAGTTGCTCATGTTGTGGTGACCCCCAACCATAAAATTATTTTCGTTGCTACTTCATCGTGACCCACAGGTTGAGAACCGCTAGCAGTGTTGCCTAAGACAATCGGAAAACACAAATATTTACATTATGATTCATTAACAGTAGCAAAATTACAGTTACGAAGTAGCAATGAAAATAATGTTATGGTTTGGGGTCACCACAACATGAGGACTGTATTAAAGGGTCGCGGCATCAGAAAGGTTGAGAACCATTGGTCTAGATACAGGGGTGGGCAAACTTTTTGACTCGAGGGCCACAATGGGTTCTTAAACTGGACCGGAGGCCCGGAACAAAAGCATGGATGGAGTGTTTGTGTGAACTAATATAAATTCAAAGTAAAGGAGCGGAGGGGAGAGCAAGAGAACCGGATAGAACAGCTGGATCCGGCCCGCGGGCCATAGTTTGCCCAAGGCTGGTAGAAGCACAGGCCACACTCCCCACTTCTGTTCTACAAGATGTGTGTTCCTCTGGGTTTCAGGCAGGAAACACCCCTCAGGGACTATTACGAGGCCTGTGAAGTAAAGGGCACTAGTACTAAACATTCTCCTAGGCTAGGGCCTCCAAATAAGAGCATTCTGCGAGGTTCAGTGTTACACAGTGCCTGACATTCAGAAGGCGCACCTGCTGTGAAAGTCACCTGAGCGCCCCCTAGGTTCCAGGAGCGGAACTGGACCTGTGAGCACTCCCACATTTCATTCTTGCTGCCACCCTTGTGGAAGAGAAGTCTTCCTGCGTTATAGATGAGGCTCAGTGGGATTAAAGTACTTGCTCTGTTGGTAGAGCTGGGCCTTGGGCCAGCATGAGCAGGGTGGCTCACAGAAGGCCCATGGCAGTGCTATGGATTCAGGTTTTATTTTAAGATCGATGGGGGTTCATCACAGACTGTTCTGTGACCCGAGGTTTGAAACTTCAAACAGAGTCCTCTGGCTGATGTGAGAAGAGAGTAAAGTGAGTGCACATGGACACCCATCAGTAAGTGCCTGACAGGAGAGAGGCAGCTGTCAGAGACACAGGAGGAAAACCAGGGTGTTCCTCTTAACCCTGCCTGCGGCTCAAAGGCCCAAAGAATGCTCTTATTTGGAGGCCCTAGCCTAGGAGAATGTTTAGTACTAGTGCCCTTTACTTCACAGGCCTAGTAATAGTCCCTGAGCGGCGTTTCCTGCCTGAAACCCAGAGGAACACACAAGTCATTTCCATGGAAACAGCAGGGCACTGCACATCCAAGTGTGGTCCACGGACCATCAGTATCAGAATCACTACATGTGCTCTTAAAACTCAGATTCCTGGGCTCCATCTCAGATTTGCTATATCAGAAGCTTTGGGGCAAAAGCTGAGAAATTTGCTTTTTCAAGAATCTAGGATTAAGACAGATCCTTGGGGCCTGTCACTTCAGTGGGTCCAGGCATGTTACCTGCTGTCTATAAAACAGGCATCACCTAGTACAGTGGTCGGCAAACTGAGGCTCGTGAGCCGCGGTTTGCTGCTCTGTTGACTAATGACTTTGCCGACCACTGACCTAGACTCTCGATTCCAGTAATTACAGATTCTTGTTGTTCCTTGTGATTAAGCCCCTATCCCAGTGGTCGGCAAACTCATTAGTCAACAGAGCGGCAAACCGCGGCTCACGAGTCGCAGTTTGCCGACCACTGACCTAGTATCTACCTCATGTAGAAGTGATGAGGGTTAAATCAGTCAGCACACATAAACTTCTTAACTAGCTCCATTGAGCTCTCCAGGAGTGAGAGCTCTGTGAATGTCCTCGGGCCTCTGAAGGGGCTAATGCAAGCTAAACGTCAACTAATGGAGGCCGGGGCTCTGCTCCACACCAGCAGAGATGCTTCCTCAGGGCTTCTTCCAGGGCTCAAGATGTCAGCCTGAAGGTGATTCTATTCTCTGCTTCAGGAGGGCGGTCTTATAACCTGGGTGTATCTCCATGGTCTGTGGCGGCCAACACATCCATCACTTAGCTGCAGATTCAGACGTAAAGGCAGCATCTCAGCTGCTGGGGGTTGAATTGTGTCCCCCGCACCCCCTTCCCCCGGAAAAAAAAAGATGTTGAAATCCTAAGCCCTGGTACCTGTGAATGTGACTTATTTGGAAAATAGGGTCATTGCAGATGATCAGGTTAAGATGAGGTCAGTAGGATGGGCCCTAATCAAATGTGCTTAATACAGTGTGGACACAGAGACAGACACACAGAGGGAGGAAGATGTGAAGACATGGGAGAAAGACCAAGGACAAGCCAAGGGAAACCTGAGGCCTCTAGAAGCTCAGAACCTGGCCAACGCCTAGATTTCAGCATTCCAGCGCCAGCAGTGTGAGACAATCCATTTCCGCTGTTGGAGCCACTTGGTATGTGTTTGTGATCGCAGCCCTAGGAAATTAGCACATCCGCCCACCCAGAACTGGTGATAACTGGGCGGTAGCACTGAAGAGAAAGGGCTGAATGACACCTCCCAAGAAATAAGCCCCAAATTCCTGAAGTTGGGATCCTGAGTCTGCCTTACAGAGCACCAGTGGGAGCAAGGGCCCCTCAGGAGACAGTTAATCCCTGTGGGTCCGGAAGAGGCAACTGCTCAGTTCTTTTCTGAACCGTTCATCGTCTGGAGGTGGATGGGAGGGTAGTGAGGCCCCCTAGTCCCTCGCTTGCCTATGAAGCTCTGTCATCAGGTTGGCGATGAGTGAGGGGCACTCAGCAGCCCCACTGTCCACTGAAAGCTGACGATCGGAGCCTTTGGCAGCAGACTCTGCAGCAGGGTTCACACAGCGCAGCAGCAACGGTTCCATGGAAGAAAACACAAAAGCCCTCCACCCACCCCAGGACTTCAGCGTTTAATACATTGAAAGCAGTTGGCTTTCAACAAAATCTTGGCAAGTCTACGCTGGCTCTGACAGGCTGCTGAAAGCTGGGGTGTCTGCACTTGGCAGAAGGTCAGTGTCCAACCCCACCTCGGCGAGGCAGGGAAGGGCTGCACGCACTCAATCCCAGAACCCGGGTGCGGAGCAGGGGAGAGCCCTGCCACTCCCTGGGGCTTGTCCACACTGCAGGGGATGCCCCAGAGAGGCAGTCCACCACAGGCAGAGCGTGAAACTGGGAAGAGGAAGGCCGAGGCCCTGGAATGGCACTGAAGACCCGTCATGATTTATCGTCACGGGCAGTCCATCTTCCTCCTCCCTCACAAGGCAGGCCAGAAATGCTGAACAATTGCTTGCTCCTGAGTTCAAATCCTATCTCCACAGGTAGCTGCTTTGTGAGCTGTGTTATGGCACTGAGTCTCAGTTTCCACCTCTGTACGATGGGGAGATCAATATCTGTTCTTTCTGGTTATTCTAAGGATTACATGAGATAAAGTGTCCAATTTGCCTCCATGGTACCCAACACAGTCAGCACTCGATGGGAGCTATTGTTGATCATCATTAACTTATTCATCAATAACCTAATTCAACAGTATTCAATCTACAAATAACTCTGCTGATTGACAAGAGAATCACCAAAATGGAAAAAAAAAACAGCATGTGAATCATTCTAGCTCTCTAGTTGCTTCCAAAAGCTCAACCATGACACTGTAAGGGACTAAAAAGCAGTTTCTCGGTACCTAGTTTAACATGGATTCTGGGCAGCCTGAAGCATTGGTTCTGAGGGAGGGGTATGGGTTCTAACTGCAGTGAAGGTCAGAGGAGAGATGGCCATGCAGAGAACCCCACCGTCTCATTCACCTCCACCCCCAGAGTGATATTCAAGTCTTTGCAAGATCATTTCTCTCTTCCTCTTGGAAGAATTGACTTCCTGAAGTTCATGGCTCCAAAATTATAGGTGTAAGACTGAATTAATATCAGCATTATGGGAATTGGCAGCCATTTGAAAAGATTTTTTTTTAATTGCATTTATCGCATCCGTTCTGTCATTACCACAGAAATACAGTCTCTAAGGCCTCCAGTCTGATTTATCATGTCTTTACCTGAGATGCTGGCTGTCTGAATCCAGGGGCAATGAGCCGCAGGCTCTGTCCTAGAGCTCTGTGGGACCGGGCCTGTGGAGGAGGGAGGCCTCAGAATCGGGATGCACTGGGTTCTTTGGCTCACATCAGAGGAGAGCCACCCGGAGTCTCTGTGGGGTTCTGTTTGCTTCCACATCCTCTGAACAAGTGCACAGGGCTCTGACGTCCCTGGACGACTTCTCCCCACCCGCCATAATTGATCTTTTTTAGGAATTGGAAGGTTGTACTAAAATATATATTTCTTTAGCTACTACATCCTAATAGTATATGATTCTTAAAGATGAGTATTCCTCGTGCCTCAGCACCATTTCCCGGTACGGACACCAAATGGTCACTAAGGCCAAAGGTCCTGGGTAGCCAGGCGCAGGCTGCCTGTCCCATGCTTGGATTTTAATCAAGAAAAGGAAGCAACTTCCTATCAAGTCAGGAATCTCAGCAGCATTTCCCCACCTAGAGGGTGAAGGTTCACCAATCTGTGAGTCCCCACAAGCACCTTCCAGCCAAAGTAATATGGTCAAACTAAAGAGCCTGCCATTCCTTCAAGAAGGCCCTGGCCACTCCTCTATTGGCATCCACACTCTCCTGGACATAACCTGGTCCCCTGAAGACGCGGGTCCTGTGCCTGCGATGAGTGATAATAATGACACACCTTCCTGAGGCTCTGGAGGAAAAAGATCAGCTTCCCAGATTGCTGGCTTGGCTTTAAGCTTCCTTGCTGGTTGATTTCACACCTTCCTTCCAACTTCTGCCTATTGACATTCAGTCCAAACTCCAAAGCTCACCTCACATGCCAAGTTATGGTTCCCCCTTCTCCTTCTGCAAATGCCCTACCCATCCTGCCAGTTTCCTCTTCAATGCTACCTCCTCTGTAGAGCTTTCTGGATTCCTCTGGATGAGTTAGCCTCACCTGGAATGTCCCTTCATTCTGTCGCTGATCAGAACACATTGCAATTGCCTTTGCTCACGGGCCTCCCCACATGGCTCTGAGGTGCTCTAAGGCAGGGACTCTGTCCTTCCATTTGCGCCTCCATAGCCCAGCCCAGGGCCTGGTGCAGGGCAGGTCTTTAGTAAGTGTTGTGTGCTCACTGAGGAGCATGGAACAGTAAATGCACAAGTAACACCCGGAGCAGAAACTTTCAGCTGGGCAGTGACGGATGAGGCCACCGGGCTGTTCTTGCGTTTTAATACTTCAGAGCTGCCACAGTCCCCCCATGTAGTCAGGTCACATCCATGAGAATGAGTCATTTCTCAGAGGCTGGGGTGGGTGAGTAGTTTTTTTGTTCATTCTAGAAAGCCTCTCTGTAATGGATGGCAAACAATGACTTCATGATAATGCGTCCTCCCTTTGGGGTCACATTTGGATGCTTTTCCCAATGCATGATTTAAAGTATGTTTTTTATTTATTTCAGGGAGGAAGGGAAAGGGAGAGAGAGAGAAAAATCATTGATGAGAGAGATTCACTGATCGGCTGCCTCCTACACGCTCCACATTGGGGATCTAGCCTGCAATTCAGGCATGTGCCCTGACGGGGAATGGAACTGTGACCTCCTGGTTCATAGGTCGATGCTCAACCACTGAGCCACACTGGCTGGGTCCTAATGCATTTTTATATGCAATGTCTCAGTTAGGGTGGGACACCACTCCAGGGGTAAGAGTATCTTACTTCTGCGGACAAGGAAACTGAGGTCTGAGAAATTAACCAGCTGAACTCAGGGTCAAAGGGTGAGCAAAGATAAGACTGAAATGAGTCTTCTACCCTTGCTTTCTTCTGTTGTACTTCCCACAACACCAGCCTGCCTCTCCTTAATCAAAGTGACGATCACACAGACACAACATCCATGTGTAACTTTAAACGTTCTTCTAGTCTATCTGATCTGCTCAAAACAGTCTCAAAGACAGGCCAACAGGCCAGGTGTGGAGCTGCAAGGACTTCTGGAGACCAGTGTTTCTGCCCTAACAACTGTCTCTATGGCCTGGTCCAATGACTGCATCAACCAGATCTCTGATGATTAGCTCAGGCTTTCTTTGCCTTCCCCTCAGTAATGCCCATTCATAATGAAATTTCAAATTAACTCAGCAAACCAATTTATTGTATGTCTCTTCTCTGCCAAGTACTGTGAGTTGTAATGAAATTGAGAATGAATGAGGATGAGATACCTTGTGTGGGATGGGTCCAGGGTGGTAACAGAGAACTCCACTGGAGTGAGAAGGCAAGGGACTGGGTAGCTGGAAAGAGACACTGGGGATAATGAAAGTAAAGTTGTTGCCAGATCATGGGGACGGGGCCCTGGGGAAAGCTATGCTAAGGCATGTGGGCCTTATTTTCTAGACAGTGGGGCACCATGGAATCATAGGATGGTCATTTTTTAAAGGTCATATATCAAATCATATAATGTTAGAGTTGGGAGAACTCTCAGAAATGATCTGATCTACCCATCCATTTTACAGATGGATATACTGAGGCCCAGAAAGGGGATGTGCCTTGCCAAAAGTCACATGACAAATTATTGGCAAAGGAAGTATGTAATCAGAACTCTGATTTAGCAAGTCTTCACTGGTGGCGACATGAAGTTGGGTTAACCTGCAGAGAGATGGATAAGGTAGAAGATGCTAACACACCTTGGCATAGAGCTTGTGCATTTACAGAAAGGGAGGCAGAGAGAAGTAGAAAGAGACCCTAAAGGAGGAATGAGCCAGCATCCAATGAGCACCATCCAAGGTCTCCCTCAGAGTCATGCTTTGTGCCAGACACTCCATAGTGTCTCCTTTAATTGTCCCTTTAGGAACATTTAAGTGAAGGGTCATGAATCCCATTGAAAGGAGACTGGAGGCTCCGAGATGTTGGATAACTTGCCTGAATCTGAACCTGGCTTTGAATAGAGAACCCCATGCTCTTTTTTCCAGCTGAATCTTCCTAAAATTTTTAAGGTCCTGCTAAGAATTTGAGCTAATGAACAGGGATTGAACCCCTCCACCCGGCCCACTGCCTACTTCTCCTGTCCTTGCTCCTGTCTGTCTCATGCATGTGTCTAGAGCAGGGGTGGGCAAACTTTTTGACTCGAGGGCCACAATGGGTTCTTAAACTGGACTGGAGGGCCGGAACAAAAGCATGGATGGAGTGTTTGTGTGAACTAATATAAATTCAAAGTAAAGGAGCAGAGGGGAGAGCAAGAGAATCCTCCGCTCTTTCGGCTCCACGGGCCGGATAGAACAGCCGAACGGGCCGGATCTGGCCCGCGGGCCGTAGTTTGCCCACGGCTGGTCTAGAGGAAGGTCAATGGGATCCTTCCTATCGACTTTTCACCAGAAAAAGACAACAGAATTTCCCTAGTGTTGTTTAGACCAGAAAACCCAGTGCTCACCATGTGACAAGGAATGGGGGTTGACAGAGGTAGTAACACTCTCCACTTCTTCATTGACTCAGCACCTTCTATGTTATGAAGACCAAGTCCAGATCCATGACATTGCTCATCCATTCATCACAGCCACATATTAATTCCAGCCCAATGAACCCCCACTCAAGTGGCTTTCCATCCAGAAACAGAGGTAGAGTTTGAAAAAAAAATACATTTCTACTATTTGCAAAATATAAGCAAGAGCAAAGCCCTTGTGAGCACCTGGCATGTCACCCTTTTCCTTACAGGGTTCAGTATAATTACCTTGATGGGCTTGTTAGTCTGTAGGACAGGACCTTGCTTACCCCTGCCTTTCCCATACCAGCCTCTCTCTTTTTCCTGCCTCCACATTTATACTCCAATAACTCTAAACAGCTTAGAGTCCTCAGTGGACATTTCTTTTCTCCTTGAACTTGGTGTTCTCTCTTGGAATGTCTTCCGCATCTCCCACTCCCCTCTGCTAGTGTTAAGAAGCTCAGGTTATCTGTCACCACCTCATCCTAGGCTGGGGAAGGAGCCCCTCCCTGAGCCCAGAGCCCTGAGCATTGCTCTACCCCTGCACTGATCACTGCTCTGCCTGTCTGTCTGCTTGTTTGTCCCTCCCCGGGAGAGGCGTCAGCTTGATTAATGCCTGCAGGTACAGAGCAAGCACATTATTAGAAAACACCGAATGCATTTTTGAAGAACAAACATTTAAACAAATGAACAAATGGATGACTTCCAATTAGTACTGTAATGACTCAGGTGAGCTTGGAAGCTTACCAGATTGAATGGAGGTTTGAAAAACAAACACTGGGAATCATGGGAGCAGCTTTGGGTAAAAGACTAAGGGAGGAAGTCAGCATTAGCCAAGGGCAGAGGCAGAAATGAAAATGCCATATGGGGCATGGGAGAGAGAGAGACAGCCTTGCTACCGTGTTAGGTTTATGGATAAAAATAGTCAAACATAAGGCAGAACTCCAGGTGACTGTGGGCCACAACGAGCCTGTAAGATGCCTTTGTGTGAACTGCAAAAAGGTCTCCTCTTTGTGTCAGCCTGAAGCCACGTGGCTGGGGAAATGGTCCTTACCTTTGTGTTAAGAAAAAGGTAACTTTTATTTTGGTGGATACCGCTCAGCACTGGAGGATGTGGCCTGGTGAGAAGAACAAGTACCCCATTTGGAATTCTTGTGTTAGGTGCCCAACCTGCAAAACTGTGTGGGTGGCCTGACCTTGACAGCTGTATAGAGAACAAGAAGCACAACCCAAGCCCAATTCTTCTCATAAAACCTGACTTTTAGAGCTGTCTGGCCTTTTTGTCAGTCCCCAAGCCTCAAAGTTCACGTCCCCTTCCAGAAACCCTGCCCAGATATGAGCCTGTGTCCTGATGTGGGTCCATCTGAAAGTAGAGCCTGAGACAAGGACCTGAGCACGGTAACTAACTTGAGAGGTGTCTCGGAAGCCCGAGTTGGCAGGGGAGGGGAGCAGCAAGGAAAATAATGCAAGGAATCCTGGAAAATGTAGAATCAGGCTATGCTGTGGGAAAAATGGGGCTAGGTCTTTTTGGGGACCCTTGGGAGAAACATGTAGAATGTACATCAATATTGTCCCTACAAAGGATGAGCAGCTGGGATAATGACTATCCACCCCATCTTCTGGCCTCCCATTGTGGAAGTTGTCCCTGAGAACATTACCTTCCCCACACTTCCAGAAAGTACCTGCATGTGAGGTGTGGCCTTCAGTGGATGTGGGGATGCTTAGAGTGTGCACTAAACTGTCACTGTGACTTCACTGAGATCCTATGGAATGAGGGGGCAGGGCATGAGGCACAAAAGTACCTGCCACAGCCATTCGTCGGTCAAACCAGACACTGCAGATCCTCTGTTTCCTTGAAGAGGTCAAAAGAGGAGCAGCCATCTCTGGCCCTCTCTCTCCCAAGAAAAGCCAAATGCTGGGTAAAGACCTGGCTCTCTGCCATTTGTTCCATGCAGCAGCCAGCATCATGGGACTTAAAGAAGGGCAGCCTCTGGTCGTGAACAATAAAGGTGCAGACATACTTGGGGGCGCCTTGGAGGGGTCAGGCTGGGTACTCAGGGCCATTCCTCCCTGAACAGGGGAAGGAAAAGGCACCAGCTTGGCTCTGGCTCTTGGATAACATTGAATTACTTCCATTTAATATTTTATGGCAGGCATAATGATATAAGCTGTATTCTTCAGCATCCATTAGAAATGAAGGGACGTTTATATTTTAGTGGCAGTGAGCCATAGATTCCCCATGCCTGCTTTGCTGGGGCCATGCCACAAATACAGGAAGCAGACGAGAGGCCATTGATCAGAGCTTGGATTTTAAACCCATAAATATACCAGAAGTGCTTACACTCATAAAATCAAAGGAAAGAGGTTGAATTTTTATGAGGTTGGGCTGATTTTCTAAAAATATTCAAGGTATGTCCAGGCTGGTGTGGCTCAATTGGTTGGGCATCATCCCATATTCCAAAAGGTTGCCGGTTTGATTCTCGGCCAGGGCATATACACAGGTTATGGGTTTGATTCCCAGTTAGGGTGTGTAGGGAGGCAGCCAGTCGATATTTCTCTCTCTTTCTCTCCCTCTCCTTTCCTCTCTCTGTAAAATCAATAAAAACATATTTAAAAAACATAAACAAAAATCAAGATATGTCATATGTATTTATAAATTACAATCCTTTCAGGAAAGGGTTAGAGCTTGTCCTGTGAATACCAAGTGCCTCGCACAGGACACAGACATGGGAAAGGGGCACCAAGCAGGGGGCTGGGCAGCAGAGCCCAGGACCAGACATTTCTGCAACATCAAGCACAAAGTCATAAAATTAAAAGATATAGAAGACACCTCACACCCATTAAAATGGCCATTATAAAATACACACACAAACCCCAGTACAGAAAATAATAAATGCTGTGAGCATGTAGAGAAACTGGGACCCTTGCATACTCTCTTTGAGAATGTAGAATGGTGCAGCTGCTAATAAAAACAGTATGGTGGTTCCTTAAAAATTAAAAATAGAATTGCCATAAGATACAGCAATTGCACTTTTGGGTATAAACCGAAGAGAATTGAAGACAGGAACTCCAAGAGATAGTATTTGCATGTTCATATGCATTGCAGCATTATTCACAATAGTCAAAAGGTGGAAGTACCCCATGTGTCCATCAATGAATGAATGGATAAACAAAATATGGTACATCCATAGAATAGAATAGTCAGCTTTGAAAAAGAAGGAAATTCTGACATGTGCTACAATATAGATAAACCTTGGGGACATTATGCTAAGTAAAATGAGCCAGTCACAAAAGAACAAATATTGTATTGTTCCAATTGTATTATTCTAGGTACCAATAAGGTACCTAGAATAATAAAATTCACAGAGTAAGTATGGTGGTTGCCAGGGGTTGGGAGAGAAGGAATGGAGAGTTAATGTTTAATGGGTACCGAGTTTCAATTTTGCAAGATAAAAGTTTTGGAGACAGATGGTGGTGATGGTTGCACAACAATGTGAATGTACTTAATGTCACTTAACTGTATACCTAAATAGTTAAGATGATAGAGATCATGCTATGTATATTTTACCACAGTTAAAAAAAAGATATAGAAGATAGGAAGCCTTTGAGATTACCTATTCCAACCCACTGATATGGTTGGAAGAAATTGAGGCCCGAAGAGCAAAAGTAACTTGGTTAAAGCCACACATGAAGTTGATGAAGGAACTGAGATGAAATTTGATCCTGACTCTCAGTCCAGTGCTCTTTTGACAATCCTGTATTTACTCACTTCATTATATCCATGAGGTCAAGTGTCAAGGAGACATTTAGGACACAATACATGCCAGGCACTGTTCTAAGGCCTTTATATTTACTAGGTTATTGAATGTTCACAATGACAGAAGACAGAACTACTATTTTAATTTTACACAGGAGGAAACTGAGGCAAGGAGAGGTTAGATAACTTTCTCAAAGCCATCCAGTGAGAGAGCCGGGGTTTGAACCTAGACTATTTGACTCGGAGTCCACTGTCTTAACTCTACCATAATGAGCTCATCAGCCCTCTCCATATTCCATGTTTCAAGGAAGCCTCCCACTTACAAACAATATAAAGACTGTACTGAGAGGAAATGTCTCAGTTCTCTTTTATCCATCATATATGTGCTGAGCTCTGTAGAGTTTTTCAAGCTTAGGCAAAATTGGGAAAAACAGAGTCAGAACCATGGGAAGACAGCTAACAAATATGATCCCCAAAGATCCCAGACATCTCATAATCCAGTGAGAAGGTCACGGAAAGAAGAGGTCAGTAACGCTTCTCTGTAGAGGTGGGTCTGCCCTGAGTTTTGAGGAATTAACAGGACATGGCTTAAGGGGATAGTCTATCTGGTGATTGTCTGCTGTGCTGGGAACTGTGGGGAAGATCAAAACTCAGATGCCGTTTATCTACACTCCAGGATGCCAGGAAATGTCTGTCTTCATGGATTTGGTTGGGGACAGAGTCCAGCTCCTAGAACTTGGTAGGTTAGGGCTAGAAAAGGTACCAAGTTTCCTTCTGAAGAAGTTCAAAAACAGTAGCAAGCCCAGTGTGGGTGGAAAGAAGACACAATGAGTACCCAGAGCAATTGATAAGCCATCTTCCTGCAATTTCCACAGGCTTCTGGGACCCCCTCAGAGTATGGGATTAAAGTACAATTGGCCCAACATCATGGGACTACCGTCTCCCATACCACAGGTTAGCTTTCAACTAGTTTACATGTTGTGTTTCTAAGTATAATCTCATGAAATAAATACATTTCTTTGTTATAGTAAGAAATTAACATGTTACACTGAATTCTTCAGATCCCACAGTATTCTATGGGTTAGCAAGTAAACCAACATTTATTGAGTGCATGGTACTAATTTCAAGTAATCCCCCACCCCAAAATACCAGAGGGCCAGCTTTACAGTGATGCCCACTTCATATATCAGGAATCCGAGTTTCATGAAGGTGAAGGTGACTTGCCTATGATCACACAGCAGTTCATCAGTGGAGCCAGGATGTGAACAGAGACCTGTCTATCCCCAAACCCCACATGCTCTCAAGTATATCAGGCAGAACATACAGAGTTTTTCCCTGACTCCATCTCCTAAAGTTTGAGGAGAGGTATTAGGGAGGTCTGGCTAGCAGAACTCAGGAGACCTACACCTCAATCTTGAGGCCAGCAGCACACAGAATCTATGTGAGTACAAGGAGGCTGGGGTAACTTGTGAGTGTTTGGGGCTACTTTCCCTGTTATTGTCCCCCAGGATGATGGCTATGCTGTGAAGGGCAATAAGAGCACTTGTTGCCATAGTGCACAGGGGAGTATCAGATTTTGATTGGGTACCAGTAAGCTGGGCTTCAATTCTAATGATTCTCAGTTTTCCCCGTAAGAATGAGTCCTGTCTCATTCAGGGATGAGACTAGAGGGGCTCGTCCTCTTTGTCTTCTGAGTGCTTTCTGGCATCGTTTTAATGGTGCTGACCTGCGTGCCAAGAGCTACATACACAATCACTGTAATGAGGTGTATTCTTTTTCTATGTAATAGATAATCTTATTTGATTGCATTTTTTAGTTGTTTCCAGGGCAAATAGTTTGTATTAATCTTAGCAACAACAGATAAAAGGTCATGTATAAAATATTTCACATCCAGAAAGTAGACCTTTCATTCTTAAAATTGATGTCTAAAGCAAGCACGGCTGTAGAGAGCACTCTGGGAAAATGTCATACCAAATTGCACAGGTCAATTAGAGAGTTTTGTTTGGAGGTTCAGAGGCAAAAAGAAAGCTGCAGTAGATTCTAATGAGGCCCTATGTTTCCTTCTTCCATTCCTCATAACTGGCATAAAAATAATAATATTCAGGACCACAGACAGCACCAGGGCAGGTCCCGCCTGGAAGAAGGGGGCAGCTGGGTAGAAAGGGTGGCAACTTTTGGAAAATTCTCTCAAGCTCTTGAGTTCCTGAGAGGAATCTGGGTTGGAGGTATAACCCATGGCCTTGAATCTCCTATCTGCCATGTATTAACATGCAAACTTCCAAATTCCCTAATCAGAGCTGATTTTCTTCCGAATATGAGATAAAACTGGGAGAATGAAATGATATCACACATTGAGCTGGAAATGCTCAACCCATTTTAGGCCCCCTGTCCCTCAGTCCCATGTAAGCATTAGGTAACTCTCAGCCTCGGATGACTGCAAAAACCACTGGGAACATGCTCTCTGCAAGCTATGGGCACAATTCACACAATGATGTGAAGATCTTGCCTATTGGAGCCTACTTCCCCCTTCTTGCTTTGCTTCCCCAACTTCACATCCAGAAGCTATTGGTGCTCAGCTAACGACTCAAGAGATGCTCTGGTAGTGGCATAAAGCTTTATCCTTCAGGAGAAAGAACTGTTTGGAGAACCTTAAGAAACTAGGCCAGCCTTGGGCAAACTATGGCCCGCGGGCCGGATCCAGCTGTTCTATCCGGTTCTCTTGCTCTCCCCTCCGCTCCTTTACTTTGAATTTATATTAGTTCACACAAACACTCCATCCATGCTTTTGTTCCGGCCCTCTGGTCCAGTTTAAGAACCCATTGTGGCCCTCGAGTCAAAAAGTTTGCCTACCCCTGAACTAGGGCCTATTCAAGGTTCAGAGGAGTAAAGCCATAATGATGGCACTTCAGTTACGCTGCTGAGCAGCAGGTTGAGTCTGTGTGTGATGTGTGGAGGGTGGAATTATGACACACCCAGTGTATCTTACCATGCTCTAAAATGGTACTTCTTGTGGCTAACACTTTGTTGAGGGGTAGGACTGTGAAGAGGAAAAGTATACATTTGGATTTTTAAAAAAGCTTTGGTCCAGTAATAAGTTATGGGTGAATTGTTTGGGGGGAAAATGGGTGGTCCTCATGAGCAACCCTCCCATGGTGAAGTGAACTGCATGGTCCACTTACACCTCAAACTTGCCCTCTGGCAACCCCATTTCATCCTTTCTGATCTATCTCATCGAACTTCTTGTCTTAGAAGCAGCTTAAGCTCCTTAATCTCTTTGTAATAAAAAATGAATCTTTTATTCGAAGAATTTCAAGATTTATTGATTAAATTGCATTTATTAGGGTGACATTGGTTAATACAATTATACAGGTCTCAGGTGTACAATTCTATAATACATTATTTGTATATTGTATTATGCGTTCACCATTCCAAGTGAAGTCTCCTCCCATCACCATTTATCCCCCCTTACCCTCTTCTACCTTCCCCACAGCCCTTTCTCTCTAGAAATCACCACACTGTTGTCTGTGTCTATGAGTTTGTTTGTTTTTTGCTTAGTCCTGTCACCTTTTTCACCCAACCACCTAACTCCCTTCCCCTCTGATTGCTGTAGGTCTGTTCTCTGTATCTAAAAGTCTGCTTCTATTTTGTTTCTTCATTTATTTTGCTCATTAGATTCCACATACAAGTGAAACTGTATGGTATTTATCTTTCTCTGACTGGCTTATTTCACTTAGCATAATACTCTCCAGGTCCATCCATGTTATCATAAAAGTAAGATTTTCTTCTTTTGTTCAGCTGAGTAGTATTCCATTGTGTAGATGTACCACATCTTTTTTATTCACTCATCTGCTAATGGGCACTTGAGCTGTTCCAAATCTTGGCTATTGTAAATAGTGCTACAATGAACATAGGGGTGCATATATTATTTCCAATCAATGTTTCATGTTTCTTTGGATATATTCCCAGAAGTGGAATCACTAGGTCATAAGGCAGTTCCATTTTGAATTTTTTCAGGTAACTCCATACTGCTTTTCATAGTGGCTGTATCAATCTGTATTTCCACTAACAGTGCACGGGGATTCCCTTTTCTCCATTTCCTCATCAACACTTGTTGTTTGTTGATTTATTGATAATAGCCATTTTGACAGGTGTGAGATGATATCTCATTGTGGTTTTAATTTGCATTTTTCTGATGATTAGTGACATTGAGCATATTTTCATATGTCTATAGGCCATCTGTATGACCCATTTGGAGATGTGTCTATTCAGGTCCTTTACCCATTTTTTAATTGGATTGTGTGCTTTTTTGTTCTGAGTTGTATAAGTTCTTTATAAAATTGGATATTAATCCCTTACCAGATGTATCATTGGCACATATGTTCTCCCATTCAGTGGGCTGTTTTTTCATTTTGTTGATGTTTTCGTTTTTGTGCAAACATTTTTTAGTTTGATGTAGTCCTATTTATTTTTTTCTTTTGTTTCCCTTGCCCGAGGAGATACATCAGAAAAAAATATTGCTATGAGAAATGTCTGAGATTTTACTGCCTATGTTTTCTTATAAGATTTTTATGGTTTCAAGTCTAACACTTAGGTCTTTAATCCATTTTGAGTTTATTCTTGTGAATAGGACATGAAGGTGGTCTGGTTTCATTTTTTTGCACATATCTGTCCAATTTTCCCAACACCATTTATTGAGTAGACTCTATTTATCCCATTGTATGTTCTTGCCTTCTTTGTCAAATATTAGTTGACAATAAAGACATGGCTTTATTTCAGGGCTTTATAATCAATTCCATTGATTTATATGTCTATTTTTATGTCAGTACCATGCTGTTTTGATTACTATGGCCTTGTAGTATAGTTTGATATCAAGTTATGTGATTCCTCCAACTTCATTCTTCTTTCTCAAGATTGCTATGGCTATTTGGGGTCTTTTGTGGTCCATATAAATTTTTGGAATATTGTTTAATAAGGATATTTAATAAGGTTATCCTAAAGTTTTCATAGATACTGTGTTTTCTCAAGTTTTCAGCATTTTCTTAACACGTCTGCAGTCCCAGAAGGGTCCCCTAAACCACATTTTCATAGAAGCTGTCACCACAGTATCACTTCTAGTTTATATAACCTGTTCTCAGGGCAAAGAGATCCTCTCCCTCATCTCTCACTTGCAAAAATCTGTTAAAAATGCATGAGATGCAGAGACTTTCACACACAGTCTAAGCTGTCTTTTTACATCAATTTGGATAGAATAGAAAGATATAAATACATACACAGATCCATGCCAAAAAGGCATTCTCTGTGGTCAAGCTAAGCACCATTATTTTTTAAAAATTATTTTCCTCCAAGTTAAAAGAATAAGCATGTATATTAGCATACTCAATGGACACAGACACTGGGATGGTGGGGGTTTGCCCAGGGTGGGAATGGCAGGGGAGGGTCAATTGGGGGAAAAGGAGACATATGTAAAACTTTAGACAATAAAATTAAATAAAAAAATTAAAATAAACAAGAATAAGCATGTGAATTATAGAAATTTTGGAACATTGTAGAACTAATCCATCAGGTTTCCATATCCTAGAAAAATCACTGTCAACATTTTGTTGTTTTCTTCTAGCAATTTTTTTTCTCACACCTAATTTTATTTTGTCCATTTGTTTGTTTACTAGTGGAAATAATGTAGCGTATATGTATTTTTCTTTTCCTCACTCTACATTACATAATAGAATTTTTATGTCATCTAAAATCATTTTTAATACTGCAGAATTAGGGGTGTATATTATTGATTATTTAACCATTCTTTTGATGTTGAACAACTGTTTCTTTTCCTTTTGGCTTTTAGAAATTATGCCACAGTTGACAGCCGCCTGCAAAGAGGATAAATGTTGTGAGCATGATACGTTTTTAAATGAGTGCTCCCTTAACCATTTTTAATTAGCAGCAACACTTTAGTGAAGACCTAGAGTGTACACAGTATTTTTCAAGGCGGTATGGGAGAGGCTTGAGAGTGTAAGACCATATCCCTCTCCTTGAGCATTATTTGAAGGGTGTGGCAGACACTTTCATCTGGCTGCCCCTGAGAGACCTGCCCATTGCCCTTCCTGGTGAATTCCCTCTGCTTTGGTGTCAGGAGGACATCTGCTTTGGGACATTGGAATGTGGATCTTCAGTGATATCACTGAGCTGTTATTCAACTCATCCTGGTGCTGTCCTGACCCCTGACATTTTATTATGTGAGAAATATATTTTCCTCTTTGTTTCTTTTGATGGAATTGGACTTTTTATTCATTGCAGCGGAAAGCATCCTAACTGATAAAAGTAAAACCAACACATATCATAATAATGGCTACCGTTTACAAACTTATTTTACAGACTGTGTCTTTAATTGAACAGTAATTCCCCTCACTGAATAGTTGAAGAGACTGAATATTGGAGACGCCATTTATGCCCTTTGCCCCGAATCACGGAGCTGGGATTACATCCATATCTGTGTGGAGCCTTGCTGATGGGCAGATTAGAGAAGGGAAGGGCTCCATGAGGGTGAAGAGGAAGCGGGTAGCTTCCTTCGCTTCTGTGCCCTTCGTTGAAATGCACATGTGCAGGACTTACTGTTTTATAAATTCCCTTGGCATCTATTAAATTTAGACATCTTGTGTGAGAGGATACAGGTCCACAGAACTTTAAAGTGCTCTGTCCCAAAGCAAAATGCTAGCTGGCATCGGAGGCTGAAACGGAAGCCAAGTTCCCCAACAGTGGTCCAGAGCCCCCTCCACTGGAGCCCACCGCTGGTGAAGCCTGCTCAGAGGGAGAGCCCACCCGTTCCCGGTTGTCTCTCTTTAGTCCTCACCAGCCAACCTCTTATTTTCTGCAGCTCAGCCTCTACCCTGTGGCGCTGTTAACAAATATAATACATCATAGGAAGAATTACAAATATTTATGAATATAATAACTTCCCACCCCAAAAAGGGGCATGGATCAGATCATTAGAGAAAAATCAACCCAGCATGGGGTGTGCTTTTTATTTCTCCCTTAGATTTTAATTCAGATAATATAAAGGTTTTTCGGGGGCGGGGGGTGGTGAGAGACTTCTGCTTAGGAAAACGGGATTTTACATAACAGGGATGCCGGTTTGCAAACAGGGGGTTTATTTTTTGATTCACTGATTGTGTCAGAACTTTGTAACCCAGAAATCCTTCGGAGGCTTTCCAAATGGGCCTGAGATTCCAGGAGTGAGAGCACTCCAGTGGACGTGTGAGTCTGAGATCCACCTTGCATTCTCCCTCACCCACTCTGTGTCTTTCACAACCTGCATTTGGATCTTTCTGTCCACTTACTTTTAAGGTTCAACAAGAAATAACAACAAGAGGGTTCGTTCTAAAAGACCCAGTTTATTGACATCTGCTCTAGAACATGACCCCGACACTCTCCACCCTCGGGTTGATTCGGGCTCCCCTCCACACCCCCGTAGTTCCTGGAGACGACCCCATTTAGCATCTATCACTCCACATCCTATGCGACTGTTTGCTTGTCCATCACCCCCATCAGACTCTGAGGTCCTTTATGCAGACACTGTGTCATGCTTCTGTGGGTACCCCCAGGCCTTAGCCCGGAGCTTGCCACGGGGAAAGGTGAGCGACACATTATTTATTCAACCTTTCCTAAATGGCGCATGGGAAAAGGACTCAGTGTTGGTCCATAGCTCAGAGTTCAGGAGGGGCGCTGCAGCCAGGGGATCTCAGGGAAGCCCCAGCGCTCCCCGACACTGACACGTCTCCTTCCCCTCACTGAGCAAGTTCTTTACCGGGAACTTAGCTATGATTAAGGTTCTGCCCTAGACAGTCCCCACCTCAGGGCTTCCTTTCTCTTGGGGGTCTGCAGTCTGGAAAGAGGGTGCCACAGAGGGTGGTAGAGGTGAATGACAGGGAGTCCTTGCGTCTGCCCTAGAGTTAGACATTCGTTAGTCACTCTGATGCAAGTACCGATCCTGAACTGGGCAAAGCTATGGCCCTCCTCCGTTTGGACCCTGGACTCTCTGGGAAGCCAGGAGCAGGGGTAGCTCCTTGAGTGCGGTCTGAACTGGACAGTAAATTAGCAGAAATGGGAAAAATGCATTTCTTGAACTCTTTTCAAGGAGAACAACCTGATCACCTCTGGGGGTGGCATGGAGCTGAGGGACCAGTGGTGTCTTGTCACTGCCTTCTGGGGAGGGTAGCTCTGTTTACCTAAGGGCTCCAGTTTCTCAGTGGGGTGTGCATATCCTCAGCTCCTCCCCCGCCCTGCTCTCAGCCTCACTTCTAAATAAATGGGCAGCAAGCAATCTTTTAAGGATTGTTAGCTTCTAGGGTTCTCAACAGTCTCTCTAGCCCTGCCAGGGGAGAGTGGCAGGCCTGAGGGAACCCACACCTGAGGGTTAGGAAGCAAGTGGAGAGTCGGGGGTGCAAAAACTGGACGATACAGGCCACTGCCCAGGGCTGCAAAGGTCCAAGGAAAGGAGGAGGAAACGGGACTCTGGGCCACATGCTCACCAACCGCCTAGCAGGTGGATTGTGCTGGATGGAAAGCCTTGAACTTAGTGTCAGAGAGGAGCAGCAGGCTGAGGAGGCTTGAGCATGATTCTGGACTTACTCTGCGCCCAGGACTCTGGAGGGTCCGAGGGAAGATATTTTTTAACCTCGTCCTCAAGGCCCCAAGGTTCCCTTTCCAGGAACAAGCTGCACTCTGCTACCACACTCACCACTGGTCATCTAGGACACCCTTGCCCTACCTTGGTGACCAAGCCCATTGCTTTCAGCACCCAAATGCCCACAAGGTAAGGGAGCACCTGTGATTCTCCCAGCATATCCTCTGTACGGGGCCATTGGGTGGTGTGTTGCTCCTGGCACCCAGGAACAATGACTTTAGATACTTTTGCTGTTGCTTCTGCTCAACTCCCACCAACCTAACAAGCAAACATAAGCCACCGGGTTCTGAGAGACAGCATTGCCTTCTGCTCCCGCCTCTCTCACTTCCGCCATCTAGTCTTGTATTTCTGGAACTGCTTAAACTGCAACTCCATCCCCCAAAATGGCCTTTACCTATTTGACATGGTTCAGAGCTCCAACTAATAATGAGAGGCTTCTGAATCTTCCAGAATCCAGAAGATCCATAAACTGAGTCCCCTTCCCAAATAAAAAGGAAGCAGACATTACCCATCCAGAAGCGGGGCCTGCACAGTGCCATTCAGCTCTCAGGGACACTGCCAGGCTGCCTTGGTGTGGCCAGGCCCCAGGTGTCCGCTCAGTGCCAACACTGCGCCCTGGAGCATGTGACACCTGCATCTCAAAATCGCCAAGTCAGAACCCTGTCTTTTATCACTCTATCACTTTCCTTATCAACCTATCACACCCTCCCTCTCTCCACTGAGAGAAGGCAATAGGGCTGTTCCTTTCATTCCCTTCCCTGTGTTTCTTCTTACCTGATTTCCCTACTCCCTACCTGGCCTCTACAACTGGGGGTAAATTCTGACAAGGCTCCCCAATAACAGGTGTGTGATGCTCTCCCGGTGGGAGGTTGTCTTGGCAACCCGGTTCCTCCTCCCATTTTCAGATCTCCGGGCTAGACTGCACTGTGCAGGCTCCTGCAGGCACCTCATCACTAAGCCTGTCAGCGCAGCTGGGCTGAGGGGCGACGCCATGCATGGCTGCCTGTGGTCGGAGCCTAGACATACATCATGGTCTGCAATGACACTCCAGACACGGACACATCATATGGCAGGACAAGGACACTGGTCTAGGACACTAGAACACTGTGCAGAGACTGCTGGGAGTACACTTGCAATGAAATGTAAAAAACATCAAGCAACGAGGAATTTGCCACATTTGCCACAAGACGGGCCTTTCTCTGCGGCAAAGCAGCTGAGTCGCCACTTCTCCAAGGCATCAGTACAGTGCTGTGCCCTGGGGCAGGTTTCCAAAGAGCAAAGCGATTCTTATTGGAAACACAGACAGACAGAAATTCCTAGAAGGGTTTGCACCTCTGCTTATTATTAACGTGTCCTACAATCATGCTAAGTAAGGCACATGCTCAGAACTTCCCATGTGTCATCTCGTTATTCTTTGTGATAAACCTCTATCGTAGAACTTGTGGTGGACACTGTTGTCGGCTGCCTTCCTTCCCAACATCCACGTCCTCACCCCCTTCCATGCTGCATCCTGATCTGCCCTGCAGGTAGCTCCTCCCCAGCCCCACGGGGGCAATCTGCTTCCTTAAGCAAATCCATGCTCAGCGTTTCTCTGGCCACTGTCACTGGGCCGGGAGGGGACTCATGACCATGGCCCAGACTGAGGATGAGGGCACATGTTTCGTAGTTGGGGAGCTGATTCTCATTCTCCCACGGGGTGAGAACAGAGTGGCACACAGACCCAGGTGCCACTGGTGGCCACCTTGTGATCTCAGGGGACCACCCTTAGCATGGCACCTGTGCTGAGCAGAGGGACAGGGAGACCTGGTCCCTAGAGCCATTCCTGGGCTGCTGGCTCTGCCCACCTGCTCCTGGGCTTCTTGAAGAATGAAAGAAGACATTTTCTTAGTTCCTGATTCAGGATAAGGTGGAAAGACTCTTGTACTTGGAAAAGTTCTAATTAATCGAGGACTATTCCCTAATGTTACTGATGAAGAAGCCAAGGCTTAAGAGACTAACTTTCCTAAGATTACAGAGCTAGTAAACAGTGTAACATCCAAGGATAATTTGACTCCAAAGTCCACACTCTCAGTTACTA
The DNA here is from genome assembly GCF_963455305.1 of Plecotus auritus. Classification (NCBI taxonomy): domain Eukaryota; kingdom Metazoa; phylum Chordata; class Mammalia; order Chiroptera; family Vespertilionidae; genus Plecotus; species Plecotus auritus. The sequence goes on from NC_137773.1 coordinate 145,749,744, forward strand.
TTACAAATAGGTTCTTACAGTAATAATACCTGGAGACTTTAGAGTTTGCTTTTGAGAAAGGAAGGCAATATTGTCCCTCAAGAACTCAGACCAAAGGTTATTTTGCAGGATGAAATGCTTTTGAAAATTATTTCAAAGTTAAAGTCGTCCATTTTACTCTTTCTCCAGTTTCCTCCTCAGTGAGGTACACATGAGGCCCTAACTGTGTGTTTATTTGGTGGCCAACCTGAGGTCCCCCAGTGGGGGATGGTGGCTCCCAGGAGGGCCCTGGGTCCCTGACCTGCTCCTGTATCACAATAAATCCCGGGAACTCCAGCATGTGGAGACATTCATGCTGCTGTCTATTTATTCAATAGTGGGGGGTAAATAATCAGCTTTCAGCAGTAGCAAAGTTTTCATAAATAACCATTAATATTTAAGTCACAACCTGAGGCCTGAGGGGCCCTGGACATCCTCCAAGGCACTGGCGTCCCAGGGGGCTTCTTCAATAAGAGCTCGGCTCTGCTCTGCTCGGTACCACGAGCAGTTTTTGCAGAAATCCAGCCTCCTGACACTACCCTTTGTTGGGAAACCTGAATTCCTAATCCACCTGCTCCATCTGTGCTCAACCTGCCCCTACCCTCTGCTCTCCCCACACTGCGCTCAGCCTCCCCCAGCCCCTTCTTGTCCCTTCTCCCTGCCACATGGCCTTGGCTGCCCACTGAACTCCAAGTCTGCATCTTCCCAAGGCAATGGGATTCTCCTGGGGAACACCGTTCCAGGAGACTGCCTAAGAGCATGGCCTGTGGTGCCAGTCCCCAGGCCCTGTCATTAAGAAGCTGAGTCAGGTCATTAGTCCCTGTTCATCGCTGTCCTCATCTAAGATGGGAGTCTTAATAGTCCCTGCTCATATGGCCAATAGGCTCTGCTCCCAGGTAGCAGTATAATGAGGTGCAGGACTCTAGAGGGCGCTGCTGGTGTGGTGCACAGCTGCACATCAGCACAAGGGGGTCCTGACTTGCATGTAACGAGCAGTTAATACATGTTTCATACTAGATGTTATTATTGTTTTATTATTACTCTTATTGACTGAATTCCCAGGGACCTTCACTGTGGTCCCAGCTGTCCCCTGGCTGCTCTGTCCCTACAGAAGGGGGCAGGTTGGGAAGAGCCCCTCAGGGCTGGTTCAGCACGGAGCTTACATCACTGAGGAGAGGCAGTCTCTCGAAGCCTTGATCACAGGAGGCGCAAAAACGAAAGGCTTCCTAAGGAACTAGCAGACCTGGCATTGGATGTGAGGGAGGGCACACCTGCATCTTTAATGTGCACTTCCGATTCCTCTTTCTCATTTCCTCTTCAGTTAGGTACACAGCAGGCCCTAACTGTGTGTTTATTCAATGACACAGCTGAAGTCCCCCAGCGGGGTCCCTGGGCCAGCTCCTGTATCACAGTAATTGCCTGGAACTCCAGTTGAATATTGAGTCAGATAATAGTAACGAGCCCTTATAGTACTGGGAGAGTAGGTTAAGCTCCCAAGGTTTCACATCCGCTGTCCCATTTCAGCCTCAGTGGCCCCGAGAGAAAATCAGGGCAGACAGATTTTCTATTTTGCATGGAAGAGAAAGAAAGTCTGAACAAGTGGTGACTCCTGGCCTGCTGGGCACTGGGGCTGGGAGCCTGTGGCCATCAGGCTGCAGGCCCCTCCTTCATGTGGCCTGGGGCTGAGCCAGGCCTCTCCAGGGTGGAGGCAGACCTGGCTAGGAGGCACCCAGCAGAGGCCTCTGGCCGCTAGCTAGCGCCTCAGCCCTTGGGTCCAGTTGAGTCAGTAAGCTGTGGCTTCTTATTAGATGTGCCCTCCCAGAAGATTCCCTGAACTTTAACACCTGCGCTTTCCAAAGACGATGCAAAGAGCAACAACCCTGTTTGTAATTGAGCCATCTGGTCCACTCAACCCTTCTCTGGTATAATTCACAGAGGCTGTTCTTTCTTTCTTTCTTTGTTGTTCTAAAGGCTCGGCTTTGTTATAAAGAAGCGTTGTTCCCGGCGGATCCACTAATCAGGGAAATCACTGAAACTCTCCGATGGAAATGCCTCTAATAATTCACTTTATTATGACTCTGCCTAACACTAAGAACTTATTTTCTTCATTTCCTTCAATTGTCTCTAAAGTGAGACAATTTTGCTATCAGCATGCTGACTACATTATTTCATGGCAAGCTTTATTTGCATTCACAGTGAGTTCAAAACTTGGTATAGTTTGATGAGATTAATATGAGGTGTCTCTTCAAAAGTGGAGTGGTAAAACAATTTAGCAATGCTTCCCTAACGGTGTAATATAAAACATTAACTTCACAATTGTGGCGACAGGTTAGAATATCATTGACCTCCAAGGCAAGTATAGTATCTGATCACACATCACACATCACCGCCACCCCTGGGAAAGGTGCGAGCCCCTCTGTCAAACACCCGCACCGGTGTTCCCTGAGCACCTGCCCATGTCCCACCCTCTCTGAGAGACCCGAGACACCCTCTCTGGCTTAGGGAGCTGACATTTGCAGAACTGATGACTAAAATGGCATGCGGTCGAGAGGCACAGGGAGATGCCACCCCACCAACACTAGGGGATGCTGAGAAAAGAAGATGGTGTGAGTTGAAGGAGGGGATCCACAGAAAAGACATGACATAATTGCAAATGCACAGGCAATATTTAGCAAGTGCTCCTTGCGCCTGCACCAGGCTGGGCATTCTGAATTCAGACTTGAGGGCAACTCGCTAAGTCTGAGCTCACCCAAACTCCGATAGCTGTCATTGTTGCAATGGGCATGGCCTTGGTGCACCTCCAGGAGTCCAGATTTGGGGAGTCAGGCCAGGTGAGATCCCATTCCCTGTTCTGCCCTCTGGAAGGGGTTCTCTCCTTCACCCTACAGTGCACACTGAATGATAATCATGTTAATTTGCCCTCAGAGCAGGTGGTGAAGTTCACGGTGGGGTTTCTTTTATCACCATACCCCTGGCACCCCACATAGAGCCTGACTCCCAGCTGGCACTCAGCAGATGCACCCAGAATCAGTCTAAAGACATCCAGTTTCCCTGGGGCTGGGTAAATGCACGCTGCTCTGCAAGCCCAGCCTGACTCCCCTTCTGCCAAGTCCCCTCCGCCTCCGCCGGTTGCCTCAGTGAGACAGAAGTCATCTTGGAGGCAGGGGCCCAATGCTCCCCACCTTTAATCCTCCCCGCCCTCTGCCCAGACCCTGTACCATGCCAAGCCCATAGCATAGGCTCCAGAAACTGGTTAAAACAGGTGGGTTGTGAGAAAAAAGATGGCGACCAGCAGGAAGGTAGGGAGGGAGAGTGTGTGTGAGAGTGAGGGAGCAATAGAGGTGTGTGTGGATGTGTGTGGGTGTGTGTGTGAGTGAAATAGGGACAGTTAGAACCTGCAGTTCCTTCAGGGGGCTGCCAATCCGGGCAGTCTTAGATGGCAAAACCCCGCTGCCACCGCAAACACTCCGGGGAGGACACCGGTGGCACAGAGACCACGCCATCTTGAGGAACAGAACTGCTTGAGACTAGAATCCTAGCCTCGCCAACACCCAGTCTGGTCTCAGAAGCAAACCAGGACCCTACAGCCACACTGGTAAAAGACCTGCGATCACTACTGCAGACCCAGGGACACCAAGACTCCAGGCACCACAGCCGCATATTTCTGTGAGTCACAAAGCCAATCCTCCTCCCCCGCTGCCCCCACGGCAGCCACATAGAAACTACCAGACCCCAGCCGCACAATAAGGCTTTCTGCACACACAAAGCAGTGGCGACTCTGTCTGACTTTGAGCCTTGGTGTCGGACACGGGAAGTTTGTTTCCCGCGGCTCCTCTCCGGGCCCAGGCAGGGAGGCAGTCCTGAATTTGAGCATAGGCACACGACCTTGTGGAGATTGTTTTCTGTGACCAGATCCTGCACCCACACAGGGAGGCAGCGCTGAATTTGAGCCTGGGTGCATGGACACGGGGAGTTTGTTTTCCACTGTGCACACCCACGTGACCAGACCCCACACCCACACTAAGTGGCAGTGCCACCTGACTTTGATTCAGGGCAAGTGCACACAGAAGGCTGTTTACCGCAGGGCAGAAGTGGACCTCCTGCCAACACAGTGCTACTGAGCAACCCAGTCTCCCAAGCAGATCGGGGACCCTGAATCTCCATGCAAGAGGCAGCAATGAGCACCAATGACTAGACTCTGTTCCTCATTGCGTGCGCCTGGGATCCCTGATTCCCAGTACATTCACACTAAGAGCCAGTGACTCCAATTCTTGGCGCATGTGCACACAGGGACCCTGATTCTCAGTGCGAGGTAGCACCAAGCAACAGTGACTCTGATACTCAATTCTTGGCATGGACACAGGAAGCCTCTGACTCCTGACATGCAATAGGGGGCTTTGATTTTTGGCATATGTTAGTGGGTCCTCTGTTTCAACGTGGCCCAGTCCACACTAAGTCCCTGATTCTAGGTGCACACACGAGGCCACACTAAGCGCCTGTGACTCTGACCCAGGGTGAGTGTGGCTCCCACCAACCCACAGCAACCGTACGTCTTGGTGTCAGAGCTCTTCAGGAAGGTGCAAAACTCCCACTGCACATGGTCCAGGCCCCTGCAACTCGACATTTGAACCTTCTGGTGATACTCAGAATGGGGAGACAATGAAGCAATCCCCAGAGGAAAGAAAAGGAGGAATCGCCAAGAAAGGAAATAAGTGAAACGGAAGCATGCAACATGACAGAAAAGGAATTCAGAGTAATGGTCATACAGTTCATACACCGGATGGACGAAAAAATCAACAACCTATGCAAAAATCAGGAAGAAATGAAAAATGATATAGCTACAATCAAAAACACCATGGAAGGCTCCAGCAGTAGACTAGAAGAAGGAGAGGACCAAATTAGTGAGTCAGAAGATCAGGTACAGAAACAAGCCCAATCTGAACAGCAACTAGAGAAAAAAATTAAAAAGCAGGGGGAGAGCCTAAGGGAGCTTTGAGACAATGCAAAACAAAATAACATACGTATAATAGGGCTGCCAGAAGGACAAGAAGAGCAGCAAGGATTAGAAAATTTATTTGAAGAAATAATGACAGAAAACTTCCCTGATATGGGGAAGAAAAAAGTTACTCAAGTACAGAGAGTCCCAAGCAAGATGAATCCCAAAAGACCCACATCAAGACACGCCATAATTACAATGGCAAATGTTATTGACAAAGAGAGAATCTTAAAGGCTGCAAGGGAGAGACAGAAAGTTACCTACAAAGGATCCCCCATCAGATTATCAAGTGATTTATCAACAGAAACACATCAAGTTAGAAGGGAATGGAAGGATATATACAAAGTGATGCAAAGCAAGGGACTGAATCCAATAATACTCTATCCAGCAAGACTATCAATCAAAATTGAAGGGGAAATCAGGAGCTTCGCAGACAAAAAAAGGCTAAGGGAGTTTATCATTACCAAGCCAGCAATGCAAGAAATGCTAAAGGGAATGCTGTAAAAAAGAAGAAACAAAAAGGTAAGAAGGAACACAGACTCAAAAAATAAAAATGGCTAAAAACAAGTACCTTTCAATAATAACTTTAAATGTAAACAGACTAAATGCTCCAATCAAAAGACATCAAGTGGCTGAATGGATAAAAAAAAATGACCCATATATATGCTGTCTACAAGAGACCCAACTCAGAACAAGGGACTCACACAGACTGAAAGTGAAGGGATGGAAAAATATCTTTCAGGCAAATGGAAATGAAAAAAAAAAAGGCTAGGGTAGCAATACTTATATCTGACAAAATAGACCTCAAAGTGAAGGCCATAACAAGAGATAAGGAAGGCCACTTCATAATACTAAAAGAATTGATACAACAAGATGATATAACCCTGATAAACATATATGCACCCAATGCAGGAGCACCCAAATACATAAAAAAATCTCCTGGAAGATATCAAGAGAGAGATCGACAACAATACAATCATAGTAGGGGACTTTAATACACCACTGACATCACTGGATAAATCCTCTAGACAAAATATCAGCAAAGAAACAACAATCCTAAATGACTCACTAGATTAGATGGACTTAATTGACATCTTCAGAACATTTCACCCCAAAGCTGTGGAATATACGTTCTTCTCAAGTGCACATGGGACATTTTCAAAAATAGACCACATACTGGGTCACAAGCAAAGTCTCCCCAAATTCAAGAAGACTGAAATCATACCAAGTACCTTCTCAGACTACAATGGCATAATATTAGAAATAAACTACAATAAAAACAATCCAAAACACGCGAACACTTGGAAGCTGAATAGCATGTTATTAAATATTGATTGGGTTACCAATGAGATCAAAGAAGAAATTAAAAACATTCTGGAAACTAATGACAATAAAAACACAACAATCCAAAACCTATGGGACACAATGAAAGCAGTCCTGAGAGGGAAGTTTATAGCTCTACAGGCCTACCTCAAAAAACAAGAAAAAATGGTAATAAATCATCTAAAGCTACAACTCAAAGAATTAGAAAGAGAGCAACAAGAAAAGCCCAGAGTGAGCAGAAGGAAGGAGATAATAAAGATTAGAGCAGAAATAAATGACATAGAGACAAAAAACAAAAAACAAAAAACAAACAAACAATAGAAAAGATCAATGAAACCAAGAGCTGGTTCTTTAAAAGGATAAACAAGATTGATGAACCTCTAGCCAGGCACACCAAGAAGCAAAGAGAGAGGACTCAAATAAACAAAATCAGAAATGATAGAGGTGAAATAACAACAGACCCCACAGAAATACAAAGGATTGTTAAAAAATATTATGAACAACTCTATTCCAACAAACTAGACAACCTGGAGGGAATGGACATATTCCTATAAAAATACAACCTTCCAAAACTCAATCAGGAAGATTCTAAAAATCTCAATAGGCCAATAACTAGGGAAGAAATTGAAGCAGTCATCAAAAAGCTTCCAGCAAACAAAAGCCCAGGGCCACATGGCTTCACAGGAGAGTTATACCAAACATTCAAGGAAGAACTAAAACCTATCCTCCTCAGACTATTCCAAAAAAATTCAAGAGGAAGCAACACTTCCAAACTCATTCTATGAAGCCAGCATCAACCTAATACCAAAACCAGATAAAGACAACACAATGAAAGAGAATTACAGGCCAATATCCCTCATGAACATAGATGCCAAAATCCTCAACAAAATTCTAGCAAATCAGATCCAGCAGTACATCAGAAAGATCATACATCATGACCAAGCAAGATTTATCCCAGGGATGCAAGGATGGTACAATATCCGCAAATCAATAAACGTGATATATCACATAAACAAATTGAGGGAGAAAAATCACATAGTCATATCAATTGATGCAGAAAAAGCATTTGACAAAATCTAACACCCTTTCTTGATAAAAACTCTCAGCAAGGTGGGAATAGAAGGATCATACCTCAAAATAATAAAAGCCATATATGACAAACCCACAGCCAGCATTACACTCAATGGACAAAAACTAAAGCCATTTCCCCTCAAAACAGGAACAAGACAGGGATGCCCTCTCTCACCACTCCTGTTTGACATAATACTGGAAGTACTAGCCATTGCTATCAGAGAAGAAGAAGAAATAAAAGGCATCCAAATTGGAAAAGAAGATGTAAAACTGTCCTTATTCACAGATGACATGATACTGTACATAGAAAACCCTAAAGACTCCATCAAAAAATTATTAGACTTAATAAATGAATTCGGCAATGTAGCAGGATACAAAATTAATGCCAAGAAATCTATGGCATTTCTATACACCAACAGTGAACTTACAGAAAGAGAGACTAAAAAAGCAATCCCATTTACCATCGTACCAAAAAAAATAAGATACCTAGGAATAAACCTGACTAAAGAGATAAAAGACCTATATGCAAAAAACTACTGGACACTGAAAAAAGAGATAGAGGAAGATATAAACAGATGGAAGAACATACCGTGTTCATGGATTGGTAGAATCAACATTATCAAAATGTCCATACTACCCAAAGCAATCTATAGATTCAATGCAATCCCCATTAAAATACCAACAGCATATTTCACAGACCTAGAATGAACTCTCCAAAAATTCATCTGGAATAAAAAAAGACCCCGAATAGCTACAGCAATCCTGAGAAAGAAGAACAAAGTAGGTGGGATCTCAATACCAGATATCAAGCTGTATTACAAAGCCACTGTTCTCAAAACAGCCTGGTACTGGCACAAGAGCAGATATATAGATCAATGGAATAGAATAGAGAACCCAGAAATTGACCCAAACCACTATGCCCAATTAATATTCGACAAAGGAGGCATGAACATACAATGGAATCTTCAATAAATGGTGTTGGGAAAATTGGACAGATACATGCAAAAAAATGAAACTAGACCACCAACTTACACCATACACAAAAATAAACTCAAAATGGATAAATGACTTAAACGTAAGATGGGAAACCATAAAAATACTAGAGGAATCCACAGGCAGCAAAATCTCAGACATATGCCGAAGGAACTTCTTCACTGATACCACTCCTAGGGCAATGGAAACTAAAGAGAAAAATAAACAAATGGGACTACATCAAAATAAAAAGCTTTTGCACAGCAAAAGAAACCATCAACAAAACAACAAGAAAGACCACTTCATGGGAGAACATATTTGCCAATGTTATCACTGATAAGGGTTTAATCTCCAACATCTTACAGGGAACTCATATAACTCAACAAAAGGAAGATAAAAAATCCAAACAAGAAATGGGCAACGGACCTAAATAGAAACTTTTCAAAAGGAGACAGAAGGAAGGCCAAGAGACATATGAAAACCTGCTCAAAGTCACTAATAATCCGAGAGATGCAAATCAAAACGACAATGCGATCCCATCTCACACCTGTCAGATGGCTATCATCAACAAATCAATAAACGACAAATGTTGGAGAGGATGCGGAGAAAAAGGAACCCTAGTGCACTGCTGGTGGGAATGCAGATTGTTGCAGCCACTGTGGAGAACAGTATGGAGTTTCCTCAAAAAACTAAAAATGGAACTCCCATTTGACCCAGTAATACCACTTCTAGGAATATAACCCAAGAAGCTGGAAACATCAATCAGAAAGAATATATGCACCTCTATGTTCACAGCAGCACAATTTACCATAGCTAAGATTTGGAAATAGCCTAAGTGCCCATCAGCAGATGAGTGGATTAAAAAACTATGGTACTGCCAAAACCGGTTTGGCTCAGTGGATAGAGCGTCGGCCTGCAGACTCAAGGGTCCCAGGTTCGATTCCGGTTAAGGGCATGTACCTTGGTTGCGGGCACATCCCCAGTGGGGGGCGTGCAGGAGGCAGCTGATCGATGTTTCTCTCTCATCGATGTTTCTGACTCTCTATCCCTCTCCCTTCCTCTCTTCTTCTGTGTAAAAAATCAATAAAATATATTAAAAAAAAAAAAACAAAAAAAAAACTATGGTACTGCCGAAATCGGTTTGGCTCAGTAGATAGAGCGTCGGCCTGTGGACTGAAGGGTCCCGGGTTCGATTCTGGTCAAGGGCATGTACCTTGGTTGCGGGCACATCCCCAGTGGGGGGTGTGCAGGAGGCAGCTGATCGATGTTTCTCTCTCATCGATGTTTCTAGCTCTCTATCCCTCTCCCTTCCTCTCTGTAAAATATCAATAAAATATATTTTAAAAAATTTAAAAAAAAAACAAAAAAAAAACTATGGTACATCTACACAATGGAATACTATGCTGTGCTAAAAAAGAAGGAATTCCTACCATTTGCAACAACATGGATGGAACTGGAGAGCATTATGCCAAGTGAAATAAGCCAGCCAGAGAAAGATAAATATCACATGATCTCACTCATCTATGGGAAATAATGAACAACATAAACTAATGATCCAAAACAGATCCAGAGACAGGGAAGCATTGATCAGACTGTCAAACCTCAGAGGGAAGGTAGGGGAAGGAAGGTAGAGGGTTAAGGGGAGAGATCAACCAAAGGACTTGTATGCATGCATATAAGCCTAACCAGTGGACACAGACAACAGGGGGGTGAGGGCATGAGGGGGGTGTTGGGAAGGTAATGGGGGGATGAGGACAAATATGTAATACCTTAACCAATAAAGAAATTAAAATGCAAATAAAATAAAACAAAATAAAACTTTAAACATTCTAAAAAAAAAACAAACAAACAGGTGGGTTATGACCTTGCTAAAAGCATCGGCTTTGACTTGGAATTTTGGTGCAGACAGAAGTGGCGGCTGCGTCCCCCTGGAAGGCAAGTTGCTAGGCGGGGGAACCCCCATAGGAAACAACCATCCATGGGACCTCCCCAAGACACATGAAACTTTTAAGTGCCCTTTACTCATTCAGAACCAGTTTCTTGCCCTAGCTGGTTTGGCTCAGTAGATGGAGCGCAGGTCTGCGGACTGAAGGGTCCCAGGTTTGATTCCAGGTCAGAGCACATTCCCCGGGTTGTGGGCTTGATCCCCAGTAAGGGGCATGCAAGAGGCAGCCGATCAATGATTCTCTCTCATCATTGATGTTTCTCTCTCTCTCTCCCTTCTTCTTTGAAATCAATAAAAAATATATTAAAAACAAAACAAAACAACAAAACAACAGCTTCTTAACTACAGGACCTGAGCAAGGAAACAACGGAAGTGCTCATGTTTGGCAAATGTGGAAGGCAAAGAAGCCATGACAGTGAAAGGCTAACAGCATGCACATGAGCAAATAAACATTTTCATAATTCGCCTACTAATTAAAATAGCAATACAATCAAATCCAATTAACATGGATTGTTCTGCGGGGCTTTAAATCAGAGGAGCCTGGTTGATTACTCTGGAGTCATTAATTAGGCCTGATGTGACTTCTTCCAAGCAAATCCTCTTGGCATACACCTTTCCCAATTACGGGGATTCATGACCAGCTGGGAAGTCACAGGTGTTGTTCTAAACTGGACTTTGGCAAGGGCCTCTTTCCAAGGCTTCTATCATTGTCCACATGCTTTCATTCGCGTAGTTTGGGGAAGGTTTTCTGAGCTCCCCAATCTGTTTGGTGCATGTGGTGGTTCCAGGTCCGAGGCAGGATCCAGGGATGTTAGCGAAGAGGTTCCTTCCTGGGTCTTCATCCTTCCCTGCGTAGGCACTGCTTTCTTCCCTCCCCAGGGATCCTGCCCTCACAGGAGCATCTGCAACTTTCAGGTCAATCTAATATTTCCTTGGTCTAGGCTGGAAAGTGATCTAACCCGCAAGGTAAATAGACACTTAGTTCAACATCAGGTTCCCTGGAGAATATTTCCAAGTACATGCTTTGTGATGGAGGGTGGCCGTGAACTAGGGCCAAGCCCCTGCCCTGAGGAGCATAGGCCTGCCTCCTCTAGGAAGACAGACTGTTCACATAGATAATGACCCCATTGCCCCAGGGATCAGATCAGGCACAAAACCCGGAAGTGAGTCTAATGTAAGAAAAACAGGGAAGGTTGGACTATGGTGAAGGGAAGGACACAGGCTCCTTCCTCAGGGAGTGGCCACGGCTGACCCTCAATGATGGTTTCCCATCAGGAATATGAGTCCCCGTTCCTGGTTGTTCTGGGTTTACTCGAAGGTTAGAAATCTAGATCCTTATGCAAAAACCCGTCGTTGTTTATTTCATTTTTTAAATTGGTTTATTAAAAAACAAAACCACTGGAACATGGAAACATGGGCCCCTGTAGGGAAATGGAGGGAAAGAGAAAAGAATCCAATTCTCCCATGTGTGGCGTCCTATGAGGTCTCCAGCGGAGAAGTCACATGGATTAGATTTGAATAAGCTTCTCTTATCCAGATGAAGGAGGTGAGGACTGGTAGGAGGCAGAGGAAAGAACACATGTGAGGTCATGGGCTCAAAGGGATAAATGCCTTCCACATCCCAGGGGTCCTGGCACGAGAGCAGCGATCCCAGGGGTAACTGCAGGGCAGGGGCTGCCTGAGAGAAAGCCTATTATTTCTCCAGGATTGTGGCTTTGAATGATAGTCATGAGATTTCACTTTCACCCAACTCTTTCCTGAGAGCTGGGCTTTGAGGATGCCTATTTAGTTTCTCGAATGGAAGAGAGAAACAAGAAGAAGCCATCTCATGGAGGGTTGTGGAGTTTCCATGAGGCCACATGTGGGGAATGCCCAGGACCTATCACATGCTGATGTGTGTGCCCTGCAAGTGGCAGTGTGCATTGCTGTCAAAACAATACACACCCCAGCGGTCTCAAGCACACCCTTTCCTTGAACCAGCTGTATGACCATTCTAGCCCATTGGCCCTGCGGCCACCAAGGACTGGGGCTGGGGTGGGTCAAAGGGCAAAGGGGACAACCCCAGAAAGTAGGGCCTGTTTCGTTCTTCCCACTTTGAGCTGCCCTCTGTATTCCTGAACCAACAGATGTCAACTTCCCCAAAGCCCCAGGATCAATGGCAGGGAAGCTCGCCAGGGCATTGACTGGAATTTGGAGATCGGTGTGCTGTGCTTTGTGTCACAAAGCCATTATAATGTCCAGACTCTTTTACCAATGACACACTTCACTTTGTGAGCACAGGGATGGCCTCTGAGTGGCTGGTGCAGATGCACTTGAAAGTTATAAAAGCCTCCCTGTCAATCTCTGTGTCGCCTCACTCCTGGAATCACTGTGGCCCTCTGTACAACTCCGCAACCCACGTGTGCTCCTTCCAAAGCACTGACCACAGCTGCCACCTCCCCTAGGCACTCTCCGCTCACCTCTGCTCGCGGCCTCTCTCAGCAGTAATTTGTCATATAATTCACTGTGCTCCCTTGAACTGCCATCTCTTCTAGGGAGCCTTTTTTTATTGTCTAAAGTTTTACATGTCTCCTTTTTCCCCAAATGACTGCCCCCCCCCCAACCATTCCCATCCTGGGCAAGCCCCCACCGGCCCCAGTGTCTGTGTCCATTGGTTATGCTAACACGCATGCATACAAGTCCTTTGGTTGCTCTCTACCCGCGCCCCCCGCACCCCCCCGCCACCGCCCCGGGAGCCTTTTTGAGGCTCCTCCACAAGCAGAAAAGATTCCTCTCCTTTGGCTTCCTGTTAGAACCAGGGGGCTGCACTGGGGAGTGACAGGAGCACAGGCCTTGGGAGTCAGGGAGCCCTGCATCCACCCCACCTTGCCTTGTATCCTTGCCCAACATCTCTGAGCCTCAGTTTCCTCATCTGTAAAAAAGACTAATAGTCCCTCCTTTGTAGGGTTATTATGAAGATGAAGCACCATGAAATGCACAGCATCTGCCATGGAGAGGGATTCCATGAAGAGCTGTAAATGATTCGTTGCGCTTGTTCTTCTGTCTCTTCTGGATGTTGGTGTCAGTGCCTGACTCATCCATCTTCATAACCCCAGCCCAGCATCACATTATCTGATTCGCTGAATGTAACTGCCTGAACTCCCCCCCCTAGAGTCCTTGCATAGCTTCTTTAAAATATTTTCTTTATGTTCAAAAGGAAATGAACAAACATGACAATAACACAAAACAGAAATTACCCAGGATTTGGGTGGAGACCTTTGGAGATAAGCTAACAAACAATCCAATTGCTGCAAATGTCAACCCTGAAAAGGTTTTGCTCTCAATTTTCAAAACAAATGCAAATTCCCATCTCCTTGGTCTCCCAAGGACCTGGCAGAGCAAATGGTGCTCCTCTGAAAGTCCCCGGTTTTCTCCTTGACCCCAATTAATGACCATTTCACTGTGGTTCACAGAGGTCACATGCTGCCCATGGCAACACACCGGCTCACCCTGGCTCTTGACAATGCGGACGCAACAGAAGGAGAGGCCCGCAAGGTGCTCGGCTTCTGTGTTCCTCCCCATTTTGCACGCGGGCTTAGAATTGTCTCGCAGGCTCCTAACAGAGAGATGACTTCCAACAAGCAACACAGATCAAACCCCACAGAAGGAGTTGTAGACTGAAGGTGATAACCATGGCTATCAGAGAGGCTTGCTTATTTACCGAGGGAAAAACTACTTGAAAGAAAATAAAGAGAAAGAAAGTCAGACTCATCACGTGTGCTGCTGATGATAGAGAAGGGCAAGGGCCAGGGCTGAGAAGACAATCGCCAAGTGACAGCTCTGGAACCAGCCCCACGGGGAGGACCCATTTCACAGAACACGTGGAAAAAAAAAAGAAATCGTTTATTTGTGTGTTAACTGGGATCTGATTTGTGAAGTGATGCCCACCTACCGATCTGAAACCAATTACTTGTTAGAAAAACAAGCAGAGAGCAAACAGATACTGGGAAGCAATCTCAGATTCGCATTCTAATGAAACTCAGGGCCTGCTCATCAGACATAAATGTCTACATGGCTTCCAAGCACTTGCAGAAGACAGTCACAAGCTGCAAGGCAGAAAGGGAAGGTGCCCTGGGTCCCGATGAACCACAGAAAGCAGGACCAGGTTTAATTGGATTACCTCTAATCCTGTGACTCAATGGGAATTGAAGACACTGAGGACGTGTGCGTACTGAAGGAACTGGAATCCCATCTAATAAAAGAGTAATATGCAAATTAACCATCACTCCACTACACCCACAAGCCAATCAGGAGCGAATATGCAAATAAACCCAACCAAGATGGCTATGGCCACAGAGAGTAGGAGGGAGGCTTGGGTTTCCCCGGCAATGGAGGAAGCCAAGCTTTCCGCCTGCCCTTGCCAGCCTAGGCCTCCACTCAAGGCTACAAAGTTTCAATGATAGAAGATACATAAATCCCAAGAGAAATGACTGCCACCACGGAGCAAGCAGAAGGCTTGGCTCTGCTCCAGGCTACAAAGTTTCAATTATAGAAGATAAATAAACCCCAGATACCAGGGCCTCCACTTGGGTCACCAGCAGGCGTGGCAGGCCTGCAAACCACCACAGGCCCCTTGCCCAGGCCGCCCCCCACCCCAAGGGAACCCCCACCCTGGTCCGGGACACCCTTCAAGGCAAACCAGCTGGCCCCCACCCGTGCACCAGGCCTCTATCCTATCTAATAAAAGAGTAATATGCAGATTGACCATCACTCCAACACACAAGATGGCTGCCCCCATGTGGTCAAAGATCCTGCCCCCATGTGGACACAAGATGGCCACCACAAGATGGCCAGCAGGGGAGGGCAGTTGGGAGGGACCAGGCCTGCAAGGGAGGGCAGTTGTGGGTGATCAGGCCAGCAGGGGAGGGCAGTTGGGGGGGACCAGGCCTGTAGGGGAGGGCAGTTAAGGGTGACCAGGCCTGTAGGGGAGGGCAGTTAGGGGAAAACAGGCTGGCAGGGGAGCAGTTAGGCATCAATCAGGCTGGCAGGGGAGTGGTTAGGGTGTGATCAGGCTGGCAAGCAGAAGTGGTTAGGGGCAATCAGGAAGGCAGGCAGGCAAGCAGTTGGGACCCAGCAGTCCTGGATTGTGATAGGGATGTCCGACTGCCCGTTTAGGCCCGATCCCGGGGATCAGGCCTAAATGTGCAGTTGGACATCCCTCGAGGGGTCCCAGATTGGAGAGGGTGCAGGCTGGGCTGAGGGAAACACACCTCTGTGCACGAATTTTGTGCACCGCGCCTCTAGTAATCTTCATAATTACAGATGCAACTGAAGATAAGGTGTTTCGTCCCCTGGCTGATTTGTTAGTACAAAGTCTAGGTGGAGATCCGGGCCCACACTCACCAGCTGTGAGACTTAGGCAAGTTACTAACTCTCACTAACTCTTTTTCCTCATCAGCTGGATAAGAAGGATAAAGACAGCACTGACCTCAGAGGGGTCTCATTGGTATGGCATGAGTTACTTCATATAAAACCCTTAGGGTCGTGCCTAGAACATAATGTTATTCATAAATTTTAGTTGTTATAAATCTACACACCCATCTACCATCTATTTACTCAAACAGCATCTATGATACATTTTCAATGCTCCCAATTCTGGGCTAGGCAAGTCTGATTATGTTAGCTCCCGATTCAGTGGCTTCCCACTGTTTTTAAAATGAAGACACTATTGACTCCCAGCCACATCTATCCCTTCCTCTCTCTGCTCTGGTGGCACTGGCCTCCCTACAGGCTCTCTGACCAGTCACCACCTTCTTCCCAGGGCCCTGGCACAGGCTCTTTGTCAGTCTCAGAGGCTCTAGGAGGGCAGAGTCTGAATCTGGTATATTTTGTTCTTGAATCCACAGCACCTAACCTAGAGGCTAGTTTGTACTAGGTGCTCAACGAACACTTATTGAACAAATGAACAAATAAATAAAATTAAATGAACAAATAAATAAATAAAATGAAAATAATACATAAGGCAGTGCTAAAGCTAACATTTATTTAGTGCTTGCTCCGTGACAGGCACTGTTCTCAGCACTTCTCTTGTATTATCACATATCTATTAATCTTCAATGGAATGAAATAGAATGGAAGGGGATGGAGGAAAGTTGAAGGGCAATGCATTGGACCAGGACAGGTCAGGATAGGATAGGAGATCCTAGCCTAAGTCTTTATGGGAGGGAGACCTGTCAACAGACCAGTGTCATTAGCGAGTTAACACCATGATGAGGGACAGCAGCAGGCATGAGAGCAGCCCAGAAATATATCCCACCTGTACTTGCAGACATGGAGGAAGGTCTCCTGGGTGCTCAGATCCTGAAACAAGAGCTGAAGGGCCAGTAGGGATTGTCTACAGGAAGCAGTGGGCCTTTCAAGAAGGACCATTAGCAACTACAAAAGCATAAAGGCCCAGGATAGCCTGGGGAACTGAGCAGTGTATGAAACTAGGCAGAGGTAGCTGGCCAGGGAGCAGTGGGAAAGGGATGGGGGAAGTGGGGTACAGGGGGACCAGGGAGGGCCTGCAGGGCAGCCTGAACACTCAACCAATGGCTTTAGAGTAGACAACCAGAGATATGTCTCATAAATATATCTCTGGCTACAGCACTGAGTCTAGATGGGATGAAACCAAATAGGAGACAAGGATAAAAGTAGCTCAGGGGACGGATGTGTTCAGACCTAAGCAGTAGCTATAAGGAAAGGAAAGCCACGTTAGAAGAAGAAAATGGTGATGGAGGAAGAACTAGAGGAGCGGAGGAGAAGAAGAGAACAGGGAAGGCAGAACACCTAGACCAGACTCTGGGAAGTGAAATAGGGAGGTCAGGGCTGAGGGCCCTAGCAGGATCACCATGCCAGAAGCAACAACAGTCAGAAGTGCCAGTCCTGCCCAAACGCTGAGGCTTCTGTCCTGGAAGAAGTGGGCACGTGTGTTTGTGGGTGCATGGTGAAGATGGAAAAGGGGACAGAACCCAGGCCTGAGGACATGGGAGGACAGCGCCAAGTGCCAAAGCAAGATGCAGACATTCAGGACATGGAGCCCACAGTGTGGGGAAGGAGCAGAAGGGCTGAGGAACGACAGTCAGCAGACGGTAATTCCTGGTAGGGCATGCGGGGTGGCTCTTGCGGCTGCCTGGATCTTTAGCGGTGACCTGAAACTCCTGCCTGAATGCCTTGATCAGTGATTGATCCCAGCATGCCCAAGAGGTCTGCTGAAATCCCTAGGTCCTGTGTACTCTGGTCTGCCTACCTTGCCACCAGCTCTGCCCTCCTGAGGACAGGACCAGCCCTTGGAAATATGATGACACCCATAGTAAGACTAGTCTCTAGAGCTTCCCTTCACCCTACTCCAACCCCAGCATCCTCTGGGGCATCTTCCTTCATGCCATCTGAAGACACCCCTGTCCAGGGTCTTTTCACCTTCTCTTGTTTAAGAAAGTCCCAGAGCCAGTTCATCAATGCAGATCACAGTCCTGATCCCCACCTGTCAGGTCTGCATAGCCTGGTGCCACCTCTCACCGGCCTCACCTGGGATCACCCTGGGAGCAGTAGGTGAACCAGACATCCTCCTATTAACCTGTATATTCCACGCATCTTGCCACCCCAGGCCCTTCACAGGTGTATTCATTGCCCACTCCCTGCCACCACCTCCTACTCAGTCTTCAGTTTGGGCCTAAATGGGCCTTCCGTAGAAAAGCCTTCCCTTGGACTCCCTATACTCTGCTTTGTCTCATTTGTCAAGACTTTAATTCAAATAATTAGTTGCTTAATCACATGCTTAGTGTCTGATTCTCCAACTTGACTGTGAGTTCCCTGAGGGAAGGGATCAGGCCAGCAATAGTCACTGCCATATGCCTGGCACCTAAAACGGGTCCAAGCACACAGCACAAGCTTAATAAATATTTGTTGAATAGACATAGGAATGAGTAACTGATGCAACCATGCTTCAAAGATCACAGTTAGCAAAATGTTGAGTTAGGATTCAATTCCCTATTCTGCATTGTCTTTGGGCCAGTCCAATGGGGAAATGGTTTTTGGTGGAGAATTTGCCTTTGGCTCTGTGTTAGGATGGTCCTTAGGGAAGCAGTGTGTGTGTGTGTGGAGAGGGGGGCAGGGGGGCTGAATGGCTTAGCATAAAACTGGAGTGAGGATGTGCCTCTGAAATGTTAAGCTTTGTTTAATAACTTGCCACTGTATGATGGGGGTTCTATGAGGGATTTTTGTCAACCGGAACACACAGCACTGAGCAGTGTGGTTTTGAAAAATTCGCCAGTTCTTTTGAGAGTGGCCCAGTAATCTGATTTTAACGCCTCGCACAATGCTTTGGAATTGTGTCCATTCACTTCAAAATGTGCTTGCAAGAATTAACTAGGTAGCCTCTCCCAAAAGACTTGGCCTCCCCCAAAACACCACAGAATGTAGTTATCAGAATGTAGAATGCATTCAAGGAGACACTTCACAGGATTCACGACAACTGGGATCATTGTTAGGAGCCTACTATGTGCCAGCACTGTGCAGGTCCTCCATCCAGGCTTCTCTCCTCAGCGTTGAGCAGCACTCTGCATTGTTGATCCTTACATCTACCCTGGAGTTAAGCGACTTGCCTGGGTCACAACATGTAACAGGAGTGGAGCAGGCCTGGGCCCCTGAGGCCTCTGGCCCAGAAGCCTGTGCTCATTCTCTGGTTCCATTATTTCTGGCTCCTGGGCTGATATCGGTACCATAGTGTCCCCCGTGTTCCCGAATTAAGGGATCTGTAGCCTTCCACTGATGCCAAGAGCCAGCTCGGTGTGAATGGCCACCTCCTTGGCACAAATGCCAGCAGGGATTATTGTGGGCGGAGGGGGTGCTTTGGCCCATCGTTCACATTCAAGAAGAGCCTCATTTTGAGACTTGCTGTACGATCTGCACAGGTTCTATCTGCAGACCCTGCTAAAGGAATACTTTAAAAGATGTTCAAGGAAGTCTTTGCCGCATGACTCTAATTTGTAAATATAAACATTTGAATGCACCAGGGTGTTGTTAACTAGCTTGGTAGTTGCTCTATTTTTTAAATATACCAAGAAGTAGAAAAGATTGAGACCCCTCTGCTCCTATAAATGGTGGAGGAAAGCAGAAACGTCACCAACTAGGGTCCAGCCATTTTAGGAACGCTGATTTCAACAAGATAGAGGGAGTGCTGGGAAGGGTGAAATGACAAGAAATAATGGCTCAAAAGAGCAAACATTCAATCAACAAACATTTAATGGGCACTCACTCTGTGCCCTGCCCTAAGTCAGGCAGCGTCCCCTGGATGTGACTACGTGTGGTCCGACACTCACTGTAAACCTCACACCTCGGGCCCAGCCCTGAGGGAACTGCCTCACCTCTTCTGGTTTTGCAGCAGGACTGGGGAGGGGATGAGTGTCAGATATATGGCCTGTTCTTACTCAAAGGAGAGAGAGGGAACTTCAAAATACCTTTCCCTCCCTGATTGTCAGAATAGCATATGCTCACCACAAAAGTCCTTGGAAAGACAGAGAAGTATAAAGAAAAATCTAAAAAGTCACCCAGCAGTTTTGCTGTCTATCCTACCAGGCTTCGTTTTGTGGCCTTAAAAAAAAATTCATGATCAGACTGTACATATAATCCCATGGCTTGCTTTCTTTTACCTAACAAAATACTGATAAAATATTTTTTAAGATCCGGGTTTCCATGGCAGCATGGTGCTCTGTTTAGGGCCTTGCTGGCTCTTTGGCCCTGCGAGCGTGTCAACCTGCACGGGCACATGAGGACGGGCTCCCTGGAACAGAGAGGCAAGCTCACCAAGGCCTCTCGGGCCCCACCTGGGCACTTCCAAAGGCCTGGGCACTTCCAAAGGCCGGGCCATGCTCCCCACCTCTTTCCTGCCATGGTGTCTGCCTTGCTAGGGGTGACCGAAAGGGAACAAAAGGAAGAGTCTACTTTCCTTCCAGAGACAAGGGACCTCCCTATGTCCCCGTTCCTGACCCCACCCCCTCTTCTAAACACAGCAACTAAAGGATTTTAGAAGATCTTACCTAAAGATAATGGAGTTTAAAGGAACCTGTTTCAGGTTTCTGGAAGCATGAAGAGATGCAATTTCTAATTCACCTCCTTGTTGGAAATGAGCCTATCAGACTATTAATATACAAAGGGAGCCCCTTCTGACCTGTCCTGTGTGGTGACAGCTTGAACCCATTTACAGGAGCCTGGACTCAGCAGAGGCTTCCTGGTGATAGTGATTGGTGCTGCAGGTGGTAGGAGGGGACATACATACACGCCTGTGTGTGTGTGTGTGTGTGTGTGTGTGTGTGTGTGTGTGTGTCCCACAGCCCGCCTCATTCTGTCCTCGAGGGAGAAGTGAATTATCCACATAGATGACGACTTACACAACATGTAGGACACTAGACTCTTGATGTAGATGATTTTTCTTTAGGTTTACAACAGGTAAGGGAAGGAAATTGTCAGCCTTTCTTACTTGAAGAGACAGAAAGGTTAAGCATGACATACCAAGTGGTGGGGTTGGTGTTGGGACTCAGATCTGCACACCTCCACCCGCTGTGCTGGTTCAATGAGGCTAAACGCCCCCAACCCCCGCCCCCAACTCAGCTCTGGAGAGCCATTGGCCAGGTCCACACTCCAAACAGAAACCCAGACCACCCTCCCCCGCGCCCCCCCCCCCCCCCCCCCCCCCCGTCTGCAAAGGACTCCTTCGGAACTGTACCCAGCATTTTGGAAGAATATCTGTGATGAAGAAAGAACCATGAAGGGCTTTGGGGTAGAGCCACAGTTATCAGAACATTCAGAGAAATAACATTGCATGGAATTCCAGTCCAGAGTCATTTAGTCTTCCCTCCATCAGTGTCTGAGTATTAGATGTATTGTCCACTGAACCCATAGGATCCCCTAGTGCAGTGGTCGGCAAACTGCGGCTCGCGAGCCACATGCGGCTCACGAGCCGCGGTTTGCCACTCTGTTGACTAATGAGTTTGCTGACCACTGCCCTAGTGAGTAGGGTTTTTGATCACCATTTCAAAGACAAAGAAAAGGAGACTCAGAGAAAAAGGCGAGTTAATATCGTAGAGAAAAACGTGCCACAGCACTGCTGTGGACTACACTTTCCCAAGATTCCAGATTCCGAAAGTGACATGGCCACAAGCCCAGGCCTGAGAATGGTGACCTGATACAGAGCCAGAGCATGACTCTTGGTTGTGGCTGGTCGGTCTCCTCACATTTCCGGCCAGAGAAGGCTGACACCTCCTAGGACACAGGAGCAGTGCTGTTTCCTTTAGGGCCTCTGAGTTACGAGGGTCAGGTTACAGTGGCTGAGGGTAAGGATGGGGTTCTGAATTGTCCCTTCAGGCTCAATTGTCTGACTTTTTTAAATCCTCATTGAGGATATATTTATTAATTTTAGAGAGAGAAGAGTGGAAGAGGGAGAGAGAGAAGAGTGGAAGAGTGGCGGGGGGTGGGGGGGGTGGGGAGAGAAACATTAATGTGAGAGAGAAACATCTGTCGGTTGCCTCCTGTATGTGCTCCGTCCAGGGATCGAACCCCCAACCTAGGTATGTGCCCTGACAAGGAATCGAACCTGTCACCTTTTGGTGTAAGGAATGACACTCCAACCAGCTGAGCCACCGGCCAGGATCTGCCGTTTTTAACCTACATCTCTAGAAACTCACCTCCTCTGCCCCAGTTGACCTTCAGCTGGATGCATTTTAAATTTTGGAAGTATTTTGTAAAAAGTGTTTTGTAAACTGTACATAGTGCTATGCTTGGAGGATGTTATTATAATTACTTTTGGAAAAAATCCTGGAGGATTATTTAGAGATTTTCCTACTTATATAAGTAAAAATATCGTCCAAAGAAGCTAAATGACTTGTCAAAGATCACGAGGTTGGTCAGTGGTAGACATGAAACCAGAGACTGACCTTTCTTTCGGATTCAAGTCAGTGAAACATGAATTGAATACCTACTGTGTACCTAACAGCTTTCTAGGCACAATGACGACAAGATGCAAGGCCCTGAATGACAGGGACCACCTCTTGATCTTCTCTGGCTGCCCAAGCCTAGTGGTAAGCCTGGCACGGAGCAAGCCTTTTTCAAAGGTCTGACATTCTTGTTCCCTCTTGTGAACGTTTAGAATCTAAACTGCCTACTTGAGGTCAGAATTCATTCAACCATGACTCTAGTTTTCCTGTCACCATCTTCCCTGTTTTCATCTGAATCCCCAATAAGATTGCATACCTTCAAGGACTGTGTGCACTGCAGGGCTGGACAGAGCCTGGGGACTAAGCAATGGCTGGGGAATGAGAGTCCTGCACCATCTCTGGGACGGACAGCCTCTCTAAGGTTGGCACACAGCTCTTGGCCCATTCCAGAATTCGAAGGCCCACATCTGGGACTGAGCCCCCTTCCTCTGGCTCCACACTGGGCCAACGCCTCCTCCCTACCAGCGACCATTGGATCCCCACACCACCTTCTGACCTACCATAGCAGAGGACTCCCTGTCTGCTCTGCACACCTGCCTCGCTCTCCCAACTGGATGATGGGTCACAGAAGGGCATTTTTTTCCCTACTCCCCTAACCACCTTAACATCTAGATTAGGGTAGAGCTGGTTGCAGATACTCAATCTTCTTATGTTAAACACAGAAAACATTTTAGCCACAAATGCTTGGCTTGTTTTCAGCCAAGGTTTGCTGGCCTTTGAGAGTAAATACTTTGAAGACCATATTTTTCAAAGAGCTCCTACGCAAACCCAGAATTAATAAGCATCTAAATTACAAATCTCACCATGTAGAACAAATTGGATTTCTTTTCATTAATAGCAAGGAAGCAGAAAACAAGCCCGATCCCAAGGGAGTCAAATGAACACAGTTATTCACCATTTTCTCTCGCATTTTTTTTCATCCAAAAACCCATCTTTATTCAATTACATTGCTCATAAATATGACCCCAGTATGTCAGCACAGCTAACAAATGGTGTCCAATGTCAGGGGCCTTTTGACAGCTCACCCAGCCTTGCAATAACAGAGTCACGGCTGTGGTTATGGGATTTTTTTTGTGGCTGGCGGAGCGGGGTGGGGGGAGGAGAGGGAGGACAACAACAACAAGAACAAAAACTAGCAAAACCCAACTAAGCCTCTAATGATTACCATGTTCCAAATATTAACATGCGGGACTAATGGCTTTTTAATCAAATAAATGTTAATGTTGTTCTATATAACAGCATAGGAACCATGCTATTGATGGAAAACAAAGGCCAGTCCGTGCACAGAATACTTTTACACATGCCTTCTTAATAATATCTTTGCTTTAAAGACAGGCCTGAAGCTGTTGCAGAACTCGGAGCACCCTAGGAGCAAAGACTGTTCTCCAACACACTTGCTGTATGTGTTTAAAGAAATTTCACCTCTGCGCTGGGCAGGGGTGGGAGTGGGGAGCTGCTGCCTGACAGACTCACAGCCTCCAGGAAAGCACTTGGCCCCCTGCCTACACAGCAGAAGCCCACAGCCTCACAAGTGAGCCAATTACAAGCCCTTGAGCTCCTGTCTCCAAAGTGGAAATTCTCAAACACTGGTCCAGAGACCCTGGGGTTCCCTACGAGCCCTTTTGGAGGAAGAGCCCACAAACTCAAAACTATTTTCATCATTTCATGAAGATGTTTTGTCTTCTTCATTTTTATTATCTTGTGGCTGTACAGTGCAGTTTTACAAAAGCAACAGATGGAATGAAAAGGCAGAGTGAGGCCCTAACCAGTTTGGCTCAGTGGATAGAGCGTTGCCTATGGACTGAGGGGTCTCAGGTTCAATTCCGGTCAAGGGCATGTACCTTGGTTGCGGGCACATCCCCAGTAGGGACTGTGTAGGAGGCAGCTGATTGATGTTTCTAATCAATGTTTCTAACTCTTTATCCCTCTCCCTTCCTCTCTGTAAAAAAAAAAAATAAAAAATAAAAAAAATCAATAAAATATATATTTAAAAAAAAAAGAAAAAAAAAAGAAAAGGCAGAGTGAGGATTCTGCTGTCTCCTATTAAGCTAGATATTAAAGAGATGTGTGATGATATAAAGCAAGACCACTCTTCTCACTGGATTCACTTTGTTTTGGAAAGAGTAGTTATTTTTCATGACAGCTGCTATCTATGTTACTATGTAATGGGTTGATTATTGTTGAATTAGCAAGTATTTCTAAAATATGTCAGTTTTAATTCGAATAAGGTAAGTATTGCTAGATATAAACTATGTAAATAAGTTCTTTGCGGTCCTCAATAATTTTTAAGAGCTTAAAGCAGTCCTGAGACCAAAGAACAGGAGTGGCCCTGTCTGAGGGTCCTCTCAGCTCTTCATGGGCCTGCCCAGCATCTACTCATTCTTCAGACCATCTCCAACACACCTACTCTAGAGAGCCACTTCAGCTCCCAGACCCCAAATGAACCGTAGGCTGGCCTCTATAATTGCACCAATTTCCTAGTGTTGCATTCATAGATTTCCTTTTCTGTACCTCCCAATGCCAGCTAGCTGAGGCAGAGCTGGGGTTTTCACTCCTGCATTCTCAATGCCAGAAAGAGCACGTGGTACCCACGAAGATTTCATCAAGTGCTGAAGGAAGGGAGAAAGGCAAGAAGGAAGGGAGGCAGGTGAGAGAGCAGGGCTTTGTAGGGATTTGGGTCTGAAGGGTGTTCATCAAGATAAAAAAGGTAACAAGACCCATAAAACTCTCAATCACAATTATTCTCCAAGTGTCTAACCGTGACTCAGCCTGTGTCAAGGTCTGGATTCCTATACCTTATGCATAAAGACACCTGGAGGTATTTACTGAACTATAGATTCTGGGACCCTATTCCCAAAGGTCATTAAACTGTGTCCTACAGAGCTGGCAGGTGGTGGAGACGTGGAGAGGGGAGGCTGCTTTCTGGACAGTAGCTCCCAGTGAAGGAGCCAAGAACTGTAGTTTTCTGAGCAACAAGAGGAAACATTTTCAGGGTGTTCACAGTTTGGAAGTTGTTCTCTTCAATCAAAAGACAAGCTGTACACAAGACCATCATCCCATGTGGCATTTTGCCAACCACTAATGGAAACATTATCACAGAA
Organism: Plecotus auritus; assembly: GCF_963455305.1. Classification (NCBI taxonomy): domain Eukaryota; kingdom Metazoa; phylum Chordata; class Mammalia; order Chiroptera; family Vespertilionidae; genus Plecotus; species Plecotus auritus. The sequence continues at coordinate 145,775,178 of NC_137773.1, forward strand.
GGGAAAGAAAACTCACCGAGAGCTCCAGCAGGTAAGTTGGTTCATGCCAAGTTCTAGACCTGTACAAGTCCAAGCAAACAAAATTCGGGGGGATCACCAGTGTGACTGTCTCTGCAGATCACCTTTCCATCGCCATACATGCAGCATCCTTCACGATGCAGCCAAGTGGGATATAGGGCAGCGTGGGGCACAGACAAAAATCAGTGGTGGAAAAAAGACAGTAAGAGATGACAAAGAAGGGGATCTGGACAGGATGGGGAATGACATACACATTACGCCTGGCTAAGAGTTTCACCACTTCCATGATGAGCAAGGACTGTAGATAATATAAGTCCAGCCTGCCAGTTGGACTGACTTAAACATGAATTCTCTCTGTGAATTTGTATGCAGATACATACATATAGTGTAGCATGTTATGATTAAAATAGTGGCTTAGTAAACTGGATAGAATAGGCAAACTCAAAAAAAAATTTTTTTAAATTGATTTCAGAGAGTAAGGGAGAGGGAGAGAGAGATAGAAACATAATGATGAGGGAGAATCATTGATCGGCTGCCTCCTGCATGCCCCACGCTAAGGATTGAACCCACAACCCGGACATGTGCCCTGACCAAGAATGGAACTGTGATCTCCTGATTCATATGTCGATGCTCAACCACTAAACCACACTGGCTGGGCTAAGCAAACTTTTTAAGGACTCCTGATGGCTTGGTTAAGGAAAAATTATGGGAACTAGGGGTGCCCATGTAATCACTCAAGATAGGACCTGGAGAGCAAGTGGCTGTCCAGGAACCCAGTTCCTTCCTATAACATGGCTACAAGGACAAGGCCTGTTCCCATTCAGTTGGGTCATGTACTAGTAATTGAAAACTATGTCCTGGAGTAATTTAGGAGGGCTTCCTGCAAGAGGACATGGCTCTCAGAAACCAGAAGTATGAGGCTGAGTTTGGGGGGGAAAAGTGGGCAGTGGAGAGTCCAGGTGATAGTGAGGCACTGAGGCCAAGAAGTGGGAGAAGGTCAAGGTCAACCATATATTGGGCACTCATTGTGGGTCAACTAGGTGGGGCACTATTTAGAGAGTCTTTTTATTGCAAATGGACTACAGATATTTATTTTTGTTCCACCCATGCCCAGACCGCAGATCTCCCACCCCAGCTTTTGCTCAGGCCTGAAGTGTCTTCCTGGCCTCTTCAAATCCTCTCATCCTCTTAGCTCAGCTCCAGTGCCCACTCTCCCCTTCCTGCCTAATTGGGTTTCTGCTCTCCTGCCTCTTCACTCGCCTGCCTCTTCACTCCCACAGCAGCTTATTTGCATTTCCCTTTAGCTCATGCCTTAAACTCTGCTCCTTGAGTGTTTTTCTGGCCCACCCACCCCTCTGCCACTCCACTGGACAGGGTGAACTTTCTGAGGAAGTACATTGCCCTCTGCCTGCCCAATAAAGGTTTTATGAATGAATAAATGGATGGATGAATGAGTGAACAGCTGAATGAGTCTCCTTGTGTGATCCTCCCCTCCCTGAGCTTCATCTTCCCCTTCATAGGCTGACGCTCAATCACTGAGCCACACCGGTTGGGCCCAGCCAGAGCTTCCTGCTCCTTCTGGATAGTCTGTTCCTGGCACAAAGCCCCTCACGCCAGACGCACCACAGCGGCTTCTCCCACTGACCTCTTTTGCAGCCCCTCTGTGTCTTCAGCATTTCTTATCACAGTGTACTGCGCCATGCATTTCTATGCTTGGCTTTTTCTATAGATGGTGAGTTCCATAGGCCAATCAATGTAAATGATAGTTATTATTACTATTGTTATTAGCTTCCAGATATATATATATATATATATATATATATATATATATATATATCTGTAAAATGAGCACAATGTAGTTCATCTGTAAAATACATATAATAAGTCATTGGACTATTGTAAATATTGAAGGAAATAGTATGTGTAAAGTATTCAAAACAATACGCACAATAGAGTACCCATTAAATGGAAGCTAATAACAATAGTAATAATAACTATCATTTATATATATAGTTAGTGAGGACACTAAGGCTCAGAGTTACTAAGTGTTTTGGATATGGCAGGGCAGGAATTGTGAGCAGGTCTGTCTAAAACAAAGCCAGAAATTTAAACAACCCTTCTTTACATCGTCCCACCTCTCAGCATGAGGCCTAGCACAGAGTACATGCTCAGTAAATTGTTGATAATGAATGAATGACTATTAGGCTGAACCATCATTATGGAACTCTAAAGCCCCACAACTTACATTATGTGCTCAGAAAAAGATTATTCATTTAAGTCACATGGCTTCTCTTGGACTCAGTTTCATCATCTATTCACTTGTCATACTACTATACATTGATCTTCAGCAAACTGTGGCTCCCATGCCAAACCCAGCCCATCACCCATTTTTGTCTAGCCTGTGAGCTAAGAATGGTTTCCATATTTTTCGATGTAAAATGTAGAAAGGACTCTAACTTTTAAAGAAAATAGTTGCTCAATTTTGCCCCTTGGCCTGCAAAGACTAAAATATTTACTATCTGGATCTTTAGTGAAAAAAGTTAGCTGACCCTGATCTATGTAGTAATTAATTCACAAATTTATTGTGAGAATCAAGTGAATGGTGTTGGCAGAAATCTTCTATTAAAGGAATTAATATTAGAGGAGGCTGACTTTCCCAACGTCCTTTGGACCTATTTAGAAAGAGTGGGCCTGAGATTCTACCTCATCTGACCCTCAGAGTGGCCCTGTGATTTCTGTGCAGGATTGATTATTCAGAGTCAATGCAGAGATCATTTCAAGGACTGAGACTGGCTGATTAAATGCCAAACTGGCCAAAATACTTGGCAAACAAATCAAATTGAGTCCAAAGGTTCCCCCATTAGTCAAAATATTAGTAAGAAGCTAATTATTCTAAGTAATGCCCACAGAGCTCACCCTAGAGTAGTGGTCGGCAAACTGTGGCTCACGAGCCACATGCGGCTCTTTGGCCCCTTGAGTGTGGCTCTTCCACAAAATACCACGGCCTGGGCGAGTCTATTTTGAAGAAGTGGCGTTAGAAGAAGTTTAAGTTTAAAAAATTTGGCTCGCAAAAGTAATTTCAATTGTTGTACTGTTGATATTTGGCTCTGTTGGCTAATGAGTTTGCCGACCACTGCCCTAGAGGAGCAGCTGGAAGGTCTAAGTTTCAGCTGAAGGAAAATGGGCACACCCAGGAGATGGCACCTGAAGTCCAGCTCTTGTCCGTCCGTCCGCTCATCCGGCAGGGGAGGCACAGGCTGCCTTTGGTGTGGGCCTGGCTACTTTTGTTGGCTCCATCTCAGCTGGCTCCTGCTTCTCCCTTGAACCTCAGGTTCTACATTTGAAAATCAATTCAAGTTGCTCCTTTCCTCTCTACCAAGCAGGGTGGTTATGAGGAACTAATGGAAAAATGGATGTGACAGTATAGGCATTGTTATGATTAGAAGTAATAAAACACGGCCATCCCAGGAGAAATTGTCAGAGCCAGAAACAATAAAGAAAATACTGGTAGATTTGATTTTATTAATTCAACATTCAAGTATCATTTATTAAACTCTGATTATATGTCAGGCACAACATAAAAATTCAAAAACTTCTATAGGGAAAACAAACTTGAATGTCAAATAAATTCTAAAAATGTGTGTGTTGTATATGACAAAGAGTTGATATCATTAATTTATAAAGAGCTCTTATGAATCAGTAAGAAAATGATGAGCATCCCAATTAAAGTATGAAAGGGTGTGAATTAGGCAATCTATAAAAAATACAACTAGTGAGCCATAGACATATGAGAAGATGCTCAACCTTACTCCTAATCAAATCAATGCAAATTGAAATGACAATGGATGTCATATTCCACTATAGCAATGAAGGCAAGGAGAGAAAATGTCTGATGTGGGCCGAGGTGTGAAGAAATGACAACCTAAATTAGGTCGAACTTTCCAGAGGTTAACTTGCCCGTGTGTTCAACATCTTAAATATACAAATTCTGTCTTGGTCAGCTTTCCAATGGGATGTTTTTTAGGGCACTGACACAGTGATTCTAAAGATCCTAAAGATCATCTTTGGAAATAAAAATGTGGGGACTGACAGGGCACATCACAACAAAAGACAGTTAAAGAGAGGAAGCTGTGGGTTGTAAGGACATGAAAAGACAAATGGATTATGAGATCAGTGTGGAGAATTCATAAATAAACCCAGGCGGAAAGGCTGCATCGGAAATGAGAGTGGGAGGGGCAGAGATGACTATTCAACAGGGAAGAGTCGGTGCAGTTGTATAACTCTTCAGGGAAAAAAATAAAGTGAGTTCTTTTTTTTTAAATTTAATAAATCTTTATTGTTCAGATTATTGCAATTGTTCCTCTTTTTCCCCCCATAGCTCCCCTCCACCCGGTTCCCACCCCACCCTCTGCCCTTAACCCCCCACTGTCCTCATCCATAGGTGTACGATTTTTGTCCAGTCTCTTCCCACACCCCCCAAACCCCTTTCCCCCCAAGAATTGTCAGTCCACTCCCTTTCTATGCCCCTGATTCTATTATATTCACCAGTTTATTCTGTTCATCAGATTTTTTATTCACTTGATTTTTAGATTCACTTATTGATAGATATGTATTTGTTGTTCATAATTTTTATCTTTACCTTTTTCTTCTTCTTCCTCTTCTTAAAGAATACCTTTCAGCATTTCATATAATACTGGTTTGGTGGTGATGAACTCCTTTAGCTTTTTCTTATCTGTGAAGCTCTTTATCTGACCTTCATTTCTGAATGATAACTTTGCTGGGTAGAGTAATCTTGGTTGTAGGTTCTTGCTATTCATTACTTTGAATATTTCTTGCCACTCCCATCTGGCCTGCATAGTTTCTGTTGAGAAATCAGCTGACAATCGTATGGGTGCTCCCTTGTAGGTAACTAACTGTTTTTCTCTTGCTGCTTTTAATATTCTCTCTGTCTTTTGCTCTTGGCATTTTAATTATGATGTGTCTTGGTGTGGCCCTCTTTGGATTCCTTTTGTTTGGGGTTCTGTGCGCTTCCTGGACTTGTAAGTCTATTTCTTTCACCAGGTGGGGGAAGTTTTCGGTCATTATTTCTTCAAATAGGGTTTTTTGCTCTCTCTCTTCTTCAGGCACCCCCATAATTCTGATGTTGGTACACTTGAAGTTGTCCCAGAGGATCCTTACACTATCTTCATATTTTTGGATTCTTTTTTCTTTTTGCTTTTCTGGTTGAGTGTTTTTTGCTTCTTTGTATTTCAAATCTTTGACTTGGTTCTTGTGATCCTGTAGTCTGCTGTTGGATCTCTGTATATTATTTTTTATTTCAGTCAGTGTATGTTTAATTTCTAGTTGGTTCTTTTTCATATCCTCAAGGGTCTCGCTAAATTTATCGGCCTTTTCTAGGAAATTCTTGAAAAACCTTATAACCGTGGTTTTGAACTCTATACCCAGTCGTTTGCTTTCCTCCATTTCCTTCATTTGTGATCTGTTTCTTTGTCTCCGCATTTTGGCTGCTTCCCTGAGTTGATAGAGTGGCTTTGTGTCCTAGGTGTCCTTATAGGGCCCAGTGGCTCAGCCTCCCCCAGTTACCTGAGGCGGACACTCTCGGTGCACCCCTTTGTGGGCTGTGTGCACAGTCTTGTTGTAGTCGAGCCTTGATTGTTGTTGGTATCACTGGGAGGAATTGACCTCCAGGCCAACTGACTGTGAGAATCAGCTATGTCTACGCTGGGAGAACTTCTCTGCTAGAGACATCCTTATGAGACTTGCAAAAGCCTCTGTGCTCAGCTTGGATGGGGCGGAGTCTCAGGGTGGAGCTGACAGCATTGGTTTCCTGTCAGCCCTTCCCTAATAGGCCCCTGTTTCTCAGTGTCCCATGGTAATCGCTGCAAGAACCTCTGAGAAAAAGCCGCCCTCAAGTTCCGCCCGCTGCCAGACAGTCCAGTTTCTCCCTGAATGAGTGTGGGTCCCCAGAGTCTCGCCCAGAACTGGAGTTCAGTGCAGTTAGGAGCTTTTGTCTCCCTCCCACTTGAGAAAGCCAGCTGTATACTCAGTTGCCCGCTGTTTCCGCGCGTGCGCGCCTCTGTACCTCTGCCTTCCGCAGTTCCTCTGAGTCTGAGTGTGCTTTTCTCTTTCCTGACAGTCCAGTTTCACCCTGTATGATTCTGGGTCCCCAGAGTCTCGCCCGGAACTGGAGTGCAGTGCAGTCGGGAGCTTTTGTCTCTCTCCCACTTGAGAAAGCCAGCCGCGCACTCAGTTGCCATTCCTCTCCACGCGCGTGTCTCAGTACCTCTGCCTCCTGCAGCTCCTCTGAGTGTCAGTGTGCTTTTCTCTTTCCTTCTAGTTGTAGAATTTCCACTCAGCCAGCCTTCTTGTGGTTCTGGATGATGTTCGTTTTGTCTTTTAGTTGTAGTTTTGAAATTGTTGTGCGAGGCAGCAGTTTAGGTGTTTACCTATGTCGCCATCTTGGTTTCTCCTCATTTGTCTTAAGCCTTCTGCATTCCTCCAGAAAAAGCTGGAAAATGGTTGTCCCTAAGAACCAGAGAGCTTTACTTCCCTAAAGTGAGTTCTTTATATCACTTTTGAGCCAAAATAAAATTATAGATAGGTCAAAGATTTACATGTAAATAATATAAATACATAAATATTGATCAAAAATGTGGGTAACCCTTTTATGCTTTTGTACAAGACTTTCTGTGAAGGAAATACTCTGATAAATTAGATTAAAAGATAAATTTAAAAACTAGAAGAAATATTTGTGATGGATAAAAGGCTAAAATCCCTAATATACAAGCTGGCTTCATATGGAAAAGTTTAATAGCCACCACCATCCCCCACAACGCCTGCAAAATGAACAAAGAAAACAAATAGGCTATTTACAGAAGAAATAATCAATAACCACATGAAAATATGACCACATGCTCATCCTTGCTTATAATAAACTGAACATAAAAACAGGTTTCTCTTTTGTCCTAGAAAATTGGCAAAACAATATGTATAAACTAAGTAATGCTAGAAAATTTTGTGGAGAAGGGAGGGAAGAAGAGAGAAAAATGAATGCTCACTGATGGCAGGAGTTGAGGTATCCACTCATTTTGGGTTAAAAATTGATCACCAAGAAACATATATAGCCTGGCCGGTGTGGCTCAGTGGTTGAGCATCGACCTATAAGCCAGGAAGTCACAGTTCCATTTCTGGTCAGGGCACATGCCTGGTTTGTGGGCTCAGTCCCCAGTAGGGGGCGTGCAGGAGGCAGCTGACTGATGATTCTCTCATCATTGATGTTTCTATAACTCTTCCTCTCCTTCTCTCTCTAAAATCAATAAAAATATATATAATTTAAAAAGCAAGGATCATCCTATCTAATAAAGACGGAATATTCAAATTGACCGTAACTCTGTGACAAAGATGGTGGCACTCACAGCCAATAAGGAGGGAATATGCAAATTGATGTGACAAGGTGAGAGGCAGAAGGCGACTCTGGCCAGAGTGAAGGCAGAAAGGCGGCTCATGCTGGAGCAAAGGCGGTGCCAGCAGCCAGGGGAAGGAAGGCCCATTCTTGCACGAATCTTCATGCATCGGGCCTCTAGTATATAACAATAAGATTTGATGTCATTAAATTCCATAATCAGAAATAAATAAATAAAATGGTGGTATTCACTTGAAAAAAAGTAAAAATTGGTCACCAGGCTCAAGGAATTTCTGCTTCCCAATTGGATGAAAATAACAACAGCTACCTGAAAGCCTATCACTATTTAAAATACAGGGTATTGAAGTACTCTCTAGTTTATAAAGCACCATCACACATTCTCTTGTGCAGTTCTCCAAGCAACCCTGTGAGGGATCTATTGCTTTTCTCACCCTTATGTGGCAAATGATAAAACTGAGCCTGGGAAAGGTTAAGTAACTTGCTTAATGTCACTTGATTAATAAAGGTTGGAATATGGATTTACATACAAGTCTTTTTGATGTTGCAGCCTGTATGATTCTTCTAGGCCAGTGGTCGGCAAACTCATTAGTCAACAGAGCCAAATATCAACAGTACAACGACTGAAATTTCTTTTGAGAGCCCAATTTTTTAAACTTAACGCCACTTCTTCTAACGCCACTTCTTCAAAATAGACTCGCCCAGGCCGTGGTATTTTGTGGAAGAGCCACACTCAAGGGGCCAAAGAGCCGCATGTGGCTCGCAAGCCGCAGTTTGCCGACCACAGTTCTAGGCACACAGAAATACTTGGTTAAATGGAGATGAATGGGACATGTGAATAGGGTATCTATTGGTTCATTCTTCAACAAGACTTGTTGAGGAGTTAATGTGTGGCCAGCAAGATGCCAGATGCTTGGGACACAGTTGTGTTCAAGGCAGATAATATTCTTGTATGTAAGGAGGGCTCTATTTTGGTGGGGCAGATAGGAAACAAACCAAAATCAATGGCATAGTTAATTGGGTGCATCATTGAAGCCCTAATTGAGGAGGAGATACTTAGGCTAAGAGACTCATAATGGGAAGGAAGCAGATGATGGCTGAGTAACAGCGTCCCAGAGAGAGAGTAGCAAGTGCAAAGACCCAGGCTGTTGGAGGAACAGAGAGACCACAGGGTCTGAGTATCCTGAGCAAGGGGAAGAGCAGTGAGAACAGAGCATGGGAGGCAGGCCTCAGCAGGCCAGCAGTGCTTTGTAGGCCACGGGGAAGGTGCTTTTTATCTCAGGGACATCTTTGAATTGAATTAAACAAGGAAGGGATAAGATCTGGAATTTGCATTAAAAAGACCCTCCAGCTTTGAATGGAGAATGCACTGAGGAGGCGGGAGCTGGAGCTGGGAGAGCAGTTGGGACTCTCAGGAGGTCCTCCAGGAGTGGGGAGGGCGTTTTGAAGTTGCCAATGATAAGACCTGTCTTGTGTGGCTAGGCAGGGAGGAATCAAGAATGAGTGTGAGTTTAAATGGTTGGGAGCTTGTTTGTTAGATGCACAGGACTGAGGGACAACTATGTGAGGAGGGAGGAGGGGACAGAGCTCTGGATTCAAGGTGCTTGAGAGATAGTGGAGCAGAGATGCCAAGTAGGCAGGGGAATATACAGGCTTTGAGTTCATTAGAGGTCTGGCTGTAGAGGGTAGAAAAGGTAAAAATAGGGAATAAAAACCTCCCAATATTTGGCTCTCTGGTGGAGGAAGAGGAAACAGCAAACGGATGGGGAAGGAACTTGCAGTGAGACAATGGAATCACAGAATCCGAGGGAGGACGGGTTGAAAAGGAGAGGGCAGTGGGCACTGTTGAATGATATGGGGTCCAACAGGAGCGGACAGGGAAGCTTTCATCTGATTGAGCTTCGTGTCATTTACCGGTGACCTTGACAAAAACAATTTCAGCTACATGTTAGGAAGGGAGGACAGATTGAAGGGGAGTGAGGAGTAATCAAGTGAGGACATGGGGCAAGGAGTACAGGCAATTTGTTGGAGACTAATAACTGCTAACATCAAGAGAAAGCTCATCCCAGGCCTGGCCCTTTCTGTGTGCTTTACACACATTTGCTGACTTAATTTTTCAACAGTCCTATGAGATGATTATTAATGACATCTCCCTTTTATAGAGGAGGAAACTGGGGTACATAGTGATGAGCAGTGTTTTGCTGGGAAGAGCAGTGGAGACCTTTGTTGTTTTTGATATATATATATATAATTGATTTCAGAGAGAAAGGGAGAGATAGAAGCATCAATGATGAAGAGAATCATTGAACAGCTGCCTCCTGCATGGCCCCTATTGGGGATCAAGCCCGCAACCTGGGCATGTGCCCTTGACTGGAATGGAACCCGGGACCCTTTAGTCCGCAGGCTGACACTCTATCCCCTGAGCCAAACCAACTAGAGCCAGTGGAGACCTTTGGATACAGCTGAAGGTGAAGAAAAAAGAGGGATTATGTTGTTTTTTTTCTTTTATTGTTTGGTAGTTGATCCTGCTTGCAAGCTGATGGGAATGACCCTTTAGTGAGAGGTCATGGAAAAGGGTACCATTACAGGTCTTATGAAAGGACTCACCTCCCACAGAAGGGAAGGGGAGGGGAGAGGAGGGGAGGGGAGGAGAGGGAAGGAGCTGTCTTCTGATGGCTTCTGTTTTTACAATAAAGAATGGGGTGGGGTCATCAAGAGGACTAGAGGCTAAAGGTGGTCTGAGAACAGAGGAGAAAGTGGGAGTCGGACACTTATGCCTACACATTGAATTACCCATGCCACAATCCAAAGTGGAACATGGGCCAGCACCCTGCTAGGATCTCAACCAGGAGGAGCCTTTCCTGTGTCATCTGCTGAGTGCACTATGATTGAATATGCCTGGGTCTGTCCCCCACCCCCCCTCACCCCCATGGACTGTGAGCTTCTCAGAAGAAGATATGGGAATACACCTTAATTCCCCACCTACTCCTCTTCATTTGCAGCAATCTCTTCACTGGTCCTGCAACCGCACCTTAAAGTTCACCCTCCAAGAGGCCAGGACTGTCTTCTGTATCTCAACCGATGAATCCTTCCCTATGGATGCTCCATAGAGCTTTGCAGGCTCCTCCTGCCGTATTAGTGCTCCCAGGCAAAGGAAGCTTCCTGAAGGCAGGACTCTGTCCTCTTCGTCACCCCAGGAGCTCCCTCTTACCAGTCCCAACCCCCATGGGGGCTGACTGCAGTGCCTGACTCATGGGAGTGGCTCATAAGGAATGCAAGATGAACTCACATCCCAAACTAGGCTCAAAAACATTCATAAAATGGGAGTTCTGAGGCAATTCCAGAATCCATCCTTATCTTTAAAGTACAAAAAAGATAATGAAAATCTTTTTTGAGGCCTATTAGCAAAATTTGGGCACTAAAGGGACTTTTGATCTTCCTTTATCCACCTTTTACATAAAATCTAGGTTTAAAAGCCTTAAAAATGTATGGTTAGCATCTAGTAGACTGGTCAAAGGGGCTTCAGAGAATATTTTACATACCTCAAAAGCCCTGTTTCTAACCTAAAAACACAATTTTGCCTGACTCCATATGAAAATTTGTCATTTACATATATTAGAATCCTGATAAAAACCCTATATTTTGGGTTTTTAAATTTTGTCTGATATGTAAGAAACTTATATAAGAGTCTATTGATAGGGTTATATTTTTAATTCATATCAAGCTGGCAGGGATGTGATTTTAGAAAGACAACAATTGCTAAACTCTGTCCACAGACAGGCATATCTTTTAGTGCATTCATTCATTCATTCATTCAATGAATATTAAGTCACCTATGCTGTATCAGTCATTGTCTATTATAGACAGAAGAGAGTAAAGATTTTCTCAAGTGTTTGGCATTGACTCTGGAGGCAATGAGGAGCCATGGGAGGGTCTGAAATAAGACACAGGCCTAGTTGACATTTTGCCACAGATGGGCTTGTGCTTTGGAATTAGTCTATGGTCCCCTTATGTGCTACTAGAGGCCCGGTGCATGAAATTCATGCACTTGGATGCACTTGGGATGGGGGGAGTCCCTCAGCCCAGATTACAAGAGGGCACAGGCCAGGCCGAGGGACCCCACTGGTGCAGGATTGGGGCCAGGAAGGGATGCGGGAGGTTGGCCAGCCGGGGAGGGACCATGGAAGGGCTCCAGGGCCCGTCTTGCTCAGTCCCGATAGGCCGGATCCCAGCAGCAAGCTAACCTACCATTTGGAGCGTCTGCCCCCTGGTGGTCAGTGAATGTCATAGTGAGCAGTTGAGCGGCCTTAGCATATCATTAGCATATTATGCTTTGACTGGTTGAACGGCTGACTGGACACTTAGCATATTAGGCTTTTATTATATAGGATTCCTTCAGCTTCAGTGTTTGGCTAGTTGTAAACAGGAATTAACTAGGTACCTCAGTTTCTAAAAATACAATTGAATGAATGCCAACAAACTTCAAAACTGGACTCTGAACCTGGCTATCTGGGTGGAAATCCCTACACCTCTGTGTGACCTTGGATAAGTAACTAAACTGTCTGTGCCTCAGTGTCCCCAACTATATAATGAGCAGGACACCACAGCTCACCTCATTACAATTCTGAAGATTAAAGGCTGGAATACAGGTAAGGCCCTTGGAACCATGCCTGTCACACAGTAAATAATCCTATTGCCTACACTGGGCCCTGTATTGGGTCCTATGGACACAAAGAGAAATAACCATGGTCGCTCTCCTCACAGAGCTATCAGTGGAGATCCCAGCAGATTTCAGCCCCGTATGATCAGGGCAGTAATGCAGCTGTAGTAGCATGACCCAGGTGAAAAGGAACAAGGCACTGGGGTTGGGGAGAAGAGGTGTCTGCAGGGGCTGCCAGGGACAAGGAGGTGGTATGCAGGATGGATAGAAAGAATCCAGCTCATTCAAGGGGAATGTCACCGCCTGTTCGGAAGCATCTGGATTTCCCCCCATTTATAGACTAATTCATTAGTGTCCAAGCCTGGTTCCCAGTCATTTTCATACCAATCCCTCGGAAGGTGTTAATGGGACCTTCCAGGCCTTCAATGATGGCATTGCAAGAGCTAATTAGCCAGTGGTGTTGGCGGGAGGCTAACTGGAACATGGAAAGAAAAAGGAAAATCAAAACAATTGATTCACATTTCCTCAATTCAATATACAAACCTCAGAAATTCTGCCCTGGCCTTGGGAGGCTGAAGGCCACTAAAATACTCAGGGGATCAAAGTGTCCCAATCAGTTGCGCTTTTTCTTAGCCATCACTGAAGACTTTCCAAAATGTGGGGAAATGGTGCTCAGTGATTGAAAGAGAATATTTCCCCAAAGAGCTGCGTGTCTGAGAGATTCTGAGGCAGTTGGTGCAGTCATCACTTCTTGCTGTCTTGGGCAGAAAAGGGAAGGGCGAGGAGAGTGAGTTGGCTGTACACGGATCTCCACAGATGCCCGAAAGCATGGACCTTTTCTCTCTACCTCTTCCTTCCTTTCTCTCTCCTTCCTTTGTTCTTTTCTTCCTTCCTTCTGAGTTTCTTTCCACCCCCCTTTCTTACTTTCCTCAAAGGTTTACTTCTATTTTGTTTTTGTGATATGTCTTAATAACTAAATATTCAAAGATTACAATAGGTATTATAAAAAAAAATACTATAAACAGAGACCCTTGAAAATGCAGCTGCTACTCCAGAGGAACTGCCTTGCAGGTCTTACTCCTCAAACCTTTAGAAAGTTAGAACTGGGCCAGACAACCTTTGCACTGGGTCTAAATCTCATTGCATCCCAAGCAACTGTGTTGGAAGATAACAATAAAGCAGATATTATGACCACTGGAGTGAAAATTAAAAACATTCTTTAGAATCCACATCACTATTATTGGCTTATCTGCTTCCTCTGTTGCTGTAACTGCTCCTCTTCGCTTTCTCATGAACATCCCTTGCCTCTGCCTCCTAATCAGAATATCCCTTGAGTTTCTGTCTGATAACTGCTTCCTAAATCGATGTTTGTTTGGATCTCGAATAAACACTTGTTGCCTCACACTTTGGCCTTTTGTTTTTAGGTTAACAGTATATATTAACATAAATAACAGTAAGTAGAAATATACTGAACAGTATATATAGATCTGAAACACAAGTTGCTCACATCCATCTCTGATGAGCCTGTTTACTGTTCTGATTGTTTTCCAAATGAAGGTTATGCCTTGTCTATTGGGAAGAGGAAATGATTAGAGCTCAGTTGCTTGGGTTAGAAATTTGAGCTAAAATCGCCTTAATGATTATAAGGTCTACCTCTCCAGATTGAAACCCATTATGAACGATGAGCAACCGAGTCCTCTGAGGTTAGGAAGTGCTGCTTGGCTCCTGGGTCCCCCTCTCTGCTCCTGTGCATGTGGCAGGCTCTGAAATGGAGAGCTGAGTTCAAGAGGCACAGGAACAGTGAATGGAACACCGATTTGGGGATCAGATAGACCTGTGTTTGAATTCTGGCTCCGCTCACCACTCACTAGCTGCGTGATCCTCTGAGTCTCAGTTCAGAATTTGTCAAATGGGAATTTAATACCTACATCACTGAGCTATTTGAGAGAATTACAGAAATTGACACAATGCCCGCCCTATCTCCTCAGGAACCCTGCTGCTTCTCCGGCTGCCATTCAGCCTTTCTTAGGGGCATATGTGTCTCACAACTCAGCCTGTACAACCCAGAAAACCCCCCTTCCCTTTAGTAAACACCTCCAATGGCCAGATCCCTGCCAGGCTCTGAGCTGAGCATGGGACTAAAGAGAGAAGCCAGGCATGGTCCTTGTCCTGAGGGTCACAGCCCCAGGCTGGGCAGGGAGGTAGACAGGAGCACCGTACTGCACATTGGTAGTCAGAAAGTAGAGTGAGAGTGAGGGGACATGCATACGTCTGTCTGTCTGTGATTTGGAATTGGGGATGGACACTGTCAAACCCTTTTTTCCTCCCCGATTTGTCAGGGCCATCCCTGGAGCAAGGAACAGCTTTATGCATCTCCTGCTAGCCCCTCCCTAGCAAACATATCCAGACAGGCAGCACAGAGGACAATCAATACATATTTAATTGATTTGTGAAGGAGAAATGGTCCAAAGAGTCTCCTAGCTCTCCTTGACAACACCAAACCTAACAACAAAGGAAACCCACAGCCAGGTATGACTCAAAGGCCCCAGGAACAGCCCAACCTTGTTCATTCCACAGGCTCCCAGCACTGCCTTCCTAGAATCGGGACCTGGACCAAGGCTGATTTCCTTGCTCTGCTACAGTTCTGGATCCTGCTCAGAGGGTGGGGAGAAAACCAAGCCCCAGTTGCTCCAGAAGCCACCTGGACCCTCTGCTGATGGAGAAGCTGTTCATCTGAAAGCCGGCACTAAAATTTCAGTCATTACAACACCCTAACTCACAAGCACTCTGGGAGGCAAGCAGGACTGTGCCTGAGCTTCCGTTTTGGCAGGTGAAGTCACTGAGGTAAAGGTGGCACAGTGCTCAGATGCCTCCATTGAAGGTGATGGACTTTTCTCCATTTTTCTGGGACTGTTCTGGTTTTAACTCTGAAGGTCTCCTGTTCCAGAATATCCAACCCTGCCCCCCCCACCCCCCCCTCTAGTCCCAGGCAAACCCAGACAGTTGGTCACCTTAGCTCCAACTCATATCCTCTGGCCCACCTTTTACTTTAGCCCAGGGGTTCGGAAAATGTGATCACCAGCCATGGGCATAGATGTCAAAACCCCTAGGGGTGGCCACCAGCAATCTGCATTTTAACAAGCCACTGGGAGCTCCTGGGGCTCATTCAGATTTGAGAGGCATTGCTCTAGCCCTGTCTGTTACCAACAGCCTCACAAGGACTGGCCATCCCCTCCTGCCTCAGACCCCCAGAGCTCCCACTTGGCACTTGTGTAAGCAGCATCAGGGTGGGAGTGGGGGGCTGCAGGAACCGCCTGCAACCACACAGGCTGATGGGCAGGGTAGGGTACAACACCCCCTGAGGCAACAGGAGGCACAGCCAGTGGGTGATATCCTCTCCCACTCCTCGGATCAGCAACTTGAAAGCACAGCCTATACATAATTAATAATAAAAATTAATTACAATGAAATAAATGTAAAACAACAGTCCCTCAGTCTCATGAGCCACATTTCCATCGGCCACCAGTCCCATGTGGCTAGTGGATACCATAGTGGACATTCTCAGTGCACAAAGTTCTATTAGGCCTATTCTACACGCTCCTCAGAAGGGCCCAGGAAGCTGGCCCCAGTTGCCCACAGTGATGACCAACTCGAGAATGTCCCTTTGTACGGGCTTTTCTTCCTTTCCTGCTGCACTCCACCAGACCCCCAATTTTGTCCCCTGGAACCATGCAGGTCTTTGTCTGAGGTTCAGCTGTCCTGGGGCAGAGGTGGCAGGCCAGCCTAGGGTGTTACCACCAGGACAAAGCCTGTCCTGACTCCCAGCCCTGCCTCTGGTCTATGCTTCTGTCCACACCCCTGTCCTGGTGCCCGGCTGAGCAGCTGCACATGTGCAGGCTCTGCTGCCAGCCCGACAAACGCAAGCTGTGGACAGAGAGAGTTTTGACATCGAGAAATGTAAGGGGAAGATTCCTGGAGAACAAAGCCTTGGGATGGGCAGAGGTTTGAACTGACGTTGAGGAAGATTTGCTGGAGCTTTTCTTTCCACAGAATGTAGGCACCTGGGACAGGGTACATCCGGAAGCAATGGCTTCTGAGCTAGCACATCCATAGCCACTTGATTTGAGAACTTGACCCCACAACCCCATGCATTTTGTGCATAATGCAATTTCCTTAAAAAAAAAAATCACTCTTACATCTTCTTTAGGACTCCATCAATATTATATATGTGGACCAGCCCTGCAGTTGGCTATTTTGCCCTGAAGACTGGTTAACGGTGATGGTGTCTTGATGGCTTTTCAATTCTGTTCAATTTGACAAGCATTTATTGAGTAATTTTGCTGGGCCTAGTATGGTGCTTTTAGCCCAGCAATATATTAGAAGTTCGATTTATTCTTTCATTTAAAAAGTCTAATAGCATTTAGCTTTTAAAATATACACAATTCTTCATTTTGACTTAAATCTACCTGGTTTTCATATGTCATTAACGCATCTTTGAAGTAAAGGCTTGATTTCAATAATAAATATCTTGCTGCTTTCTCTTTAAAAAAAAAAAGGAGATGTTCTTTTGGATGACAATTTTATTTGATCAATAATTGCATCAATTCCTGCCAAAAGTGCATACTAGCTGCCCAAGGTGAAATTTACCAGCTTCCAATTTTTAATTAGCCTGTATCTCCTTTACAGTTGAAGCTTCTAATAGAAAATTAGAGCAAAGTAACTCACTGAAGAAAGGCAAGTCATGCAGAAAATGCCAATATCAATTTCCTAAACAAGTCATAACTTAAATGCCACCTACCTAGCTCCTGGCCCCAAGCCTTAAAGAGAGAAGCAATAAAAGAAAGAGATTGGGCAAAGGACATTATCAATTAATGAGATGAGTTAAAAGGAAGAAAGAAAACATTAAATAAATTGGAAAAACAAATTTCAATGGAGGCTTGCTGTTTTCAGTCTGACTTTCCTGTTTGAACTCATCCCATCGTCTCTGCCTGTAACTAAGTGAGTGATGCAGAGCAAAGAGCAGATGCTACTGAAGCTGGGAGGGGGGTGTGCCCAGAACCAGGCAGAGGAAGGCAGGGTGCCTGTCTGGCCCTGCTGAGGTCTGGGAGGCCCATCACCTAACCCCTCTCAAAGTCCTTATTCCTCCTCCAAAAAAAAAGGGTAATGCAATCAGCCCCACGGACCTATTCATATTTTCTCAGGTACCAGCTGACTTGAGGCTGATGTAATCAGGGTGAGCTTAAAGTTTTTTGTTTGGCTTTGTTTTTCATTTCTGAAAGTTCCTCAAAGCCCATGAGCTCACTGAGGGCAGGGATACTCTCTTTCCTGGTCCCTCTTGCTGCACCTGCCACATTTTTGGAACGGAATAAATATTTGTTAAAATGAAAAGAATTTGTTCTTGTTATCTTCCAGTAATTAAGGCACCCATACACATTTATTCAAGAGTTAACTCAAAAGCATTTGTAGAAAATACAAAAGAAATGAACGAACAAAACAGAAGCAGCTTCATAGATACAGAGAATAAGAATAAGCTGATGGTTGGCAGGTGGGGGTGAGGAGGTGGATGAAAAGGTAAAGGAGAAATAAGAGGTACATACTTCCAATTATAATTATACTAGAGGCCCGGTGCACAAAATCCGTGAATGGGAGGGGGAGAGTCCCCTCAGCCTAGCCTGCACCCTCTCCAATCCGGGACTCCTTGGGGGATGTCCAATCTCCGGGATTGGGCCTAAACCGGCAGTCAGACATCCCTCTCACAATCCTGGACCGCTGGCTCCTAACTGTGCACCTGCCTCCTGCCTGATTGCCCCTAACTGCCCCCCTTGCCAGCCTGATCACCCCTAACTGCCTCTGCCTGCCGGCCTGATTGCCCCCAACAGCCCCCCCACCCCCACCGCCTGGTTATCCCTAACTGCCCACCCCTGCCGGCCTGGTCACCCCTAACTGCCTGCCCCGCTGGCCTGGTTGCCCCAAACTTCCTCCTCTGCTGGCCTGGGTGCCCCTAAATGCCCTCTCTGCCAGCCTGGTCGCCCCTTACTATCCCCCTCTGCCGGCCTGGTCGCCCCAAACTGCCCCCCCTCCCCCGCCGGCCTGGTCATCCCATACAGCCTGTTCAGTCATTTGGTTGTCCCTCACTAATCCCCCTGACGGCCTGGTCGCCCCATGCAGCCTGTTCGGTTGTTTCGGTTGTGACGGTCGCTTAGGATTTTATATGTACATTAATAAAAGAGAAACATACAAATTAACACTGCTACACCCACAAGCACGCCCACCAGCCAATCAGGAGCAAGTATGCAAATTAACCCAACCAAGATGGCGGCCGACCACGGAGCTGGAGCAAGCAGGAGGCTTGGGTTGCCCCAGCAATGGAAGAAGTCAAGCTTTTCGTCCTGGCTGGCCCTGGCCTCCGCTCAAGGCTGCAAAATTTCAATAATAGAAGATAAATAAATTCCAGATACCAGGGCCTCTACTTGGGTCGCTGGGGGCATGCTGGTCTGCAAACCACCACAGGCCCCTCACCCAGACCACCACATGCCCCAAGGGAACCCCCACCCTGATCCGGGACACCCTTCAGGGCAAACCAGCCAGCCCCCACCCATGCAGCAGGCCTCTATCCTATCTAATAAAAGAGTAATATGCAAATTGACCATCACTCCAACACACAAGATGGCTGCCCCCATGTGGTCAAAGATGGTTACCCCCATGTGGACACAAGATGGCCACCACAAGATGGCCAGCAGGGGAGGGCAGTTGGGAGGGACCAGGCCTGCAAGGGAGGGCAGTTGTAGGCGATCAGGCCAGCAGGGGAGGGCAGTTGGGAGGGACCAGGCCTGCAAGGGAGGGCAGTTGGGGGCAATCAAGCTTGCAGGGGAGGGCAGTTTGGGGTGACCAGGCCGGCAGAGGAGGGAAGTTGGGGCAACCGGGCCTGCAGGAAAGGGCAGTTGGGGGGTACCCAGGCCTGCAGGGGAGGGCAGTTGGGGGGTGTCCAGGCCTGCAGGGGAGGGCAGTTAGGGACAATCAGGCTGGCAGGGGAGCAGTTAGGCATCAATCAGGCTGGCAGGGGAGTGGTTAGGGGGTGATCAGGCTGGCAGGCAGAAGTGGTTAGGGGCAATCAGGAAGGCAGGCAGGTGAGCAGTTGGGAGCCAGCAGTCCTGGATTGTGAGAGGGATGTCCTAGATTGGAGAGGGTGCAGGGTGGGCTGAAGGACACACACCCCTGTGCACGAATTTCGTGCACCAGGCCTCTAGTATATAGATAAGTCATAGGAGTGTAATATACAGCTCAGGGAATATAGTCAATAACCTCATATAACTTTGTATAGTGATTGATAGGTTACTAGACTTATTGTGGTGATCACAACATAAGGTATATAAATGTTGAATCATTAATGTTGTACACCTGAAACTAATACAATATTGTATGTCAACTATACTTGAATTAAAAATTTAAAAAAACACATTTAAAAAGTTATTGCTCTATACGAAGTGCTCTTTCAATTAAATACTTAAATTCAGTATTTAATGATGCTGCCCTTGTAAAGCCATCTGCCACACACACAGACCCACGTGGACTCACACTCACACGTCGACCTTGAACCTTGAAAGGTGCCCTAGCAAAACTCTAAACCATGACCACCGTGCTCTCCCTGACATCCAGGACAGATACTGCTGGCCAATTATGCCAATCATGTCACTCTTCCTACTGAACCTGGAATCCTTCTCAATACAGTCTCCTAGGAAAACTCTACCAATTCATCAGACTTGGCTTTTAAGAATAAAAGTTCTTTACTGCCCAGATCAAGTGTAGTGTACCGAAGTCCTTATTTTGCAATGGCTGGCTGTCCCCAGATATGCTAGGTCACCTGTACCAATTCTCCAAGTTCCCTTGAAGCAGTCCTGGCTCTCCTGCTCCCACTGCACAGTGTCCCTCACCTGCCACCCCAGGTATGTCCCTGGAGGTGAAGTCTACACCAGCTGGCCTGCCCAGCCGCAGCGCCGTGTGGCATCATGGCACACTGGAAGACACTCCAGTTCTACCACGGACCAGAAATGCAACTCTCTACTGAGCTGCTCTGAATCTGTCCCAGCACAAGCTCATTTACAATGTACAGCAAAACACCTGAGCATTCTCTTTATCTTTCTCGGTTCCTCGCTGGCATGGGAGCTGCTTCCCAATTACTTCATTCACTCTCTCCATGCAGAAGTTCTCCTCAAACTTCCCCTCCCTGCCTCCTGCTGCCCTCTCTCCTAGTGCCATCAGGACGCGTCCTCCTCTCTCCCACCAGTAATTGTATGCCTTTTCCAATGCAAATAAACCCAGCCAGACTCTCTTCCCCTCACTCCTCTGTTTTCCCATTACCATGATTCTGCCCACAAAAGACCCAGGACCTGACACAGCGGAGTCAGTGTCCCACTTATGGATAAAGGAAGCCGGAGTGGGGGGTGGGGGGCGGGGGAGAAGAAGAGACGTGAATATTGAAATGGTAATACCTTTTTTGCACACATATTATTATGTAAGATTCAGGAATCTCAGGGTGTAGCCTACTTTGGACATTTCTGCTTCCATGCTAAAACTTCCTTCTAGTTAAGACAGGACATGGATATTTCGGTTGGATACCCATACGATTGACCAAGCACTGTTCTCTGGCCCTGGCCCTGTGCTGGGGCAGGCACAGAGTGAACGAAGTGGGGACCCTGGATCTGGGATCACAGACTGCAGGGCGTGCTGACAAGAGGGCAAAGCAAGTCTGGGGCTTGGTTCCCTGCCAGGTGATGGCCCACTGTACTCCTGCAAAGTCCTGCTCACCTCTGGGGCATTGATGGGTGTAGGTTCCCCAGGACAGGGTGAGGGAAAGAGGCCTGATGGTCAACTCAAGGGTATTTGAAGGAGCAAAAGGTGAAACTATTGCCCTTTTTTTCCCTTTGTTTATTTGGCAACAACTTTACTGAGCACATACTCTGCGCCTGGCATCTTCTAGCTGCTGCCTTGAGAGGCTCGTGCCCACCGCAGTTAGGCAGATGCCACCTGCTTTCCTAAATTCACCAGGTCAGAGCCAGGGCAGAGACGTGCTGCACTGCTGCAGTGACCAAGAAGGTGGTCACTTCAAAGCGGGGACTTGGCAGAGCAAATCGGGGTTTTCTGAGAGCACAGCCTCTGCCCATACCCATCAGAGACAGTTCCTCCTCCTCCTCCTTTTAGCGCCTTGCTCACCTCCTGGAATACACTCTGGGCCACCGCTTCTCAATGAACCAAGGCCTGCGGCAGCTTCAACTCATGGGCATGAGCCTGGTCACCCAGCAGTGACCTGACCATGGTCCAAGTGCCCAAAGTCTAGTGCTGAGCCCACAGCAGCCAGTGGGAGCTCTGCCTGCAGCCCTGGGCTTGTCCCTGTCTCCACCCCAACCCAGAACTCCCCAGGCATCTGAACAGGGGAGCCCTGCGGGGGATGAGTTCAGGGCACCCAAAACACCATCGGAATGAGCCTCAGAGACATAATGTTGAAGGAGGAAAAAGCCAGACACAAGTGTCCCTGCTGCATGATTCTATTTATGTGGAGGCCTGAAAGAGGCAAAGCTGATCAATGTGATAGAAATCAGAAGAGTGGTTATGGGAGGGGGAAAGGCGAAGGCAGGAGGGCTGGAAGGAGCAGGAGGGCGCTCCTGCTCCTTCCAGATACTTGCTTGCGTATGTATGTACAAAGCAATCCTGTGCCTATAGATCGGTGAACTTTACTCTATATAAATTATACCTCTATTAAAAACACACATCTCTGTGGGCATCAGCAAAGAGTTCGTTGTAAATGTGCACAGGTATGTTGGCCCGAGTCAGCTGAGGTTCCTGGCACTCCTCTGTAGCCCGCTGTGCTGGGGTCCAGGGACAGAAAGGATGAGACAGTGCTGCTCCTTCAGCTCACAGTTTGGCCAGGAGACAGCTGTGCTCTCAGACCTGGGAAAGGAGGCAGCTGGAGGAGGTGGGGAGACAGCGGCAGACCAAGTCCTGGAAGGGTGAGCAGCCACTGGCCTGGGAAAGATAAAAGGGCAGGGCTTGGAGGGCAAGGAGGCAGCTGGAGAGAAGCAGCAGGGAGTGGGGAGATCAGAACAGTGGGGTGCAGGAGAGCAGGAGAGCAAGGAGTGCTGGGGAGGAGGGGCAGGGAAGAGGGGCAGGGAAGAGGTGGGGCCAGACCTCAGAATAAGGCCCTGAGTACCTGGGCCTGCCCCCACTTATCTCACCTCATTATTCAGGCCACAAGTCTCCAGGGATCCAGAGAATGACTTGCCATAATCTAATTTACAGCCTCAGACCTGAATACCAAGCAGATGAAGGAGCTCAGAGAAGGGCCATCTTAGACGCCCTGATCATGCTACCTCCTTGGGCAGGAGGCAGACAGGGCGGCAGGGCCGGGTTTCCAGCACCACGTGCCTAGCACCTGACATCTGGCCAGTGCAGTGAGCTTCTCCCAGCACTTGGAGGGGAAACCATAGGCTGCTTGCTTACGATGCACGTTAATCCTGCCTCTGAAAGCACCGCTGTCATGGCCAACAAAGAATTATTATTTGTCTACACGTATTGTTTATTTCCTCTTTCAATAAAGCCTCTCGGAACATGACATTCCTTCATTTCCATTTCTATCAATTGCAGTGTCTTTGAGCTGAATAATAAGGCTGTGCTATCAATAGGAATGATGGAACCACTGAACACAAATGATATCTCCTCCACCATCTCTCCCCCAGCATCTATCTGCTTCAGGAAGTGGCATAGTATAATATATATATATATATATATATATATATATATATATTTATTTTTAAAGTGCACAGTTGGGGAAACAAATCTGCAAATAATTATTTTTAAAAATTAATCTGTGATATAATTCAATTATGCAGCACGCAATGTAGAAAAGTTCCCTTAATTACAAGAGAATGGAATAGAACTTTCTTCAGCCTTAACCTCATTTTTCAAGGTGAGCTATTATAGAATGGCTTTCAACAGCCTCTCTTTGCAGCAGCTGTCCACAGAGCTGTTCAGAAGGAATCGGTCTTGGGCGGATGCCATTGGAGATGGCTGGAGCAGTGGTCGGCAAACTGCAGCTCGCAAGCAACATGTGGCTCTGTGGCCCCTTCAGTGTGGCTCTTCCACAAAATACCACGGCTTGGAAGAGTCTATTTTGAAGAAGTGGCGTTAGAAGAAGTTTAAGTTTAAAAAATTTGGCTCTCAAAAGAAATTTCAATTGTTGTACTGTTGATATTTGGCTCTGTTGACTAATGAGTTTGCCGACCACTGGGCTGGAGGATAACAGATAACTGGAGGCTGCAGGTGACGGCAAGGAGCATGAGCTTTGAGGCTGGACTCACCTGGCTGCCAAGACCAAGCCAGTGACCTTGGGGGAAGCAACTTAACTTCTCAGACCTGCAACTTGCCTCCTCATCCCAACCTTGCAGAGTTCCAGGGACAATGGAACCGTTTAACATACACCAAGATCACAGGTCATAGTAGCTGGCCATACTGATGCTTCGACCCATATCCCCCTGGCCCACGTCCGAGTTTACCTGCAGCAGCATGTTCTGGTGTATGTTGCCAGCTTCTTACCTGAACCACTGAGGAACTTGTGATGACAAATACTCCAACTTCCCCACGCTGTGGCGCACATTCTACATGGTGCCAGGGGCCATCCATCCTGGTCTGTGAGGGGCTGAGGGGATTCCCAGAAGGTGGGACTTTCAGTGCTAACACTGGGTCAGTCTGATCCGATGGGGATGTTTGGTCACCCTAATTATATCTCAGAGGGTCCTCGGTGGGATGGAGCCCAGAGGCCCACAGCAGCAACCTGTGCATTACTGCCCTGTTTATTGGCTTTTCTCCCTCCCCTGTCTATGGTCTCCACTCCTGTACTTAAGCTTCCTGGGCTCAGACTCCAAATAAACTGCCTGCATCCAAGTCCCTATCTCAGAGGAGCCAGGCTAAGATAGCACTGGGCCGCGTGGTGGTCTCCTTCCCTCTGTTCTTGCTGTTTGCTGCACTTCAAACCTTTTCTCATAACTGGGCTAAGAGTGTGGGTTCTTTTTTTAAAAAATATATTTTTATTGATTTCAGAGAGTAAGGGAGAGGGAGAGATAGAGGCATCAATGATGAGAGAGAATCCTCCTGCACGCCCCCCACTGGGGATCGAGCCCACAACCCAGGCATGTGCCCCTGACCGGAATCAAACCCGGGACCCCTCAGTCCACAGGCTGATGCTCTACCCACTGAGCAAAACCAGCTAGGGCAAGAGTGTGGGTTCTTAAGGCGAGCAGGAAGGACATGTTAACAAAACCACCAAGGAAAGACTGCCTGCTGGAAGTTAAGGAGAGTCTCAGGGCCTTCACATTGGGAATTCCCAGGGGACACACATCCCATTACATCCTTAGTGGCCTCTCAGTGGGTAAGGTGCTGCCTCTGGCTCATTCTACAGACACAAGGGCCAGCTCCCGGCTTGGCCATGCCCCACTGTTCCCATGCCCGTGGAGCAACACTGGGCGGGGAGAAGAAGGTGCGCTCTTGGCAATCTGGGTGAAATAGGAAAGGCAGGTCTCTAGTTTGTATCCAGGTTCTCTACACAACACATGTTAGAGCCCAGGCCTCCAGGCCTCTCAGGTCTCTGGTCTCCAGTGTCCTAGTGCAGGCCACTGCCTCTGCATCTTTGCTCATGTGTCCACCTGCTCACATCCTCCCTCGGCCTCGGCAATGCCGACCCTTTGAGAGTAAGTGTAAGCCCGCATCATCCAGGAAGCTCTTCTTGAATGGTCCCAGCGCACATTGACCCCAATCTTTCTACATTTGTCTGTACCACTTCTTACGTCCTCACTGGGGCTGGGAGCTTCCCCAGCTGAGGTGAGTGTCAAGGTATGGCATCTGAGCACTGTGCTGCACGGGGCCCACAGGGAGAGCTCAGGACCTGCATGTGAGGTGAGGACTTGTGTGTGGGGTCAGGACCTGCATGTGAGGTGAGGACCTGCCTGTGAGGTGAGGGGCCACCATGGATGTGAGTCAGATGGTCTCTGAGATGGGGCTCCTGAGAAGCAGAGTCTGAGATGCAGGGTGTTATGTCAGGGATTCATTAGTGGGGTTGGCAGGACAGGGAAGGGAGGAAGCCAGGCAAGGGTGCAATTTCAGGCAAAGTCCTGTGAAGGGTGGCTTCCCTGGGATCCTGTGGGGAGCACTGGAGTGTGAGGTATAGCTCAGAGCTGTCCTGACCTGAGGCAAGGCAGCTGGGCTTTCATACTTCACTAGGCAGTCGTAGATGCAGGGCGCCCTGGAGTGGGGTGTACGGATCCCCAAGCACTTCCATCTCTCTGCTTACAGGCTGTGCTACCAGGAGCCCTAAGGCAGTCCTCCCTCCAAAGAAGAGGCTCAGTTGCTGGCCACTGAGAGCGAAGCCAAGGATGCCCCCTGCTGCTCTCTGGCGACAGGGCACAGCAAGCCTCCATGCTCTGCACAAGTTGCAGCCACATAAAGGCAAGAACCTGGAACTTCCCCAGTCCCCAGCCTAGATTCTGACCAACTCGCCCTAGCTCACCTTACCCTCTGCTTTGCCATTTATGCCTATCCTTTGACCTCTGACCCCGACAGCACACCCCTCAGATCTGATGAGACCACTGTCAGGAAAGCCCAGACCCCTGACTTACCTCCTTGAAGATAAGCATATCCCCCCACCCCACACACCGTCCAAATATGCCATTTCTCTAAGAACTGGGAACTGTCCTCCTTGCATCCCATCCCAGGACCTGGTGCAGGACATGCCTGGCGGGTCTGCCCCATCTCAACTCTCCCAACACCCTGGACACCCAGGCTTTTCAGAACACGTGTTTCCGACTTTCTGTCCTGCTGTAGCTGTGTAAAGACGCCAGCCCAGGGTTGGCTGTTTTATAAAGTAAGTCCTAACAGGACCAATTTACCTAAAATGACCATCAGCACTGGTTGAATGGACAGAGGTGGGGATGCATCAGCCAGGCTTTGGGAAGCTGGCGCGGCCTCCTCACAAGCAGCAGGGTCTGTGGTGTCCGCAGAGTTCTTCTCGGTGTTCAGGAGAAGCACTGCCCCCCGACATTCCTCATCTAGGAAGCAGAGCCTGCGTTAAGCTACTAGTAAATGGTTAGGATTACACGTTTTGAAGGTGTTTCCAGTGCTCTGACACCTACCGCCACCAGTCAATCGAGGTGAGTTATCTTGAGGGATTGCTTCCCTGGGCTTTCTGTGGGGTCCTGGTTCTGTGAGGACAGGAAGCCAAGCTAGCATCCCGACTTTATACAGGCCCCGGGCCCTGACATGGCAGCTCACTGCCTCCTGACAACAGCTCGTATAGATTTTCCTCTGATTGGGGTCAGTGTGGGCTGGGACCATTCAAGAAGAGCTTCCTGGATGATGTGGGCTTATACTTACTCTCAAATATTATCCCTAGTCATATGTGATACAGAAAAAAAATACGAGTTTTGGAGCCATACCTGCAAGGTTTCAGTTTCCTCAGCCATGACACTGTAGGAAGGGTTCATTGAATGAACATGAATAAAGTATCTCCCAGCATCATGGGTGATAAATGTTTTAAAGAAAAAGAGGGAAGTGAATATATTTTCTAACCAGCGGGAATTCAAAGATGGTGAGTCTGATTTCAAAGGCAATGTCATCCTGTAGGAAGTTTGCCCCCCAAATGTGAACTCATTCCCTCAGGGTGGGTGCTCTTGTCTTCATCTGGGTGTGTCACAGATGACGATGAAGTGAGAGAGCCCACAAGGACATGAGGATGTGACTCCAGACCCCCAAGAACTAGGTCAGTGTAAGAACTATTTCCTTTAAGGGTTTCAAAACTGAGCCAAGACTGTAGAAAACACTGCTAATCACAATCTTTCTTAATCATTTTATGATTTTCCCATCTAGTTATCACAAGGAAATATAAAATACTGAACACTACATTAAAAGTAATTGTTCTAATTATTACAATCTTATTGATTGGCTAATGTAGTTCTGGACATTGTGCACACCCCTTCCCGTACAGGATCTTATTTCTTTTCACACATAACCCAGGAGGTATTAACTGCTGGCCACATTCATGCCCTATGCATAGTGATTAACTTGTCACTCTGTCTCATATCAGAAGGGTAGAAACTGAGGCCAACAACATTGAATAACTTTCTCAAGGTCACTTAGCTATTCTTGGAGGAGCGAGAAGGTGGACCTAGATTTAACTTGTTCAAAAACCTTGTTTTCTTTCCCCACATCACTCCACAGGCTTTTATGAATGTAGGTGTGAGCAAGACAAAAGCAGGGCAGGTGGTCCTTTATCCTTTGCCCCTCCCCCCTTGTGGAAGGGCAGAAAGTGGAGGGCTTCCCTGGAAACACAGCCCTGGCAGCTGCTTTCAATTCTGTGTAGTACCATGACCAGCAAGAAATAGGAAGGAAGGAAGGAAGCTGGAGAAGGCAGAGTTAGCTTCTGTTTGAACGTTTATTCTAGAGGTTGCGGGCTCACTGGTTTAAGCAAACACAGTTTGCCTCAGCTGGGAACCCACGCACATTTGTGTGTCTGCCTGACACAGACACACACAGTTTGAACTTCACAAGTGTTCCTTCTTTTGAAACCAGTCAGACCTAGCGCGCAGCTTCAGGTGCTACTAATCAGGCAGGACTTTTGATGAAATAAACAGCCTGGAGGAGAGGGGAGCAGAGAGAAGCACCTCGAATAACCAGCCTCTTGCCCTTTTCTGCTTGGACATGAGCTGGTATTTAGGCTTCTGCCTTCTCCTGTGTTGGGGACCCTGGTGGGCAGAGGTGACCTCCGAGAGATTCAGGGATAAATGATCGCGGAATGCAATGGCGCTCTAAATCCATTCGAATGGGGGCAATGATGCACTGAGCCATCAGCTGTTTGGTGAGCCAATGCAAAATGATTATGCTGCTCCCCAGGAAGGAAATCACCCAGAGACGTGGGCAAAGAATTATCTGGTATGTGGATGTTAGGGAGTAATTTCTCTTAAATGATTACTTTGTGGAAGGACTAGCCAATGGTGCTAAATTGTCTCCATGCTAGGCCGAGAGGTCAAATGCAGACATCATCCCAGGTCTGTTGGGGAGGAGTAATGATGGGGAGGCAGCTGTAAGTCCTCCCTGGGGACTGCTCTGGATTGCAGGTCCCAGAACTCTGTCATCAGCAGCCAGGAGATAATGCATGTGCTCTTCTAGTGAAGCGAAGCTCCAACCCTTCTGTAGGCCATAACACAATCATCTGGAAATGCTGAGTGCGCCTGTGGCACTTGCCACCTCCTGGACCAGGGTTTCCAATCACAGATCCACAAACCCACAGGGTGGACCAGGGGGATCCCTGCAACACCCTCAACCCCTCCTCCAATCCTGTACACTCACAACCTGGCTTTGCTATAGAGGATCATGTTCTTTACTGACCCAATGTGTGAATGGTTGCAGGGGTGGGGGACACTGGGGTTAACTCCGAGTTTACGGTGGGTCCCATATGTTCTTCTATCCTCTGCTTGTGAATTCTGTCCTCACACACCACAGGCACATCCCAAACAAGGCCTTGTCTCATCTTGTCATAAACGGGCTGACATAGAATGTGGACAATTGCCATCTTGAGTTTATCTTCCTCCCTTCTGTAGACGCCCCGCAAAGTGGGGTGAGCCTGGGTTCTGCAGCCAGGTGCATCTGGGTGGGAGTCCAGCTTTAAAGTGGACTCTTACCCTTGACCTCTCTAATCTCCCATCTTCTCACTTGTGTCAGCAGTTTCAGAGTATCGCGGGTGAGGAAATGAAGTAACGCATGAGTAGCATATAGTCGAGGTCAGACGTCGTCCTCTCAATCAGTGAGAGCCATCAAATCCTCACTCACTAGGAAATTCATGTAGTTCTAATACTGACTCATTTCTAATTTCCTTGGCCTGTTCATCGTGAAGATGGGCCTGCTAATGTGTGCCTCAGAGTTTGGCTTCAAGGCTTAAATGGACTCCTGTCTGCAAAAATGGGGGCCCAGGAAGGAGCATTTGTTCAATAAGACTGTCTCTCCCCCCACCCCCACGTCAAGCATTTCCTCCCATCTTTCTATCGTCACCACTTCAAATCCTCACAAAATGCCTCTGAGATACACAAAATGCCTCATTTTACAAATGAGGAAACTTAGACTCAGAGAGGTTAAGTAACTTCCCTGGGATCACACAGCTGGTGAGTGATGGAGCTGGACTTGAACCCAGAAATAAGCCCCCTCTCTTAATGCTACTCTAAATTTCTATAGGAACAGAAACCGTAGGAACTCAGGTCGGAGCTGCCTTTCACACTGTCCTAATTTTCTGCAACACTTGGTTTGCTCCCCCAGCGGATAAAGAATTGTACTAAGCATGCTGAATCTAACTCAACAATAACAAAAGCTTTTCTTTCCAGAAGGGCCCACTGTTAAATTACCTCCATTTCTGTGAATGCACCGCAGGCATGGGCCACTCTGCCCCACCGAGTGTTGACCATTAGATTTCCATTAATTAATATGGAGTTTAATCTTCTTTGATTACAAACATTGATTGTTGCTGATCTTTCAGCCATCCCTGCTGGGGGGTATGTATCTGAGTTCCAAAACTCTCAGGCACCATCATGCCAGGAGAAAGGTAAAATGAAACATTAAGCTGGGTTTATGGTCAATTTAATTAATGCAAATGCTCAGCTCGGTTCATTTGGCTCAATAATGCTTTCCAATAAAGCTATTGGGGACAAACACTTCCTATTTATTTTCTATGTCCACTTAAAAAAAAATCCTTTCTGCCAGAAACTAAGCAAGGTATGGCCTAAAGGACACTATTAAGTTCTAAGTTGTATCCAGTTCTACAATTCCATGGAAAAGCTGCCTCTTGACTAAAATCCTTAAAACAAAATAAAGATTTCTCAGCAAAGAGGAAGTAGGCCGGTGAATTGGCAGGGCCAATGGTGGAAGGCAGGTGTTAGTGTGAGAGAGACTCAGGAGGGTGGAACAGGGAGAGAAAGAGAGAGCAAGAAAACAAATAAGCTGTAGAAGGTAAGGTTTACCCCCTAGTAGATTTATTAAGGACTAGTGGCCCAGTGCACAAATTCGTACACATTGAAAGGAAATTAATTAGAAGAAATATTTTAATATCACTATTGGTCCTTTCTCTATAATAGAAGTGTCAACCAAATTCATGATCAACAATGACAGATCAAAATACACGCGTGTGATTGGTACCAGCGAGAGCTTTATATGCAACATGCATGCACGAGTCAACTTAGCCTTTTATAGATATAGAATAAACTTGCTTAATTAGACCTGCTTTCTGATGTAGCTAAACTTTTTCCAGCCCAGTGAAGCACCCGACTTCTCTTTCAGGTTAATTGTCAGCAACATAGCAGTAAATATCAACCAAAGCAGATTATTATTGTAGATCATGCAGGGAGAATAAAGGGTAAAATACTTAACTACAGCAGTGTTTGACTATATTCTGAGCAGCGAGAAAACCTGAAGTCATTTTCAAGGTCCACCATTTCTTACTTCTTTTCAGTTGGGTCAAATTTCTAAACTTTCTAAATCTCTGTTTTCTGGTTAATGAAAAGAAAATAGGATTCCACCGAGTCTCCTACCTACCTACCCCAGGACTTCGGTGAGGATCAAATGAGATGAGGTACAGAAAAACACTTCACAGACATTTGGTTAAAGTGTAAAGTGTTTGGCTATAAAACAATTCATGTTCCTGGGCTGAAGAAACTCCAAGGAGGCTAGTGGCTAGGGAGAGGAAATTGGGCGTTGCTATGTGACATCATTACCCAGTGCTCACAGAGACCATTTCTGGGCTGGGCTGGGTTGTGGGTCACATTTTGCCCCATGAGGTCTCGGCAGCATGGGCTGCAATTTTGTGGGCTGTTGCTCCAGGGTGGTGGTGGGGCCTGTGTCCCACTTGGGGGAAGCCGAGTGTTGCTTTGTGAGTGCCAGGTCTGTGGTACTGTTTCTCTGTAAATGGCCAGTGTGCGTCACAGCAGCTCCTGTGTTGAGCATCTGCCCCTTGTGGTCAGTGAGCGTCATAGCGACCAGTCAGACTGTGGGAGGGACACTTAGCATATTAGCCTTTTATATCTATAGATAACCCTGATCACTTAATCAATAGACAGGTCTCTATTGAATAATTATATTTAACACCTGTGTAGAATCTTCCAGGGCTCAGACATTTCTACATACATTATCTCATTTGACTGCTGCAGCTTACAACAGTCAAAGTAGCTTTATATTATGGTTTCCATTCTGCACAAATAGAAAATAAGCTCTGAGAGGTCAAGCTATTTGCTTGAGGTTATACAGCATCAAAGTCATGACATGGGCTGTATGTTTCCAGCCCACTGCCACTGGGGCACTGTGTATAGTTGTGCACAAGGGTGCCTGATTCACTGGCTAAGTCAACACCAACTCTGGGTACTGAGTCAGCCAGAAGACTGGAACTCTTCCTAATCTGATGCCTCTGCTTGCCAAACCACTTGCCTGCGGGTGGCATCTGTCCAGAAGAGGTGTCGCTTTCTAATGTGTTCACAGTGCCACATGGAAGCCTGCAGCAGCCATTCCTTGCCCATCAGATCTATCTCAGCACCTGTAACGTGCACATGTTTCTCCATATGCATTCCCTGAACTTCCTGAGGGTGAGAACCAAGCTTCAGTCACCTCCGTGTCCCCAGGGCCCAACACGGGGTTTGTGAATGTTTAATGAAAGGTTGGTCAAAGGCCTGAGGAAATGCACACAGGAATGCACGTCCAGTGCTCCTTCACTGCACATCCCTGGCCCAGTCTTCTGCTGGATGGTCCTGTCTCCTCTGAGGACCCAGAACTCTCAGTCCCACATATTGGGTCTCAGGTCATTGTGTATTTACTAGACTATGAACTCTTTCTAGACAGTAGGCTCTGTGAGGGCAGCCACAGGGGCATGCCAGTGAGATTTTTTACCACCAAGCTCAAACTTTGGTATAAAGTATTATTTCCCTCCTCCTTTCCTCTAATTCATTCCTCATTTCTATGTAATCTGTTTCGTAAGGACAAATGATCTGCTTATGTGACAGGAGCTAATGGATGGCAATGTGTGTATAATTTGATTTCACAGAATCAATCAGAGTCCAAAATAGCTGTACCTTCTCCGAATAGACTCTTCTGCAGAGTTCTCCCAAGGCCTTTATCCACACTGTTCTGTCCCAATGTTGGGCTTCTGGGCCATACCAGAACTCTCACACCTGCAAAGCTCAGTGCAAATGTGGAGCTGAGGTAACAAAAATATGGCAAAGCCCCTCCTCAGGCCAATCAACCTAGAAATCACTGAGGTCTTCCTTTGTACTTTAAAGGTTTGCCTGTCTGCTCTCCTGTGCATGGCAGACCACATGGACTTCTGCCTAAAGGAAGCACAGGGTAGTTTTAAGCATGTAGGTATGTTCCCATCATCCCACCCACCTTCAACTCCCTTTGATAATCATTATTGCTGACTCTGTTTCAGTGAGGTTCAGCATTCCCCCTTGACCTTCACTGTTACCTCAACACCCATAGGCTTTCTTCTTGCTCTGAAACCCATAAATGTGCCGCAGATCTAGAAACTGGAACCTGTGGCCTGAGAGAATTTGGCCAGGGCAGAGGCATTCTACCTCAAAGGGAACTCACAGAGGAACAACAAAGAGCTGGGCCTGGCCCCAAATTTCCTTTCTCTGTATTTTCTCCTTAGTTTGCATTCTCTTCGCCCTCCTTCTTCAGAAAGGGTCTAAGTCTTCAAGAGAGTGATAGATGCTCAGAAAAGCCTTGGTCCGTGGAGAGGCCCAAGTGTTGTAACAGAGGAAGATAACAGCTACACACTCAACTTGATGGCCTGGGAGGAACATGGTCCCTTCTCCATCCACTTAGGACTTCTCGATACAGCTGATTTCCAAATGTTGGAGCTCTAATCCAGGAATGAAAGACATGGCTCTCATTTGTCCTAATTCTCTCCACCTGCACTCATGGTAGACATTACTAATTGATCATGATATTGCTCCCTGCTGAGACAATTTCAGCCTTGGAATTCTCTCCAACACAACGTTCCAGACAATAACTAACAATCAGGGTTGGCACATGAAATACCTGCTCTCTTCAATGCTCTCCACATAGCTAAAGGCGAATCACTGGTTAACACCCACAGCCAGGTAAAGCACCCATTGGACCCACAGACTGGGTCTATTTAAACTTACTGTGAAGGATGATCACTTGTTAGAGTTAGACTAATCGGTGTCCAACACTAAATTGTCAGAACTTTAATGGCTGGTGCAAACAGGAGGAATGGAACCAAAACATAGCAGGGGAATTCCAGACGCATTTCATTGCTTCAGTCTCTACTGGAGGCAGAACAATCTACTTAACATAAATAATGAGTTTTAGCCACCAATATGTAAGCAGGATACCAACAGATACATCTTCTAATTATTCTCCAGTTGCTGAGAACTGCAGTTGTTCTTTAGGCATATACTCATGTGGATGAAATCGAGCATTTCTTACACTTAAAATAAAGGACAGTTGAAAGATGATCTCTTAGTTTTACAGAATACCAAAACTACTTTCGTATAATCTGAACTCAATATTTCAAGTTTTCTGTGTTTATTTTGGATCTCACTGTGTCTGTGGGATTTCCAATCGTGTCTGTCTTCCTTCCCTCTCTCCCTTCCTTACTCTCTTCCCCACTCTTTCTCTCTACCTCTATCTTTCTTTTGCTCATTTATGCTTTTATTGGTTTTATTCACTATAAGACTAAGAATTTAGGAGTATGCTCTTGGGACCACATCCCTGCATTCCCTCTGGCAATGAGGGACATCAGAGGGAGAAGGACAGACAGACAGTAGGATGGTGGAGTAAGTCACCCTCATAAACCCAAAGCCCTGTTTCTGGTGTTAGGCATTGAAGGGTGTTAGGTCCAGGACTAGAATATTTGTCAGGACTCTTATGATCTATGATCACAGTGGGTCTCTTGTTGCTGGTTGAGCTGAGGAGTGCAGTGTTGATGTATGTATGCACCAGCTGTACCCACCTAGCGAGGGGCCCAAGAACCCCAGAGCCTAATTTCCACAATCTGAAAATGCTCTCTGAATTTACTGCTATAGATCACAGGAGGGGGACTCAGACTGGCACAGGCGCCTCTATCTGCCAAATTTTCTGGGGCCTCTAGACCTGAATATCCCTTTGATGTGTAATATTCTTGCTGACATACAAACGTCCCTCCTCAGGAGCTGTGTGGGACTGGGAAGAATGAAGAAAACCTAGCCATTACCTAAGAAAACTCAAAGCACTTTTTGGTTTTATTGGTTTTATTTGTCTTCCAGATAAAACTGGCTTTTATTTCATATCTGCAGCAGGAGAGCCACTTTTAAAAGTCAATGCTGGTAGAAAGTGCATTCAAACTGCACTTAATCACACTCAACAGGGGCAGGCTAGCCAGAGTGATTGCCTCTTTTGGACAAAAGCTTGTTTTCTTGAAGACTGGTTTCAAGGGGCTCGGATGCTCCATGCACAGCTGTAGTTAAGGATGCTGACCCCACAAAGCAGGTGTCTCCCTGCATCTCCCAGCCCTCTCTGTTCTGCCGAGAAGTTGTTAGTTCAGGCTTCTCTCTCCTGAGCCTCTGGAGGTGAGGCTGACCAAGGCCTCCTCCTCTGGGCTCATTCAGCCCTGTGAGCACCCCCTGCAGACAGCATCTAAACTTGAAACTGGCTTTGTTTCTGCATTCACCCCCCAGCCAGGATGGGCAGTGCAGACCCATTGCTGAAGGCCTCCGTGGCTGCAGCTCCACTGTTTGGACCCAGTTCCTGGCTTTGCCCTGTACTGAGTGAATTAGGGCAAGTTATCTGACCTCGGTTACGCCCTCTAAAAAGTGACAATAATATCTCCTCATAGAGTCAGTGTGGAGATAAATGGACTATCTGTGGTGTGTAATGTACACAATGATGGCCAGCACATCCCTGGGGAGGTGAGAAGAGGGGTAGGGCCTTATCTAAGTCACACCTGTAACCTCAGCCTCTGGTCTGAAAAAGAGAAAGCTGTCAATAAATGTGTGTGGAAGCATGACTACTCTTAGACTGCCCCGCCCCCCTCCATAAGACTAGTTCTCAATGAGCAGTCTTCTCCAATGAGAATCACCATTTTTTCAGCTGCTCTAAAAACCACTGGCCAGTTCTTACTCTCTTCTCTCTCTGTCCCGTGCTCCTGGGTCACTTCCCTAACAGGCTAGAGATCATTTCTTGCTGGCAGATCAATGGAAGGCAATGCAAGGGAATCACCCTCAAAGGGAATAATCATCAACCATAGTCACTTCTCATTATTCACAGTAGTTAACATGCTATAGAGTCCTACAAACACTGCATCGGTGATACAGCATCATTGCTCCTGAGGGAAATACAGGGCTAGGTTCCTGTGAGCCTCTGGTGAGCATTTTCATCAACTGAGAAATATATAACCTTGTTTTCTGTGTGTTCCTGTTTAAAGATACCTTATTTAATATATGTTGTTGATTTATTACCATTGAACTCATGGCCAAAGCTTATCTAAGACAAGGCATACCACAGCCTTCTTGTACTTAGGAACACCGGACAGCACTTCCACATTATACGTGGAGGACATTTTCAAACAGCAAAATCACCAACAAAAAGCACAAAAATGCACAAAGCACAGTACTCAATATACTGTGAAGCGGACACTTGTTTACATATGAGACCTGAAACAAGAAGGCGGAGTGTTTGAGCCCTGCTGCTGGAAACCTGTGCATTGGGTGACTCAAATTTTTGCCACTTTCATGTACCCATCAATGATCATGAAGGCACTGTAAGTATTGCTATTGGGATTGCAAATAATTGCAAAAGTGAATCCACAAGTATACATTCTGTGAATAATGAGGACTGACTGTGTAGGATTCTGAAATCTGGAAGGAAAATACTTGACGTGGCATTTATGATGAATGTGTATAGAACTGCAGCTTCAGATGTTCTCCTACAATCAGAGTTCGACTTCAAACTTTCCT
Organism: Plecotus auritus; assembly: GCF_963455305.1. NCBI lineage: Eukaryota > Metazoa > Chordata > Mammalia > Chiroptera > Vespertilionidae > Plecotus > Plecotus auritus. The sequence goes on from NC_137773.1 coordinate 145,811,302, forward strand.
TCAGCGATATTTCTCCTTCTTGCAATTATCCATGAGTAGTTAATCTGAGTGTTGTGTTGTTCTGATATGGAATGGAAAGAGGTGTCTTGATGCTTCACCACTCACCTGCTGAATCTGATTGCCATCAGCCTTCCTTGCTTCCATATGTATATTCACACTCTACTGAAGCATTTTCTTTTTTTAAATATGTATTTTATTGATTTTTTTACAGAGAGGAAGGGAGAGGGATAGAGAGTTAGAAACATCGATGAGAGAGAAACATCGATCAGCTGCCTCCTGCACACCCCCTACTGGGAATGTGCCCGCAACCAAGGTACATGCCCTTGACTGGAATCGAACCTGGGACCCTTCAGTCCACAGGCCGACGCTCTATCCACTGAACCAAACCGGTCAGGGCATCTACTGGAGCATTTTCAACTGCAAATAACATTCACATAAACATTGTATATATAAACAATGATTCTGCATGTTTTTACTATAACCACCACTTTCTAAATCAAGAAATTGAGACTCAGAGAGGTTAAGAAATTTATTGAGGTCACAGAGCAGAATAGAGTGACTCTAAAATCTGAAGTTTTTAGAGAATTATACTAATTAGTCTGGCTGTATGACTGACCTTGATATTGAGTTATAAATATCAATGACAACTAGCAGAGCAAGCTTTCAAGACACATTCTGATAGCTAAGATAACCCACATAAGATATGTGGAGGCCAAGATAAAATTACTGAATGGAATGACTCAAATGAGAGTCAATAGTATGGTACAAACAACACCTTTGTGAGGTTATCAATTTATTGCCAAGGACGTGTCCGGATGTTGCTTACTGATTCAGCTACATGATCATGTTATATACACACCATGATTTCAATCAATGAAAAACCAGTACTGTAGGTTTTGAAAATAAAGAGAATCACACAGAAGACCCTTCTTAGGTACTTCCTGTCATCAGAAAGTTTCTAGCAATCATATGGCAAGTGTGAGAATAATGGAAATTTCCAACATATTGTTCAAACCCACAGAGGTCTTGCACCCTGTAGAAAACAGTTCAAAAATATTAAGGTGGAGGTTCCACAAAAAAAATCACAGGAATTTTTTTTTTTTAAATGATGAATAAGAAGAAAGTAATGGAGTTTCACTGCAAGTAGAAAACTCATCCTCTCAGGTCTTAAAAGAATACATATAACAGCAGCAAATGGGAAATGACAAATCTCCCATCAGAAACACGACTTTTTATTCTTATTGTGTTGCATTTACAGCTCTTCCAAGGATTTGACTCAAGAGAGCCAGAAGAAGAAAAAAAGGAAAAGACAAATGAATTGGAAATGACCTCATCCATTATCTATGGCCTCATGGAGGAAATAATGCCTTCCCAAAGCGAGGCCATGGATTAGCTGTCAAATAAAAAACCTCTGCATAAATACTTGACCTAAGTACAGAGCATTAAAGGAATCTCAGCTACACATGCCTTTGAGGGAACCACTGCCCATGTGGAATTAGCAAATTGGTAGATAGAAGATTCCACACAGGACCTTCTTTTCTTAATTTCACAGTCAGTTTAAATAACTTTATAAAGGTAGCTTAACACAATAAAAGGAAGCTGAAAAGCTATGAACAGAGAATGTGTAAAAAAAAGAAATTAAAAATGCTATTAAGCACTGGGGAAATAATCAATAATTAAAGATTAACAAATTAAAACAAAGATGAGGTGATTTTGCTACCAAAGTAAATACACACACATCACATAATAACATTCAATATTGGCAGGATGTGTGAAAGGGAGAGCACCGAACTATGGTTAGTGGGAAAGTAAAATGACAAATCTGGAAAGAAAAGTGTTATATGTTTATATTCTTTGACCCAGTAATTTGTCTACTGGGATTTCATTTTAAGGAAGAAATCTGAAATGCATACACATCAGTATGTCAGAACAGTTTGTAGCCATTTAAAAACATAGCTCAAAACATTTTTAATGATATGGAAATATTTAATATTATAAAAAATAATTTTATACATAGAATGTGATTTCAGAGCACACACAAACACACACCCTATACCAAACACTGGAAAGAAATAGGCTGGAATACTAACACTACTTGCCACTCCAAGCCAGGGAGACTACTAGTAATTTTAATTATCTTCTTTGTAAACAACTGAACAATAATGACTTTAAAATATAAGACATGACAGTTGATCCATAGTGAATCGTTTCCCTCATTTCTCTAAGTAACCTGAGACCCTCCTCCTTGAACAGGCTGACTGTGTTACTGTTGGTTATGTCTTGTCCACTGACTGAATCATGGTTTTCTACTTTTCACCAAAACACTTTCCCTAATTTAATCATTTTAATCTCCTAAGTGATCCATAGGGACTTTTCCACTAGCCACGTGCAACAAGGTTATTCACGGAGCATACCGTACACTTCACTATTGGAGGGCCCTTCATTAGTTTGAAGCACATTTGCTTTAAAAGTTAGAAACTGATCTTCTATACCCTCCTCCCATCATTCCAGTGAACTGAATTCAGTTTCACGAAAATAGCAATTTATTTTTTAAATATTCATTAAGCATGTAACCTACGCCTTTCTACATCATACAAGTTGCTCTCCAAAGTTTCCTGTACATTAAGCTTGTCTCCCCAGTCAGACCTAGGAATGCAAAATCCAACTTCCAGCATGTAGCACAGAGTTAGGCATAGAGCAAACACGGGTCCAGTGTGCACCTGCTTGGAAAGACATCCACTTCTTGAATCAGAGTGAAATTGAAAACAAAAAAACCTCAGTGCATTACAAATTATACAATGGTTCTGGTGGCATTTTAGTTACTGCTACTTATTTGGCTGTCTTTCTATTGGACTGAATCCAATAGAAATATCAACCATTCAGAAATGTTTAACCTTGGGACAGGTTCAAAAGGGAAGTGCTATAAGACTTGAGAAACACTCCTTTCCTAGAATGTCTGTTCCAGCATACGTTCTAGGCCAGTGGTCAGCAAACTGCGGCTCGCGAGCCACATGCGGCTCGTGAGCTGTGGTTTGCCGCTTTGTTGACTAATGAGTTTGCCGACCACTGTTCTAGGCTGTAAAGCAGGGATGACAGAACAGAAATACCAACCTGAAACTCATTCTGAAAGACACCAAGACAAATGACCACTTTTGGGAACTTTCTGCTTCCTCTTAACATGCACAAATACAAAGTTCCCAAGGCCAATGCTTCTACTCTGGGCCGGGCATAGTGATGGCACTTTTTCACTTCATCTCATTCAGTCTGCACAAATAGCCCAGTGATGTTGATGTGGTGATTCCAGTTTCACAGAGCTCAGAGAGGTGACGTATCAGACTTCCATTCCCGTATGCTGGGACAGGATGCAAACATTCAAATATATACATATTTTCCTTTAGAAATTAATTTGATTGTGAACGGAAAATACAGCATTCTTAAGGTTGCTTTTTGGAGCAGTGTGGCTCAAAACAAAGTTTAAGGTCCACCTTCACCAAAAGAGGGGTAGGCATCTACATTTTAAATGGAGAGGTCCCAGTGCCCAGGAGGGGCGTGAGGTAAAGAACAGGAGAGGGGTGCTTACAGATATTTTTTGAGGAAAGGTCTTTCTTATCTTCAGCTGTCATACCCATAACTAGCTTTGACCTAGAACTAGCTGTGTCATTTCACAATACCCATGACCCTCTAGTCAGCAAAATACGGGGAAAGGGCATATTTCAGTTGGCAGAAGTCTGGCTTGCACACACAGAAATCAATTTTCCGGATTCAGGATGTAAGGACCTTAAATGTTTCCAAATGTCCAAATGTCCTGGATTATGTAGGTGGAGCCAATAATTTCTGGTCCTAGAGCAGGGGTGGGCAAACTTTTTGACTCGAGGGCCACAATGGGTTCTTAAACTGGACCGGAGGGCCAGAACAAAAGCATGGATGGAGTGTTTGTGTGAACTAATATAAATTCAAAGTAAACATCATTACATAAAAGGGTACGGTCTTTCGGCTCCGCGGGCCGGATAGAACAGCCGAACGGGCCGGATCCGGCCCGCGGGCCGTAGTTTGCCCACGGCTGTCCTAGAGCCTGTGCCAGAGTTGAAAGAACAGGAGTCAGAACCCTGGCTTTGTTTGCAGTTTCTGAGAATAAATAGGAATGTGGCAAATGAGCACTGAATATTTCCATGCCCCAGTTTTCTTGCTATCAACTGAAGATCATCTTCTCTGCTTTGCCCCATTCCCAGGGATGACATGAGGACTACTTAGGATATACCTGAAGGCTCTTCATATTCTTAAAACCATTAAAAATTCTCCAAGATCTTAAGCTACTTGAAATCACAGCCTTTGCAATTTTATGAATGACTTGGTTCTGCTTCCCCTTAACATGTACAAATGCACAAATACAAAAATACGCACAATTATTTCAGATAGGCATGGGATTTTTGAAGTCAGGGTAAGTCCTAGATTGAGAACCTCTCTTATAAATTAGTTATGGGAAACTCTCATAAAAGTCCCCTCCATGGGGCCCAAGGTCTCCTCACCCCTATATGTGGTGATTTTTCCTTCTTGTAAGAAGCCTAGAAGATTAGCAATTTGACTATTTCTAGCTCTTAAAGTTTGCAAAGATCTTCATCCCTTCCCAGAATTCTCATGCATTTACAACTAGAGGTGAGAACATGGGAGGTCTGCAAATCTCTTCGAAAGAGGCCCTCCTTACCTAGTTGATTTCTAGAAAAGAATGAGGAGAAATGTGTCCAAATTACATAAGGGGCCCTCAACATCTCCCTCAAGGAAAGTTCCCAAAGAGGAAGAACATGGCTCCAGCAACTGTAAAACGTTACCCAGCTGCCCCCAACAAAGGCCTGCACGTGGCTCTGAGCAGAACCCTGACAGTCACCCCCATCACCAAGCTTGGGTTCCAGGAGTGTCACTCATTCAAAAAAGCCCTGCATCTGTCAGAGGAAAGGATGCTGACAGTCATTTCTGGTGGTGCCTTACCTGTGAGAAAAGAAACAAAGACTGAAGCTCTTGGTGGGCCCTTGTCTCCTGGGATCCTGAACTTTGTATCTGCTTGTAATGAAAAGAATTCAACTAGGATCTGTTCCAGACAAGGACGCCATCCCTGATTTTGGCAGACCTGGACACAGCTCTTCCACTCCCCGTTCCTGTCTGTGTTCTCTCTCTCCCCGTGAGGAAAGGCTGGAATGCGACCTGTCAGGGGCCCTGCACACACTCTCCCTGCCCACACTGTGCTGTTTTGAAAATTTTAAGTGAGTTATAAAAGAGCAATTATACAAACTTGATTATGTAATGTCATAAACAAATGTAGTGTTGCCATCACTAATTAGGGACATCAACTCTTTGGGAGCCACGAGCACAGCCCCCTGGAGCTCAGAGAGACTGATAAGAGGTCTCCCGGGTACGGAGACAGCTCCTAAGGGTTCCTTCTGGAGATAACTCCCATGTTGCCCCTCCCAGACACTGAGGAACGTGGCAATGACCACAGCAGAACTCAAGTGCTAACCTGATTAGCCCCAATCTTACTCCTACATCTTGCCCATGACCAAGGTTTGCTGACTCTGTCTTTGCATCCATAATTTTGTAACCTTGAATCTGTCTTCTGCCCTCCGTCCCTCTGCCTTGACCTTGGGTAGGGAAGGCTCCCACTTTTCCTTCCTTATTAACTTAACAGGGTGCAGTGGGCACCACACTTTCCTAACTCGCTTACACCTTGTAGAGATGCATTCATCCTTCCCATGACACACTATAGATGTGCTTCTTAAACCCTCACGTGCATCCGATGACCTAGAGAGCTTGTTAAAGCGCAGGTTCTGACTCAGGAGGTCTCGGGTGAGGCTGAGATTCAGCATTTCCGTGAGGCCCGGGCTGCTGGTTTATGAACCATGCTTTGTGGAGTGAGGGTCTCTTGTGCTATTTTGGAACCCCCATCAAGGTTGAACTGCTCACATCTTTACAAAGGATGCGATTTCAAGCCTTGGGTCCCTTTCTAGAATCTGTTCCGTCTTTCCCGCCCACCCCCCCTCCACTAAATCTGCCTTCTGATGGGCCTCCTTGTCTCTGCTCCCCTCGATTCTGTTCCCAAAGTTTTCTTCATAAATAAAAACCAATGTTTCACTGTGTCATTCCCTTGCTGAAAATACTTGAATGTCTCTCCATTGCTCTTAGACAACAAATTTCTCTTCTTTTTTTGTTTGGTTTTGTTAATTTTTATTGATTTCAGAGAGGAAGAGAGAGGGAAAGAGAGATAGAAACATCAATGATGAGACAGAATCATTGACTGGCTGCCTCCTGCTCGCCCCACATTGGGGAATGAGCCTGCAACCTGGGCATGTGCCCTGATTGAGAATCAAGCTGTGACCTCCTGGTTTATAGGTCACTGCTCAACCACTGAGCCACACCTGCTGGGCGAAAACAACTTTCTTAATATGGCATCTGAGACTTGTAATAACGTAGGCTCTGCCTCCCCACTGCGTCTTCTTGTCCTGAGCTCCTGCCAAACCAAACACCCTGCATGTGACATGGCTGTGGCCTTCGGGCTTTAAACATGGTGGCCACACTCTGACTGCCTGCACCAGCTGTCCCTTTTCTGCCAGAGTAACCCCTACTCCTTCTTCCATGCTTGGCGCAGATTCTACTGCCTCGGGACCTGGGCCCATTTCTTGGTGTTGGCTGTGTGTTTCTTCGTTACCCTCACTTGACAGAGACCCTTGAAGGTGGGGCTGCATGTCCTTTCCATCACATACACAGTGTACCATTGACTGGACCAACCCAACAGCTTCTCTTGCCACCCCAGTCAAGGAACCAGGTGTCAGTCACCAGGCTGGAGTACAGATGTGGCCTCCGAACGTCATGAAAAGGTTTCAGGTCTTACTGCCAAAATTTTGAAGAAAGCAAATTAGTTCTTCAGACTCTTAGTCACAAAATCTGTGTTTAATAACTAGGCAAACTACCAAAGTACAGAAACAGATGCTGACTAAATCATACAGACTGGAGCAAACGTTAACAGAAGAGACTTATGATTATAGTTTGTAAAAAATTTTACAAATGGCAAACTTGACCCATGGGAGATGCCAAATTTTGGTAATGAGAACAGTGAAGTTACCTTCTGGCAATGTCACTCATTCAGTCATCCCTTCCGTCTAAAGACAGGGCTTGGATGCATGACTCGGACCATGCCAGCCCCAGAAAATGTGGTTCTGGCACAAACAGAAGGGACCCCACACTCACATGTCCTCTCACATGCAGCCTGCAGGAGACACAGCCAGCATATGCGTGGCACAAATGTCACAGCGTGGACTCATCTGCCACCCGGGGAACCAGTCTATGGGGAAAGGGCCCTTCTTGGAATTCAGCTGCTTAAGAAATCCCCTATAATTCCATATTGTCAGTTCTGGATTTATTAAAGGTCACACAAAAAGCAATATTCTTTTCCACTAAAAAGTGAGGCCTTTGAATTAAAGTCCGCCTAAAACCATATTTCACATTAATGAAGACTATATTATTAAAATGGATTTTAATCTTAGTGTTTTGCTCTCAAGTTTAGAAAAAGAGTGATTAATTAAAGAGAATGCTTTCCTTTCTTTTCTCCCTCTGGGTGGATTTTCACACCCATTTGGCCTAATTATCCCTGGCCCAGGGCCATCCATTCGCAGCTGAGTGGGCACACTCGCCCTGTTCAGGGAGGTGTCTGGCTGCAACTCCAGGGCAAGGCCCTTGCAGGAACAGTGGCTCTAATGCCACTCCAGGGAAGCCCATAACGAATGGCAGTACATGAAATTACTATGTAAATCTGACTTCTAAAAAGTAATTGAAATATATATCTCTCATTTCTTCCCTATGAAAACTCCATGAAGCATTAGCTCCAAACCCCCAAAGAGACACAGCCAAATAGCTGTGACTCGCAGCTGTAAATGTCTGGTGTGGAGATATTCTTGGCTCATTCTCAAGCGACCCACCCTATTCCACACCCAGGTTCAGCATACTTTTTGAAGGACCCTAGAGGAGTGCAGGCTCCTGGAAGGCTCACTCAGTGCTCTCAGATCCTGGTATGGCGCCGGGCAGAGTGGGCACCAGGGTACTTGTGCTGAGTGAATGCATGATCCCTCAGATATGCTTGCTGTTGACGCCGAATGTTTACTTGTCAAATAATGTCTGTCTTCCTAATATGTTGTCTGTTAGCCTTGCTTTGATACATCCCACCACAGCAAAAATTATTCCCAAGTGTCCAAAACAAAATTAGGCAGTTTCTTCCCAGAAATGACCTGAGGTGATCTCTGAAAACAGATCACTATTCACTTGATCCAGAAGATCTCACAAAATCATGCAAATCAAGAGGTTCTATTCTTTGTGTCCCCTTTAACTACACCCATGAAATGGCCCAGACCATCAGGGCATGCGTGCAGGAGTCAGGACAAGGTACTTCGTTCCTGATGGGTGATACTCCCAAGAGGCTCCTAAGCAGCACGGGCTTAATCTCTGCCCCATTGTTCTGTGGGATGTCAAATCCAATGCTTTGTGAGGCCCGCTTAGGGAATGAGCATCATGGTCTTTCATCTCCCCTCAGATGCCCACAGACAGGTCTTTGAAGTTTCCTTCTCACCTGCCCATTATTTTGTGCCCTGTGATGCCTGGGAGGTAGCAGGTTCCGAATGTGCTGGCATCCAGAGCCACCTACAGTGCAAACATCCTGTTGATTAGAAAAGTGCTCTCAGGTCTGGCAGCATGCTAGAATCCCCTCAGGGGACTTGGGAGGGATCCTGATGCCTGGCCCACCCTGGTATCAATTAAATCAGAGTCTCTGAGGGTGTGGCCTGGGTGTCAGTCTGTTTGAAAAGCTCCAGAAGGCAGGAAGAGTGGTTCCTGTGGGGAATCACTGGGCTGGGGCTGCTCTCAGTCTTCATCTCTTGCCACATGAGGGGGACAAAGGTTTTGTCTGGGGAGGGTTTAATTGTCTCACTGTTCATGTGCGCTACACCCTTTCAGACACTGAAATGCCCACATTTCCCATGCAAATGATACCCATTAAAAAAAAGAAAGAAGGAAAAACACAAGTACACCCACACCATCAGTGGGGGAGAACTACAGTAAAGTGAATGCTTCACATCATTGTGTTTCACTCTAGAGATCCAGGTGTTCTGTGTTCTCCCGTTTGTTTTTAAATGTAAGAAATCTGTCTAATATGCCAATTTCAAATTGAAATTTTTTAGGCTTAGGAAAAAAAAGTTGCTTCACATAAATGTAATTCTCAGCACTGTAATGATGCCAGGGCTTTCTGAAAGTTCCCTCTCACTGTTAGTGTGACAGGTAGGGCCATGAACCTATCCCGTTTGCTTAGAATTTGTTTCCCAGGACGCAGGACTTCAAATGCTGGTATTTGGCACCAAAATATTGATGATTCTTTTTTTCATTATACATAATCTTCACAGTTACTAAAAATAGCTTTTTATTCCCATTTTAATAACCCTAGGATTAGATCCCGTGTCCATCTGAATTCACAGCCTATACTCTTTTTACTACATTATTCTGCCTCTCTGAAGTGAGGATATCCCAAAAAGATTTATATATATATATATATATATATATATATATATATGTATGTATATATAGCCCCAGACACAGCTGCTAAGGGGACCAACACCTCCTTCTATAATTCTTCCAAACTTGACTTCCTTCCTGTGCCCCTGTTGTTCTCTACCCAGCACTTCCATGGATGCATTTATTAGTTTGAGATTTTCCATTTTTATTGAGACTTCAATAATATAACAACAACAACACTGTTAAGTGCATTTACTCTGTGCCAGGCATTTCGCTATGCATTTTATATGTTTCATGAAATCCTCATCTTGTGAGGTAGGTGTCATGCCCATTGTACAGTTGAGGAAACCCAGGCTCGGAAAGATGAACTCGCTAGTGCTAGAGCTGTGATTCAAATCGCATGCATCTGATTCATCTCCTGGCTGGGACAGGCAAGAAAGGGGATGGTATCTGGAATGATTCTTTGAACTCATGGCAGTGAAAGTTCCCCCTGTAGCAACTGCCCACACAAAACCACAATTATTTTCCAGGAAAATCCTCTGATTGAAGGGGCAGGAGGTGCATTCAATTAACATTTCATGCAGAGTCAAAATTCATGACTCTCCCGGGGAAAATAATGGAACGTCACTTTAATCATAATTAAAAATGATACTCAGCTTCCATCTGATATGCATCTAAATCTATTTTAGTGTTATTAGTGTGGAAACAGATTCTCCATCAGTATCGCTCCTGGCTCATAAATAAACTGAAGTAAAAGCAAAATAAATTTTAAGTTGGAAATATCAACGTAAATGCATTTTTACAAGTTCTCTTATTTACAGTCACAGATTCACAGTTTATTGATTGTGAGCTTTAGAAAAAAAAAAAAAGCTACACAGATCTGTACTGCATAACAAGAAGACTAAGGAAGTAAGACTATGGATGCTATACACGCCCTCAGCAGATGCCACCAGCCAAGCTGGCTAGTGCGGGGCCACAGCCTCCAGCAGCCTCCCTACCTTCCCAGAACAGCAGTTAAGTGGGAGTTCACAAAGGGGAGGCCACTGTCCAATGCCACCGTGGAAGCCTGAAACCAGGAAGTGTGATGGCTCCCCAAATCAGAACAAGACACGGTCCCCACAGAACTGCACCTCCTCCGCAGGAGGAAAGCATACACATCGTGACCAAGGACATCCGTTCTCTGCTCCACCATTTGTCAGTCTCTGCATTTTCCTTTCTGGAGGCCACTAGTCTCTGGCATGTGGCAATGTGCTTCCACCAACATCTGGAAGCCCCTGACCGTACGGGACTCTCCCCCTGAATTGCCCTCCCGTCTCTTCGTCAACCTGGTCAACTCTGTTATCCTTCCAAAACATACTTCAGTCAGCATGTAGGTAAGAATCAAACATTTCTTTCCCTTGGCAGCCTCCAAGCTTTGGTGAGACTAATGCAAACATGTGCTTCTGAAAATCAGGAAAGGAGAAAAGGACAGGGGGCTGCAGTGGCTTGGCAAGGGTTCCAGAAGAATCAGAGATTAACAATGACTTGTGTAGAAGAGAAAGAAGTGGGTGGTGATAAACAAACAAACAGAAAACAACATCGAGCATGTAAAGAGTACAGACACCCATGGCAGTATGTGTGTGTACTCCTGTACTGAATCCAGAATGTGGGATGACATGTGTCATCTCAGGCCATCATCTGGGAGGCAGTGGTGGCGAGGCCGTCCTCCCCTGGGAAAGAATCACTTGGGGAATGAGCACTTTTCCTGCACAGGCTGTTGGGCAGTGAGGACTTGGTCAGGCTCCATCGCCTCTGTGAATGCCAGACACGGCAGCCTGGGGAATGGGAGTCATGTCCTCTCATAAAGTTCAGAGTTCCGAGAGCTCTCGCTGCTTGTAAGTTTCCCTGTGGGAAAGCGATGGCCCAGTGGCAAAACCCTCAAGGCCCATAAAGACCCTGTAGTTCCCAGTCAAGCGGGGAGGCACTGTGGCAGAAGCAGGTGTCTCTGCCCTGTGTAGGGAAACGTTAACTTCTCTGGTCTCTGGGAGGCTAGAGCACAGGGAATGTACATTTGGGGCAAGGCATGCTCTGCTTCCAAAATGTAAAGTAAATTTAAGTAAATATTTTCAGAAGATGGTCCTGGGAAGATGCATGGCAACCTTTCACAATATTATGTTTCAAATGTGCTTGCTTGATATTGCTGCTCATATGTCTCACAGACAGGTTTTCCTGGAAAATACTGAAGACACATTTAAAAGTGACAGCATGGTTTCTATGAGTCTTTCTCAAGGAAACCTTCACTGATGCCTGGAATAGGCCAGGTTCCCCCATTTTTATATATTCATAATACACTGTACAGATCTTCTCCTCAAGAGCACATGAGGTAATTGTATTAAATATTATGTGTGTTTGTTGAAGGTTTATCTTCCTTCCTGACATCAGGACTGCTGGGACTCCATCTCTCTTGTTCATTGATATACTTCCAGAATCTAGCACAATTCCTGATACACAATAAGCACCCATTCAAATTTGTTAAATTGCTAAATAAATTCATAGACTGATCACTTGTTTCAGAAGAGTCTGGGTCACTAACTTCAGGGCAAGATGACTGGTGAGAGTTACAGGACATTGATGTCAAGATTAGAATAAGTGAGCAATCAACTCCCATCTAAGCTAGCTCTTGTTTGTTCTAACAAACATATCTGGACAACTGGCCTGGGCCACAGGCTAGGGTCAGTGGATTAATGGAGCACTGAATACATTTTCCTCTCCCTCATCCATGGAAGATCCTAATATGTAAGTCCTCACAGAACACTTACTTGCTGAACATGAATATGGCCTAAGAATATATTCCAAGAGTATTCCTAGAAGCCACCACCAAGTGATTGGAGATGATAGGAGATATGACATTTATTAACCATCCTAACTACAGGCAACAGGGATGGGCAGGCACAATTTGACAAAATGGGTACAAGTCACAATACAAGATGGCTCTCTTAATATTCCTTTTTAAAAACAATCTTGCCAAAAGTATTGACAAACAACACATAAATGACAAATCATAATTTATACAGCTGATTTCATGCATTATTATTTTTCATGCATTATCTGTCACATTGTCAACAGTTACAGATCCTCATTTGGGATGTCAGTACATTACAACCTGATGACGGGAGATGCATAACATTTCTCCTACTTCAAGTCTCCTATCTGGTCAGCATATCATCTGGGATGAGGAAGGTTTTCATGGAGAAGGTCGGTATAGAGACAGTGGTCCTAATAGAGCTACATAAAATGTTGGCTTCCTCTTTTACCCCAGCTTCAGAACATTCATTCTCCCCCCGTCAGTCTTCATTGCTTCAATCTTTCAAAGCTGGCTCACTTCCTTCCTAGCTGTCTACTCTTTTGCTTTGCTGGAGGCAAGGTCAAGGATCATGTACCATCAACAAAGGCCCCATCTCTTGACCCTCAGTACACTGGCAGTACAAGTGAGATTTGTGTTTGTATTAATTTTACATCTGTATAAATGTTATCTCATCTGCTTTCTCAACAAACCTGTCAAGTTGGTATTATTGCTCCACTATTTTCAGCTGAGAAAATGAGGCTCAGGGAGGGTATGTGATTTAATGAATGTCTCATAACTGGTCAATTTTACAGCTCAGTGAGGCTAAAATCTTCTCCCTTTTTATCCAAATCTCACTCTTTTTCCACAATGCCATGTGGTCATCCATGCTTATTTTCTTTGTTCATGATAACTTGCTCAGTAAGTACTTCCCGGAAAAAAGCTACATGTCCAGGTATAATTAAGGTAGAGCTCTATAACTGGGCTGGGGTCAGCACTTAGAGAAATGCCAAAGTCAGAGGTGAGTGCACAGATGAAATTTGTACCAGGAAAGGAAGGAAGATTTTCTATTCTCTGGAGTGAGATCTTATAAGATAGAATTTTCTTTTCTTTCTTTTAAAAATGTTTATGTGTGTGTGTGTTTACACATATAAAGGCATATAAACATATATAAAATTTCAGCTCTTCTAGGATGCACATTTTTCTTATTTCATTACCACTGAAATAAGAATGTGTCTTACAATTAGTGAATCAATGGCATCTCACAATTTCCGGCCAGGCTGTAGTCAGGATGCAATTGTCATTGACAGAGTATATACATCAGACAGTTTGATATACATCAAACTTTGCAGAATGGTTTTTAGCACTTGGAGCAAGTCCTGGATACAATAATGGAGCACTTTTAAGAATGCTGCATTCAAAATGCTCTAATGGCACGGAGGATGGTATTGCATCAAAAACTTGGGCTTTGATAACTCTGAATCACAGGTGATTAGCAAATTCAGTCTCTGAATATGAAGATAGTTTGGGGACACCTCATTTATATACATTGCATTATCATTTTAAAGTATGCATAGAAGTGATAATATTCTCCAGTTTGTTTTAAAAACTATTTTAATACATAGTAAATTTAAAAATTCAAAGTATTAAAAAAGCATGTATCATAGTTTAGCTGGCAATGTTTTGTCTTTTTTCGAGTTACACAAAATAATGCTACATTTTACAATTGATGGCATATTACCTGCAATAAATAGAGCTCACATATGTATTATTTATATACTCATGTACTTTTGTGTTTATTCTTTTTTTTTAAAATATATTTTATTGATTTTTTACAGAGAGGAAGGGAGAGGGATAGAGAGTTAGAAACATTGATCAGTTGCCTCCTGCACACCCCCTACTGGGGATGTGCCAGCAACCAAGGTACATGCCCTTGACCGAAATCAAACCTGGGACCCTTCAGTCTGCAGGCCAACACTCTATCCACTGAGCCAAACTGGTTAGGGCTGTAACCCTAAAGCAAAACTGAGTTGTGGGTCTGAACTGAATCAAAATTGCAGAGTTCTCTCATTTTGTTTTTTAGCACCAACCAGTCTGCCCCATCCTCACAGGCAATATTTAGTAAGACTGACAGCAAAAACTGGGCTTATTGAGGCCTTTCTGCAATCCAAATATGGCAAAAGATTGCTGGGATAGATGATAAGATGCAAAGTACATTTAAGAAATGTACAGAAATATTTTTTTCCATGTGTCATTTTGATTTCTCCCAAAATAAATGTCTTCAATTCAGCTGAGCAATCTAACTTACCTTTTAGATCCACATCCATTGTACTTTACACCACAAATGCTGAACTAAAACTCTGAAATTTAAATCCCTTCTTGCCTTAATCATTCTGTTATTTCAATGCATTACACATTTCTTTGTAGCTGAACTCGAGGCTCTGAGGCATTCTTGAAATAGTCCTTTTAAATATTATATTTTTAAATCCCTCCCATAACTCAAATTAAAATGATTTTGACATGGTGTTCTGAGAAGGCACAGTGCTTAATAGCAAATACTTCCCGTGCATTAAGCAGGATTAGTCAGCCTAATCCAAAAAGATGTCATAAGGAGTATGCTACAATAGATGTTTTAAAACTTAGGCCAAATTTACTTCTATTTTTTCCTTTAATGTCTTGAAACATAAAGGGAATGTCGCACTTCTAAAAATGAAGAGATGACCAATTACTAAACAAGATGCAAGAAAAATGGATGAGATTCAGACTTATTGTTTCCCTTTCTTTCTCATAGAAGTAAAACGTATCAAAAGTAGTTGCTTTTGGACAGTATAGATTTTTTCCCCCACTCCGTGCAGGAAATGGTCTTAAAATAGAACACAGAGAACTTTACTTAGCTGAAAAACCATGCATAATTCAGCATAGAGAGTGAACCATAATCTCTTTACACTGTTTGGGTAAATGGTTTGTGCTCTGAAAACAGGAATTTTCCAGATAGCAGTGAAAAGTCAGATTATATTTCTCTGCAATGCAAGCATCTGTCACCACCGAAGGCTCTGGCAATCTATCCAGTGGCCCCAAAGGTTCAGGAGAAATGGCTTCTGTCCTATGCTCTGAGACAGGATGCAAATTGCAAATATAGCATTGGGGTAGACACGTGGAAAAGCTTCCATGTTTAGCTCTGAGCACAGGGATGAGCAGAATGGGCCGGTCCCTTTGAATGCTGAATGGATTTATGAGGGGGTGGGGGGGACCATGTTGATTTCCTTCTTCTGTAATTGGGAAATACCAAAGTATCATTTATAAAATTTCTCACTTGTTTTAAAGAAATACTTTTGAGACAGAGCCTAGAATTTAAGAACACAACTTCAAAGCCCTGGCTACGCCAACTGGTATTTACACACCACACAAGCTTGGGTGAATTACTCAGACTCTTTGTGCCTCAGTTTCACCATCTGTAAAGCAAAGAGAAAAACAGTATCTAATAGGACGTCCACTTCCCAATGGAATAAAAGGAACCTTCTGTTTAAAAAACACACACAACAGAATACTGTATAAAACAGTATTCTGAACACAATGGCTTTCAGATATTTAACAACAGGCAACACAGCTGTGATCTCTGAGAGGAGAGAAACAAATGAGGTGACCCTTATGCTCCAGCTTACTGCCTGGCAAGAGCGTGTCTGGGCTGCAGCACAGGGAGTGTCCAGGAGAGAGCTCAGCAGTTTCCTTAGTCAAGAAGTCAGCCTCTGAAATTTGAGATGGGTTAGGCTGCATGAATTTGTGGGGAAGAGTATCAGAGAGGAAGGAGATGCATATATATTAAGAAATGTACAGAAATATTATATACGAGAGGCCCAGTGCACGAAATTTGTGCACGGGGGTTGGGGGGGGGGGTGGCGTTCCTCAGCCGGGCCTACACCCTCTTGCAATCCAGGATCCCTTGGGTTATGTCTGACTGCCAGTTTAGGCCTGATCGAGATGTCAGAGGATTTCCCTTAAGTCTCTGACTGAGTAGCAATCAGCGCATGCACATGAGAAAACCGTCAAGGCTGGAAAAGAACCACTAAAAGGAGCAGAAAGAATAATCCCCTGAGTTTACATGGTGCTAGGAATAGTCTGTATTCTCCCACTATCCAGTGAGGAGAAACATTGTAGATACATGAAGCATGAAGTAGTGGGGAAAAATTATCCCCAGACTTACAATTGACCTGGTCCCCCCTAACAATACGGAAAAGGCTCAAACAGATTCCAAGTAATTTAACTGCATTACAGAATAAAGCCCACAATATTTAAAGGTATAAAAAAAAATCTCACAACTCAAATTCACAATGTCCATAATCCAATAAAAGTTTGCCAGGCTTGCAAAAAAGCAAGAAAACATGTGAGAAGAAAATCCAATTGAAAGGAACAGACCCAGAAGTAACATAGATGATAGAATTAGTATACAGCAATTTAAAATTATTATATGTATCTGCTATATGTTTAAGAAGTAGATGAAAAGAAAGCATGGTCAGATAAGAAAAAGTATGGGAAATTAAACACATAGATAAAGGTATACTATTATATCTAGCTATCTAATTTCCATGTCTTTATCTGTTCATTCCTACTTTTGTTTATATCTCTATCTATGTATCTACCCATCTATTCATAATAGAACCTTTAAAGATAAACAAAAAATATATGAGGTTTAAAATATACAGGATGGGATTAACAGCAGATTAAACACTGCAGAAGAAAGAGTGGTAAATTTGAAGGCATGGCAACAGAGACTATCCAAAATGAAATAAAAAGAGGGGGGGAAAGATCAAAAAATAAAATGAGCAGAGGATCAGTGTATCAGTGAGCTATGGGACAATATCAAGCAAGCTAACCTTACATGCAATTGGAATACCAGAAAATACAAGTCAAGACAGCAATAAATGTTTTAAGAAATAATGGTTGCAATTTTAACAAATTTGGTGAAAATCATAATCCACAGAAAATGGAATAAACATAAAGTAGAAAAAAATGAAGAAAACACACAGGGAACATCTTAACTTGCTGAAATTGGTACTCAAAAGTAAAATCTTGAAATTACCTAGAAAAAAAAGACATATTTACACATAGAAATAAAGATTGACATCATACTTCTCGTCAGAAACAACACTAGTCAGAAGATAGTGAAGTAATACCTTTAAAGCAGTGGTCGGCAAACTGCGACTCGCGAGCCACATGCGGCTCTTTGGCCCCTTGAGTGTGGCTCTTCCACAAAATACCACGGCCTGGGCGAGTCTATTTTGAAGAAGTGGCGTTAGAAGAAGTTTAAGTATAAAAATTTGGCTCTCAAAAGAAATTTCAATCGTTGTACTGTTGATATTTGGCTCTGTTGATTAATGAGTTTGCCGACCACTGCTTTAAAGTATAGTTTTTTTTAAAAAAAAAATAGGAGTTAACTCTTAATGCTATGTTAAGTTTAAAAGAGGCAATATTTAACTTTAGAATTCTTAGACTAGCACAAAGTAGGTGCTATTTAAGTACTTAATAAATTAAACAAGAACAGCAAAACAGTTGTAGGCTTCCTTCCCAAGAGATCCCAGAATTTTAGGTGTGTAGAGAGACCCTTAGAAATAATCAAATGAATGATTTTACATAATTGACACCTGAGGCTCACCATGGGGTGGCCCTTGGTCAAGGACACACAATGAGGTGCAGGCAGTTGCAGGTCTTCTTGACACCACATGCCATAGTCATCATCCATGACCAACCACTTGATTTTCTCCAGCCTCATTTGCTACTATTACTATTCACTGATACCTCCTCTTCATTTCTGTGGCTTTTCTCTAGACATTACTTCTCTAAGAGTTTGTTTTGCTCAAGCAATTTATTCTTCTTCATTCCCTTCCTGTTAGTAAATAAAGTATCCTCACCCTCTTTCTCAAAGCAGAGTTTAAACCTTGGATGAAGACAAGCCCCACTCACTGCCAGCTTGGAAAGGCATTGGCCTGCTCACAAGGAGAGTGCTTAGGAACCCCAGGAATGTCGTGGGGCTACCCTCAGGTCCCCTACCTCTCCCAGCTCTGCTGGCAGAACAGCTCTGGATCCTGCTGGCACAGACAAGATAGACAGCAAGAGCTCCTCGCCAGAGAATATTTGGAATGGTAAGGCTAGACACTATGTCAGTCACAGCAAACTTAAAGATTAATTAAAGCTTAGGGTGGTGAAGACCTGCGGGTGGCAGGTAGGGGCTGGTGGAGGGGATAAAAGAGGGGTAATGGGAGACATCTGTAATACTATCAACAATAAAAAAATACTACTATTTGTAATACCTTAAACAATAAAATTAAAAACATAATTTAAAAATATATATATATACATATATATATTGCCCAGCTAGCATGGCTCAGTGGTTGAGCATTGACCTATGAACCAGGAGGTCACAGTTCAATACCTGATCAGGGCACACGCCTGGGTTGCGACTCAATCCCCATTGTGGGGCATGCAGGAGGCAGCTGATCGATGATTCTCTCTCATCATTGATGTTTCTCTCTCTCTCTCTCTCTCTATCTCTGAAATCAATTAAAATATATTAAATATATATATATATATGTAAATAAATTTTAAAAATGCCTTTAGGCATAAAAGAAAGATTAAAGCTACTCAGACCAACAGAGCTACATGGCACTGTACACATCACAGCCCTGATTTATCAGTTAATCCTATTATCACTAAATGTGCATTTAAATTTTTCTCCAATCAGAAGGACCAATTTCTACACCCAGCAGCACTTAAACTCTCCTCTACCAGCACCCTTCTGCTTGGAGGATCACATGGCTGACCTAGAAAGTATTCAGGGTAAGGAGAGGGTGCATAGAGCCAGTGTGGGACTGTCAGGGCCCCCATCTGGGAGTAGCATTTCTGTCTGGCGCAATGCACCTTAATTAGTCCATGTGCCCAGCTATGTGCAAAGAGCCTATGCTAAAAGCATGGAAGACAAAATGTATTTTTAAACCATTATTTGCAAAAAATACTTATTATATTATAGTCAATTCTTACCACAACCTTGAAAGATAAATACTATTATTCCTATTTCTTGTAGATGAAATTGAGGCGTAGAGAGGCTGAGTCCTACAGCTAAATAAAGGAGACAAGTCTCATATGCAGTGCAGCGTCTCTCCCAGGGAAGAGGAGAGCACAGGCCTGGCTGGCTTCCTGCAGGAAGTGGTGTGGCCCTGGCCTCTGAGAGACAGACTGAGGGAAGGGATGAAGGAATGCAAACTTAGAAGAATAGCACGAATGAGGCAAAATAGCAAGAGTGATTGGGGGAGTGTACAGAACAAGGGGAAGTCCCACTGATGGGGAAGAAGGCTGAATAACATCAGAGTGGATGAAATGGATAGAATGCCAGCTTTGATCCTCTCATGTAGACACCGAGACATATTGAATCTTTCATACAGAGAAACAGTACGGAGGAAAGTTTTAGGAATCTGGCTATTCCTAGATCGATAGGCTATTCCTTTTGGGGAGGGAACCTCAAAATCCAGGAGATCCCCTTCAGATTTCTTTCCATGGTACTAGCACACAGCTGAACAAGATCATACAGCTGACAGCAAGCACTGTAAGTAAACCAAACGCTGTGATAAGAGCTTTCCATGTCCCATCTGCTTTCCACTATAACCTTGGTAGCTGGAAGCTACTTCCATTGAGCGTATTTCACAGGGGAGGAAACTGAGACCCAGAGGGTTAGGTACCTTAATTGGTCACACCTTTGGTGAGTAGCAAGCCAGATTTAGGCAGTGAGATTCCATAGCCTGTCCTCTAGGGCTGTGGTCGGCAAACTGTGGCTCGAGAGCCACATGCGGCTCTTTGGCCCCTTGGGTGTGGCTCTGCCACAAAATACCATGGCCTGGGTGAGTCTATTTTGAAGAAGTGGCGTTAGAAGCAGTTTAAGTTTAAAAAATTTGGCTCTCAAGAGAAATTTCAATCGTTGTACTGTTGATATTTGGCTCTGTTAACTAATGCGTTTGCTGACCACTGAGCTAGGGCCTCAGTTCAGAGCGTGGTTTGCACGGCAGCAGCACAGGTCTCACTGGGGAGCCAGAACATTCGTATTTGAAGATCTTTTCCTTAATCGATATGAAAGTGCTTAGAAAAACATAAGGAATTGTCAAAGGGGAAGTTTTAGAAATCCCCTTCAGCCATGGAAATGGAATATAAGACCGTGACCCTTCCTTGGGTTATGCCTTGCATATTTGAAGCTCAGCACCGAGCTGAATGGGCTCAGGAGGTCTCCAGCAAGATTACAGCAGGTGTTGGCCAACTTATTGCTGTAAAGGGCTAGAGAGTAAATATTTTAGGCTTGGCAGGCCATATGCTTTCATTATCACTACTCAACTCTACCAATGAAGTACAAAAACAGCCTTAACTAATACATAAATGAACAAGTATGGCTATGTTCCAATAAAATTTTACTGACAACAACAGGTGGTGAGCTGAATTTGGCTCTCAAGCTATAGTTTGTTATCCCTATTCTAGGCACCAGAAATTACCCTCTCAAAGAGGGACTGTGGCAGGAGAGACTTTTTGACAGAAAGGTTCTGGAAATGTGTGTCACAAATGAATTAATCAGCAGAGAGAAAAAGTAACCTATGGACTGGGAGAAAGTATTTGCAAACCACATATCTGATAAGGAGTTAATATACAATACATATATAGAACTCCTACAACTCAATAGCAAAAATGCAAATGACCTGAATAACAAATAGGCAAAGCACTTGAGTAGACATTTCTCTGAAGAAGACAAATGGCCAAGATGTATATGAAAAGATGCTCAACATCACTAATCAAAAGGAAAATGTAAATGAAGACCACAGTCACTTAATACCTGTTAGGTTGGCCACTGTCAAAAAGAAAGAAAAAGTGGAGAAAAACCTTTATGCACTGTTGGTGGAGATGTAAAGTGGTTCAGACACTATGAAAACCAGTATGAAGGGTCCTCAAAAAATTAAAAAGAGAAATACCATATGGTCCAGCAATCCCGCTTCTAGGTATTTATCCAAATAAATTGAAATCAAAGTCACAAAGAGGTCTTTGCAAACCATATTCATTGCAGTATTATCTACAGTAGCTAAGAGTTGGAAACAATCTAAATGTCCATCAATGAATGAATGGATAAAAAAAAAATGTGGTCTAAACATACGATGAGATATTATTCAGCCTAAAAAATGAAATCCTGTCATGTGCTGCAACATAGATAAACCTCGGGGACATTATGCTATGCGAAATAAGCCAGTTAGGACACAACAGAGACTGCATGGTTCCAGTTCTATGAGGTATCTATAGTAGTCAAACTCATAAAAACAGGAAGGGAAATGGTAGTTGCTGAGAGCAGGGTGGGAAATAAGGAGTTAGTATTCAATGGGCATAGAGTTTCAGTTATGCAGATGAAAAAGCTCTAGAGCTCTGATGTTCAGCAATTTGAGTATTGTCAACAACAATACATTGTACAGTTAATAATTTGTTCAGAGTCCTGCCTGGTTGCTCAGTGGTTAGAGCGATGGCCCATGGGCCAAAAGGTGGAGGGTTCGATTCCAGGTCAAGGGCACGTACCTGGGTTGCATCTTCGATCCCTGGCCCTAGTAGGGCATGTGTGGGAAGCAACCAATTGATGTGTCTCTCTCACATCCATGTTTCTCTTTCTCTCTTCCCCCCTCCCTCTCACTCTCTCTAAAAATCAATGGGAAAAATATCCTAGGGTGAGGATTAACAACAACAAAAAAATCTGTTCAGAGGGTAGATTTCACATTATATGGTTTTTGCCACAATGGAAGGAAGGAAGGAAAGAAGGAAGGGAAGAAGGGAAGTAGGAAAGGAGGGAGGGAGGGAGGGAGGGAGGGAGGGAGGGAGGGAAGGAGGGAGGAAGGGAGGGAGGACACAAGGCAGGGAGATTGGGTCATGTGGTCCCTGGAATGTGAAGATGTGACATCTCAGACTCTTTAGCAGCTCCATCCTCTGAGTGACCAGGTTGGAACAGATCCAGAGCAGGCAGGTGGATGGACCATGGCTGGATTTTATTACTTTGATTATGAAGCATCGGCATGACCATTGTTGAGAAACAGTGTGAACTCGATTGTGACTGATTATTTTGCTTATACATTTGCAAATACACATTCTCCTGGTCTGTTCTTATCCACACCCCTAGATGCTGGGAATCCTGGTGAAGAGGTGGGCATCTAGACTCCTGTAGTCCTCAAATGCACAACAGCATGCATGGCTCTGCTCAGGAGCGTTCACTCATCATAGCTCTGTGTGGGGGCTCAGGCTCTCCACTCTGACTGCTGGGGAGACCAAGACGATGCCTGTCCAATCTGAACCCCAGTCTCTCACCTCAGAAACCTCCTTCCTCCTTGACATTCAGAATGAGCAGTGTTCTTTCTCTGCTCCATGCCAGGGCCAATCGCTCTGATCTGCCGCGCTGCATAGCAGGGCTCTGCCCCGTGTCTGTTCTCCATTAGACTTTGGCTCACATTTCCAATATGTCTTTTCCAACATCTTAATATGAAAATTTCCAACATGGAGAAATATCCATATTCGTTTGTATAATACTCAATTGTACAATGAATCTACCTTTATTACATACCTATCCACTTATCTAATCATCAAGTCCCCCATTTTGCCGTGTTTCTTAAAATAAACTTTTCATTTTGAGATATTTATAGATTTACACTTTGTTGTAAAAAATCACACAGAGAAATCACATGTACCCTTTACAGAGAAATCCCATGTACCCTTTACTCATTTTCCCTCAGGAATAACATCTTGCAAAATAATAGTATATTATCACTATCAGGTTATTGACATAGATACAGTCAAGATACAAAACATTTCCATCACCACAAGGATCCCTCATGCTACCTTTTTAAAGCTACACCTACTATTCTCCTTTCCCGCCCCCTCCTTAACCTCTGGCAACCACTAAGTTATTCTCCATTTCCATAATTTTGTGTTTGAAAAATGTTATATAAGTGGAATCATGCAATTGTAGCCTTCTGGGATTTTTTTTTTCCACTCAGCATCATTCTTTACAGATTCAGGTTGTTGCATATTATCAACAGTTCATTCCCACTGTGCTTTCAAAGGCATTGTCACACCCTGGGGAAGCTCTTCATGAGCTGTGTCAATATCACCCTATAAAATCCCTAGCAATGTTACAGGAGGAAACATACACTGAGTGGCCAGATTATTATGATCTCTGAATGCATAATAATCTGGCCACTACTCAGTGTGTGTGTGTGTGTGTGTGTGTGTGTGTGTGTGTGTGTGTGTGTGTGTGTATATATATATATATATATATATATATATTAATATTAGAGGCCTGGTGCATGAATTCATGCATGGGTGGGGTCCAGCCAGCCTGGCCAGGGGGAGGGGACATGGGCAGTTGCCCGGCCTGCCTGATGGTTGAACTCCTGGTCGAGGGGACAATTTGCATATTAGCCTTTTATTATATAGGATATGCACTGAGTGGCCAGATTAGTATGCGTTCAGAGATCATAATAATCTGGCCACTCAGTGTATTATTTAGAGTCTTACTTTAAAAAGTACACAATCAATTTATTGAGGTTTTGACACTCTGTGGTACTGGCCACAAACATTTTGAAAAGTTTCTGGTGTGATTTTTGTGTGTGTGAACTGGAGAAGGAAATGATGTCAGTGACCATATTCATCTTGCACAAAATATTTGAACTTTATGCTGCACTAAAACAATAAATTGTCTCCGTAATAAGACATGGGCAATTAAACAAGCAGGAGAAACAATTCATGTAGCCTGAGTTGAACAGAAGCAGTGTAATTGGAGTAATGTAATCACACCCTAGGAGCCCGAGGAGGGGGTGTGTGCCCAGGAGAAGTGACTGGTTTATACTTCTTTATATACAATAATGTGTAAGAGAAGTGTAATTTAATTTGCAAATAGCAATCTTTAGAAATCTATTAGGAGTTTATTCCAAAGAGGGCAAACATCACTGAGATTTATAGACTCCTCCGAATGAGGAGGGAAGTTTAGCATTTGGACCTGAAGCCGGGCCACCCATACATCCACAGCAGTGACTCCCAGGGTGGAAGTATGAGGTGGGCTCACAGCAGAGGAGTCCTTGGTAGGTGGCTGCAGCAGAAAGCTCTGCGGGGGGTGTGTGGGGGAGAGCTGTGAGCCTGTGTCGAGGGCTGGGAAGCTGCTGACCTGCATGGCTGGGCTGATGATGCCCTCGAAGTTGATACAAAATCCACACGGGCTGATCAACCTGGGATCGGCCTTGAGGGCTGGCTGGCTCTTGCTAGTGGAGAGAGCCTCCCGCCCTATAGAGCAGAGAAAGCCCCTTGCTTGGGCTATTTGATGGAGGCAAAGACCTGGTATTTCCACTATACTGAGGCCTTGCTCTGTCAGTCATTTCTAGCTCATGATTTTCCTCCATGTGTTCCTCAGAACATAGATCCATGGCAGTCAATCTAATAGTAATTAGCAAGCAAAGACTTTGTGGTCATGTAAGTTTGGGAAATGCTGGTTAATCAAAGGTAAGCAGGTATCTTCACTGGAGGACTGCTGGGACCCTTCAATAAGAAGAGTGTACACAGGCCATCTACAGATTACTATAAGTAAGATTGTATAGTTATAATTATGGATTATACAATTATAATCAGGATTTTTAATAACTGATCTTACCAGATACATTTTTAATAATTGATCTCAATGTCTGGGGAAGTTTCACCCAGACTAAAGCTCGGGGTCCCTCTCTGAGGAAGGCTGCCGGGCCTGGTTCCTGAGTGTGAGGCCTGTGGGCACAGGAACATGATGACCAGGAGCAGGTAAGCTCCCCGCTGCAGGGCTCCCACTGTGTCCCTGACGCATCTCCACTGCCTGGCACAGTGCCTGGCTCACAGTGAATGCTGATTCAATGACTAAAACATTACTATTTCTTGAGTTTGAGTTTGAGAAATTGTGCTAAACCTTCTTTTTTTCTAGGTACTATCGCACCTAACTTTCAAAACAACCCTCAGAACTAGGTCCCATGGTTCCTCCCTTCTTTAGGAGAGAAAACTGAGGGTTCACTATTTGCCCAAAGTCACACAGACAGGAGGGGGCCGCCTGGGGCTTGAGCCTGGACTATATGACTGCAAGTTCACCCTGGCAGCTGTTTCTCTACATAGCTCCTAGGAAGGAACGGATACACACGTCAAGGAATCTGAAACCCATCCGCGACTACTCCCTGGATGTGAACTAGCCTAAGAGACCCCACCAATGTACCCCAGTTGCCAAAGCTGACTGATCCCTCCAGAGTGCTCAGGGATGACCCACATTTCCAGAACCTTCGTGGCTGCAGAGGATGGCACAAACCCCTGTGGGAATGGCAGCATCACCAAGAACAAGGTTCACCTAAAGCACCTGATTTTCTTGTCGTTATGTCTGGCTCTCTTTGACAGTGTCGACACTGAACAGTGAGGCATTTGGAAAAAAACAGCCACAGGAGCAGGGGTCAGAGGCTGCGCAGATGGAGACCTGGGAGGCAATCAAACAATCACTAACACTTCCTAACAGGAGATTAGGAGTGTTTATTTTAGCTCAGTGTATGGAAAGAGGGCATGTCAGCCTCTTGGTGTTCCCAGTGCGTCTATAAGACACTGCTCCCCAGCACGGAGACAGACAGGAAATAATGAACTCGCTTAGGAAACTGAGGGTAGATGTGGTAAAAAGTCAGGTGCAGGAAGGCACTCTGAGGATGCCTCTTTGGAAACGGAAAATGCATCTCCTCTTTTAGAAAGTGCCCCAACACTCAAGAGTCCCCTTCAGCTCCTCGCCCCCCACCCCAACCCCGGCAAAGGCTGGCAGCAGGCTCCAGGCCCTCCAGGAGGCTGCTTTGAGGGGTCCTCTCAACCTGGCCTTAGGCATGGCCCTGACTTGAGGAAAAGCAGCCACTGCCAGTGTTCAGATGCCCGAACAGTACAAATGAATGAAAGTGTTGTGATTAGGGCTCGTACTAGAAGCACACTCTAACAGATAACTTCTGCTTCGTCAGGTGCATGATTTCTCCATACATCTTGTGCTTGAGCCAAAGATGGAGACATGTTACTGGCTCTAAGCAACATGTCAGCTCTATCCCAGGGAGATAAGGACATTTGGGTGAGTAGACTATTCCTTAATCAACATTCTCCCAACAAAGCATAGTTAAGAAGGCAGATTTTAAGCCAGATTGCCTGTGTTTGACTATTAACTCTGCCACTTACTAAATGTGCCCCCTTTGAGCAAGTCATTATATTTCTCTGGCAGTTTTCCTATCTCTCAGGCTAGATAAAAATGATAGCACTTATCTTTTAAGATAATGGCAAGGATTAAAAAATAGAATACAAGTAAGGCCTGGGATATGAGTGTTAGTTGGTATTATTGCTCTTTCTGGTCTATATTTCCTTATCCCAAATCTTTAAGGCCAGGTGGTTGCAGAATTCAGAATTTTTGGCATTCAGAAAGATATTATGGAGCAAACCCTGCAGGTGAAAGTCACAGTGATATAGCTAATAATGATGGAGCATCTGGATTACAGCCCAGGCCCTGAGCTCTGCACTTTCCCTAATTGGAAGACCAATTCCAACCGCCATCCCCTTGCACCCCCTAGAACCCTGGAGGCGGCTGTCTGATCCTCTTCCCCAAGCCCTGGCAGTCTAGCTATTAAAGACTGAGAAATAATCCCAGTGTTATTCTTCATGCTCCATGAACGAGCATTTATCTTCAGTTCATAAAAGCAGGTTTAGTTGCCACAGCAGCCCTAAAGTTAGCTGGGACGGAAGCAGTGGCTCACCTGTCAATCTCTGCCCCGCCCCACCTCCCCCCACCCAAACTATACGAAAATGTCACCAAGATGTAATAATTTATGCACCAGAAGCCTGGAGGGACCAAGACCTGACCAGTCCAGGACCACCTCTTGGTCCTCCTGCCTAGGGGGGCTTTGGGTGCTTGGGTCACCATTTGTGGTGAATAGAAGACAGGAGGAGAGGAGGCAGTGGGAAGGTGGGCTTCTCTTGGGGCCTCCTGTGGATATGGGGGCTCAGCACCCACCCAGCAATTTGCTATGCCCTCCTGAGGATGCCTGTCCATCCACACATTCCCTGATTCTAACTCCTGAGGAGGGAGGAGGGGAATCCCACAGAGGACCTGAAAGCTGTCCCGTGATCACAAGAACAGCCCCCTTTTGGAGGCCAGCACCATGCTAGGCCTTCTCATCTGCCATGCTGTTCACCCTCCTCAGTGTTATACTACCCTTTCATATTACATATAACAAAAATGAGAAGCAGAGAGCTGAAGCAATGACTGGGCTGTGACCTAGACCAGGGGTGGGGAACCTTGTTTCTGCCAAGGCCATTTGGATATTTATAACATTATTTGCGGGCCATGCAAAATTATCAACTTAAAAATTAGCCTGCTATATTTGGCCAAACATTTAATTAACTCACTCCTAATGCCTTGGCAGGCCAGACCAAATGGCATTCCCCACTAGACCTATCAAAGATCCAGGCCCCCCCAAACGCTGAGCCCCATACTGCTGAAGGCCATACATACTAATGAGATCATGAAGACAAAAAGTTTAACGATAAAATGCTTCCTGAGCTAGACTCACTAATCTGGTTAAAACCTTTTCTCATGAAAAGAATGAGCTGACCTGAAGATACAGCACTGCCCACTCAAGAAACAGCCAGGGGAGAGAGCGCCCCCTTTGACATTTCCTGTCTAACCCCTGTGAATGGTCAGCTGAGAAGGTAATCAAAGCCTCTTGTCTCCCGTTCCCCCCTCTATAAAATGAAGTCAATACTAGTGCCCACTGGCCCTGGTGTTGGAGTGATAAGAGATGAGTAAATATGGCCAAAGGTTTTGGAACAGTGTGGAGCACAGAGAAAGTTCTAAGTGGGCAACAGAGATGTTAGTGACAATGCTGTCTTTTGAAGAGACCCTTATACCCCACTAGCTGACAGAGCGCATCCCAACAAGGTGCTGACGTCAGCCAGAAAGCTTGGAGGAAGCCAGGCTGCCACGAGGTGACTTCTAGAAGACTCAGTTTACAAGTGGATTTGGGGAGGCCCTGCTGCCGAGATGCCAGGGCTAAATCCCTAAGCAGTGAGGGTGGGCTGGACGCTGGCCCTCCATCAGGCACCACCAGAGTCCTTCCCATTGTATTTGGCCTCTAGGATGCCAAGATGGGGTTTGCTCTAAACGAGGAGACAGTAGCATCCATAAAACATTAAAAAATACATCAAGAAATCTCAGAACTCTGGAAACAAGATCTCTCCTCGATAAAAAGCCACCTTGTTTTCGTAAGGAGCTTTGAATTCTCTGAATTGGGGAACTGTGGTTTGAAAGGTTACTGAGGGAAATCTGAAGCTTTTAAAGGCCCACACTTTAATTAAAACTCACTCATGTGCAACTAATGTGTGAGCCCAGAGGTCCCCGAGTGCTCTCCTGGAAGGCAGGCCAGAGAAGGTCTCTGATGACAGGAGAAACTCCAAAGTCCTCAGCCTGCACTCCAGGTCCCGCTACCAGACCCTACTCCGTCTTTCGCACTCATTAGGAAAGGCTGCACACCCTACTTTTCAGACACGAATCCACCTGGGGGCCCCTGAATGTCCGTTATTTCTGCAAATTACGCACGAGGCAGAGCGTGGTTGGAGTTGATGCAGTGGTATTAAAACAAATTCCCAAGTATGAAAAATAATTTGAAAACCAGGTCCACGTGCCACCCCACAACAATCCTGTGTGTGAACCAAACACTGTCAGGGGGGTTGCCTGCTCCACCTCCGTCCAGCCTGGGTCCCCTCCATTCCCACCCCAGCGCCTCTTCTCAGTTGTTCACTGAGGTGGTTCAAATAGAGACACATTTAATCCTGCCTCACATGACCTTTTTTTTTTTTTTTTGAGACTGTTTCTATATTCTTCTCCCCACAGGGACTCCACCTAATCTGTTATTAGAAGCAAACTCAAATCATCATTTTCCTCAACAGAACTTGTTGCGAACACTATCTTTGCTCAACATCTGATGGGGCTTTAGTTATTTCATAAAGCGGCCTCCTGCCTTGAAAGGCCTCTGGGGAAAAGGTTCCTGTGGGCTAAATCTGGCCTAAAGACATGCTTGCTTTACCTACTCAGTGTTTAAAAATGCAAACTAGTTGTTGATATGTAAAATTCAGGAGGTTGTTATGTATTAATTCAGGTTCCTCTTGAAAATCAGAATATCTAGCAATATGGGCCAACGATCCAGCAAGGCAACAATGGACTAGGTTTGTTAGTGTAGGTAGCTAAATATTAAAAAGGGAGAAAGCAAAGGGAATCAGACATTGTTGAGCCTATTGGGCTGGGGAGCATGAGCCTCCTGGTTTCACCAGGAAGCTACAGCTTCACCCCCACCCCCAGGGTATCCCCAGCACCGTCCCTCCATGGGTATTAACACCCATCCCTTCCCCCTTCTGGTACTTGACCATAGAGGCCTGTCAGTCTAGCCTGGGAAAGAATAGACTGGTCAGGGGGTAGATGCATCAGAAGCCCACAAAAGCTTGAGAAGCTGATTGGTTATTTTGTAAAAGTTCCTTTGTCCCAAACAATTGCCCCCCCCCCACCTTCCACCCCTGCATTCCTCCCCGTTCACTCTTGCCTTCTCTTTCCTCAGTGACCATGTGGCCTTAAGCAACAGCATGGCCAATGGCCGTGGACTCTTAACCCAGACTCCAGATGGAGCCCTGGATACAGCAGCACAGCAATGGATCGCAGCCAGGAATGCAAGCTAAGCTAGCAGGATTGTGAGAGAGACTGAGCTGAAGTAGCCTTGGCATGACACAGGGTCTCTGGGCATTGGCCCTATTTCTGGCCCTGGTTTTCCATGGCAGGATGGACAGAGACGGGACATTGGGAACCCAGAAAGAGCACTCTTAATTTTGCATTGTGCACCCAAATAAATCTTACCACCAGACCTCATCCTCTCTCGTGGGTCCCTGAAAATGTGTTTTCTCACCACTCCACCAGAACTCCACTTCCACTGGCAACAGGTCCTGTTTGCAGGAGAGCAGCCCTCTCCAGCTCCCCGTGATCCCAGCATCCCTCGGTCCTACTCTGCTTGTCTTGCTCAATTTCACTTCCTACTTGGCCCCGGGATGGGTCTTTCCAACCCAAGAAGTAAGAATAAAATAAGTGAGCCCAGGCTTCCGAGTGCCTGGATTGTGCTGAGAGCACCACCCCAGATCCTTAATGACTGTGCAACCAAGGGGATGTGATGGGTTGTATTATTTTGCATGGGGAGCATTAAGATTAATCCAGGCAAAGGCATGGACTATGCAGAGTCTTGTTCCCAAACACTGGAATCTCTCAGCTAATAGGGGTGGCCATGTTTCTGACGAAAACTAGGAAATTTCTGATGATAGGAACTTAATAACATAAAACATTGTGTTATAAAAAATTATAACTGCTAAGTTTTCTTATCAATATTTTAGTTTTGCTTTTAATTCCCGAGTTACAGCCCATCGAGGAGGTCTTGGAAAATGCCTTCAGGTCCTATTCCTGGTCATCCTTCTGCTGGGGCAAATGGACAATGGGTCAATCCATGTACGCTGAGTCATTGATGAAGGTTTGGTGGAGGGTCTGGTTCATGCCAGGGCCACACAAGTTGCTACAGTGCTTCTGAGGTGAAGCAGAGCATGGTGTGGTTTCTTCCTGCTTTTCTGCTGTAAAGAACCTTAAAAATTTAAAACCATCATTTCCGAGCTTCCTCTGTACTTGGCATTTCTTAAATAGTCCCATTGTCTAGCCCAGTGGTCGGCAAACTCATTAGTCAACAGAGCCAAATATCAACAGTACAACGATTGAAATTTCTTTTGAGAGCCAACTTTTTTAAACTTAAACTTCTTCTAACGCCACTTCTTCAAAATAGACTCGCCCAGGCCGTGGTATTTTGTGGAAGAGCCACACTCAAGGGGCCAAAGAGCCTCATATGGTTCGCGAGCCGCAGTTTGCCAAACACGGGTCTAGCCCAACAACAGAGCTCATTCTGAAGCAAATATGGCCCTGTCTGCACTAGAAGCAGCGAGTAGGAGAAAAGCAGGGTGAGGGAAGGCTATGAGAAATGTCAAATACTACAAATCCTAGGGCCACCCCCTCTCTCAAGACACCAACCATTTCTATTTCTCCCAGATCTTGAAAAGGTATGGAAAATATCATAATCAGATGGTAAAGCAAGGATTTCTTTGAATTTCTTATTTTTGTCATTAACAAAACTTTTTAAATAGTGACTTTTGAATGACAATCTTTTTTTTTTTTCCTGGATCTCAGAAAACCATGGAGGAGGTGGGTTGAATGAGGATGAATTCTAACAAGAAAAACTAGTTCTTGGGGCAGGTTATATCTCTGTTGCCTGGACCACTATCTTGGGCAAAGTTGCTTAGTTACTTTGACAAATTCTTCTTTAGAGGAAAACACATCCCAACCGTGGTACCAAGAAGCAAGGAATAAGAACCTGTGCTTTTTAAAATAAACTTTGCTCTGAGGATATAAAAACCAGACTGAAGGATGTAATAGACCTTTTGGCTATAGCCAGAGCCAGCTCCCAGGGAATTGTGAAGTCAGATGACCACAGTCTATACTATCCCTTCCTTTCACCATCATTTTTGTGTTAAGAATTTGCACCTTGGGGTCAAATTGTTGGGGTTCACATCCTGGCTTGACCATTTACCAGCGGTGTGTGATCTTGGGCAAGTTACCAAACTTCTCTGAACCATGCATTGTTCCTCATAATGATAGTACCTCCTGCACGGGTTTTGTAAGGATTAAATGTGTGAGAACATGTAAAGCCTTTATAATAGAGCCCAGCATGCAGTAAAGTTTTGAATGGGTCCAGTCGTCTATGGAACGTCCTGTCACCGCACTGTCGCTTGTTTCCTAGGTCTCCTTACCTGGTTTTGGATTCACTGTGTGGGCATATTGCTCTCACTTTATGCCCATTCCCATCAAAATATAATATCTGCATGGAATGTTGACATTTACAAAATGCTTTTAACACTCTAAATCTCCCATAATCTTCCTACCGACCCTGGGTATTATCCCCACTCTGCCTGATTGTTTTGGATCCTTAGCATCATTTTCTGTTCTCTATGCTTCCCCCATCCTCTACCACAGGCCTGGAGTCCTGGGAACTAGATTTCCTACAATTCTAACTAGCAGTTGGCAGGTTTTCTGTCTTTGTAAGAGTAACAGCAGAGAAGCACTCGTGAGAGTCTGCAGGTAGAGGAGCCAGGCCCCTATTGCTCCTGACGCAGCAGAGGGCAGCCATGCAGGCTCCTGCACAAGGCAGCCAGTGAGGAGTGATGCCAGTAGCATTGGGGCATCCACCTGCGAATCAGCCCGGTTGGTCCTGTAATTCCTGACTTCCTAAATGCCAGTGGTGGCTTTCCCTTTCTTTCATGCCCTCAGCTTCACTGAAGACCTTGGGTCCTCTAAACCCCTCTATGAAATCCCTTCCTGTTGGAAATTCCTAGAGTGTTGTCCACTGTCCTCACCAAACTGAGACCGACATACCGACTTTACATCAGAGAACACACATTGAGTGCGCACTATATGCCAAACACTGTCTTAGGCATTTTATATGAATTAACCTACTGAATCCTTACAATGATGCGGTTTTAAAAGTGGTACTATTATCCTGATTCTTTAGATAAGGACACTGGGGCACAGAGAGGTCATGTTACTTGTGTAAGATTATTACCAGGCTCTACCAACTCGTGATTTACTGAACGTTTGCTCTATATGTGCCCTGTGTTGTGCTGTGTGCTGGAATGAACAGTGAGTCTCAGGTTTTCCAAGGTAGTTTTAAGGCCAAGCATAGATTCCCATCCCTTCCTAATGCATTCCAATGTTTCTTACTCTCAAACCTCTGGTACGTCTTGCACAGTGACAACCACCATGGCCATAAGGACAGAGAGACTGTTCCAGTTAAAGGGTGTCTGGCTAAGAACCAGTCATCTGCCTCCTGCTCTATGTGCTCCTCACATTTCACCAATGAAACTGTTTTATTCTAAGAAGTGGGTCTTGAGGCCCAGGGGTAGTTTATTATTGCCATATAGTCCAAAGTGGGGGAGGGGGGAATGGAAAAATGAAATGAAGAGAAATAGGAGAAGATGAATGATGCAGGAGGAACAAAGGTTAGAGACAGGAAAAAGGATAAGGTCAGAGGAGGAAGAGGGAGGAAGGAGGATGGCAAAGTAACAGACAGCTTTTCTGATCATCAAACCTACCAGGAAAGAGAATCTTCCTGCCTCTGATTTCTACCAGGGGATCCAGATCTCTGTCATTGCAGGGACGAAGTGCAGTTGCTAAAATATTCATCCTTCTGCCCTGGATTTACATCATAATGCACAATCTATAAGTGTTATTTTGGTGGCTTGATAAAAATTTGATATATTCTGATTAATGCACATAAAATAAATAGTCTAATTTGATTACGTTGTATAAAGACTTCAAAACATATTTGGCATCCATGCGTTTCCAAAGTGAAAGGAAACAGATAAGCCTTCAGATAGTCACAGAAAGATTGCTTTCATTAAATTATGCTGCTATCGAATTTCTTCCCCTCTGCCGTACCCTCCCTGTTCTCCAAGCTGTCTGCCGCATGAGCAATCGCTTGGGATGGGAATTTTCCCTCTGTCTCTGGAAGGGATCCTTGAAGATTCTATTTCAATAATTAGGAGCTTCTTTACTGAAGGCCTGCGATCAGTGAGAATATGTTAGAAAGGGGTCACATGAGCTGGTAAGAGTAGGGCCAAGGCAATTTGGAGAGGATGCAAGCTCTCCCTCTAGTCCCCGGACATCTTGAAGCTGAAGAATACTGATGATTACCTGCTCTGTGCCAGGCACTTCTAAAACCCTTTCAAAGTGGGTGGGCACATTCACTTTTTTTTTGTCTTAATGGATGAGGGAACAAAAGCTTGGATAACTTTACCAAAGGCAGAGTTAGAATGGTTGCTTTGGGGATGCCTTACACTCACTCATTGATCTTTATTTTTAATTAATTATTTTTAATTGGAACCATAAACCAAGCTGCCATGCCAGGTGAACTTTTCAGGTCACTGAATCTTAAATGGACTGGTTCAAGGATAGGAATTAGTCCTGGGCCTTCACTGTGGGGTCTGTGGCATCTGCACAGAGATGATATCGGAGGGACTTAGGGCTCCAGAGGGGATCAGGTCATATGACTCCTGAAGTCCCTCTCTCTTGAAGATTCCAGAATTATTTTGCACTTAAATGTTGATGGACAATAGGGGAGTGAGTAAATAAACTGTTCTGTCTATGTTCTGAAATCTCGACAGCCTCTAAAAAGAATGAATTAGAATTAAGGGTACTAACACAAGACTGAATTTACAACATGTTGTAAATGTGTGAAAGCAAGCTGCAAATAGACATTTCCATATAGTAATACTATATGTTTTCTTTGCTGGAAATGTTGATACATTAATACAAATGTACACACACACACACACACACACACACACAGAAAAATTACACTAATTATAAGGGAGGAGCCTGGGAGTGGAAATGATAGTAAGAAAAATGTAGCCTTATTTGCAGTGTTTCTTTTCTTTTCTCCTCTCCTTTTCTTCCTCCTCCTTTTTCTTCTTCTCCTTTAACAAGAATATATTACTGTATTGCTCATAGTATTAAAAATGAAAGAAAAAGTAATGCTGGCTATGAAGCTATTTCACAGCTGGGGAATGTGAAGTTTAATCATGATTGCTGATTGTGCCTTTCATTCATCAATAGCCACTGAGTGAGCCCACGTATACTCACCCACAGGACAGGGTAGAAAAACAGACAGTTCTTCCCCACAGGAGCTTATGGGAGATGAACCAGCAATTGTAATAGAGTATGAGGGGGCCTGTAAGGACTGCACAGCCTAGGCAGGAGGCATCAGCATGGGTTGCCCAGAGCCAGAGGGCTTAGGCCGGTGGGTATGAGTATTCTAGGCATAAGGGACAATGTATGGCAAGGTCTAGAGCAGGGGTCCTCAAACTACAGCCCGCGGGCCACATGCGGCCCGCCGAGGACATTTATCCGGCCCGCCGGGTGCCGCTGCCTGTCCTGCTTAGCAGCCGACTCGTCCCGGGCCCGCAGTGCACATAGGAATTTGTTCATAGTTTTTTTTAAAAACTATAGTCCGGCCCTCCAAAGGTCTGAGGGACAGTGAACTGGCCCCCTGTTTAAAAAGTTTGAGGACCTTTGGTCTAGAGTGAACAGAGGCATGAACTACTTGAAAAAATGATGTAAGCTTATTATAGCTGCTGGTGGGTAGGAGGAATAGTGAGACACAAAGCTAAAGATATAGGGAGATTATAGATGATATAGGGTTTCACGGGTCAGGTTAGAGAGTTTAGACTTTAGCCTAAAAGCAGCTGGGAGCTACTGAAGAATCTTAAGTGCATGAGAGGCTAATGGTAGGATTTTAGGCTAGTTAAAGGAGATTTCTGAGCCTGGTGGTCCTCAGAACACAGCACATAAGCTTCCTACTTATATACACCATGATTTTAATTTCAAAGAAGTGCAACCAAATGAACTTGCAATTATCAGTATGGAGATTAATTGCTCTATGGATTACCTGTGGCAAATGAAGAATGTTAACTCTAAACTGATTTCCCATTCTTGCATAGGACACTGATGACTGCCTTTCTGTCATCAGTCATCAGCTCCCCTAGGCCTGCAAACTCATTTTAACACTGGACCCAGCCAACCCAAATGCAGAAGGAAAATCCCTGCTAAAATGATTAACATAATGCATGAGAAAGCCAAGTGCAAATGACTGCTCATTCACGGGAATGCCCAGAGCAAGCACCCATCAGCTCCCGAGCAAGGCAAGGTCCATGCATTCAGTGTTTGATGGGAAGCGGGGCAGAGAAAGAGTTTGGTCATTGGTGAGACTGCATTGGAATCCTGGCTCCTCACTAGATCCCTGATGTTTGGCAGGTTACCTGATCCATGGGCATCAGACTCTTCACCTGCTAACTAATATGGATGATAAAGAGAAAAATCTATGTAGATTTAGGATCAAAAGTCAGCAGGCATGCTGAGACTTGAAAATCAAGCACAGTTAAAATTGCACTTCAAAAATAAGACAACAGCCCTGGCCGGGTGCTCAGTTGGTTGGAGTGCAGTCCTATACACCAAAAGGTTGCGGGTCCAATTCTCCGTCAGGGCACATACCTACGCTGCAGATTCAGTTCCCAGTAGTTGCGTGTGTGGAAGGCAACTGATGGATGTTTCTCTCTCACATTGATTATTTCTCTCTCTCTCCCATCCTTTCTCTCTAAAATCAATAAACATATCCTCAGGTGAGGATTTAAAAAATAATAAAATAAGACACAAAAAAAACTTAAATTCTCTTTAAATTGTGAACTGCAGATGCCAGGCAGTTGGAAGCCCAGAAGCTTCCATTTATTGTTACTTTTTTTCTTTTTCCTTTTTTCATATTCTCCTGCTTCACTGGAGGTTAAGGTCTAGTTTGAAAGGTTGAGGGAGGGATGGCAAATGGAGTGAGGGCTGGGATACAGAGATGTAGTAAGTGAAGATTTCTCTCTCACTATCCATATTGAATTTCCCTCAAGTAAGTTAAATGTGCATTATAAATCAACTTCATTGTACCACTGTAACTAGTACAATACCTAAAGCTTTTTACAGTGGGTATTAAATGAATACATATAAATTACCCAACATATATTTTGTGGTCTGGGACCTTTTCCTTCTGTGTATTTGCCATGGGTAATTGAGAACAGATTGCTCATCCCTGCAAACCAGTCACTCTAAAATGAATCTTAAATAATAAGAGCTGGAAGTTTCTTTAAAATAATCTAGACTGGATTGCTCAATTTATGGAGGAGGAAACTGAGGCCGGGGAGGGGAATGACCTATCAAAGCTACACTGTGAGTGAGTGGCAAAGCTGGACAGGGTCCGAACTCAACCGACAGCCAGTCCAGAGCTCCTCTGTTGCACCAGGCTGACCCTCCACAAGAGCCTGGCTCTGTCTGTCCAAGGAATAAGACATCCCCATCCAACCCTAAGTCTATAAAACCTTTCTCAAAAATGATGCTCAACACTATGTAGTGAGCAGAGTCTCTGGTTACTGTTAATGAAATACTTGGGAGCGGGGAGGAAGACCTTTATGAGTTTGGAGATTCAAAACTTCCTTGGAAGCTGAGAAATGCTGTGATCCTTGGCTTCATGGCTGTCTAAGTATTTGCTACAACTCCCTCTCTGTCCCCAAATTCCACCTCAATAGTTGTAAGTAAGTCCATTCTGCATGTTTCTATAAAGACCTTCCTCCCTCAAACCCATTGCAGAGACAGGGCCCACCGAGACCTACACAAGACAAAACATTCCAGCGAGTGGCACCCTTCCACAGTAATGGTGCAAAGACAGGTCAGAACCCACCCACTGTGGCTTCACTGTGATGAATTATCTAACCCAAAGAGAAGCACCTGATGTTCCCGTGAGCCTCTATGACCTCTGCTCAAGCTCATATGTGATTGCCCTGAGGATAAGAAGATCAAAATTGAAAGCTACTCTCAGACTTGGGGTCTGTACTCCAGGTGGGAAGGCCTCTTTCCTGCTGGGTATGTAGCATGTTGGTTGACTGGCTCATGGAGGCCAAACACCTGCCTAAAGTGTGTCATATTTCCAGATGTTTCTTAGCACCCAGATACACAGTATGCTCCAGTTACTCCTGCTTCTATCAAGTTGAACACTGAATCTTGGTTTTACCGTCACATCCTCGCAAACATACTCTGGTCATTCGTGGGATGTGGGAATTGGTGGATTTATAGAGCACGAGCTAAAGGCTTTCATGTCAAGCAGAGGCTCAAATCCTAATCCTCCACTGGAACAACCAGCGAGTTCTTTGTGCCCCAGGTCCTCATCTGTGAAACAGGAACAATGGCAGCACCCTCCCACAGTCATTACACCGATGCATAAAGCATGAAGGGCCCTAATAAATGGGGGTGACATGGTGGGTGTGCAATGAAGAGTAGGTGTTTTCCAGAACACACAGGGAAGACTCTGCCTTGTTCACCATTGTATGCCCAGCACTTAGTACATGACAGAGAGCTCAATAAATATGAGTAATAAAGTGAATAAATGAGCACCTGAATGGTCTCTGATTTGCAGCTCTGTGGGTGCTTAGAAAAGTCCTTGAAATCTATGCTTGTAGGGAGAAGTCAATTAATTAAGGCTCCAAGTAATACATGAAGATTGAGAACCACTGGAAAGCTGTACCACTGAAAAGCCTCCGCCTACCAGCACCTTCATTAAGAGTTCACTTCCTTCCATCCTGCTGGCTTCCCATGCCACCTTCCCTCTCCAGCTTCTGGCCCACAGGAGAGAGGGTGCAGGGGCTGTGTTACTGTCTCAGCCACTAAATACCACAGACCCAGGCCCTAAACCTGGATTCAGACAGCAACACAGGCATCTCTGAACCTCAATAGGGATCTACATTCTAGAAGAATCCCTGATTAGCAGCAGCTGACACAATCTCCCTCAGTATTCCTCGGAAGTATGTAAGAAGTCCTAGCAAGGACCACCACTCATAAAGCACCAAAATCTGGGCTAGGCAGTTACCCTACTGTCAGAATTGAGAGGAAAATGCTATTTCCGACCAATGATATGGAAATGAAAAGATCCATCAGTGGTCATCAAAACTATGTGGCTGAAAGAAAGTAAACCTGCTGACTTGAAATCATGAAGAATTATATAGTCCATTCACTCCCCAATATACCCCTGATTCTGATATGCAAAGCCAATGCCTACCCAAATACTAAACCATCTTTTTTCAACTAAATGGATAGTGGTTTGATCAGCCAGAATGCTGTTTCCCATAAATCACCCCAAATTCTCCACCCCCACTCCTGCTGACGACCACCACAACATGCACATCATTATATTCATCATGGCTTTTTATACTCTAGGTAGTTGGAGTCCCTGAGTTTCAAAAGTCTGAGAGCAAGAAATAGATTTGAAGTATATGTAATGATAGTGAGATCAAAATATATGGTCTCATAGGAAGATGCTATGATAGTGACAAAAATATGAAGAAACTTGGGGGCATTTCAAACTGGGAATTTTATATATATATATATATATATATATATATATATATATATATATATATATATCTCCACCATATATTTTCAGAGTATGAAATAACCAGAAAGTGGTGATGGGTATTAATTGTACTATGTAAGATTAATTGAGCCTTTTCTATGAACCAGGCATGGCTACAAGCATTTTAGGAGTATTGACTCATTTTATTATCACAATTAACCTCTGAGAAGTAAAGAGAAGTTACACAGGCCACTCAAAGTTACAGAGTCTTTATATGCAGAACTGGGTTAAAAGAAAACAAATAGTGTGAAAATCCAATAGAATTAACTTAAAAAAGGTAAGTGAAACAAAAAGAATTGCAACAGAAACCAAAATTGTAGCCTCAGAATGAAAATTCACATTGGTAGCACATAAAAGCAAAGTGAGCCCTGACAAATGAGTCAGTGATGCAAACAGTGAAATGAAAAGATGTCTAAGAAGGCAGGAAAATGTCGAAGCAACAAACAACAATATCAGAACATACAATACACATAGAGGGCAGAGATTCTATCTGTATTATCTGTATTTGTTGGGAACAGAATCAGTAAACAAAGATATTATAAATTTCCCTTGGCTAAAATAAAGCAAAACAACAACAACAAAAAAAGATTAATCAGTAAGATTAAAAAATCTCATTGTAATCTATAAAAAAAGAAGAAAAGAATTAGTGAAAATAAACCTTTTCCTAGATTTAACCAGATAAATTTACTAAATTAAGAATAACATTATTTTTAAGACAATTAATTAAATGTCTTTACACATAAGAAACTAAGAGCTTCACCTCCAATCCTATATCAAAACAAATTTCAAATAATGTAAAGGGTTAATTTAAAAATGAGCCATGCATAACCTTGGAAAAAACTGTACTGATATTGTTTGGGTTTTTGAATGAGGAACGTTTTTCTTTCCACTTAGAACAAAAAGTAATGGGGAAGAAATCACAAAAGAAAACACCAATGGATTTGACTAATACCATTTAAAACTTATAACAACATAATCATTATGCTAAGTGAAATAAGTCAGTCAGAGGAAGATAAATATCACATGATCTCACTCATTTGTGGAATATAATGAATAACATAAACTGATGAACAAAAACAGATCCAGAGACAGAGAAGCATCGATCAGACTGTCAAACCTCAGAGGGAAGGTAGGGGAGGGCAGGGGTAAGGGGGAGAGATCAACCAAAGGACTTGTATGCATGCATATAAACCTAACCAATGGACACAGACACTAGGGGGGTGGGGGCATGAGCGGGAGGGTCGTGGGGGACAATGGGGGGATAAGGACATATATGTAATACCTTAATCAATAAAGAAAAAATAAAAACAAAAACATAATCACAATTTAGAAGCACAAAAGGGTAATATTTCTGCCAAAAAAAAGGAATGGCTTACTATTAAAAAAAAAGTTAGAGATAGACATTTTGCATTTTAATAGGGAAACAATAATCACTTCTAGTACAAATGAATATAAAACTTACAAAACAAAAAACACATATGCCCATTACCATTTCAGAAATGTCCACATGCCCTAATAATCATCTAAATGCAAAATAAAATGTGGCCATAATTTTGCTTACTAAATTGGCAAAACAAAGGAGGGAGCGGTTCCTTTTACACTGCTGGTTAGTTCCTCTTGGCAAGCCAGTTCTGCACTGGGTGCCAAGAATACTAGTATTCATCTGACCCACCCACTCATTTCCTAAGAATATATCCCGTGCAACAACCAGATAAGCACCCCGAGGTGTACGCAGGAGGACTTTCACCAAGCAAAGAACGCTCTATCTACATGGTGCTCGGCTATTTTAACAACCACCATCAATGTCAGTCCTCACACGTGTTCTGACCTGCTGAATTTGTGGAGAATGTTCCCAAGTGTCACCTTCTTTAATTTTTTGAACAGCTCCCCAACGATAACGCTGCCTATTATTATCATTATCCCCACTGAAAGACATTGGAAGACCAAAAGGGTTAGGTCAAGAGCAGTCTGAGAAAAAGGTCACAGAAAGTTTTCTCTGATGCATGAAATCATGCCATTAAGACATGAAAAGATAATGCCAGAATGGGAAGGTGATCAGCTGGACCAACTCCTTCCTCTGATGAATTAAACAAACTGTCATTTAGAGGGAAGTTTCTTGCTGGGGTTCACATGGTGATGATGCAACATGTTCTATTGCACCAGCTCATTGGAAAGCACAGTTATTCCTGGGAAGGAGGACCTGCTCTCAAAGCTCTTCTCTTTGCGGTTTGTTGGCTCATTAGCTAACGTGCAGGCACCTCAGAAGTAGGAATGGAACACATGATGGATCAGTTGTGGTAAGGAAATGAGAGGCGAAGGAAAGCCTGAAGAATGGTCTGGGAATCTCCCAACCTCCCACCCTCACCCTGGAGGGCTCTGGGTACACACTGAGCACCAGAGTGGGTAAAGAAGAAGGTATACATGAGAAAAAGGAAGCCAATACCAGCTGCCCAGTCTACCACTCAGGCCAGCGCAGACTCTGATCCCTCCAGAGACTGTGAGTTCCTGGCTCAGGCAGCTGCATCATACATCCCACATCTGCCGTTTCAGGTCTACGGGTCTCTGAGCATGCTCTGCTAGCACCAGGGACAGCGCTTGTTTAGTGCGCCAGACTCCAGAGAGAAACCCCACAGACCCTCCCTAAACAGAGCTTCCAACAGAGCAAGTACAAATGTCTCCCCAGAGAGTCTAGGGGCTGTACTGGGAGATTTAAAAACCTGGTCTCAGCTGCTCTCCTCGGCTGCTCCGAATCCACCGGCAGCACATTTATCAGACACTTCTTATTTAAAAGAAGAAGCCTAATGGATAGAGGACACTTTGAAAAGGCCAGACCCTGCATGCTTTCTTGAAACAAAAGTTTGTTGACCTGAAACCACACTTCATGTTTTGGTTGGCAATTCATTTTCAGAATCCGGCGGTGCCGGAGAAGGGTGCTAAATACCACGTGCCTGAGCTAATGATAAACACGGAAGTTAGTATTACCTGTTGTTTAATATAATTTTGTTTTTTCTCTTAAACTTTACATAATTCCTCATAGTCCTTTGCTTTGAGGAATTTAGTGTCAGGTGGGCTTTTCAGAAATAAATGTATTATGTTTTATTGAAAAAAGAAGAAGCCTGGAGAGTTGGTTTGGGGAGCTAATTCAGGTCTGGAAGATAAGTCGCGTTTGGCTTTCATGTGTCAGGTATCCTCATATTTTAAAGAAACTAGAGTCCACCTGAAGTACTTCAAGCTCACTTCCTGCTGGCTGGGGCCACAATTCCCTGATCAGTTCCCTGGGCCACTTTGCCTATCCCTGCCCTGCCACCCATTCATAGCCTCTCTCTGCCTTAGCTTCAGTCCCAAGCGGGGAGGCTGAACTGATGGGCTCTGTAGTCACCTGGACTGAGGGAGCATGTCCTTCCTTCCGTGCCCCTGCCTCCTGCTGAGCCCAGGTGTCCACTCCAGAGAAGGAGAGGTCTCCTGTGGGTTCCCTCCCTGCCTCTCTCAAATCCCCAACTCCACTAGCAGTCAACATGCCCTCCTGCCCCCATGCACAGATTCATCTGCAGTTGTTTATAGCTGTGGATCTCAGAAGTAGTATTTCTGCAGGCAGTAATTTGTTATGAATAAAAGTCAGTGTTCTGAAGTTTGTGAATGATTTCCTTTTGATGTTTTTAATAGGAATAGATTCAAGGTTATATCTATAATCAAATCCCTTGCTCCTGCGCATTGTGCAGTCTAGTGCATTTGCTTCAGGGGCAGAAGACAGAGCTCCCCGCTGCCAGAGGCATGCCCAGGGGAGGGGGCTGCTCCACCCATCCTGCATGATTGCCAGGGGCTGACTGGTGGGGACTGCTTGTTTGGAGCTTTAGGAGGCATGGCTGTGTGCACTGATCAGGGAGTAGGCACTCCTTAGGGCAGGAAGCTTGCCATATTGTCCTAGGGCTCCAGCCCCACACACTGTGCCTGCATCCAGTAGGGGGTGTTCTGATGGAAGAGCTCATTGAATAACCGAGACCTGCATCGGGAACATGCACAGACTTGGCTGTGTGGGGTGAGGACGAGCAGCAACTTCACCCACTTCTCTGTCTTCTCAGCCCTCCTCTATGGCTTTCCTGACCCTATCTGCTCTCCAACCTCATTTA
Organism: Plecotus auritus; assembly: GCF_963455305.1. Lineage (NCBI taxonomy): Eukaryota > Metazoa > Chordata > Mammalia > Chiroptera > Vespertilionidae > Plecotus > Plecotus auritus. Next base: position 145,854,981 of record NC_137773.1, read on the forward strand.
CTATAGCTCTAATATTCCACCTTCTATGACACAGGAAGTCCCTAAAATTGCCTTTCTCTGAACCTCCATTTCACTGTTTGGGTACCTTGATCACTGAACATTTACCTCATGCTCAGGTGTTCCATGAGCATGTTCTGGCTCCTTGACTACACTGAGCACTACTCACGGCCAGCATCATGCCTCCTGCCTCTGTGAAGACATTCCCCCTTTCCAGTACTGAGGACTCAAGTTGAGCTCCATAAGCATTTGAACAAAGTTGAACCATGCATAGGTATAATGATAAAGAAATTTAAAAAACACACACTAGTATTTGGGTGTCAGAGAGATCTGAATTCAGATCCTAGCTAATCCCTTTGGCTGCTGTGTGATGTTGGGCAAGCTAAATAACCTCTCTAAACTTTTAATTTCCTCAACTTGAAGATGCACATAATAATGTTTATCTTGTCATGGCGGGACAAAGGCCATATCTTATAAAAAATGCTTGCCCTCTTCTCACATGCCTTCTGACTCCCACAATCCCCACCATATTTTGAGCCCTGAAGAATCCTTAGGAAGTTATTAATGCCATAGTGCACCAATGCATTGTCAACAGGAATTGCCAGTACCTTCCCAATTGCCTCATAGAGCCAGAATGGGGGACAGGCAGGCCTGACTAATCACAGCACCATTGCAGTCTGGCTGCCTGCGGGGCAGCACCCAGGACAATAAGACCCTAGGCAACTGCAAGGACCTCCGGGTGGTCATGTTGCCCCTCAGCACACCTGGCTCCCCCTGCATGACATTTGGGTATACCTGGGTGATAGGCTGAGCATCATACTGTTATCCTTGGTTGCAAATCCCTCACCCCAACCCCAAGTTCTGACCAGGTTCCACATTATATCAGCCAACAAACCAACCAACCAAGGGATGTGCCTTTTCTCAAATTAACACAAACGACAGACACACATGCTAATGATTCTAATAGTAAATTCACCAAGAAGTTATGGCATACCAGACACCACAACTGAAGTGTTTTACACATCTTCATTCAGTCATACTCCCCTCAAATCCTTGGGGTAGGCATTGTGATTGCCTTCAGTTTATGGACAAGGAGGGGGAGGCACAGAGAAGGTAAGTGACTTGTGCAAGGTTGGAGACGAAGGACCGGGTGGTAACCCATGAGGTCTGGCTTCTCCAGCCCACCACATCTTCGTGCGTGGTCCCAAATAACCACAGCCACCACGTGTGAACACCGGCCACGTGCATAAGCGATTTCAAATATTATGATTTCTATATTTCAAAAGGGGGGACTGGAGACTTGAAAAGTTAAGAGACTTAGTCAAGATCACACAGGCAGAATGTGAGAAAGCAGGAATTTTAAGTCCAGCCTTTCTAACACGCCACACTGCATCCCAAAAGGCAGTTTCCCTTTAGAAAGTGGGGAGCAGAAGGAAAGAGGAGAGCTATGGAGATTAATTAATTACAAAAGGAAATGGTCCTAGCTCCCCTCTCCTGACCAAGACCCTGAAGAGACACATTTCTCTCACTTCTCTGTGCTCTCCTCCAGCATCTGCCAATTAAACAGAGCCTTGGAGCTTATTTTCTCCCCAGGCCTCCGTTCTGTTAAGTAAAACCTTTGCGGTATTTCCCTCTTCCTCCTCTTCCTCTCAGGCCTCAGAGCCTAATGCTGTTCATTACCATCCCTGGAACCTCTCCAAGACAAGCACTGCTGGGAGAGGCCATTGTCTTGTCAGAAAAGTCCATTAAGGCTGTCAGGCTCCCTAACAAATCAATCAGGCACCAGGAGGCCTTTCAAAATGATATCATTTGCTATTCAGATGGAAACAAATAACTATCCCAGGTGAGTGCAGGCGAGGCAAGGGCCATGTGCCAAATTGCACTATGGTCTCAGGAAAAGAGCTGATTTTCCACACAAAAGTGTGTGCTTCCTTCTCCAATCTTAAAGCAAAACAAAATAAAACAAAACAAACCCTTTTCTTGACCCCTCTTTCCCCATCAACTAGTTCTCCTTATAAGCATGCTTCTCAGAAGAGAAAGGGTCTGCACACACTGTTACTCATTTCTTTCTTCCCATTTTGTCATTGCACCAATCAGACTTTCACCTTCCCCTGACTCTATCCTTTTCAAGGTCATCAATGACCTCTGGTTGCTTTGTGCAATAACCCTTTATCAGTCCTCAACTTCCCTGACCTATCAGTAGAACACGATCACTCTTGCTCTTGGTCAGAGTACACTAATTTCTGTAACAACCAATCCCCAAATCTCAGTGGCTGAAATAACAGAGGTTTATTTCTCAACCATGACACATTCCAGTGTGTGTGTGTGTGTGTGTGTGTGTGTGTGTGTGTGTGTGTGTGTGTGTTTGTGTGGTGGGGCAGGAGGGGGCGCTGCTCCACATAGTCACTAGGGGACCAGTCCTCCCATCTAGAGGCTCCACTATCCCCTGGCACCACGGGGTCCCCCACTAAGAGTTCAGGAGATTCTATTGGCCAGGCCTGGAGGTAGCATGCATTATTTCCACCCACATTTCCCTGACCAGAACTCAGTCAAATGGGTGAACTGGACTTCAAAGGAGGGTGGGAAATGTGGTCCAGTTATGTGCCCAGGACAAAGAGGAACTGATTTGGGAGCATCTTACTGTCTCGACATGCTCCATCTACACTGTCCTCACTTTATTTCCAGATACTTCACTCTCTTGGCTTCCTCCTAACACAATGACCATTTCTTCTTAGTCTCCTTGGCTCACTCTCTCTTCTATTGAACATCTTACTATCCAACACCTTAAAGACTAGCTGTATACCAACAATTCCTGATTTATTTCTCCAGTCAGACCTTTCTCCCAAACTCCAGACTTGAGTATCCAGTTGCTTACCTCACATCTCCATGTGGATGCTAGAAGACACAGGAAATGGAATATTCTAAAGTGAATGTCAGTTCTCCTTCCCAAACCCACTACACCCACAGCCTTTCCCAACTTGGGCCATGGCACCTCCATCCTTCCAATTGTTTAGGCCCCCAAACTTGAGTCATCTTAGACTTCTTTGTATCTCTCACACCTCAAATAGAATGTATCGAGAAATCCTGTCTGTTGTACCTACAAAACATACCCACCCAAAAAATCCCACTGCCTCTCGCCCCTGATGGAAGCCACCAGCACTTCCTGCTGGCTCCCTGCAGTAGCCTCCTCACTGGCCTTCCCGATGCTGCCCTGCCCTCCTGTAATCTGCTCTCAATGGAGGAGCCACAGAGGTAGGTCCTAGCAGACTGCCAGAGCATGTCACTCTGCTCGAAACCCTGCAATGGCTCCCATTTCACTCAGAGGAAAAGCCAAAGCCCTCCCTGTGGTCCACAAGCCCTGCTTGATCTGCTTCACCCCATTTCCTCTCTGACCTCCAGCCTTTCCCTGGCCAGAAAAAAAACAAAAAACAAACAAACAAAAAAACAGAGCTTGGCCTGTATTAAGAACTCAATAAATATTGTTTAAACAAATAACTAGTATTTTGCATTACCAAAAGTTACAGAGTATTCATTGTTAACTTTCAAAATAGCCAAGATATGCCACATGGATTTCCCAGGCTTCTGTTCGGGGCCTGTCATGCAAAAGCCTCTCTGGCCCCGGTCTCAGGACAAGCTCTCAGGCTAGCAGGGAACTCACTCCACGTTTTGTCCCATTGCTCCTTGCTCATTGTGGCTCTCACTTGCCCCCCACACAAGGCCTGTGCATTAGGCATAGGGGCAAAAGGATGCTACCTTGACATGGCCACAGCTTTTCCCTTGTATCTCTGCTCCTGGCTTTCCTTCTCCTTTGAATGAAGCCCCTGGGCTCCATCATCTTCCCATCGCCACTTCAAGAATTATCCCCACACTGACGCCTCCTCTGATGTCCCCAACTGCACCTGGATCACACCAGTGTTTAAATGGCAGGTGGTCTTATGTGTATCTCTCATGTCTGCTTCCTCCTCTGAGTAAATTCCTCCAAGGCCAAAAGAAGTAGGTACTGAGAATAAGAGGCAGGGAGGGGATGCATCCTAGAGTAGACACCAGTGAGGGACTCAATAATACAGAGGTGGATTTACAGCTGTGAGTACACAAAACAGAGTTTATTTTTGTATTATTTTCCAAGATGAACTGTAAAAACTGTAAATCTACTTTTGCCCACCCCTGTATTTGCTAAATTCAACTTGAGCACTGAGAAATATTGTCTTTGATGCTCTTTTAAGCTTTTTATTATATATACACAATACCTTAATGAGATTGAGAGAAAATTCTCACACCTTAGAACAAGAAATACTTAAAAAAAAAAACTAATAGCAGGATTTTGCATGTCAAAATAACCTTTCTAATGCTTCCAGATACTTTCACATCCATGATATATTTTGCTATTTTCACAACTTTAGATATAAGGAACATGGCATTAGCACTCCCATTTCCCAGATTTAGACATAAATTGAAAATTTGGTATGGTTTGTTGACCACTGACAAGCAAGCTAACTCTATTTTATTTTTTAAAATATTTTTTTATTGGTTTCAGAGAGGAAGGGAGAGAGATAGAAGCATCAATGATGAGAGAAAATCATTGATCAGCTGCCTCCTACATGCCCCCTACTGGGGACTGAGCCCACCACCTGGGTATGAGCCCTGACTAGGAATCGAACCATGACCTCCTGATTCATAGGTTGATGCTCAACGACTGAGCCACACAGGCTAGGCAAGCTAACTCTATTTTAAGCACTAGCCCTCTTTCTTCCCCTCCTAAGACTTTCTGCTATGTTTGGAGGTCATTACCATTCAGGATGGAGTAGTTTAGGGGTTCGTGAATTCCTTAAAACTTCCATGAAATTCTCCAAGCCCTTGTCAGGACACTAAGTTCTGTATTTTTCATTAAATCTCACAGGGACTGTGATTTTTAAAATGTGTACAAACCACTGCACCATACAACAACCAAGTCCTTTTGAAGGAGCAAATAAATCTTGGCTTTTATGACCTTGACCAAGACAAAGTTGAGACTGATTGATACAGCTTCTGCCTAGAATGAAGCTCCCAGGGGAAGAAGCACGAAGCTACATGCAGAATACGGACTCCTCTGGGCTGACCTGCCTTTGTGCCTGCACCAAAGGTCTCCTAGGAAACACCTGGAACCAGCCACCAGCTGCTCCAATCCTAACATAAATAATGCACTCCAGCAGGAATCTGCACTCTATTTCTGCAAAGTGTTTGGGTTCAGTGCCACTAGATCTAAAAGACCTTTGCAGTTTCTAACACCCACTGTCTGATTTGGATTAAATGTCATTAAAGTCTAATGAAATGGTTGCTAGAAGTGAACTCTATTGAGTCCAGGTGATGGCCAGGTGCACTCATTTAGCTTGTTCATCCAAGTGGGCCCCAGATTTTAGAAAGCATCAGAGTTGCCTGTGGTGCTTCTTCCTCACCTAGCTATCCAAAACGCACCCCAGGGCCACCGACCCAATCTCTGAGGTCAGCTGCATGCAAGTGTGTGCACTCTGAGGTGGAAGAAGACTGAGAGAAAAGATGTCCAGTGTGTCCCAACCATACCTGGTGACAAGAACTACCTGGGCAGCGGCCTGGGTGGCTCCAATTAGAAAAGCAGTCCAGCTAACTGGAAACACTGATCTACTTAGTGGCTTCCGAATCTGGCTCTGCATCAGAATTGCCTAGAAAATCTCAAAACAATTTCATTCCCAGGTCTACTCCAGACCTAATGAATTGAATTCTAGGGAAGAAGCCCACAAATGTGTTATTTAGACAGCTACTTAGGTGATTCTGATGTTCAGGCATGGAAATGGATGATTAGCTAAAGGTCACTCTGACCGGGTAAGCCTGGACATCCACAAAGCCTTTCTCTCATTTCCTCCCAAGGAGAGCTCTCATCACCACCACCTCCCCTACTGGCCAGTGGCCAAAGGGCCAAAACAAGTCTGAGGTAACGCTCTACCAACTTCAGGGATGAGGAAACTGAGGCTGCAGACAGCCTGAGGCCACACAACTTGCGTGTGGTAGACTGTGTTTTTCCACCTGCTGGCCCTGTTGCCCTTGTGGGGACTTGAGAGAGGGGGGGATTAGCATCTAGGTGGGAGATGAACAGATGTCCATTCTGGTCAGGCCTTGAGGAATCAGACCTGGGAATTAGCATCAGACCCACTTGGGCGCTGAGAGTCACCCAAGGTTGTTCCAGGTCATTAGAGGCAAATAACCTAAAGGCCCTGTGCCTCATATATTCATCTTTGAGGTGGGAGTAGTATTAACTTCGGTAATCGAGTTGTTCCAGCAGGGAGGCAGGAAACAGCTACCAATGGCCTAATTCAGCCAGCGTGTTTTTTACAGCCTGCAGACTGAGTGATTTCTATGAAATCTGTGAATGGTTACATTTTAAATGGTTATATTAAGTACCTACTAATAGCCTGTGGTTCCCTCTTAACCTACAAAGCATAAAATATTCACTACTGGTTGCTTTATTTATTTTTATTGTTATGTCTATAGTATTTTTTTTATTAAGGTATTATATGTGCACATATCTTACCATTGCCCCCCTTCACCCCACTCCCATACATGCCCTCACCCCCCAATGTTTTGCATCCATTGGTTACTCTTATATGCATGCATATAAGTCCTTCAGTTGATCTCTTATTTCCCCCACCTCTCCCTAACCTTACCGCTGTAATTAGACAGTCTGTTTGATGCTTTACTGCCTCTGTAACTATCTTTTGGTTCATCAGTTTATAATGTTTTTCATTATCCCCAAATGAGTGAGATCATGTGGTATTTTTCTTTCATTGATTGGCTTATTTCACTTAGCATAATGTTCTCTAATTCCATCCAGGTGCCTACAAATGGTAATAATTCCTTCTTTTTTATGGCAGCATAGTATTCCATTGTATAGATGTACCATAGTTTTCTGATCCAGTCATCTGCTGTCGGGCACCTAGGCTGTTTCCAAATCTTAGCTATTGTAAATTGTGCTGCTATGAACATAGGGGTGCATATATCCTTTCTGATTGGTGTTCCTAGTTTCTTAGGATATATTCCTAGGAGTGGGATTACTAGGTCAAATGGGAGTTCCATTTTCAGTTTTTTGAGGAAACTCCATACTGTTCTCCACAGTGGCTGCACCAACTACTGGTTGCTTTAAGAAAAAGTTTGCTGACCCCTGTTTAGAGGGCTATATGAAATAATCTATGTGAAGTGCCCTGCACATACTACATGCTATTTTCTTTACGAGAGCTTTTAGGAGCTGAGAACATCCTCTGGCTTGCAACCAGCAAGAAAGCAGGAACTTCAGTCCTATAGCCACAAGCAGCCGAATCCCACCAACAGCTGGAAGAGGACCTTGCCTCCAGATGTGGACGCTGCCCCACAGACACAGTGGATTCTGGCCTGGGTGAGACCATGAGCAGAGGAACCAGCCACTCTGCACCCAGTCTCCTGACTCATACCCACATCAACTGTGAAATTATAAATGACTATTAAGTCATTAAACGTGTAGCACTTGGTTATGCAGCAAGTGGAAACTCATACAGGCCTTCAGACATATGAAAAGCTGACCCTCTCACCAGGAAAAGGCGCTCTGACTTTGTCCTCACACTCTGGAAGTATCTCCCCTACATTTCTCTGCCTCATGTTTTGAGTTCCTTGCCAAGGGATTTTGCAGTCCTTGGAATACAGGGCACTTGGTGGTGCCACTCAGTTGTGCATGGATTCATTCATTCCTCAGGGTTTCCCAAGGCCAGATGCAGGGGATATTGAGAAGAAGAAGTCAGAGTTGCTGCCTACACAGAGCTCCCAGCCCGGGCATATAATAACACGTTCAGTGCACCATAAGTACAATTATGAGACAGAACTGTGGGCCTGGCAGTGTTCTCTGAGGCCTCTGTGTGTCTGAGCTCTGCTCAGTCCTGATGATGCAGAAGTCTATTCAGCCTGCAAAAAGCTCACCCAGTCTTGTGACTCTGGCCCAGCCTCAGAGCATCTAAGGTTACTGCAGTGTCATCTACCTCCAACCCAGCTCTAAATGCCTCCTCACTGAGAGGCTGCCAGGTTTTTAGAGCAGGAACTGAATCCTGCCCACACCTACATTCTATTCCATGGCTCATAGAAAGTAGACAATTGAATTTACCAATTCTCAAATGCCCCCCTCTCTAAAATTCAAGCAAATTCCTGCCTGCTTTTCTTCCATGAATCTTTGCAAAAACATTAGCAATGAATCTTCAATGCACCAAACGAAACGTCTGAAATACCAGAACCGGTTTGTTTGTGATTTGGGGGGAAATATTTGTGTTGTGAGTGTGGGGGAAATTGAGGTGGGGGTTATTTTCTAATTATTTTGTACATTTGGAACACTGACAGTAAATGAGCCCCCTTTAATAAAAAACACTAGATGAAGTTAAATTCTCATAAACCAAGCATAAATGAAACAGTTGAAAGATTTAATCTATTGACAATGTGTGGGTTAATCTATATACTTGTGGGGTTGTGTATGTGCTTGTGTGTGTGTGTGCGTGTGTGCATGTGTGTGATTTATTAGCAAAGGAGTTATTTTTGGCCTTTGAGTAATTGTTTTCCTCAGACCTCCTGGCTGACAGGGCCGACCCAGCAGAATGAAGCCATGGTAAGGCTTATGTGGTCTCCCTATGATGAGGGTTCAGGTGTTCTGATTACCAGAACCTGTGTGTCCATATACAAACACAAGTATCTTAGTCCCACTGTTCGCTGGTCTGCCTTCCCCAAAGGTAGCAAAACACTATGAAATACCCAGCTGATCCAGCCCATGGAGACACAACCGCTGGTTGGCTCAGAATGGGCAACTTAATTATGGTAAGAAGTCAAAAGTTAGTAAGACTATTAACTAAGACCAGATAGCACAGGTACAATATAATGTAAAGACATTCTTTCTATTGCAGAATGCATAAAGTGCCCACATGTATCCTTATTCTTAATTTATTGATGCCTTCGAAAACTCTCCATACTTTTGCTGCAAGCTTCAGTACAATCCATAGGCACTTCCAAGACCACTTCAACCCCCCACAGATGCAATTCTGAAGTTTCCCAGGACCCATAGAGTATTAAAGGTGGAAATTCCTTAGAGATAATCCGGTCTAATACTCTAGCCCCTTGACTTACACATGAGAAAACTGAGCTCCAAGAGAGAAAGTAATTTTCCCAAGGTGACATTCTCAGCTAGTACAGAATAGAAACTAAAACTGAGGCCCCCTACCTTCTAGACCAGGCTTTATCAATCTCAACACTATTGACATTTTGGGTCAGATAATTCTTTGGTGTGGGGAGCTGACATGTACATGGTAGGATGTTTAGTAGTATCCCAGGTCTCTAGCCACTAGATGCCATAGTAACCTTCCATTCTATTAAGAAAACCAAAAATGTCTCTCAGCCTTGTTGAGTGTCTTCTGAAGGGAAAAAATCACCCCCAATTGAGAACCAATTATCTGAATGCATGATACTGGTCTATGTGAATTCTGGCTCTAACATTTACCTGGCGTGTGATCTCAGCAAGTCACTTAGCTTTCTGAGCCTGAGTTTCCTTGCCTGTAAAGTAAAAATAGTGTCAACTTTCAAGCCCATGTGACCAGTGAAAGTAAATGAAGTTATGCATGTTACTGATAAGTCCCTGAGTAAAGTCCCAGGCACACAGTAGGCTGGCAACAGCCATTATTTTTTATTATTTTTATGACATGTGATAGTCTGACATCAGTCTGTTTCCAGCAAGCTCTTTCACCTCTCTGCAATTTGCTGTAAATGCCACCAAACAGTCATTTCATGGCTGGGACAGCTACCTTGGCAGCCGTGAGCTGAGACAGAGGCCTTCTCACTTTGGAGGAAATGCAGGACTGTATTTGCTGTGCAGGAAAACAAACTGCGTGCTATTTGTTTGTTTTTGTCATGTCTCTAAGCTTCCTTATCTCCAGCTGCAGGATTCTGCAAAGTAAAATTCAATTAGTATTTATCATCCTGTTCCGAGCTGAGTAAGTCAACTTCTTTTATAGCCAAACTCATAAAAATGTGGAATTGCCAAAGACCTCTGAAGATTTCAAGGTTTTGAGATGGGAAAGGCCTGAGAGTAAAAGGAGAGAAGTAATTTTTTCATAACAAAATAGTCATGCTGCTGTTGTGATCACAGATAATGTTCCAATATGAGTGTAAACAGAAAGTTCAATTCTGGGGTTTTCAAACTTTGGATTTACCATGAAATGTGTGTGCAGAAACCCAATACACGAGAGGGAACAGCCCTTGCGTTCAGGCTGTCTCTCTCTATGTACACCCCTCTATGGGGGTCCAGGCTGGCTGGGATTCCAGGGGACGTGAAGACACCATATGCATCTTCAGAGCTAGGACTGATCTTTTCATACTCATCTTAATGCCCAAAAAGACTCAAAGGAATGTGTGTTGGTGACTTCTTAGGTCTATCCCTGTCTCCTTTTCCCCTGAAAATGCCAAGTGTTACCCATTCCATTCCAACCCCTGGTTTGACCAGGCAAGTCTATGCTGAAACAGCTACCCGTGACCTTCACTCCCATCTCCAGGATCTGTCCAAGCAATGGTAACTCACATGCAAACCCTACATCCAGATTTCCTCCAATTTCTTCGACTTTCATTACTGGAACTCTGTATTTTTACCCCTGCTTTCCTCCACCATGAGGTTTGGGAAAATCTCTGCTATCTTAGACAATGGCCAGCTGCCAGGTCAGGGTGCTCAGATGAAGCTAGGAGGAACCTATTCTCTCTTCTAGCGTCATCAGAGCTAACAGAGCTTATCCCAGGCATTCTTCTTAGACAACAAGAAAGATGACTTCAGATTCTGGAGGAAATCTGCTGGGATTAACCATCAGAAAGATGGTTTACCTACAGAGCTGCCCATAGATTTGCATCTGCTTCTGAAAACTTCTCCATCATGAGGCCCACTGCAGAAGGGTGTATTCATGAAAGCTCCATCGTGAGAAGCCCTTGTCTGTCTCATTCACCACTGTACTTCACACCAGTGGACGCTCAATAAAGTCTTATGAATTAATAAATAAACAAATGTGGGGTAGGACAAAAGCCCCTTTTTGTCAGTGTGCAAATCTGCATCCCTCATTGCCTGAATAGCTTAAACAAGAGGTCACAAACTAGTGAGCTGGGGCCAAATTCAATCAGCAATTATTTTAATCTATGGATTGTCTGTCTGACACAGCACTTGGTAGATAAAATTACTTTTTTTAAAAAAATGGAAATTTCACACACAATTCTGGATTGCTGGCTTCTTTTGAAAATGACAAGACCTAGTAGCTTTGGTCTTAAATTTACAAATACAAACTTAAACTTTCACTTATTCTTCCCACTAAGTACAACTAAAAATCCTAGACAAGATATATAAGACAAACATAAAAAGACTTAAAGTTGGAGAGAAGGTAAACTGGTAAGGGAGCTAGGGACCCGAGAAACAACATGGTGGTGAGTTTCCTGTGGTGTGTGTGTGTGTGTGTGTGTGTGTGTGTGTGTGTGTGTGTGTTTGCTTCATATATTCTAAACTTGGAGCTGAAGAAGATAGCAACTCATAAATGCCAACAGGTTCAGACAAAAACAAAAAAGCTCCAAAGAAAAGGTTGCTCTTTCTAACCAAAGAAAAGGTGTAGCAGAAGAAGACAGATAACTTTCAGGCAACAGCCACTCTACTCAAATAAACACGACATTAGTAATTGTGGCCTCACCCCTGTATATGCCCAAAAAGGCTCAGTAGGGAGCCTAGACCTACACCTTCATAAGGCTATCTAATAAGGTACTCCAAAACCATAGCTGAGGTGATGTTACAGAAGATCAAGTGGGGAGCTGAGATTTTCATCCCCAATGGCCAGAAATGAGGACCCCTTTCACAGGGTCAGTGGAAACCACATGGGGAGCTTATATGTCCACCCTCACCTGGCAGTAATGAGGAACTCTCTGCCCTGCTCACTACAGGTGTCAGAAGAAACTTAGTTGAAAGTCAGGATGCTCACCATTGCCCAGTTATAACAAGGCCATCTCCGCCCTAGCAATAACAGGAGGGCTCCCTCAGGTATCAATGGAAGCCAGTAGAAAACCTGGAGTTTTACCTCCAGTTGACAGTAAGGAGGTGGTGCCTACCCATTGCCTTGATGAAGCAATGTCAGAAAAGCCAAATAGTCATGATAAAAAGTGCTTGAATTGTCCATTATGAGCATGTATGAGTACCCCCCTCCCCTCAAAAAAAGCATAAGCAAGGAATTAGAAAAAATCCCAGTAAAGAAACAAAAGGTAAAAACAAAAAAAAGGAAATTTCAGAGCTGAAAAACATAACTTAAGTAAAAGGCTCAGTGGATGGACTATTCAGCAGAATGGAGGAAAGAATACATGAACTAGAAGAGAAAAAAACAGAAATGCCCAATCTGAACCAGAGAGGGAAAATAGATTAAAAACAAACAAACAAAATAACTTCAGGGATCTGTGGCACTATAAGAAACGATCTAATATTCATGTCAATGGAGTCCTGGAAGGAGAAAAAAAAAAAAAGAGAGCAGTGCTGAAATAAATACTCAAAGAAATACTGGCTGAAAAGTCCCCATTATTTGACAAGAGACACAAACCTAAAGAGTCTAGAAGTCAAGTGAATATCTAACGGATATATTTTAAAAAGTCCATGGCAAGGTTTATACCACCTTTAAACTTCTAAACATGAAAAACACAGAAACATATTGAAAGCAACCAGAATGACAGTGGATTTTTAACAGGAAAATCAAGGAAGCCAAAGGGAGGGCACAATATTTTTCAAGCACTGAAAAAAAAAATTGTCAACTCAGAATCCTATCCAGAAAAAATTCTACTTTAGGGATGAAGGGGAAATCAAGATATTCTCAGATAAAGGAAAACTAAGAGAATTTTTCACCAGAAGAGCTATTTTGAAAAAAAAATGACTAAAGAAAAATTTTGAAACAGAAAAAAAAGTGTAAAAGAAGAAACCTTGCAACACCAGGAAAGAACACAAGCAAAAATGTGGGTAAATATCATGAATAACAAAATGTAAAATACAGCATCATTTACAGTAACTAAAAGAAAAACTATTTGCGTATAAATCTAACAAAACTTGTGCAGGATTTATATGGTAAAAACTCCACAACACTTATTTGGGAAATCAAAGAAAACTGAAATAAATGGAGAGATAAACCATTTATGGATTGGAAGACTCAACAAAAGATGTCAATTATCCCCAAACTGATGAACAAATTTAACTCAATTCCTATCAAAATATCAGCAGGATATTTTGTAGATATAGACAAAATTATTCTAAAATTTATATGGAAAATTAACAGAGCTAGAGTAGTTTAAACAATTTTGAAAAAAATAAGAATAATTCCTTTACCCAATTTTAAGACTTATTATATACCTACAGTAAACATGAATGTGTAGTTTTGATGGGGTAGTAGAAATATAGATTGATGGAACAGAAAAGAGAACCCAGAAATGGATCCAAACAACCAGGCCCAACTGCTTTTAGATAAGGTGCAAGAGCAATTCAACAGAGGAAAGATAAACTTCTTAGTAAATGGTGTGGAAGCAATTAAACCTCCATTGGCAAAACAAAACACACACACACACACACACACACACACACACACACACACACACAAAACACTCGCAACCTAAGTGTCTCATCTTTTACAAAAATTAACTAAAAATGGATTATGCACTGAAATATAACACAATCCTTAGAAAGATAATTGAACTTCATCAAAATTTAAAACTTTTGCTCTGAGAAAAACCCTGGTAAAAGGATGAAAAGACTAATTAATGGGAGAAAATATTTATAAACCAGATATCTGACAAAGGACTAGTATTTAGAATATGTGTAGACCTCTCAAAACTCAACAATAAACCCCATAAACAACCCAATTGGACAATGGACAAAAGACATAAAAGGCAATTCATGCAAGAGGATATACACATGGCAAACAAGCACATGAAAAGATATTCAACACCATTAGCCATTAGAAAAATGCAAATTAAACCCATAATGAGATAACACTTCATATCTATCTGAATGACTATAATAAAAAATAGTAACTCATCAAATGCCAGTGAGGTTGCAAAGAACCTGGATCTCTCATACATTGTTGGTGGGAAAGGAAAATGGTACAGTCACTCTGGCAAACAGCTTAGCAGTTTATTTAAAAAACTAAGCATGCAACTGCCGTACCATTCAGCATTTGTACTCCTTGACATTTATCCCAGAGAACTGAAGATTAAGTGCACACAAAAACTTGTGTACAAATGTTTATAGCAGCTTTATTCATAATAACCAAAAACTGGAAACAACCCAGATATCCTGCGGTGGACAAATGGCTAAAGAAACTGTGGGACAGCCCTGGCCCTTGCGGCTCAGTTGGTTGAGCATCATCCTGTGCATCGAAAGATTGCCCTGGTCAGGGCACATGCCTGGATTGTGGGCTTGATCCCCTACTCTCCCACTGACGTTTCTTTCTGTCCCTCTCCTTCCTTCTCTCTCCAAAATAAATAGAAAATAACATTAAGAAAAAGAAACTGTGGTACATTTAAACCATGGAATATTACTCACGAACAAAAGGAACAGACTATTGATTGATACAGGCAATGACTCTCAGGGAAAAAAAGCACCAATGTCTACCATATAATTCCATTTATATAACATAGCTTGACATGACAAAATTATTAAAATGGTAACAGATTAGTGGTTGCCAGGAGCTAAGAAGGAAGTGGGATCAACTGATGTTCATCAGTGGATAAACGGGTAAAGATGTGGTACATACATATAATGGAATATTATTCAGCCACAAAAAAGAATGAAACCTCACCATTTGTGATAACATGTATGAAGCTTGAGGGCATTATAATAAGTGAAATAAGTCAGACAGAAAAAGATAAATTCCATATCATCTCACTTATACATGGAATCTAAAAAAATAAAATAGATAAAACAAAACCAAGCTCCTGGATAGAGAGAACAGACTGATGGTTGTCTGAGGTAGAGGGTGGGTGAAGTAGGTGAATAAAGTCAAAGGCACAAACGCCCAGTTATAAAATGAGTAAGTCATGGGAACACAATGTACAGCATGGTGATTATAGTTAATAATATGGTATTGCATATTTAAAAGTAGCTATGAGAGTGGATCTTGAAAGTTCTCTTCAAAGTTCTCATCACAAGAAAAAAATTAAGCATATATGGTGATGAATATTAACTGGGCTTATTGTGGTGATCATTTTGCAGTATTTGCAAGTATGAAATCATTATGTTATACACCTGAAAATAACATGATGTTATGTCAACTACACCTCAATTACTTTTTTTTAAAGGAGGTAGTGGCCCTGGCTGGTTTGGCTCAGTAGATAGAGTGCCGCCCTATGGACTGAAGAGTCCCCACGGGTTTGATTCCGATCAAGATCAAGTGCATATACAAGGGTTGCAGGCTCAATCCCCAGTAGGGGGCATGCAGGAGGCAGCCAATCAATGGTTCTCTCTCGTCATTGATGTTTCTATCTCTCTCTCCCTCTTCCTTACTCACTGAAATCAATAAAAAAAATTTAAAAAATAAAAATAAAGGAGGTAGTGGGTGGGAAGAAAGTAGTGCCCTATAAGAGGTTTACAGGAAATAACCTATGGTTACAGAAATGTTTTGTATCTTGATTACCAATGTCAATATCCTGGTTGTAACATCGTACTATAGCTTTCCATGATGTTATCACTGGGAAACTGGGTAAGGAGTACACAGGACCTCTCTCTTATTTCTTTTCCTTTCCTTGTTTTTTTTTTTTTTTGTTTTTGGTAAGGGATTATAAATTTATTAAGTCGTCTGGATACCAGATGGGCTGAGCCCCAAAATGGCGCCAACCTCTCTGTGTTATATCTTACCTTTACCTCAAAATAATTAAATTTAAAAATATCAACCTTCTTAAAAGGAATTAGCCAGCACTGAGTAGCAGCTGCTTCTTCCTCAGTCCAATTACTGAGGAGCCTATTCCACCTGTCAGCGTGGGAGTCCTGTGGGGGTGGGGGTAGGACTCTGATATGGGGCACATGGAATGACATGGCCCCTCTCACCACTCGCCTGCTATCTGGCCGCACACACTGGGTTGCGTTGGGCTCAGGACCCCCGTTGTAAATGGAGTTCAGACGTTTAGAGGCATGTCTGATGGACTGGATATGGGCATGAGCGTTGGGATGGGTAGAGGAGCCCCGTGGAAATGAGGTAGCAGGCAGGGGTATCTGAGCTTGTGAGAGAAAAGTAAAACTCCACAAATGAGAAAAAAACTCAGATGGCAGAGTCAGCGGCAGAGACTTGAGCGGGAGGTTAGGTACAGCTGGGGCCAACATGTAAACCCATCCTGCATACCTAGAGCTTGGCAGTACCCACCCATCTCCGGAAAGGGAGGACGACTTTGTGGTAAGACAGAGAACTGTAGCACCAGCCATCCAGACAACGTTTCTGTGGGCATCCCTGAGCAAGTGTGGGCCAGCGCGGATCAGTGCCCTACCACCAGGGCTGACCCAAATATACAAGTCAGCATCTGGGTGGACCACTGAGGACAGCATCAGAGTAATGAGCATCCGGAGGCAGGCAGGGATGGAGCGCCAAATGGCAGAGGTTGACATAGAAATACACTTCAGACGGTATGGCCAGCCCACCACATGGGAGGCTGGAGTGGAGAAGGCTGCGAGGCAGAGTGGACAGCCCAGGGCCCACACCAAAGGCAACAGGGAACAATGCCAGGAGGGGGGGCCCACTGGGTGGCCCAGGTGGAGAGATGGCGAATGTTATATTTGTCATTTTACCTCCTTAGGACTGATGCTAAGAGACATACACAAAAAAGGCCAAGGGCCAAGGAGTGTTCTTTGTGCATTAGACTTATGGGTAAACAGTGCAAAATTTCTACCCCCGAAGTCCACAGCCTGGTGAGCCAGGAGAGGGGCTTTTGCTAATGTGCCCTCACTTTCCAAATTACTTTTTTTTTGCTTCTTTGCCCTTGAAAATTTGCTATTAGTATCTTTAATATGCAGAAAACACTCAGGCCACACTGGGATTCACCTTTCCAAAAAATATTATATTTTAATGAAGTCCATGACCGCCCAAGTCAACCATTGCAAAGGATGTCATTGACCATGACACTCAGCTGGAACTTTGATAAATAATAATAATTTTTAAGTTTGTGGATTATCCTGAACTTGGCTTAATAGACCCTCTCTCCAAACCTCTGAAAGGATGGCTCATAAAAAAGTAATTAGTTTATATAGACTGTCAAGGTTCATGGGGGACAGCTGGCCTTTGATGCCTCATCTGTGATTACAGGCAGCTACAAGATAATAAAATTGAGCTCTGAACTCATGCCAAGGTACTCGCTGATCTCACGCTGGACCTGGTGCCAAGCAGAATAAACTATAATTGCTTGCCTGTACTCCTGTTCTTTGATTTGGAATCTCAAACGAGTCTAAGATATTTTGGACTTGCATTCATAGGCCCCAAATTCCTATTAAAGTAAAACCACTGACCTTACAAATGCATGTTCAT
This sequence comes from Plecotus auritus, assembly GCF_963455305.1. NCBI lineage: Eukaryota > Metazoa > Chordata > Mammalia > Chiroptera > Vespertilionidae > Plecotus > Plecotus auritus. The sequence continues at coordinate 145,872,539 of NC_137773.1, forward strand.
AATTAATATTTGTGATGAGGTCTGATTCCAGGCGCACTCAATATGGCCACTGTCATACGTCGTGAAAAAGGCTTCTGGAGAGGGGATTTGAGTCGGCATTAATGTGTCTAAGCTTGGCTATTAAACGATCTAATTACTGACGATCGGAGCTGGTTTTCAATCACCATTGATTTCACTGTGATGATCTCCAGTTACAGCTTTGTAAGAGGATTCCCTGATGCTTTCAGATTCCCAGTTCATTCCTTTCTATGCTGCTCCCTTATCTGAAATTCCTTGGGATTTTTTTTTCTCCCTAAGCTCAAACAATGCCCCATGCCTTCAATACTGAAAACCATATTAACAGGTGATTTTCATTTGGTCTCTTCGGTTTCCAAGGATAGTGACATACCCAGCCCTCTCAGGAGAGAGAGTAAATATACAAGTGCAGCCATGAGGATGATTTCGTGCAAATCCAAGGTCACCAGGACACCAGGACTGCTTAGGAACGGAGGCCACAGTCTGGGACCACTCACTCTATTCCCTCAGGGCACATCTGCTTCTCTCAGGGACAGGTGCCACCCTCAGTCTGCTGACCAAGTGTAACTTTGGTTTGTACATGTCACAGAAGCTTCATCAGCATCCCCCAACCTCCAACGTGGCCCCTCAGCACACAAACAGGAAGCCAATGGACCTACATGTTCTTTTCTATCCAGGGAGCAAGTCCCAGCCTATAACTAGCCATTTCTTTGGCCACCGTGAGTCAGGTGCCCACCTCAGGTCCAGTCCCAATTGGGCAGGGGAGCTCGGTCATGTGGCCTGAAATTTGACCACCAGGGCCAGTGAGTGTGAAAGTACCATAAACATGTTTGTATCACAGTTGTCAATAAGGCCATAGATGTGGAGTCCCTGAGACCCTGGCATGCCCTCAAGCTTGGAGCCTGACGGGTGTCTGTGTCTTCTGTTTTATCTCCAATGGTGGAAAAAAGGTGGGGTTGCTTCTGGCTTTTTTCCTAATTTTTGTTTTTCCTGATGCACTGTATAAGGAGCCCAGACTCTGGAGTTCTAAGTCTGACCCCATTGTCTTCTTGCTGATACTGCAGAGTCAGGGACACTGACAGGAAGATGAATGAAGCTAAGAGTGTCCCCATGGAGCGAGGCCAGGACCCTGACCTCAGGAGCACTGTGCCCCCTCCTGCCGAGTCCAGCAGCTGTGGGATGGAGCAGAACCAGATGATGGCAAAAGAGAACAGTGGTGACTAGGGAACAGTAGAGAACAATGGACTGGGAAACCGCTCCTAGGGAACAGAATCACCCTCACAATGGGGGAACCACTTTTAGGGCAATTAACTCAGAATCCCAGAAGACTGGAAATTCCTACATTCAAGGGTTTCTCTCAAAGCTTTCTCTTTTAGTCAAAGGCAAACCATGCTGGTTCACCTTCCTGAATGTCTCTGACTCTTCAGCCTAATTGAAGGAGAAAGGCCCTCAAGTCAACACTAGTTCTCCCCTTAAACATTCGTTTGAACGGGAGCAGGACCTCACCAGAGTCTTCTCATTGAGAAGGCCAGGGTCACTGGTGAATAGCCTCCGACCCCCATTGAGACCCTGGAGCCCAGCCTCTGCTATGGGTATTTACCTAGGACCCTCACCTTCTTTTTCTCCTTGCCTGGTCACCTCTTGCTTCTGCCCTCCTTCCTCTGTACTCTTTGTCTCTCCTCCAGCCATCCCATAGGGTGCATCCCCTTAGCGTCTGGCCACTGAGCACAGGAGCAGCTTGCCTGACCATACTTGAAGAGACTACAGCTGCTGCCAAAGAATGCTTTCAACCAGACTCCCACGGAGAGCTTGGGACACCAGGATTAAGCCTGATCATGATGGAGGAGAGGCAAACAGTAGAATCTTTCAGATGAGATGGGCCATCCTACACTGACCAAAGCTAAGCTGCCTTGCAGCAAAAATACACATGACCTTCAACATGAGAGAAATTAAAATCAACAACAACAAAAGGCCAGTGCAGACAGACAGCTTCAGGAACACTGAGAGCCAGGAAAGAGGATAATTTATGAGAAGAAAGATTTGGAAGGGTTTGTTACAGTTGTGAGAAAAAATTCAAGGCAAAGACCAAAAACCTGGGAAGCTCCATATTCTCCTTCCAGCAGTGTAGCTCCACCCTAGAGAGTGGCCACCTACCATCTCCATGGCTGGAGAAAGGCTTTGTTCTCTTCTCAGCAAGGCAAGGATTTTGTGTCCCAGGCTCCTGGAGCCCAGAATTTATGTGAATGACCCCTGTCCACCTAAACAGGGCTGAGATCTGCCTCCTGATCTGCTTGGCCATCAGCACCTAGAGGAAGGAGTACACAATATGAAAGGGAAACAGTGGAGTGAATGCAATGCCCGTGGTGGGGTAACCAAGAAAGGGCCCCAAATATGCCCCAACACCACATCATTCACTGTTGCGGCTGGCAGCTGCCAAGCTGGCAGAAGACAACCAAGGAATTAAGCCAAACTAATACTCTAATTCCAGAGTTATGGATATGTCAGGTCTTTCTTTCTCCAAGTCTGCCTGGCAGGCCCTGCAGCACCAGCAGAATCAGGACCATACATGTGGTCCAAAAAGCCTTGTTGATCCTATTGGAAACTTTCATTGTCACCCTCCCCAAAGATGACAAGCATCAACTTAACCAGGTCTTCTGACTTATTTACTGGTTGCTGTGCCTTACCCCTCAACATTTTTTAGCTTTTTTTTTTTGTTTGTTTTTTTGTTAATCCTCACCTGATGATATTTTTCCATCAATTCTTAGGAAGAGTGGAAGGGAGGGGAAGAGACAGAGAAAGAGAAACATCGATGTGAGAGAGACACATAGATTAGTTGCTTCCCACACATGTCCCGACCAGCCTGCATCTGAGGTACATGCCCTTGACCAGAATCAAACCTGGGACTTTCAGTCTGTGGGGCAGACACCCTATCCACTGAGCCAAACTGGCTAGGGCAATATTGTTCAGCTTTAAAGCAACTTCTGTATTACTTTGATGAGTTCTCAAATCACATCTTGCCTACAGCTAGAAACCCTTAGGTCACAGTCACTATAGTGAGGGGGAGAATTCGTCATAGGGCTGGAGGCCTGAAGCCTGCAGAGACGGGACTGAGGGCTCCACCACAGGCTGTAGACAGGTGTGGGCGCTGAGTCTAGTTCTCACTTCCCTGTCTAATCTGAACCCCACCATCTGCTCAAAAATTGGGCAATCACAGATCATATCAACAAAAACATTCGACAACACAATCTAATTTGTCACTGAAAATAGAACACATTTGTTTACTCACTATCTTTGAATTAAATCATAAACATAAAATACTGACTCCCATATTTGTATAAGAAAGATATCTCAAAGTTGCCTATGGCAGTGTGTTTTCTAAAAATGGAAAAATATTGTAAACAATCTAAATATACAAAAATAGTGAAATGGTTAAATAAACCATGATACAACTATATGATGTATAATTATGCCTACACTTTAGTAATACTTTTGAATATGTTCTAGTTAGCTTGGAAGATATCTGTGGAAGTGAAAACGCAAAGACTCTGAACCATATATACTATGATCCAAATTAATAAGAACTATGATCTATATATGAACAGAAAAAAACATCTAGCAGGGTCTTAGGAGTGAGGGTTGATTTTGTTTTATTCTGTATTCTTCTTAGGAATTTTCACATGTACATGAATGAATAGACACTTGCCCATGTCTTCCTGCTTCCCATTTATTCTTGATTCAAAAAGAAAGTTCAAAAATGTTGAGGGGTGAGAGGTCCAAGACAGTGCCCAGACTGCAGATTCCAGAGAGGTCTGAACCTGATTCTCCACAGGCCCTGCTATGGCGTGGCCTCTGAGGCCCAGTGAATACTCAGAGAGCAGCGAGGGATACCAGGGAGCACCCTGCCTCTGGTCCTCAGAATGATCCCCCACACAAAGCAAGACACATTTGCTGTGAGGCTGACAGAGATGGCTCCTCTGCTGCCAGGATTGGGACTCAGAGAGCCACGGGGCAGGCCAGACAGAAGAAGGCTGGGTCCAGTACGGTGGTCCTGAGATTGCTGGATGGGCGAGTGAGGCCCAGATGTGGTTATTCTATTGTCTCCCACATGGAACTCAGTCATAGACCTCTTTTATGGTTTTTGCCCCTGCCATAAACTACCTAAACGCTTATTCCCTTACGTTTTTCTCTAAATGGGGGTTTAAAAAAAATCTCAAATGAATTTACTTAAAAGAGAACAACTGAAATGCCAGCAATACTTGCTTCAAGAAGAAAGTACCCTAAATAAAATACAGCAGAATATTAAAACTCTAGCTCAACACTGTATGGAATGTTATGAGATTGAGCTTACTTTTTTGTCAACAGGAGAGATTAGCAAGTGTTTGAGAGGTGTGGAAGACTTCTGGACCATCCCACACTGCACCTTTCTCCTTGACATAATCAGAAAAATTGGAAAAGAACTTAAAAGGGAACTTAAAATGGGATTCACTCTTCTTTAACTCTATGTTCAGGTACCATACAAATCTTCTAATGCCAATGAGCTATGTCTCACACACACTGGGCAACTGGCAAGGGAGAAAGAAGGCAGGATTTGGAGATGGAGGGTCTGGAACTGAGGGACAGAGCTGATCCATTCTCAGCTAGAAAATCTTGAACAGTCAGTTAATTTCTCTCTAAGTCTCAATGTTCTCATTTGCAAAACAGAATCACAATAGCTGGCCTGCCTGTTTCACAGGGTTGGTGTGAGACTCGGATGCAATATTGTGTGTGCAGCAGCTGGCACACATATGTCTGTCTCTGTGTGTGTATATGTGTGTGTTCATTAATAAAAGGGCATATGGTTCGCAGTATTCTAAAAGTATACCTTGCAACTAACAGATTATTCCACAGGGAAAACTATAGGTAGAATGTAAGGAAATTTATTTCCAAATAATATTTATAGAGCTCTGCACAATTCACAAACTAGTTTCCCCTACTTTACTTAACTGATTGTCACCACATTGCCACACAACCCAGCAATCTAGGCAACATAGCTTGATGGTGACTGTATCAAGCCAGCGGGTGACTGTATCAAGCCTTGAGACCAAACTCCAAAGTTACTTTTCTCCTTTCCTTAATGTCATTATTGCAGATTATAATCACATCACTATAATCAATTTGATATGAATAAAACACATGTGGCTTGTTGCTGATAATAAGAACTATGATTCCTCTGATTATCCCATTATCATTTCGAAGATTATCAGAATTATGATATACTAGAGGCCAGGTGCACGAAATTCGTGCATGGGTGGTGTGTCCCTCAGCCCAGCCTGCACCCTCTCCAATCTGGGACATCTCTCTCACAATCCAGGACTGTTGGCTCCCAACTGCTCACCTGTCTGCCTTCCTGATTGCCCCTAACCGCTCTGACTGCCAGCCTGATCACCTCCTAACCACTCCCCTGCCAGCCTCTTTGCCCCTAAGTACCCTCCCTTGCAGGCCTGGTCACCCCTAACTGCCCTCCCCTACTGGCCTGATCACCCACAACTGCCCTCCCTTGCAGGCCTGGTCCCTCCCAACTTCCCTCCTCTGCCGGCCTGGTCACCCCTAACTGCCCTCCCCTGCAGGCTTGATCACCCCCAACTGCCCTCCCTTGCAGGCCTGGTCCCTCCTAACTGCCCTCCCCTGCTGGCCATCTTGTGGCAGCCATCTTGTGTCCACATGGGGGCAGCCATCTTGTGTGTTGGAGTGATGGTCAATTTGCATATTATTCTTTTATTAGATAGGATAGAGGCCTAGAGCACGGGTCGGGTCCGGCTGGTTTGCCCTGAAGGGTGTCCTGGATCAGGGTGGGGGTTCCCTTGGGGCGTGGACGGCCTAGGCGAGGGGCCTGTGGTGGTTTGCAGGCCGGCCACGGCCCCCGGTGGCCCAAGCGGAGGCCCTGCAATCTGAAATTTATTTATCTTCTATAATTGAAACTTTGTAGCCTTAAGGGGAGGCCAAGGCCGGCCAGGGCTGCAGAAACTTGGCTTCCTCCATCGCCGTGGGCAACCCAAGCCTCCTGCTCTCTCCAGCTCCATGGCTGCCACCATTTTTGTTGGGATTTATATATCTTCTATAATTGAAACTTTGTAGCCTTAAGCGGAGGCCAGGGCAGGCGGAAAGCTTGGCTTCCTCCATTGCCGGGGAAATCCAAGCCTCCTGCTCTCTCCAGGGCCACAGCCATCTTGGTTGGGTTAATTTGCATACTTGCTCCTGATTGGCTGGTGGGCGTGGCTTTGTGGGTGTGGTGGAGGTATAGTCAATTTGTATATTACTTTTTTATTAGATAGGATTGGCCATCTACTGGCTTCCAGAAAGTGCTTTTGGCACTTTGGATTCTTATCTTATTTAACCCCTGGGAGGAAGCAGTGTGTTTACTCCCCATTTAAATATGAGGAAACTGACCCGCATAGGAGTTCAGTTACGTATCTGGGACCATATAGCTAGTCAGTGGCAGAGCCTAAATGTAAAACCATGGGCATCTGGTCAACCAGCTGTTCACAACCAGCATTTCCTTCTCACCATGAGAAACCATGGCGCTGAAAGCCCTCAGGGATGGTCTATGCTATCTGGCACCTGTGGGGCCCAAAGCACAAACAAGGGCCCTGGACCGGTCCCAAGATAGAGGCAGAAAAATGTGCAGAATAAGGACAGATGGAGTTAATCATGCAGAAAAGAGCAGCTCGTGCTGCAACCAGCCAATCAAACCAGGCCAAACCATGTCCCAGGCAATTTCCTGGGCAGCCTTCGGAGAGGCACCCAGCCCGAAAAGCCAGCCAATGATGCGTTTCATTCTCTGCAGCCCTGTCCATACAAAAGACAAGTCCAGACCGACCCAATGTGGACAAATAGATAGTTCTATTTTCTCTGAGCAGCAGTCTAATTTCCTTCCAATTTTAAAGTCTCCACAATTTCCTAACAGGCCTCTGTGGGGCTCATGTAGAAATTAATAAGTTCAAAATGTACCCAATTTGCTTTCATTATCATTTTTTTTTTTTTTTTTTTTTTTTTTTTTTGCCATGCAGTGGATAGACTTTTCATTATTACTCAAGAATTTTTCTGTATCTGATTCTTTTAGAAGGTCATGTCTACTGGGCTCAGATACTGGGTTGAGAATTGAATCAGGTCTAATGGACTTAACCGAGGTCTGAGGGAAGTCTCATTGATTAAGAATTGGTGCCTCTACTAATCAGGTGGGGCAGGTACAAAAGGTAATATATATTAATAGGAAAAGGGACTCAGAGCAGGTGGAGAGGCACAGCCCCACAGCTAGGCTGCTCTGGGATACTGAGCAAGTGTCGGGGTCTCTCTATGAGTCAAATGTCTTATCTATGAGACAGGCAGAGAGAAGGATTTGAAAAAGAAAACTAAACTTTATTAAACTTCTACATCTTGAATCACTACAACATGCATCAAAGACAGTCTTTAAATTTAATCAAGACAGCAACCCTGGAAAGCTTATATTATTTTACAGATGAAGACAGTGAGCCTCCTGTAATTGGTGATTCCATTATATTGTCACTAAATCACTTGCTTGTGTACCATTAATGGGAATGTAAACTGTACAGCCACTAAAGAAAATAGTATGGAGGTTCCTAAAAAAATTAAAGATAGAACTACCATAGGATCCAGAAATACCACTTCTGGGTATATAAAATCAGGATAGCAAACAGATATCTTTACTCCATGTTCATTGCAGCATTATTCCCAATAGCCAAGATATGAAAACAGTCTAAGTGCCTGCCAACAGATGGAAGGATAACGGCATATATGTGAATGCAACGGAATTCTATTCAGGCACGAGAAAGAAGAAAATCCTGCCATTTGCTACAATATAGATGGACCACATTGAGGATATTATGCTCAGTGAAATAAGTCACACAGAAATAGATAAATACTGCATGGTGTCACTTATATGTAGGTTCTTTTATATGGCATCACTTATATGTGGTATCACTATTATGTGGAATCATTTATATCACATACATGTGGATTCACTTATAAGTGGAATAAGCTTTGAAAGCCAAACTCACAGACACAAAAAGTAAAATAGTGGTGACCAGGAGGGTAGGGGACATAGGGCGATGTTGATCAAAGGGAAAAAACTTTCAGTTATAAGACGACTAAGTTTGACGAATCTAATGCATAGCATGATTACTATAGTTAACAACACTGAGTTAGATACTTGAAAATTGCTAAGAGAGAAGATCTTAAATGTTCTCACCACACAAACACATACACATAGTGGTAATTATGTGATGTGATGGATGTGTTAGGTAAGGCTATGGTTTAATCATTTTACAATAACGTACACTTATCAAATCAATACATTGTATACTTTAAACTTACACAATGTTATATGTTGATTATATCTCAAGTTGGAGAAAAGAATTTTAAACTATAGAATATTAATTGAATAGGAAGGCATTTATCCACTTAATCATTTGCAGAACAGTATTTAATAAAATGGTGTATTTCCGGTTTTTTTTTTACTAGGAAAAATAAGTTATAATATTGACTATAAGTTAGAAAAAAAGTAGAAAAATGAGTGGAAGGGAATACACTAAAATGTTAACAGAGGCTCTGGGGATAAGAAAACATTTTTCATACTTTCCTTGGTGCTTTGCTATATTTTTCACATTTCCTACAATAAACACTTATTATTGTCAAAATCAGGAGTTATACAATAAAAATTATTTTAAATCCCTGCATTTATATATAAAGTGGAATCATGCTTTTTTATTTAAACAAATGACACTTTACATAGAAAATTTTCTTTAAAATCTTTTAAGGGAGAAGTGGAAATCACAAGAAAAACAAACAAACAAAAATAATACAAATGGAACCATCACCCCCAAAGCTTCTAGCTTACTTCACAGGCTAAATTGGAAACCCAGACCAGTGGGAAAGGGGTGGAAAGGGACAGAATACAAGAGCAGTTGATAAGGGGGACTAGAGGCTGCAGTTGACTTCAAGGAGTGATGGAGCTGGCAGATATGAATTTTTCAATTTTATGAGAATGATAGGAATCTGAAATAAATCTGTATTTTCTTTTTAAGATAAATGTTTTAAAATAAATGCTTGCAGCATAGATGGATGGCTAGTGCCTATGTTCTGCCTTAGAGCTAATCATAAATAACATGGAGAAAAATAGCTTTGACCATTTTAAAAAGCATCTTTATTTTTTGCTCTTAAGAGCTTGGAAGGTTATATTTTGATGCATTAAGCAAGAATTTTTTTTAATACAGCAGCAACTATCGGGGGTAATATAGAAATTGCCTTCAGATGAAAATAATGAGTCAGGGCTTGGTTTAGAAGTAAACCTTCATTTCAAGATGTGCCTGGAAACCCCTGGGCACATACGATAGTTAGAATACAAATTCAAGTTTAATGGCATTTGGTAGGTTTATGATTTAAGGAAAGCCTTTGGTGATGCTTCAGGTAAAATTGATAATTGTCCTTGAGGCCTACCTCCAAAGAAGGTAAGTGATCTTTTGTAAATCCAAACTTTCAAAGATCAAATTTGCTTGAAATGGTTCTCCTCCACCTGCCCCCCCCCACCCCGCCCCGCATTTTGGTCTGTACATTGGAAAGCTTATCATTGGACTGCAGAACAGTTTTTCAACCACTTTCATTTCCTAGTTCACTAAATGATGAAACAGCGCTACACTGAGGGCAGACATAACAATCAGACACCCCCCTCATCCCTTAAAGAGCTAGCCTCACTACACTAACGTGACTTAACAGAATCCCATTTGCTCACCGTTTCAAGTGTCACTGGTTTTCTCTGCTATGTTTTAAATAGGGATCACACAATGGGACGGAAAGGTGGCTGAGAGGGCCTGCTGGGTGGAAGGAGCTCTGCACATGGGCTCTGGGGAAGCGGAGGCGGAGGGAACCAGGAGCACATGGCGTGTCTGGAGAGGGAAATCGCAACTCGGCTCTGCATTCTGACCTGATTCATCAACATAAACCAGAGTCCTCCTTTTTTTATCCTCAATCTCCCAATCGCTAAAGGTTATGTCTGATTTTTTTAAGCACACAGTGTATGCCAAACCCAGCATGTTCATAACCCAAACATTTTTGCTAGTGTTTGTTTTAAAATCTCATTTCCGGGGATTGTTAAGAATTGCTGATTAACCCCAATACCGTTTAGTTATGTCCAAGAAAGAGATGAGTTGGAATATCCCCAGGCTGGCAAAGGGGTGGGGGAGACACCTTGTCTTTTGTGGAAAAGACAGCGTGGGATTTATACTTCCCCGTGGAATCTGGTTGAGCTGAGACTCTGAGGGTGGCAGGAGGATGAATGGAAATGTCCCAACTCCACACACCATGGAAGTCACAGTCAGGTGGCCGTGGTGGTTATCATTTAACATAAAATCAAGATAAAGCCTTCTTCTGAAAGCCCAGAGCATCTCCCCCATGCTCCGCAAGAATGCCTATGGGTTTATCTTCACATAAGGCTGAATTTGCCCCATTTAACCCACCCCTCGCTCCTCACTTTATAATATTCTGTAATGAAAAAAGGCCCTTCACAAAGCTTATCTCTTCAAAGTGCAAAAGAACCAATTTTTTTTTCTGCCCAAGGAGCTCATAATGTAGCAGACAAACTGTCAGAAAAAATAGACTTCATCATGGTGAAAACCTCAGCCCGGCATCCATCTATCATAAAGCAATCTTCTAGAAATCTTGAAAACCTTCATTAAATTTCCTGTCTGTCTCCTGACAGTTATAAAATGTTAACAATATTACTCATGATGCAGGCATCTTCAGGAATTCTTTGTTCAGTCTCTCCACCCCCTGCCATCACCCATCTCCTTCTCTTTGCCAAAAATCTATGAAAACATGAGACATGGCCATACTCTTCACACACCCCACCTGGGACCTGGGCTTTGCAGGCTAGAGCGGAAGTAGTCATAGTCTTGAAGACAATGAGAAGGCTCTCTGTTCACAAGCTGCACATTGCGAAATGGCACTGCCTTTGGGTTCCTCCTCCAAATGCAACACCCACTTGGAAGCTCAAGGTCACGGCTCTGTCCTACCTTTAGCAAATATTTCCTGGCCTTTTTTCTTTCCCTTTCCTCTTGCCAATCTACCAAGCTACAAGTTTTCACCTGTCCAGGATATGTGGGTAGTGGGGACAGTGGTCACACACTTTCTTGTGTCTGTAGGTCATCTTTCTAGAGACGATTCCCCTACGGAACTTACTGGCCCAACTTTTCCAACTTCCAGGGACCACTTCAGCAATATACCATCTCTCAGAAGAAGAAGCAATAAGCATCTTGCATGGGAAGTGACACCAAGGACAAAAACCATATGGAGATACAGAATCCACACCAGAAATCAGAAGAGGCGGACAGCTTTGGAATCACACAACATAGTGACAACAGCTATAAAGCTGGAGCCTGGGCCTTGTGAGGTTCCCCAGCTCGTCTCCACAGCGAGCCCAGCCCAGCCAGGCTAAGCCATCACCTTACCTGCGAAAGGAACTGGAGCGTCTTTGTCCAGGGCTACCAGGGGTGGGTCCAAAATGACTGTATCGTTGTTCTCAGTAATGACTCCATGATACGATGTCTCAATCCATGGCTTGTGCTTGTTGACTATGGGGGAAAAAAGACTGACATTTAAGATCATCATTTGAATAACTAATCCATAATAATAATATTAATATTGTATATGTATCCAGTCCTAGGCTCTCATTCAACCACCATAGAGCATGTTAAGTCTCATTTTATAGCCAAGGATGCTCCAGAGAAGTAAAGAGAGAGGTGCGACAATTCACTCCAGGCACACAGAAAGTGAGGCCAGCACCGAGACACACACACAGTTTGTGGCTGTAAAAGGTCATGGACCTTTCACTTTACCACAACCCCATTATTTCTATTTCTGGGTGCCCAGTATAGATATAGTCAAAAATTGATCATTCCCAAAAACTACCATCTATTAATAGATGTTTCAGAGTTTAAGTCCATGATCAATCAACAGATGAGCACCGTGGTTGGCAAACTGCGGCTCGCGAGCCACATGCGGCTTTTTGGCCCGTTGAGTGTGGCTCTTCCACAAAATACCATGGCCTGGGCCAGTGGTCGGCAAACTCATTAGTCAACAGAACCAAATATCAACAGTACAATGATTGAAATTTCTTTTGAGAGCCGAAAACCGACTTCTGCGCATGGGCTACAAAGTTTCAGTCGCACTGTACGTGCGCGCCCACATGTGGTATTTTGTGGAAGAGCCACACTCAAGGGGCCAAAGAGCCACATATGGCTCGTGAGCCGCAGTTTGACGACCACTGGCCTGGGCGACTCTATTTTGAAGAAGTGGCGTTAGAAGTTTAAGTTTAAAAAATTTGGCTCTCAAAGTAAATTTCAATCGTTGTACTGTTGATATTTGGCTCTGTTGACTAATGAGTTTGCCGACCACTGGACTAGCAGATTATGGCTGTGTGCTAGGATTTCTAACCTTATTTCTGCCTAATGTGATCCACAATTAGAAACTGGTACTGCATTTCATATACATACATGTACGTATAAGTACCAACATATCTGTAAAGGTATAACAAACATTTGAATATTTCCTGATAATTTAAAGACCGTGTTATCTAAATGGACTAAATTATCCAACAATTTAAGTTTCTCTTCAATAATTTGACTAGATAAATGATATATTACCTAATGAGCAATTAATACACTTAAAATATGTATCAAATATACATTACTGGTTGAATTGTGTCCTCAAAAACATAGGTTGGGGTCCTAACCCCCAGTACCTTGAACTATGACTTACTTGAAAATAGGGTCTTTATGGAGGTAATCAAGTTACAATGAGGCCATTAGGGCAGGATCCAATCTAAAATGACTGGTGTCCTTATAAAAAGGGAAAATTTCAACACAGAGAAAGACACGGGCACAGGGAGAACGCCATGGGAAGACTGGAGTTGTACTGTCACAAGTCAAGAAACCACCAGCAGCCAGGAGAGAGCATTCCGAGCAAGTATGGCCCTGCTGACAACCTGGTTTGAGACTTCTGGCCTCTAGCTGTGAGACAATATATTTCTGTTTTTCTCAGCCACCTAGGCTGTGGTACTTTGTGAAGGCAGCCCTAGAAAAATGAATACAAGATACTTACAGTCAACAGTGACTAATGAAGGGTCCAGAATTACAATGAGACATGCCCTTATTGGTGTAATATTCCTGTGTGAGAAACGTAACTGATGAATATTCCATTTCTGCCAATTCCATCACCTTGATTTGGTCCTGGCCCCACTGTCTCCTATCCAGAGAGCAGCCATGACTGGTCTTCCAGTAAGAAGTCTTGCCCCACCCTAATTCACCCTCCACACTGGCAAGCTGAGTGACCTTTCTAAAATATTAATCTGTTTATTCAACTGTGAGTGCCTCGGTTTGACCTTTTATTCCCCCACATAACCTCAGGTGCAGAGTAGGTGCTTTAGAAACAGAGGGAGCTCTAGAATAATCAACGGATAGGATCCTGATGCCAAGCCTCACCCCCTGCTTCACAGTTTAAAAGTGTCATCAGCCCTAGCTGGTTTGGCTCAGTAGATAGAGCGTCGGCCTGTGGACTGAAGTATCCCAGGTTCAATTCCAGTCAAGGGCATGTACCTTGGTTGCATGCACATCCCCAGTGGGGGGTGTGCAGGAGGCAGCTGATCGATGTTTCTCTCTCATCGATGTTTCTAACTCTCTATCCCTCTCCCTTCCTCTCCGTTAAAAAATCAATAAAATATATTTTTTTAAATAAATAAAAGTGTCATCACACACAAAATGCTCCACACGACAACCCGAGAGGTCGATGTGATTATTATAAAGCAATGAAGACACTACTTCCACAGGTGTGACTTTCCAAGATGACCACAGCCTCAATAACCAAATGTTGAGAAAACCAAAAACTCTCCCATACTCCATATCCAAAAAGCACACACACACACACACACACACACACACACACACTTATATGTTATACACATTTTAATATATAACACCCATTATAATATATATGTTTTATTACATATTTTTCAGTAAACGTGGCAAAGCAAGAGCTTCTAGATTTGAGAACAGCCTCACTGCAGTGGCTCCTGTGCCTCAACCTGAGCCACCTTTTTGCTCCTTCTCACCTATTCCACAGCATTTATGAATTAACCCAGAGGTAGTTGAGTGGGGCAGGGACCTATGCCTTGCTATTCTGTCTTGTCCCCTGGTGTCCATTTCTGCTGATTGAATCATTCCCAGGGCACACAGCAGCTCTGTCTACAGCAGGTCTGAAAGGGGCCACATACTCATCCATGCTCCTTGTTGGTATTTAATCCAGTGCTTCATTATGGACCCAAAATAATTACAGCCACCTGAGCTGTCCCCATAGTCCTTTGCTCTTTTATTAGCCATCGCCACAAATGCAATGTAAATAATTTGCAGCTGTTGAGAGAAATAATCTTTTTCCCCCTTTCATTAAAGCTACGGGCCTATTCATTAGAAATATGGCCAGAGAATATGCCAGGAGCTCACCCAGCATTTCAGATTCATTGTGCCACTTGGCTCAGTGGTAGACCACAGAATCCAGTCACAGTTGCTGGGTTTCAGCTATGACTTAGCCACTTCAGGGCTGGTCCTTTGCAAACCAGTTGGCCACAAAGACTTTTCACTCTCTCACCTGTAAAATGGGGAATATAACACCACTCACAGGGTTGTCATGCCACTCAGATGGGCTGGGCACACACTCTGATGTTCCATTACTCAGACCCACCAACCTGCTCTCTGGGCAATGACAGTGTCTGCAGGAGAGGTGATTACAGACCTTAAAGTTGAGGTTCTGCTCCCTCTTAGTGGGAATGGGTTTCTTTCCTTCTATCTACAGGCCTGCCTCTCTTTTCTTTTCTCCTGTCACTACTACAGCTATTTGAATACCTATCATATATTAGACATTTTACATACATTCATTAATCCTCACAACAATTTTATTAGTATCTCGTTTTGCACATAGGAACTGAGGCTCAGAAGGGTTTAAATGTTCCCATTTTGGAAAATATGAATGTTAACATCCCTAAAATGTTCTCATTTCTTTCCCACTATATATATCTATCTATCTATATCTATCTATATCTATATCTATATCTATATCTATATCTATATCTATATATATTTAAATATTCACATAAGGACATACATGTTTTTATCCTCACCCAGGATATGTTTTTATTAATTTTAAAAGAGTGGGGGAGGGGGGAGAAAAATATCGATTGGCTGCCTCCTGTACATGCCCTGGGATGGAACCTGCAATCTAGGTATGTGCCCTGACTGGGAATAAAACCCATAACCTTTTGGTGTATGGGATGAGGCTCCAATCAATTAAGCAATTTGGCCAGGGCTCTTACCACTTTATAACTTCCTTCAGATCTATCTCAACTTTTGCTTTGTCAAGGTCAGTAAACATTTGCATTTTGACATGTAACAAAAGTTAAATCATTTTTTGGTTTCTCTATAAATCAAATCCTCAGGATTGCAAAACCAATAGCTTAAATTTACATTATTTTGACTATAAAGATACCATAGATGGCTGAGCCAAGTATTTTGCAAGCATTACTTTTCCTTCTTACTGGTCCAATAGTTGTTCTAAGGACACTACTTGAAGAGCAAAGTTGGAGGTCTTACACTACCCGATTTGAAGAGTTATTATAATGACTAGAGGCCTGGTGCATGAAATTCATGCACTGGGTGTCCCTCAACCCAGCCTGCACCCTCTCCAATCTGGGACCCCTCGGGGGATGTCCAATTAATTTCTGACAAAGTTTCCAAGATAATTCATTGGAAAAGGATGGTCTTGCCATTAAATGGTGCTGAAAAAATTAAACCCATATCCAAAATTACTTTTTTCAATCCTACTGCACAATCTTATACAGAAATCATTTCTACATGGATTTTGGTCCTAAACACAGGAGTTAAAATGATAAAAGAAAGCATAGGGAAAAATCGTAATACCTTGGGTTAGGCAAAGATTTAAAGGGGCAAAATAAGCGTGAACCATACAAGGTAAAATTGATCCATAAAAATTATAAATATCTAATTTTTGAAAAATACACTTAGAAAATATTTTTAAAACCACAGACTGGAAGAAAATATTTGCAAAACATAGCTCATAAAGGATTTTTACCCATACATATAAAGAACTCTTGCGGCTCAATAATAAGACAAATAATCTGTTAAAAATGGCAAAAAAAAAAAAAAAAGAGCAGACCTGTCACCAAAGTAAATATATGAACAGCAAATAAGAACATGAATAGATGCTCAACATTGTCTTCAAGGATATGCAAACCCACAATGGGATACCAGCACCCCTCCACAGAATGGTTAAAATAAGACTGGCAATTCCAAGTTCTGATGACGATGTGAAGCAACTGGTCCGTTTGCTGGTAAGAATGTAAAAGAAGACATTTTGGAAAATGTTTTAGCACTTTGGAAAATAGTTTAGCAATTTCTTGTAAAATGACTCAGCAATTCCATTCCTAGAATCTATTCAAGAGAACTGAAAACATGAATTACACAACAAGACTTGTATGTAAATGTTTGTAAAATCTTTATTCAAAATAGTGCCACGCTGGAAACTAAAATGGCCACCAACTAGTGAAAGGATAAACAAATTTCAGTATGTCCCTATAATGGACACACATTCAGCAATCAAAAATAAGTCAACTACTGATTCATACAACAAAGTGGATGAATACCCAAAGCACTTTGCTGGTGAAATGAAGTGAAAGAAGTCAGATACAAAAGACTACATGCTGTCTGATGACATTCTAAAAAATGCCAAAGGATAAGGACAGATAATGGACCAGTAGTTGCTAGGGTCTGGGGGCACGGTATGCTTGTAAGTGGGCACAAGGGAACTTTCTAAGATGCTGGAACTGTCCTGTATCTTTTTGTTGTTGTTGTCCTGCATCTTGATTGTAGTGATGGGTATACTTGTCTGCCTTTGTCTAACTTATCAATCTGACATTTCAAAATTTTATTATGTATGAATTATGCCTCAATTAATATGGGGCAAGAATAAAGTCCTCATTCTCAAGGGACTCTTAGACTAGAGAGGGATCCATGATAAGGAAATCATATAATGATATGGTAGGAGGTCAGTAAGAAGAGGAAAAGCAGAGTACTATGAGAAAAAAGAGGAAAAGCACCAACCCACGTGGTAATCCACAATTAATTCCTGGAAAAAGTAGATTCTAAGTCATGAGCAATAGGAATTAACCCCAGATAAAGGATGTGGAGGATCCCAGACAGAGGAACATGCATAGGCACAGACCCAATAGGAAAAGCACCTGGTTCACCTTGGGGGGAAATGTGAACAGATCCATTTGGCTGGAGAATAAAGTTTGAGGGGCAAAGCCAGCCAAGAGGCTGTACAGATAGGTATCATCTACATCACCCAGGGTTCACTGGCAAGCACATAATCACCCAGAGACACTTCCAAACCCTGGTTTCATGGAACACTCGAGAACCATCTCCTTTCCAGAGAGAAGCAATAGATGTTGATCCTGTGGCTTAGCTGTTATTTCTTATTTAATCAGTTCCCTCCCCGGACAAATGTTTTCCCTTTTTGTTCCAAGAGATTGAAGCCAATCAGTTCATGCTTTGCTCCATCTACACTAATAAAAGAGAAACTTGCAAATTATCATCACTCTGCTATGCCCAACAGCCAATCAGAGTGAGTATGCAAATTAACCTGGAAAGATGGTGGCAGCCCTGCCCCCCAGCTGCTCTGGGCCTGTGGGAGTCAGAGAAGTCGGGTGCCAGCGCCTGAGGCTGGCTGCAGCCAGGGAGACAAAGAAGCCACCTGCCCCATGATCTCATGCTACAGCCAGCCACAGAAGCTGCCTGCCCCACTTCCTCCTGCCCATGTCCCAGGGGAGACAAAGAAGCTGCCTGCCCCATGATCCCAGGCTGCAGCCAGCAGCAGAAGCCTCATGTCCACCTGCCCCACGTCCTGGGGGAGACAGAGAAACCGGGCCCCAGCGCCTGAGGCTGGGTGCAGCCCAGGAGACAAAGAAGCCGCCTGCCCCATGATCCCAGGCTGTAGCCAGCTGGAGAAGTCGCCCACACTGCATCCCAGGGAAGATGGAGAAGCTGCCCACCTGCGGTCCAGGCGCCAGCACCTGCCGCTGGCTGTGGCCTGGGAGACGGAGAAGTCACCCACCCCACAGTACTGGGTGCCAGCACTTGCAGCTGCAGCCCAGGCGAAGCCACCTGCCCACCATCCCCTGCGGCCGCAGCCGGCCTGAGCACCTATGGCTGACCAGAGGGAGGGAAGCCCGGATTCCGGGTGCCTGTGGTCAGCTGGAGGAGGGAATCCTGGGTCCTGGATGTGGGACCAAGGCAGAGGTGGTTAGGGGCAATCAAGCCAGCAGGGGAGCAGTTAGGGACAATCAGGCTGGCAGGCAGAAGCAGTTAGGGGCAATCAAGCAGGCAGGCAAGCAGTTGAGAGCCAGCAGTTCTGGATTGTGAGGGGGATGTCCGACTGCCGGTTATTCCCTGAGGGGCCCCACATTGGAGAGGGTGCAGGCCAGGCTGAGGGACATCCTTTCACCCCCCCGGCCCTGCCATGCACGAATTTTGTGCACCAGGCCACTAGTTTAGACATAACTTCAGAACTGACTTCTTCAATTCTTTACAAGATAATATCCCTCTTTGCTACAGCTCTTCTTGAGCCTGAGCTCTGTCATATCATGACCCCTCAACACTGCTTTTTTAATCTGTTTTGTCTTTTTCTCTGTGATGTTTCAGTATCTAGAAAATGCCTGTGCTCCCACACAAGAAACACCGATGTGATATTTCTGCTCCATTTATAGAGAAATTACTAGATCTCCCACCCAACGTGCCTTTAACTAAAGCACAGATGCATTCTTGGGAGCACACCTTGGCTCTCTTCTCTTTGCTCCCACCTCTGAAAAGGTGTATTAATACTCAATGCAAGCATCAGGGCCAAGTGGCTGATGGTTTACCCTTTGAATCTTTCCACTTTCATCCTGGAGTTGACTCCCTGGCCATTGCTAGCTCCTTGATCCGCAGAACTCCAATATTTCTCCCTGAGTAAAGTAAACTGTGAGTAAAAAACATGCTGTACTGACTGCAAAATGCTCTAGTGAGGTTAACTACACCCGAGTAAATAGGTCATTCGAGAGTCTAGGGTGGTCCCTATCCTGTCATGCCCAACTCCCCCGTCTAACCTGATCCCCTGGTAGAGCTATGTAGACCACTGTGGACATCTAACTCATGAAGAAACTGATGGGTAGAGTAGGCTGGGCCAGTTGATTAGAGATTTAAATTTTCATTTAAGAGACACTGAAATTATAATTTGCTTGGTGACGGGCACATGAGAAAGAAAGTTCAGAAGGAGTTGTGACTGGCATTCATGCAATTACCAGTCAAGGTTTAGGGGAAGCTGAGAAACCATGAAAATCAGAGGAAGCTAACCTTCCAGGAGACAGAGAATCTGAGAGCCAACGCGCAGAGAGAAGAGAAGCGATCCAGCAGCTGCAGGAGAACTGGAGGCTCCCACTCCTGCTTTCCAATCCAGGCCTGTTCACCCTGCATGGACGTGTCAGCCTGCCATGGGTGTCTGAAGTTGCCAAGGGAAGTCTTTCACTAGTTCTTCTCACAACCACTGGTTACAAAAATGCGTACTAGTTTGAGTGGGTGTCTGTTCTTGCTATAAAGTGATTCCTAACTACTATAATTATAATAGCACTTTTTAAAAGTCATTCTATTCCCTACTTCAGAGTGAGAGTGGGAGTGGCTGTGTAGGTGAGTGGTAAGCCTACTAAAGGCAAAGCTGATCCTATACCCCCCTGCCTGGGATCCATCAGCAACTCTCTGCCCTCGATCACACGATTAGGTGAAGCCACCAAAAGACTTCAACTCCCTCATTTACCCATGCCGTTGCCTTCATGGTGACATATATTCCTCTCCTCTAATTCCTTCCAGAGTCATCTCCAGCCCCACCTCCTCCACTTGTGCTCCTCTGCGCCCCCACCATGTACTGCCTGCTCTCATTGCTATTAGCTGCTTCCCTGTCCCTCTCTCCCATGGAACTGTGAGCCCTCTTGAGGGAAAGGCAGCATCCTAGGTGTGATGATGTCCACAGGTCCCAATACAGTGACCAGCACATTGATACATGAGCTGAGCACACCTTTGCCTTGCTGGCACCCGTAATGCCTGAAGCAATTAGCAGCACTTTGATTCCAATGAACAGGTACTCTTACATTACCCAAAGAGAAAAAGGGCATGCCTCCCAAATCATAGGGTGACATTTGCCATCACTTAATTAGAGGGAATGTATATCTCTTGCTAAAGGTACCAATTAGAGAGTTTTAAATACAAATTCCATGTGTGTGACTCACATATGCAAAGATTCACAGAAAATAAGGGTTACATTGTACTGTTTTAATTGGGTGGAAAGCTCTTGAGGAAAAAATGACCGAGTCATTAATCCTCAACTGCTTAGTAGGTGCTTTCAGTGAGGGTGGAACATTGCTTTCCTTCCCTTCCTCCCTCCTTTTCCTCCATCCATTTATCCATCATTCCTACTTTTTTTTTCTTTCCTCCTGTCCCTTTCTATTCATAAATACTCACTTGTTGGAAGCCTGGGACGAACCGTGTGCCATTATCATTGGGTGCTGGCATCTGGGCCAGGAGCAGAGCCAGGAAGAATTGAGCACTGGGGGTTGTGCAATCTTACAAAAGTGAGACTTTCAGTTGTCTCTACACAAGATATCTGGATAAAGCCAATCACCCAAAGCTTGCTCTAAGACAGACCCTGAAGTTGGGTGTGGGGTATACTGTGCTCAATGTCATAGTGCTGTCACTAGGTAAGCAACTGTGTAAACAGAATGTCCTAGCTGAGTCTTTCAATTTTTCCCAGACCTCCGTTCTCTCTCCTCTATAAAATGGAGGTAATACCATCCCACAGGGTTGTTGGGGAAAAGAGAAAATGAGACCAAGTCAGAGCTGACTCTGTGGTGACCAGCACCTCATATGACCCCAGTAAAGGCATTTTGATTCTGAACCTCCACACTCACAGGCTGGGGTGAGAACCCACATGGGACCCAGAGTGCCCCAGATAGACAATGCCCAAGTCACCCAATACATGTGTTGGTAGGCTAAAGATCTAACAGAGCCCTAAGCTTCATATCCAGGATCTGGGAAGATTATATTAAATCTGTGAAGGTTAGTAGCCATTCAGTAAAAGATCATTTAGAATATGAAAGGAGGAAGGGGGGGACTGTGATGGTTTAATGTTCTCATTTAGTTGCAAGAACCAGCCCATTTTTCCACACAAAATGTCTTACCTATTGAACAACATTATTGGAGTGAAGTGTGCACTAAATTGTTATATCTATAATTCCTCAAGATTGTTATTACTTCAATATCTCATACTTCACTGCATTTTAAACATCTTAACCCCTAAAACCAGCCCTCACTTACTTTGGAATGTATGCTACTGAATGTAATTGTCTAAAACTCTTTCTGTTATTGCATTGTTCAACCACTACATAATGAATCAGGTGCAGCCACTCCTGAGGGCCTACTCTGTGCCAGGCTTTAGAGTTGTGATCTCATTAAATCTCACAACTACCCCTGTGAGCGGGCAGCATGGGCTCATTTTCACGGATGAGGTTATGGGGGCCCAGGGAACTTAAGGAAATCATATAATGTCATGGAATAAATGAAAAAACTGAGATCCCATCCCACTTAGTCATTCTTGCCCCTAAGCAGAGGTCAGTGCAACAGCACATACTTGTTTCCATCTCCTATGGGTCAAGCCTTGGAGCAAGTGCTCTGAGGGGACACAAGGAGACAAAACAGCCATGACTGAGACCAACTGGAGAACAGGGTTTTCCAGAGAAACAGAATCAATAGGAGATAGAGACAGAGACGGAGATAGAGAAAGTGAAAGAAATAGAGATAGAGATAAGAGATAGAGATACAGATAGACCAACATTCATTCACATATGTATATACATATGTGTGTGTGCATATATATATATATATATATATATATATAGTATATATATAAAGGAATTGGCTCACCCCCTAGCAATAGGCAAGGAGACACCTGTTTGGTGATATCGCTCTGATATCAATCAGGGGCAAAGCAGATGTACAGTCCTTAGTTTATCCTAGCTTGAACTCTCTGGACTCATTCTCTCTGGGGTTTCCCAGGCACACATGATCTCACTCATTTGTGGAATATAATGAACAACATAAACTGGAAAAAAAAAAACAGATCCAGAAACAGAGAAACATCGATCAGACCGTCAAACCTTAGAGGGAAGGTAGGTGAGGGAGGGGGGGACAGGGGATAGATCAACCAAAGGATTTGTATCGCCCTAACTGGTTTGGCTCAGTGGATAGAGCGTTGGCCTGCAGACTGAAGGGTCCCAGGTTCGATTCCGGTCAAGGGCATGTACCTGGGTTGCGGGCACATCCCCAGTAGGGGGCGTGCAGGAGGCAGCTGATCGATGTCTCTCTCTCATCGATGTTTCTAACTTTCTATCCCTCTCTCTTCCTCTCTGTAAAAAATCATAAAATATATATTAAAAAAAAAAATAAAGGATTTGTATGCATGCATATAAGCCTAACCAATGGACACAGACAACAGGGGGGTGAGGGCATGAGTGGGGGGTGGAGGTGGGAGGGTAATGGGGGGATAAGGACATATATGTAATACCTTAATCAATAAAAAATAAATAAATAAATAAATAAATAAATAAATAAATTGGCACACACAATCACGGGAGGCTGGCAAATCTGAATCTGTGGGGCAGCCTGCAGACTGAAAGCTCAGACAGGAGTTGATGTTACAGTTGAGGCAGAATTTCTTCTTTCCTAAGAAAATCCAGTTTTTGCTCTTGAAACCTTTCAACTGATTGGAGGAGGCCTACGCACCTTATTGAGAGTAATCTCTTTTATGTAAAATCAATTGAGTGTAGATGTTAACCAGGTCTCCAGAACACCTTCACAGCAACACCAGATTAGTGATTAACTAGGTACTATAACCTAGCCAAATTGACAAATAAAACTAACCATCACTCCCATCCAAGAATCTTTTAAAATGTTGTATTCAAAATGGGTGAGAAGATTTGATGCGACAGTGTAAATTCCTTTTAACCTCAGATAGAAATACCATCTTTTTGTTTCTCTCCTGGTAAACTAATAAATAAAGCCTTTGTGGTATATGCTATCAGCTTTGTTCTAGAGGGTAGCAAATGTGTGATACATTTTTAGTGTAAATTCCATTTCATGCCTTAGATCCCAAGATGTTCAGAATGACGAATGGCAATTATCTGGTTTACAGTATATTCACTGCAAAATGTTCACCTGCTTCTCAATGCTTCAGGAAGAAAGCACTGGCAGGCCAATTTCACGTCTTATTTATGTGGACTGTTATCTGCATGTCCCCAGCCCTGGCTCCTTCCTGGGAAGCTGTGGAATATCAGAGGGAGAAGATGGGCAAAAAAAGCCTTCCCTCCACCAAAAATTACACAATCGTAATAAAGCTGCAAGCCATCCTCACAATCAGCCCTGAGCATCTGGCTAGCTAGCAGACAAGATGGTTCTATTTGCATTCAATGTCTGCACCCCCACCTGCTCAACTTAGTTCAGGCACCACTGACTTAGGGAAGCATTCTCTGAGCCTCCCCCTCCTCTCTACCTCTAAACAAATACCCCAGGCTGAATCAGGTCTCTCTTCTTATCCTCCCATAGCCCCCCTGCCTATCCTTAGCACAGTAAGGTCTACACTGGGCTGGAAATACATTTATGTGTCTTTCCTCTATGTTTTTCATGTCTGTACCTCTAACCCTTGCACAACAGTTCTCAAAGTAAATTCTTGGGGATCCCTAAGACTGGTAGTTTTATTTTCATAAAAGTACTAAGATACTACTTGCTTTCTTTGTTCTTATTCTATTTGGGGTTTTCCAGAGGCAATAGAACATGATACCACAACAGATTGAATGCAGAAGCAGATAAGAGAATGCCACTGTCTTATACTAAGGTAGACATTTGCAGAAAATGTAAAACAATGGCATTCTCCTAACTACATTTTAATTTTGATAATGTAGCTATTTTTAACAAAAGTATGTTATTCTTGTCGATATGCAATGGATTTATTACAATTTGAACCAAATTTATATTTTAAATATTTTATTAGCTTTAATTAATGCAATACATAGCAATAGGTATAATCCACACCAAAAACAAACAAACAAAAAAACACTCTTTGGCATTTCTGCTTACACCGTCTCCAGCTTCCCATCACACTTAGAATCAATTTTAAACTTGTTCCCATTGTCTATGAGACTCACTCCCAACTCATCCGCCACCACATTTCCTCCTTAATGCCCTGATGTTTAAGGGCATTAAGGAGTTCTGAGACAAAAAAGTTTGCTATATGATGTAGCAAAGGACTTACAACGTAGTACATACTACTAATGCAGGAAGGAGAAGAGGTGTGCATGCAGAGAACAAAGAGACAGAGGGGAGGGAGGGAAAGAAAGGATATCTAATGCTGTCAAGGCTAGACCCACAGTCACTTCTTAGAATCAACTCAGTTGGGGGAAAGTCAATCAATGCAGTGGCAATATTAGCCCTTTCTCTGGTTCTGGTTGTGAAAGAAAAGCAACTGGTTGACTGAATGGCTTGCACACCGATGGCTGAGATATCATGTAGGTAAAAGAGCCTCTGATTCTTTTGTAGAAAGAAAGAGGATCATCTTCTCTTGCTGTGTGAACTTGAGCACATGCTATCAAGAGAATAATTGTCTGAAATCACAGTCCTTATATCTCTTGCAACCTGGTTGGAGAAACCGCCATAAAAAGAAATAAACTTCATAAATCATTCCTGCAAAAGGCATCAAAGGTTAAAAGCATCATGATGAATTTCTGAAATAAATCTGTGCTCTGAATTTTCAGAGTGTTTGGGAGGCAACCAGGGTGTCTCAAAAGAGAAATCATGATCTTAGCGATTTTAAAGGGTAACACCATTGTTTAAGGTGTCAATTTCTGCTAGAGGTAAACAGAATAGGTATTTGCCAGCTGGAAGATTCTCTCAGTGCTTAAGGCTTCCTTCCCAAAAGAGATGCATGAGATCTGATCTCTGACCTCACCAGTTCTAGGTGTGGGGCCTGGCACATGATAGGTGCTCAACAAATGTGTGTTAAAAGGTCAATGGATGAATGTGCTCTTACTGCCTGTGCCAATTATCTGTGTAAAGATCCATGTACATCGATTCTTCCCCAAATATAAATTCTCTTCACTTTGATTTCTGGTTTGAACACTTCTGATGGACATTTTACTTTCGATGGATCAAGAAAATTTTGTTTTCAATGTACACCATACTATTCCTAGAAATAACTAAACAAGGAATAAACAGGGAAAACAAAGAGGATGGATGGACAGAGTCCATGAAGGACACCGGCCCAAGCTAAGCACTGGCCTGGAACTGTGTAGCATGTAACGAGAAGAATTCCATGGAACTGAGAAGGTCCCAGGAGGAAAAGTAACTCCTGTTTCATGAAATCAGATTGTCACAGGACATTTGGGTGAGGAACAAGACATGCTTATTATCAGCAACAAAGCACACAAATATATTAGCAATTAGCTGATTTAGGAGAGTCTAAGATTTTTATAAATACAGAATGATACATGAAATTAATTATGTAGCTCATTATACTGAATTTAAGATGAGTATCATGTCACTGATAGTGTATTATTTAGTGTGCCATATATTAGTGAAAATTTGATATTTACAAAAATGTTTATATGTTAATTCTCAACATCATTTTCTCCTTAAAAAAAACACACACAAACTAGGATTGAATTTCTCTAGTGATGGCTCCTCCCACTGGACATTTTTCCAGGAACTCACTCTATTTCCCAAAGGGCAAGGGTAAGGCTTTTGGAGGCGGGGGAGGGGAAGGGAGAGGATGGGAGGGGAAAGGAGAGAAGAGGAGAAAAGGGTAAGGGAGGGGATGGGAGGAGAGAGAAGGAGGGGAGGGGGGCAGGTGAGAGGAGGGGAGGGGAGAGAAAGCATGAATAAGGATATGTTTCTTACTGTTATATCTTGGGCCTAAAAAGTTTGGAAATGGTTTTTAAGACAGACTGTAATCATAATGCAGCAAACCTTCATGACTCTGTCCTGGAATTCTGGAATCCCTTGACTTACTAGGTTATTCCATGACTGTGGGGATCAGTGATGGTGGGCATTTATCAAGTGTGTAATGAACTTGATTGACAGTATATTTGCATGGTGGTCATTTCACTATCATCCTCTAGGATTTTCCAGTGCACCAGGCAAACAGAATTCTTGGGCATACTCAGATGCCGACGCAGTCCTTGGCTTTGTGAGAAAGGAAGGGCAAGGATGTTCAGCTTTTGAATACAAGTGAGTTACCTGCTCTTGTCTTAAAGATGAGTCCCCTCAGGTATCATTTATCATTTCCATTCAAATGTCCAGGAATCCCTCACCTGTGGCTGCCATTTGAAAACAGAAAGTAACTTTTTATTTCCTTCTCAGGCCTGTTTCTCACCTAAAGTCACCATCTCAAAAAATGGCACCATTGTTGCTGTTTAAAAAAAAAACCCGGAGGCACCTTGATTCCTGCCTTTCCCTAACTAACAGTCTCTCCACATCCACCATAATCCATCAGCAGGTTCTGTCATTTCTACATCAACCTAACAGAACATGGACCTTCTCTTCCTCTCACCTGCTAACATTCCATCCCCAGCCAACACCACCCCTTGTTTGAAACTCTGTAAGAACCTTTTAATTTGTCTCCAAGTTTCCACTCATCGCCTACAATCCCCTTTCCATAAAGCTTCCAGTGATGGTTTCAAGAAGAAAATCTGATCATAAAGCAGGCCATAGCCATTTCTGCTTCGACCATCTCCAGATGCCCATCACACTTAGAATCAATTTTAAACTTCTTCCCATTGTCTATGAGACTCACTCCCAACTCATCCCCCACCACATTTCCTTGCCCACTAACCCCACTATGTGTTTTCCGATGGTCTTAGGCTCTACAGCAGCGGTTCTCAACCTGTGGGTCGCGACCCACAAGTTGAGAACCGCTAGCAGGGTCGCCTAAGACCATCAGAAAACACAGATATTTACATTACAATTCATTACAGTATCAAAATTACAGTTATGAAGTAGCAATGAAAATAATTTTATGGTTGGGGGTCACCACAACAAGAGGAACTGTATTAAAGGGTCGTGGCATTAGAAAGGTTGAGAACCACTCGTCTAGCCCCTCTGTAATGGAGGCCTGGAGAACAGGGGCCTTATCTGTCTTACCCATCTCTGTTCTCCAGAGCTAAGACAGTGCTTGGCCCATGGTATGGTCGATAAATACATGCTGAGTCATTAAATGAACTAGTACGCATCATGATTATCTATGATATCAGGAAAGTGTCTTTCTGTCACTAGCCCTCTTCTTATGGAGCCCTTTCCTGATTCAGTTCAGCTCCCTCTGGAAGCCCCATTCTCACCATGATGTTATCTCTCCTCTCCCAGGCTGTCATCACAACCCTCTCTTCCACCTCCTCATTATCCCCAAGACACCAATGATGGAACATACTTAGACATTCTCCATTTTAAGGTTCTCATTTCCATTCAAAGAGAATCTGAGAACTGCAAAGGAATGAAATGGATGAGGCTCCCAAAGAAGGAATTCAGAGTGTAGTAACAATTGTGAGAATGGCCTCTTTGATTCACCTGGACCTTGATTTTTTAACCTCAAACCTCCCAACACATACAGGTGCACCCAGCCCTTAGCTCTTTCCACAGTGCCCGCTGCCTGAGCTGGTAACCGGTTAGCAGGGCCCGTGTAGCACTGAAGTGGGCAGGCCAGCTCTGCACACCACTGGGAAGAATGTCAAAGCTCCAAGCCAGAGCTCCCACCAAATTCCCGCCAGAGGTAAGTGGCTCCAATCCTGAGGAGTGACACAGTCAAGTCCCATGCTATTCTGTAGAGTGATTTGTTTTGTTAACTGCCTGGCAGCCCCTTGGATTCCCTGCACCAATGGGTACACCTGCTGCTCCATCCCTACATCTTTGTAAAGCATCTTCTGCCTATAGTCTGAGCAAATAGGCCCAGAAATGCCGAAACCGGTTTGGCTCAGTGGATAGAGCGTCAGCCTGCGGACTGAAGGGTCCCAGGTTCGATTCCGGTCAAGGGCATGTACCTTGGTTGCGGGCACATCCCCAGTGGGAGGTGTGCAGGAGGCAGCTGATCGATGTTTCTCTCTCATCGATGTTTCTGGCTCTCTGTCCCTCTTCCTTCCTCTCTGTGAAATATCAGTGAAATGTATTTAAAAAAAAAAAAAATAGGCCCAGAAATGGAGCTTAGAGGAGCCATGCAGGAGACAGTGCCAGGACCCCCTCTCTCAACAGTGAAAGCTGAAATCTCATCTCCTCCCCTACAGGAATATAACAGGTGCCACACAGTGCACTGGCATACAATTTTGGTATCTCCATCAACCAAGCTCTCTGAGACACCACATAAATCAGGCAGTCACCCAAGCTCCACAGCCAATGTGGCTCCAGGAACAGGTAGATCAGGGGATGTCCTTTGGGAATGTGTGAGTAGAAGTTAGTGTGTCGGAAGATAGGGTTGGCAGGACGGAGGTGAGGGAGAGGAAGTGAGTGAGTGAGGGTATGAAAGGAGAGTGTGTGGATGTGTGTGGTGTGTGTGTGAGCGAGTAAGGGACAGTTAAAGCCCCATAGGAGCGGCAGGGGATGGCAGACCAGGCTCTCTTGGACAAGGAGAGACTACCAACACTGCGGGCACTTCCCAGACTGCGGGATTCCGGCACGGAGCCCATGCCATCTTGAAGAGGAGAACAGCCTTTTTTACGAACTCATCAACACCACCAACCAGATAGGCCTTGGAACTGCCCCGCGACCCAGCAGCCACTCCAAAGTCCTGCGGCCTCACCTGCAGACCCTCGGACCCTGGGACCTCCACCTCCAAAGGTGCACCGCTCAGCAGCAGTAAGTGCAACTTCCCCCTCCCCAGCAGCAGAACTCCTGACAAAACATTCATGCATTTCCAGCACACACAGGCATCCAAGGCACACCACTCCCGTAGGCAGGCCTGGGAGCCACTGGGAGCCCCTGCGGGTGTGATTTTGTACAGACAAGGGCTCGCAGCCCTGCAGTAGAAATTCTGAACTCCCTCTTCCTGAATAACTGCCCAGGGACACCCCAGCTGTGCAACTTCAGTGCCAGGGCCCCTCAGAGTGCGTCAGAGCTCTGTGCAGGCAAAGGCACCTCCACAGATGAGCATCTCCAAGGAGCAGAACCCCTGAGTCCATCTACCCACAGCGCGCTGGGAGAGCAGCTGTGAGACTCTGCTGGGTGTGATTCTGCACAGAAAAGGGCACACTGTCCCACAGTAGAAAATCTGAATTCTCTCTTCCTGAATAACTGCCCACATTCACCCCAGCTGCTCAACCTCAGTGCTAGAACCCCTCAGAGTGTCTCAGAGCTCTGCACCTGCAAATGCACCTCCACAGATGGGAATTTCCAACAGGCAGGCACCCTGAACCCATCTACCCACAGGGCACTCATGAAATCCACTGTGAGCTCTCCCTGGGTGTGATCTTGGACAAACAGGGGCACACTCCACCCCAGGAGTAGAAATTCTGAATTCACTCATCCTGGATACCTGCCCACAGGCACCTCAATTACGCGGCTACACTGCCAGAGCCCTTCAGAGTGCTTCAGTGTGCCTGGCAGGCAAACTTACCACAGGTGCCCCTGTGAGCCACCACTGGGAGTGAGTGCAACAGCAAAAGCTGAGTCTGCCCACCCCACAACTACAGAACTCTGGACACCACAGTCATGCCTTTCCATAGTGCAGGCCCCTGAGCCCCATCACCCCAACAGACGGTTCCTGGGTGCCACTGTGAGTCCCCACTGGGCACGCGTGATTTCAATTAAGGGTGCAAGACAGCAAAAATTGGGACACTACCCTCCATGGCTGCTGACTTCTAGACACCACAGTTGTGCCTCTCAAGCTCACAGGCCTACATCAAGAGAACCCAAATAGCTCAAGTAGGGAGCCACACTAGATTACCAAGCCCAGGAGAATTGAGAGATTACACCAGTAGCACCATCCCCAAAAGAACCTGGGTAGCAAAGCAATTGGATCTACAATTAAAACATTACAGGAAAACATGGGAAGACAAAAAAGCAATCCCCAAAGGAAAGAAAAAGAGGAATCACCAGAAAGGGAGTTAAATGAAATTGAGGCTAGCAGCTTATCAGAGAAAGAATTCAGAGCAATGGTTATAAGGATGTTTAAATGGCTGGATGACAAATACACACAACTCAATGAGAATTATAAGGAGCTGAATGAGAATGTCGCCAACATGAAAAGGAACCAAGAAGAGATGAAGAACGACATAGCTGCAATAAAGAACACATTGGAAGGCTTAAACAGTAGACTAGAAGAGGCTGAGGACCACATCAGCGAATTAGAAGACAAGGTAGGAAAAAAAAAACACAAACACAGCAGCAACTGGAAAGAAGACTTAAAAAGCAAGAGGAGAGTCTAAGGGAGCTGTGGGACAACACAAAACGAACAATATTCGCATAATAGGGGTACCAGAAGGAGAGGAAGAGAAGCAAGGAATAGAAAACCTATTTGAAGAAATAATGACAGAAAACTTCCCTGATATGGGCAAGAAAAAAACCATGCAAGTCCAAGAAGCACATAGAGTTCCAAACAAGATGAACCCTAAAAGACCAATACCAAGACACATCATAATTAAATTGGCAAATACCAACGACAAAGTAAGAATCTTAAAGGCTGCCAGAGAGAGACAGAAAGTTACCTACAAGGGTTCTCCTATTAGAATATCAACAGATTTCTCAACAGAAACATTCCAGGCCAGAAGGGAATTGAATGAAATTTACTAAGTGATACAAAGCAAGGGACTGAACCCAAGAATACTATACCCAGCAAGGCTATCTTTCAAAATTGAAGGTGGAATCAGGAGCTTCACAGACAAAAAAGGGCTAAGAGAGTTTATCACTACCAAACCAGCAATGCAAGAAATGCTAAAGGGACTGCTGTAAAAAGAAGAAAGAGAAAGGCGAGAAGAAACACAAATATTAAGGAAAAATATGACAACAAACATGTATTTGTCAATAATAATATTAAATGTAAATGGATTAAATGCACCAATCAAAAGACACAGGGTAGCTGAATGGATAAGAAAACATGACCCATATATTTGCTGTCTGCAAGAGACCCACCTCAGAACAAAGGATTCACACAGACTGAGAGTGAAGGGATGGAAAAACATTTCTCAGGCAAATGGAAATGATAAAAAAGCTGGAGTTGCGATACTTATATCTGATAAAATAGACCTCAAAGTAAAGGCCATAACAAGAGATAAGGAAGGCCGCTACATAATACTAAAGGGAGCAATTCAACAAGAAGATATAACTCTGGTAAACATATATGCACCCAATACAGGAGCACCCAAATACATAAAACAACTTCTGGAAGATATCAAGGGAGAGATTGATAGCAATACAGTCATAGTAGGGGATGTTAATACCTCACTGACACCACTGGACAAATCAACTAAACAAAAAATCAGCAAAGAAACAGCAATCCTAAATGACACACTAGATCAGATGGACTTAATTGACATCTTTAGAACATTTCACCCCAAAGCTACAGAATATACATTCTTCTCCAGTGCACATGGAACATTTTCAAGGATAAATCACATATTAGGACACAGGCAAAGTCTCTTCAAATTCAAGAAGATAGAAATCATATCAAGCATCTTCTCAGATCACAATGGCATAAAACTGGAAATCAACTACAACAAAAACAATCCAAAAAAATCAAACACTTGGAGACTAAATAGCATGCTATTAAACAAAGACTGGGTTACCAGAGAGATCAAAGAAGAAATAAAAAACATCCTGGCAACAAATGACAATGAAAACACAACAACCCAAAATCTATGGGACACAGTGAAAGCAGTCTTGAGAGGGAAGTTCATAGCTCTACAAGCCTACTGCAAAAAACAAGAAACAATGGTAATAAATTATCTAACCCTACAACTCAAAGAGTTAGAATGAGAGCAACAAGAAAAGCCCAGTGTAAGCAGAAGGAAGGAAATAATAAAGATCAGAGTGGAGATAAACAATATAGAGACCAAAGAAACAATACAAAAGATCAACGAAACTAAGAATTGATTCTTAGAAAGGATAAACAAGATTGATGAAACTCTCGCCAGGCTTACCAAGAAGCAAAGAGAGAGGACCCAAATAAACAAAATCAGAAATGAAAGAGGAGAAATAACAACAGAACCCACAGAAATACAAAGAATTGTTAAAAAAAAAATATATTAGGAACAACTCTATTCCAACAAAGTGGACAACCTGGGGGAAATGGATATATTCCTAGTAAAATACAACCTTCTAAAACTCAATCAGGAAGAATCTAAAAATCTCAATAGGCCAATAACTATGGAAGAAATTGAAGCAGTCATTAAAAAGCTTCCAGCAAACAAAAGCACGGGGCTAGATGGCTTCACAGGGGAGTTTTACCAAACATTCAAGGAAGAACTAAAACCTATCCTCCTCAGACTATTTCAAAAAAATTCAAGAGGAAGGAATACTTCCAAGCTCATTCTATGAAGCCAACATCACCCTAATACCAAAACCAGATAAAGACAACACAATGAAAGAGAATTATAGGCCAATATCCCTCATGAACATAGATGCCAAAATCCTCAACAAAATTCTAGCAAATCGGATCCAGCAGTACATCAGAAAGATCATACACCATGACGAAGTAGGATTTATCCCAGGGATGCAAGGATGGTACAATATCCGCAAATCAATAAACGTGATACATCACATAAACAAATTGAGAGATAAAAACCACATAGTCATATCAATTGATGCAGAAAAAACATTTGACAAAATCCAACATCCATGTTTGATAAAAACTCTCAGCAAGGTGGGAATAGAAGGATCATACCTCAACATAATAAAAGCCATATATGACAAACCCACAGCCAACATCATACTCAATGGGCAAAAACTAAAACCATTTCCCCTAAGAACAGGAACAAGACAGGGATGCCCGCTTTCACCACTCCTGTTCAACATAGTACTGGAAGTACTAGCCATTGCAATTAGACAAGAAGAAGAAATAAAAGGCATCCAAACTGGAAAAGAAGTAAAATTGTCCTTATTTGCAGATGAGATGATACTGTACATAGAAAACCCTAAAGACTCCATCAAAAAATTATTAGACTTAATAAAGGAATTCGGCAATGTAGCAGGATACAAAATTAACGCCAAGAAATCTATGGCATTTCTATACACCAACAATGAACTTACAGAAAGAGAGACTAAGAAAACAATCCCATTTACCATCGCCCCCAAAAAATTAAGATACCTAAGGCATAAACTTATAACTAAGGAGGTAAAAGACCTCTACTCAGAAAACTACAGGACATTGAAAAAAGAGATAGAAGAAGATATAAATAGATGGAAGAGCATACCATGTTCATGGATTGGTAGAATCAACATCATTAAAATGTCCATATTACCCAAAGCAATCTATAGATTCAATGCACTCCCCATTAAAATACCAATGGCATATTTCACAGACCTAGAAAGAACTCTCCAAAAATTCACCTGGAATAAAAAAAGACGCCAAATAGCCACAGCAATCCTGAGAAAGAAGAACAAAGTAGGAGGGATCTCAATTCCAGATTTCAAGCTGTATTACAAAGCCACTCTTCTCAAAACAGCCTGGTACTGGTACAAGAACAGGCATATACACCAATGGAATAGAAAGAGAACCCAGATATTGACCCAAACCACTATGCTCAATTAATATTTGACAAAGGAGGAATGATCATACAATGGAGTCAAGACAGTCTCTTCAATAAATGGTGTTGGGAAAATTGGACAGATACATGCAAAAAAATGAAACTAGACCACCAACTTACACCATACATAAAAATAAACTCAAAATGGATAAAGGACTTAAACATAAGATGGGAAACCAAAAAATACTAGAAGAATCCACAGGCAGAGAAATCTCAGACATATGCCGAAGCAATTTCTTCACTGATACCACTCCTAGGGCAATGGAAACTAAAGAGAAAATAAACAAATGGGACCACATCAAAGTAAAAAGCTTTTGCACAGCAAAAGAAACCATCAACAAAACAACAAGAAAGCCCACTGTATGGGAGAGCATATTTGCAAATGTTATCACTGATAAAGGCTTAATCTCCAATATTTACAGGGAACTCATACAACTCAATAAAAGGAAGATAAACGACCCAATAAAAAAAATGGGCAACGGACCTAAATAGATACTTTTCAAAAGAAGACAGAAGGAAGGCCAAGAGACATATGAAAACATGCTCAAAGTCACTAATTATCCGAGAGATGCAAATCAAAATGACAATACGGTAGCATTTCACACCTGTCAGAATGGCAATCATCAACAAATCAACAAAGGACAGGTGCTGGGAGGATGCGGAGAAAAAGGAACCCTTGTGCACTGCTGATGGGAATGCAGACTGGTGCAGCCACTGTGGAGAACAGTATGGAGTTTCCTCAAAAAATTAAAAATGGAACTCCCATTTGACCCAGTGATCCCACTTCTAGGAATATATCCTAAGAAACTAGAAACACCAATCAGAAAGGATATATGCAACCTTATGTTCATAGCAGCACAATTTACAATAGCTAAGATTTGGAAACAGCCTAGGTGCCCGTCAGCAGATGATTGGATCAGAAAACTATGGTACATCTACACAATGGAATACTATGCTGCTATAAAAAAGAAGGAATTCTTACCATTTGCAGCAGCCTGGATGGAAATGGAGAGCATTATGCTAAGTGAAATAAGCCAGGCAGAGAAAGATAAATACCACATGATCTCACTCATTTATGGATAATAAAGAACATTATAAACTGATGAACAAAAAGACACAGAGGCAGTAAAGCAACAAACAGACTGTCAAATTACAGCAGGAAGGTTGGGGAGAGGTGGGGGAGATAAGAGATCAACTGAAGGACTTGTATGCATGCATATAAGCATAACCAATGGACGCAAGACACTGGGGGGTGAGGGCATGTATGGGAGTGGGGTGGGGGGGCAATGGGAAGATATGTACACATGTAATACCTTAATAAAAAAAAAAGAAGAAAAAAAAAGAAGTTAGTGCATGTGGGGACATACCTTGGACCTAGGCCCTGTCCCCAGGGTTTGCACCTAGCAGGCTCTCTTTAAGTAGCTCTTGGATTCATGAAGCACTTATGTCTGGGATATGTAGGGCAACTCCAACTCCACTGAGCATGGACTAGGAGAATATGGGATTTCCTACAGCACAGGTGATGAGAACTGGCTGTAAAGCAAATCTTTATGATATGGATGCTTAACTCTGGGGGTTGAGCGGTGAAGCAACTCCATCGCATGGCAAGTAACTTTCAAAATGGCTCCCACCCACAAACAAGGCCAGGAATATGAACACTGATTGCCCATGTACACAGTGTAGGCCATGGGTAACAATTGATTCAACAAATATTCATTTAATAAGTAACTATTGTATGTGGGAGGGGCTATGCTAAGTATTGGAGGTATAGCACTAAGTAATTACACCAGCAATTAAATTGGGATAAGGACTAAGAAAGATAAGTACAGGATCCTATTAGGATATATGTTGGAGGAAATTACCTATTTGAGGTTGTTGGAGGGACCCCCTTTCAAAAGTGACAACTGAGAGGGATAGAAGATGTTCTGAGAAGAAAGAAATGCATGGGAAAGAGTCTGATTGAAGAACTGTAAAGAGATAATCTAGTAGGTTTGATGAAGAGGATAAGGCATGGCTTCTGCTTGGAGAAGCTCCCTGTTACATAAGAAAATGAGAAGAGGATTCGGAATTCTATGTACCTGGGTAGCTCATAGGTAATGGTGTAGGAACTTCGGAGGAAGGGGCGGTCAATAATAAATTAATCTTTGTAGGCTTCCATGAGGCTGTACCTCAGGTGGGTCTTGCATGATGAGCTGGGTAGGCAGAGAGGTGAAGGAAGGTCCAAAATCTGGATATACACCTCTACTCCTCCCTTCTCTCTCATCTGTTAACTCACCCATTACCATGACTATATGTCACCCCTCCTAGAAGTGTCTCTTCGGTGCCTGCTTTCCATCCTCACTGCCGAGGCCAAGCCCCTGTCATTGCCCCTGGAGTGCTGCAACTGCCCCAACTGTCTCTCGTGAGCAGAGGGGCCTCTAAATGCAGACCAAACCATTCCA
Organism: Plecotus auritus; assembly: GCF_963455305.1. NCBI lineage: Eukaryota > Metazoa > Chordata > Mammalia > Chiroptera > Vespertilionidae > Plecotus > Plecotus auritus. The sequence goes on from NC_137773.1 coordinate 145,908,959, forward strand.
CCTCCCTACTTCTCCCTTTCACAAGCTCTCATCAGCCTGTATGTAAAGATCACACTCCTTAGCCTGGCACACTTGCTTCTGACTCCCACTTATTGCCTAATCTCTCTTAATACCTTGAGCTACTTCCAGTACCTGAGTGTGCCCTGCTCTCTTTCCAGCCCTGACATAAGCCCAGATCTTTTCTCCCACAATTTCCTAGGGTTTCTTGGGTGGAGGGGTTCACTATTCTTTCTACATGGGTATCACCAAACCCCTCACTTTCCTGCTGCAACCACTCATATCTCTTTTCTGCACATGCTTACAAGCAAACTCTCCTGAAGCTGTTTATATTTGTAAATGACTTTTCCAAAACAAGTTTATTGCTCCATCTGATTTTCAGAGGCCCCGTAGCTAAATGTTGCCTAAGCGTATATTGAGCACCTGCTGTACACTCCGTGTTTTTAGGCCCATGTCAGTCACTAAAAGAGGTACAGGGATAGGCACAGGCCACAATCTAATGTCAGTGACATCACCACAAGAAGAAAGTCCTTTCTAAGAAGGTGCAGGAGATGCCACGTGAAACTAGATCAATGCGTGTTTGACTCTACTGTTGCCATGATGTTGTTGTTGTCATTCCTGGTTTCTATTGGTGCAGCACCTACATTATGTGCCGGGAACTGTACCATGCTGTTGAGGTTCAGTTCCCTGGGAAGCAGACTCTAGAGTTTAGTGTGCAGGATGTTTCGTTGGGAATATTTTTGGGATCACAGTTGTGGAAGAGAAGGAAAGGAAGCAGGAAGGGCAGAGGGCAAAGAGGAGCTGGGAAGCAGGCTCAGCAAACCCCAGCCATGCTGTAGTGCTTGAATGGCTCTGAGTTGTTCTGGGATGGCCTACTACAGTGGTCGGCAAACTCATTAGTCAACAGAGCCAAATATCAACAGTACAACTACTGAAATTTCTTTTGATAGCCAAATTTTTTAAACTTAAACTTCTTCTAACGCCACTTCTTCAAAATAGACTCACCCAGGCCATGGTATTTTGTGGAAGAGCCACACTCAAGGGGCCAAAGAGCCGCATTTGGCTCGCGAGCCGCAGTTTGCCGACCACTGGCCTAAGATGAATGAGCCTTACTGCTCTTGTATTCATCAGTCATTGAATGGGGGCCACCCTGGAAGGGGTTTAGCTTTGGGCAAGATGCCTCTCCGAAGCTGAGGCAATTTCTGAAAGGGCTGACAGCTGGGAGCTGTCTCTGCCAACCGTTCTTCCAGTAGCTGGGGCAAGTGGTACTTTATTGAAGTGGTGTCTAAGTGGAACACTGCAGGGTTCATCATATAGGTGCTTTCCATATACCACTTTGAAAACTCACAATAATCCAAAATGTACATATCATCTCCCATTTTACAGATGGGAAACCAAGGCATGGAGAGAGTATCTTTCGGCCAAAGTTCTACAACTGGATTTGAACTCAGTTCTGATGTCACAGCTTTAGGCTTGTGTCACTGAACAATATTCCTTCCTTCCATGCAAGTGGTTAGTGGCTCAAACTGTTCCCCCTCACAGCCTGGGCATATGACGGACCTACCTTTTCTTGGAATACCCAGGAGGACAAGAGGCAAAAGCAGTATGTTTGAGTCAGTCTGGGTGTGAATGCAGTGTAACACCAAGTGTACTCACCTGTACCTTTGTTGTTGGGGTGGTGCCTCATCTTAGGTCACATTCAGGACCCCAGGACATGGTACCAGGGCTAGGACTCATGAATGGACTTATTTAATTTAACAAATAAAAATACAGGACAACCAGTTAAATTTGAATTTCAGATAGACAACAAATGTTTTAGTATAAGTATGCCCATGCAATATTGGGATATTGGGGATCTCCAATATCTCTTCCACTAAAAGTCATTTTGTGTGTGTGTGTATCTGACATTCAAATTAACTGGGTGCCTGGTATTTTATCTGGCGACTGTACTCATGGGTGAAGTGGAAAACATCCACTCGTATCTACAAAATACTTTCACTGACACGAAAGTTTCCTCAAACCAAACTCTTTCCCAGCCTGATGTCTGAAATCCATTTGCCAGCAACCAAAGCTCTTCATTGCACAGTTAAATCCAATGCTTCGTGTGTCCACGCCCCTGAGAATGGGCCATGATATACATTTATTCACCCTCAAGGTATTACTGAAAGCAGGTTTGGGGGAATACACCTAAGAGAGCACAGATGATGGGAGGGATGGCCAGGAGTGGACATTACTAAGGGAATGAAGGGCTCAGGATAAGAAGAAAACATTGATGGTGTGCAAGGTAGCCTTGGGAGCTTCTCCATCTTTCTCAGTCAGGCTCCATTAGAAGGAGGTTTCAGTCTTCTTAAGACTGCTCAGCAGGCTCATGGCCTCTCTTTCTGATTGGAGGGTAACATGCTAGCCCCTTCCCCACAATAAACCCCTGCCTACCAGCAACCAGCTGTACCCATGGCCTGCTTATGGGCCACCAAGAAACTTGGTGTCCCAGTGGCACCTGGAACAGACCCAGATATTACAAACCCCATCTTCCCACTCAGAGTCTCCTTGCCCTGTCATTGGCCAAGTTGAAGCTTCTTAGCAGCTCTGTGATAAGGAAATAGTGCGTAGACAATAAAAGATGCCACCACAAGTGACCTGAACTTATTCCTTTCTCCCAACTTTCCAGATGAGCCATTCCCTTTTATTAACCAGAGATTCATAAAAATGCCTAAGTGAATGCAACCGCTTAAACAGTTTTATCTTAGAAGTTGGGCACTAAATACATTAAATGAAGTCCCTCAGCCCTTGGACAAGAAGCCATTAGACATGGACTGTTACTTGCATTACCATTACATTAGTGGGTCATAATGAAAAATAAAAGTTCTAATCAGCATGAACATTTTTAAAGTGCCATGATGCAGAATATGCCAGACTGGGCTACCTCAAATATCCAAACTAACCTAACCACAATGAGTAATGACTTTGAACAAAAAGGTTGAACACAAAGAATCAGTGTAACAAATCCCACTCAAAGTCATTAGCAATTAAAGGCTTTATGGAGAAAGAGGAGGTCCACCCCTACCCCCCAGCTAAGCGAGAGAGTGCTCTGAGCTTTCCGTGGAGCCCTATGACAACACTCACTGTCTACCTTCCTCACCCAGCCACCACCGGGAAGAAGACCCTCTGCAGTCCTCACAAGGTTCCAGGCAGCCCTGGGGTGCCTCAGAGGTAGTTCAGGGGCCACAGAGGGTGGAGAGGAGCAGCTACATGGTGGATCCTCCACCCTTCTTTAATCCTGTCCTTTTCCACTCATCCATTTGTTTTACTGTGATCCTCTTCATGGGTCAATCACATGGGCCAATACTGAGGCAGGTCCTTGGACAAAGGCTAGATCCGGTGGGACAGTTAACCCGGAGTGGCGAGAGACAGACTGAATCAGTGGGCAAGGGCAAATGGCACAAGCAATGGGGCCAAGGGTCTAGCAGAGAAGCTGAGCCATCCCTGTGAGCAAGGGTTCCCCGAAGGGTGGGCCTGCCTTTGGGGCCACAGGCAAGGAACAAGGCAGCCAATAGATAAAACAATCAAGCCTTTGAAGGCTTGGTCTCAGGATTCCTCCATCCTCCTCTGAATTGCTCTCCCTGACTTCCCAGGTGGAGAAGCCCACTCCCCAGGGCACCCTCTGGGTTCTTGCACAGACTCCTATTTGAGTAGTCTTGTTGCATTTACTTATTTCCGCCCATTGGACTGTGGCCTCTGCTAGGTTAGGGCAGTATCCAAATAGACTTACTCATTCATCCAGTCACTCATTTAATCATTAATTCCCGCAACAGATTGAGAGTCAATATGTTCCTTTCACTCTGCCAGGTGCTTATCTTGTCTGTGTATATCCAGCATCTAGAACAGAGCTTGGCACCCAGTAAGTACGAAATAAATATAGTTTTATGATTTGATTGATTTCAGAAAGGAACAGAGAGGGAGAGAGAGAGAGAGAGAGAAACATCAATGATGAGAAAGAATCATCAGTCCGCTGGCCCCCTGCACATCCCCTGGTGGGAATCAAGTCCACAACCTGGGCATGTGCCCCAACCAGAAATTGAACCATAACCTCCTGGTTCAAGGGTCCACGCTCAACCACTCAGCCACACTGGCTGGGTGGTACTAAATAAATCTTGATAAATAAATGAACATGTGACCTAAGACTTGTTGTACAAAAGGGGCTATATTCCCAGGTGGCCACGGGAGGAAGGAAAGGATGATGTCATTGTGGTTAAAGTCTCAAGAGTCTAGACGGACATAAATATTCCCACTGACCAGCAATGTCTCCCTCGCTGCTCCTTCCCAATTCATGAAAACTCTTATATTCCCAGGACCATTTCTCTTTTAGATTAAGACATTTTCTTTTGTGTGTTGCCAGTAAAACGTTTGCTAGATGACTTTTGCCACCTTATATGTGCAAACACCATTTCGAGTTTTCCTTTCCCCCGATTAAACTTCCTCTAAATTACCTACCTGCTTTACTTAGCAAAACCTCAAGGAGCCTTTGAGGATAACGGCTCCCCATTTATCTCTGTGGTACTGCCTACTCTACAAAACCCTTTCATCCCACTTCCCTGGGTGCCGGGACTCACTTTGTCATCTAGCCTTCCTGCTTTCAGCAACATCCCAACACTTTGCTGACCTTTTGCTATTTCTATAATATGCTTTTCCTAATAAAACAACCTGCAGTGCACCCTGCATTTTAACTACGGTTAAATTCCTCCCCCTTATCCTGTGTTCAGCAACTTTAAGGCGTCCCAGCTATTGTAAGTTATTATATGCTTAGTTGAACTTATTAAATCCCACTTGTCTCCAGGCTTGTTTATTTTCATTTCTGTAATAGGTTCTGTGCCCCTCTGTCTATATTTTTCAACAGGCTTTCTATACCAGCAGGGACGACAGGGAATGATACCTGACCAGGGAGTGGCAGGTGGGTTCAGGGGATCTGGGGAAAGGTTCCCCCAGCACGTGCACTGGGACTCCAAGCATTTTGGCACCCCACGTCCAAGTCTCTCCAACCGACTCCCAGAAACAGAGCACTTTGAAATGGCAGCCCATCACAGATGGAGCTGGGCCATCTCACTCCCGGGCAATGGCTTCATTAGGCACAATGTCCTACAATGCCACTTGCCCCATATAAGGGGGGAGGTGTCATAAAGATCATTCTGCCGGCTCCAGGAATTAAATTTAAAAAAATTTTATGATACTTTTACTGATTTCAGAGAGGAAGGGAGAGGGAGAGAGAGATAAAAATATCAATGATGAAAGAGAATCATTGATCGGCTCCCTCTCGCATATCCCACACTGGGGATTGAGCCACAACCCAGGCATGTGCCGTGACCAGGAATCAAAACATGGCCTCCTGGTCCATAGGTCAACGCTCAACCACTGAGCTGCACTGGCCTGGCAGGAATGATATTCTTTGAACCCAAGAAATTCTTCTGTGCTTGGAAGAGGCACTGGAATCCTGCCTGGAATTGTTAAGCTGCAGAAGGCTGGGTAGAACGTGTTAGCATTTGCCACCAGGGCCATCGGGCTGAGGGCTGGGCAGCCCCGGTGCTGTCTGAGCCTGAGCCTCAGCTGATGGAAAGCAGAACTGCATCCCCCACCGCACACCAGCCGTTGCTGAGACAGTGGAGGGAGATTTCGTCTAAGTGGCCCCTTGGGAGTGTATGTACTTATTCCAATGATTCCGCCTTGCTGGAACCATTTGGAGAGTTTCTTTCTGAGAACTGCCTTGAGAAGCTACAATCCTTCCAGCAACTGCTTGACAGGGCCCATATGTGCTGTGTAGAGACCCGACCCACGCCATTTATTTCTCCCAGAAACCCTATGTCCTTGGGGATCATTTTCGCCCTTATACAAATCAGGAGACGTTAGGCTCACAGACATCAAGGATGTCCCCAAGGCTCTCTCATGTCACAGCCTGATTTCTTTCTACCCATCCATGCTTCCTATCTCTAGCTATCTACTCTCTCAGAATAAACATCTACCGAGGGGCACCACGTGCCAGATGCTGAGCCACAAGCCACTCATAGAGGGTCTATAAAGATGTGTCCTCTGCTCTAAAAGAAATCAGAGCATGGGGAGCAATCCCATGACTCATCTCTGCTGAGACCGCCAAGGAGTGGACCAGAGCAGCAGGGGGCAGGGACAGGAAATGGTCTTCTTGGAGGAAAGTTGGAGGCGTGGACCTCTTTCATAGAAGATAGGAATAGAAATATCTCTTCAAAGATAACAAGGAGTTATCAAGTCTCAAAAGAGAGGGGAGTTGTTTCAGGCCAAAGAAGAGCTACAAACGATCAGAGGCAAGAGAATGCACACTCTGTGGGGCAAATAAAAATGGCTTGAATTTCAGACACAGGGTCGCGCGGGACTGGGAATGTCAAGATCAGCCCAGTGCATTTATTTACCACCTCTTCCTTATCCATTATTCTTCAGCCTTAAAAGGGAAGGAAATCCTGCCATTCTTGACACCATGAGCACATTATGCTAAGTGAAATAAGCCACTTACAGACAGACAAATAGTGCACGATTCCACGTATATGAGGTATCTAAATTAGTCACACTCCTAGAGTTCGAGAATAGAATAGTGGTTGGCAGGGGCTAAAGAAGAGGAGAAATGGGGAATTGTTTTTCAAATGGTATGAAGTTTCTCTTATGTATAATAAATAAGTTCTAAAGAGCTGCTGTATAACATAGGGTTCACAGCTAACAATATGGTACTATGTATTTTAAAATATCTCGAGGACAGATCTCATGTTAAGTTCTTAACTCACACACACACACACACACACACACACACACACACACGGAAATTTTTGGAGGTGCTAGATTGCTAGATATGTTTAGTATGTTGATGGTGGTTATGGTATCATGGTGTATTGCATATGTCCAAGCTCATCAGATATTTATATTAAATGTATGCAATTTTTGGCATATCAATCATACCTCAATAAAGCTAAAAGAAAAAAGGAGAAGCCCAATACCACAGGCTTCCAGAAGAAATATCACTTTGAGCCTAATCTCACCAACCTATTTTTGGTATTATGGGTTCTGAAAGTGATCTTTTTTTATAAAAAAAAAAGGGGGGGGAGACTTTTAAGTACTTTCAATGTAATCAGATTTCAAGTGCAACCTCCAAAGCGGACTACTTTTAATATCACCCTCATTTGGAGGCCTGCTCACATTAAGAGGAGTTATATTTGTCTCCACCCCTCAGACTTGTTACTTGTCATCAGAAATAGCTGTGGAAATATCCATTCTCTATCTAGCAAGCCAGCCAGCAGCCTGTTGATAAACACCCAATCCCTTCATTTTCCATTGGACTGAGTTCAATGTCTTTCACGTGAACAGACAGGCACTTGTTAGCACATCAGCCCGCAGAAGATGGTCTTGAAGGCTTCTGTTAATTTTATCTGGCTGAGGCACGTTCAGCTCAAAAAGACATCTATTAAGTTGTCAGTCACGATATCATTTGCCTTCGCAGTGTTTAGCATCTACGGAGCAGAAGCTGACAGACAGCACAAAGGCCCGCTGTAAGGGAGAGAGCATGCTAATTAGCACAGCACCCTCGCGCGCCCACACTGCTTAGGAACGCTGGAGTCATAACATGTCTTTCTGTGTGTTTCCCTTGAAGATTTCAGGCAAAGAAGTGATGGGAAGTTTGCTATCAGAGCAGCCTAAGTTCCTACACAAACGATCAGGCTTCTTTACTGGGGCCCATCCTGCAAGCAAAAACGTCCTTCCCAAATGACAGAATGGGGTGACATGCAGACGACTGAGCCACGGGCTTGAGGAAATGCTCTTCCTCCAGGCCCCAGGAAAGCTAGCAAGGCTGGCTCAAGGGTTAAACAGAGGTGCTGGAGACCACTGTAGTGAAACAGATGGGAAGGAAATTCCATGAAAGAAATGGGTCTGTTTGGCAGGAATATCTATATTCACATATATACCTATTATAATCCATCTGATGATTTTAATCATAACAGCAGCTGCTGTTACAGCTTTATATTCTATATACCTGGCACTGTGTTAAAATATATATATATATAAAATCTTGATTCATCGCAGCCCAACAGTTCTGTTGTGAAAAGGGTATTATTATCCACATTAGACAGATGAGAAAATGGGTCTGAGAGCTCACTGGTCACAATGCTAACAAAATGTAGAGATACTTCCAAATACAGGTTGATCTGCTACTCCTTACACCTGTAGAGTTTAAAATTGCCAGCCACATCCCAATGCTCTTCAATTGGGTCCTCACCTCTGACTATCCATGAGTGGATTGAAGAGGTGTCATTATTCCCATTTTATAGCTAGGGAAATTGAAGCCCGAAGGGACAAGGTGCTGAAATCACAATGGAGTAGGCCAGGATAGAGATGCCACCTCCTGCCTCTCAGAACTTCTCTCCAGGTCACACAAGGGCTCAACAGCATTAGACAAGTCATCCAAAATGTCCAGAGACAAAGAAAGAATGATAATTCTCAACACAAGAAAGGGAATTTTAAAAATAAGAAGAAAAATGTCACAGAAATCTAGACTTTTAATTTGGTCTCTCAAGACACTTCCTATAATTTATGGAGATGGAACCTGCCAATCTCTGGCACCTGGTGTAGGTCTGGCTAGTTGGGGCCGGCTCTGTACCTCTCCTTGGCATTCACCAAAGACATCCCGCTCCCTCGCACACTGGGGGTGGAGCCTGCCCACTGAAGGTCCACCCCAGCCTGGGCAGTCTGAATAGTGCCATGGCCTCCAAGTCTCACCTCGGGCTGGGGATCCTCTGTGAGGTGGCTTCGTGGGCTCAGGGGCTCCTTCCCTTGGGTGACCCTTGTCCCCAGCAATCACCTCCATTAGTTCTGACAATATTAACAATGAAACCATGAACTCCATCCTCAGTGTCCACAAACAGGAAGTAACAGGAGCCAAGTTGTGACTTTGCCAGCACATATCTAGATACCAAGATTTACTGGAGAAGGTGCACCCACTGCCTATCGACCTCCCATGTAAATCACTGGTGATTCTATTAATCAGACAAATGAAGCAACTGAGTCCAAGAAGAATGAAGAAGTGTCCAAAATGTCAGTGTTCTTAAGCTGTTTTTAGAACCTGGGGCCCCGTCTTGTTTTACCCCAATGGAACAGCTCTTCTGGTTTTTTGGGGGGAAGGGGTTCCATTAATCAGGGGAGACAAGATTGGAAACGCCTCAGGACAAGACTCCTTCATGGGGTGCACACAGCTCTTGAAGCAATGGAACTCACAGGGAGTCGAGAACAGGTGCTTTGTGACAGCAGAGCCAGATGGAGCCCAGACGTTGGCTCCTCATCCTCAGGCGGTGAGGACAAGGCAAGACCATGGCCAGGTCCCAGCAGCTGCACAGAGGGAGCTGTGTGAGGGGACTTGCCGTGTCCAGGCAGGACTACAGGCTGGGTGTCCAGGCTGCAGAGACTGCTGGGAACTGACTGGCTCAACTTCTGGGAGTGTACGTGCACTCTAACCTGGTAATCACCTTCAGGAGGTCGGGAAGAGGCTGCGGGGCGGGATTCTGTGAACAGCTATTTCCTACACTGGCCAGGCCAGGGGGTTCTCTTCCTTACTGCTATTGCTATTATTCTCCTGAGAAAGGCCAGTTTCCTATTCCCCAAACTCAACCATAGAGACTTCTGGAATACACAACCAAAGCCATGCTTCCCTAAAACAGCCCCTGTGATGAGCCTGTCCCTGCCACTCCTTCCCCAGTGTGGTCTGATAGGAAACGGGTCCACCTGGTCAAAGCAAAGGGCAGAGAAAGACTGCACCAGGCTGGGAGGGACCCCCAGAATCAGGAGTCTACCCAAGAGCATGAGGTAGGATTTGAGACACAGTCCAGGTCCAGGGACCAGGCATAAAACTGGAGCAGGGACCCCATCTCCTCTCAGGCTCATCCTGCGACAAAAGCCACAACTGACGCAGGAACAGAACCTACAGCACCATGTCCCTCAAGGCCCACTTTACCTCCTCCTCCTTCTCCAATAGCCTGGCCTGGCCTCTCCAGCCCGCTCCCCACTGGCCGAGCCCACGGGAGGTGCTCTTGGGCCTGGCTCACTGGCAGTCTCCTACTGCTGCTGCTTTGGTACCAGAACTGGAGCAGCTCTCTGAGTTTCCTGCCTTGATGGAGACACAGAGAAGGTTTGAAGTGAGTTAGAGAGGAGTCTCTTGTGACTTTGTTGTGCCTGGAACATGGCTGAGATTATTGCAGAGCCCCAATGATGGCCTGTCAGGAGGCAGAGCAGTGCTTGGAGAGGGGCAGATAGGAGAGTTAGTAACTGGTTCAAATCCTGACCCTGCCACTTAAAGGGTGTGCCCTTTAACAAGTTACTTAACAATCTGAACTCTCTGAAATGAGGGTGGGAAGTTAGAGTTAAATAATAAAAGGACCTAGCATGCCTAGACCAGGGGTTCTCAAAGTGTGGACCCTAGACCACCACCATCAGCAGCAGCATTACCTGGGACCTTGTTAGAAATGCAAATTCTCAGCCCTACCACAGACCCACTGAATCAAGAACCCTGGGATTTTGCCTAGTAATCTGTGTTTTAACAAGTCTTCTGGGTGATTTTGATGCACTAAAGGCTTAAGAACCTTTGTAAGCACTCAGGAAACACTGGTCTGGCACCAACCAGGGATGAAGGAATGACCTTTATCTGTGCTGGCGTTCAGACACAGAATAAAGTGAGGAGGTGGCGAGTGGCCACAGTAGGCATGATATAGCCATGATCATTTGGGACAAGTCATTGGGTGAAGGATGAGAGTGTGGTTTCATTGACTTAAACATGAACCACAAGTTATTTCCAGCCCAGCCAGTGTGGCTCAGTGGTTGAGCATCAACCTATGAACTAGGAAGATACAGTTCGATTCCCGGTTGGGGCACATGCCTGGGTTGCGGGCTCGATCTCGTGTGGGGCATGTAGGAGGCAGCTGATCAATGATTCTCTCTCATCATTGATGTTTCTGTCTCTCTCCCTCTTCCTTTCTCTCTGAAATCAATAAAAATATTTTTAAAATAAATAAATAATAAAATATATACTTTCTTTTTTTAAAAAAAAAGTCTAATTCCAGCTATCTGTAAGAATTTGAGTGGGTGCTATTATATAGAGTAATCAACTCACCTTAAAAGCAGGCACTCAGCACATGCTGATAGAGTTGGAGCCAGTTAAACATGCCACTTATATTTCTTTAGATCTTTCTCCAAAAGCAGTGATTTTCAACCTTGGCTGTACATTAGAATCAACTTGTGAGTTTTTAAAAATCCAGATACCCTGGCTGTACCCCAATCACATCAGCATCTCTGGGAGGAGGTGAAACCAGGCATGAGTACTTTTTAAAGCCCCCCGCCCCCATCATGGTGATTCTAACATGCAGCACAGGGCTGCGAACCCCTAATCCCAGTGGTTCAGGCCATGATGCTGCTGACCCACCGGCATGCAGAGGCAGATGTTAGCCCTCATCTTCTTCATCCCCATCCCTTTCTCCTCTGGGTCCCCACCCTCAGGTCATAGACTCAGGCATTTTCATTGTAGAAGCAGAAAGCCAGCTCGTGAGTTGGAAGTCACTTGGACTTCACAAAAATCTTTGGAAAAGGGAAGGGCCAATATTTTTTTCAATTTTGTGAATTTTTTAAAAAAATTAACAGTGCCCCTGTGAGATTCTGAGATATGTCCAGTAGCTTGCCTGAGCTGTAAGGTGGTCAGAACTGGCTGTGTCTTCTCCTAAGCAAGAGTTCACTCTATTGTACGTGCTCTCATCCCCTTCTGCCTAGAAAGCTGCTATATGCTGAGCACCTACTATGTGGCAGGCACTTGACATCATCCCTAATCCTTAGCAACCACACCGCCAGAGAGCTATGATTTATTCACATTCTGCAAAGAGAAAACCCAAGTTCAGAAAGGTGATTCACTTGCCCAATATCATACTGATAGTAAATGAGGGAGCTGGATTTGGACCTGGATCTTTTTGGTTCTAAATATAGTGCTCTTTTCCACTATACTATACCATACTGCCTTCTGAGAGAGAGGATAGGAGAAAATGTCAGCATAGCCTCTTAAAATAGACTTTGATTTGAAGCCATCACAACAACATAACTCAGAACTAGAAAGAGGTGCATCTAATTTTGTACATCCCTCTATCTTTTTTACACAAGGCCTGGCTGGATCAGCGGAGAAGGATGACCTCAGATGGCCATACTGACCTTGGCGAGAGTAGAGGGTAGCCCAGGAATATGAAATGGCTCAAAGAGAAAGCCATTCAGAGAAGTGTCCATGTGCATTCAGGTGTTGATATCTCTTCCAATGTCCTACTTAGTGAATTTGTCCTTCAGATTTGAGGTTCCGACTGAGGTTCTCATGTCTACCTGGCTTCACTCAGCCTTCATCTCAGCCTTCTCTCCAGCCATGCTGCTTCAGGACACCTGGAAGTGTACCTACCTCAGGTGACTGACCCAGATAGGATGCTCCATCCCAAGCACTGGCCTAGTGGTTGCATGGGGTCCTTACCTTGCTGGACCAGAGTCAGACAGGTGGACTAAACCAGCAAAGAACCCTGTGGTAAGCAGCACTGTGGGGCCAGCAAAGCTTGTTTCCTTCCTACCTGTCCCTGCCCCTTATAACAAGTTACAAGGTACTTTGTCTTTCCTTCAAGCATGTGGGTCTCAGGAGAAATTGGCTATCTCCCATTTGGGTATCTGCAGTATTCTCAAGCCAAGCCCTATTGCATTATGTTAGAATTGTGTCCCCATTAAAATACGTCAGTCTCAGGGAACTGGGCAAAGGTAAGTAATTTAGGGGAAGGAGAGCTCCCAAAGAAGGGCTTCCTTTCGGAAGAGCACCTCACCTGCTGCGCTGGCCACTGGATTTTGTGTGTGTGTATGCATATATCATATGTTGTGTGTGCCCCTCCCTTAGGACTTCTGTTCAGCAAGACACTTAACAAATTACTGTAATAGAAAAAGCAACAAAATTTGGAATCACACAGACCTGGATCTAAATTCCAACCCTGACACAGCACAGTCCACACAATTAGTCCTTCATTGACTCCTCATCTGCAGGACAGGGAAGGGAGGGCGGGGGTCGGGCAGAGCCTGCTCTATTGCCACTGTCTCTCATGAGGCCGGGGGAGAAGTAAGTGAGGAAAGGCTGAGGGAGAGGTCTGTAAACTGCAAAGCTTTAGGTAAATATTAGCACAGAAATAACAACAGCTACCATTATTACGCCTCGTTATGATTTGCAAGTATGCTATGATACACATTCAAATCACATCATTACACCCCTAACACATTGCAACCCCAGGTCTAGACACAGTGTCTGCTGTCAATAACTTATAGTCCAGGAGGACATTCCCAACCAGAGTAACCTGAGTGGTGGGTGCTGAGCTGGAGGGAAGGAAGCATGGGGAAGGAATGCAGGTTTCAGAGGAAGGACACCTAACATAGACTGTGGTCCAAGAAGGCTTCATGGAGGAGGTTACCCTTGAGAACAATGCAGGTTGGGAAACTAGGGACGCAGAGAAATAACATGCATAGTGAACAGAGCAAAGAACAAATACACTATGCTTGAGCCAAGTATGTGGTAATGGTGGACAAGTTGACTTTGGGTGGTGGGCATACAATGTAATATGCATACAGGTTATGTATCAAAGAAACATACACTTGAAACATACATGACCTGATTAACCAAGGTCACCCCAATAAATTTAATAAAAAATAAATATATACTATGTTTGGAACTCCAGTAACTTCATATCTGCAAAGGTCTTCAGCTCCTTGCCTAAGTAATTTCATATCATTGGGATCCTGAGCCCTGCAGGGCCTGGGGCAGGAGGAAAAGGGACTTTTCCTTGCTTCTGATTACAGAGCTAACATTCATCAATGATTTTCTCTTCAAAATAATCAATGCATCCGCAGTACCTAGCCCAAACCCTGGCACATGTTTGGTTCTCAATAAATATTTATTGAATAAATGCATCTTTAACCCCCAATAAAATCTAGAGGTAGCAGGCTATGATGATACAAATAACCATGGAGTATCATATCAAGTAGTCCTACATTTTTATAGCCATTTCACTTACAAACTGACTTCAAGCTATCTCTTCAGTGATACCCTGGCTCTATCCACAACTCTCCCTCCTGAAACTCCAGAGTAAGAACAGCAGTCATTCATCGACCACCTGCTCCCTGCCTGGACTGTGCTCAGGGAGTTTCTTAAGTTTTCCCAACCAATTCTTCAGAGAACCCTGCAGGGCAGTTGAGAGTCACCATGTTTTACAGATGGAGAAGTTAAAGCTCAGAGAGAAAAAGTAATTTTCCCAAACTCACACAGAGTAATTAAAAAATAGAGAGTAATGACTTGATTCCAATTCAAATCCCTTTGACCCCCAAGCCTGGGGACTTTACTACATATGTGGTCAAGCTTTCGCATAGGTTAAAGTCAGGGGGCATGACCACAGACCAAATAATGATAACAGGCACAACAAAAAGAACTAGATGTTGAGCGTCAAACCTCTCACTGACAAAGCAAAGTACTACCTATCATCTTAATCCATACAATTCCTAGAAGATAGATACCACTGTCTCCATTTTACAGACATGGATCTGAAGTTCATAAAAGCCAAGTTACTTTCCCTAAGGCACAGCTATCAAATTGCAGACTTAAGTCTAATTCCAAAGCCTAATTGTTCTCACTTTAGTGCTATATCACTTTAGTGCTAACTACAAATCCAGCAAGAATACAGGTGAAGATTTGCCTGTTTCCAACAGAAATCCAAGATCCTACTGGGGCTTGATAAGGAGGAGTAATATATATTTTTAATTACCAGAGCAGTTATCCATCGAAATCATTTCAGGGAACTGCGGCTGACAGGCATAATCAGCCTCGTCCTATTTAATAAGCTCAGAAGGAACTGCTCATTAAGAATGACAGTGACCCTCACTCTGATCTTCCTGGATCTAAAACCTTCAAATCTTCTTAAGGCCTAGATAAATAATGACGTACTTATATTAATGCTCCAATATAGAAACCTAAATCTCCTAAGCATATGTCTTCACTCACCATTGCTCTCAAAGTAAATATCAGAGATAGAATTAGTTTGGGGTTATAGAATTTTAGAGATTAGGGTTTCAGCCAAATTCCTAAAATGAGGGGTGTGGGGTGGGTAAGGCAGATAAGAAAAGACCCACACAACACAGGGCATTTCTTTTATAGACTGACTTCAGCTATCAAAAAAACTTGAAGTATATTCAACCTCAGTATCATAAAATGCTCCCACCAGAGTATCATCTCCATTTGTCAAAAAGCCAAATGTCATTGTTCCACGTGTGTTCATCTGTGCTTTGCTAGGTTCTGCTAGGAGCTGTGCACATGGCCCTGTAACATCTGCTCTCATTTCCCCTTCAGATGCTTTTCTTTGACATTCCTAGATGTTTAGGAGCTCATGGATGTCTCCTATTTAGAGGATGTGAGACTAGAAACACAGGAAGGACACTTGGGTCAACCTCATTCAACCTTCAGATCCAGATCCCAACTATGAAGATGGTCACAGAGATTACAGTGAGGAAAATGTGATGGAAACTCTTCAGGGTTTCCCACCTGTGTGCCATGAAAGGGGGATGGGGTACTATTCAGGACATCAAAAAGGTTCCAGAATCATTAAGTTTGGGAAACACTGAAGAGTGTTTAAGCAGTTATCTTTATGACAGATCTCAGAGTCTTTTATATGCAAATGGGTATTGCATCACTCCAAAGGATGACTAAGATACCCAGTATTCACCAATATATTCGATTATTTTAAAAGGCCTCACCATGGACATTTGTTATTATGAGAAACACCCTCTTGGAAATGCTATCTGAACCTTTCTTGAACCCATTTTTGTTTGCAAAGTGGACACATCCTGGGGCAAGAAATCCCATGTGTTCTCCAATCTAAAATGTTCCTAATATGCATCTTTCAACCTTCTTTCTACAACCCAGCTTGGGACATTCTTCACATCTAGGGGTTTGCTGCATGTGTTTTAGAGCTTTTGATGAGTATATTCCTTGATGAATTAGTGAAATGATAGAGCAAGCATCTCAAGTGCTAAGTGACAGCTGCTTCCTTTCCCTCCCTGCCCTGATCCAGCCCAGCTCTGCTGGTCTCCTGATGATCAGCATTGCACGATGTATTGTCTGGGGGTTCCTGTGCTGCACTGGGAGAAATCTGTAACGACAATGCTCAGCAAGTGTCAAACTATCCTCCTAAACCAATGCCCAAGTGATAACTTCCTCTGCTCAAAGAGGCCCGATGAAAAACCCAAGCTTTCTCAGCTTTAGCATAGGCCGAGTTTCCATGGAAACATTATTTTAAGAGGCATATCTTAATTTAGCTTCCCAGGCCGTTTGGATGGCCTTCAGATCCCTATACATGGTTGCTCTTCCCAAGGAGTCAGTTGGCTGAGGGAGTGGGGAGCAGGGGAGGAGGGGCTGTCCAGACTCCAGTCTGAGAGCAGAGAGCCATCCCAGCAGGAAACACACAGACTTGGGCTGCAGAGAGCGCTGCAACTCCAGTGGAAAGATTTCCATGTCCAGAAGGGAAACACCCAGCTCAGAGTATAAGCATATAAGTCAGAGGGGAAAATAAAGGCTTATTCAGTGCTTACCGCTAAATGATAAACTGAGAAAACAGATTTAGAGGAGGCGAAGTTACATATACTGGAGGCCCCACAAGTAAATGATGGAGATGGGGCACAATGCCAGGTGAGAGTTAGCTTTAATTTCAAGTCAGGTGCTCATTCCACTCTAACAATAATCAGTTACCCAAGGACCATGAGTAGGGGGATATCCCATCAAAGCTCTGAGCTCCTGAGGTCCAAATTATAGCTAGACGTGTCCTGTTGCCTCCACAGTGGGCTGTGGCTAGTCTAGTCTAGTCTCTCATTTCCAGGGAGAATTCCCCAGGTTTTCTGTGCTGCATTAAATGCCCACATGGAGTACCGGTACTCCTACCTCCCAAGCTTTTCCAGGACCATGAAATATGGTTAGCCTCCCAGCAACATCATCAATGAATGTTCTCAGACCTGGCAATGACAGCAGGCTCCTGCTTGCCCCACTCGCCATTCTCCAAGAGTCAAACTTCAGAGATGGGAATGACTGGGGCCTTCCCAAAACCTAATCTTGGGTGTCCTTCAACCCCAGTCCCTGGTTATTGATTTCCCAAACGTCAGCTGCTTCCAAGTTTCTCTGGAGACACTGAGTATGTAAACCCTAAGAAAAAAGACACCTAATAAGAAGGGCTCCTGGTGGATAACTGGGAAAAAAAAAAAAAAAGCAGAGCCTAGCACCCATTTCTGCACAGGGGCCTCTCCCACTTCAAGGAGAAGCCTTGCTAAGCTGAACTGCCTGCCTCTGTCTGCTCTGTGTTTCTACCATCTGAGCCAGTCCTTATAAAAGAGTTCCTGGAATCCTATTTTAACCAATAGTACTGAAGCTTTCCCCATCCAATTGGAGCTTTGCAGCTCCAACCAATTCTGGCTCTATTCTGACCAATCAGGATGGTGCCTTTTGGACCAATCAAACTGTGAGGATGTGGCATCCTCATTTGCATGAGGATAAACCAATCAGGGACCAGGGGTGGGGACTTCTGTCCACATAAGCCAGTTCCCCTCTGGCTGGGGAATGCACTTCCCTTTCCACTGAAGACTGTGTCTACCTGGCTGAGCTGAAACATGAAGATGTGTCACCAGAACAGAGTGGAGCAGGCCAGCACAGTGCAGCTCACAGCAGACTGACACAGAGAAGAGCAAACCATCAAACAGCGCAGAGCTGTCCAGCCAGAGAGGGGCCTGACCCCAGGGCTGCCTCACAGCCAGGCTGTATCACAATTGAGCTGTTTTGCACTAAATAAAGTTCCCTTCTCCAGCTCAGTCCAATTTGGGGATTCTTGTTGGTGTAGAATTGGAGCCAATGAGCATCGGTTGACAGGTATAAGCGCAAGTAGCCTGGGCAAGGATCAGGATTTTGTGATTCCACTGAAGAATCAGGCCTCTGTGTGGTTTCAAAGTCAGTAGAGTGATGCCTGCTCTACTGAACAAAATTAAACTGATGACGAAATATATACTTTTCGAAATACACTGAAAACACCTTTTAATACAATACCTTTGATATGGGGCATCCCTGAGTGGACTGGGGTAGGGTTTTTTTGTTTGTTTGTTTGTTTTTTATCTCCCACAGGGAGGGACACGGCTGCCACAATGGAGTGAGCACTTTCTTGCTGTGGGTATCAGTTGAGTTGCTCTTGCAAGAACTGTTCTGGAGGAGGATCCAAGATGGTGGCGTAGGTAAACACCTAAACTGCTGCCTCGCACAACAATTTCAAAACTACAACTAAAAGACAAAACGTCTATCACCCAGAACCACGGGAAAGCTGGCTGAGTGGAAGTTCTACAACTAGAAGGAAAGAGCAAACAGCATTGAGGGGTGCACAAGCGCTGAAAAGCTGAGGTACGGAGGCGCGCGAATTGGGCTGGCGACGGGCATCTGGGAACGCTGCTGTTTTCAACACGAAGGGAGATAAGCTCCCAATTACTCCGAACTCCAGTTTCTGGGGAGACTCGGGGGACCCAAACTCCTACGGGGAGAAGCTGGACTGTCTGACGTGGGGTCGGAAAGTGAGGGAGGCTTGCTTGCAGGGCTGCGCGCAGGAATAATTGTTTATTGTGCTGGGGCGCAGGACGCGGGGACACGGTCTGAGATGCAGAGCCAGCTTACTGGCAGCAATCGCTGTTTGCCACACCCTAGCCTGGTCACGCCCTGAGACCCCGCCCTGCACAATCTACGAACCCACCCAAGCTCCAAGCAGCAGCTTTAGCATATGAATGGCCTGCCCTATCGCAGCTTAACCTAGCAAACTTGCAGCCCAGGTCAGACAGCTCCAAAACCTCCAAACCCCAAGCAAAGAGGAGAAAACTGTAGTTCTTGCTGTAGCTCCTGCTGGGTGGCCTCAGACAGCAGCTGACCTGCACCCCATTGGAGATCCAGAAGCCAGTGTACCTAGTGGTCAGTGTGAGACACCAGATTTCAACTCCTCACATCCATAAGTGACACATTCAAGAGGCAGACTCAGTGAGCACCAAAGCCCCACTGAAACAAGTCCTACACCATAAGCGTGTCTCCAGCGCAGCAGCTCTTCCATTATAGACACAGCGGGTCCTCACAGCCAGTTGGCCTGGAGGTCAATTCCTCCCAGTGTACCAACAGCAATCAAGGCTTAACTACACCAAGACTTTGCACTCAGCCCACAAAGGGGTGTACCAAAGGCGTCCACCTCAGGTGATTGGGGAGGCTGAGCTACTGGCCCCTATAGGTCACCTACCACACAAAGCCGCTCCATCAACACAAGCAAGCAGCAAAATGCGGAGACAAAGAAACATGTCACGAATGACAGAAATGGAGGAAAGCAAACTACTGGACGACATAGAGTTCAGAACCACATTTATAAGGTTACTCAAGAATCTTCTAAAAACCACTGAGGAACTTAGTGAGACCTTTAAGGATCTTAATGAGAATGCCAAAAAAATGGAAAAGGACCAGTCAGAAATTAAGCATACACTGTCTGAAATAAAGAATATATAGAAACTCAACTGTAGATCAAAGGACCCCAAGAATCAAACCAAAGATTTGAAACATGAGGAAACAAAAAACACCCAACCAGAAAAACAAAAAGAAAAAAGAATCCAAAAATATGAAGATAGTGTAAGGAGCCTCTGGGACAACTTTAAGCGTACCAACATCCGAATTTTTGGGGTGCCAGAAGAAGAGAGAGAGCAAAATATTGAAAACTTATTAGAAGAAATAATGACAGAAAACTTTCCCTACCTGGTGAAAGAAATAGACTTACAAGTTCAGGAAGCACACAGAACCCCATACAAGAGGAATCCAAAAAGGACCACACCAAGACACATCATAATTAAAATGCCAAGGGCAAAAGACAAAGAGAGAATCTTGAAAGCAGCAAGAGAAAAACGGTTAGTTACCTACAAGGGAGCACCCATACGACTGTCAGCTGATTTCTCGGCAGAAACTATGCAGGCCAGAAGGGAGTGGCAAGAAATATTCAAAGTGATGAACAGCAAGAACCTACAACCAAGATTACTCTACCCAGCAAAGCTATCATTCAGAGTTGAAGGTCAGATAAAGAGCTTCACAGACAAGAAAAAGCTAAAGGAGTTCATCACCACCAAACCAGGATTACATGAAATGCTGAAGGGTGTTCTTTAAGAAGAGAAAGAAGAAGAAAAAGGTAAAGATAAAAATTATGAACAACAAAATGACATCAAATACATACCTACCAACAAGTGAATCTAAAAATCAAGTGAATAAAAAAATCTGAAAAACAGAATGGACTGGTGAATATAATAGAATCGGGGACATAGAAAGGGAGTGGACTGACAATTCTCTGAGGGGTGCAGGAAGAGATTGGACAAAAAGCTTACACCTATGGATGAAGACAGTGGCGGGGGCTAAGGGCATGGGGTGGGGTGGGGAATCAGGTGGAGGGGAGCTATGGGGAGAAAAAAGAGGAACACCTGTAATAATCTGAACAATAAAGATTTATTTTTTTAAAAAAAAGAACTGTTCTGGATGCTCTTTGCTATTAATAATGTATCTCAATTTCAAGAAATATAAAAATGTTTAAACAGAACTCACTTCTCTGTACCCATTTTGCACTACACTTTCACAAGTCATCTCATTTAATCCTCACGACAACTTCCTGTGCCAGGAAACTAAGTCTCAGCCACACTAGCTTGCCACACCCAGAAAGTGGCAGGACTGGGACCAGAATTTGTGTCCACTAAAACCCATGGTCCAGGTGTTTTCTCCTACCTCACACCTTCCCTCCTCTGCATTTTATAGCATGGAAAAAGTATAGCATCTCATTTTCCTGATTGGGAGATGAAGTTGATTTACAAAGTACTTCTAGAAGCTGTATGCATCCTGCAGGGCCGGCATGGCTCAGTGGTTGAGCACTGACCTATGAACCAGGAGGTTGAAGTTTGATTCCCAGTCAGGGCATATGCCCGGGTTGCAGGCTCGATCCCCAGTGGGGCACGTGCAGGAGGCAGCCGATCAATAATTCTCTCTCTCTCCCTCTCCCTTCCTCTCTGAAATCAATAAAAATATATTTTAAAAAAGATGTATGCATCCTAAGTGAGCTTACCAGTATTAGCTTGAAACAATAAGAAGGAAGATACATTTGGATCTATTTATTGTTCATCTTCAAACACACACACACACACACACACACACACACACACACACACACACAAATGAATTAATTATTTAAGCACTACAGTAAAAATCACAGAAATCAGAGGAAGGCATTTCCCCTTAAAGTGAGGAGTCTTTTACATTCTATCCTCCTGTTAAACTTCAACCACCGTGATGAGTTATGTGAGCCTGCCATGCAGAACAGCGATATGTATCATAATTGCAGCTCTCCATGTAAGCTATCTATCAGAAACCTTAATGTAATTGCCAGGCTGAATCCTAATTCATCTCTGAGAGAAGCTTATTACTTTGGGGGTGTTGTATTACCTGCTTCTAAATCACACACAAGCATTGCTGCAATGATCTATTTAGTCTCCAACGTTTTAAACATCGTTGCCTGCATCTGCATTAATTCCCCATCTGCCAGCCAGTTCAGATAAGACACTGGTCAACTCCAGGGCAAGTTTAAGGACCCTCTCTGTGCCAGTGTTTCTACCTCTGTCTCTTTCCTTCTGGCTCATCCTCCTTTACACGAATGCACAGTGAGCTTCCTAAAACACAAAGCTGCCTGGGCCATGCTCACCGAACATCCTTGAATGGCTCCCCATCACCAAGAAGAAACAAGGCTTCTCACCATCCAGCCATCACCTGCCCTTCTCACCTCATCATCTCACCTTCCGCCGACTTCAAGCAGAATTACAGACAACACTGGAGGCAGTTAACATCAGGCTAAAGGGAGCCAGGCCTGTCTGTGGTCTCTCAGGGAATTAAATATTCTGATTGTGAACTGCAAACTTGACCACCTCTCTTAGAATACAAAAGAAAAGGACAAAACAGTAAAAGCCATGATAGAGAACAAGATCAATACAGAAAACTGTAAACATAACATAACTTGTATTCCTGAAGAAAACACCAGTACAGAGTATACTCTGTAGAAGCAACAAATCTATAGATATAAAAGCCTAAACAACCGGCCAACCTGCGGACCAGTAGCTATCATGTGCACTGACCACCAGGGGGCAGATGCTCAATGCAGGAGCTGCTGAGTGACAGCAACTTTGCAGAGTGCCCTCTCACACTCCAGGACCCCTTGGGGATGTTGGACTGCCGGTTTTGGCCCGATCCCCGCAGGCCAGGCCGAGGGACCCCACTGGTGCACGAATCTGTGCACTGGGCCTCTAGGAAAGATATAAAAGAAAAAAAAAGAAATGTTGAGCTAAATAATGACCTAAGAGGATCACTGCACTAAAAAAAAAAAAAAAAAAAAAAAATCCTTGAAGAAACACTCTTAGTAACCTGCAAAAATGTGGATTTGAAAGGACAAAATGTGGTCTAAGAAGTACCCCAGAAAAAATTACAAAATGGGTTTTCTGCCAAAAAAATAGAGAGCCAGAGCCAGGCCACCCCCAGGCCTCACCTGGGGTACACTAACTGCCAGGACACAGATCTATCAAGTTGTGAGGGACAGACTTGTTAGAACCCTCCAAGGAGCAGCAACTATGTTGGCCTTCATGTATGATGGCGATGGAAATGTCATCTTCAGCCCAGTGGGCTCAGAAAGCATGTCCCTGTTGTGCTCTGTCTGAGCGTTGGTAAAGGGGGTCCATGGATAGGAACTCAGTCCCATCGAATCCCAGAGAAGCAAAACTGAAAGCTCAGGGACCGCAGCTTACAGTGTCAAAGGGCTGTCGGCGCTAAAACCAGTAAGACATAGGACCCAAATACCGTAGTGCTTTCATTTGGGCTACAAAATTGCAAATGTCAAAACTCCCTGAAAACAAAGATTCTAAACATAACATCACCTGCACGTGGAAAAGCAGAGCCAGCGCGGCTTTCCCTGCAGATGCCTCCAGACACAGCACTCGTCTGGCCGTGCTCGGTGTCTGTTCCATGCTTCCTATGCCATCAGAAGAACGAGTGCCGCTAAGAGCAGGAGCTATTTTATGGGCATGTTTCTCCCACAATGTGGAATATGGTTTGTAACTGTGAACGTTTACTGAGAGAGTAAATGAGGACAAACATGAACGCTCCTTCATTGTACTCCAGGCAACCTTCCCTAAGCCATGATCTCGGATTCCTGGGAGGGCTCCGGAGAGGGGTTCCTGGAATGTGCATTAAACACCTACTCGGAGCGTCAGCAAAGCTCCCCTCAACGCCTCCCTAAAAAGCAAACAAGCAAACGAAAAACAGTGGTGTGCTCAGTAAGTACGTGACAAACCACGCAGTAGCTATATTACATGTGATGGCAAAGTGCCCACTAAACTCTGTGCTTCTCACCGCCACTCTGAAGTCTGGTGTTGCCACTCCCACAGGCACAGGAGGAAACTGAGGCTCACACAGGCTGTGTAACACTTCCAAGTGCACAGCGTTCTGTAGGCGAGCGGGAGCTTGACTGCATCTCTCACTGTAAACCTCACGCTCTGCCTCCACTTTCTGACCATCGGCCTCCTCTGGAAACCTGTGACAGAGATCATCACAGAATGACACGAGTTTTATCTCTTGACTGTCAGCAGGACGATCCCGGCATCCATCCACCAGGTGCCTGGCTCTGGCTGCTCAGTATGCGGTGGAGGGAGCTCGTGTTCACTGTCCATTAGGCAGTGTAGTTTACCAGGAGAACGCAGGGTCCCCTTGATGAATGGGGTCTCGCTTGCATTTACATGAGAGGGGCCTGGGGAGCGGGCTTCCTCCCTGTGATAAGGGGCTGGGCGATGCATCACTGGCTGTGCAGCATGCAGAAGTCAGGAGTGATGAATGGGGCTCCCCAAGGAAGGGCTCCGGATGGCGCTCTGCTTCAACGCACCAGGCCCGTCTGATGAGGGGTTCCAGAGCACTGACCCACTCACACCCAGTCACTCATACATTCTGCCACTTGTCAACAACTGACTGAGCGCCTTGTCTGAGCCACTGCTTGCTAGATGCTGCTGGTTACAGCCCTTACCCTTAACCTACTAATAATCTACATCTAATAATGAGAGCATCAATTACTGAGTACTTACTGTGTCTCAGACACCCTACATGCTTCATCTCCTTAAACCTTCACCACTTCCCTATGGGGTAAGTGTGTTTTCCACTCAAAGAATATAAAAATACAAAGACCAAGAAGGATTAACTAACCACCCCACAACATCACAGCTAATTAGTAAAAGAACCTGGGTTTGAATTCAAGTCTACTGACAACCACAGTCCTTGCGAATGGATCTTCTGCAGCTGTGCGAATAAAAGCAGCTACGGACAAGCAGAACCTGAAATGTGTCACAATCTGGATGCTTTGTCTACCTTTATTCTCATGACAACCTCATGAGGTAAATATTATTCTCCCAATTCTCCGAATGAGGAAACCAGGACTCAGAGAGGTTAGACATTTGACCAAGAACACACAACTTAAGAGACTGGAAATTTCATGCTGGCATCACAAATTCTCCCAAGTGCCCCACACAGCTGCCAGGGGAGTGACCGGGGAGGTGCTTACAGGCCTTTGGTCTACAAAGCGGGTGCCTCTAAATAAACACCCTCACCAAATGTGAGCCTCACACAAGGGAACAAGTTACACTTTTAAAAAAAGGATATCTGAAGCATAGATGAATAGATGACAGATAGATAGATAGATAGATAGATAGATAGATAGATAGATAGACAGACAGACAGACAGATAGAGGCAGAACTCTGATATGGATAATGTACTGTCAAGATGTCACCATGGGAGACGTTGGGGAAGGGATACACCAGACCACTCTGTGCTATTTCTACAACTTTCTACGAGTCTATAGTTAGTTCAAAACAAACATTTTTTAAAATGAATGTTAGGAATCAATTCTAACTGAACACCAAATTTGGGGTCACCTCTGGGCTTCTGTCAGGGGAAACTGAGAGCCACTCTGATTTGGGATCACAAGCCATTAGGTCTACTAAGACTCACATCTCCTGAAATGTCATGACTTCATGCTCTCACATCTCCTACCTGTGAAAACACTATCTACTCTCCCTGCTGAGAATCTAAGTATGCCCAGGTCTGCATTTCTCATGATCTCGTGTATTAATCTCACATGATCCACTCAGCTGCATCCCCTTCCTAGGACAAAGTCCGCGAGCTGGACATCATCCATCGGTCCCTCCACATGGCCTTTCCCTTCTCCACCTGGCTCTGGCCCCAGGGGTCATCTGAACCACATCCATGGGCTCCCTTTCTGGCCCTCTTGTGGTTGGGTTCAGCAATGGGGACCACTGCAGGGACTGAGGAAGGGGAGATGGTGGGTTACTTACTACCCCAGCTCCCTCCCCTTAGGTCACTGCAACATGCCGAGTCCCTCCACCTAAAGGAAGATCCCAGCACTTGTCAGGTGAACCCCCTGCCCAGCTTTATCTTCAGGTTCCCCAGTGAGGCCCTCCCCTTCAGGCCTGCGGGTGATTGCTGTGCCCCACCATGTCTAGCCTCCTGGGGTATGGCACTATCTTATCATTGGCAAGATCCTACCTACACTTTGGTAAATAATTCTTTACATTAACATTTCTTCAAACTACCTCATTTGAATTTGCCATCTGTTTCCTGCAAGGATACTATCCGATACCATCTTTTCAAGAAGAAACTCGATTTAATGGGTTGTTTCAGTATCTATGGCATCAACCACAGAGCAGAGTTAGACTCACAGTGGGTGGGAATTGCCTGAGTGGATATCTCCTTGCACGCCAAGAGTTGGAGTTATAACAAATTCATTTAAATTGATTTTTTTTTTTTTTTTTTTTTTGCAAATGGAATTCTATTTTAATTGGGAGAGCTCAACGTTTCTTAATCTGTTTTGGGGACACAGGTCTCTTAGGAAATCTGATGAAAGCTATAGACCTTCAAACTAGAAAATATACAGATGAATGTTTGAATAAATTTTCAGGCAGTTTATAAACCACAGGTTAGGAACCCCTGCAATGAATCCATTATTTATTAAAGCAAATAATACTATTGTAATGCATTTGCTTCCTAATTTTAAAGCACAGTCATTTCTAAATGCTTTATTATTTTTATTATTAATATTTAAATGGGGATGACACTTGGATTTACAAGTCAGTGTGGTATTGCCAAGGTCTAGAATGAAACACAAAAATTCTAGAAGCCCATAAATGAGAGAAGAGAAAAATAACAGGAACACTTCTGTAGCCCTTACTCTATGCCCAGCACTGTCCTAACTGCGTTACAAATATTAGCTCATTTAATGCTAACAACAACTCCATGAAGCCAGTCCTCTTCTTATTCTATTCTAGTCTCCCCAAGCCCTGGAGATTTGCCTGGCTCTTTCCACCCATCAGGTTCAAGGAAATCCCTTCTTGACTAGGAAATTAGACTCAGGAGGGGTCTGAGAGCCAGGATTCCTGACAGCCCTCCCCTCCCTACCTCCACAGCACCTTGTTCTCACCACCATCATTTCATTCAGCCATCTGCACAAGTCACCTGTTTGTGCACTGCCAGTGCCATCAGACCTTTCCCACGGTGACACACGTGACCCAGAATATAGACTGTAGTGTCGTAGTAATGACAATAACTAAATCGAGAGTGCATTGAGAGCATCCTATGTCCTGGACTAGCCCTGTTCAAGAAGTTTTGTAGGCATTACACCCCGGCTAATCCTCACAACAATTCCATCATTAGGAGTGTTATTATTCCTTTTTTACAGTTGAGGAAGCAGAGGCTTGAGAAGATTAAAAAACTGCCCGGGGTTAAATGTCTAAGAAGTAGTGGGTCTGGGATCTGTCCCTAAAAGGTTGGCCCAGATCGGTACTGCCTCCCATGGTTACGATGGTGCTGGGGGCACTTCCGCATATCCCAGCCTACTGGCCCTTTCATCACCCTTGTCTCTGCCAAGGGAATGTATCCTGGTATGCAAGTGAGGAAGATGAGGAAGGCTGACATTAGAATGTTAACCTTAAACGTGCTCTAAGTTTTTTGAAGTCAATAATTTGCTGATAGCATTTTTTTTAAATTCTTTTTTGTGTCTATTGACATAAACACAGTGCTTGCCAGCCTCCTTGTGTGCCTGCCCACTGTAACTGAGGCCCATTATGTCCAGCAGGGTCTAGATATGACCATCTCTGTGTTCCCAGAACCAGCCTAGACCTGGCACAGACTCTCCACAAATATTTAAATGAATGCATGTGAGAATGCATGAATGAAATAAGTTGGAGTGGCACAGGTATTTAGGAAAAAAATTGACAAAAGGATTGGGAGGAGAAGCAAGTACCACAGAGACCCGGCTAGCCTATGCCTCCTCTTATGCCAGCCAATGGCATTCCCTGATCCTCAAATTCATCATCTGGGCTGTTGGGACTCAGAGAATATCAACAGCAAACTCACGTCAATCCCCAGGCTTGGCTTTGGGTAGTTATTTTACCTTCTTATTTCAAAGGAAACCCAGAAGTCCCTCGGGGCATTTTGCACAGGCCTTTCTAGCAGTCAAGGCTAAATCTCTCAGGGTCTGAAGGTGGGCAGGTGTCCTCTGGATCCCTACCCTCTCCCTTCCACATTCAGAACCCCCAACCCTTCTGAAGCTTGCTGTCACCTGCCAGCTTCCAGCCATACCCCGGCCATTCAGCAAGGACTTCAGACCTACCCCGTCTTCCTACCTGGTCACTCCTGTCCACACGTCAGACAACCTGAACATCCCTGGGAATGGTTTGTACATTACCGTGGCCTCTCTGTTTCTTGACCTCCTTTCCCCAACAGCCTGTTCTCCACCTATTTCCGGTACTTGCTCCTAAGGCCATACACCATCACCAATCACTGAACCAACTCTGAAGTTGCTATTTCAAGCATCCATTCCTGACCATCACCTCCTACCCCTCCTGCTCATTCACTCCAATATAAATGCACTAACAATTCTTTGACTCCATAGGACCCTCCGGCCCACTGGCCCCACACACTCTGCCACTTTGCTGCTGTCAACTGTGTCCCTGTGTCTTCATTTCCATCCTTAAGCAGCAGTCTAACAACCCCAGCAGCTGTGTATGGCATTCGATAAAACAACAGCTGTGTTAGGAGGCCCTCCCTGACTTGGCCCTCGCTTTCTTCTCCATTTCATTGCTCACATCCCCAAATGCTGAGTGGCCATGCTAGGCTTCTGTCTCTCAATACACTGAATGAGTTTCCACCCAGGGTCTTTGCATGTGCTGTCCCCTCTGCCTGGAATGTTATTTCCTCTATCTTTTCACAGGTGGCACCTGGCATTCAGATTCCAGCACAAGTGCCATCTCCTTAAAGAGGTCCTCCCTGACCCCTTTAGCTAACGTCGTCATTCCTTCCTGGTGGCTCCCTTCCCCATTTATTTATTCTTCCTACAGCACTTATTTTCTTTAACAAATAATTATATTGCGCTTACAATGCTAGTCTAGGCACTGCTTTAAGTGTGTTACAAATACTAACACATGTACACTCATACCAATCACATATGATTAGTTTTATTGTCATCCCCATTTTACAGATGAAGAAACTGAAGCCCAGAGGAATTAGGTAACCTGCCTAAGGTCCTATAGCTGCCGGGCTATAAGCCCTGGCCCTCAGATGAAGACACTGGGGTGCGTGCTTTCCAGGGGCCCTGCTGGATGGGGGATGCCTAGGGAGAGAAGTTATTAGCATAGGCGTGAAGCGGTGTGATGTGCCCTAGGCTAGAAGTGGAAGGAGCTTGAAGATGCACTGTGTGAACTTCAGCAAGCCCACCTCTCTCGGACGTTCAGTTTCTTTATCAGTGCAGTGAGGACTTTGGACTTGATGACTTCATGAGCCTTCCAACCATGACCATGATAATTTGGCAGCCTTGGCATGAATGGGTGCTGATCTGGCAGCTTAACTCAGGTGCTATAGGTACCACTAGTACAACCACCACTGTGACTGCTACTACTTCTAATATGATGACGATGACGATGATGATGATGATGATGCGATCTGCTACTATCTATTGAATGTCTCCTACTGTAACCCTGTTCTTCACCTGCTTATCTAATCACCACAACTGCCCTTAAAGATTACCCTCATTTTATGGAAAAAACTAGTGTCCTGGTGCACGGATTCATGCACATTGAAAGAAAATTAATTAGAAGTAATATTTTAATATTGCTATTTGCCCTTTCTCTATAATAGAAGTGTCAACCAAATTCATGATCGACAATAACAGATGGAAACACACGTGTGTGAATGGCGCCAGTGAGAGCTTTATATGTATTGTGCATGCACGAGTCAACTAAGCCTTTTACAGATATAGAATAAACTTGCTTAATTAGACCTGCTTTCTGATGTAGCTAAACTTTTTCGAGCCCAGTGAAGCACCCCAACTTCTCTTTCAGGTAATTGTCAGCAACACAGCAGTAAATATCAACATGAAGCAGGATTATTATTGTAGATCATGCAGGGAGAACAAAGGGTAAAATATTTAACTGCAGCAGTATTTGACTATATTCTGAGCAGTGAGAAAACCTGAAGTCATTTTCAAGGTCCACCATTTCTTACTTCTTTTCAGTCAGGTCAAGTTTCTAAATCTCCATTTTCTGGCTAATGAAAAAAAAAAAAATAGGATTCCACTGAGTCTCCTATCTACCTACTCCAGGACTTCTGTGAGGATCAAATGAGATGAGGCATAGGAAAACGCTTCACAAACATTTGGTGCATGGAAAAATACTTCACAAACGTTTGGTTAAAGTGTGAAATGTTTGCATCTGGCTATAAAGCAAGTCATGTTCCTGGGTTGAAGAAACTCCAAGGAGGCTAGTCGTCACTAGGGAGAGAAAGCCGGGCTCTGCTACATGACATCATTACCCGGCATCCACAGTGACCATTTCTGGGCTGGGCTGAGCCGTGGGCCACATTTTGGACCATGGCAGCACTGGCTGCGATTTGGTGGGCTGTTGCTCCAGGGTGGGGGCGGGGCCTGTGTCCCACTTGGAGGAAGCCGAGTGTTGCTTTGTCAGCGCCAGGTTGGCTCTGCAGTTTCTCTTTAAATGGTCAGTGTGCATCACAGCAGCTCCTGTGTTGAGCGTCTGCCCCCTGGTGGTCAGTGCGTGTCATAGTGACTGGTCAGATAGGTGGAGGGACACTTAGCATATTAGCCTTTTATATATATAGATAATAACTGAGACTCAGAGAGGTTAACAAAATCACCCAAGCTCACACTGCCAAGCTAGATTTTGAAACAAGGTAGACCAGACCTCTCTCTTCCCCATTCACCTTCCTCCAGCAGTTACTACTGTTTTATTCACATACTTCTCAGCACTTATCACTCTCCTACTTATTTATTATTATTTTTGATTGTCTCCTCCTCCCCACTTGAATATGAGATTTTTGAGTGCAGGGGCCCCTGTTTACTTTACCAACTGACAAAATCCAGGAGTCCAGTCCTAGCTAGTTTTGCTCAGTGGGTAGAGCGTCAGTCTGTGGACCGAAGGGTCCCAGGTTCAATTCCAGTCAAGGGTTACATGCTCGATCCCCAGTAGAGGGCGTGCAGGAAGCAGCCGATCAATGATTCTCTCTCATCATTGATGTTTCTCTATCTCCTTCTCCCTTCCTCTCTGATATCAATAAAAATATAAAAAACGACAACAACAACAACAAAACAGGAGTACTAGAATACTGCCTGGCCTGCAGAGGGCACCCAGTGGGGAAGTACTGCCTGAGTGACTAACTTCCATGCAGGCTCCCTCTGTGTTGTGTCCTCATCTGCAAGACTCCTGAACTCACCAAGCCTCCGTGACAAGGGTGGCAAACAACAGCCTGGTGGCCACAGCCAGCCTCTGCCCTGGTTCTGTATGGCCCACAAGCCAAGAATGGTGTTTGCATTTTTAAAGGGCTGTAAAAGAAGAAGGGAGGTGAAAAGAGAAGGAGCACCAGCAGTAGCAGCAACAACCAACACCAAGAATATGTGATAGACCCTATGGCCCACGAAGCCTTAAGCATCCTGACCTTCAGAGTTTGCAGACCCCTGCTCCGGGAGGCCAAGATGGCAGGCGGGTATGCCAGTCTCTCAGGGGCCCTCTGGAGAGCATGCTGTGCCCACTGCTGTGTCACCTCTCAGACACACACTCTCCACACGTGGCCCTAAGTGGTGCACACTCTCCCTTTGCTGTTAATGCCACCTTTTGAGCACCCCGTTATGTACCACAATAGCTCCCCCAGAGGGCTGGAAACGTGGCATTAACAGCAAAGGGAGAGTGTGCACCACTTAGGGGGAGCTAATGTGGTACATAGCAGAGTGCTCAAAAGGTTTCTTCGTGAGCATTTCCTAGGAATCCATTTCTTGGAAGTAAAGGCATTCTTTATTACCTAATAAAATAGTTTCACTGTGAATCAGGAGTCCATGATTCAGCTAACGTGATTCCATTAGCGGTTATCGCCACTCCTAGCCATTTAGCTTCTGTTGTGTACCAAATGTTCTTCCTCTCACAACCCATCATTGCATTTTCCTGGCTTTGAAGTTAAGAGGGGCCATCCAGGTTTGCCTCCTCATAAGTGCCAAACCTGCACAGCTAATAGATTCGTACTGTTAAAGACGCATTGACAAGCTCATGCAGTGGGAGAAGCATCCTCCGGCTGCAAAACGTGCGCTGAAAGCTGCTATGCACCCACAGAGTCAGAACTGTAGTCAAACCTACGCGACATTCTAAGGGCAGCATGAGAAATGTCCTTCTGCCAGAGAACCATAGGCAGCTTCACTCTGCTCCTGATTGGATCAAAACTGTAATTAACAACCCCTTCTCCCCCCTTATAATTGCCTTTTTACTCCCCACAAAGCTATTACTGGTGTCAATTTCAAACATCAGGTCTGTGTATTTTCCCACCAATTCAGACATGGTGAGAATTGGTTTCTCAGGAAGAAAGGTAAGAGTAAGCTTCAGGCTTCCTGTGCTTGCCCACGCTTGTGCTGGCAGCGACACCATCTTCCTGGATGCCCAGGCCTCGCTCTTCCAGGGGGGATCTGCAGAGCTGGGAGCTCCCTGCTGGGGACAGTCCCAGTGACAAGCGGCATGCTTCCTCTGGCCACTGCACAGTGTGTGACCTGAGCCTCTTGCTTCCCCCGCCCAGCATCCCCCTGCAACAGCCTTCTATCTACATGCAGATGGAGCTGAGAAGGGCACTGAGCACTTGGTGGGTCTCCAGGACATCATGGTTCTTGCTTCTGAGACTCAAGGCCCAGCTCAGCTTATTCCTCCACTCTGCCTGCTCTCGTGGCCTCCCTTTGCTCAGAATCTGTGCAACCAGTACTCTGAATCCCTGTAGACAGTCCTATGTGAAGGATTATCCAGCCCAGAGTGAACAGCACTCTCACAGGGAACTCTTCAAAGCCCAGTGAGGAAGCCCTGGAGACACCCATCTCATGTATGTGGAAACTGAGGCTCAGGCAGCCTCCACCCACGTGACAGCAGAGGAATCCAAAGTCAGTGCTTTATCTGAGATGCAGGATGCCCTGCTGCCCACGCAGCCAGCAACCAACTGTGCTCGGCCTCACAGCTTACCTGAACTGAGCATTTACTGCATGCTGGCTGGTCTACACCCATTACTTCACTTAATTGTGTCTTGTCTGGACAGCTCCCCAGGCTCGCTGGAGTAACAAAGGAATTGAGGCCTCTCCTTCCTTCCATTCCTCAGTGTCTAATGCAGGGTGAACACGCACATGGTGCTGATGACTAATTACTGACTGACCGTGGACTGACTTGATTCTGGGATTCCGCTGAAGGAGGGCTATAGAGTCACTCATGTCTATGCTTATAACCCAGGAGAAAGTCATTTGGAGAGGCAGGCAGTGGGAAGGGGGAGAAACCTGAGCAGGAC
Organism: Plecotus auritus; assembly: GCF_963455305.1. NCBI lineage: Eukaryota > Metazoa > Chordata > Mammalia > Chiroptera > Vespertilionidae > Plecotus > Plecotus auritus. The sequence goes on from NC_137773.1 coordinate 145,942,036, forward strand.
CTGTTGGAACTCTGAGCTGTGACATCCCCAACCATAGCTCCTGAGCAAGCATTTTACTCCTTCTGGACCCTATCACTACTGGGGAGTAAGTCCTCTCTCTCTCTTTCCCACTTCTGCCCTCCTTGGCTTCCACCTGGCCACTCTGCTGGTTTCTTTCACCTCTGAGGCTGCTTCTGCACCTTCATCTCCACCACTTCTGCTCTCTCTGTGTGTGTCCTGGGAATGCAAGGACAACTTGAGAGGAATTATAAATAAATGAAGTAACAATAATAACTGCAACTTCCCCTTCAAGAGCCTCTTACTCAATTCCAGACATGATACATATTTCTGCCTCAGGAGGGAATGCATTGGCCGTATTCTAAAGATAAGGAAATTCAGCCTCGAACAGGTTAACTTGCTCAGCATCTGTAATGCAAACCCATGAGTATCTGAAATTGGACCACGTGCCCTCAATGCAAACTTCCCAATGGAATTCATTCTGAGGCCCACTTGCCGCTTCTAACCACTGTTGTTTATGAAAGAAAACTCATAGCTTCCTATGTAAACCCAGGTCCTCGAGAGCATTTAGCTTTGATACATGCATAAAGTCCCAGCGGTGATGCGACCGAATGATGAATTATTGCTTTTTCCTGGGACTGAGAAGTCTTCCCATCACTGTCCTTGGCCAATAGCCCATTCATTTACTACTACTACTATTTTTTTGTCGTTCAATTCAATAGATGGCCTATATTAGTTAGCTTTGTCTGCCATAACAAAATACTGGGTGGCTTAAACCAGCGGTTGCCAACCTTTCAGATTTCATGGATCACCAGTGGTCCACAGACCACCAGTTGGCAACCGCTGGCTTAAACAACAGAAATGTATTTTTCTCACAGTTCTGGAGGCTGGGAATCCGAGATCAAGGTGCTGACAAATTTGGTTTCTTCTGAAGCCTGTTTCCTGGCTTGCAGATGGCCATTTTCCTGCTGCGTCCTCACACACGACCTTTCCTCTTCTGTGTCCTAATCTGCTCTTCTTATATGGACACCAGTCACATTGGATCAGAATCCACTCACATGACCTCATTTTACCTTAATCGCCTCTTCAGAGGCCCTGTCTCCAAACACAGTCACATTCTGAGGAACTGGGGTTGGGACGTCAACATATGGATTTGGGGGGACACAGTTCAGCCAATAACATGGCCTAAGAATGAGGCAACTAGCAGCAGCATATCCCAACAACACGGTTACCTGCAGGCAAAGGGACCAAACTAGGAAAACAGAATCCAGTTGGGAAAACAGAGTCCCAGGCCTGACTCTGCCCTGAGCTCTTTTTGTGACATTGGGCAAGTCGCTTCACCTCCCAATTTTCCCATTTGTCACATGAGCCTAATCTTTCCCTCCTGCCCCAGGGTTGCTCTGCTAATCCTATCATCTGTGGCTGTAAAAGATCTCTGAGGAGCTGAAAGCACTGGACCACTCTATGGGGAGAACAGATTTGACAGTGATACAGCTGATAAAGGGTTAATATCCAAAATATATTAAGAAACTCATACAACTTAACAAAAGAAAGACAAATAATCCAATTAAAAAATGGGCAAAGGATCTAAATAGACACATCTCCAAAGTGAACATGCAGATGGTCAAGAGACATGAAAAAATGTTCAAAGTCACTGATCGTCCGAGAGATGCAAATTAAAATGACAGTAAGGTACCACCTCACACCTGTCAGAATGGCTAGCACCAACAAATCAACAAATGACAAGTGTTGGTGAGGATGTGGAGAAAAGGGAACCGTAGTGCACTGCTGGTGGGACTGCAGACTGGTGCAGCCATGATGGAAAATAGTATGGAATTTCCTCAAAAAAATTAAATATGGAATTGCCATTTGACCCAGCAATCCCACTTCTGGGAATATATCCTAAGACACTGGAAACACCAATTAGAAAGAATGTATGCACCCCTATGTTCATGGCAGCACAATTTACTATAGCTCAGACTGGGAAACAACACAAGTGCCCATCAGTAGATGAGTGGATAAAATAGCTGTGGTACATGTACACCATGGAATACTGTGCAGCAGTAAAAAAAATGCTCTTCTGCCCTTTGAGACAGCATGGAGGGACCTAGAGAGTATTATGCTAAGTGAAATAAACCAGAGAAAGACAAGTATCACATGATCTCACTCACATGCAGAATCTAACGAACAAAATAAACTGATGAACAAAATAGATCGAGAGACATAGAAGCATGAAGAGACTAAGTCTCAAGAGGAAAGGTGGGGGTGGGTGGGAAAGAGATCAACCGAGGAAGTTGTATGCAGATATGCATAACCCATAGACATAGACAATAGGGGGGTGAAGGCCTGGGTGGGGAGCAGGGGCAGACTATAAGTGTCAATGGGGAACAAAAGGGGACATATTTAATACTTTCAACAATAAAGATTTTAAATAAATAAATTAATTAATTAAAATAAAGCACTGGAGCTAAGTGGATGATATTAAAATTCCCATTAAAAGGAAAAGGGGTAGTGGTAGCGTTGTGAATGGAGAATTGATTTCTGCCTCCTCCCTTCCCTGACTGGAGACCCACATCTCAATGAGCTCCCTTCCAGGGGCTACAGTCACGAGGACTGTCCTGAACTACTCTGTGGCAAGGGACCCTCCAGCTTGGCCTCAGAGCATCCTCACCACTGCCCTGGGAGAGGTGCTGCCAGCTCTGCTTCACAGGGAAGGAGCAGGCATGTGCAGAGGACACAGCTCTGTGAGACCTCCAGCTTCGAGGGGGTCCCCGGCTGCCGAGGCCACCAGGATGTAACACACGGCAGGGGAGAGGAGAAGCAGACTGAGCCTGTGTCATCTGTGTCCTGCGGCGGGCAGAAGAGCATTCAGGAGGGAGTGGGGACACCTGAGTGGGCTTTGAGGCATTGCAGGAACAGGACAGCACAGACGCAGGGCCATCCTGGCAGAACTGTCCGTCCCCTGCCTGCATGGGATGCTGGAACCCGAGAAAGGGGGGTGATTGGGAGAACAGGAGCGATGCCAGGAGATAGACCCAAAGCAAGTAAGACCCAGGTTTCAAAAGGGGCAAAATGGCAGATTCTAGAAACGAGAGCTGGAAAACCGATGAAAGCACTTAGCACACTTTCCCAGTGGGTATTCAACAGGGGGCACAGGAGTACATAGAACAGGATACAGCCATGGCTAAGAGCTACCTGAGCATAAACATACCAACCCAAACCCTTTGCTGACTGAGCAGGAAGCTGGAAAAAGTCACGTCTCCCAAGTCTGTGGCTGGTGCTCCAGGGATGAATTTAGGTGGTCATGGGACCTGGTGATGAATGACATCCACTCACAGAGGACTGGAACCAGAGTAAGGCAAAGTGAGGTGCTCACGGGGCAAAATGTAAGGAGGGGCTCCCTCCCAGCTTTGGTGCAGGGTCTGCCCTGACACTCGGCACCTTCACTTTGTGTCCTGGGCACTGCTTTGACCTCACCCTCCTCTTGGCCCTGCTCCAGGCAATACAGTCAGTCCCTTCTCAACTCACGACCAAATCCGCCTCCTCAGAGAGAATACCTCTCGAAACCCAGCTGCACGCACTCTGGCTTTGAGCAGGCCTCATGCTTAGAGCCTCCCCCAGGCAACAGTGTGGAGCTGGAATTTAATAATATTGCTTTGATTTCATCATATTTACCTTTACAGACTCAGAGCAAGTTATATTGGTTTTCCACTCATGGCTGAAGTACAAAGTTTTCTTTTAAAATTAAATTAATTAAGTTAAAGAAGTAAGTTCCTCTGTAGAAACGATGAAGTCAATGGCAGAGCAGGAGATAAGCAGTGAGGACACATTGTGAGGGTTGGACTATGTGACTACGGCTGAGAAACTTCAGGTTTCCCCACATCAGCTGTTGCAGGTTCATCTGAGAGGGGCAAGGAGAGTGCATGCCCCCTGGCATTAAACACCAGCACAGCAGGCACTGCCCCCTAAGCCAGCACCCACCCCTGCCCCAGGACAGGGGAGGGCAGACTTTTGTTTCTGGCAAAAGCACTTTTGCCAGAAAAAAAAAAAAAATGAGGCAGGAAGCTTGCTGGTCCCGGGATTTCTCAGCATAACAACTCAGCCTGCCATGCTCTCAGTTCCACAAGCTCCTCTATGCAAATGTTTGATCAAGCCTAGGAAAGCCACTTTCCATTTCCTAAAGAACAAGAGCCTGTGACAGTGGCTGTTCAGTGGGAATAATTGGATGGGGACGGTGTCTTGATAAAAGATGTCCTTGATGTGTCAACCCACCTCTCGGGACGTGACACCCTGGTGACCAACGAGGATATGGCTCTGTTGCCTCCACTTGCAAAGAATCCCTAACAAAAAAGGCTTTGGGCCCAGGCTGCCCTGCTGGTGTGCAGAGATCAGAAGAGGACAAGCTGGTTTGGGGAGAAAATCTAATCAGAAGGAGAAGCTTTGTCTGTCTGTCCTTTGTGGACAATCTCCCGCTCACATCCACCTGCTCAGTCCTGTGCCAGTGGCGGTGAAGAATGAGTCTCTTTCTAGCTCTGGTGAGCAGAAGAAGACAGGATGGTCTAGGAAACATGTGACACCCACTCCCCCAGAGAGGAATGAGGCTGCCCAGCATTTCATGATTTTATGCCTTGAACACTGAACACACACAGAGAGGAAAGCTATGTTACATAAAATGCCGTGCACCCCACTACTGTGTCCTGTAATTGGGAAGGTGAAGACAGAATCACAGAAAGAAAAGATAGGCTTAAGGGCTGAGTAATGAGGTACAGTTCCCAGACCCGTCTCTCACTTGTTCATAGCATGTGATTAAGAATAAGCCTTGTAACTCCTGGAGCCTCAGTTTGCTCAACTGTAAAATGGGCTGGTGCTTCCTTCCTTTGGGGGAACAACTAATCTAATCATCAGAAAGCATATGGAAATGAAGTGCTGGCCAAAGCAGAAGCCTTGTTATAAAGAAGGAAAACAGAGAGTGTCCAGGCCCAGGAGTGGGTCAGGAAGAGTCAAGCTGTAAGTGACATCATGGCAGGAGAGGGGACACTGAACCAAGAGGGTTCCCACGAGGGCTCCCGGAAATGCTGGCACCAGACACCGGAGAATGCTAACCATGCAATGAAGGGTGAAGGGTGCCATGCAGCCAGGACAGTGAAAACAGTATCAACCCATTGGTTATTCATTCATTATTTTGGTTCCCCCAAATATCTGAGTGGCACACCTACTGTGTGCCAGGCACCAGGAATAGCAATGACAGAAATATTACACCCTGCTTCCATGATCCTTAGAAACCTTAGAACCCACAAACCTGGAATAGGTGTGTAGTGGCCCTTTGAATGAAAGCAGTCAACTGAATATACAAGTCCTTTGGTGGAAATCAGTTGGAACTTATTGTAAGAGTTATTATCCCTTTGTCTAAGACAATCCTTTCATTCTCTCACACAAGTTTATTGAAAAGCTTGGCCTTGGGGATGCAGCTTCAGAGCCTCATCTCAGAAAACCTGCCCCCCCCCCCAAGAACTCACAGGCAAGTGATGGACATGAATAGAAGGCCTGGATGCTGAGTGGCGAGGGTCATGACAGGCAGGGCAGTGAGGGCACCATGGAACACACCTAACCAGCCCACAGGTAAGGACAGGGACTGTAGGGAGCTTCCTTAGCAAAGAACCAACAGGTGCAAAGCTCTAAAGGTGAGCAGTTTAATATAACTGAAGAGAGGACAGGAGGGATGAGGAGCCAGCCATTGAAAGGGGAGCCCCTAAGGTGAGTGACAGTTAACATGCCATTTGCCAGAGAGGGATGCCTGGAGGCTGTGTGAGCAGGGGCAAGGAATCTAGGCCTTGCCTAAAGGTCAACAAGGAGACATTGACAGACTGTAACTATCAATACAGTCTGTTCAGAGGCAGCCACCACAGGCCCCCGGAGCATCGCACGCTCTCTGGTCTGACCCACTACAGTTATCACACACATCTGTTGCCTTCCCCGTGGTCATGAGTAACTTCCCACATTTCGTGTCACTGATTCATACCACCCACCCACACACACACACACACACACACACTTGCTTCATTCACTGTACTGTTTAAAATTAATCTTTTTGCTCAGTCCAAGAGTCCTGCTCTACCATCAATTAATTTCATACTTTTACACAATCTACCTATCCAAATGCTACCTACCTTGTGGTTCTCATCTGTAAAATAGGAATGACCACGTACAACTTAATTTGGAGGGTTATTATAAATGTACATAAGATGTTTCCCGGGAACCTCCGAAAAATTTAACCTGAGGCAAATGGAATTACAACCAAAACTCTAACCCCGACAGCTCCATTCCCCAGCTGTGTGAACGGTGCTGAAATAGGGCAGGGAAGGGACAGAGGGGAAGGTGGCTGGTGCCCTATGCCAAGGTGAGCACGGGAGAGGAGGAAGAGCTCTATGGGCTGGGCACCAGGAGGGCATGTCCAGAACAGGGAACGCCTGTGAATGCAGTGTGGGGACCCCTGGCCATGGTGCTGAATCAGAAGCCGCTCCCACCCTACAGCTGAGTCCCCAGAGCCTGTGGCACTGGGGGAGAGAGTTGAGGTCTGCAGGCACCAGAGCTGGACCTCCAGGGTTAAGAAGATCTCAACACACCATGGAGGAGTACAGTGGGGTGCTGAATGTTCTGAATTTGACATGAATTGGGCACAGTGGCATGCTAGGAAACAGCCCCTCCAGAAAACAAAAGCTAAAACCTCAATTGCAGGGTTAGGTGATTTCTATGGTGTAAAAATTCCAACCACAGCCAATTTTAAGCAACCAATGGTTTAAGAATTGGTTCCAAAAATGCCATGAAATTTAACAATTGTTTCCAGCAGGCTACAGAAAATTATTACAAACACATTATGAGCCATTTTCGGTCATAAGCATTTGTACTTCAGTTTGGATAAATAAATAATTGGCCCAAAAGGGATTTTTATGGTGTGCCCTTCCCATGTTCTGTTTCCAAAGGTACATTTGCAAAGCAGAGAGGAATGTCCTAAGGTGCCTTTCCATCGTGTCCATAAGCCTGATCTGCCAAGAGCTCTAACGGGCAGACTGTGCACTTTCCTTCTCTCATGGTGCCTGCTGAGCCAGACGGGCAGTCGTAGCGAGTTCATCTTGCTTTTGGTTGGCTCTGAATGTTTCCCCCAGATGATACACATCCATGAGAAGCCAGAGATGAGAGTGACTGCAGCCCTCAGATTCATCCATATTTGACAGAGGTATGAATAACTCTCCCACTTACCAAGTTTATGAAGGAAATTGTGGCATTGTGCATAATATACAGCAGGTGGCTGCACCTCCACCACTCACTCACGGAGATTTCCCCCATGAAGATGCACTCCTGTAAATTATAAGGCTCCTTACGACTGCAGGCTCTAAAAATGTATATGTTATGCCTGGAAATTTAGGGGGAAAGTAATTATTTGGAGTGTAGTGAAAAAAAAATACACACCCTTTTTGTTGCTCCTTTACCCTGTTACCTCACTTCATCTGTGATTTCAAAAGCAAAATAAGCTTCAAAAATAATGACATCCCTAAACTCGCTTAGAAGACAAGTTGTTAAAGGATGCATTCTCTTTCCTTTGCCACCCCCTCACAGAACAGAGGTGAAAATTCCATCAAGAGGGCTGGAAAGAGCCATCTTCTTAAATAGGAAATTGAAAGCAGAGTCTATTTTGAAGAAAGACGTTGGATTCAACAAAATAAAAAAAATTCCTTCCATTTCTTTGCTGGGGTTTTGAGCTGAGCCATGCACCTTCACTCCCACACTTTGCACATGCTTTTGTATTGTGAGAGGGGGTAGAGTATGTGGTCAAGAGCACAGGCCCTGGGATCAGACTTTGGGTTTGCAGTCCAGTTGTGCAGCCCATCAGCTCTATGACCTTTGACAAGTCACTTGTACTCTCTGAACCTCAGTTTCCTCATCTGTAGAGTGGGCGGAGCTTCCAGGAGCATTCTAAGGATTAAATGAGATGACAGTGCATACAATGCCCTTGGCACAGTGAGCACTCCACAGATGATGATGATGATGATGATGATGATGTTGATGATGATGCCCTCTAGCTGCTCCAAACACATGTGTCTCATCTTTTTAACTATATACATCGATGCTTTAAGGAATGGGTCATTTTGATCTCCGCTTGTAGGTCTCAGGAACACATGAAGTATAGGTGCTAAGCAAGGTCTTGCAGACTGATGTGTTGATGATTCAGGAGGTGGGAGCAAGAAGAAAGAAGGGAGCCCTTGTGAAGGGAAGAAGGTGTCTCTTCTGTGGAGGTGAGGGCACTCTGCTATGTTGAGACATCCTGGCTCAGACCTGAGTAGGAACTCTGCTCCTCCACCAGGTGGCTTCAAGGATGCTAACGAGACATCCCCAGGTGGCTTGCCCTGGTGGTTCATGTTTCCACTGGAGAGATCATCTCTCTCACGTGGCTAACAAAGATGAAGTCTTTCAGAGACCACATCCGTGAGCTCTTGACTATGGACCGGGGGATCTGGCTGAGGGACATGAACAATGAAGCACAGTCTCAGATGGAGAGGGCAGCTCAAGAAGAACAGACACATGGAGCAGGACAGGAACCGTGTCTCTAGAGACGGGGTAGATAAAAAGAATAAAAAGAGAGATGACAACCCAGGGCCCAGGACTATTTCAGACTCTCCACGGAATCATTGTCCCTCCTGGGACTAGTGACCTCAAGAACAAAAGCCCATGAGTTGGGAAGCATGGTGTGATCCATACTAAGCCTTGAATGTGCAGCCTCTTCCCCCAAGAACAACAGATGGGTTGAGGGGCCCAGGAACCCTCTGGAGCACAGAGACTGGAAATGGCGCTGTCCCACTACCCTGCTTCTCTGTGCTGGAAGCAGATGTAGGACCCATCCCAGCTGGAAGCTATGCAGGGAGCAGGAGGAAAAGCCATCAACCAGCTCTCCAGACGTTTACTGTCTGGTTGCGGGGCAACAAGAGGACCCTAGGAATTAGAGTTAGAAAGCTGTGCCCTTACTCCCTGCCTGCATAACGGTGAGGTCAATGAACCTTGAGGAAACACAGCTTTCCTTTAGCTACAATAAAAATAATGATAATAATGATCCCAGCACTTGTAGCAATGTATTAACCTTCCACGGGAATTATTTTAGAGCATCCATAGTTAGATTTTTTTATTTTTCCCAATAATGAAGAATAAAGTAATTTGAAGGAACAGCAAAGTGAAAAGTCCTAACCTTAAAATCAATATTCTGTTCTCTCTACAAAAGTGTAGAAATGAATGTCTTAATTTATTAACATGATGCCCCAGGATATTTAATGTTTACATTTCCCTCTTGGATTATTACCAAAATATTACTGTGCCAATATGCTATGAGGTTTCTCTCCCAATGTGACTCATGCTCCAATCTTTTGAATTTCCTTATTAAAGGTCTGGGCATGAGCACTTCTGTAAGGAAGATATTAGTCATATTAACATCCATTTGGAATTCAGGAAGTACATGCTGATTAAAAAGCCCAAGGAAGCACAGACCCATCTAAGGGGCATCTCTTCAACATAAAAGGTTTGAAAAATGCAAAGTAAAACCTGAATATGAAGGTGAAATTATTTCAATATTTGAAGCTTTTAAGGTTCGTGGTGATAGTGACTTGAAATTGCCATCCTATTAAAATAAAGATACACTGTGCAAAGCCTGGTATAAAAGTGACATAAGAAAATCTGAGATTCATGGTTCTGGGAAGGCCGATGAGGGTTAGCATGACAGCAGAGTTGGAGGGATGACCCTAGTCATGGTTGAACTGGGAGGAAACCTGAAGAGCCCTTACCAAATTCCCTTCAACTCATGCTGAGAAAAACAAGCCCCAGAGAGAAGCACTTGAGTGCCGACTGTAAAACTAAAACTGGAGCCTGGGTCTCCTGACTCTGGCAAACGAAACCCAAGTCCTCACCATCACTTTTGCTCTCTAGGCTGATCCTTTGGTCCCATCTCTCTGTCACCTTAAAATCCTTCTTTGGAGACAGGGGGCCTCTCCACCAGCCCTGGGTACTTCCTCAGTTCCCTTAGAACTCTCCACCCTTCTGAAGAGCTGCACGTGGCCTAGCGATTTAACAGAGCAGACACCCCAGGGAATTTCCGAAAGTCAATTAGCCTTGAAACGACCAAGAAGCAGCCTTTTCATTAAAGGTACATGTCTTTTTTTATTATTATTGTTTAAAGTATTACATGTCTCCTTTTTCCCCGATTGACACCTCCCCTCCACTCACACTCTCCAGGACAAGCCTCCACCGCCACAGTATCTGTGTCCATTGGTTTTGCTAATATGCATACATACAAGTCCTTTGGTTGATATCTAATCCCCTCCCCGCCCCCTGCCTTCTCTCTGAGGTTGGATGGTCTGTTCAGTGTTACCTTGTCTCTGGATCTATTTTTTTTTAATATATTTTATTGATTTTTTACAGAGAGGAAGGAAGAAGGATAGATAGTCAGAAACATCGATGAGAGAGAAACATCGATCAGCTGCCTCCTGCACACCTCCTACTGGGGATGTGCCCGCAACCAAGTTACATGCCCTTGACCGGAATCGAACCCGGGACCTCTCAGTCCGCAGGCCGACGCTCTATCCACTGAGCCAAACTGGTTTTGGCTCTGGATCTATTTTTGTTCATCAGTTTATGTTGTTCATTATATCCCATAAATGAGTGAGATCATGTGATATTTATCTTTTTCCAACTGGCTTATTTCACTTAGCATAATGCTCTCAAGTTCTATCCATGCTGTTGCAAATGGTAAAAGTTCCTTCTTTTTATAGCAGCATAGTATTCCATTGTGTAGATGTAACATGGCTTTTTAATCCACTCATCTGCTGAGGGGCACTAAGGCTGTTTCCAAATCTTAGCTATTGTAAATTGTGCTGCTATGAACACAGGGATGCATATATCCTTTCTGATTGGTATTCCTAGTTTCTTGGAATATATTCCTAGAAGTGGGATCACTGGGTCAAATGGGAGTTCCATTTTTAACTTTCTGAGAAAACTCCATACTGTTTTCCACAGCGGCTGCACCAGTCTGCATTCCCACCAGCAGTGCATGAGGGTTCCTTTTACTCGCATCCTCGCCGTTTGTTGATGATAGCCATTCTGACAGGTGTGAGATGGTACCTCATTGTTGTTTTGATTTGCATCTCTCAGATGATTAGTGGCTTTGAGCATGTTTTCCTATGTCTTTTGGCCTTCTGTATGTCCGCTTTTGAAAAGTGTCCCCAACACGTCCATCGCAGGCCTCCAGAGCCTACAGGAGGCAACACACCCTGCCCACTGCTATAGGAACCTGAGCCAACAGTCCTCCCAGTCACACAGGAGTGCCTCTCTGTCCCAGTTAGAGCTGATCAAGGCTCCTCAGGACACAGGTCCAGCTAAAGCTTGAGTCCCAGACTTCTGGGGAGCAGTCAGAGATACTGTAGGCACCTGTGCTGAGGTGTCCGGGACCTCACCTGGATTTCTGGGAAAGCAGGGAGAGTATCCTGGGGCCAGCAGCCTCAGACTATGGCAGGGGCAATGGTGCCGGTGGTCTACTGTTCTGTATGGGCAAGGGAGAGAAGAGTCATTTCCACATGTAATATGCTGAGACCCTTGAAAGACCCGCATGCCAGAACTAACTCCCTTAGCCACGAACCACAGTACCTGGGATTCTACCATCGGAATCCACCTGTCTCAGTCTCTTGTGTTCAAATCTGAGCTCTACCACTTCATAGCTGCCTGGCTTGGGCAACTTCTATGACCTCTCTGAGGCACACTTTCCCCAACTTTAACATGGGATCTTAAATCCCTGACCATAAAGCTATGCCCAGGATGAGAGCTCTTTTGCTATAAACGGAGCTTCTCTAGTGCCCAGTGCCAGCAGGGGTGCAACAGATACCTATCCCTTCCTTTTCCTTTGGTTGAAGGCTTTCCCTCGCTGGGCTCACCTTCTAAAGTGAGTATGTCCAAAGAGAGTCCACAGTGAATGGATCCAGATGCATGCCTTTAAAGACCAGACCTGATACTATAAAACAAGCTCAGATGCCTGCCATACCCATGGCTATCTGAGAAGGAAGGGACCCAGTGGCCTTTCTTTATGGAACATGCCATGTTCTGCAGGTGTTCTGTGTGTGAAATCAGGCTTCCCACCTCGGCCCCCACAGACTGAGTAGAGTGTGATTTGCACTGATAGAGTGGCGCCAGGCCGCACCACTCTTAGGTCAGTGAGCATGACTTCTGCTTACAGGAGGCTCCATGTGCTGCACAGCAGCCAACCCACCCACATCAGCCCCCTCTCAGGGGTGGCATGGATTCCAGGGGACAAGGGAAAGCAGGCCCCGGCTCCAGGACACAAGAGGTGCCACATCAGGTGTCTCTGAGACCTGCTACTTCTCAGTTCCAGGCAAACTGGAGCCCAGGGTGCCTGGGAGTCTGCTGAAACAACGCCCCCCACTGCCTCACACTCCTGGGCTATACGGCTACAACGTGGAAGGAGCCTGGCACAGGTGAGGTGCTCAGAAAATGCCTGTCCGGTGAATGACTCTAAGAAATCTGCCTGGGGTAGATGTTAGAAACTGGCAGTCAGAGCTCTGAAAGGGAAGAGGATACAAAGCTGATAGAAGACTGCCTATGTGTTAGCCTTCCATGGGGGACCGCAAGGCTAGGAGAGGAGGAACCGAGGTTACCACCCATTACTACTAGTTATTGCTAAAACTACCAAGATGTGTGCCAGGTGCTGGCTCTTTAAATGTTTGGGTTGCGAGGTTACGGCTGTCCTAGAATATGATGCCTTCGTTCCAGTAACTATGTTTGTACTTGGGCCTGAGCCTCAAAAGCCTCAAGTCCAACCAGGGTCTGTCATAAGCACTGTTATTGTCAGGGACACGGATGCACTTTGTCAGTGAAAAGTAGCAGCTAGCATTACTATTTAATAGTCCTTGGAAGGCAGAAATGGTTTTAGTAAAACCATTAAAGTTGCAGAGAACAAACTAGTTTATGATGGTATATCTTAAGAGGAAGAATTTCAAGGAATAAACTTCTGGATAAACTTGGTTACTTATCTCACTAATTCTTAACCGCTATTAGTCACTGCTTAACCTAAACCTGGAAATAGCTCAAGACTTGAATAGAACACTTCTTTGAAAGCCACCCTGCGTCCTTGCCATGGAATAAGATCCCTTCCAGGTTACCACCAGAAATTCAGGTTTTGCCTTCTGGTTTCTGTTTCAGCAACAGTTTCTCTTTTCATCCCACCTGGCTTTGAGTTTCCCCTTAATTGTGAACAGCAACTCTTTCTGGGGTAAATCGATGGGTATTTGGTACGAGCTAGAAGTGTTCCACTTCACACTGACTGTTGTCACATGTACATCAGCCCAGAGAACTCCACCAAACCTTTAAGTCGGTGAGAAAAAGTCAGAGCTCCTCTCGGCTGGGTGTTGCTTAGTTGGCAACAAAGAAAATCCTAGGTCTTTTCTGATATAGCGGCTGGGAACAGAATAGAAGCTTCTGCTGCTGGCAGCTCCCACTTGGAGAAGAATAATGCTCTTCCAAGTGTGGGCGGTATACTTCAGAGAGTGTATCTCTTTCTCTGGTGCCCTCGTCCCTCCCTGTGAAGAATGGGGCAGGAAGGAGGGACTGTCTTTGAAGAATCCAGGTCATCCTTTGAAGGGTGCCATTGGACCCATATGACCTTTGGAGTCAGCAGGGGGAGAAAGATACCCTAACTAACCACATGATAGTGAATTGTAGGAGTTGGCAATCTTCTGATTAAAGCTGTACAATTCCCTCCATTCGGCTAAATTTACCAGCCTTTTAATGTGAACAAGTATCTCCTTGTTCCCTGATAAGAACAAGGCGAAGATAAAGTTCTAATCAGCTCTCACAGTTCCCTCTACCTTCTCCATCAATCATGCCCCAGTTCTCTGAAGATCAGAATACCAGAGTTTTTCAATTACCAGCAGACATTGTTCGCTATTGTTGCATGACCCTGGTATTGTGAATCCTTCTTTATGTGTTTATCTTCTCTCCTCAACAAGTTCAAAAACTCTTTGAGGACCCAGCTGGGACAGAGTACAGTAGGTGCCCTACAAATGCCTGTCACGGGGAGTGTGATTCTCCAGGACTTCAATAAAGTCATGGAAAACAAGGGAAAATAATATATCCCCTTTGGAAAACTACTTTGTATTTTATTTTTGACAGTCTAGACATGGCTGAGCATAGTACCCAATTGAGACTTAATCGGATATATTTGTAACTAGGCTTCTGAGTTCACAGCTAAAATAGTTTCTTCAAAAGGACCCTGAAAAATACATGGGAACATGACTCCCTTATCCATGCCAATGACAGAAACGGGAATGTAGGATCGCTAAGTGACACCACAAAGAGCCCGTGGTGATAAAATTGGAGGCACTATGGCAGGCATGGAGGTTGAGAGAAAACTGTGGACAGAGGCGTTCTGTACCCTCTGAAAGCTCACTGCAGAGGGTGTGGCTGCCTCTGCTCCACTCACAGTAGGCCAGTTGTGCATCATTCATTCAGATCTGCGCCAGAGAGTGCAGGAGGCAGTGTGAAGGTGATGCAGAAGTTAACTATCCCTGGGGCTTGGCTAAACGTGCAGACCATCTTGTCAGAAGGAGATATCTCCAGGTGTTCTGTTCAGCTGCTGCAACCCACAGACTAAGCTATCATTGATGCTTGGGCACTTTGAGCATGGTCAGGCCCGGGACAGGTCTGCCTTCCAAGGACTATTAAATAGTAACGCTAGCTGCTACTTTTCACTGACTAGCTATTCTCTCGCAGGCCATGAGGTCCAGGATTTTCATACTTTATTTAAGTGCTAATGAACTCAAATAGATATTAATATCTCTATTTGGCAGGTGAGGAAATTGAGGGCCAGAGGGACTGAGCAAACTGATGATCACGCAGTAAGTTTTGGACCTAGGCATTGGACCCCACTTGACTAAAATGCTCTTTCAAATACCAGTCATTCTGTAACTCTCCTGCCTATTAATTCTTAGTTTGTTGCATATGCCATTCTGAATACCAAAATCAGAGTTCTCTTTCCGAGGCTCTTCTATAACCACCTGGGTGGAGCTGAGGTTTCTGTTCCCCAGCCCTTAATATCAGTATCATTTAGAACATGAAATAACAAAGGAGCCGTCTGGGTCACAAGACGACAGTAGCTTCCAGACCAGCAGCTGTTATCTAGGCAAGGAAATGACCTCCCCCTTACAGAAAGTCTTGCTAGGCAACCCACAGTAAGATAGTTAGTTTCTACTTATAGAATCATTGACAAGATTCTCTGCAATATGTCTCTCTACCTGCCCCTGCCCTGCTTTCCAAGGGCCCGAACTAGGCTGCTCAGCCACCACAGAGCCCTCTGTATGACACGTGTGGTCTGGCGTGAAACGAGGACCTGCTGAAAAGCATGACCACAGGAGCTTTCCGTTGGCTTAGGTGATGCCTGAGCACAATAGGTTTTTTTGCTCCCAAATCTTGGACTATTGGTCCCAGATGGTCCCTGGGAAATCAGGCCAAGCTCATTGCTGTAACTTCTGTTTGGGAACGCCAGCTCCATCCAAATCTCCTGCTTACAGAACATGTTTCTAACACAGCTCCTGCCAAGGGGGCAGCAGATCATGTGACTATGCCCCTCCTAGTCCCAAATGATTGTGCCAACGGTGGACAACTGTGACTAGGAAGCCAAGTGCTAGCCAGCAACCTCCATATGACATGTGTGATCTGGTGTAAGATAAGGACCTGGAAAAATAACTTTCTTCATCAATAATTGAAATGAAGAAGTTCTCGGGGAAGATACCAGGGAGCTGTAGACACAAGATATGAAAGACATTATAGACCCAGAGTGTGGCAGAGATAGTTCATGTTCACCAACTATCCATGTCCTCTCCTACATGCCCCTGACTCCCTCACAATTGGTTTGAAGCCAAGTTATGGCCACTGGTCTATGAGCAGAACTGAACAGTGTCACTTCTAGGCCAATGCAGTTAAAAGCAGTTGTGCCTTTTCTATCATTCTGCCCCTCCCCTGGCCACATGTTCCAGATGGCACAGCTGTAAGATGGGTTGGCCTAAATCCCTGAGCAATATATCCCCTAGTAGAGAGTAGCTTAGCTAATGCAGGGATGACCAGTATTAATATTAACATCACCACTACGATTGGTGACTGACTGATACAATGGCAACAATGGTCTGTGGCCAGCATGAAGCAATGCAATCCATTGGGGAGGGCAGGAGACAGAAACTTACACTTACCTAGTGGGTGTTTACTGTGTACCAGGAACACTGCCTCATATGATTTTTATAAAAATCCTAATATAGATATTAGCTACCCTATTTTACAAATGAAAGGCTGACAGAGTGGTTAAAGGACATGTGACCTATAGTCCCGACATCTGGAGTGAAAGCTGAGTTTGACCCCAGCACATCTGCCGTCCTTTTCCTAACAGGTTCCCTACTAGCTTGCCTTTCCTTTTGCCCTGCACAGAGACCTGCAATGAAACATCCTGTCCACAAGGGCATCACAAAAGCTACCAACAAAGACTGAATTGGCATCCTCTCTAAGAGCATGGGGGAGAGGGGGGTACAAGATGAGAGTAGAAGGGTAATTTAGTCACACACAGGCATGAGCGCCATTGGGAAGTATTACTTCCAGGCTTATGGTAGTCTCTCAACTCTCTACAGCAACCTGGTGGCCAATGGTGTGACATCTTGTCAGAATGAGCCTCACAGCCAACCTCCATCCACAGACAGACAGGCCCCTGCATCCTCCTGACACTCAGCCTGGACCAATAGTGGTATATTGGCTGTGTGGAAGGCCACACAGTCAGATGTGCATCTAAGAAAGAAAAAAAAATGATTAAAGCCTTCAGTGACTGCAAATTTTTATTTTCCTATGGCAAGGTCAGGTTTTAAGGAGGATTTAAGGGACTCTCAGATATTTCAGTCATTCCCTCCTATCTTTAGAGTTTAAAAGTCAATATGAAAGCAACATTTTAAATTATTTTCTTTTGTTTAAAAAGAAGGTGTCCACCTTGATCATTGCCTGAGATTAACGAGTGGAGGATGAGGTGCATTGCCTTGGGGTCACAGATGGTCATTTTAATACCTTCAGACCATCTTCAGAGAGCCAAGGGGCTTGGACAGGGAGCCACCTGCACATCATGTAAGGGGAGGAGAGAAATAATAGAAAAAGACCCCATGTCAAGTCAAGGGAAGCAAGCTCAAAACAAAAGATGAGGGTAAATAAAGAAGGATGAAACTTCCTTTAAAAAAAAGCATTCGCAAAAGTTGCATGTTTTAAAACAAGAAATGCAGTTTACAGAGAAGGTGAATGTGATGATGTGGGATTTTAAAGCTATTCATCACGTGTAGGCAAGAATGTGCTTCTATGGGAAATAGGAGGGAAAATACTTTGTGTAACCTCCCTTGAGGAGAGAAGAGACGAAAAGGCACAAGAAATTCCAATGCTGCCAGCCCTTAGGTCTCTGCATGATCTGATTCTCCGTTATCAACGGAATTAGGTTGCAATAGCAGCATGCTTCTGCCTCAGGAACATCCTATAGGTTGACCCAGAGCCTAACCTACAGAAAGTGACCCAGTCTCTTAAATCCACCTTTGGCTCCTATGTTCATCTTACCCCTTAACCTGCAACAGCCATTTGTTGAGAGTGACAAATAGACTTCAATGGCATCTGCCAGCTGTAATTAAACCTGCAGCATGAGGCTCACCCTCCCTTGTAGATACAAAGGGCCGTGAGACCCAGTTTTTGCCAATGAGACAAAAGCAGCAGTTTGGTGAGTGTAGTGGGTTGAATAGTGGCTTTTAAGGATATGTCACATCCAGCACCCTGTGAATGCAACCTTATTTGGAACAAGGGTCTTTGCTGATGGAATTAAGCTAAGGATCCAGAGATGAGACCGTCCTGGATTATCCAGGTAGGCCCGAAAGCCAATGACAATTGTCCTTATAAGAAACACACTGAGAGCCACAGGGAGAAGAAAGAGGTGAAGGCCAGGTAAAGATGGAAGTCAGAGATTAGAGTAGTGCAGCCACAAGCCAAGGAATGCCTGGAGCCACCGGAAATTGAAAGAGGGGAAAAAGGATTGTCCTGGAGAGTCTTCAGAGGGCCCCAGTCTTACCAACACCTTGATTTCAGACTTCCGACCTCCAGACTGTAGAGAACAAATTTCTGTTGTTTTAAGCCAGCAAGTTCATGGTAATTTGTTACAGCAGCCCTAGGGAACTAATATAATGGGATTTCCAGGAGAGCTTTTTAAAAGCTGGCAGCCACTCTCTCACCCTTCAGTTCATTAAAATCTGCCCCAGGAGAGAAAGTTGCTATTGGATAAGATTGTCTGGGCCATGGGGGGATCAGCAGATTCTTTGGTCCTTCTCTGCGCTGTGGTGTTTGGCCCAACCCTCCCTTGGCTCTCTGAGCCAACATGTGACTTTTGTCGCCTCACGTGTCCTTGTATGATCTCACCTCTAAGTATGGCTTGAACCTATGGTTTAGTCCCAGATTTATGATCTGGACTGAAAAGTGTTTGCCCTTTTCTTTTTGACAGGGCAGTCCAGTGAATTTTACCTCTCCCCACCATTCCTGTGCAGATACTGGAACTCCTAATGCTTTTACCTGATATAAACTAATAACAACAACAACACTTTTAGGAGCACAGAGACCATAGCTCAGTAATTCGAGGCCGTGGAATGAGATGTTTGGAAGCCCAGATAGAAAGAGGACAAGGGTCTTCATGTCTATGGTAAGACAGTGAACTAAAATCAGGGAGGACTGCATGCTTTTGAGTATTTAGTAATCGCCTCCAAAGCCAGGGGGATGAATAAAATCTCCAGAAAAAAAATTCACTGCCTTCAAAATAGTAAATATGCAGTGTCTATACATTTCCCAACAAACATATTTTGATTATGTCATTAATGTCACTTTACATGGCTCTTTCTCCCTCTCTCTCAGCCTTGCTGAAGGATTTAACGTCAAGCAATTCAACAGTGACAGCTGGCGAGAAATCAGCTTTGAGATTTCTCATTAAAAGTAATGCTGTGTTAGTAGCCAAATACTTGGAAATGTGAAATGTTAAAATTTAATTGTGTGGAAAAGGCTTATTCTAAATTTGCAGATTGTACCATCTTTGCAGAAGTTGGTAGAAAATATCAACTTGGATTGTGGAAGGCCAAGTGAAGTTGTAAAAACAACTGTAGTTTTCAGAAGTGGTTATCCACTGAGCTATAATACTTAATGTGGTTTCCTCTGTGGGGTCCCTGAACACTCCAACTGGCTCTCACACTTGCACAAAATAAATTTTCTTATTGGCTTCTTCTCTCACCATTACTGGCCTTTAAGCTGAATAGACAAATTTATTCAGCTTACATTATCTTACCAATGCTGTTTTCAGGAATATTCTGCCCAATGTCTTATATCACTGTATTGTGCTGAACATTTAGGAAATTCATTTCTGAGGGGAAGAGCAGGAAATAAAATTTCATTGTATCTTAGATGGAGAACAAAAATAGGAGGATTCACATGGAATCAAAGTTGCCCATTTGCATTTGGGGGAAATAATTATATTCTTTATCTCCTGATCTTAAATCACTTCCAGAAAACTCCCAACACCTGTGACAATGAACATGTACAACTACATACACAAACAAATTATTCAATGGATCCCATCTGTAAACTTTTAATCCCAGCGCCTTCCAACCCTGTCCCTCCACTGGAACTGAGCATAGCTGAGAATAGGAGGTGTGTGTGAGCTCTCTGGCCCACCCCATCTATTTCTCTTCTAGAATTTGAAAGCATATGGAAAAGGAACATGATTTAATATGCAACTTTGCATCCACTTAATATACATCATTTTATCTATTTGAATAATTTATGTGGTTTTACCTAAATGTTTCATATGAGTATGTCTTATCTCCTCAACTTCATTGTGAGTTGCTCAAGGTTTCATAATAAAGGCTAAAGAAAATTAGCCTGACGATGCCTTGCCACGCTAGCAGTCAGCAGCTGTGCGACGCAGCAGGTTGCCTAGGACCAAACCAGAGAGGGTCGGACCTGCATTGCCACCATGTGCCCACCATCCAGATATCATTGCTGACATGTACACTTAAGGAACTGTTTGACATTGAAACGGGGACTCAGAACTGTTGGACATTGAAATTGGGATTCAAACATTTTTTGTTATTATATGTTTATTTCTACTCTGCAGAGGCAAGATTTTTTAAAGGAAAGAAATGGGGGAAAAAATAGATATAGAGGCAAAGAAGCAATGAACAGACTGTCAAACTACAGCGGGAAAGCAGGGGAGGTTGGCGGGGGGGCTGTAAGAGATCAACCGAAGGACTTGTACGCATGCATATAAGCATAACCAATGAATACAAGACACTGGGTTGGGGGGCAGGTAAAGGCATGTACTGGGGGGAAGAGGAGGCCAGGGGGAGGTCAATGGGGAAAAAAAAAAAGAAGACATATGTACTACTATTTGTAATACTTCAAACAATTAAAATAATTAATTAATTAATTAAAAAAATAAAAGAAAAAAAACACCTGATAGTAAACATCCTGTGCTCAAAAAAAAAAAAAGAAAGAAAGAAAGAAAGAAAATTAGCTAGCCCTAGCCGGTTGCTCAGTGGTTAGGGCACTGGCCCGTGGACTAAAGGGTCATGGGTCCAATTCCAGTCAAGGGCAGGTACCTTAGTTGCAGGCTCAATCCCTGACCCTGGTCAGGGCATGTGTGGGAGGCAACCAGTTGATGTATCTTTCTCACATTGATGTTTCTCTCTCTGTGTCTCTCCCCCTCCCTTCCACTCTCTCTAAAAATAAATGAAAAAAAAATATCCTTGGGTTAACAGCAAAAAAAGAAAATCAACTGCTTTGATTATTATGATGATAATGGTTATCTCAAGACAAACAGTAGCCCCTAAGTAAGGCTGGGCAGAGAAACCCCTAAGAAAAGAAGTAGAAAATTCAAACCAGAAGTTTGGTATCTCTCTCCAGTTTAAAGGTGAGGTGGAGGGAAGAAAGGACTGATGGGCTCAGAACCAGGCACACTCAAGTGCCAGTCCCTGTGCTTCCACTTCGTAAGCTTGGATAAGTTACCTAAACTCTTGGAGGCTTGGCATATTTATGTAAAAATTGAAGTGTAATAATGTAGTGTGGTTAGTATAAAAATATATGTGAAGTCCCTGGTACATTATAGGTACTGGAAAAGTGTCCACTCATTTAAAGTGATAATTCCATAATATTATACCCAATATTGGTGCTGGGAGGAGTCTGAGAGCTTAGCTGACCCAACCCCCTCTTCCCCGCCCCCCCCCCCCCATCTTGCAGATGGAGAAACCAAGGCTCAGAGAAAGAAGTTAAGACTAGACTACCCAAGCTTAACCAGGAACTAGTCTACTCAGGGTTAATGGCTGAGCAGGAGCTAGCGCCCTAGTCTCCTGCACACAGACATCAGCTCTACTTACACCTGCCTACTGCCTCTCTCACCTTATGTCTCTCCAAACAGAATACACATCCAAAAGGATAAGAACTGTCCCTTCTTCTCTTGTTTCCCCCACAACACAACCAACTCAACCACAGCAGACCCCCTTTAAGATGAAATAAGATAATCTCTGAATCAGGATCCTGGGCCCACTGCCCAGCTTCCAACAAGAGCCACATCTGATGCTCAGTGTTTTCAAAGGAGGCTCTTATGGATCCCCATCTGCACCAGAGCACATAGCCAGCTAATGATCTTCACTGATGTGGCCCTGGATGGTAGCCTAGAAGACTTTCCCTCATCCAACTAGCACAGAAGAAGCCATGGGAATGGGGGCCAGTCATTCAACAAAACAGAATACCAAGGAGCATTCTTGCCCAAGACTCTTCCCCAGCTCCCTACCCCAGTGCCACCACCTGCCATCAGCCATCAGAGCCTCATTCCTTCCTGCTATGGCATTCAGCCGCTGGCATGTCACAAGTGCTCCTGGGAGACGTATGTATTAAAAGCCATTAACGTCAACTGAACTATTGGAAAACTCCAGGAGGGCTGGGAAACTTCTAACTTGAAAGAAAAGGGGCAGGAGTTAGAAGGAGAATTGGTTATGCCCTGAGCTGTTTAGGGAGCTAGACAGCATGAAACCCCTGGACATCAGAGGAAAAATGAGAGTCCAGGAGCAGGGGGGCAAAAAGAAGTAGGATGCAGTCTGAGAACTAAAACTGGACTTGAAGTCATTGGGTGAAATGGTATCACTTTCCCTTAGAACCTGTTCTCTGGGAAAGGCACTTCTGCTTTTCTCAAGAAGCTGCCTAAACCATCACCTAGTGCTCTTACCTTTCCTCATCTACCCTGTGCTTTGTCTCCTGGGAGAGCAGTTTGACACAACTGCACAGCCATTAGAAACAAGAGCCCATCGCAGACAAATAAACAGCAACCCACTCACCAACACTGTGGCTGCCGGCTTGTAGCTCAATTACTTTCAAGTCCTAAAGCTAATTTACAGGGTTGGCAACGGCTGTCGCTGTCCCCAGAAAACACATAGCACTAAAGAGACGCAGATATTTGTCACTGGTCACTGACATGGTCCCCAAACCCCAGGTGTTCTCTTCCAGCCATTCACTCTTCCTCCACCAACCAGTGCAGACTTGTTAGTGTAGTGCAACTGATTCTCATAGTCAGGACACCAGATCAAGTCTCCACACACCTCATGGGAATCGAAGGTGTTTGTAGTATAAGTGAAATAATATTAATCATCATGTCAAGGCCTGATGCTACTAATTATTGCGTAAGATGGAAGAGGCATGTTACCCCCTCTCCATTAGCTGATGTTATCAGGGATACTTGTAAACAGCCCACTGGTTCCGCCAGCTCTTCTCTAGGGCACTGGGCTTCCTGTGTTCAACATGTGCACGGTGGCCGAGTCAGCAAGAGATAAGGTGAGGCCTAACTAATTTTCAATGTTTCATGTCTGGTTTGAGAGCATCGAGAAATATGGTCAAGCCATCCTGAGTACCAAAATGAGGGACATGGCCACTTGCCAAGACAGTTGCAGAGACTGTCCTCCCCACATGGTAGTAATTCGTGGAGAGCTTCCAGAACAAAAGTCAATGTTGCAAACTGATTGATTCTACCAATCCACTAATATTCTCTCCACCATTATTGCTCCTAACCCCAGAGAGCCTTCCTATGTGGGCAGTTATGGTGTGGTATTGAGAGGCAGGCAGAATTAATTGGAAAGGGATAGAGAAATTTAGCTCCTAAAATCTTTGTGAAAGTCTCTCGTGGGGTTGAAGACACTGCCTGGCTCCCATAATCAGGGGGCATCACTAAAGTGTGCTTAAGGTTCTATAATTAGTTTTGGTCTTAATTTAAGTCACTTCAAGAATTCAAAAGAGAAGTGAGAGTCCCACTGATTCTGGCAAGGACTATGAAGCCCTGGCTGCAGTCGGATTATAAACATATTAGAACATCATTCATAGAGTTAGTGTGCTACAAATGAAGCCTGCCACAAGGAGCAGACAGTGTGCTCCATAAAAGCACCAATTTCCATATTCAAAGGGAGCTTTCTGACAGTATAACTTGGGGGCACAGATATTGATAGGGGGGCTGTCTGCTTTCTTCCAACGTGAGTCTGCTGTTGCTGCTACAGATTGAAGGATATATTAATATTGCACAGCACTCTAGCCACTTAATTTAGGCACTTATAAAGTTGCATTTTTAAATTAGAGTTCTGAGTGCTGAACATTTCATTTGCGAATATGTTTTTCCTTTCTTCCCCACACCATTTGAAATAAAAAATCATTTCCATGAATACATGGAATTGATGCTAATTAAAATGCTTGTGAACGTTAAAGGAATCAGCCAGCCCCGGGAAAATAGAAGGTCAATTTTATTTCTCAAAGGGCAAGGACAGAAATTAAAATACACTTAACTCAAGGCATAGAGTCTGTAGAGTTTGAAAAGACCTAACACCTCCTCTAGGAAAGAGAGAGAAAGGGCCCAGACAGAAGCAGGTTTGATGCCTGGCTCTGATGCTTCCGGAGTCTGTGACCTTAGCTACGGTCCTCCGCTCCCCACCCTGCTGGACAGAGAGCTCTTTGAGCTGGGAAGGCCTGACTCCAACTTCACGCGCCATGTGCTTCTGCTTTGTATCTTGGTGTTGCGGGTGGGGAGCAGGTGTTTCTCTCATAACATGAAGAATATTAGTGATAGGAAATGGAGTCAAAGCCCTGTTAATGAGAAGAGTTTGACTTTCTCTATGGGCTGGCGTCGGGAGGAACTGCATCCTCTCAAGGCATAAGATCCTGTACTGTAGATCCCCCAGAGCAGTGTTTTCCGCAGTCCCGGCACCCCCACACTCCCTGCTTGGGTTCTTGCCATATCTGGATACTATTTGTAATTTTACTTATTTCTTGTTCCTATTATCTACTTGACTTTGAAAAACCTCACTTATTGAATAATACTTGTCTTAAGGTATTATTAACTTGTATCTGAGAAGTAACAGGTTGGCATGCTAATCATATACAAGGTGTGCAAGAGGAGATGTACTGTTGTTCATATGAAAAAATAATACAAAAATTAACAATAATACGAGAAAAAACTCTGTTTTGTATACTTGCAACTGTAAACCTACTTTTGTCCCACCTTGCATATTTTAATATACAATAAAATAAATACAGAACTATAAATCTACCTGTGCTCACCCTGTGCCAGTCAAAATCATTTTGCATGCTGCCTCCTGAGGGGGGGTTAGAGTGGAAGACCACCATGGCTTTGTGATCAGGTCTAAGCCACTCGTCCACCCTATGTGGACGCTGAGGCAAAGCCCACAGCATGCTCTGCCAACACTCAGACATTGGCCTCGGGGACAATGAAACTCAGCATCCAAGAATATGAAATATGCAGGACCCGAAGGGGATCCGAGGGAACCTGGACTTCCCTATTTAAGGCTGAGGTGAAAGAAGGAGGGAAGGGGGCCAGCGGTCAGTGGTGACAGCGGCTAAAAGAAGAGACTGAGAAGGGGAAATAGGTGAGCCAAAGTGAGTGTGAAATGTAGTCGGGTCACCTCTTAGCTGGAGGGTCTAGGGCAGGGGTGGGCAAACTTTTTGACTCGAGGGCCACAATGGGTTCTTAAACTGGACCGGAGGGCCGGAACAAAAGCATGGATGGAGTGTTTGTGTGAACTAATATAAATTCAAAGTAAAGGAGCGGAGGGGAGAGCAAGAGAACCGGATAGAACAACCGGATCCGGCCCGCGGGCCGTAGTTTGCCCAAGGCTGGTCTAGTGCCATTATTTTTACTTTATCATTTACTTGACTTTAAGTAGACTTTGTTGTTTTACTTAGCCTTCAGTAATAATTTTTCAGGGAGCAGCTATGGGGGGCAATGCCTCTGCCTCCCTGCTGCCTGAGAAAGCCTGGGCTGGGCTGGGCTGTGGTTGAGAAACTCAGGTAGCAAAGTCATGGGCCTAAAGCTTGTGATTTCTCTCTCTCTCTCTCTCTCTCTCTCTCTCTCTCTCTCTCTCTCTCACACACACACACACACACACACACGCACACACGCGCACACATACACATATTCTCCCTCTGTCTCTGCCCAGCTTTGTAACTCCCACCTGAACATGTTGGGTAACAAAGGGTTTAAATCTTCTCAGGAGCCCAGATAGTGTGCCCACACTGCACTGTGGGGAAGGATGAGTAGGTCTGGTAGCTTCCGGAAGAGCAGAGAAGACTCATTCCTGGCCCCCTGGCTATTACTCAGAGAGGAGGCCCCCTGGCTAGGAGGAGAGTCCACCTGCCTTGCCAGCAGTACTCCACACAGCCCTCCCTGGCCATGGCCACACCCACTCTGGAGGAAGTGGGGTGGAACCTTTCTCTGGTGCTCCATCCCCTCTCTGTATGACCCAGGGCAGCGAGCAGAGAGAGCTCACAGTGAGCAGAGTTTTCACTGTTAGTACAACCCCCCCGTGTTGTAATTTACTTGTTTGAGGCCACAGTGGCAGAAATCCAACACAGGCCATTTGACTCCCAGCCCACTGCTCTCTGCAAGGCGACTTCAACTCAGTCTCCCAACCCTGCCAGCCTGGAGCACATGGCAGGGCCTGCCGACATCCTCAGTGGGCACCTGCTCTGCCTCCCAGCTCTCAGGATAAGACCCTCCACCCCTGGAAAACTTGATTCCTCATGAGAAAAACAATAACACCTCCCTCCCAGGCTCCTGCAAGGAACAAAGGAATAACGTTTGTAAACAACAAGCTCATGCTCAGTGAACAGCAACGTCTTGCCACGAACTGTTCACTACTCCATCCCCAGGACTCAGGCAAAACCTGGCACCAGTGCCACCCTTATCATCATAGCAAGATACCCATTCTTCTGGGCAGGGTTACCCAGCTCGTCCAAAGTATTTTCCCAGGGGATGATTCTGAGAAGATTCCTCAGTGAATTGAACAGATACCCATAGAGCATTTCAGGTCTAAACATTCCCAAAAAAGGGCCAGGAGGTTTGCGGGGCAGATACTCACCCCGCAGGAGCCTCTAAGTCTCACCACTGATACAGATTCTGAATCTCTCCCACAGCCGCCTGCATGGACAGACTTCCAGAAGGCTGCCGATGCCGTGGGCAGGAGGGAAGCCCAGGACACGTTCCCTTTAAAAGCCCCATATGAGTAATTCTGAGGCACAGCCAAGTTTGAATAATTGCATCCTTGTTTAGGCAACATTTACTGAGCACCTACTAGGAGCTGGGCAAGGACTAGGGGCTGGGAATGCCAAGATGAAGGGAGAAAGTCAGAGAAAGCAAATGGAAACTGCATTCTACTGTGTGGTGAACAATAAAGTTGAACCAGGGGGCTGCCCTTCCCATTCATAACAGAACTTTAAAACACAATATAACTGTTAAGCACATCAACAGGCTCCCTAATGGGATATTGTTCCTTTCCTGTTTGTTTCTGAGGCTTTATGCTTGGCTGAGAGGCACTACAGAAGGCCCAGAGCCATGGATGGCCCATGCTTGTTGCATTTCAACACACACAAAAAAATGAAGAAATGTTTTCATTTACTGAGTGATTTTGGAAAACGATTTCATAAAGGAGTGCAGCCAGCCACCATCAACATTTTCCAAATGTCTTCAAACTGTAAACGGCTGTGGTAATGACATGCTCTCGGTGTCTCTGTCACGTGCTGCCCCGGCAGCCTTGGATGTTTACTAGAAATTCCTTCCCCCAAGGAAGCTGGGAGCTGACACTATCCATTGATTGGAACGTGGAAACCTGCTCACTGGCGTAGCTCCTTGGAAGCCAACAGTCCGAGGGGCAGAGTTGGGGGATAAATTTCCTCTTGTCTCTGGTTTAGTCACTACTTTTTTTTAAAGCTAAAGAATTTCTGTCCAGGTCACGTCAACAAGGTGTGTTCAACCTCGTGTTAAAGTACCCTGGGTCTCTCCTGTCCTAACCCCACGCCACTCAGTCCACAGTCTCCTTCATGCCACAGGGACTGAGTGTTTATGGAGCACTGACTATCTGTTTGTTCACAGCAATGCCCACAACAGCCTTAGGAGTTCATGGCCACCAGCCCACCTTTATAACGAAGAAACAGTGACTGGCTCTCAGTCAAAAACAGGTCTAAGGAGACACAACTGGTGACAGAGCCGTACTCTGTCCCTTTCACCACACCAGAAGCCTGGCCTTGTTCTAGATTTTTCCACTTGACTTGCATACCTTCATTACTCCCCACTGTTGTCAGGGTCAGGTTCACACTTTGCAACCTGGCATTCGATGGCCTCCAACTTCCTACCATGAAGTGCTGCCTCATCCCCATGACGAGCATCCTCAAAGCCCCCTCCTCCTCTCCTACCTTTTTTACCAATATGATGTCCAGCCTGCCTAGAAGCCTTAACTTCCCCCCTCAGAATCCTCACCCCTCTCCCTAGACCAAGTTGTCCTATCCTTCAAGCATCACAGTCAGCCTCACCTCCTTCAGGAAGTCTTCCCTTGCTGGTCCAGCCCTCCCTTTCCATGAGATTCCACTGCATATTCTGTTTATATTGTGTGTCCATCAGAACTTAGGTTCTCTGAGCACAGGTGTCATGGCTTCATCTCACTGTTCCTCTATATCACCTGACACTATGCTAGCCACCAGTGAGAATGTGACATGCATTTGTTCATTCTTTAATAATGCCATGTTTGTTTTTTCCACACTGACCCTGGATGGAACAGATTGATAAGAAAGCCGGGGTGGAGGGGGGCAGACCACCAAAATGGAGTAGGCTTGAAAATGTGGGACTTCACTCTTCTAAAATGTCTTGGTTCTTTTTTTAAAAAATATATTTTATTGATTTTTTACAGAGAGGAAGGGAGAGGGAGAGAGAGTTAGAAACATTGATGAGAGAGAAACATCGATCAGCTGCCTCCTGCACACCCCCTACTGGGGATGTGCCCGCAACCAGGGTACATGCCCTTGACTGGAATCGAACCTGGGACCCTTCAGTCCGCAGGCCGACGCTCTATCCACTGAGCCAAACCGGTTAGGGCTGTCTTTGTTCTTTATATCCTGCTGAACTAATGTGCTCCTTTCCCCACTGGGCACATCAGAAGAGCTGTCCTGGGACCAGTGCCCTCCTGAAGAAGCCAGGGTTGTGGCATGGACTCTAGGGCCTGTACTGAGGGGAGCAACCTAAGTGTTCAATCAGGGCACTCAGAGAATATATAATCCAAGGTCAAATCTGAACCTGGGACAAAAAAGGAAGCCAGAGATCAATCACAAAAGAGCAGAAGGACCAAGCTTGATTTCTGAAGGGTGCATGAGACCACAGATGGGAAAACAAGCCCCAAGGAAAAATCTTAAGAGGTCTGGGCATGTGGAATGTGAGGTGAGAGGGTTCACCCAGCTTGTGTAACTGAGTTCAGGCTGTGTCGAAAATGAGTAGCCTTTTAGCTGACAGGTCTCCAGGAAGCTGGGACATAGACTACAAAGGTAGAGAACATAGGAGAATGGAGAAAGCACCAGTGAAGTCCCATATGTAGGTTTTGCCTCAGATATCCTCCTGCAAGCTGTGATGACCTCTCCCAGAGAGCCCAGCAGAAGAGCTAGGGATGATGGATGACATCACCACATTCACTGTGACAGGTCAAGTCATCCCAGTGTAGATGGTCTGTCTCCCAGGCACCTCAAAGACATTGGGGTGGAAGTATCTGGAGTTGGGAGGGGTGCAAAGAGGAGGCCAAGTGACAGCTGCAATAGGGAGGTAGCTTGCTTAGTTTTTCTGCAGTTTTAATTCTGTGAAGGTCAACTAAAATGACCTTGAGTGTTAGTGAAGACTTGGTAGACATGAATGTGAAATGGGGTGGGGTGAGGGATTGTGGCTCAGCTGTATTCTAGATAAAAAATATAAGACCTTCAGAACAATGTCTTCCCCAACAAGTTATGGTGCATCCAGGTGCCACATAAAAGTCAACCTTGATATATGCTCTCTGCACAAGAATAAAGGAGACTCTGGATTATAAACTGTGTCTGGAACTCATTGTCTGGCCATTATCAGAACAAATCCCATTCTCAGATAATGGACATCTGTTAAATCTTCCACTGTTAATAGAAAATGTTGCCTGTGGGACAGAGACTTTTATGATAGCACCATCTCTTCTGTGATAAAAGTGTTCTAAATCTTATTTTAACCAAGTTATTGTGTTTGCATCTGGTTTTTCTTGGGGGGAAAGAATAATGGGCCATGGAAGAATCCCGTGTGTCAGAGATCTCACAGAAGACTGAATGGCTGCTGAGATAGCAAACTCTGCCGTCTTTAGCCTTCCGTTGAGCTAATGAGATCAGGGGCTCCAAACTCTTTAAAATCTGGACTCTGTATCCTGGACTGTAGGGCCCCTAGGGATATGGCCGGAGTCTTGCTTGATGATACTGCTGGCCTTGTAATTTATACTCTAATCTGCCAACATTTTGAAGTTTCTAAATCTTCCTGCCTTCCATAAGCTGCTTTCTTCACCTCCTTCCCATGCTATTAGTGACTGACCTTACCTGGTTAACTCAAAACTCAACTCTTCGAGAAGCCTCCAGTGGCATTCCTCTCCCCATCTCTGGCTGGGTTAGCTGCCCCTTTGGGGGACTTCACAGAGCCTAATGATAATCTCTATATAAGCCTCAACCTACTGTGTAGGTGGGTTCACTTCTTTATTTTGTGTTTTTTGTGTTTTTTTTTCTGCTTAGCTTTGAAAGTATATTCCTCAAAGACAGGAGTCTATCTTATTCACCTCTTTATCCCCTAATCAACCACGCAGCTCAGGGCTGACTGGATGGATGAAGTCTTGATTGGGTAAAAGGTGGAGTCATCCCAAGAGAATGATTCTGGGAAGTAGAAAATGGAACCTCCAATGTAAGATACTGAGAGACAGCTAAAAAAGCAGGAGTCATATAAATTAACCTAGGATCTTAAAAATATAAGTCCAATAAGAAGCATGGCCACAATTCACCTTATTAACCTTTAACTAGCTTATTTGCCTAATCCTTGACCATGCCCCTACCTGGACTCTTACCTAATCTCTGTTTCTTGATCTACTGGGGAAACTTAATCCAATCTCAGGGTCTTCTTTTGACCTCCTTCCCTTAAACTCAATAAAGGTAAAGTGGGCACATCACAACTCCTGTCTGCTTGGTCTTAAATGGCATTGGTTCCTGATCCAGAATTTGGAACCAGCTCCCAAATCCTTTCTCAGATGACAACTGTGATCATCTTCCCTCCATTTTTAAAATTTTCTCAAGGCAGTCTTCAAACCACCTTCCATGTGAACAATGATGTGGGTGTTCAAATTCAGATTCTGCCATTTGCCAGCTGAGCAATCTCAAGGAAGACATTTATGTTCTCTAAACCTGAGAGATATTACTCTGGCAGTGTGGCTCAGTTGGTTGAGCATCATCCTGTGCACCAAAAGGTCCCTGGTTCAATTCCAGCTCAGGATGCATGTGGGAGTCAATCAATTGATGTTTCTCTCTCACATCGATGTCTCTCTCTCTCTCTTCCTTCCTTCCTCTCTTTCTCAAATTAATAATAATAAAAAATATTTTTAAACCTTAAAGATATAGATCTCTAAGATATTTAAGTGTTCATATTTGTACATTGGAGATGATCCTAGTGCTGACCTGAAAAGGCAAGAAGTAACTGTGACAATGAATGAGAAGCTCTTAGAATGGTGTGTGATACACAATGACACTTAATACATCACTGCGATCTGTCAGAGACAGCTGTGTAATAACAGAACGAGAGCAATGCCTAAAGATCAGGCAATGGCAAAAGTCTTAACTTTTAAGAAATGAGAAAGTATGAATCCAAAAATACTTGTCGCAAGATACACAGTGGTGCTCTGGAAAATTGTAGAGAACATCTTAAATAGTTTATGAGCCCTTAGAAAAGAATGTGATAATCTTGAGGACCCAAAATGGACTCATTTATGATAAATACACCAGGTTAACCTTAATTCCTTCACTGGATTGAAGGTCATGGTATGCATTAATAATTATAATAACAGCAAATACTTATGTGTGTGTTGAATATCAGCTTATACCACAGCCCTGGCTACACGTACATAATGAGAAAAGCAAGCAGATCTAATGCGGGACTAAATATCGTCCCTGGCAGAATGTGAGGCTTCCTGATTGCTGGCAGGAGAAGGCTCCTTGTGCAAACAGGGGAACAAATCCACCATTTTTCTTTCAGCACAACAATGCAAGCAATGACACCCATCTGTTTGTTGATTTCCTTTCTATAAGGCAGGAAATGAGGTGTCCATAGAGACCCTGGATGAATAATGCATAACATTTGCAAACAAGATCAACCCTCAATTAACTGTATCAGTGGAGGGAGGCTGCAAGAATCCAAAATATCTGACAATCCTAGAAAAATTCTATTTCTCTTTAGAAACGTTGGAGAGGTAAACGGTAGGAGATTCATCCACACACACTAGAAATAAAATAATGGATGACATATGCCACATATACATTACACTTACACTTGCATGTAAACACACACACTCATACTTACATGCACACACACACTCACATACACATACACACATATTGGATGAGTTCCCATTCAAAGAGCGACTGGGTTTCATTAGGAGGGTACAGCGTTCCCTGTCACTGGAAGTTGGAGAAAGGAGTCAAGTAAGTGATAAACGGATAGCCTTTACGCTTCCCTCCAACACCAAGAATTTGTGGCTCTGGAATTTGCTCAAGTTCAGCAGTAGGTGGTATCCTACATCACTGTGCCTTGCACAGTGTAGCATATCAGAGAAACCTCAAATATTATCTCCTTGAACCTGTGAGTAGGGTAAAATCACCATAAAACAGCAGCAGATTCTATTGCAATTGTTTGTGGGCCTGCTTTCTGACAGATGTCAGCAGACTCTCAGCTACTGAAGGAAATTAGATTTTGTCAGGCAGCTGAAATGCATATGAATAAATATTTATTGACATAAAGCCCTACTTCTCACCTTAGTGAAAGTCCACGGATATTAAAGAGCTCATAGAGCTGCTTAAGGGCTTCACTGAATAGGAGCCCCATCTTCTCATTCCCTGCCTGGTGCTCTAGTCATGCCCTTGGGCTTTTAAGGAAGAAGGCTATGCTTATTTATTTAACACAATTGTGTCCTCAATCCTGGCCCCCTGCACATACCTGTCCACTGTTTCGTCACCAGCACAGGGAAACGATGCAGCAAGCGCGCGTTGGTGCCTCTCAGGAGGGCAGCTGGGAGAGGCACACATGCCCGATTTGCCAGGAGAAAGGCAAAGAGCACACCAGACATGCTGACTCGCTGGGATCTGACCTTCTGTTGCCCTGCAGTCACATGCAACACCATGAAAAACCTACATTCTTACACTAAACGAAACTATTACTTATCTTTGGTAAGACAAGCCTTCTAAAGACAATGAAGAATGTCTCTTACTGATCTCTGATTTCTGTGTCACATAAAAAAAAAAGAGTAGCAAGAATCTACCTTTGATGCTTACTGAATGGAGGCAGAGGATCAAATTTCCTACCTTAAAAAAAAAATAAAGAAAGAAAAAATGGGAAAAATACTCAGAAATTATTGCTGAGCTCAGGACACAATGACACCAATGTTCTGACTCCTGTTATTACTCATGGCTCTGTCCTGCCCACAGATGCCCTTAAGCAGCATGATCACCAGAATGGGTCGCACCACTGTGCTCCAGGAGGACTCCCCAGCACAGCTGGGGACCAAAAGCCCAGTGGAGGGAAAATCTTACACAGAAAACACCAACTCATCATGTGCCAACTAACACAAGAACCACATTGGCACCTGGAAATACACGGGAACAAGGGACCTAGGTGATGGAAGACTGGAGGGACAAAGCATTGGTTACAGGCAACTGGAAGGAAAAGAAAGGCAGAGACTCTGGATGCCTCTGAATGGTCAGAATTGCTATTTGGGAAGGCCTGGTTTTAGTCTATCAATCAATCATTCATTCAGCCATTTATTTCACACAAATGAACCAAATAGCAACTAGCACCACAGTAGACTTGCCACTGGACAAAGAGCAGTGGACAAATTACATCACCCTTACCTAATAGAGCTTACAATCTGGAAAAGGAGACAAAAGTATTCAAATCATCCCATAAGCAGACCAGTAAAAACAGTGATTAATATTATGACAGAAGAGTATAAGAGGCCATAAGTGCTTATAAAAATGAACCCCATATAGTGTCCAGCACTCAAAAGGCTTCCATGAGGAAATACTATTTCAGTTAAGACATAATGGAGTGTAGTTGTCCAAAGCAGGGGGAGAACAATCCAGGCAGAGGAGGCAGCATGTGCAAAGGCCCTGGGGTAGAAATAAGGGCATTGCCCATGACGGTACCCATTTGGAGAGTGCACACATTTTCTGCATGTTTCTGGGTATCAAGCCCTATGTTAACGACTGAAACAAACATGGGGAATATATAAAAGATAAAGCCTCGATGTGACTTCACTGCAACCAGGAACCATGCCAATTCTTCTTTGTATCACCAGCACCTAACCTAGCCCCTGGCAAATGTCAAGTCCCGGCATGAGTAATTAGCAGGAAACTATGGGAGATCATGGGAGGGTTCATGGACTGAACTGAAAGACTTGAAGTGGCACAGAAGAGCGGCAAAGGCATTCCTGAAGGGGATCATGGCAAGTGCTAGGCTGGAAGGCAGTCACATGTGTGAGGTGTGACAGGGACCAGGCAGCCACTCCTCTGCTTGGAGGGGTCTGTGTGGAAGCATTCCAGTAACCATCAGACGCAGCCGTGGGCAAACTACGGCCCGTGGGCCGGATCCGGCTGTTCTATCCGGTTCTCTTGCTCTCCCCTCCACTCCTTTACTTTGAATTTATATTAGTTCACACAAACACTCCATCCATGCTTTTGTTCCGGCCCTCTGGTCCAGTTTAAGAACCCATTGTGGCCCTCGAGTCAAAAAGTTTGCCTACCCCTGGAGAGGGTGGGGCTTGGAGAGGTAAACAAAGATCAGCTCATGGAGGATCTTACGATCCCGGGTCAGCCTAACTCATGTGAGCCCAGGAAGGTGGCAGAATGAAAACATATCCAGTCTAAGAAAGCCCTTCCCAGACTCCTCTGCCTGCCATCTGTAAAGCACAGTCTGGAAGTGAACCCACCCCACAGTTTCTCAATAGGTAAAAACCAATGCAAAAAGCAATGCATATTCCCATTATCCCTCCTGCCAGTCCTCCCAACATAGCACATAGCCCTCTGAGGTAAAGGAGCAGGAAAGAAGAAGGCAAGTCAAAATCCAGCCACAGGACAGGAGCCAAGAGCCCTGGAATGAAGTCAGGAGACAGATCACAGGGAGAAGCAGAAAGAATTACATTCCTGCATTACTGTCCTATCCTACCCCACCCCGGGGTACAGAACAATGCTCCCAGTACCTCTCTCTGGACACACACCTGCTGGGAGCCTGGAGCTGACCTGGGCCCCAACCTGCTGCTCCAGTTAAGGTGTTTCAGTCATTGTAGCTCTCCTAAAAACTGGTGTCTCCAAACAGCTGGAGAGAAATGCCCTGCCTGACACTAACTCCAGGCAGGTGAAGGTGGTGAGCAACAGAGTGGGTAGAATGAGTTAAAATTTAATTTTAGGCTCTACAGCAGCGGTTCTCAACCTGTGGGTCACGACCCACAGGTTGAAAACCACTAGCAGGGTTGCCTAAGACCATCGGAAAACACAGATATTTACATTACGATTTATAACAGTAGCAAAATTACAGTTATGAAGTAGCAACAAAAATAATTTTATGGTTGGGGGTCACCACAACCTGAGGAACTGTATTAAAGGGTCGCGGCATTAGAAAGGTTGAGAACCACTGAGTTAAATGAATCAGCCAATAGGTAGTTATAGCTGTATGTTATGTAAAAATAATAATAAATAAGTACCTGAAATCCAGAAAAGTTTAGTAACTTTATGAAGGCCAAACAGCTATTAAGTAGCAAAGCTTGATCATTTAATCCCTAGCCTTCTCTGATCTCCAGAGGAGAAAAATAGCTAAATTCAATAGATAAAAATGAGCAAAGCTCTAGCCTTCCCTGAAAGAGAATCTTGTCATCTCGGAAGAGGTCCCAAGTGCTACTAACTGAGGAGGGGGTGGCGTGATAATGGGGCACAGTTTGGAAAGGAGAAGGAGAGAAGCCAGAAGGAAGAGGAGGACATGAGCGGCGATGGGGCAGGGGAAGTGGATGAGGAATTTGCCGGTGTGACCTACTAGCCGCTGGGGCTGCAGGGCAGAAACCCAGCAATTTCCTCTCTGGATTCCCTTCTAAATAAAATGAATGTCTCTGCCTCCTGTCACAGTTTGCATTTTCAATCTGATTCATGGGAAAGCATTGGCAGGTAATCTTTATCTGTTTCAAGTGTTTAACTTTTCACAAGGAATACTAATGACAAACATGCAAGCAGCAAAACATCACCCTTGGCACTAAGAAATTAATCTTTCAAAACAAAGGAACCAATGAAACTTCCAAGTGCTTTCCTTTTGTGTTCTCTCTCTTTTCTTCATTGCTCATTTTTAGTGGTGTCTTGACTTCCATGAGAGGTTTGCCTTCAGGTGGGGGAGGGGAAACCCAAACTGGCAAATGCCCCATCGTACAAAATGTGTGTCTTCTTGCAGATAGCCAGCCCTTTCTCACACATCCCCACCTTTTGTTCCATTCTGTCATCAACAGAGGCATCTTCCTTTCTTCGGAGGTTCAATTTCCACAAAGAAATAGCCTGTTGATGGATCCCTAGATCCCCCAATCACAGTGTATGTTGTGGGGTTGATGTGGGAGGTCAGCTAAGCCACCTTTTCTACCTAGTGGTTCACTTCCACACACAGCATTTCCACAGTGACAGAGTCAGATCTGTGCTTTGATAAACTCACTACCTGATCCAAACGTTAGCCCTACTGTAGATGAGGAAGAGTCTCCAAGTGTTAGGTGTTCCTTAGCTGAGAAGTGGCAGAAGTGGTCTGAAATGTCCCCTATTACATCATCCTACTTATCCTCGTAGCACACCTTGCACTCACCTTATTCTTGTAGCAAACCTTGAATGCTGCCCAGCTGTGTGGGTTTACAGAGCTCCAGGCCCTGGGAGAGGACTGATTTGAGGGCATGCGGAGTGGTGGCTTCATTCATGGGGGATGAGCAGACACGGCCAAGAAGCGTGAGCTGCAGGGGGTTGTGGAAGCCTGTGTAGGCAGACGCCCCTTGGAAAGAGTGCAAACAACCAGAAGGAAGCTGGGGCCCAGAAAGCTGAGGATCTTAGGAGACCACGGGCATGAGGACTTGAAGAGCGTTAGTGCTGATGAGTTGGGATGAGCATGAGCCCAAACAGGACCCTGAATAGAGGATGTTGACACACGCTGTGGCTTAAAGGACACCTAGGTGCTGTCTTCCAACATGCATTCAAACAACGTTCTCTGGCACCTACTATACATCAGCCACCCCAAGGAAGGTCTGGAAGGTCCAGAGATGAAGAGGACATGGTTTTTGTGATATAGGAGTTCATTCTGGAGATAAAGACTAGTGAACAGATAAGCACGAGACAGATAAGTGCATTCTATGAGGTGATGGTAGAAGACCCAACTGCTGCCGGAGCCTAAGGAAAGGCACCCCCTGGGCCTGGGAAGGGAAGACATTTCCAGGAAAGTTTCTCAGGGGCCAATAGCCTCTCTCTCCCTAAGACTGAAAGTGAACCCCGGCCTCCTGCCAGCTGTGCCACTTGAGTCTACATGTAAAGTATTTTGTTCTCAGTCTCCTCAGCTGAAAGATGTGGATAATATGCCTCATATCACTGAATTGTGAAAATTATGTATATAAACACATCTCCCAAAAGTTTATGTCCATCTCTCCCTGCCAAATCATCAAAAAAGAATCAAACTTTTATGCACTGGACCATTTAAAAAGATACATACGAAAACCAATATATTTTTCCTCAGAATTTTTTCTCAATTCTTAAAAAACAACGATGTGAACCTCATTTTGAAAAAACAACAACAATCTACACCTGGACTCTCGTTCCTCCTTTCCGTCCACCCTAGTAATCTTCTCTACAATGTCCATTACTTCCACCTCTGCGTGCACATTTCCAGGGCTTACTGTTACCTTTTCCAGGGACTGTCTATATCTCTTAGAGCAGGGGTCTCAAACTTTTTAAACAGGGGGCCAGTTCACTGTCCCTCAGACAGTTGGAGGGCCGGACTATAGTTTAAAAAAAAAACTATGAACAAATTCCTATGCGCACTGCGGGCCCGGGACGAGTCGGCTGCTAAGCAGGACAGGCAGCGGCACCCAGTGGGCCGGATAAATGTCCTCGGCGGGCCGCATGTGGCCTGCGGGCCGTAGTTTGAGGACCCCTGTTAGAGACTTGAGCTCTCTCCTTAAGCTTTTGATACTAATATGATTATTGTTAATCAAAAGATTCAAAAAGTCACATATACCACACAACACTTTCTTGGCCTGTGACTCAGAGGCCACCGAACCGTGCGACTGGAATGAAATATGAAATGCCAGGCTGGTGATGGCATCAGCAAACCAGAGACATGGTTTGATGAGTAGCTATTTCCTACCAGCCGCTGTGCTAGACACCTTTCCAAATATGCATGATGCTACCCAAGCCTCATAACCATCCTAGCTGGGGAAACTGCTCATGCTGTTTTACAGATAAATAAGTGAGCCAATGGCCATGATAGTAACAACCAGGATTCAGAAACAGGTCTTTCTGACATCAAAGCTCACACTCTATACCCCAGCATCCCCAGATCTCCTCCTCTACATATACAGTCATTTCTCAGTTCTCCTTTTCAAAGATTATGAAAACCCTGCCTTTTTTTTTTTAATCCTCACTGGAGGATATATTTTCATTGATTTCAGAGAGAGAGAAAGAGAGAGAGAGAGAGAGAGAAAGAGAGAGAGAGAGAGAGAGAGAGAGAGAGAGAGAGAGAAACTAACTGGTTGCCTCTGATGTACGTGCTCCAACCGGGGATGGAACCTGCAACTTGGTGTATAGGACCATGCTCCAACCAATTGAGCCACCTGGCCATGGCTGAAAACACAGCTTCAATCAATTCAATGTGCCTGCTGTCTACCAGAAAGTTGAATTGTTTTTCCCAAATTCTCATCCTCTCCAACTTATAAAGTAAAAAAGAAAAAACTATCAAATTCATAACCAGTTCAATAAATACCATCCCGGAAATAAGCAACTGCATTTATTACTATGACTCTGCTAATACTATTGATTTCCCCCGCACCATTTCCCCTTTCTTTGCTCTCTTCATAGACCACTAGCAGCAGGATAGCTCACCATTAACCCCACAGACAGCACTAATAGATCACCGTGCTTTCACTCTTACCCTCTTCTGTGAGTGAGCATAATAATTCTAGGTTGTGCCACGGGTTTTCACCTATCAGTCATCAAGGCCCCCTATTGGAGACAATATACACATTACACGGAGCTCCTCACACAGGCTGCTGTTGGCTTGCCATGCCAATTAAAAGGCCACCTTTAATTTTCTAAAGTTCCCAACAATATATTGTATCACACTTTGGTTCCGTGTTGGCAAAAAATATGGGTCAGTTCTGCCCCAACCATCTTCCCCAAGCACTGTGCATTGGGCAGATCCAGATTCTTATTCCCAATTTGTCAATCAACCGACCAAGCAACAGAGGCTAGTTCAGTGCCTGTGTGCTTGCCACCTCATTGAGGGGATCAGCCACGCACAGATGCAAAGTTAAGGATGAGAGCTGATCACAGGGACCCAAAGGAGGATTCCTGAGGATAAAGCTCAAGTGGGCTTGAGGAAGCCCCCAAACACCACCCACACTGACAGTAACCCTGCTTCCCCCTTCCATCTGCACTCCTTCCTTCCCAGCCTTATACCCCAAAATTAAGCTTCTCCAGAAGTTGACCTTTTGCAGGAGAATTTCTCCACCAACCCCAGCAACTTTCCATGGTTGATTCATTTCCCTCCAGTTTTAACCGCTTTCCCTGAAATAGAGCTGCAAGCTTTAATAATCACAGTCAGATCTGGATTGGATTCCTGGTGAGTCCACATGTAAATCATCAAACAGTTCAATTCCAGCAGAGGAGCAAGTCGGCCATTCCAAATGCTGACAGTGACGGCCAGGTGAGCATCTGATACTGGATGAAAGGACACAAGAGGAAAGGGCTTTGTGGGCAGTAGATGAAAGCGTGTTCTAGGATTGAGTGTTTTAAAACCAAAGGTGTCAGTGTCTTTTTTTCTCTCCCTCTCCTCTAAATGAAGGGGGGACTGACAAAACCCTCCCACGGCTGCATGGTGGGGTTTTGTGGGAAGGCCTCCCCAGCAGTGAAGGGCGGGCCTTTCCGCATGGGGCATAGCAGAGCCTATTCCCACTGAGGAACGGGGCCTCCCACCTCTCTGACACTAGAAAATTTCTGTGTGGTACCAACAGAGAAAGAAATAATTAGAGCCATAAAAACACTGGCAGAATTCACAGGCTCTTAAGAATCTTGTTTTAAGGAAGGAATTTTGAGCAGGTGCTGGCAGAAAGACTGAGAACCCTATGGCATGTATGAGAGCTTTGTGATAAGAAATTAATCAACTAGCGTGGTAATGCCTGGAACAGATCAGAGAGTAGGGTAGCCTGGCAAAGAACAGAGGAAGAGTCAGTAGTAGGCAGAGAAGGGCTAGGATAGAACAGGCCCAGAACAGAGCCATGACCAGGAACCCAATGCTTCGCTGTGGCTAAGAGAAGTTGAGGCACACAGTGAGGCTCTCTCGGGCATCACATACACTTGATCAGAATGCTTTTTTTTTTTTTTTTTTTTTTTTTTGGCTTGAGTTTGCTTATAATAAGTTTTATATGCTTTCTACTTCATTGAGAGAATTTGGCCTTTTCTATTCATCTCAGAGCCACTTGTCCTCGTAAGTTCAGAGGTGGAAAATGCAATTCAAGCACTAAATGCTGGGGAGCCAGGGTAGAGAAGATGGGTTACCAGTAGCTCCAAGGCAGGGTACCAGGGTGGGCCTGATTAGGTGTGTAGAGCATCACCCCGTGAGCCACTCTAAGTAAGGCAGTATTTGGAGCTGGGAACCCACAGATGCAGAAGCCGTGGTCTCCATTTCCATGGTGTTCTCACCCATTCAAGTTGTCTTAGGTCAAGCTGGGGAAGCCAGAGAGGTATAAAAATACAGAAGACAATTCACACTGCATAGGCTAAGTGCCAAATCAATCATGCAGGCTCTGACTGCTGTAGAGTTCCCAG
Organism: Plecotus auritus; assembly: GCF_963455305.1. Classification (NCBI taxonomy): domain Eukaryota; kingdom Metazoa; phylum Chordata; class Mammalia; order Chiroptera; family Vespertilionidae; genus Plecotus; species Plecotus auritus. Next base: position 145,982,836 of record NC_137773.1, read on the forward strand.
GGTGATCAGGGAAGACCTGAGAGAGAAGCTGGGCCTGGATGGATGGAGAAACCACTGCTGGAAGAGGGCAGTCACTGACCACAAAGCTCAGTTCCACAAAAGCTCCCCGAGAGCAGGGATGTTAATCTTCTTTGCTCTGTGAGGTGTCCCCAGCACATAGTAGGCACCCAATAAATGTTTCTTAAATAACTGAATGAAATGATAGCACCTACTATGCACCAGGCATTGGGAGAGAAAGAAGGGTAAGCAAATTATTACAATGCAGAGTGTTAGGTGCTATCATGAGGCTGTGCTCAGAATGTACATACCCTTCAGGCCTGGGGATGTCTATCTCATTTGTCTATTGTGTCATATATTGAGAACAGAAAACACACAGACCCTTCCCATTGAAACTATGTGAGTGAAAGCATAACAAATTCAATTTTAGGCAATGCAGATAAACAGCATTAAGAACAAGAGGCTACCATTTGACCCAACAATTCTTCTAGGGTTCATCCCAGGGTTATAAAGATTAAAGATGTACATATCAAATTAACTTTAAGGTTACTGTTTGCAACACTGTTTATGGAGGGGGACTAAAAGCCCAATAATTCAATATTGGTTAAATCAATCATGGTTCAATGAAATACAACGCAGCCATTAACACACTACACCAGAATAGCTATTGACACAAAAATATGTTTCCAACATATAGTTATGTGAAAATGTAAGATTCAAAAGAAAATGCACACTATAAGATCCATTTGCATAAATATGTTTTCATTGAGCAAAGTCTGAAAAAATGTAGTCAAGAGTGTTAAAGTGACTGTAAATGCTGAAATTAAAGGAAGGTTTCCTTTTTTTTTTTTTTACTTAATTAGATCTTACCCAGCATGATCATGCATAGTTTTTGTATAAGACCAAAAAAATGTTATTTTAACAAAAAATGAACAGCTCCTCCTGCCCTATACACACCCTGAACAAACACCACAAACTAAACTGGCCGCTTAGCTCACATTAAGCCAGTGAAGACACCATGGCATATAGGGGGCACCCTGGGGGCAGCCCTGCCGGTATCACCCATCCAACGCCTGCCCCAGCCCTTGGCCAGTGTGGATTCAGCATTAACCTCCACCAGCTAAATAAAGCCTTTTAAAAGACTGACACCTAGCAGGTTAGATCCCTAACACTCAGAATATCTGGACCATGTCCTTTCTCCCTTTCTCCTTAAAGGACTTACCCTCTTACTACCTCAAGCTCAAACCACCTCACTGTAAAATAGAAGGTTCTAGAAACTCCCGAGTTTCTTTATTATTTATTGATGGAATCTCGGGAAAGGACATGTGCAGGAGCATATTTTCTCTCCGGCTGCCCTGAGTAATTGGACAGCAAAGAGGCTGCCTCCAGGAGGGTAGAGGAAACAGGCTGGGGACAACACCGTAATGAAAGCCTGTGTGCCAAACAATGGCCAGAGTCCTCGTTTTTCTCCTTCGTGTTTGCTAAGGATGAGCTACCCGGATGGGCTTGTTTTATGATGGAATCACAAAGAAGCCGCTTGCCGACAGGTCTGCCCGTCAGGTGGAGTGTGGGAGGCAGGCAGGCGCTGACATCCATCGGCTGCTCAAATGACATGTCACTCACATCCCAAGGCAGGCCCTTCCCTCCAAGCTATTTCCGCATTTTTATAATTCGTTTTCTGGTGCTCTGGCTGTAGGAGCATTGCTCCTTGCTGTGGGAGCTGAAACAAGGAGAGCCAGTGGCCAGAGCCTGAGTTTGTAAAAAACCACCCAGGAAGGCTGGGGGAGCACTGTAATTAGTGAAAATAGGCACAAGGCAGGAAGCAAAGGGGTAACTGCAGGGAGGGAGAAGCTGGCGTGGTGATGTTGACGTGGACACTCCCATGCCTCCTCACTGTTCACATCCCCCATGACTATGAAATGGAGAGGAGGTGGGGCAGAGCTGAGCTTTGGAATCAGAAAGAGCTGGCTTTCAATGGACCATCTTCTCACCACCCCCACAGCTCCAACTCACACATTATAGCTATGAGACATCAGGTGAAGTCTTTAACCTCAATTTCTTCACTTGTAAGTGGGAAAACTGACACAGCCTGGGGGGTGTGGGAGGTGTGTGTGGGGTGGGGTGGGGGGCTCTGTAAGGAACTGTGATAGTGAGTAGCAAGTTCCTGTCACAGGGCCAGGAATGATAAATGGGAGGGTGTTTCTATTTTGAAGTAAGAGTAGTAATTTTTAAGAGAAATCAGTTATCAAAAGATAAACCAAAACAGATCCCCCCCCCCATTTATTTGGGAGTCAAGAAACACACTTCTAAATGACACATGACTCAAAAAAGGAATTAAAATATAATTTAAGAAAATATTTTTAATACAATGATATAAGAATTACACACATCAAAGCTCACGGGATTCAGCTGAAGAAGTATTTCGAGGAAAATGCACAGCCTTAAGTGAAGAAAAGACAAACACTGATGAGCTAAAACATCCATCTTCCTAAACTGGGTAAATAAGAGTAAAATGAGCCCAGAGGAAGTAGAAGAAAGAAATAATAAGGATTAAGGCCAATACTAATAAAGTAATAAGTGTAAATTAGAGAGGGTCGAGAAAATCAATCGCAGGTTCATTGAAAAAGCTAATAAAAATGATAAACTTCTGGAATGGCCGAGAAAAGAGGGAAGAGGAAGTAGCCAGGATCAGGATCACGAAGAGAGGCATTTTTCTGGGCACGGTTGGTGCTCCCAGATTTAGCCTCTGCTTCAGGATGCTGAAAATGCAGGGGGTACACAAGACAGTGTCCCTGAAAAGCATCAGGAAGGGATCTGAGGCAGGCGAGTGCTCCAGGTGGGATGTTCAGAAGAGAGAGAGAATTCCTGACCGGGAAGCTAAGAAACAACTCCAACAAGGGTAGGAGTAGAACCCCTGCAGGTTCCTACAACAAGAGCATTTAGAGCCTAAGGGACGCAAACGACCTGAAAGAAGACTATTTTATAGACCTCAGGAGTCAAATGGAACTGAGTCTGCATCCCATCTCTACAACTAACTAGCTTTGAGAACTTGTGCAAATTGCTTCACCTCTATTTCCTCATCTGTAAAATGGGAATAATAATAGTACCTCTCTTACAGCGTTGTCATAAGCATTAGAAGAGATTAGTACAGAGGTCATGCTCAGTTGCATTGAGAATTACTATGAATATTATTATTTTTACACCTCAGTGAACATGTTAAATGTACCAATTTGGGCAGAGGCAGAACTGCACTTCTGTGGATGGGCCCAGACAACTGGGCATCCCTCATCCCTTCAATCCCTTCAGCAGTTATTTATGAAGCACCTCCGATGTGCCCAGAACAGCTACCATTTCCACCCAGGTTGTCGAGGAGCTGCCTGGAAGGGAGAGGAACCTTCAGTCAATGCCCAGGCCAGTGCACACTCCAGACGGGACTCCCTCCCTAAATTAAGTCATGGGTAGGGGGTAGGCAAGGTAAGGAAATATCATGGGTAGTGGGTAGGCAAGGTGAGGAAATATCTCTCAGATACTAAAGTGCCAAAGAATCCAAATAAAAGTGGATAATGATAGCCTTGAGCAGAGAGGGCAGTCTTTCAAAAATAAACATTTTACCTGAGGAAAATCAGAAGTCAAATGGCAGGTGGAAAAAACAACAGTGCATTGTAACTTTGACCTCAGTTTTTATGCCAAGAGCTTTGTGGCTTGTGTGCCCCAGGCCAGAAATAGAAGAGGACAGCCTGGTGGACCAGCCACCCCTGGACAGTAGGTCCAGAATCTGGGCTCCTCTCCCAAGGGCACATCCCCTAGGCCCTCCCTGCACCTCCAAAAAACAGGCCTGCTTACCACAGGGGCTGGGTGGGAGTGGACTGAGTACAGAGCTTCTCAGGCGAGTTCTGCCAGACTCAAGGGTCATAAATCACAGAAATGGAAAACAGGAGTGAGAAATAAAACCCTTGGCTTCCTACGAACTGCCAGCCACTTTCTTTAGGCTGTAAATAACCACAGTTAAACCAAGCACCCTTTGGACTTCTTGGCAGGGAAGTGCATGAAAACATCTGATGTAAGGATTTTAAATGCTTAAATGTTCTCCACCAACATCTACTCAACCACCCAGAGCTGCGTCCTCCAGATCTTTCAGGAAAACCATGGTGCACATCTTCCCCCATATCCCCACTGCCCCTGACCTCTGCCCTGGGGGACTCTGCCTGGAGGGGCTCAAGGTAGCATCATGAATGAGGAGCAAGGGTCAATTAGGCCTGGCAGAAGAGCTGAGTGGGTGACCCTGAGCTGAGGGCCTGGCTGCCACAGTGCCAGCTCTGGCACTCACCATTCTGCAAGGCCCAAATCAGTAAGCTGGTGAGGAAGTGGCTGAGCCCAGATCTGAACCCATCTTCCCCTGGTTCCAAAGCTCAGGCACAATTTAAGCAGGCACACCAGGCCTTCCCAGGAAATATACCCTGTGACTATGACATTGGAGTTGGGGCTTTCTCTCCCCTCTCCCCTTTGTTCCAAATCTTTCTCTGTAACTTTCCAATTTTACCTTATTACAGTGAAATTTATAGTGAGCCTTATAGTCAGGAACTCAGACTTTGTGGTTTCTGCATTTTCATTTTGATGATATTTCATAAGTCAATGAGTAAAAGCCACGTTTGGATCATGTTTTAACCAAGAACTGCCCAAAGTTGCAGCACCATCATTCACACCATCATTCGTGTTTACCATGCAAGTCACTACAAATGAAGGTCCACCAGCATCATGGCAGTCTGTGGAAGTAAAGATTTCAAAATCATTTGAAAAGAGAAAAGTAAGGAGGGAAGTTGAGTCCTCCAGATGGAAGCCACTGAACTCAAACCACGCCCTCTACAGCATCTGCATCTGTGCACACACAGTGTGTCCCCACTGGTTAACACAAAACAGCAATAAATGCCCCAGGAAGAATGTTGCTGGTCTCAAGTACAGTGATAATTGGATTAATTACTATTGAACACATATTTCAATAAGCCACGATGCTAACATTACCTTCAAATAGACTGGGTAGCTTCATGGGATTATCAAGGACAGGGCATTTAAACGGGCATTCGCAGGTTCTGATTAGGCATGGATCTGAATAGCCTGAACCAGCAAGCAAAGCCTTAATACATTAATATACTTTTAAAGCCTATTTATGTAAGCATGCCTTAGTATTGTTGAAAGTATAGGTTTTATATATAAAATTGAATCCATATCTACACGGTCCCACTGTTAACATCCACCCTGTAGTTTCAGTGGAATACTCCATTGATATTCTAGTAGACTTAATACTGCTTATTTGAATTTTATTAGTTTTGTATTTGATTATATATAATTTATATATTTATTTTTATTAACAGAATTATAAGAACTTTAAATCTACAAAATGTATGCTTAGTTCAACATTTCCACATTTTAGAGGACATCATAATAAAAATAATTAAACTCAATAGAAAGAGTTTCTGAGAATTTTTTCCCTTAAATGGAATTGATACATTACTCAGGTTTGAGAAACACTGACACAATGAAGCCCTAATGATGAGTATTAAGGTTGTTTCCTGTTATTTTACTAATACAAACAATGTGCAATTAATCTCCTGTTTTATATATCTTTGTGTATTGAATAGACCTGTAGGATAAATTTCTAAATATGGGGACACCGGGTCAAAGTGCAGATGAATTTGCAATGTTCATAAATACAAATTACCCTCCAACAAGACTGTAATTACTCCCTCCAAACTATGTATGCAAATGTCTGTTTCCACATACTCTTGACACTTGTTATATCTTAAACAATCTGCTAACCTGACAGGTATATTAAGATATCAAAATTGTTTTAATTTACACATTTTAGCCCTGGCTACGTAGCTTAGTTGGTTAGAGCATTGTTCTGATATACAAAGGTTGTAGGTTTGCTCTTAGGTCAGGGCACATACAGGAGGCAACTAATTAATGCATAAGTAAGTGGAAATGCAAATTGATGTTTCTCTCTCTCCCCCCCCCACCTCTTTTTCTCTCTTTCTAAAAATAAATCAATAAATTTAATTTACACATCTTTAATCAAGAGTGGAATGAGCATTTTTCCATGTTTATCTGAGATTTTTTATTTCTTTATTGTCTAGTATGAACTGCCTGTTGATGATCTCTGCTGATTTTGTTAGTTTTATTATTTTCTCATTGATTTGTTGGCACTCTTTACATTCAACCTCTGTCTCCTATTGATGATACTGTGTCTTGTTTTTCATGTGTCTTTTTGGCTTTGCTATGGTAAAGTTACTGGGTAGGTTTTAAAAATTTTTAAGTCAATACATCAACCTTATTTCCTTTGTAGATTTTGTTTCATTTTAGCTTTGTTATGATTCCATTATTATTAAATATTATATTCATCTAAAATTCCTTTCATGTAAACTGTGAGGATAGTATTAAGATTCCGCCCCCCTTTTTTTACATATCAGCATAGTTTATTGAATAGTCCATCAATCACTGCTGATTTGAGATAACTTCTTATCAAATACTAGATGTAAGTTCTCCTAATATTTGGACCTATTTCTTCTGTTTCATTGAGCAATTTTCTATTTTTTGTATCAATACTGAACTAATTTAAGTAATATCTTACTAATAAAAGCCTAGGTGGTCCTCACGCAGTGATTCCCTCATGCAGTCACAAAACATCACCAGGGGGCGGGGCCTGGCGGCTCTTCCTTGCGGCCTGGAGGCGGTGCTGCATCAGGAGGCACTCCAGGACTCTGGGCGTCCAGGACTCTGGGCGTCCAGCAGCAGGCGGGGTCCAGGGTCTCGCACCACGCTGGATCACTAGTGTATTTATAAAACATTTTGAAATTTGGTAAGGCTAGTCTGCCCATTTTAATCCTATGCTTTGGGGGTATATTTTTATGTGTTTAATTTTCTGGGTCACAACTTTGCAAATTTGTTTTTAAAGAGACAGATAATAAATATTTTAGGCTCTTTGTGGGTTATATAGTCTCTATAGTAACTACTCTACTCTGCCTTTGTAGCTACAAAGCAGCTACAGGTCATAGGTAAACAAATGAGTGTGGCTTTGTTCCAAGAGTACTTTATCTACAAAACCAGCAGTGGGCTAAATTTGGGTGGCCCATAGTTAGCCAACCTCTGTTCTTAGTATCATCTTTGGAAGTTCCTCCACCCACAGAACAAAACAATTTTGAACTATAAGCTGGGATTGCTTAAATTTATGATTAATAGTGGGAGTATTTATACTTTTAAATGTTGACTCTTACCATCTAAGAACATAGTCTTTCTTTCCACTTATGCATAGCTTTATTTTTGCTTCTCAATAAAATGTTGAAGTTTTCCTCATAGTTTCTCTTCCCACCAGTGGGGTCTGCTTTCTGAGGTGGCCTCAGTAATCTATACTTAGGAGGGATCCAGTGCCATGCTGTCTCTAGGATGTTCCTATGGGCATCATTCCCAATGAGCGGAGGGCTCATGTCCTCACATTCCTGTTTAGTGGGAGGTATTTTATCCATTTTTGCTTGTCTATTACCACACGGAATTGTTTGTTCCCACTGACTTCAGCTCAACCCATTAGTTCAACCCAATAGTTTAAAAGAAGGCTTACAATCAGATCTACAGATTTTTCTGGGATTGATGGAAAAATCCAATGGGACTTAGATACCCTCTGAAATTGTATACAACATTTGTAGGAAGTATATTTTCCTGGGAAGAGAGTGTATAGCTTCCACCAGAATCTCATGATTATTATCTATTTCCCTGCCCCAAATACGAGATCCCCTGACTTAAGGTATGTAAAGACCTGGGCTTTGGAATTGAAATGGAATCCAAATATAGGTGACCAGTAACATAAAATAATAACTGTGGAGCCAGGGAAAGTGAGAACCACTGACCTGCCCTGGCCATCTGAGAACGGAAATATAGCCAGGTTTATGGAGCAGAGTTATAGCCAGGAGTGATAGCCTGGTTTATGGTGTGCTTTCCCACTGTTGTCCATTGGGCAGTGCTTGCCTAAGGGCTGAGGCAACCCAGAAAACCTGTGGCCATCAACCTGGCACTCATGCAATTTTCCTGAACTTTCAGGTTGAGGTATCCTTCTTGTAGACTATATACCATGCCCAGTCTCACTTCCTTCCCACAGAGCATTGTTCTACCTAACTTCTTACTGGGACCACGGACTATCAGTTGGCAACTTCTCCCTAATTTCCTACCAGGGCCCTCCCTTGACCCTCTGTTGACCCTGTAACCCTATCCTCATGGAGAAAGGCAGCATGGGTGAAGGAAGAGAAGAGACTAAATGATCCAAGAAATCCAAGTTCAAATCTTGCCATTGTCAATCTGTGCTATGAGGCACATTTTGAACTATTAGCTGGGATTTTAAGCAAACCCAGCTAATAGTTCAATATGTGCTAAGATGTGAACTTCTCAGACTTCAGCTTTCTTATGCAAGGGCAATATGCATGCCTCTCTAGCATGACTATAGGAACTAAAAGAGATAAAGCATAGAGCTAAGAGCCAGCCACTCTTATGACAGAGCTTATTATTCATCAATGGGATGGTCATAACTTATTTCTCATATAGCCCCTGGCATCAATCAAGCTCAGCCTCTGCCCATGAAACCTATGGAGGTTTTATGAACTCTACTCTTCCCACCAGTGGGGTCTGCTTTCTGAGGGGCCTCAGTAGTCTATATTTAGGAGGGATTTACCATGGCTGCATGCCTCAGTGCCATACTGTCTCTAGAATGCTCTATGGGCATCACTCCCCATGAGCAGAGGGCTTATGTCCTCACATTGCAAAGAGCTGCCTGAACTGAAAATGAATATAGGACAATTTTGAGATCCAGAATTGGATATTAGGCAAGATTTAAGGCAAAATTTAAACTTGAGTTTGCTTCTTAGAAGAGGAAGACTCTCTCACTATCACTTTCCAAGCCTTGGTTTCTCTGTCTGCAAGGTAAGGGTAGATAAATGTTAATGGACACTTACTATATGGTAGGAGACAATTCCTCCCCCAAATTCTATGAAACAGATCCTATTATCATCACAGAGACACACAGTGGCTAAGTCACATGCTTAAAGTGGCAAAAATGAAATTTGAACCAGGTAATATTGTATTAGGACCCAAGCTCTTAATTGCTGTTACCTATATGCCAATTTCGTGGAGTGCTTTAAATTACATATAATTCACACATGCCCCATACAAAGTCAGGTCCATAGCAGATGTTCAATAAATTATAACGATAGTTGCCCTTTCTTAAGGAAGAAACTTGGCCTTTTCACCAGGAATTGGCCTCTTACCAACTAGCCACTCCATCAGGAACTAGATATCCCACCAGAAATTAGTCATCCATCAGGATGATTCAAAAAGGTCATGCTCCAGCTAATGCTGGCCCAGGAAGTGAACTGTCACAAGGCAGACTTCAATTCAATCAATGTGCATTATTCTTCAGTGGAAAGAGAACAAAGCGCATTACCACCAAGCGCATCTAAAATCCAAATTCTCAGTTATTCTTAAAGTCTATCTGGATGAGAAGATGGTGGCAAAGGCATAAACTAGAGAAACAGTCCAGATGGAACCTTGGGGTGATCTACCCTGTGCCAGGCACTGTGCCAAGAACCTCCAGGCATCAGTCTATCTGGGCCTTAACTCTGAAAGGGTTCGCTGGTTCTATTGATAGACAAAGATTCTGAAACCCGAAAGGTTAAGAAAATTGTCTGTATTCCCAGAATTTATAAGATGTATATCTGGTATTAAAAAACAGTTGGCTCCAGGCCCTTTGCACCAAACTTCAGTACCACCCTCCACCTGGCTGCCCAAAGAAAAAGTGGCAGATACCCAGGACAAACCCTGCCTCTTGCATAAATGCACCAGGGATGGCCCTGTTCTGGACCAGAATCTTTGCCACCCTTTAAACCATCTCCTGAGGAGTATCTAGATGTGTCTGCCACTGCCCCGGTGTTGGGAGCCCTACAGAAATTGAGCTGTGTCCTCAGTGCCCAACGCAGAGCCTGAAATAGAACCAAATGAGTGTCATACAAATAGTGTCAAGACTTCACAGACACAACCTCTGCCAAGAAGGCAGAGGCTTTGTGTCAACCAGAGAGGTCACCTAACATGCACCCCTATTTTTCATTCTAGTTAGGAAGGTGGCAGTATAAGGTGAGGAGACCAGCTATTTCAAATCCAATGAGGCAAAGATACCACCATCAAAACAATGTAAGCAGCCCCATTCTCCCAGGAAAGTGCCCTTCCTCCAATGGCCACCTACATAGGAGCTCTCAAGACCAAGAGTGGTGACAGTGCCTGTGATGCCGGCTTTGGTTGTCAGACACACTCAAATTTCCATTTGAACTCCACCTTTTTACTTTGTGTGATCACTGGGACATCATTTCACTTTCCTGAGACTCCATCTTTTCCTGTCTAAAATGGCCATCATACCTACTTCCATGGACTTTTTGGAGGCTTAAATGGAATGTGCTTGTCACAAAGTGGATGCTTGGTGTGGCGACTCCCTCTTTGGGACTAAGGAGGTATCATCGACAAAGGACTGCAGGGATAGGGAAGGTATCAGAAACCTTTGGAGGCAGATAAAGGCTGTGTGCATCACCCCATCAGTGGAGTTGGATAACTAAATAAGAAAGTGACAGTTGCACAGAATAACAGCAGTAACTGTTCTAAAAACAAAAATTGAGAGCAGAAAGGAACCCAAAGCTGTTCAGCCCCAACCATGTGCTGGCATTGCTCTGGGAGCTTTTACACCCGATCTTCAGAATGGCCCTCCAACTATAGAAAGGAGGAGGCTCAGGTCCAGCGAACCACTATAACATCACCATGACCTTCTTTGAGCTAGTGAGACAACTTCCCATTACTTCATGTAACCCTGTATAATCCATCATGGAGTCACACAGACTGGGGGTGCAGGCAGGCTCTGGGGTCAAACCTCTCTTCCCTCAAGATTGATGAAATCTACTCCAGGCATCTCTTGCTCTTATTAAAATACACTGATGATAAATTACCAAACTCCTTGACATGGAAATGTGAGTGATGGGACTGCTGCTGACAACAGGTCCAGGGCGATCACCACAGAAAGGAAAAAAACGGCATTGCACAGTCTACTTCCTCGCCATTGTTTTCTGACTTCTAAGCATCTGTGAGTGTCTGTCAGTGAAGGGCAATGAAGTTAATGCATTAGAAGGAGATGTGGAGGTCATAGTGGTCATAGAGACTGTAAGCCGATAACCTACTGCTTTAGTTTAATATACCAAGCGCGTCTAAGTAGAGGGTGCTTCACCCGAGGTGGCAAAGCTGTAAAATGGGAAAAGTGTTTTGACAATCACCAGCCTCTCCTCCTTGTGCACAAAAGTTTTGGTGCCTTCAGCCCTGATCACTTTTCTGTCTAGACCAGGGGTGGGCAAACTTTTTGACTCGAGGGCCACAATGGGTTCTTAAACTGGACCGGAGGGCCGGAACAAAAGCATGGATGGAGTGTTTGTGTGAACTAATATAAATTCAAAGTAAAGGAGCGGAGGGGAGAGCAAGAGAACCGGATAGAACAGCCGGATCCGGCCCGTGGGCCGTAGTTTGCCCACGGCTGGTCTAGACCTTCTTCCAGGAGAACATCTCCAGAAAGCAGCTTTGATCTTAATAGGAATACATGTGTCTTCTTTTACAGGGTCCTTTCCTCCCCTGGTGTCTTCTCTCATTATGGCATCAAACAAAAGTCTGAGGCCTGCAAACAGAATTTCTGGTAGCAGAGATAGATAGGAGAGAGAGCTTTGAAAAGAAAAACCACACCCGGACAGAGGCTGTGTAGCCTCCCTAAAGAAGTAGAAAGTGGGAGACTGCTGTTCATGCAGACAGACAGGCTGTTGCTGGGCTCCCAGACAAACACCATGAAAAACAGGATGGAATATTCCAGAAAATATTTTTTCTGGGCTTATTCCTTCCTGGAAAATTGAAGTATGGTGGAATGGAAACATCAAGAACCTTAGGATTAAGGTGTAAATCTCAGTTCTGCCACTCTCTAGCTAAAAGGCCATTGACAAGCTATTTAATTTATTCAGTTTTCAGTTCTGTTGAACAGGGATATGAATATCTGCATATCAATTGGTGAAGGTGAGTGTTATATGGAATTGTGAATGCAAAATGGGTTGCCAATCATGAGAACTTACTTGATCATCATTAGTCCCCTTCTCTTTGCCACAGAGTAGATCATGTAAGATTAATCCTTCCATTGGGATAGTAAAAGTAACCAATTAAGATCTAATATTCCTATGTAGCATTTTATTCCTCTTTGGGTCTGGTGCCCCTCACTCCCAAGGCTGTATTTGCCAACTTCATTCTTTAAATGAATGAAGCAAAGCAAGATGATGCATTTAATGGTCCCTGTGAACTGGGCCTTTAAAACCCCAACGTATCCTGACCTTCTGAGAGAATCTATGGAGCGTTTCAGGGGCCAGTTACTGCTGAATTGGTGACCTAGAAAGAAAGGAAAATTGCTTCCCAGGTATCTCCCTCTGGCCCTCGCCCTCTTGGCATCGCCTCAGGTTAACACATTTAAGCCCATAGGAAGCATCTGAAGTCTGAAGTTATCAATGCTCCAGCTTTGCAGAAATCAACTTCTTGACCATGACAAGGGTAGTCCTTTCCCTCAAGTTACTGTTAAAATTGCATTAGTATAACTGCTCAAGCTTTCCAAAACCCCTTCTGATTGGCAGTCACAAAACTCATGGGTGAGGAGGCAGTGGGAGGCCATGTCCCTGTTTGACCATGAAGACAAAGAAAAGCAGGATACAAACAGTCATGTCTATGTCTCCAAAAGCAGACACTGGATTGGTCTCCAGGTCCAATCTGTCCCAGGCCCCTTCACATCCCAGTGACCCGCCCTTGCCCTTACCCACCTGACAACATTCTGATCTCCCTGTGCCTTTGACTGGGTCCTGCTCATTGTCTTGCTCCATCCACTCACTCACCTGCTACAGTAAAACTCTAACTTTAGGTCTGTTTTGACCCTTCTCTGAAACTCATTTTTTAACAATTCATTAGACATCATTTTAAATTGCGTCCATGGCTGTTAGCCAAGTTAATTTTTTGAGTCAAATCTCACAGAATACATTTTCTCAGAATGCCATCATTTCAGACTTCCCAATACCTTAGCTTAGAGCTATATGTATTATCCTCTTGTAATTTGATTTAATCTATTCCATATCCATGGTTACATTCCCTTTCTCATCTTTAATCTTGTGTACTTGTGCTTTCTCTCTTATTTTCTTGATTATATCTAAAAGAGCATGTCCATTTTATTGTTTCTTCAAAGAATCAGCTTTACATTCACTTATAAATTCTAATGTTTTTCTGTTTTCTAATATATTGATTTCTACAGCATTTATGCTTGATTGTTTCCTAATTTCCTTAGATGTCTCCTTTTTAACTTTTTATTTTGAATGCTTTATTTATTTTCACTTTTGTCATTGATTATGAAGCATTTAATGCTATGGATTTGCTTCTAAGTACAGCTTTGTTCACATTCCATAAGTTTTGGTATATAGTGCCTAGCTCTATTAATAGCCTCTAATTGTGGTTTTTTATTTTCATTTGTACCCAAGTCATTTAAGAAAGATCCATTTTTTTTTTCCATATGATTGGGTTTTATTGGGTTTTGAATGTCACTATAAGTGCTACAACACGGTTCTCCACATTCTTACTCCATTTCTCACAGAGGAAGAACCGGAAGCATGGTGAGGTTGAGCAACCAGCCTAAAGCTTCAGAGATAATTGCCAATGATGCCAGGGAAGGAGAAATGAGAATCAAAACATTTTGCCTAAGTAGATACTGCCCCAGATCCTTATTCAGCAAAAGGGGATGCACAACTGTTGGGACCTTTTCTAGGTCTGTGGAAGGAAGTGAAGGGTTTCAGCAGCGAGAGGCAGGGCCTTTAACAAAGCATGCAGGTCCCCACCCCCACAGTCATGCTGAGAGGCACCTCCCCAGCACTCTGCTCCTTGTTCTTGCTTGTTCCCTGGACAGGGTGTCAGGTGGCAGATGGTTAGTGCTCCATCTTTCACACCAGGTCCAGAGCAGCAGCAGCAAAGGCCCTAGAGGGTCTTCGTGCACTGCACTCCAGATGCAACGACAGCGCCCAGACATCACAGCTAGACTCGTCCAGACGGGGCCACAGTCCAGTATAATACATATCTCGGAAGGGTGGGATGCTTGCCTATAGCACAGAAACCCCTCAATCTGGAGAATGGTCCTTTTCTCTGCTACTTAAGACTTTCTGAGATCAACAATTGTAACCAGAGAGAAGGGGTTTCTCAGAGCAGGATGTTCACATGTTTGGGAGGATTGACATCATTGCGCTAGCATTTTGCGAACTGGGAGCCTGGGACTCTTAGCACACATTCACCATTATCCTGGCCTTCCTTGAATGTCTGTCTCAATTTCACTCACGCTGAGCCCTTGCTTAGGATTCCTTCTCTGCACTTCACCACCACCACTGTTTAATAATAATAATAATAATAATAATAATAATAATAATAAAAAATAAGGTAACAATTCCTAAAGCTTGGGGACTGCTAGCAGGCAGGAACTCTTGGTCAAAAGGAAGCTGTTGCATAAACAACAACTTTAAATATTGTGTGAGATGTGAGCACCGGCTTCTGGGGCACTCTGTTCTGTCTTGAAGAGGTATAGGAGCAAAAGGAGCCTCAGGCTGAGAGAACAGCACATGCAAAGGCACGGTGGCAAGAAACAGCATGACCCATTCAGGCCTTGGCAGGACTTTCTATCTGCTAATTGCAGAATTAAACTAACTGTGTGGTGTCCCAGTAGACCCCAACAGTCTGAATGGGATTTCTTGGCGAAGTGAACTTTACTCTGGTCTTGCAGCCTATCAGGAGTTCTGATAGGAGAGGAAAAGTGAAAAGATATAGGGGACTTCCCACCTCCAGTTCTAGGAGAACAGCCACTCCAGACCTGCAGAGAAGTCAGGCAGGTGGGGGAATGGAAGCCAGGTTCCTGTGTGCTAATCAGGGCCGTGGAGTCCCCTGAGGCAGCTCCTCTATTGGGAAAGTATCATCAGACAGGGTAAACTGAGGCTCTGCTGGACTGTTTGACTGAGCTTTTCTTCTCATTCCTATGTTATTAGTGAGCCTGGGGGATGAATAGATTTGTGGACTTTGTGTTAGCAACTGACTAATGCTCCAAATAAAGAAAACCGTCCATTCACATGCATTTATCTGCCTGTCTTTAATTCCTCTCCTTTGAAGGCTTACCTACCACATTGGCTGCAAAATAGAATTTGATCCAAGAAAGCTCACTTTGAGAAAATGATCAAAGTTATTATTTCCATGTGAATTGAGAAGGTTAGAGTCTTTGGAGGAAAGCCTTGAGGAATCTTGCTTCTTGGCCCACAGGCTGAGTAAAAGCTCTCTGCTCCCCTCTGCTTAGGGCTTCCCTCTGCCAGCCCTGACCTAGTGTCCAGCTGCGGTCGGTTCACTCGTCTGTCTCCCTCTCCAGGCTAGAAATTCACTGAGGGCAGGGACCATGCCTCATCCTTTCCCAGGCTCCTTTACTTAGCACAGACCTGGCCCTCAGAGATGCTGAGAAAATGTCGGGAAAACATGACAGGAATGACAGTTTCATGGCACATCCTTGAAACTAAGATTCAGAACTCAGTATTTATGTCTATGAAGTCCAAAGGTTTCCCTATGTTGTCTGTCACTGGTTTAACACCAGTTACCCAAGTTGACCACAGGCCTGTTTCTCCAAACACCACACTGCAGCCCACAGGGCATGGGCCCGGATGTGCTTGCTCTAACAGCCAGATGCAAGGAAGCGCTGGGACCCCCTGAGGTCCAGAGCTTCCACGTGCCTGAGAAAGCTGAGGCTGCCCTTGTCTTCACAGAAAGAAGACTCTGGGGAATAGATCAGGCAGTTCCTGTCAATGTTGCATGTTGTCAGTGGGGCAGCCTTGGTTATAGCTATGGGATGCCTTCCGCCCTGACCCTCACTCCCTTCCTTATACACCCTCTCCTCCCTCCCAAGTTTATTTTCTTATATCTGGAAAACTATCCCACAACAGTGCCAATATTATTCCCTCGAAGCCGGACAATCGGCACAAATAAGGCACAATAATACAAAAATGATAGAGAACAACCCTTATGGAACTCTTCTTTTATGCCAAGCCTCTTGCTGGGTTATTTATAACATCTTATTTCATTATCCTAACAGCCCAGGAAGTGGTCTCATTAACCTCAGTTTATAGGTGAGGAGACTGAGGCTCCCAGAGATACGCGGTTCATCAGCGCACAGCACTGGTCAGTGGCAGGGCTAGGCTGTGATGCCCATTCCTCTAAGGGTGTTTGCTTAACCCCGTCAGTAAGCAAACCTATTCACATCCTGAATGAGTTCCTGCTACATTACTAAGTGTCCCTAGTTTGTATTGTTTACAATTTTGTTTTCTTAGTAAAATAATTGCTTCCAACGCACTTTGGGAAACCACAGATTGAGGATCCATGAAAACCACATGCAGAAGGAGAAGACACAGGGCCAAGGAGCAGGCCCACCTCAGCGGCTTCCAACAAATATCTTAAAGGGCCAGTTTCTTCACTGCCCAGACCTCACTCTCTCACCCGAAAATGGAATATTCATACCCATCCAGCCACACTCAGGGGAGGCCATCATGAGGGCTGGACGAGATGGTGAGCGATCAAGGGCTCGACACACAGACCTGAGGAGGCGACCTGAGTGGGATCCCCACGTATCTCTATCAAGAGCATGCCTGTGTCCCAGCTCCTGGCCACATCACCCCAAGTCCTCCATTCACCAGGAAACACACCTGGGTGGAGTCCCCTTTACGTCCCAAGCATGGTCCCAGGCCCTGGGGAGATGGCCATGCACACAGCATCAAAGCCCTGCCCTCGGGGGGCTGCCAGCCTTCTGGAAATAGAGCTGACAACACGCATTGCGGGCCTTCCAGGTACTTGGTGGGTCTTTGCTCACTTGATCCCCTCCTACAAAACTCTGAGGGAGGTGCTAGTATTACAGCTAAGGAACCGGAGGGACAAGAAGTTAGGTAAGTTGCCCCAAGCTGCACAGGCAGGAAGCAGTGGAGCTGTGTTAGAATCTCGCCGTCTGGTCCAAACACCATCATACTCTGCTGTCGTGCATCTTTACCTGCTTTTCCGGAGGCCACCAAACCCTTCACCTGCTCCTCCACAGCTTCTCCAGGCTTCTCCTGCTCTCCTTTCTCGTGTCTCCCCTGCCCCTCTGCCCAGGCCTCATCCCACCTTTCTGGAAGCACAGCAGCTCCCCTCTGGCCTTCCTGCCTCTCCCATCATCTAAACAGCGACCACCTGGCCTCTCTCACCTCCACTCTGACTTCCTCCCCACCCCAGTGGAGTCCCAAGTAGCGTCTAGATCAGTGGTCGACAAACTGCGGCTCACGAGCCACATGCGGCTCGCGAGCCGCTGTTTGCCGCTCTATTGACTAATGAGCTTGCCGACCACTGGTCTAGATGTATAACCTTTGCTTCCACGGCCCCCAGGAGTCTGTTCTCACATACATTTCTGCATTTCTCCCTTTGTTTACCAGTGCTCAGTACATAAAAGCTGTCCTCCAGGCTGAAAATTCATTGGAATTACTAGCTTTTTGAGAAGCCAACTAAAGTTATAGGTCATCCCTCCCCAGGGAAAGTAAACATGTGCAATGCAAGCTGTTTTCAAAGTTGAAACACACTTTCTGGACTGTCCTAGCTCACAATGAAGGCCTCTGCTATAGACACACAAATCTTATTACTGTTTCTTAATTCCTTAAACACATCATGTGTCTTTCCATCTCCCTTTCGATATTTGCTCAAGCCATTTCTTCCATCCATGATGCTCCTTTGTCATTCCTTCTCCTAAAAACCTAGTGACTCATCAAACCCCATTTCTACTGTT
This sequence comes from Plecotus auritus, assembly GCF_963455305.1. Taxonomy (NCBI): domain Eukaryota; kingdom Metazoa; phylum Chordata; class Mammalia; order Chiroptera; family Vespertilionidae; genus Plecotus; species Plecotus auritus. Next base: position 146,000,780 of record NC_137773.1, read on the forward strand.
ACTAGGCCGGATGAGAGCTTCCTCTTGATGCTTGCACCCCACATGGGGTTCCAGTGCTCCCCTCTCTGGAATGTGTGACCACGTCTCATTTCTACCTACCCAATGGACTCCTTAAAGGGGAGTATACAGCTTGGCTGTTTCACAATCTCACATCTCACCTAGCACAGAGCTCTGTAGACAGCAGGCATACAATGTTCACTTAAAAAAAAAAAAAAAATAGAAGATTCGCCCAGCCAGTGTGGATCAGTGGTTGAGCACTGACCTATGAACCAGGAGGTCACAGTTCGATTCCCAGTCGGGTGCCTGGGTTGCAGGCTCGATCCCCAGTAGGGAGAGTGCAGGAGGCAGCCAATTCTCTCTTATCATTGCTGTTTCTTTCTCTCTCCCTTCCTCTCTGAGATCAATAAAAATATATTTTTTAAATGAAAAATAGAAGATTCTAGGATGCGACTGAAATGGACTCTCCATCCCCTGTGTCCCACTAATAAGACCTTGCAGGGGGTGGACTTCTAGAAAATTTCAGCAGACAGAATCCTAGGAAAAGTATCTCTTGCCTGTGCCATTTGTTAAAAATATAAACATTTTATAACCCCTCATTAATGCAGTTCTTGAATTCCTACTTAAATCTCTATCTTGTTAGTCATGGTAACCTAGTTTATAGGAATCTATGACTTCAAAATAAGGTCAGATCTTGTTAATTAGTTGTGATCCATATTTTATATCTCATAATTAGCTCACAGCTACAGTGATAATTGGGCCCTACATTTTGGAAAAGTGGCATATTTTAAGGAAGCAAGGCAATGGTCATGTGCTCTGATCTTTTCTCTGCTGTGGTAAGAGAGGTCGTTCAAGTGAGAGCTGTAACATAGAAAAAAATGGAATACATTTGCTCTGGAGGATGCAATTAAAACAGATTGTAAATAGCACTCATGAGCCAGTTAACTTTTCTAGAAATATGCAGGAAAATCAATTCCTGGGGTATAACATTTCCACCCAAGAAAATGCAGTTCGGTGGCATCAGTGACCACAGGGATCTAGGAAGAAAAGGCATTGCTACTGTCAGGGAAGGCCAAGAAGGGCAAAGAGATGGCCACACAAAGCATCCATTCCTTTCCAGCCGTGAAACATGTGCTGTTACAAAGGTTCCTGCTGCGTGCGTGTTGCTTCGAGGATTCTTTTCAACATGGCACCGCTAGACTGGCACTGACTCAGGGATCAGGAGTACCAGGTTCAAATCCCAGCTCCACCGGTCACAGCTGATCGCCCTGGGATGTCCATGTCATTGCTCTGGACCTCGGTTTCTTCATCTGTGAAATGGGTATCATGAGGATTATGAGGATTACATGAGCTGATGCATGTAAAGTGCCTGATACAGAGAACAGAAGGCCAGTGAGTCCTGGGGAAATTGCTATTAAGCTGCAGTGTAAGGAGAGCAAGAGAAATCTCTTGTTCCAGGAAGAGGCTCTGGCACGAGGCAAGGGCTCTCGCAAAGAGGATTCAAGAGTCAGGATCCTGGGCCCCAGCCTGCCCTCCAAGTTCAAGCAAAGTGATCTTGGTCATCAATGTCATGCTTTCAACGTCCATAACATGACATCATTTCACTAAACAAGTTCCAAGGCACTGTTCTAGGAACCCAGCACCGTTCAATGCTACAAAATACTTCCTTTTTATTTTTCTAAATAGTTTGTTGCTAAGTAGCCTGAACCTTTCCAAATATGGCCTGTTCTCAATGTATTTGGTTAAGTCCGCTGCTATAGGTGCCCATAATTTGTAGCCTATAAAGGATCTCTCTCTACGTTTTATAAACATCCTCTTTCCTCTCTTTCTCAGTTCCCATCCAAAAGTTACTCCTATTCTGCCAACCCATGTTTGTGGGCACTGACCCAACCCATGTGTTCCATGAGCCAGACTAAGGACACAGCACACAGTCCTGTCCTCAGGCAGACTGGAGTCCAGTGGGGGTGACAAACCAGAGACAGACAAGGCCAATCCAGGGAGGCATGGTCTTTAACAGAGAGATACACCCAGGGCTGTGTAGGACAGAGGGGTCACCCAACCAGAGTGGGGTCGGCAGGAGGGTTAGGGAAGCCTTCCGGGAGGAGGTGATATTTGAGCGGAGCCTTAGTCATCCAACCAGTCATTCATCCAGACAGCAGTCAGCAACTATTTACTGAGCACCTAGTGGGTACCAGGCACTGTGCTGGATGCTGAGGCTATAACACTGGATGTCACCATGACACTTCCTAAGAATCCACATGGCTCACTCTGGTCACTCACTCTAGTGTCCATTCTATATACCTCTGCCTCCCTGGCATGACTTGCCCAATGTGGCTTGGCTTCCTTAATGAACAACCTCTCTCTCTTCCCCCTAAATGTCCCCTCCACTCTAGAATCCCACTCCCCATCCAAATTTAGCCCAAAGCTTAAGTTCAGCCTCTTCTCAAACCTTTTTATATCTATGGCAGGTGCCACTGTGCACCTCTGCTCCTGACAGGGCTGACAGGAGGGACACCCACTATTTCAGGTCCAATCATATCAGACCCCTCCTCAGCTCCTTGGAGCTTCCTTCTTTTATACCTTACTAGAGGCCTGATGCACGGAATTTGTGCAAGCTTGGCTCAGCCCTCACAGCCCTGGCTGCCTCGCAGCCCCACCCACCTGTCTTTCCAGAAGATGGTTCCACCATCTTGTCTAATTAGCATATTAGCTCTTTATTATATAGGATTGTGCCAAAGTCAACTCTAGACACTGAGTCGACTGGGAGACTAATTAACTAACGAGGTGCTGAAAATGAGATATTTCCTTGTTACCACCTTCTAAGATTAGTGCTAAACCAGAGCACATTTTGTTTCCTTGTTCAGGGAGATGGGAAAGAAAGGGGGAGGGGATTATTTACTGAGTATCTACTTACTACATGCTGGATGCTTTTGTTTTATCCCTCTTTACCTTCCACTATAATCCTGAGGGTGAGCATTTTTATTTCCTTGTTGTAGGTACAGAAATCAAGACTTAAGGAGGTTGGTTAATCTGTCCAAGGTCTCACCACTGAGATTTATACATTTAGGTGATTCTGAAATCTAGACCCTTCTTTCTCTATGAGGCTTTTTCTCAAGAACGTATGTCCCCCTTTACCTCCAAAAAACTGCTTAAATGCTGCACTATGGACAGATATACAAACTTGGTTACTGCACGATGGTTGCTCAAAATCGGGTGAAAATCCAGGGCCTCCTCAAGGGAGAGGTGGGCCCCTCTGGGCCAGGGTTTAAGCAAAAAAGATAAGAGGAATAAGAAAATGGTTTGTGGACACTGCCATCCATCTCTGGGAAGCCTTAGGTAGGAAACAGCAGGTGAAGTGGAATGAAATTCCGAGGGGGAAAAAGGATGAAAATGAAGGTTTTATACATTGCTGAGCGGCCTCCCTATCTAGAGGGAAAACCCAACGTTAATAAAACAGAAAACCCTCAACAAAACAAAAGCCAATTTTCTGTCAAGTTCAGAAACAACAGTACATAAACCTGCAGGCATTCCCAGGTGTGTTCCAGAAATAGCCATGTTCCTGAGAAGTTGGGTGAAATCAAATTCGGGGTGAATTAGTCCCTGCTACCCATGTGAGGGAGAGCTGCCTTGTCACTGGGGGACGGAATAGGAATGGTGCCTCTTATGACACTGGTTTTACATTTTCTTCCTCAATTCCTTCTTCTCCTCCCCTCCCCAGTGAGGACCAACCTTCATGGGGAATAGTAGTCGGCAAACACGTATTGCACGGGGGAGCTCTCAGTGAATCAAACTCTGCTAATAAGCCTGTTCTTTTGTAGGAAGAACACACACACACACACACACACACACACCCATACCCAATGCAACTCTTGTGAGGTGTTGTCCCTCAAACAGACCCACCTACACCCTTGTCTATTAGTCAATAGTTGGGGCTGTTGTCTCCTTTCCTGGCCACCAGGGAGGGACCTCTGGCAGAGAGAGTGAGCAGATGGGTGCGTAAGTGGTAAGAAAGGTAGTTACAGGGACGTCTGTGGGATCAAACAGGTCAAGATTTGAAGGTTCCTCCCACCACTTACTGGCCATGTGGCCTTGGATTTACACACCTTATATTATTGACCCGGGCTCTCAGGGAACAATCACTTGCCCTCTCATTATTACTGGTGTTTCAGCATCTATCAGGAAGGGGAAAACCTGCTTATGTGGGGGTTTAGGTAAGGACTAAATAAATTGACCACGTAGGTTCTTGGCATAGGGAAGCACTTGGTAAATGCCTGGCCTCCTTGCTCTGATTGCCTTCCCCACATCCGGCCCCTTGTGAAGTCAGCGCACCCTCACCTCCTCACAGAAGCCTTGACCATACTGGTCCCCAAGGGCCTTTCCCTCCCATGAACTCTATGGGAACATTGGTCACTACCAGTCGCAAGTCACCCATCGCCATGTGACAGAGCAATGTCTGTGTGTTGGGATTTCCTAGTCAGACTGAGCTGCCTGAGGACTAACTATAGTGACCACTGGGGTCAGGACCAAGCCTCACTCGAAGTAGGTAATTTATAGATATGTGTCAACAGATAAGACATTCAACACCTAAGGAAGGTTTTAATGAAGAGAAGGTGCATTGAGTCCTGACTACGTGCCAGGCACTTTCCAATAATCATCTCACTCCATGCCTGCAATGCCTCTCTGGGATAGGTTACTGATTCCATTTCACAGATGAAGAAACTGAGGCTCATACAGGTGAGCTAGTTGTTTTCCAGAAGACTCGAAGCTCAGAGGGGCAGAAATGGAAGCAGAACCAGGAAGGAGAGGAGTCCAACAAGAAAGGCAAACCCAGACTCCTTTCTGCTGAGCTCCTGCGTGAGTGGCTGTTGCTCTGGCATCTGCACATGTCCCTTCTCTTAAGACTCAGCACCACACTGGAGGCGTCTGTCACTCTTGGGTCTTGCTACACACCTTTGTTACTCACACTCAGTGATGCTAGTGAGAGAGTTACCACAGCCCTGAGCTCTGTCCCCACCCAGCTGACCAGCTAGTTTATCCTCAAATATAATCCAGTAACTCCAGAATTGGAATGAGATTGCTTTCCTCTAGTAAATTTTACAGTGTACACAAATTCAATTACATCATCATGTGTGCAGACAGTGGCTGGAGGAGCCAAGGTCACTTGCACACATCCATCACCAGGATGCAGAGAGCCAGGGCGTGAAATTACCTCATGTCCAGAGCCCAGAGGATGACAGGGCTCAGGAGGGCACAGCAGGCTGCTGACTGAGAGAGCTGGCCTATTTGGAGGTGGGTTGCTATGTCCTCCCTGCCCTCACGAGTGACGGAGAATCCCAGTGGATGTACTGACTGCCAGCCCCACCCATGGGAGGGGTCTGTGCTCACCCCTGCAGGCCCATGATTGGCTGTGTTTTCTTTCTTTTTTTATAAAATATCTTTATTGATTTCAGAGAGGGAAAGGAAGAGGGATAGACAGAAACATCAATGATGAGAAAGAATCATTGACTGGCTGCCTCCTGCATGCCCCACACTGGGGATTGAGCCTGTAACCCGGGCACATGCCCTGACTTGAAATCGAAATCTGATCTCCTACTTCGTAGGTCGACACTCAACCACTGAGCAACACCAGCCTGGTAGCTGTGCTTTCTTGATGGCAGCTGTGTCGATTGGTCCCTACCATACTGCCTGATTATGTGCTGCACAGGGGAGGAAAAAACGATGTGCCGTGCCCACACCCGAGGTATGCTATTTAGTCCTCCCCAAATCCTCACTGTATAGAAGGGAGGCTGTCAGAGAAAGAACGTGGGCTCAGAGAGGTTAGGTAACAGACCTAAGCCACACAGCCTATGAATTGAGAAGCTGTGCTTGGAACCAAGGTTTCGTGGCCTCCAGAGCCCAGGCCCAGGGTTTTCCAAGCAGGAGACAGGAAGGGCTACATCTCAAAAGAGAAGCTCAGGGAGGCCAATGATTGCCTTAGGGGTTGTTTCCAAACCTACTTCATGGTGGTGGGAGATACAACTGGCTCCTGCACTAGATTAGAATGGATGGGGAGCAGGTTTGGACTGTGTGATCATCTGATACTAGAAATATTTGAAGAAAATATTGGCCCTCTGCACAGGCTCAACCAGCAAAGCCTGAGAGGGGATAAAAAGGCTTCAATTCTCCCCCTCCACTCTGGTTATTCCCACACTATTGTCCGTGTCCATGAGTTTTTTCTCTCTTTTTTTTTCTTTTTTCTTCTTTTTGTCTCAATCCCTTTACCACCGCTGCCCAGGGGATTCTGATGCAGCACAAGCATAGTACCTGTGAAATTACCTCATGTAATTTGAGGGCTCGAAAGCAGTGGCCCTCATGCATGGATGTATGCTAGCATCACCTGGGGAGTTGCTACCATAATCCTGGAACCTAGGCCATACTCCAGACCAATGACATCACCATCTCTGATGTAAATGAGGTGAGAAGCAGGCCTCAGTCCTTGTTGGAACCTTCCAGCTGATTCCAGGTGCATCCAGGTTGAGAAGCACTGTTCTCTGGAGCTGATCACACACACAGTGCTAGCAGGGAGTAGAGGCAGGACTGAGACCACAGGTGGAGAAAGAGGAGTGTGGGCAAGTCCTCACAGGGCCCAGCAAGCGTGCAGGTGGGGTATGGATGAAGGACGAGAGAGCTGTTTAGGAAGATGCACAGGGGCCAAGCCAAAGATGGATGGAGAACTGCCTGAAGGCAGGAGGGGTCTTCATCTTTGTTTTTCATGGGGCTTCATAAAAGTCTGCGATATTTCAGCCAGGCCTGACAGTTTTTCATTCATCAGAAAAAGTCCTGAAGGTCTGCAAACTTGTGCAAATTGCACATGCCAGGAGATTGATGGCTTCTCCCAACAGCCTCTCCCTGGAGCAATTTGCCATTTAAGCCTCAGTTCTATGAAAGACCTTGAAGCCGTCCCCACCATCAGCCTGGCCTTGGCTTTGCACAGGCATCAGAGGCCATGTTTCCTATTCCCTTGGAGCTGCGGGAGGCCTGGAGGGAAGGCAGGGGACAGAGAGTGGGCCTGCCAGCCTCAGGTACCAGCCAGGGAACTCAAGAAACTGTATGGAATCCAGGGCAGACTCAGAAGGTGTCCTCTGGCGGGAAGGGGGCAGGGAGGGGGCTTTCTTTGATGTTACTGAAACTTTGCATCCCTATTCACTCCAGCTTGGCCTTCAAGCCCTCAACAATAATAACAATAAGGATGGCAAGGAAGCTGGCACCAGACCAGTGCTGGGTCCTCAGAAAATATTCTCTGAACCAAAGCACAGGAGCTGAAGATTCCCCTCCAGACCCACTGTCCTCCTCTCTCCCATGTGTGTGGGCCTGACATCTACGGACTGCTTCATCCACGTTCCCTTGCCCTGTCTCTGGTAGGTGTGACCTCAGGCAGGCACCAGGAGAAAATTGAAGGGCAGAAGGAGTGAGAGGCTGGGGTGATTGTTCCTCTGGCTCCCTCTCCATTGGTCCCAGCATAGCCTTCCACACTCCTACAGGGGGTCACAGCTCCTGCAGGCCAGCCTCTCTTCTATGGTCATAGTTCTTGGCAAAGCCCAGTAATCATTCCTTTCATCCTGAGGCTGCGAACGGCTTCCCTGTTGCTAGCCCTGGGTGCTTCACTGTCCCTTAATGCTGTCCCTTTAACATGGCCCACACTTTTAAACCATTGGAAACTGCTTTTTGTAGGTCAAAAAGAGCCAAATCACTAGCAATTTTATGTGGTTAAATCTAGTAAATAGTCTTTTCCTTGAGTCTCTTCAGTTAATCCTTCCCAGCGAGCCTCTGGGTCCCCTGCCCAACCCACACAGCAGGCCTAGTGCACGCTGTTAGCATGGGCTCACAGGTGGGAAAACAGAGGCTCAGAGAGCTTCACTGACTCACCCACATCATCTAGCATAAGGTTGAGAAAACAATAAGGACATGGTGAGACTTTACCATGTGCCAGGCACTGTGCTAATAGCTCGTACAGATGATCTCATTTAATCCTCAAAACTCTGAGATAGGGACATTTGTTATGACACCCCTTTTACCAATGGGGCATGGAAGCCTGGGTAAGTTAAGAGAAACCTTTCCCTTCTCTGGTCAGGCAGCTCAGCTGGTTAGACGGTCATCCCAACACAGCAAACTTGTGGGTTGGATCTTTGGTTGGGACACATACAAGAAGCAACCAATGAATGTGTAAGTAAATGGAACAACAAATCAGTGTTTCTGTCTCTCCTTCCCTCTCTCCCTCTCACTTCTTCCCTCTCTAAAAATCAATCAATTAAAAAAAGAAGTGGTCTCCTCTCACCCCACCTCCCCAATCCATAGGCCTCCTTTTGGTCAAATTTAGCAAGAAAGCAAGGAGCTTGGATAAAGCAGTCTACAGAGTTCAGCCTCCCGGGGGCACAGAGCAGAGTACAGAATGTGGAGAATGGGTCTGGGGGACAGGAGGGGAATAACAAGCTCGAGTGCTTTTGGTGAAAAGAAGATATGGTAAGGGTCCAACAGTGGGCAGGTTGCCTGACTGCAGACCCCAAATCAAAGCCCAATTGTGTCCCCCAAGTCTGCTTGCTTCTTTCACTAAGAAATCATAATGCTGCTATCTTCACTGGTCCTGCTCCCTCCGCCAGCTGACCCTACAGATTTAGTACAAGATCTGGTGCATAACACAGCTTTTGGAAGCTATGGAACCACAGCTAGGAGTGATTAAGCTTGGAGAAATGCCAAGTGAGGCAGCTCAAGTGGGGTCACCTTGCAAGGGGATCACTGGAGTCACCACTATCCTGAGCCTTTGTTTCGGGACCCAGCCAGCCTCTCCTTCCCAGACTCTGTTCAGTCCCTGTCCAGCCACTGGGACTCCACTGTGCTTCTCTCAAAGCAATGCAATGGGCAGGAAGTTCTGGAGCCAGACAGACCGTGACCCTGCTCCAACCTTCTAAGTGCAAACCCTGGCCCCTCACCTGGCCTCCTACACTCAAAGCACCCCCTGACACCCCCCTGAAGGAGGGAACAACCCCCTCCAAGAGGCTGAGAAGTTGAAAGAGGGAAGCAAAGGTAAAATGCGTAGCTTCTAAGAAGCATTTAATAAATGTCTGGTTCAGCCTCTCATTCTGTACATATTTCTAATCTAGAGATTATCATTGGTGTTTAAGAAGGAAGGCCCAGTCCAGCTGGCATGGCTCAGTGGTTGAGTGTCAACCTATGAACCAGGAGGTCGCAGTTCAATTCCTGGTCAGGTCACATGCCCGGAGTTTTGGACTCGATCCCCAGTGGGGAGCGTGCAGGAGGCAGCCAATTAATGATTCTTATCATTGATGTTTCTCTCTCTCTCTCCTTCTCCCTTCCTCTCTGAAATCAATAAAAAAATATGTTTAAGAAGGAAGGCCCAAACTGTTTTTCACACATTGATTTCATACACCTGGGATTAGAAAACTTGCCATAAAAGATGGTTTTCTTCATTTTACCATTAAATCCCAGGATTTCCTAGGCAACTGCCTTCAGGAAGACAAAGAAGGCAGTCAAAGGCCACGAAAAGGAGGGGTGAGAGTGGAAGGTGATTTATTTCTCCTTGGACCTGGCCCTCTGCAGGGCATGCTGGTCATTGTGTCCCTGGTGGAGACATTTGCCATGTCTTGATCAGAGTTAACCTCTGCTTCCCAGGCTGCCAGGTCCCTTCGGTTGTTTCCCAGCTCAAACTCCAGTTCCAGTTGGCATGAGCCTCCCCCGCCGGGATGGAGCCCAGGGTGCAAGGCCCCGCATGGAAGGGATGGGGGTGCCCATTTCTGTTGGCTGGCCAACTAGGAGAGGAAGGAGATGGTGAGACTGTCAGTGCAGCTGCAGCTGGTCAACTAGGAGGGGATGGAGATGGTGAGACTGTCAGTGCAGGAGTTACATCTGGACTTTCCCACTGACTATGAAGTGGCTGGAGGGACAACTGAGGCAGCTGAGGGGCCTCAGCAGAAATGGGCCTGGAGGTTTCTGCTCCCCCTGGAGCCTGCTCTGAGGCCTTTAACACAGGACCACCCTGGAGGAGGGCTCAGCACAGCCCCACCAGCTGATGGAGAGAGACCCAATAGGCAGAGGGAAGGATCTGAGAGGCCTGAAGTCACATGCCCAAGTCAACATCCAGCTTGTCTACTCATTAGCTCTGTGACCCTGGGCAATCTATTTACCCCTCTTTGCCTCAGTTTCCTTATTTGTAAAATGGGTATGATAAGAGTATCTATCTAATAGGGCTCTTATGAAAATCAAATTAATTTGTGTAAAGTGTGTGGAACAGCACTGGCCCCTGGTCAGTGCTACAATGGATCCGCTGCCTTACTCTTAGTAAGGATATTGCCAAGTCTGAGAGTCATCCTGTGTGTAGGCAGGATGGGAGGAAAGCCTTACCTGTCAGCACAGCTCACCACTGGACTATTGGATTGATGCCAGAAATCCTACTACTTTCAATCACTCTTGCATTTATTCAATCACTTAAATAGGAACTAAGATGTACCTGCTCCATGTACAAATGTGTATACACACTGACAACAGGAGTTACACTGCAGAGGGTTGTTTTAATGTTAACAGCCATGCATTTTTTTTAATTTCCTTATATCAATATTTAAGGTAAGAAATATCAGTTTTCCATTTAAATAAACAATGACAATATCGCAGATAAATTAATGTCCCTTTAGATCATGCTCCTTAGCCATATTATCTCCTCCTTTCTTCTCTCAGTCACCATGGGAACATTATCCTTCCGGTAAAGTTTTTTTATACTTTAGACAGTAATTTTAATAGCTACACGTTTATTTATTGTCTTACATCATTATTTAAGGCAAATAATAATGATTTCTCATTTACAGTGGTAACATAAGTTTACTTCCAAAATTAACTTACATAAAAAGTGAGTTAGAAGAAAATCCTATCTAACAAAAGAGAAACATGCAAATTGACCATACCTCTGCTACGCCCACAAGCCACGCCCACAAGCCAATCAGGAGTGAGTATGCAAATTAACCCAACCAAGATGGTGGTTAATTTGCATATACAGGCGCAGAGCGAAAACTGAAGACAGCATAGAAGGAAGCCAAGCACTGCGAAGGGAGGGAAGCAGGCGGGGTGGCAGAGACGGCCGCAGGAAGCCCTATTCTTGTAGAAATCTTCCTGCAACGGGCCTCTAGTATTATATAAATAAAAAGCACAGGGTGGAATCTTATATGGCAGTTAGAAAAAATGAACTAGATTTTTATGTATAGAAACATGGGTAGTTAAGACACACAGCTGAATGATCAGAACGTTGCAGAGCAATATGTACTTTGTGATATCATTTAGGAAGAACTTAAAATATGCCCCAAATACTACTACTGATACTTCTCAGGACTACATATATGTATTGGGAAAGATATACAAAAACTGAGTAGAAGAATAGCGTTTCCCACGACGGTGAAGGGAAAAGGGAGAGAAGGGAATTTGACTAAGACTGATGATCAAAGGGAACATAAATTATTAAAATTTTTAAATTTCATGTTTTTAAAGAGAGAGAAGGTGGCTTTGGAGGATGTTAGCAATCTGGATGGAAGCAGCATGGATGTTTCCTAAATATTCTTGCTTTTTTCCTTTATTTTATAAATCTTTCAACATAAACCATGACACAGATGGCATGCAGATATGCAAAACTCACTCAGAAGGAACAGCTGAAGGCAGACAGCACCAAGCTAGGCCACTTGCCAAGTTGCAGAATGCATTAATGAAAGGCATGGCCCTGCCCTCACAGTGTCATATTGGAATGGGACACAGAGAAAGGAAATTTTCCCAATTCTGTAACAGAGTCAGGGGTGCCCTCCATCAACTGATGGATTGATAAGCAAAAAGTGATAAATCTATACAATAGAATGTCACTTGGCAATAAAAAGGAATGAAAGACTGATACCTGGTATGGCACAGATGAACCTAAAAAATATTATGTTGTGTCAAAGATTCCAGGAACAAAAGGCCACATATTGTATGAATCCATTTTTACAAAGTGGCCACAAGAAGCAAATCCATAGAGATGGAAAGTAGGTTAGTGACTGCCAGGGTTGGGAGGGGGGTTTTGGGGCATGCAGGTGGAGGCAAGACTGCTAATGGGTACAGGTTTCTTTTTGGTTTCAAATGCAAAATGAATCAAATAAACTTAATTATGTATTGACTGCTAATGTGCACGAGGTTTTGTTGATGTTCTAAATGTTCTAAAATTCTAAACTTGATTGGAGTGATAGTGGTACAACTCCGTGTTATTAAAAAAAAAAATCAAATCATATACTCCTTAAATGGGTAAATTCTATGGTGTGTGAATTCTATTTCAATACAAGTGTTGTATAAACAAAAATAAAGATTCGGGGCTGGGGTTTGCACAACGCAGGCGTGGAATTGTCACCAAGGCAGCTTAGCCCCCTCACCCTGCCCTAGCAAAGGTTTATCTCACCCACTCGCCATAAGCTATTGCTAGGGATGCCGCAAACACAGTGGAAATCCCGACAGACAAGGCCCCTCCTCTGCACAGTTCTAGCCTGGTAAGCTGAGAGAGCCAATAACACTGGTGATCTAAAATGACACAGATGTGCCTTAAAAACTTCATAGGAGCCCTAACCGGTTTGGCTCAGTGGATAGAGCGTCGGCCTGCGGACTGAAGAGTCCCAGGTTCAATTCCGGTCAAGGGCATGTACCTTGGTTGCGGGCACATCCCCAGTAGGAGGTGTGTAGGAGGCAGCTGATTGATGTCTCTCTCTCATCGATATTTCTAACTCTCTATCCCTCTCCCTTCCTCTCTGTAAAAAAATCAATAAAATATATTTAAAAAAAAAAAAACTTCATAGGAAATGGTCGGGTCCACAAGGTGGGGAAATGCCTTTCAGGCAGAAGGGGAAACATGCAAAAGTTTGGAAGCAAGAAGCAGCGAGGCTCTGCGAGCAATCTGTGCGGGATGTAAGTGTAGAGAGGAGGTGACTCTAAAGAGAGAGGCAGGGGCACGAAGAGCCCTGGGCCCCAAATGCTAAAACCTCCACAAAGGCCCGGCTTCCCATCTTCCCTCCGGCACCCCCTCTCCATCACGCATAAAGAGCAAACTGCCTTTCTTCTGAGTCTGTCCTCTTTCAAGATCTTTCTAAGGTGGAACTTAATTCTCTTGTTGGCTTCCAACTTCCTGACATGGAGAGAAGGGCCTGCCTAGAAGCCTCTTCTGCTGACCCTCTGGTCTCTGGACCAGCATCCTGTGTATGTGGACCAAACAGTTACTTGTGCAGAGCGAATGGCCATCTCAGCCATGAGCTGGCTGGCTGTGGCCACGTAGCCCTCATACAGCTGGGAAGCGACTCTAAATAAACTTGCTCTGAGTCAGTTAATTAAAGTCACACTCTCAGCTTGTATATCTCAAGATGATCAAAATGAGCAGCAATGTCTCTCTACTTTTCCTGGACCTAACGTGATAAATGGAAGGGGCAACTGACTGTTCGGAGAGCTCGCAGAAGCTCCGGTGGAAGGTACCTCCAATCTTCATTATGCTGTCCCTTCCCCACTCGGGCCGCCTGATTTGGAGGGCATTCATTTCCTTCATTTTTTCACTGCCATCAGCAACAGGAGTTGGATGTCAATGTCCCATTTTCTTCCCTCATCCTCCCATCCTGCTAGACATGACTGATTCACTGCTGCACCTCCTAACAACCAGACCCAGCACATCCCACCTTGTAATCATGAAAAATACTCTCTCCCTTGCAACAGCACTGTCACTAGAACTGCATTATCAACAGCCTCCAAGCCAAGACTTTATTCTTATTATTTTGCCATTGAGTTCAAACTAAATAGAAGGAAAGGCACGTTTCTCAAGAAGTGTTCCATTTTCTTTGATTTCTTCAAATTCCTTGCCACTGGAACTTTCTTTTCACCAACGGGAAAAGCTACTAGGGCTGAATAAAACATTCAGACCCCCAGCAAAATCTGGATAAGGTGGGATCGGGTTGCTGGGTGAGGAATACTAACATGTGCACATGTGGGGACAGCAGTCACTGGTGGTCCTTCTTCCATCGCCCAGGCACAGAAATGGCCCATGAGAATGGTCCCAGGGGTGGAGATCTGCTCCTGTCTATAACATACCTGGTTACAGTCCCCTTAAATAATCTGACCATGTTTAACCTGTGCAATGCATGGCCTGGCTCCCTGAAGAGATTCAGGCTGCTCCTTTGTTTGCACATTAGCTCCCCAAGGGTGTTGACTAAAACTTTTGTGAGGTGTTTCTATGATAAATAGCAAAGAGGAGCCCTGGGTTGAGCAGCACAGTGTGTTTTGGAGCAAGGATTGCCTTGGCTGTGTGCAGGAGGGCTCCGCTTTAAAAAGCCACCAAACTGGATGAGGAAAGCAAGGTCGAGCTACAGTGAATGGCTGATGTGCAAGACACGGGAGACTCAGGCCAGGCGAGTTCAAAATACTGTAGCATTAGCAGCTGAGGAAGCAATATCATACACTATGTAAGCTCACCTGGTGCAATGCCTGCTTACAGGAGATGAATAATGATTTGTATTGTACAAAATAATATTTAATATTAGAGATTTGATTTCTTAAAACAGTTTAAAATAAGAAAAAGAAAGCTCCAATGTATCTAACTCAAAATAATTTAGGCATCGTTCAACATTTTTGATGCTTAAAAGTTGTTACCACTGTCTTTTAATCCAGTTGATATTAAGCCATGTGCTTATACATACTTAATAAGTTAAATACTTTAAAATATATGTGCATTTACTCTATATGTGTGTGTGTAAATATATGCCAGACGTTGAGTTGTTTTCGCACCACAAACTGCCTGTTGGCAGCAGAGAGGCATCAGGGCAGTGTTGTGGGGAAGGAAACCAATAGTGTTTTTAAGATAAGCCCTAAACCTGAATTAGCAATTGGAAACTCTAATTTACTTCAAAATCGTTCAGCATGCTTTTTAGTATAGTTAGTATTAACAACACAAGTACTAATATACAAAAGATGAAAATAGAAACCAGAAATATCCATGAGACGAGGAACAAAGAATATAGAATTAGATTAAAAACCTAACAGTGAATAGTGGTGGAAGCAGGAGAGGAAAAGTAATTTGGCAAAATGTACCATAAGCCTAAAAAAGTCTCTGCACCTTGATCAAGAAAGTTAAGATTTTAGGAATTTATCTTAAGGAAATAATCAGAAATTTGCAACCAAGATTATTATTCAAATATCTTCACCACAGCCACATTTGCAATAGAGAAAAATTGTAATCACAATACCCAGGAAAAATACAGATTAAATTATAGTGTAGGCAAGTAATGGACTTGCATCCATTACACAGCCAATGAAGGAAGGAGAAGAGGAAGGGAGGGAGGGAGGAAGGGAGGGAGGGAGGGAGGGAGGGAAGGAAGGAAGGAGGCAGGGAGAAAGGACAGCCTGGAAACCCTTAAGATAAGAAGAGCAATGAGTAGGAACTAGCCCCAGCGACATCTAGGAAGAGTGGCCCAGACTGTCAGGATTGATGAAGTTAAGTCAAGGCAAACTTATTGTCATATGTCACTTTGGACTCACACTGTGTTTTTTCATAAAAACAGTTTACACCATGTGAAGCTGCCAATATTAAATGATTTTAACCAGTGACATAATTTTATACAGTTTAACCAAATACATTTTTCTTATCTTTATCTAATGAAAAGACTGGAAACAATAAAAAAACTCAGTAGCAATCAGCACACCTACTATCTAGAAAACATTTTCCAATGAAAAGAACAAAGACCCTTTAAATGCATTGAAGCACATCGAATATACAAAAATCCATACATACACAGAACACAAAACATATGTTAGTTATTTCCGAGTAAAGGAGATTAAGGAACTACATGAATTCTCTCAATTAATCCACACACAGCCCTGTGAGCCCATTATTATCCTAAGTGGAACAATGGGGACAGAGGAAAATTAAATAACAGACATCAGTGCCCACAGCAGTAATATTTCGAGCTGGGACTCAAGCCCTGACTTCCAAGGTCCCCTCTTGCCAGAATGCCCTGCTCCCTTTGCATTCACAGTATTGAGAATGGCCAGTGGGGCTGGGCAGGAGGGAAGGTCTAGGAGGCTATTGCAGTCAACCTTTTCCTATTGCTCCATACACTTTACAGAAAGCTTACAAAACAATGAAGAAGAACATTCCAACTCATGGGCCATTGCTACCTACTTAGTGATCCCCTGAAACGGTGCCCCTGGGAGCTCCATGTCCTCTGCCGTGTCCTTGGGACTGATCAGAATCCCTGACGATGCAGAGATCTGGTCAAAGTTCCTTAGCTGACACAGGCATGGGGTTGGCACCCTGGCTGGCTAGAATTCAAAAATCCACATGGAAAATGTTTATTTCAGAAAAGTTAAAATATGTTCCAATAATTAGGCAGAAACAATGGCCTTGGTGTGTCAAATATCCCTAACCCAGCTAAGGGTTGGCAGCCAGAAATTTCTATAAAGTCAATGAAGGGCATAAGAGGGTCAAGAATGAGACCTCCAGGACCAGAACTGGCTAACAATCCTTCAGTCCTAAGTTGTACTGTGCACCCGCTATGCACCCTGGGATTTGCATCAGTATATGCCTCACAGCCACCCTGCGAGGGAGGCATTGCAATCCCCACTTTATGGATGAGAAATGTACATTTGGATCTAGATCTTATTTGACTTGGAGTCAATGAATTATTGAATGAAGAAGTTGAAGGAAAAAAGTTGATTGATTAGCCAAATGTTCCCTGTGTTCTCCCTCCCTACTCAGCCCTCTCTGGGATCTCCAGAGGCTGGACTTCCAGCTGCAGGAAAGGAGATAGGAAAGCCCCCCCCCCCCCCTCCCGCAGCCACGCCAGCCTCTGCAGGCTTGTCACCCACCTGGGAGGCCTCACGGCAGGATGAGGATCATCCCCAAGGAAACAGCACAGGGTGCTTCTGTGGAGAGGACAAACTCAATTTCAAACTTGATTCCAATTTGTTTGGAATCAAGATGCCTGTGGCCTCTGAAATGTTTACCACCTTTCTCTGACAGGAGGGTGACATCCCTGTTCTAGGTTAATGAATGAAATATGAGAAATCCCATTAAATGCTTCTCCATAGCATCACCCTGTCCCCGCTCCCCCCACTGCTAGAGACACCCTCTATAAAAAGCATTTGCTCCTTTCCACGCTGCACAGATTTGGGTTTAAGCACTCATTCAGTTGCCTTGGGCTGTCACCAAGAAAATGATTTATTAATTTCTATGCACTGCAGAACTCTCTCTAAAACAGAGTTGACTCGGGGTTGTCAGCGTACACCCCATGCTCTGGCTTTGTGCCTTCTGTCAGAGACTAGAAAACTTTCTAGCATAGAGACAAACACACTGGCTCACATTTACAAAATGCAAATTTACTCAGCATTAGTTGAAAACGTTCACTGATAAAGCCTGAAAAGTTTGCCCCTTTCAAGTTGTTAAAGGGCTAATGAGAGATTTTTTTCCATATATTATGATACAACTAATTATTTCAAACTCCTCCTGTCGAAAAATATGAATCAGTAGATTAATGAGCTGCAACGCTTTGATCTGTAGCCCTTTAGGAATATTAAGAGTGCCCCTCCCCAGTAAAATCCATCATTTGATTCAGGTGTGCACATCCGCACACAAAAAAGATAATTTTTCACAAACAAAAAACACAATTTCAGATATTTCCTAGCCCATCTGAGAGGCCAGGAACCCTAAAGGATATTTCTCTCTCTCTCTCTCTCTCTCTTTTTTTTTAATGTTCTTATTGATTTTGAGAGAGAGAGGAAGGGAGAGGGATAGAGAGATAGAAACATCGATGAGAAAGGAACATCATCAATCGGCTGCCTCCTGCACAGATTCTACTGGGGATCAAGCCTGCAACCAGGGTACATGCCCTTGACCAGAATTGAACCCAGGACCCTTCAGTCAGAAGGCCGATGCTCTATCCGCTAAGCCAAACTGGATAGGGCTATTCGGTTTCTCTTCCATTTTCAGTCTACTAATTTGTTTATTAAACTGGTGGTGGCCCATTTCATTAATGGTATTGGTATTGAGTGAAGGAGGCTTGCAGGAAGATAAGCAATATGTGCATTAGTAAATACCCAGGTGTTTTGCGCACACTTTGAAATGTGCCAATGGCCTCTGGAGGGGGCGGTTAGAGAAATGCATCATTGGACTGGGGAAAAAGGATGGCCTGCCTGGCGTCCCAAGAAAGAGGCAGCAGCAGAAGGCTCTTCTCTGTGGCCCAGCACCTGGCACAAGGGGGGTGTCCAATAAAATGTTTGCTATCATCGTGGAGCGGTTGTCTTGGGAGCACAGACCCTGACTCCTGCATGGCCCCTGATGCAGTAAGATTCAGCCTGCACCAGGCTATGTCCTTCGGTCTACGCAGGAGGTCTGTGCAGTGCCAGTTCTATTAAGATGGGTCTCAGAGCATAGTATAATGTTGACATATTATTACGTGCCAGACCTCCTATTTCTTTTTTTAATATTGAAACAGCTCTCTTCATTAAAGGTGATCATTCCAAGTTTACAAATAAGAAAAACAAGGCTCAGCGAGATGAAGGGACTCATGGTAGCTTACTGTCTGGAAACTGGTACAGCCAGATTTGACTGAACTGACTCCAATGTCCTTGGTCTAACCAAGGGTCAATCTGCCTCTCCTATCTCTATAGCACACACCCCCCACCCCACTTGGGTCAACATGTTTTTCACAAGCAAGCCCAGAAAAGTATTTTGTTGGCCTAGACCAGTGGTCGGCAAACTGCGGCTCGCGAGCCACATGCGGCTCGCGAGCCACATGCGGCTCGCGAGCCACGGTTTGCCACTCTGTTGACTAATGAGTTTGCTGACCACTGAGATAGGGGCTTAATCACAAGGAACAACAACAGCCTGTAATTATTGGAATTGAGAGTCTAGGTCAGTGGTCAGCAAACTCATTAGTCAACAGAGCGGCAAACCGCGGCTTGGGAGCCGCAGTTTGCCGACCACTGCCCTAGACCTCCATTTCGTAAATGGAGAACTTGAGGGTCAGTGATACCAACTGACTTGCCCAAGATCATGCAGATAAAAATGGTAAACATGAGACTGGAGGCCAGGTTTCCAGGTCCCTGGCCACTGCAGCCCGTGCACCGTGCTCGGGCCCCACTGGCAGAAAGCAGGAAGTCGTGCACATGCCTCTGTGATCCTCTACCAGCTTCGGACCACCCAGCAATGGTACTGACTGGCCCCAGAACTTAGGCTTGGTGGGAGCCAAGACAGAGCAAAAGAACAAGAACACATTTCAGAAGACTCATAAAAAGACTATATGTGAAATATATTTCTAACAAGTTAATTTAGTCCCTGTGAGTAAATTTATGGGCCTGTTCTCCCCAGCAAGCCTGTTCATTTTGCACAGACATAATTTTCATGACAAGCCCTCTGCAATATGCCAAGGGCAGTACCCTCCTTTAGTCTGGGTGGAGGGCAGGAAGGAAGAAGGTCAATGGGTCCCTCCCACCTCTACTTGTACTTACTCTAGGTACAGAGCAGCGTATCATCATGTCCCCAGTGCTGCAGAGGGCTAGGACTGGTGAGAGGTTTGGGAATCCTGCAGTCTAAGTTCCCCATTTTAAAAGTGGCTCTTGAGGTCCAGAAAGAAAAGGAATTGGCCCAAGGTCACAGTCACTGGTGCAGTGGCTGAAGACAGAAATACTAGAACCAGGCTGCCTGTGTCCTAGCTTTGCCCCTTACTAATCATGTGACTTTGGACAGATTAGTTCATGCTCAGCACAGTTACTTGAAGACAGGAATCTTCCCCAGCTCATCTCAGATCGTGCAAGCTGACAGTCATGTGATTTCGTCCCAGGGCCAGCTTTGGGCACCACTCCAGACAACTGTAGCAGTGGGGACCTGGTCTAACAAACACCTTCTGAGTCTGTTTCATCTCCATTACACCAAATTCCAACTCACATACACTGGCCTTATTGTCAAGAAGTTCCTGGAATAAAGAAACTACAAATATCCCTTGATATTCAAACCTATAGAGTTGGATGAAGAGAACTTGGATGCTTATCCCAAATATAGAAGAATATTTAATCATCTGAATCTATTTAGTTCCTGGAAGTTGAATAGCAAAACAGCAAGAGTTTGGATAACAGGGGATACCCACCCTATCTCAAAAAAATGTTTATCCAAACTATTAATCTCCTAAGTTTGGACAACAAGAGTTCAGGGAGTAAGGAGTGCCTCCCGGGGACCCTTCCAAGTAGCCACCATGACTCAGGCAGCCAACACCTCAAACACCCCAAGGATGTGATGGCCATCTTTCCCTCGCCACTTGAGAATGGCGTGTTGCTCCTAATTAACAAAGAATCAAGAAAGACCAAACAAGGCTCTTCACACCTTTCATAGTCCAAGAATGTCTTCCCTCAATGTGCCACTTGCAAAATCTACTTTGATTTATAGCATACCCAAAGGGAAATAAAACATGAGCTTCATGCTGGCTTCCTAGGAATGCCAGTCCTTTAACTGGATTTATTTGAGGTCTTTAAAAAGCATTAGGCATTGTCATTGAGGTCTTTGGCAAAAGTTTTCCATTTATGAAGTGGAGGTCTAGGGCAGTGGTCAGCAAACTGCGGCTCGTGAGCCACATGCGGCTCGCGAGCCACGGTTTGCCACTCTGTTGACTAATGAGTTTGCCAACCACTGACCTAGACTCTCGATGCCACTCTCGTGGCATTGAAGTCTGTCACGTAATAATATGTCAACATTATACTATGCTCTTTACATCTTCTAGCCTTTTGTGTGGCACTGTTGAGATTTTCCAAGATAAACAAATACAAGAAGAGGTAGCATCAGAGCCAACATCCCCTCCACAGAAGGGCCAGCATGAAAAAGGGACAGAAATGTGCTCATTCCTCCACCTAAAATACACTGCAGAGCCATTATGCTGCCTCTAACTGTAATAACGCGTCCCACCAAAGAGAATTCAAGGCAGAAGATGCAATTTATTTGCCATTTTGGATACTTAGTGAAAATGTTATTGGGCATACATTTTTAATTAACAATTGCAAAAGTGTATTAAGGCATTTTGATTGCAGTTAAATTACCTCCAGTGAGATGACAGAGCCACTCTTCTTGCTAAAGGACTGAGGAGGGGTGTGGGAAGAGCCCTGAGTGTCAGGTACATGACTGTCCTGTGTCCTCCCCATCCTGGGACTGTTTCCTTAACGGGAGAATGTGGGGGACAAGTTCTTCCCAGGCCCTTTGGCCCAGTGTGCTCTGAATCTTCCACTTGCCTGATGACAGTGGACCGCCTGGACTCATTAGAAGACAGAAAATGAAGTTTGAAAATGTGAACCTCACCCCCTCCTTCTGGCTACACCCTAGCTTCCCAATGATGCAGCTCAGCATATATTTACTTCTAAAGAGCTGGTATCGCCCTAACCGGTTTGGCTCAGTGGATAGAGCGTCAGCCTGCAGACTCAAGGGTCCCAGGTTCGATTCCGGTCAAGGGCATGTACCTTGGTTGCGGGCACATCCTCAGTAGGGGGCATGCAGGAGGCAGCTGATCGATGTTTCTCTCTCATCAATGTTTCTAACTCTCTATCCCTCTCCCTTCCTCTCTGTAAAAAATCAATAAAATATATTTTAAAAAAAATAAAGAGCTGGTATCATGGAAAGCAGGGGCTCAAGGGCCAGCCATCCTGGCTATTCTACTGTTACCAGATCCTCTACCAGCTTGTATACTAGAGGTATAACATTGGAGAAGTTACCTAACTCTCCATTTACACCTCTGTACTGGGTATAATATTATGTGTCTCACAAGAGGATTATATGTCATAGGGCATGTGAAGCAGCTAGGATGGTGCCGGGCAGTTAGCATTCCAGATGGGAAAAGGCAACTTCTTCTCCATGTCCTGTTGCTGCCCCTGCTCTGCTGCTTTTGCCAGCACACGGCTCTGGACAATGGCTGGTGCTGCCAAATGCCGTGGCGGGCAGTGTATTTTATCACTGAAGAGAAAACAGAAAATATGGGGCCAAGGTGAAATGCTGAGAGAACCCGCTGAAGCTGTAATCGCTCAGAAATAGCTTTGGCTTCTCTGAATTCAGCCTTTGGGAACTCTATGAGCCATCTGCTCTACTCTGGCAACTTTGAAATCTGTCGACGTCTCCTACTTGGGTCTGTGGAGACTCAGTGTTAGACTATCCAGGTAATGCAGAGGGATCTGCAAATGGGGAGCAGGAATAAAGAGGAACCCTAGAAGGAGCAGAGAATAATGATCTCAAGACCAGAAATGCTAATACCCCAAACTCTAAAGATGTGGAGGAAATTTCATTTTAAAATTTATAAATTTTACACCTCTGCAATGTAGCATTTCTCAGCTCTGTGTTTTGTGTTGCGTATTTCTTACATACAGATATTCCCCAAGCACAAATCTCCTACGAAGCTCTTGAGTCATTGAGTCCAGTAGTTCCAGGAAGACTGCTCTGAAGGCTAGACAATATTCATATGAGAATGACTTCAAATTTCAAACAAGGAAGTTAAAAAGCAACACGTGGGATGCAGGTATTACATGTACGGGCTACACATTCTCACCCGTAGTTCCGTGTTTCCCCAGCATCCTTTACAGATCTAAATTCAATTGTGAATTTAAGAACACATATGTTTTCTTTTAGTTACAAAACTCATTATTTTTGCCACCCTTCAAAATAAAAATATGGGGAAAGAACCAACAAAGGAGAGAATTCATTTCTCCTGAAAAATAAATGCTTCCTTCCTCCATTTATTCCAGACTACCCCATTTCCACTTCAGACAGACTGAGAGAAACCTCTAAAAAGCCTGAGTGAATGTACTGAATTCTGAGAATGAAAATGTTTCCGATCCTAAGAAAGTTTGGGGAGCAAGGGAAAAGAGGAAATAGAAACAATTGTAAGGAAAGGCATCAGCATGAATGTGGAAGGGATCCAGGGAGCCCACCGTACAATCCCAGGAGGAAGGCCTTAGCATTCTGCAGAAGCGACCCCGTGCTAGGCAGTGGTGCTTCACAGCTGTCAACTGGAAGCCCCACTATTCCTTCCGTAGGAGACACTCTCCTTTACCAGAGCTGCTGGGATGGTGAACTTTAGGTGCTAACTTACTGGACCACACGGTGCCCAGGGGACTGGCAAAGCAGTATTTCTGAGCGTCCCTCTGAATATACTTCCAGAGGAAATTCACATTGAACCAGTGGACTGAGTAAAACAGTTTGCTCTTCTCAAGGCACGTGGGCATCACCCAATCTGTAGAGAAAGGTGAGGGCAGTAGGGATGCTTCCCTTCCTGCCTGACTGACTGAGCTGGAGCCTGGATCTTCTCCTGCCCGCGCACCTTCTGGTCCTCAGGCCTCCAGACGCAGACTCAATTACATTGCTCCCCTGGCTCTCAGCAGGTGGAGGGACTTCTTAGCCTCTGGAATTGCATGAGCCAATTCCTCATAACAAAATCGTGTGTGTGTGTGTGTGTGTGTGTGTGTGTGTGTTTACACATGCATACATATACATAAATCCTATTGGTTCCATTTCTCAGGAGAACCCAACTAATACACCTTCAGAGACAGAAAACCCAGCTGGGAACATTCTCATCGTCTGAACCACTATCCCCGTGGCTAAGCCCCACACTCCATTACCCTCCTCACAGAAGGGTACCCCTCTCTAACTATTTGCATTCCTACGGCTGCAGTAAAAAATCACCACTCAGAGTGGCTTAAATAGCGGGTACTTATCCTCTCACGGTGTTGGAGTCCAGAAGTCCAAATTCAAGGTGTTGTCAGCTCCATGTTCCCGCTGAAGGCGCTAGGGAAGGGTCCTTCCTTGCCTCATGCAGCTCCTGAGGTTCCTGGCGTTTCTCGGTGTTCCTTGCCTCCGCCTTCACGTGGCCTCCTCCCCTGTGTGTCTGTGTCCTCTCCTCATCATGTAAAGATACTGGTCATCCAGTACAACCTCGTCCTAACTAGTTCCATCTGCAAACACTCTATGTCTTTAAGGTTCTGGGTGAACATGCATTGGGGAACACACTACTCACCCCATGCCTGAGCTCAAGGCAAAGCTATTTTTCCTGCCCCTCCATCTGCCTGCTGAGTCAGTTTGGCCCTGACGAAGCCCCTAGGCCAGTGGTCGGCAAACTCATTAGTCAACAGAGCGGCAAACCGCGGCTCGCTAGCCGCATGTGGCTCGCAAGCCGCTGTTTGCCGACCACTGCCTTAGGCTGACAACTGCAGAAGAAGGGCGGACACTTGTTTCTCAAAGTCATACTGAGAAAGGCAGCTGAAGGGCAAGTCTCACCATGGAATCCAATGTGTGATCCACCAGTGCCAATTCCTGGAGCTCCAGTCAGTGTGGGGGTGGGGGAGGCTATCACCCGCAGTGCTGCGGAATGGGGCTCCCACGGCCACTCTCGCACCTCTGGCCCAGGAACCCGAACCCCTGGCCAGGAGGAAACCTGGCATCCCAGGCATGGGCAGTGTCCAGTGAGGAGGCCTCAAGATGGGGGGGTCTCACCTCCCCTCAATGGGCCCCTTGCACCCATCTGTAAAATGAGGAGTCAGCTCTTAAGTCTCAAACATTCCTGTCTGGGAACAGTGAGCTAAGGGAGAAAGGAGGTCTTGCAGGTAGAGTGAGTCCCATACGCAGCCCATCCAGTCCCTGGAGCATCACCTTGCGGGGAAGGGGCGAGGGCCCTGAGGGGCTGGACATTCTGAGGACTAGACTTTGGCTAACCCTCTCCTGTGACCAATCCAACAAGAAACAAGGGGCAGTTTCATTCCTCAAACCGCACCACATTCTGTGATGGAGAGAGGAAGCAGAGGGGAAAAAAAAAAGGCTCTTTATGGGAAGACAAAAATTTTTGGCCATTCAGTTTATTTCTGCTTTCTGAGCCTTGGGACACATTTACCACATGCACACCCCACACAGTCCATAAAGGGCGCAGTGATGTATTTGCAAGAGCTTCTATACACTATTTATTTTACCTACTGAAATATCATTTCTGTCTGGAAAAGACACTGGGTACGGTCGGCTTTTATGCTCTCGGCACTTTCCCCCCAAACAAAACCCTTCCCTATAAATCTGCGAGCCGTGGCCTGACTTCAGAAAACACTTTAATAGTTCCCCACTCCAATATTTTCCACAGCAATAGATCCTCATGTCAAGAATACCGAAGTGCTGAGGCTTGGATTCATCCAGGAGAACTCATCAATACTTTGCCAATGGGGTTAGGAACTTAATTTCCTCCTATCCCACTGCGGGGAAGCAGGGGGTGAAGGGAGGTCCAGGAGAGCACATACCTCCACTCACTGCCACCTCCAGGACCTAGCAGGACTGAGCCAGCATCTGGAAGGAGGATGGGGCGGGGGTGGTGGGAGGGGGATCCCCTTCACTATTAACAGCAGCAGCCTGAGTCCTTGATCCAGCATAACTCCATGTGCACAGTACTTCGTCTGTCCCCAGGAGCACCAGGCCCCAGGGTCATAGGCCATTTCCATGCACGGCCCAGTAGGCTGCTTCCGTGCCCATCCCAAGCCCTTCTTGCATCAGGATTCAACTCTGCCCTTATCCTGATAAAGCAAACCTAACCTCCTGTAGTAAACCCAGCAAAACAGGTATTATTGGAGATTTGGGGGGGAGGACGTCATACATCACGCTGAAAACATCTTTTTTTTTATATATATATATTTTATTGATTTTTTACAGAGAGGAAGTGAGAGGGATAGAGAGTTAGAAACATCGATCAGCTGCCTCCTGCACACCCCCAACTGGGGATGTGCCCGCAACCAAGGTACATGCCCTTGACCGGAATCGAACCCGGGACCCTTCAGTCCACAGCCCGACGTTCTATCCGCTGAGCCAAACCGGTTTCGGCTGAAAACATCTTTTAAGTGGTCCTCAGACATCTCTCCAGCCATCAGCTGCCTCATCTCTCTCTCTCTCCTCCTCCTCCTGCTTTGCTCATGAAGAACAGTTTTACACTCTCCTCGTCAGCTATTGACCCCAGCAACAAGAACATCGTTGGGAGGCAGTGGGAGATTAGAAACAGCCATCTGTAACATTAACAATAACCAAACCCTGCATGGTCGTGTTGTCTGTTTGTTAGTTTCTCTCTTAGATGAAGCTCGACAGGATGATGTCACACAGCTGGGCAAGTAGCAGAGTCGGGAGCCAAATTCAGAGGCTCCAGACCTCTGCTTGTACAACACAAGCACCTGGGTAAAGCAGATCGCCTTTCTGTGTGCCCATCATTTGTGTGTGTTTTTAAGGCCTACCACTCGATCACACATCTTCGGTTTGGGTCAGCATTCCCATAAATAAAATTTTGCAGAGCAAAGCTCTAATGTACCCAAAGAAGTGAACAGAAACAAAACCACTTGCAGAAGGAGGTTGTAGTTACTTTGAAATGTAGTTACTTTTCAAAGTTCCTGTTGACAAACAAATAATAGGGAGCTGAAGGGGAAGGATTTGAGAAATAGCAAGGTTCCTGACCTGAGAGATCCTACCAGACAAGTTACCAACTCTCTTCGGGGCCTTAATTTCTCATCTGCCAAATGGGCGAAGTTGAATATGGCTCCTTCCAGATCTAAAATTCTTAGTCTAGTTCAAATAATTTTGTAAGTGATCACTAAGGTTTACTCAAAAGCCCCAAATCCCTGGCATTGGGTATATTCATTTAAGATAAATAGCAACTATTATTTATTGAGCAGCAAATATGTGCCAGGTGCTTTATATGCAGTATCTTGAGTCTGGAAAAAACAATCCTGTAAGGTAAGTATTATCATCCTCATTTTATAGATGATAAAACTGAGGCACAGAAAGCCCAAATAACTGTCTTGAGCCTCCAAACCTGAGACTTGGGTCTGTACATTTCTACATCCACTTGCAGGACCACCATGAGACTCAAAACAGATAGTCCTGTAACGACAAGAAGCCATCACCCTGAGATCCAGCCTGCAGTCTGAGCCACAGGGTGTCTGCTAGTGACCAACCCCCCACTGAGGCTGCCTGGGGGGCTACAGAAAACTCATTTAACACTCTCGGTGACCAGCAGGAGGGAAAAACCTCGCCTCAGAGGAACAAGGACATCCAGCTGAGGTGGGCCCTGCCTGTGGCTCACTCCAGGTCACCTTGGGGGAAGGCTGCCCACAGTTTGAGCACAGACACAGGAGACGACAAACTGTGGGCACCGTGGCAGGAGGCCCCGTGTGCCAAGGGATGCCTACACTGTGGAACTCCTACCTCCGTGCTCAGACTTTATAATGTCTTACTCACAATAACCACAAAGCAACTGGGATTTCCTGCGTGCTAAGGATGCATCAGAAGTGGGGTAAGGGCTTTACATACGTCCCCACATTGAATCCTCATCTTGCACAAATTAGCTATCAGTATTTATCCCCATTCTGTAGATGAGGATACTGAGACCCAGATTGGCCATGCTTACTATACAGTGAGCAGAGATGGAATTCAAACCAAGCAGTCTGGCTTCAGAGGCTCAGCACTTAGCCTCCTGCTGACTGTCTCCAAACAACCATATTCCCCCACGGGGCCCTCCTGCTAGGGTGAGCTGGGGAGGAAGGTGGCTCTGAGGCCTAGAGCAGAGCTCAGAACCCCAGGCCTGGCGCCAGGAGGCCACACCCAGGCTCAGAGCTCCCAGCCTAAGCAATTTTCCCTGGGGACCAGACTTCTGTCAAGAAGCAGCTTGAGAGGGAAGCAGGGGAGGTGGCCGTGAGACACAGTGTCCAGGGAGAACCACCTGGTAAACAAAGACTCTGCTCAGAGCTCCCCAGGGACCCCCAGAAGCCACAAAGGCTCCTGGTGGCAGCTTGAGCACCTCCCAATGGAGAGATTGGGCTCACAGCACGGAAAGCTATACCAGCAGGCACCTCTGCCCCAGGAAGCCAGGCCCAGCACACTGGCTGCAGCGAGTGTGTTCTGCAGAGCTGGTCTGTGCAGAGGTCTCAGATATAGGCCCAGGACCCTGCAAAGGGGCGGGGCACTGGGCACCCCCCAAAAGAGAAGTCTAATGCTCAGAGGGACACAGAGCAGCTCCCCCCTCGGAGGATCACCCAGTCTGCTCTCCTGTTTCACAGAGAGGAAAACAGGCTCAGAGAATGCAAGGGCAGGTGCAGGGCCACACAGCCATTTTTTCTTCAAGACTCAAGAAAAACTATCTTCGTTTGAGAAATTTCCACCTGCTCTCTTCAATGGGTTTGCATCGCAGGAACAGAACAGGTCCCAAGCGAAGAACCTGGGGATAGGAGCCAGCCCAGTTCTCGGGGGGGGGGGGGGGGGGGGGGGGCGGAGGGGGGGGAAGAGAAGCAGATGCTCTGGGTCATGGCACCAAATTGTCGGGCTTCTCCCTGGTCCCCTCACCACCTCCTTACTCTTTGCTTTGGCCACAAGGAAGAAACAGACTCACAAATAATGAGACTCTGAGCTCCCCCATCACGGTGCATATCATGGGGGGAAATAAACCTCCTCTGTGGGGTCTGCTTACTCCTCATCTCTCCCACCATTCAGTTACTCCAGAAAGGCAGGTGAGGTGGCTCTGTCACAGATACCGGTGAATCCCCGATGCCAGGCAGAGCTGGCACATAGTAGGCACCCAATAAATAGTTTGCATAAATGAGACAACATTTTGCAATCATAGCAGAAATTCATCCCACAGACTAGTGGTTCTTCAAGGAAGACGTGTTCTTAGATTTTTCTTTTCTTCCAGTAACGCTTGGCATAGCCGGGAATTCCTCTTGGAGACCCATATTCTGCCTCCCCCCGCCCCCCAATCCTGCCACCAGCATCACACGCCTGCACTGCAGCTCCAGCAACCCTCTGCAAAGCCTTCGTCCTGAAGTAACTCCCACCTGCAGAACAGTCTCTCCTCTTGCTGTCCTGGGCCTGGTTCCCTTCCCCAGGTGGTGAAACCTGTGGAATCCTGGGCCTGCTCCTTGATACACTGACCTTGAGCGAGTGGTGGTGACCAGGGACCATCTCCCAGTGCAGGTCAGAGGTCACCATGGAAGGCTGAAGGCTTTGCTCCCGATTCTGCTTCACTTTCCTCACCCACCCAGCACCTTTCCTATATTGGCAGGGGGGTCATGGTGGGATCTTGAGGGCACCAACCCCAAGAGAGCTCACGCAGAGGAGTGGGGGCGGGGGGCGGCTTTTCATTTCATATGTCTTGTTCAAAAGGTCCACTTTGGGGCCTAGCTGGAGAGACGCAAGACCTAGCTCCCATGAGGACAGCCAAGCATCACATTAACAATAACATTGTTTAATATTCTACAAGCCACACCAGCATTTGCCTTATTCTGCAGAGGAGGCACGGTCAGGTAACCGCTGCCTGCCACTGCAACTTGCAACCCATTCTCCACACAGCAACACCACGTGTCCTTTTGATGGGTTCCCAAAGGTGTCACTCCCCCACTTAAGCCCTCCTCACTCCCCATGTTCTCCAGGCTGAACATCACATAGAGCCATTACCAAATACCCCTACCTAATTCACTGACAGCCTCCCCTGCCACCCCAGGTCTCCTAGCATCTATTTCAGCCTTAGGACACCTGCACTTGCCCACACCCCCACGCTGTCCGGCCTCCATACATGCACTGCTCTCTGTGGGGGCCCCCTCTCCCCTGTTTCTCTGCTCAGTTGGCACCTCTCCTGGGTAGTCTTCCTCCATCTCTAGGATGAGGCTCATCACTTTTCTGCACATCCTACATAAACTTGTCCTGGCACCTACCACAGTGACACTGTGACTCTTTGCCTGTCAGTCTATCTGTCCCTCCCAACTGTCAGTCCTAATTTAGCTCTGACATGACCAGAGTGGCTAGGGCCCAAGGACAAGTTGAGCTTCATAAACATTTGGGACTTTACAAAATATATCAAACATGCAAAAAATCAATCCCAGTTTTTAATGATGCTCCTCAATTTGCCCACATTTGAGTCACATGATTTATCTTAAAATCTTACTTAGAAATGATGCCGAGTTCTCTTGTGATAGGTCACACATGAACTATTATATCAGTCCAGAGGAACCAACCCATGGCCCACACAACTGATTAGCCTGCAGAGTCTGCCCTCCTCTCTCACTCGTATTTGCATGGCTAAGGGGCTGGGACTAAATGCAGCAAGAACTAGAAGCCCCTGGAAGGAAGGCTGAAAGCACAGCATGCCTGTGGACACAGCCTGAGGCAGTCCAAGGGGCCAGCACATACTGATATAGCAGGAGTAGTCCTCTGTGTCACTCTCACCTGAATACAGGGATGGCTAAGGCCCTCTGTGGCCTGTGTTCCCCCTCCCTCCCAGCAGGCTGGCCCTCCAGCACCCCTGTGCTTCTCTGGTCCCCTTCAGAGCACTCTTGGGTATGCAGGCTGCTCCCCAGCCTCAGGCTACTCCCCATTCCCACTGCCTCCTACTGATTCCTCCTCCCTAGAATGAATGCAGAGTTCCCAGCAGAATCTTCCACTTTCACAGATCAAAACAGCCTGGAATGCACCACATTCCTTCAGGGGCCTCCCTACAGAAGAGCTGCATTGGGTCCTAGCTCTGCCCTCTGCCTGGCTGGGGGAGCTGTACTCCCACTGTGGTCCTGGGGCTTCTTACCCCAGAAGTGAGTGTGTTGGACGGCGTTACCTCATGTGTAACAGTCAATGGCTCCACACTTTAATCTGAACTAATGTATTAACCATGGAGAATGGTTCACGGGGAGTCTGTCATCTGGACCTAACCAGGATCTGCTTGCCTTAAATTGCAAAGAAATACATCACATATGGGTGAGATATCAAGTACAGTGGAATGTGGCTGAGTAAAAATTTTTGGAACCATAAAAACAGGAGAGTTTATGGTGTCCCCTCAAACCATCCCAAAAGAGTCACCTTAAGGCATTCCTTAGGGCTCCTGGAATACGAATTACAAACCAGCCCTGACATATAGAGACACTCATGCACACACAGCCCACTCAGGCCATACTAGAATGTCAGGTCCACACCCATAGCCCTACCTCTAGCAGGGGAATTTTTGAGCAGAACAGGACTCATGGGTGTCTGAGAGCTAAGAGTGGAATGAAGTAAGCCTCGTTCCTGGCGAGGCTGCAGGTAAACCACATCCCTGAGTCACCTGTGCTCACCTGGAACTCCTGACCTGTTTTCAGTCCATCACTGGCATGCATCGCCATGAGAATCCACTTTCTCCCGGGGCTCCGTGCTGGAGCTAAGCTCTTCTGAAAGCTCTTGACC
Organism: Plecotus auritus; assembly: GCF_963455305.1. NCBI lineage: Eukaryota > Metazoa > Chordata > Mammalia > Chiroptera > Vespertilionidae > Plecotus > Plecotus auritus. Next base: position 146,032,032 of record NC_137773.1, read on the forward strand.
CCGTCAGGGCACAGAAACATGAATGAGCACAGGGCAGTAACTCAGAGTACTTAAGCCTGTGCAATAACAGCAGGGCACTTAAGAGGCTGGGGACTGTCTGCATCACCAACACCAATGCTTTCCCCATGGAGAGAGGCCCGGGGAAGCCACGGCTCCAGGAAGAATTGGGCATATCAGATGGCAGAAGCATGGAGCCCCAGCACATGTCATAAAAGTTATTATCTCACAGGAGAGTAGTTGTTCTCTGAGTTGTATTTAAATACGAGGTGCAAATGAGTGCTGGGTGAAGAGGATTCTAGTTTACATTTTTATGGCACAGCAGAGATCGGCATCCGTTTTCCATCTGCAATTAGGAGATGAAACAGTCTGCCAAGTCCCTGTGTACACTGTGCCCATTAAAAGAGTCTACACTGTGCGATGATTGATCAACACCAAGAATTTATTCACTGAGCTAACAGTGGCTTTTACTCCTGCCATTGCCCAGGGTGACATGTAACAATTTAGATAATGCACCGGACAGAGGCCTTTATAATCTGAGTGTCAGAGTCCTGCTCAGAGGCTGGTGAGCCTAGGGGAGGAGGTAACACCATCCTGGTCACACCAGAGAGCCCAGAGGCTGCCTGGCCTTGGGTCTGCTATCCGGGACAGGGCCTACACTGCCCCCAAAGGGAAGGCTTGGGGCCAGAACCACTGCACCCCTCCTTCCCAGCATACGGAGCGAGTCTGCAGGCAGGTCACCCTCACTCTGCTCATCTGTCAATGGAGACAATATAGTTGTCAGAGGGAGGCTAAGGCAAGGGGTCTGTGAAGCTCAAATGAGATACTTAATGGTAGGTTTATAGAGACTCAATTATTCCTAAATGCATGTGTGCGTGCATGAGGATTCTACCACACACACACACACACACACACACACACACACACACACACACACACACACACAAACCCCCTCTCCTACTACCTCTAACATAAGCAATAAACCTGTAGTGTAGGATCTTCTCAGAGCATTTTTTTAACTTTTTATTGAATTATTGGGGTGACACTGATTAATAAAATTACATAGATTTCAGGTGTACAATTCTGTAATACATCGTCTGTGTATTGTACTGTGTGTCCACCACCCCAAGATCTGAGTCTCCTGTTTTTCTTGGCTGTCACCTATGATGTCTGACACCTTTGCAGAGTTCTGTTAGCAGGTATTGAAAGTGCCCCCTCAGCATTACCAACCTGCTCTTTGTATTGTGCCCTTGGGTAAAGTCCTAGGCTGGGCTCATGCCGGACAAGGCACTGGAATAGCTGTGTGCCAATGATGTTCTGGTGGAACATGTAGAGGTAAGCTCTACACACTCCCCAGAGTTTCAACACCACCACCTCCCCAACACCCCACCACAATGTGACACCCCAGGCTGTGCTCCCTACGCATCCTCCGATTGGACATGCTCCACATAAAGTGCATCACCTCCCCTCACTACTACCCCAACCTGATTCTCCTTCTCCTGTACTTCCAGGCACCGGCACCCCCAGGGTACCTATCCAGCCAGGAACAGACACACCCTGACGCTCTCCTCATCCCTCATGCAGTGAGCTTACCTGAGGCACAGCCCTGTGATGTGCTGCTACTAGGTTCTTCTGCCTATGTATCTCCCACTCTGGTCCTCCTCTCCAACCCCACTTCTGCCACCACATACGTCATTTCCCACCTGGGTGGGTAAGTACACTGGTTCTGTTACCCCCCAGGCTCCCCACCCACTGTCTGACTCTCCCCAGCATCTTTATAAATCCAATCATGTCTTTCTGCTTTAAATCCTTCCATGGGACCCCCACCAAAATCAACATGAGGCTCAAACTGCTCTGCCTGGCAATGTGTCTGACACACATTTCTTAAAAAGACCCGACTATGCCATGTGTATTAGTCAGGGCTCCCCAGAGAAACAGAACCAATAGGGGACACACACACACACACACACACACACACACACACACACACAAACACGGAGAGAGGTAAAGAAATTAAAAGTTTAAGAAATTGGCTCATGCAATTAACTAGGAGATGGGCAAGTCCAAAATCTGGAAGTTAGACCAGCAGACTAGAAACTCAGGGAAGAGTCGATATTCCAGTTCAAGTCCAAAGACCCTATGGAGGCAGAATTCCTTCTTCCTGAAAGAACCCCAGTCTTTTGTTCTATTTAGGCCTTCAACTGATTGGAGAAGGCCCACCCACAAAGAGGGCAATCTGCTTTACTCAAAGTCCACTCACTTCAATATTCATTTCATCCAAAAATACCGTCAAAGAAACAGCCAGAATAACATTGGACCAAATACTGGGGCACTCTGGCCATGCCACAAAGACACATAAAATTAATCATTCACACATCTCTTTCCAATAGTGATAGAGTTGAGGCTTTTGGAAGCGAGCAGGACTTATCTCCCTCCTGCATGACCAGTGCAGAGGCCCCCACGTGACCACAGAGGATACCAGACCTTCAGAGCTGGAGAGACCCCTGATCCTCTGCTATAAGCCCCACATGCAGCATTGAGAAGAGAGAGGCCTAGAGAGGGTCAAGGTCCCGCAAACATGTAGCAGTCCGTTAACTGGGAAGGTGAGGTGTACTGTGAATCGATTCACTGAGCATTTAAAATATGAGTAACATAAAACATAAAATAAAATAAAAGCTCAGGCTCCCGGATGATGTGGCACTTGTCACTGAGTTCTTATTGACCAGGGCCCCATGCCTACTGAGTGCCAAGACCTGTGCTGTCCATGTGGCACTGCGTGTGGATGGTGGGAGCCCAGTGTTCCTAAGAAGGCAGGGGCCAAAGGCAGCAATCAGTGGGAAGGGAGGAGTGGGGGTCCTGGGACCTGCCCTAAAGCAGTGTGTCCATAGCCAGCGCACACTTTCTGCTTAGGTTGTCTCCGTATCTGAAGTGATGTGGGGCAGACGAGTGAAGATTATGAAGGGAACAAGCCCCTAAGACTGCCCCCAGCTTGGAAGTGCTGCTGTTTGCACACAAAGTGGGGCTGTTTCTTCTCAGAGGATGAACACCAGACGCAGATGGAAACACCAATTCACAGCCACATAGGTGGGAAGTGGGATGGGAAGCTCAGCCTTGAACCTGGGCCCGCAGAAAGTCGACCCTCTTTCTTCTACACAGAATGCCACCAAAGCACTAGGATTCTCTGGGACCCACAGCTCCCCACGGGATCCAGGGCTTTACGCTGCCCAGGGCACTCCTTCCATTGTCCCTACCACAGGCTTGCCAGGCACATGCTGTCTGCGGGCCTTTATGCTTGCTGTTCCGTTCCCTGGGCTAGCTGTGTGGCAATGGTTCACTCCCTCACCTCCTTCAGGCCTTTGCTCAACATCACCTTCTCACTAAGACCATCCTGAACCCCCTACTTAAAATCACATCCTCCCTGGCACCAGAGGCCCTCAACACAAACCCTGGACCCCCCAGGGCCACCTGCTCCCCACCCGTGCAGGTCTCTCCTCATAGATGGCCTTCTAGGATCAGTTTACCAAGTCTCACCACCACCTTGCCCCAGGCCTGGTCCCACTCCCCACTGCCCCGACAATGATGGGTGACACAGGAGGGCACCTGAGTTTCTCTTCGCTGTGGAATGAGAAAATGGCACCAGGGAACACAAAAGCAGAGAGAAGGAACCAGCCTTTCATTCAGCAAAAGGGCAGAGCACTGGCCTGGCCCTCAAGGCTGGCAGAGGAAGCAAAGGCTGACTGCTCTGTTTAGTGGAAATGCTGGCATCCCAAGGAGCTGCAGAAATGCCAGGGTAGAGAAGGGGAGACCTGGCACAGGGCTGAGCTCTGCTCCTGCCAGGCAGTTGAAAGGAGGTTCAGACTATAGAGGTTTAGGCATCCCAGGCACACATGGACCCTGCCCCCCACTTATAGCACAGGCTGGGGACATTTCTACAGCATCTGTAACTGGACAGTCAATGGGTCCTCGCTGCCTGTCACTACTTGAGCCAATTAAGCAGAGACAGGATTGAATCATATATGAGCACTTATTACAATACTAGAGGCCCGTCGTGCATGGGGGTGTATGTCCCTCAGGCCAGCCTGCACCCTCTCCAATCTGGGATCCCTCAAGGGATGTCCGACTGTCCGTTTAAACGGGCAGTCGGACATCCCTCTCACAATCCAGGACTGCTGGCTCCCAACTGCTCGCCTGTCTGCCTGCCTTCCTGATTGCCCCTAACCACTTCTGCCTGCCAGCCTAATCACCCCCTAATCGCTCCCCTGCCAGCCTGATTGATGCCTACCTGCTCCCCTGCCAGCCTGTTTGCCCCTAACTGCCCTCCCCTGCAGGCCTGGTCACCCCTAACTGCCCTCCCCTGCAGGCCTGGTCACCCATAACTGCCCTTCCCTGCAGGCCTGGTCCCCCCAACTGCTCTCCCCTGCAGGCCTGGGTCCCCCCCAACTGCCCTCCCCTGCTAGTCATCTTGTGGTGGTCATCTTGTGGCGGCCACCTTGTGTCCACATGGGGGCAGCCATATTGTGTGTTGGAGTGATGGTCAATTTGCATATTACTCTTTTATTAGATAGAATAGAGGCCTGGTGCATGGGTAGGGGCCAGCTGGTTTGCCCTGAAGGGTGTCCCAGATCAGGGTGGGGGTTCCCTTGGGGCGTGGGGTGGCCTGGGCAAGGGGCCTGTGGTGGTTTGCAGGCCGGCCATGCCCCCCACCGACCCAAGCAGAGGCCCTGGGATCTGGGATTTATTTAACTTCTATAATTGAAACTTTGTAGCCTTGTGCGGAACCAAGCCTCAGGCTTGCTCTGCTGCCGCAGCCATTTTTGTTGGGACTTATTTATCTTCTATAATTGAAACTTTGTGGCCTTGAGTGGAGGCCTGGGCCTGCCAGCTTGGCTTCCTCCATCGCCGGGGGCAACTCAAGCCTCCTGCTCACTCCATGACCGCAGCCATCTTGGTTGGGTTAATTTGCATACTCGCTCCTGATTGGCTGGTGGGCATGGCTTGTGGGTGTAGCGGAGTGATGGTTAATTTGCATATTACTTTTTTATTATATAGGACTAGAGGCCCAGTGCACAAATTCGTGCACAGGTGGGGCTGGGCCGGCCCACCCCTATAAACTGGGACCAATTGGGGCTGGGGCTGGCCAGGGGGAGGGTCCACAGGTGGTTGGCAGGTTGGCCCCACCCCCAATCGGGGGCGGGGTGCTGAACAGGGGAGAAAATGGCCAAGGAGAGGGGCTGCGGGAAGTTGGCCGGCCCCGCCCTTTAGTCAAACTCCTGGTCAAGGGGACAATTTGCATATTAGCCTTTTATTATATAGGATTGCCAGCAGTATGGGAGAGCAGCAGGTCATCCACAAAAATCTGCTCTGCACCCCGCCATAAGCCAGCTGCTTATATTGGGTAGAAGGACAAAGATTACATGGGAAGTAGCCAAAGGATATGCCAAATGGGCAGTTTACAGGTAATAGGGGCTGGAGATTTGCAAAGGCCTGCAGGTATGCAAAGACTGGGGATCTTCAAAGGGCTGGTGGCTCTGGTTTGTTAATCTTTCGATGATGATAGGCAGCTCCCAGATGGGGAGGATGGGCTGCATTTCCAGGTGAGCTCCCAGGTCCTGAGGGCAACGCCCAGACAGGTTAGAATGTGCCTTCTTTAATCAGAACAAAACAATTCTGGTTAACAGAGCATGATTAATATTTCCTACAATTATAGCTGGTCCCTGATATTCTATTTCTGCCCCTAGCACATCTATACTCTTCAGTATGGTTTTGAGTTTAGTGGTTTTGACAGGCCTGCTCTATTTTATGTTTCTGATTATTTTCAGTATTTTGCAATTAAACTTTCTTAAATTAAAACTTTAGACCCAAGAATCAGATTGTCTATAATGTACCACAGCGTGTTCCTACATGCAGTTTATGTATTTGGGTGACGAAAGCCTCAGAAGAAAAGCTATTTCAGTATTTGGCACCCCAACATCCCTGTTTCCATATCATCCACACGTTTCCATGTACTTCTTTCGATTCCCACACTGTGCCCTCCAGAGCCTTGTGAGCCAAAACAAAGGTGCTGGGAGAAGTAGCCAGGCCTCTCAAAGCTAGAACTGGCTGGTTTTTCAATAGCCTCGGAACCTTTGGGGCAGGGCCCAGGGCCTGTGCAGCCCCCAGCCTCTGGCTTCCTAAGCTGCAGTTCCTTCTACAGCTTTCCCCTCCCCAGAATTAGACTAATCAATTCTAGCAAGGTTCTCAGAAAACCATGTCTGTCTGGACTGCCTTGGCTTTTCTTACTGACTCCATGACCCACCACTCTCCCCAGCAGTACTCTCCTGCAGCAGTTTGCCCACCCACCCCCTCAGACCCCCCACTGCTCTTAGACCCATCTATCTACTAGACAAGCCCTCCTCCCTCCCTCACCTCCACCATGCTGTGTGGCCCAGACCAGCGGTTGCCAACTGGTGGTCTGCAGACCACTGATGGTCTGTGAGGTCCGAAAGGTTGGTGACCACTGGCCCAGACAACCCCTGGCCCCTCTCCCTCCTACTACCTGGAAGACAGAGGAGGACAGCGCTCTTTCCCCCAGGCCACATTCCCCATTGTGACAGCCACTTTTATGTGTCTATCTCCAGCCCCACCTCCAGGCAGTGCCAGCAGTGTTTCTAGTTAGATGCACCTTGGAATTTCAGGCTCACCAGTTTCCCTCTAAAGTCTCCCTTGCCTCCTGATCTGTCTCACTATGTTAATTCAGCCCTCAACCCCTCAGTCACCCAGGCTTAAGCCCATGAGGTTTTCAAAACTTGCTACCACTCACCCCACACCCTCTTCCAGCCTCTCTGACTTGCCTGCCTCAATGCAGAGGCTGCAAAAGCTAATGACTCTACTTCCTTGCAGCCGGTCATGAGACACGGGTCTGTCCAATGAGTTAGAAGCAGGAGTCTGCTGGGGTGTCTGAGGAAGCCTTGCTTTCCTGAAAATAGGGACCAATGCAGCTGGTTACCCCTCTTCCTTTCAGCTTCTCTTTCCCCCGACTTTTCTCCAACACTATTAAGTGTCTGGAGCTGCTGCCACAGCCCCGAGGCCCTGGGGGACAGCAAGCACAAGGGCTGAGTTGTAGGGAGAGAGAAAATGCCAGGGACTTGGGTGGCATTGCTGAGTCTCCACTCAAGCTCTGGACAGCCTGCCTCCAGACAGCTCGTCCTGAGAGATAAATAAATGTTTGTGCTGTGTTTTCTGTTACTTGGAGTGGAAGTATCTTTACAGACACACATAGTCATT